>NC_052069.1:2112500-3400000 GCF_015852505.1 Tachyglossus aculeatus | reverse complement strand
GGCTCTCAGTCTTAACCCCCATTTTCCAGAGGAGGGAACTGAGGCCCAGTGAAGTGACTTGGCTTAGTGGCAAGAGCCCGGGTTTGGGATTCAGAGGTCGTGGGTTCTAATCCCTCCGCAACAACGGGGTCACAGTCTAGAAGACTCTTACTGTGTGCCCGGCAGTGTAGTAAGCGCTGGAGTAAGACAAAGACATAGTGCACGTCCCAGTGGGACGCCCAGTCTTAAACCCCATTTGACTCTGAGGGAACTGGGGGTCAGAGAATTGAAGTGACTTGCCCAAGGTCACCCAGCAGACCTGGGCATAGCAGATAGAGCACTGGGCTTGGGAGTCAGAAGGTCTTGAGTTCTAGTCCCAGCCCCACCCCTTGTCAGCTGTGTGACCTTGGGCAAGTCACTTCACTTCTCTGGGCCTCAGTTCCCTCATCTGGAAAATGGAGGTGAAGACTGTGAGCCCCACAGGGGTCAACCTGATTACCTTGTATCTCCCCCAGCGTTTAGAACAGTGCTTGGCACGTAGTAAATGCTTAACAAATACCATTATTGTTGTTATTATCAATAATAATAATAATAATCCCAGCTCCACCCCTTGTTAGCTGTGTGACCTTGGGCTAGTCACTTCATTTCTCTGGGCCTCAGTTACCTCATCTGTCAAATGTCCCTTCTAGACTGTGAGCCCGTTGTTGGGTAGGGACCGTCTCTATATGTCGCCAACTTGTCCTTCCCAAGTGCTTAGTACAGTGCCCTGCACACAGTAAGTGCTCAATAAATACGATTGAATGAATGAATTAATTAATATAATTGAATGAATTAATGAAATGGGGATTAAGACTGTGAGCCTCATGTGGAACAACCTGATGACCTTGTATCTACCCCAGCGCTTAGAACAGTGCTTGCCACATAGTAAGCACTTAACAAAAGCCGTAATTATTATTATTATTTCACTTCTCTGGACCTTAGTTCCCTCATCTGTTAAGTGGGGAATGAGACCATGAGCCTCACTTGAGATAGGGACTGCGTCCAACCCGATTGGTTTGGATCCACCCTAGCACTTAGTAATAATAATAATTATTGTCATCATAATAATATATAATATATTATATTATTACATAATATAATATATATTATATAATATATTTTATAGATATAATATATCATTATAATGCATATTATTATGATAATTATCATTATAGTGCATGTTATTATGGTAATTATTATTATTATAATGATGGTATTTATTGAGCGCCTACTATGTGCCAAGCACTGTTCTAAGTACTGGGGAGGTTACAAGGTGATCAGGTTGTCCCATGTGGGGGCTCACAGCCTTCATCCCCATTTTACAGATTAGGTAACTGAGGCCCAGAGAAGTGAAGTGACTTGCCCAGAGTCACACAGCTGACAGTTGGCAGAGCCGGGATTTGAACCCGTGACTGCTGACTCCAAAGCCCGTGCTCCTTCCACTGAGCCACGCTGCTTCTCCGCGCACAGTGCCCGGCACACATTAAAGCGCTTAATGGATGCCACAGTTATTACTAAGTGGCAGAATGAGGATTAGAATAATAATAATAATAATAATGGCATTTCTTAAGCGCTTACTATGTGCAAAGCACTGTTCTAAGCGCTGGGGGGGATTCAAGGTGATCAGGTTGTCCCACGTGGGGCTCACAGTCTTCATCGCCATTTGACAGATGAGGTAACTGAGGCCCAGAGAAGTGAAGTGACTTGCCCAAGGTCACACAGCAGACGTGGTGGAGCCGGGATTCGAACCCATGACCTGACTCCAAAGCCCGGGCTCCTTCCACTGAGCCACGCTGCTTCTCCGCGCACGGTGCCCGGCACACATTAGAGCGCTTAACGGATGCCGCAGTTATAATTAAGTGGCGGAATGAGGATTAGAACCCAGGTCCTTGAGCCCCTGGGGCCCCCCGGGTGGGTGGCGCTGACCCTTCGGCGGTCCCTTCCTCCCCCCGCAGCTCCATCTTTCGGCCGTGAAACTGGCCGAACTCCACAGCGACCTGAAGATCCAAGAGAAGGACGAGTTCACCTGGAAGAAGCTCAAGGCGGACGGCCTGGACGAGGACGGAGAGAAGGAGGCCAGGCTCAGGCGCAGTTTCCACGGTAACGGGCGGCCGCCGTCGAGGGAGGGGACCGGGCTCCGACGCCCTCCGGTCGGGCCGGCCACCCGAGCTGAGCCGGGCACCCGAGCTGAGCCGGGCGAGGTCAGGGTGGTCTCCGTAGCCAAATGCCCGCCCGTCCGGCTCCCACAGCCCGCGGTTGGCTAGGGACCGTCTCTATCTGCTGCCGATTTGTCCTTCCCAAGCCTTTAGTCCAGTGCTCTGCACACAGGAAGCGCTCAATAAATACGATTGAATAATAATAATGGTATTTGTTAAGCGCTTACTATGTGCCAAGTTATGTGCCAAGAAGCTCGCTCTCTTCCTCCCTTCAAGGCCCTACTGAGAGCTCACCTCCTCCAGGAGGCCTTCCCAGACTGAGCCCCTTCCTTCTTCTCCCCCTCCTCCCCATCTCCATCCCCCCCATCTTACCTCCTTCCTTTCCCCACAGCACCTGTATATATGGATATATGTTTGTACATATTTATTACTCTATTTTACTTGTACATATCTATTCTATTTATTGTATTTTGTTAATATGTTTTGTTCTCTGTCTCTATGTTTGTACATATTTATTACTCTATTATTTATTTTACTTGTACATATCTATTCTATTTATTGTATTTTGTTAATATGTTTTGTTCTCTGTCTCTATGTTTGTACATATTTATTACTCTATTTATTTTACTTGTACATATCTATTCTATTTATTGTATTTTGTTAATGTGTTTTGTTTTGTTCTCTGCCTCTATGTTTGTACATATTTATTACTCTATTTATTTATTTTACTTGTACATATCTATTCTATTTATTGTATTTTGTTAATATGTTTTGTTTTGTTCTCTGTCTCCCCCTTCTAGACTGTGAGCCCAGCACCTGTATATATGTAGATGTGTTTGTACATATTTACTACTCTATTTATTTATTTATTTATTTATTTTGCTTGTACATATCTGTACTATTTATTTTATTTTGTTAGTATGTTTGGTTTTGTTCTCTGTCTCCCCCTTTTAGACTGTGAGCCCACTGTTGGGTAGGGACTGTCTCTTTATGTTGCCAACTTGTACTTCCCAAGCGCTTAGTACAGTGCTCTGCACATAGTAAGCGCTCAATAAATACGATTGATGATGATGATGATGTTGGGTAGAGACTGTCTCTATATGTTGCCAACTTGGACTTCCCAAGCGCTTAGTACAGTGCTCTGCACACTGTAAGCGCTCAATAAATACGATTGATTGATTGATTGATTGCCAAGCACTGTGGGGGATACAATAATAATAATAATAATAATAATAATAATAATAATGGCATTTATTAAGTGCTTACTACATGCAAAAGCACTGTTCTAAGTGCTGGGAAGGTTACAGCGTGATCAGGTTGTCGCACGTGGGGCTCACAGTCTTAATCCCCATTTTCCATATGAGGGAACTGAGGCACAGAGAAGTGAAGTGACTTGCCCAAAGTCACACAGCTGACAAGTGGCGGAGCTGGGCTTTGAACCCATGACCAAAGCCCATGCTCTTTCCACTGAACCACGCTGCTTCTCAAGGTAATCAGGTTGTCCCACAGCTGACAATCAATCAATCAATCAGTCGTATTTATTGAGCGCTTACTATGTGCAGAGCACTGTACTAAGTGCTTGGAAAGCACAAATTGGCAACATATAGAGACAGTCCCTACCCAACAGTGGGCTCACAGTCTAAAAGATGTCTGACAAGTGGCAGAGCCGGGATTTGAACCCATGACCAAAGCCCATGCTCTTTCCACTGAGCCACGCTGCTTCTCAAGGTAATCAGGCTGTCCCACAGGGGCTCACAGTCTCAATCCTCATTTTCCAGATGAGGTAACTGAGGCACAGGGAAGTTAAGTGACTTGCCCAAAGTCACACAGCTGATGCAGGATTAGAACCCATGACCTCAGACTCCCAAGCCCGGTCTCTTTCCACTGAGCCCCAGTGCTTCTCTAATGAATGAATGAAAGCCATCGTGCCCAGATTCCGGGGAGCCTCGGGAAGGTTGACTTCCTGCCGAAAAGGGTCTTCCCAATGCGGCGTCATCGTGGCTGGGCTCGGGGCCTCGACAGGATTCATCCATTCAATCGTATTTATTGAGCGCCTGCCGTGTGCAGAGCACTGTACTAAGCGCTTGGGAAGTACAAGGAAAACTTGGCAGTTTTCATAGAGGAAACATTGCAGTGTTATCTACAGTTGCATAGTTCAAGATTTTGAACAGCCTTGAAAGACTCCCATTATTAAGAAGAAAGGAGGCAGAATGGGAGTCTGAGAGAAAGACTGAGAAGGAGCAGTCCTCCTTTCATCATCATCCTCATCAATCGTATTTATTGAGCGCTTACTATGTGCAGAGCACTGTACTAAGCGCTTGGGAAGTACAAATTGGCAACATATAGAGACAGTCCCTACCCAGCAGTGGGCTCACAGTCTAAAAGGGGGAGACGACAGAGAACAAAACCAAACATACTAACAAAATAAAATAAATAGGATAGATATGTACAAGTAAAATAAATAAATAGAGTAATAAATATGTACAAACATCTATCCATATATACAGGTGCTGTGGGGAAGGGAAGGAGGTAAGATGGGGGGGATGGAGGGGGGACGAGGGGGAAAGGAAGGAAGGGGCTCAGTCTGGGAAGGCCTCCTGGAGGAGGTGAGCTCTCAGCAGGGCCTTGGAGGGAAGTCCTCCTTTCTTCTTCTCCTGCTCACTTTCTTCATTCCTTAATCTCCCTTAAGGAGAAGCAGCGTGGCTCAGTGGAAGGAGCACAGGCTTTGGAGTCAGAGGTCATGGGTTCGAGTCCCGGCTCCTCCTGTTGTCAGCTGGGTGACTTTGGGCAAGTCACTTCGCTTCTCTGGGCCTCAGTTACCTCATCTGTAAAATGGAGATTAAGACTGTGAGCCCCCGTGGGACAACCTGATCACCTTGTAACCTCCCCAGCGCTTAGAACAGTGCTTTGCACATAGTAAACGCTTAATAAATGCCATCATTATTATTATTACAAGCTGGCAACATATAGAGACGGTCCGTACTCAACGGCGGGCTCACAGTCACAGCATCCATTCTGGCCTCCCGTCCACCCCCCCAGCCCCAATCTCCTCCCAGAGCCCCGGGGCGTCTCCCTCGGCTAGTTTATATATCATCATCATCATCAATCGTATTTATTGAGTGCTTACTATCATCATCATCATCATCAATCGTATTTATTGAGCGCTTACTGTGTGCAGAGCACTGTACTAAGCGCTTGGGAGGTACAAATTGGCAACATATAGAGACAGTCCCCACCCAACACTGGGCTCACAGTCTAAAAGGGGGAGACAGAGAACAAAACCAAACATACTAACAAAATAAAATAAATAGAATATATGTCAAATATATGTGTATATGTTTGTACATATTTATTACTCTATTTATTTTACTTGTACATATCTATTCTATTTATTTTATTTTGTGAGTATGTTTGGTTTTGTTGTCTGTCTCCCCCTTTTAGACTGTGAGCCCACCGTTGGGTAGGGACCGTCTCTCTCTGTTGCCAACTTGTACTTCCCAAGCGCTTAGTACACAGTAAGCGCTCAATAAATACGATTGATGATGATGAGTGGCACCTAGGACGGGAGCGGTCCCCGGTTGTCGGCGGTCAGGAAGCGAGTTAAGCGCTTAGTACAGTGCTCTGCACGCAGTAAGCGCTCAATAAATACGATTGATTGATTAATTGATTGATTGATTGATTGTTATGCCCGGCGCCTGCACTCAGTAACCCTCCCTTTGACCTCCAGTGATCCTGATGAGATACGGGCTGGACGGGAAGAAGAACGCCCAGCTGACAGACACCAACTTCATCGAGGGTGGCTCGGACAGCGAGGTCCTCGATGACCCGCGGCTGGAGAAGCTCTGGAACAAGGTAAGGGCAAGCGGTGGGCTGGACGGGGCTTGGTGGGTGGGTCAATTGGGGGTTTGATTGATTGATTGATTGTTCAATTGTCCGGTTGGTTGATTGACAGGTCGGTTGACCCGTTCTTCGATCGATCGCCCGGTGGGTTGCTCGATTGGTTGATTAGTTGGTTGGTCAATTGTCTGGTTGACTGACCAGTTGGTTGGCCGATTGGTCGGTCCAGTCGTTGGCCGTTTGACTGCTTGGTCAGTCGATTGACTGGATGGTATTGCATATTTATCACTCTATTTATTCATTTATTTTACTTGTACATATCTGTTCTATTTATTTTATTTTGTTAGTATGTTTGGTTTTGTTCTCTGTCTCCCCCTTTTAGACTGTGAGCCCACTGTTGGGTAGGGACCGTCTCTATATGTTGCCAACTTGTACTTCCCAAGCGCTTAGTACAGTCATCATCAATCGTATTTATTGAGCGCTTACTATGTGCAGAGCACTGTACTAAGCGCTAGTACAGTGCTCTGCACACAGTAAGCGCTCAATAAATACGATTGATTGATTGATTGATTTCTTTTGGCTTACATATTTGCTTTTTAATGGTATATTTTAAGCCCTTACTGGGCGCCAGGCACTATTTAGACTCCCCCTTCTAGACTGTGAGCCCGTTGTTGAGTAGGGACTGTCTCTATATGTTGCCATATTGTACTTCTGAAGCGCTTAGTACAGTGCTCTGCACACAGTAAGCGCTCAATAAATACGATTGATTGATTTCTTCTGGCTTACATATTTGCTTTTTAATGGCATTTTTTAAGCCCTTATTGGATGCCAGGCACTGTATAGACTCCCCCTTCTAGACTGTGAACCCGTTGTTGGGTAGGGACCGTCTCTATATGTTGCCAACTTGTACTTCCCAAGCGCTTAGTACAGTGCTCTGCACACAGTAAGCGCTCAATAAATATGATTGATTGATTGATTATTCCCTCACAGGAAGTCCAGTTATACATCGATCAATGGTATTTCTTCAGTTTATTTATTGACTGTGAGCCCGTTGTTGGGTAGGGACCGTCTCTATATGTTGCCATCTTGTACTTCCCAAGTGCTTAGTAGAGTGCTCTGCACACAGTAAGCGCTCAATAAATACAATTGATTGATTGATTTCTTTTGGCTTACATATTTGCTTTTTAATGGTACTTTTTAAGCCCTTACTGGGTGCCAGGCACTGTATAGACTCCCCCTTCTAGACTGTGAACTCGTTGTTGCGTAGGGACCGTCTCCATATGTTGCCATCTTGTACTTCCCAAGCGCTTAGTACAGTGCTCTGCACACAGTAAGCGCTCAATAAATACGAATGATTTCTTTTGGCTTACATCTTTGCTTTTTAGTGGTATTTTTTAAGCCCTTACTGGGCGCCAGGCACTGTTTAGACTCCCCCTTCTAGACTGTGAGCCCGTTGTTGGGTAGGGACCGTCTCTACATGTTGCCATCTTGTACTTCCCAAGCGCTAAGTACAGGGCTCTGCACACAGTAAGGGCTCAATAAATACAACTGAATGAATGAATGAATATTGTTATCGACAAGTAGGGGGCAAAATAAGTTAACCGCTGTAGGGTTCGAGAACCCAAGGTGGTGACACAGGAAGGAATAATGACTCAGAGACATGAGTTCAGATAGAGCAGTAGATGTAGGATTTATTTATTTATTTTACTTGTACATATCTATTCTATTTATTTTATTATGTTAGTATGTTTGGTTTTGTTCTCTGTCTCCCCCTTTTAGACTGTGAGCCCACTGTTGGGTAGGGACTGTCTCTATACGTTGCCATCTTGTACTTCCCAAGCGCTTAGTACGGTGCTCTGCACACAGTAAGCGCTCAATAAATGTGATTGATTGATTGATTGATGTAGGAGAGCTGACTGCTCGCCCATTCATCGTACGAGTGACAAACAGCCCCGATTCCAGCCGCTTCTTCCCTTTTTTTTTTATGGCATTTAAAAACATTTATGGCATTTAAGAAAACAAAACAAGTAGACAGGTGTCAGTACACCTGTCTGTTGTATTCTCCCAAGTGCTTACTATGTGCAAAGCTCTGTTCTAAGCGCTGGGGAGGTTACAGGGTGATCAGGTTGTCCCTTGGGGGGCTCACAGTCTTCATCCCCATTTTACAGATGAGGTAACCAAGGCACAGAGAAGTGAAGTGACTTGCCCAAAGTCACACCATCGGAGCTACACAAAGGATTCCCTCAGGCACGAAACTTTGGCACCCTGTTAACCGGAGACTTCGCCCACACAGGATGGGGTTGCCCACATGGATGGGGTCGTCTCAGACAGGGCATAGCCACTTTGATCATCATCATCATCATCATCATCATCATCAATCGTATTTATTGAGCGCTTACTGTGTGCAGAGCACTGTACTAAGTGCTTGGGAAGTACAAATTGGCAACATATAGAGACAGTCCCTACCCAACAGTGGGCTCACAGTCTAAAAGGGGGAGACAGAGAACAAAACCAAACATACTAACAAAATAAAATCAATAGAATAGATATGTACGATCAGCGCCAGCCCTCCTCGATTACAGGATCTTCCAGGAGGAAGATCCAGGAGGATCTTCCAGCCTGTTCCTCACACATCCTGTCTTTGAGCCTTGCACACAATGGAGTCGGTTATGCCAAGCCTTTAGGGAAAATGCAATCAATGCCTCTTCTGTATACTGGAGTACGCGACTAGGTGGACAACAGTATTTTGCAGATGAGGGAACTCAGGCCCATAGAAGTGAAGTGACTTACCCAAGGTCACCCAGCAGGTAGGCGGTGGAGCCGAAATTAAAACCCAGATCATCATCATCATCATCAATCGTATTTATTGAGCGCTTACTATGTGCAGAGCACTGTACTAAGCGCTTGGGAAGTACAAATTGGCAACATATAGAGACAGTCCCTACCCAACAGTGGGCTCACAGTCTAAAAGGGGGAGACAGAGAACAAAACCAAACATACTAACAAAATAAAATAAATAGAATAGATATGTACAATCCTCTGACTCTCAAGCCCCCGTGCCTTTTCCACTAGGCCAAGCTGCTTCCCTGTTACAATTCTGTTGTACTTCCCTGTTCAGATTTTTTTTTCTCATATTTATCGAGTGCTTACTGTGTGCAGAGCACTGTACTAAACGCATGGGAAGTGTAAATCGGCAACATATAGAGACGGTCCCTACCCAACAACGGGCTCACAGTCTAGAAGGGGGAGACAGACAACAAAACAAAACACATAGACAGGCGTCAGTACACCTGTCTGTTGTATTGTATTCTCCCAAGCGCTTAGTACAGTAGAGAAGCAGAGTGGCTCAGTGGAAAGAGGACGGGCTTTGGAGTCAGAGGTCATGGGTTCAAATCCCCGCTCCGCCAACTGTCAGCTGTGTGACTTTGGGCAAGTCACTTAACTTCTCTGTGCCTCAGTTACCTCATCTGTAAAATGGGGGTGAAGACCGTGAGCCCCCGTGGGACAACCTGATTGCCTTGTAACCTCCCCAGCGCTTAGAACAGTGCTTTGCACATAGTAAGCGCTTAGTAAATGTTATCATTATTATTATTAAGAGCGCGGGCTTTGGAGTTAGAGGTCATGGGTTCAAATCCCCGCTCCGCCAACTGTCAGCTGTGTGACTTTGGGCAAGTCACTTAACTTCTCTGGGCCTCAGTGACCTCATCTGTAAAATGGGGATTAAAACTGTGAGCCCACCGTGGGACAACCTGATCACCCTGTAACCTCGCCAGCGCTTAGAACAGTGCTTTGCACATAGTAAGGGCTTAACAAATACCATCATTATTATTATTATTACAGTGCTCTGCACATAGTAAGCCCTCAGTAAATAGCATGGATCGATTGCTTGATTGATTGCTGTATCGCTGTTTTTTTTTTTTGTGGTTTTTTTGGATTCCTTTTCTTCGTAGGCTAAAACGTCTGGGAAGTTTTCCAGCGAGGAGCTAGATAAGCTGTGGCGAGAATTCAAGCATCACAAGGAGAAAGTTGAAGAGTACAATATGCTCTTGGAGACCGTGAGCCGGACAGAAGGTGATCACCACAACACCGGGGAGGCGGCGGTGGCAGGGGCACCCATCATTCATTCATTCCATTGTATTACTAATAATGATGATGATGATGATGATGGCATTTATTAAGCGCTTACTATGTTCAAAGCACTGTACTAAGCGCATGGGAAGTACAAATCGGCAGCATATAGAGACGGTCCCTACCCAACAACGGGCTCACAGTCTAGAAGGGGGAGACAGACAACAAAACAAACCACGTAGACAGGTGTCAGTACACCTGTCTGTTGTATGATGGAATTTGGTAAGCACTTACTATGTGCCAAGCACAGTTCTAAGCACCGGGGCAGATACAAGGTCATCAGGTTGTCCCACGTGGGGCTCACACTCTTAATCCCCATTTTCCAGATGAGGGAACTGAGGCCCAGAGAAGTGAAGTGTCTTGCCCAGGGTCACACAGCAGACAAATGGTGGAGCTGGGATTAGAACCCACGTCCTCGGACTCCCAAGCCCGGGCTCTTTCCTCTTTCCCCTCGTCCCCCTCTCCATCCCCCCATCTTACCTCCTTCCCTTCCCCACAGCACCTGTATATATGTATATATGGTTGTACATATTTATTACTCTATTTATTTATTTATTTATTTATTTATTTATTTATTTTACTTGTACATTTCTATCCTATTTATTTTATTTTGTTGGTATGTTTGGTTCTGTTCTCTGTCTCCCCCTTTTAGACTGTGAGCCCACTGTTGGGTAGGGACTGACTGTCTCTATGTGTTGCCAATTTGTACTTCCCAAGCACTTAGTACAGTGCTCTGCACATAGTAAGCGATCAATAAATACGATTGATTGATTGATTGATTTCCACTAAGCCACGCTGCTTCTCAAGTCACTTCTTAAGACCTTGAGCAAGTCACTTCACTTCTCTGGGCCTCAGTTCCCTCATTTGGAAAATGGGGATTAAGACTGTGAGCCCCGTGTGGGACAGGGACTGGGTCCAACTTATAATTATTATAATAATAATAATGGTATTTATTAAGCGCTTACTATGTGCAAAGCACTGTTCTAAGCGCTGGGGGTTACAAGGTGATCAGGTTGTCCTATGGGAGGCTCACAGTCCTAGTCTCCATTTTACAGATGAGGGAACTGAGTCACAGAGAAGTGAAGTGACTTGCCCAAAGTCACCCAGCTGACAATTGGCGGAGTCAGGATTTGAACCCATAATAATAATAATAATAATGGTATTTATTAAGCATTTACTATGTGCAAAGCACTGTTCTAAGTGCTGGGGGTTACAAGGTGATCGATCAGGTTTTCTCACGTGGGACTCACAGTCTTAATCCCCACTTTACAGATGAGTGAAGTAATAGTAATAATAATAATAATGGCATTTATTAAGCGCTTACTACGTGCAGAGCACTGTTCTAAGCGCTGGGAGGTTACAAGGTGATCAGGTTGTCCCACGGGGGGCTCACAGTCTTCATCCCCATTTTACAGATGAGGTAACTGAGGCCCAGAGAAGTGAAGTGACTTGCCCAAAGTCACACAGCTGACAATTGACGGAGCTGGGATTTGAACCCCTGACCTCTGACTCCAAAGCCCGGGCTCTTTCCACTGAGCCACGCTGCTTCTCTAACTTGAATAGCTTGTACCTACCCCGGCGCTTAGAACAGTACCTGGTATATGGTAAGCGCCTAACAAATACCATAAATAAATTAAAAAAAAACAAACAATAACAAAAACTTGCTCAGACACGTGGCAGAAAAAAACGACCATTTGCCAGCTCGGAGAAGTGAAAGTGTGGCCTGACCGGACTAACAAATCCAACATGGGGGGGAATCATTCATTCATTCAGTCGTATTTATTGCATCCTTACTGTGTGCAAAACACTGTACTAAACATTTGGGAGAGTGCAACATAACAAACATAACATTAGGGGAAGCAGCGTGGCTCAGTGGAAAGAGCCCGGGCTTTGGAGTCAGAGGTCATGGGTTCAAATCCCGGCTCTGCCAACTGTCAGCTGTGTGACTTTGGGCAAGTCACTTAACTTCTGTGTGCCTCAGCTACCTCATCTGTAAAATGGGGATGAAGACTGTGAGCCCCACGTGGGACAACCTGATCACCTTGTAAACTCCCCAGCGCTTAGAACAGTGCTTTGTACATAGTAAGCGCTTAATAAATGCCATTATTATTATTATTATTATAACATAACAAACACATTCCCTGCATACAGCGAGCGTACAATCTCATGCCCAACGGATAGAACCTAGGCCTGGGAATCAGAGGACGTGGGTTCTAATTCCGGCTCCACCACTTGTCAGCTGTGTGACCTTGGGCAAGTCACTTTACTTCTCTGTGCCTCAGTTATCTGCCAAAAGGGAATTAAGGCTGTGAGCTTCTTGTGCCGTGCCCAACCTGATAAGCTTGTATCTAGCCCAGCGCTTAGTACAGGGTTCTTACAATCTAATGGCCTTATGGATAAAGCCCAGACCTGGGAATCAGAAGAACCTGGGTTCTAATCTCAGCTCCATCACTTGTCTGCTGTGTGACCTTGGGCAAGCCACTTAACTTCCCTGTGCCTCAATTACCTTATCTGTCAAATGGGGACTAAGACTGTGAGCCCCACGTGGGACAACCTAATAACCCTGTATCTAGCCCGGTGCTTAGAACAGTGCTTGGCACATAGTAAGCGCTTAATAAATACCATTATCATCATTACATCCTGATTGGCTTGTCTCTACCCAGGGCTGAGAACAGTGCTTGGCACATAGTAAGTGCTTACCAAGTACCGTCATCGTTGTTATCATTATTACAGAGTCTGGCACAAAGTAAGCGCTTAACAAATACCATTTTTGATTATAATAATAATAATGGTTTTTGTTAAGCGCTTACTATGTGCCAAGCACTGTTGTAAGCGCTGGGGTAGATACAAGCAGCGTGGCTCAGTGGAAAGAGCACGGGCTTTGGAGTCAGAGGTTATGGGTTCAAATCCCAACTCCGCCAATTGTCAGCTGTGTGACTTTGGGCAAGTCACTTCACTTCTCTATGCCTCAGTTCCCTCATCTGTAAAATGGGGATTAAGACTCTGAGCCCCCCGTGGAACAACCTGATCACCTTGTAAACTCCCCAGCGCTTAGAACAGTGCTCTGCACATATTAAGCGCTTAATAAATGCCATCATCATTATTATCATTATTACAGAGTCTGGTGCAAAGTAAGCGCTTAACAAATACCATTTTTGATTATAATAATAATAATGGTTTTTGTTAAGCACTTACTATGTGCCAAGCACTGTTGCAAGCACTGGGGTAGATACAAGCAGCGTGGCTCAGTGGAAAGAGCACAGGCTTTGGAGTCAGAGGTTATGGGTTCAAATCCCAACTCCGCCAATTGTCAGCTGTGTGACTTTGGGCAAGTCACTTCACTATGCCTCAGTTCCCTCATCTGTAAAATGGGGATGAAGACTGTGAGCCCCCCGTGGAACAACCTGATCACCTTGTAATCTCCCCAGCGCTTAGAACAGTGCTCTGCACATAGTAAGCGCTTAATAAATGCCATCATCATCATCATTATTATTACAAGGTAGTCAGGTTGTCCCACGTGGGGCTCACAGTCTTAGTCCCCATTTTACAGAGGAGGTCACTGAGGCCCAGAGAAGTGAAGTGACTTGCCCAAAGTCACATAGCTGATAAGCAACTCACTTATCATATTTGTTGAGCGCTTACTGTGTGCAGAGCACTGTACTAAGCACTTGGGAAGTACAAGTTGGCAACAGTGACCCACATCCTACCTCTGGACTCCAACGCCCTCCCTCCTCAAATCCGCCAGACAATTACTCTCAATCAATCAATCAATCAATCAATCATATTTATTGAGCGCTTACTGCATGCAGAGCACCGGACGAAGCGCTCGGGAAGTCCAAGTTGGCAACTCTCCCCTCCTTCAAAGCCCTACTGAGACATGTGGGAGACATGCGGCTCCGTGGAAATGGCACTGGCTTTGGAGTCAGAGGTCATGGGTTTGAATCCCAGCTCCTCCAATTGTCAGCTGGGTGACTTTGGGCAAGTCACTTCACTTCTTTGGGCCTCAGTTCCCTCATCTGTAAAATGGGGATTAAGACTGCGAGCCCCCCGTGGGACAACTCGATCACCTTGTAACCTCCCCAGCGCTTAGAACAGTGCTTTGCACATAGTAAGCGCTTAATAAATGCCATTATTATTATTATTATTATTATTATTATTCTTACCTGTGACTCCCAAACCCGGGCTCTTTCCGCGGAGCCACGCTGCTTCAGCTTCCGGGGGACGGTGGTGGGGGGCGAGCCCGTCAGTTCTCCCCCAGTGACCACGCGGTTTGGTTTCGGACCCCCTTTCTCCGCCCAAGAAATCCACAAAAACGTGATCAGCCCGGCGGAGGAGGTCCCCGGGAAAGAGGCCGTCCTGCAGAGCAAGCACGCCGACCTCAAGGACAAGCTGCGACAAATCCACCAAGGCTTCGACCGGCTCCGCAAAGTCAGCCACCAGGGCTACTATGCCAGCAGCGGTCAGAACCGGGGCAACCGGGAGCGGGACGGGGCGCCGGGGGGCGGCCAATAATAATAATAATGATAATAATAATAATAACGAGGCATTTGTTAAGCGCTTACTACGTGCAAAGCACTGTTCTAAGCGCCGGGGGGATGCAAGGTGATCAGGTTGGATGAGAAGCAGCGTGGCTCGGTGGAAAGAGCCCGGGCTTTGGAGTCAGAGGTCATGGGTTCAAATAATAATAATAATAATAATAACGATGGCATTTGTTAAGCGCTTACCACGTGCAAAGCACTGTTCTAAGCGCCGGGGGGATACAAGGTGATCAGGTTGTATGAGAAGCAGCGTGGCTCGGTGGAAAGAGCCCGGGCTTTGGAGTCAGAGGTCATGGGTTCAAATCCCGGCTCCTCCAATTGTCAGCTGGGTGACTTTGGGCAAGTCACTTCGCTTCTCTGTGCCTCAGTTACCTCATCTGTAAAATGGAGATTAAGACTGTGAGCCCCCGTGGGACAACCTGATCGCCTTGTAACCTCCCCAGCACTTAGAACAGTGCTTTGCACATAGTCAGTGCTTAATAAATGCCATTATTATTATCAGTTTGTCCCACGTGGGGCTCACAGCTTTAATCCCCCTGACCTAGGGGAATAACGATAATACTCTTATTCATTTATTCCTTGAAATCCCCCTTTGACCGGGATTCGATTCCCCCTTTTGATGAGCGAACTGAGGCCCGGAGAATAATCGTAACTAACGATGGTATTTATGAAGCGCTTAATAGAGAAGCAGCGTGGCTCGGCAGAAAGAGCACGGGCTTTGGAGTCGGAGGTCATGGGTTCTAATCCCGGTTCCCCAACTTGTCAGCTGGGTGACTTTGGGCAGTCACTTCACTTCTCTTAGTTCCCTCGTCTGTAAAATGAGGATGAAGACCGAGAGCCCCACGTGGGGCAACCTGATCACCCTTTAACCTCCCCAGCGCTTAGAACCGTGCTTTGCACGTAGTAAACGCTTAATAAATGCCATTATTATTTATGGGCCGAGTACCGTTCTAAGCCCTGGGGTAATAATATTTATTCATTCGATTGTATTTATTGAGTGCATACTGTGTGCAGAGCACCGTACTAAGCGCTTAGGAAGTACAAATCGGCAACATATGGAGATGGTCCCTACCCAACAACGGGCTCAATGGTGGTATTTGTTAAACACTTACTGTGTGCCAAGCACCGTTCTAAGCACTGGGGTAATAATAATAATGGTGGTATTTGTAAGCGCTTACTATGTGTGAAGCACTGTTCTAAGCGCTGGGGGGGATACAAGGTGATCAGGTTGTCCCACGTGGGGCTCACAGGCTTCATCCCCATTTTACAGATGAGGTAACTGAGGCACAGAGAAGTGAAGTGGCTTGCCCAAGGTCACAAAGCTGACAAGTGTCGGAGCCGGGATTCGAACCCATGATCTCTGACTCCCAAGCCCGGGCTCTTTCCACTGGGCCACGGTGTGGTAGATACAAGGCAATCAGGATGTCCCACGTGGGGCTCACAGTCTCAATCCCCATTTTACAGATGAGAGGACTGAGGCACAGAGAAGTGAAGTGGCTTGCCTTAGGTCACACAGCTGACGAGTGGCGGAGCGGGATTCGAACCCATGGTCTCTGACTCCCAATCCCGAGCTATTTCCATTGAGCCACGCTGCTTCTGCTTCGCTGCCCGGGGAGTCCAGACATTTGGAAAGGAAGCCCCCCTGGCCCCCCAGGGCCAGTTCACACCAAAGCTTAGAATAATAATATTATTGTTATTATTATTATGGTATTTGTTAAGCGCTTACTATGTGCAAAGCAATTATTATTATAATAGTCATTCTTGTTAAACACTTATTATGTGCCAAACAGTGTTCTAAGCGCTGGGGTGGATACAAGTCAATCAGGTTGGACACAGTCCCTGCCCCACCTGGGGCTCCCAGAATACATGGCTCAATGGCAATAATAATAATAATAATGATAATAATGTTGGCATTTGTTAAGCGCTTACTATGTGCAAAGCACTGTTCTAAGCGCTGGGAGGGTACAGAGTGATCAGGTTGTCCCACGTGGGGCTGACAGTCTTAATCCCCATTTTACAGATGAGGTAACTGAGGCTCAGAGAAGTTAAGTGACTTACCCAAGGTCACACAGCAGACATGTGGCAGAGCCGGGATTCGAACCCGTGACCTCTGACTCCAAAGCCCGGGCTCTTTCCACTGAGCCACGCTGCAAGAACCTGGGCTTGGGAGTCAGAGGTCGTGGGTTCGAATTCTGACTCCCCCGCGTGTCTGCTGTGTGACTGTGGGCGAGTGACTTCCCTTCTCTGTGCCTCGGTTCCCTCTGTAAAATAGGGGTGAAGACTGTGAGCCCCAAATGGGACAACCTGGTGACCTTATATGTATCCTAGTGCTTAGAACAGTGCTTGGCACATAGTAAGTGCTTAAGAAATGACATCATTATTATTAAGCATTATTATTATTAACATCATCATTATTAAGCACTTACAGCATTATTATTATTATTATAAACCCCCCATTTCTAAGTGCCAAGCGCTTAGTACAGTGTCAAGCGCTTAGTACAGTGCCAGGCACTTAGTACAGTGCTCTGCACACAGTAAGCATTCAATAAATACGATTGAATGAATGAATTTCTCTGGGACCAGAAGGGTCAGAGCCTGGCTTTGGAATGCTTGGTTTCCAGGCCTGCATTGTAATAATAATAATAATAATGATGATGATGATGTTTATTAAGCGCTTACTATGTGCCAAGCACTGTTCTAACCGCTGGGGAAGATACAAGGTCATCAGGTTGTCCCATGTGGGGCTCACAGTCTTCATCCCCATTTTACAGATGAGGGAACTGAGGCCCAGAGAAGTGAAGTGGCTTGCCCAAAGTCACACAGCTGGCAATTGGCAGAGCCGCGATTTGAACCCCTGACCTCAGACTCCAAAGCCCAGGCTCTTTCCACTGAGCCACGCTGCTTCTCTAATAACAATAATAATAATAATAATAGTGTTTATTAAGCGCTTACTATGTGCCAAGCACTGTTCTAATTGCTGGGGGAGATACAGGGTAATCAGGTTGTCCCATGTGGGGCTCACTGTCTTCATCCCCATTTTACAGATGAGGGAACTGAGGCCCAGAGAAGTGAAGTGGCTTGCCCAAGGTCACACAGCTGACAAGTGCCGGAGCCGGGATTCGAACCCATGATCTCTGACTTCCAAGCCCGGGCTCTTTCCATTGAGCCACGTTGTGGTAGATACAAGGCGATCAGGTTGTCCCACGTTGGGCTCACAGTCTCAATGCCCATTTTACAGATGAGGGAACTGAGGCCCAGAGAAGTGAAGTGACTTTTTTTTTTAATGGCATTTATTAAGCGCTTACTATGTGTAAAGCACTGTTCTAAGCGCTGGGGAGGTTACAGGGTGATCAGGTTGTCCCACAGGGGGCTCACAGTCTTCATCCCCATTTTACAGATGGGGTAACTGAGGCCCAGAGAAGTGAAGTGACTCGCCCAAAGTCACACAGCTGACAAGTGGCGGAGCTGGGATTTGAACTCATGACCTCTGACTCCAAAGCCCAGGCTCTTTCCACTGAGCCACGCTGCTTCTCTAATAATAATAATAATAATGGTGTTTATTAAGCGCTTACTCTGTGCCAAGCAGTGTTCCAACTGTTGGGGGAGATACAAGGTCATCAGGTTGTCCCATGTGGGGCTCACTGTCTTCATCCCCATTCTACAGATGAGGGAACTGAGGCCCAGAGAAATGAAGTGGCTTGCCCAAGGTCACACAGCTGACAAGTGGCGGAGCCGGGATTTGAACTCATGACCTCTGACTCCAGAGCCCGGGCTCTTTCCACTGAACCACGCACGCAGCTGACAAGTGGCAGAGCGGGATTAGAACCCATGACCCCTGGCTTCCAAGCCCGGGCTCTTTCCGTTCAGCCACGCATAATAATCACCATGGTATTTGTTAAGCGCTCACTATGTGCCAAGCACTGTTGTAAACACAAGGGAAGATGCCAGGTCATCAGGTTGGACACGGTCCCGATCCCATATGGGGCTCACAGTCTTAATCCCCATTTTCCAGATGAGGTAACTGAGGCCCAGAGAAGCAAAGTGACTTGCCCGAGGCCTCACAACAGAGAAGTGGCGGAGGCAGGATTAGAACCCAGGTCCTTCTGACTTCCAGGTGTGGGCTCTACCCACTAGGCCACGCTGTAGTCTCGAGGTTCACTTAGTCGTATTTATTAAGCGCTTACTGTGTGCAGAGCACTGCACTAAGCGCTTGGGAAAGTATAATATAACAATAAACACCGACGTCAGATTCTCGAGAAGCAGCGTGGCCCGGTGGAAAGAGCACAGGTTTGGGAGTCAGAGGTCATGAGTTCAAATCCCGGCTCCGCCACTTGTCAGCTGGGTGACTCTGGGCAAGTCACTTCACTTCTCTGGGCCTCAGTTACCTCATCTGGAAAACGGGGATTAAGACTGCGAGCCCCCCGTGGGACAACCTGATCACCTTGTAACCTCCCCAGCGCTTAGAACAGTGCTTTGCACATAGTAAGCGCTTACCAAATGCCATCGTTATTATTATTAATCATTTCTTTAAAACTTCCACAGTGGGGCAGGGTCCAAGCTGCCGGTCGGGGTGGGCTTCTCAAGCGAGACCCGCCGTGGGTGCTTTTGTGTGTTTTTTTTTGTTGTTGTTCATTCATTCAGTTGTATTTATTGAGCGCTTACTGTGTGCAGAGCACTGTACTAAGCGCTTGGAAAGTCCAATTTTTTCTCCCCCCACTAGAGTTTGAGGAGCCTCGAGTGATCGACCTGTGGGACCAGGCCCAGACGGCCAACTTCACCAAGAAGGAGCTGGAATCTTTCCGGGTAGGACGAGACCCCCGGCGCCTCCCCTTCCCTCCCACAAGTCCCCCCCGCCGCCCGGCGCTGTACTGAACGCCTGGGAGACGACCGACATAGTCGGTAGACACGATCCCCGCCCTCCAATACTTTTGATTTAATGTTGGTATTTGTTTAAGTGCTTACTCTGTGCCGCTACTTGTCAACTGAGGCCCAGAGAAGCAAAGTGACTTGCCCGAGGCCTCACAACAGAGAAGTGGCGGAGGCAGGATTAGAACCCAGGTCCTTCTGACTTCCAGGTGTGGGCTCTACCCACTAGGCCACGCTGTAGTCTCGAGGTTCACTTAGTCGTATTTATTAAGCGCTTACTGTGTGCAGAGCACTGTACTAAGCGCTTGGGAAAGTATAATATAACAATAAACAGTGACGTCAGATTCTCGAGAAGCAGCGTGGCTCAGTGGAAAGAGCACAGGTTTGGGAGTCAGAGGTCATGAGTTCAAATCCCGGCTCCGCCACTTGTCAGCTGTGTGACCTTGGGTGAGTCACTTAACTTCTCCATGCTTCAGTTCCCTCATCTGGAAAATGGGGATGAAGACTGCAAACCCCACGTGGGACAACCTGATAACCTTGTATTCCCCCAGCGCTTAGAACAGTGCTTGGCACATAGTAAGC
Source organism: Tachyglossus aculeatus (assembly GCF_015852505.1). Classification (NCBI taxonomy): domain Eukaryota; kingdom Metazoa; phylum Chordata; class Mammalia; order Monotremata; family Tachyglossidae; genus Tachyglossus; species Tachyglossus aculeatus. The sequence continues at coordinate 3,379,875 of NC_052069.1, read as the reverse complement.
GCTTAACAAATACTGTCATTATTATTATTATGGATTTAGCCAGCCTCATTTCTGGTCCCAGAGGGGGAGCCAAGAGCCCGTCACTTGCCCCCCGGGGTCGCCGAGGGGTCCCGGGCATTCGAACCCCTGACCCGGCAGCGTGGCTCAGTGGAAAAAAGCCCGGGCTTTGGAGTCAGAGGTCGTGGGTTCGAATCCCGGCTCCACCACAAGTCTGCTGTGTGATCTTGGGCAAGTCATTTAACTTCTCTGACCCTCAGTTACCTCATCTGTAAAAGTGGGGATGAAGACTGTGAGCCCTGCGTGGGACAAACTTGATCACATTGTATCCCCCCAGCGCTTAGAACAGTGCTTTGCACGTAGTAAGCGCTTAACAAATGCCATTATTATTATTATTATTATTATTATTATTATTATCACAGCCTCGTTGCCATAGACACAACCATCAGCTCGTTGTGGGTGGGGAATTGTCCCTTTATTGTGTTGGATTGTGATTGTGGATTGTTGGATCTTTTAGACTGTGAGCCCACTGTTGGGTAGGGACTGTCTCTATATGTTGCCAACTTGGACTTCCCAAGCGCTTAGTACAGTGCTCTGCACACAGTAAGCGCTCAATAAATACGATTGATGATGATTGTACCTTGTGCAGAGCACTGTACTAAACACTGGGAAAAGTACTCAATAAATCAGACTGAATAAATTGTGATACTGCACTCTCCCAAGCGCTTATATAGTGCTCTGCAGTGAGCCAGTCGGATTTATTGAGCGCTTACTGTGTACTAAACACCTGGGAGAAGCAGCGTGGCTCAGTAGAAAGAGCCCAGGCTTGGGACTCAGAGGACGTGGGTTCGAATCCCGGCTCCGCCACTTGTCTTTTGTGTGACCTGGGGCAAGTCACTTCAATCAATCAATCGTATTTATTGAGCGCTTACTGTGTGCAGAGCACTGTACTAAGCGCTTGGGAAGTACAAGTTGGCAACATAGAGAGACAGTCCCTACCCAACAGTGGGCTCACAGTCTAGTCACTTCTTCTCTGTGCCTCAGTGACCTCATCTGTAAAATGGGGATTAAGACTGTGAGCCCCACGTGGGGCAACCTGATTACCTTGTATCTACTCCACTGCTTAGAACAGTGCTTGGCACAAGGTAAGCGCTTAACAAATACCATCATCATCATTATTATTATTAGATACGTTGAGACAAACAGGAGAAAATGTTCAGGTGAGCTTTGTATCTACCCCAGCACTTAGAACAGTGCTTGGCACATAGTAAGCGCTTAACAAACACCATTATTATTATTATTATTATTACCCCAGTGTTTACAACAGTGCTTTGCACCTAGTAAGCGCTTAACAGATACCATCATTATTATTATTATTGCCTGCTATGTGACCTTGGGCAAGGCACTTAACTTCTCTGTGCCTCAGTTACCTCATCAGTAACCTCATCTTCCCCCTCTCCATCCCCCCCATCTTACCTCCTTCCCTTCCCCACAGCACCTGTATATATGTATATATGTATGTACAGATTTATTACTCTATTTATTTAGTTTACTTGTACATATCCTATTTATTTTATTTTGTTAGTATGTTTGGTTTTGTTCTCTGTCTCCCCCTTTCAGACTGTGAGCCCACTGTTGGGTAGGGACTGTCTCTATACGTTGCCAACTTGTACTTCCCAAGCGCCTAGTACAGTGCTCTGCGCACAGTAAGCGCTCAATAAATACGATTGATTGATTGATCGATCTGTAAAATGGGGGTGAAGACTGTGAGCCCCACGTGGGACAGCCTTGATTACCTTGTATCTACCCCAGCGCTAAGAACAGTGCCTGGCACATAGGAAGCACTTAAACAAATCCCACAATTATTATTATTATTAATATTATTATTATTATTAACAATAGAACAGACACATTCCCTGCCCTCAACGAGCTTACAGCCTAGAGAGAAGCTGCCCACAGTAAGCGCTCAATAAATAGGACCGACCGCTCCAGGCTGCTCAGTGTGAGTCAGCCATCGGGCCTTGCCAATCTCTCGTATTTATTGAGCGCCCGCTGCATGCGGAGTGCTGTAGTAGGCGCCTGCCCCGGGAGGTGGAGGTGTCCACCAGCCCTCGCTCACCAAGACGCCTCGTCTCTGCCGCCTCCTCAGGAGGAGCTCAAACACTTTGAGGCGAAAATCGAGAAGCACCATCACTACCAGAAGCAGCTGGAGATCTCCCAGGAGAAACTGAGGCACCTGGCGGGGGCCGGCGACAAGGAGCACCTGAGCCACAACAAGGAGAAGTATGCCCTGCTGGAGGAGAAGACCAAAGCCCTGGGCTACAAGGTTAGAGCCGAGGGTTCGGGGGGGGCGGGCCGCGGGCCCTCCCCTCCGGTGGGGAGCCCATCCCAGCTAATAAGAATAATTGTGGTGTTTGTTAAGCGCTTATTATGTGCCAGGCACTGTACACGGAGAAGCGGCGTGGCTCAGTGGAAAGAGCCCGGGCTTGGGAGTCGGAGGTCATGGGTTCTAATCCTGGCTCCCCCTCAATCAATCAATCAATCAATCAATCGTATTTATTGAGCGCTTACTATGTGCAGAGCACTGTACTAAGCGCTTGGGAAGTACAAATTGGCATCACATAGAGACAGTCCCTACCCAACAGTGGGCTCACAGTCTAAAAGGGGGAGACAGGCGTCCTGTCAGGCGGGAGACACATGTCTGCTGTGTGACCCTGGGCAAGTCACTTAATAATAATAATAATGGCATTTGTTAAGCGCTTACTATGTGCAAAGCACTGTACTAAGCGCTGGGGAGGATACACGGTGATCAGGTTGTCCCACTTGGGACTCACAGTCTTAATCCCCATTTTACAGATGAGGTAACTGAGGCCCAGTGAAGTGACTTGCCCAAAGTCACACGGCTGACAATTGGCGGAGCCGGGATTTGAACCCGTGACCTCTGACTCCAAAGCCCCTGCTCTTTCCAGTGAGCCACGCTGCTTCTCCGTGTACAGTCCCTGGCACATAATAAGTGCTTAACTTCTCTGAGCCTTAGTTACCTCATCTGTAAAATGGGGATTAAGACTGTGAGCCCCACGTGGGACCGCCTGATCACCTTGTAACCTTCCCAGCGCTTAGAACAGTGCTTCGCACATAGTAAGCACTTAACAAATGCCATCATTATTATTATTACTAAGCACTGGGGTGGACACAAGCGAATCGGGTTGGGCACAATCCCCGTCCCACGTGGGGCTCACAGTCTTAATCCCCATTTTCAGATGAGAGAACTGAGGCCCAGAGAAGTGAAGTTTCCTGCCCAGGTCACACAGCCTGCTGGTGGAGGAGCCAGGATTAGAACCCAGGTCCTTTGGACTCCCAGGCCCGGGGTCTACCCGCTAGGCCACGCCGCTTTCTGTGCCGCTCTTACACAGCCCCACAGCACACGTGTACAGATCTATACAGATCTGTAACATATTTATTTCTTCTAGACTGTGAGCCCACTATTGGGTAGGGACCGTCTCTATATGTTGCCAACTTGTACTTCCCAAGCGCTTAGTACAGTGCTCTGCACACAGTAAGCGCTCAATAAGTAGGATTGATTGATTGCCCACTGTTGGGTAGGGACTGTCTCTATATGTTGCCAATTTGTACTTCCCAAGCACTTAGTACAGTGCTCTGCACATAGTAAGCGCTCAATAAATACGACTGATGATGATGATTGATATTTATATATTCATACTAATGTCTGTCTCCCCCTCTAGACTGTGAGCTCATTGTGGGCAGGAGTGCATCTGTTTGTTGTTCTGTTGTACTCTCCTGAGCACTTAGTACAGTGCTCTGCACACAGTAAGTGCTCAATGAATAACAGCTGAATGAATCATCATCACCAATCGTATTTATTGAGCGCTTACTGTGTGCAGAGCACTGTACTAAGCGCTTGGGAAGTACAAGTTGGCAACATATAGAGACGGTCCCTACCCAACAGTGGGCTCACAAATGAATGGAGTGTTTCTCGGCCCTCTGGGTGACTTTGGAGAAGTCCCCAAACCTCCGTGGACCTTCCTTCCCCGCACCGTGCTCCCGGGCGGGTGGAAGTCAGTCGGTCGTATTTATTGAGCACCTACTTGTGTGCAGAGCACTGTACTAACCGCTTGGGAGAGGTCAACGGAGCACATTCCCCACCCACAACGAGCGTACGGTCTAGAGATTGCCGGCCACCCTCCGGCTGGCCCGTTGGCGTCTGCATAGAGGAGCAGCATGGCCTAGCGGGTAGAGCCTTGGACTGGGAGTCAGAAGGTCGTGGGTTCATTCATTCGATTCACTCATTCGTATTTATTGAGCGCTTACTGTGTGTAGAGCACTGTACTAAGCGCTTGGGAAGTACAAGTTGGCAACATATAGAGACGGTCCCTACCCAACAACGGGCTCACAGTGTAGAAGGGGGAGACAGACAACAAAACAAAACGTGGACGGGTGTCAAGTCACCAGAATAAATAGAAATAAAGCTAGATGCACATCATTACCAAAATAAATAGTAAATATGTACAAGTAAAATAAATAGAGTAATAAATCTGTACAAATATATATCCAGGTGCTGTGGGGAGGGGAAGGAGGTGGGGGGGGAGATGGGGAGGAGGAGAGGAAAAAGGGGGGGTCAGTCTGGGAAGGCCTCTTGGAGGAGGTGAGCTCTCAGTGGGTTCTAATGCCGGCTCCTCCGCTCATCTACTGTGTGTCCTTGGGCAAGTCGCTTCACTTCTGTGGACCTCAGTTCCGTCATCTGTATATTGGGAATTGATCATTCAGTCGTATTTATTGAGCGTTTACTGTGTGCAGAGCACTGTACTAAGCGCTTGGGAAGTCCAAGTTGGAACATATAGAAACGGTCCCTACCCAACAGTGGGCTCACAGTCTAGAAGAATTAAGACTGTGAGCCCCACGTGGGACCAGAACCGTGTCCAACTCGATCTGCTTGTATCCACCCCTGCGCTTAGTACAATGCAATGAAGCAGCGCGGCCCAGTGGAATGAACCCGGGCTTGGGAGTCAGAGGTCATGGGTTCTAATCCCCATTCAGCCACTTATCAGCTGTGTGACTTTGGGCAAGTCGCTTCACTTCTCTGGGCCTCAGTTCCCTCATCTGTCACGTGGGGATGAAGGCTGTGAGCCCCACGTGGGACAACCTGGCTCAGTGGAAAAGAGCCCGGGCTTTGGAGTCAGAGGTCGTGGGTTCAAATACTGGCTCTGCCACTTGTCAGCTGTGTGACTCTGGGCAGTTCACTTCACTTCTCTGGGCCTCAGTTCCCTCATCTGTAAAATGGGGATTTAGACTGTGAGCCCCCCTTGGGACAACCTGATCACCCTGTAACCTCCCCAGTGCTTAGAACAGTGCTTTGCACATAGTAAGCGCTTAATAAATGCTATCATTATTATTATTATTATTATAATGGCATTTATTAAGTGCTTACTATGCGCAACGCACTGTTCTAATAATAATAATAATGTTGGCATTTGTTAAGCGCTTACTATGTGCAAAGCACTGTTCCAAGCACTGTGGGGGATACAGGGTGAACAGGTTGTCCCATGTGGGGTTCACAGTCTTAAGCCCCATTTTACAGATGAGGTAACTGAGGCTCAGAGAAGTTAAGTGACTTGCCCAAGGTCACACAGCAGACATGTGGTGGAGCTGGGATTCGAACCCATGACCTCTGACTCCAAAGCCCATGCTCTTTCCACTGAGCCACGCTGCTTCTCTGCTGCTTCTAAGCGCTGGGGGGATACGAGGTGAGCAGGTTGTCATTATTATTATTATTATTATCGTTATTATTACAGTTCCTGGCACATAGTAAGCCTTAAAGGAATACCATCATTATTATGATGATCATCAGAATCATTATTATTATTGTGATGATCATCGTAATCATTGTTATGATGATGATGGGGTCTGCGTCACCGTCTTAGGTGAAAAAGCATCTCCAGGACCTGTCCAGCCGCATCTCCAGGGGCCTGCAGCACAACGAGCTCTGAAGGGGGAGACCCTCGCGTCAAACCGTCCGGACCCCGGCTCCGCTCCCACCCTCACTCCCACCCGCTCCTTGGGGTCCCAGGAAGGAAGCCGGTGACCCCCTAAAATGGACGAGGGATTCACAGCTACGCCACGCTGCTTGGAACACGCGCTGGAGCCCTTCTTCATCTTCTTCTTCCCCTCGTCAGTGCTTGGTCACATAATCAATCGTGTAGTCCCGGTTCTGTAAACGCATTCCCGGAAACCCCGGGGAGAAAGGCCCGGGGCGGAGAACTCCGCTACCAAATAAACCAAATCCTCTCCTCCCGACTGAGATTAGAACCCGGGGCTTTGGCGATCCAGTCTGTGTCCCCTTAACTCATTCATTCATTCATTCAATCGTATTTATTGAGCGCTTACTGTGTGCAGAGCACCGGACTAAGCGCTTGGGAAGTACAAATCAGCAACACGTAGAGACGGTCCCTACCCAAAAACGGGCCCGCAGTCTAGAAGGGGGAGACAGACAACAAAACATGTAGACACGTGTCAAAACCGTCAGAATAAACAGAGCTATATGCACATCATTAATAAAATAGAGTAGTAAATATGTACGGATAGACCATTTTTACTGTAAAGTGACTTGATTTTGGTTAATTTTCTTATAAAATTATGAAAACTGGAAAAAATTTCCTTTTCCAACACTACCACTTTTTGAAAATTTGAAACTGTTATCAAAAATCACAAGATTATTCAATAAACGGTATTAATAGGTGTAATAGCTGACTTTCTCCAAACGTAACTGTTCGCTGCCGTGTTGAGCGGTTTCCTCGCCTCACCTTCCACTACACCTTTTCGTTCATTCCTTCATTCATTCAGTTGTATTTATCGAGCGCTTACTGTGTGCAGAGCACTGGACTAAGCGCTTGGAAAGCACAATTCGGCGACAGAGACGATCCCTACCCAACACCGGGCTCACAGTCTCCTCACTTTCCAGCAAAGTTTTACAAGATAATAATAATTACAATAATAGCTGTGGCGTTTGCTAAGCGTTTGGTCTGGGCCGGGCACTGTACTAAGCGCTGGGGTGGATATAATTAAATTGGGTTGGACACAGTCCTTGTCCCACACGGGGCTCACAGTCGTCATCCCCATTTTCCAGATGAGGGAACTGAGGCCCACAGAAGTGAAGTGATTTGCCCAGGGCCACCCAGCAAACGCGTGGCAGAGCCGGGATTAGAGAATGGCTGACTCCAAGCCCGTACTCTGCTATCCACTGCTTCTCCCAATGTTTAGCCCCCATTTTTCGTAATAAAAATGGTGTTTGTTAAGCGCTTCATTCCAAGCCCATCACAAGTCCCCGGGCATGTACCAACCGGGAGTTTCCTCGGTGACACGTAAAGAATCAGAGCAAGCTACCAAAATTATCGTGGAAAGTTTGCTTAGTTTTTTAATTTTTCCCCACGCGCAGGGGAGCGTCACATCCACACTGTCACTCACACCCTCCCTGCCAAGGGTCCACCACAATCCTGCCGCAAAAGATTGCCAGCCTCCTCCTCCCCCTGACACTGCTGCCTTCACACTGGGCAGTTTCCGTGTCCCTCTCCCTCTTTCCCAACATAGTTTGAAAAAGGACGTCTAACCCATTTTTCACCCTTGGTATCTGGTAAACACTTACTCTGTGCCAAGCACCGAGGTAGGTACAAGATAATCAGGTCGGACATAATCCCTGTCCCACGTGGGCCTCAAAGTCTAAATGGGATATATTTAGTCCCTATTTTACAGGTGAGGAAACTGAGGCCTGGAGAAGCAAAAATGGCTTACCGGGAGTCGCACACAGCAAACGAGTGGCCGAGGCAGGATTAGAATCCAGGTCTTCTCACTCCCAGGCCCGGGCTCTTTCCCATCTCACATTGACCAAGCCCAGCTGAAGACATTTTCCTCTTCCCTGATACATTCACTCAGCCAATTGTATTTATTGGCAGCGTGGCTCAGCCCGGGCTTTGGAGTCAGAGGTCATGGGTTCAAATCCCGACTCCGCCAATTGTCAGCTGCGTGACTTTGGGCAAGTCACTTCACTTCTCTGGGCCTCAGCTCCCTCATCTGCAAAATGGAGATTAAGACTGTGAGCCCCCCGTGGGACAACCTGATCACCTTATATCCCCCAAGCGCTTTTAGAACAGCGCTCTGCACATAGTAAGTGCTTAACAAAGACCATCATTATTATTATTATTCAGTGCTTGCTGTGTGCAGAGCACTGTACTAAGCGCTTGGGAAAGGACAATACAACAACAGAGACAATGAGCATACAGTCTAGAGTGGGGCAGACAGACATGGATGTAAATAAAATGAGAGATAGGGACTTAAGTGGTGCAAATACCATCATCATTATTATTATTGAGTGCTTACTGTGTGCAGAGCACTGTACTAAGCACGCGGGAAAGGACAATACAACAATAAACAGACGTTCCTGCCCACGATGAGCTTACAGTCTAGAGTGGGGGAGACGGACATGGATATAAATAAATAAAATGGGAGATAGGGACGTAAGTGCTGTGGTGCAGAGAGAGGGGGGAAGAGCAAAGGGGGGGATGCAGAAGGGAGTGGGAGATGAGGAAAAGGGGGGTCTGATGAGGGTCTGCTCAGAATCCCCCCACCAGTCCCGGCTCTCCTGCTGCAGACTCTCTCCAGGTAGTGACAAGCTGCGCAGACCTCAGAAATCCAGTTGCACTGTTTCAGCGCTTAAAACGGCGCTTGTCACATAGTCAGCGTTTAAGGAATACCATCATTATCGTTATTACCTTTTTCTTTTTAACGGTATTCGTTAGGCACTTACTAAGCGTTGGGGTAGAGACACGGATAGGTTGCGGACGGCCCGTGTCCCACATGGGGCTCGCGGTCTTCATCTCCATTTTCCAGATGTGGTCACTGAGGCCCGGAGAAGCGTAGCCTGACCCAAGCTTCCACAGCGGACTGGCGGAGGAGGCGGGATGAGATCCTCCTTGTGATTCCCAGGCCCGGGCGCGGTCCACTAGGCCCCCGCCGCTTCTCTGCGGCCGGGGTGACGTGCAGGGGTGCGGAGCGTGGGGGCTGAGGGCTCCGGGGTCCTCGGGGGTCACGGCTGAGCCCCCTTCTTCCGGAGGTCCGGCTGGGGGAGGTGCCACTCCCGGGCCTGGGCATGGCGGGCGCCAACCTCGTGCGCAGTCTGGGTTGCGGCGATGTCGACGTGGGCGTAACTGGTGGGCTCGACGCCTGCAACAGAGCGGGACCTCAGCCGGTGGGACACGGGCATCCGGCCCCGCCGCCCTAGCCTGACCTCCAGCCTGGCATTTAGACTGTGAGCCCACTGTTGGGTAGTGACTGTCTCTATATGTTGCCAACTTCTACTTCCCAAGCGCTTAGTACAGTGCTCTGCACACAGTAAGTGCTCAATAAATACGATTGATGATGATGATGATGATGATCTATGTTTTGTTTTGTTGCCTGTCTCCCCCTTCTAGACTGTGAGCCCGTTGTTGGGTAGGGACTGTATCTGTTGCCGACTTGTACTTCCCAAGTGCTTAGTACAGTGCTCTGCACACAGTAAGCGCTCAATAAATACGATTGATTGATTAATTAGTACAGTACACTGCACACAGTAAGCGCTCAATAAATACGATCGAATGAATGAATGGAGCGCCCACCGGATGCAGGGCACTCTACTGAGAGATAGGGAGAAAGCAAAACCCAGCCCGCACATTTTGCTCGTCCAACGCCCTTCCTTCCTCTCCCCCTCATCCCCCTCTCCATCCCCCCATCTTACCTCCTTCCCTTCCCCACAGCACCTGTATTTATGTATATATGCTTGTGCATATTTATTACTCTATTTATTTTACTTGTACATATCTATTCTATTTATTTTATTTTGTTAATATGTTTGGTTTTGTTCTCTGTCTCCCCCTTTTAAACTGTGAGCCCACTGTTGGGTAGGGACTGTCTCTACATGTTGCCGACTTGTATTTCCCAAGCGCTTAGTACAGTGCTCTGCACACAGTAAGCGCTCAATAAATACGATTGATGATGATGATGATGATGAACGCCAACTGACTCACTAAACTCATCTAGGTTTCATTCATTCATTCGATCGTATTTATTGAGCATTTACTGTGTGCAGAGCACTGTACTAAGCACAATCGGCAACATATAGAGACGGTCCCTACCCAACAATGGGCTCACAGTCTAGAAGGGGGAGACAGAGAACAAAACAGAACAAATAAAAAGGTGTCAATAGCCTCTAAGTCACAACTGACCCCTGGTCCACGTCCTTCCTCTGTCCTGGAACCCCCTCCAGACCATCACTCTTCCCTCCTTCAAGCCTTATTCAAAACACATCTCCTCCAAGAGGCCTTCCCAGACTAAGCCCTCATCTTCCCTATTCCCTCATTCATTCATTCATTCGATCGTATTTATTGAGCGCTTACTGTGTGCAGAGCACTGGACTAAGCGCTTGGGAAGGACAAGTCGGCAACATATAGAGACGGTCCCTACCCAACAACGGGCTCACGGTCTAGAAGGGGGAGACAGACAACAAAACAAAACATGTGGACAGGAGTCAAGTCAACAGAATAAATAGAAGAAAGGCTAGATGCACATCATTAACAAAATAAATAGAATAGTAAATATGTACAAGTAAAATAAATAGAGTAATAAATCTGTACAAACATATATACAGGTGCTGTGGGGAGGGGAATCTCCTCCAAGAAGCCTTCCCTGACTAAGCCCTCCTTTCCTCTTCTCCCACTCCCTTCTGCATCTCCCTGACTTGCTCCCTTTATTCATCCCCCTTCCCAACCCCACACCTCTTATTGTCCACATCTGTCACTTATTTATTTCTATTCGTGTCTGTCTCCCCCTCTAGACTGTAAGGTCGTTGTGGGCAGGAAATGTGTCTGTTGATTGGTTTATTCTACTCTCCCAAGCACTTAGTACAGTGCTTTCTGCACACAGTAAGCACTCAATTCATTCTATTTATTTTATTTTGTTAATATGTTTTGTTTTGTTGTCTGTCTCCCCCTTCTAGACTGTAAGCCCACTGTTGGGTAGGGACTGTCTCTATATGTTGCCATCTTGTACTTCCCAAGCGCTTAGCACAGTGCTCTGCACACAGTAAGCGCTCAATAAATACGATTGATTAATTCCTTCATTCGATCGTATTTATTGAGCTCTTACTGTGTGCAGAGCACTGTACTAAGCGCTTGGAAAGTACAGCAATAGAGACAATCCCTGCCCACAACGGGCTTGCGATTGACTGACTGATTCACTTCACCCTCAGCAGCACAGCACTTAGGTACATTTAGTTAATTTGTTCCTTTTATATTAATGTCTGTCTCCCCCTCTAGATTGTAAGCTCCTCGTGGACAGGAAACATATCTACCAACTCCACTGTATTGTAGTAATAATAATGATAATGATGGCATTTATTAAGCGCTTATTATCATCATCAATCGTATTTATTGAGCGCTTACTGTGTGCAGAGCACTGTACTAAGCACTTGGGAAGTACAAGTTGGCAACATATAGAGACAGTCCCTACCCAATAGTGGGCTCACAGTCTAAAAGTGGGAGACAGAGAACAAAACCAAACATACTAACAAAATAAAATAAATAGATTAGATATGTACAAGTAAAATAAATAAATAAATAGAGCAACAAATATGTACAAACATATATACATATATACAGGTGCTGTGGGGAAGGGAAGGAGGTAAGATGGGGGGGAAAGCACTGTGTTATTATTATGAGCAAAGCACTGTTTTAAGCGCTAGGGAGGTGACAAGCTGATCAGGTTGTCCCACGGGTGGCTCACAGTCTTAATCCCCATTTTACAGATGAGGTAACTGAGGCCCAGAGAAGTTAAGTGACTTGCCCCAAGTCACACAGCTGAAATGTGGTGGAGCCAGGATTTGAACCCATGACCTCGGACTCCAAAGCCCAGGCTCTTTCCACTGAGCCACGCTGCTTCTCTATTGTACTCTCCGGAGCACTTAGTACAGTGCTCTGCACGCAGTAAGTGCTCAATAAATTCAACTGATTGATTCCCTCCCCAAAAGGAATTAACACTTTGTGCAGAGCACTGTGCTAAGCACTTGGGAGACTACAGCAGAGTTAAGAAGACTAGGTCCCTGCCCTCAAGGAACTTGCAGGGGAAGGCACTGAGGGAGAGGGAGCAGAGGCAGCGTGGCCTAGTGGAAAGAGGCCCGGCCCAGGAGTCAAGAGTTCTAATCCTGACTCCACTTGTCTGCGCTGTGACCTTGGGTAAATCACTTCACTTCTCTGGGCCTCAGTTACCTCATCAATAAAATGGGGATTAAGACCACGGCCCCTATGTGGGACAGGGACCCAGTAATCTTGTATCTACCCCGGTGCTTAGTACAGTGCCTGACACATAATAAGCATGTAAAAATTGCCATTAAAAGTAATAATGTTATTTGTTAAGTGCTTACTATGTGCCAAGCACTGTTCTAAGCACTGGGGTAGGTACAAGGTCATTGGGTTGTCCCACTTGGGGCTCACAAGCTTCATCCCCATTTTACAGATGAGGGAACTGAGGCACAGAGAAGTGAAGTGACTTGCCCTAAGTCACACAGCTGACAAGTGCCGGAGCAGGGATTAGAACCCATGATCCCTGACTCCCAAGCCTGGGCTCTTTCCACTGAGCTGCCTGTATCTACCCCAGCGCTTAGTACAGTGCCTGGCATATAATAAGCATTCAAAAATTGCCATTCAAAATAAAAAGGGGGAAGAATGCAGAAGATATATCGATCAATGGTATTTCTTCAGTTTATTATTTATGTATTTATTTTACTTGTACATATCTATTCTATTTATTTTATTTTGTTAGTATGTTTGGTTTTGTTCTCTGTCTCCCCCTTTTAGACTGTGAGCCCACTGGTGGGTAGGGACTGTCTCTATATGTTGCCAACCTGTACTTCCCAAGCGCTTAGTATGGTGCTCTGCACACAGTAAGCGCTCAATAAATACGATTGATTGATGATTGATTGATTGACTGTGAGCCCGTTGTTGGGTAGGGACCGTGTCTATATGTTGCCAACTTGTACTTCCCAAGCGCTTAGTACAGTGCTTTGCACACAGTAAGTGCTCAATAAATACGATTGAATGAATGAATGAGTGCTCACCAATCATCGCCTTCTTGCCAAATCCAACTACCTCTACTCCACCCTAATCCTCCTCCACTTCTCGGCTGCCTATCATGCTCCTTCCCTTCCCCACAGCACCTGTATATATGTATATATGGTTGTACATATTTATTACTCTATTTATCTATTTATTTATTTATTTTACTTGTACATTTCTATCCTACTTATTTTATTTTGTTGGTATGTTTGGTTCTGTTCTCTGTCTCCCCCTTTTAGACTGTGAGCCCACTGTTGGGTAGGGACTGTCTCTATGTGATGCCAATTTGTACTTCCCAAGCGCTTAGTACAGTGCTCTGCACATAGTAAGCGCTCAATAAATACGATTGATTGATTGATTGATTGGACCACCCCCTTCTCCTGGAGACATTATCCAACCTCAGCTTCACTGACACTGTCCTCTCCTGCTTCTCCTCTTATGTCTCTGGCCGTTCATTCTCTGTCTCCTTCGCGGGCTCCTCTCTGCCTCCCACCCCCTGACTTTGGGGGTCCCTCAAGGTTCAGTTCTGGGTCTCCTTCTCTCCTCCATCTTCGCCCACTCCCTTGGAGACCTCATTCGCTCCCATGGCTTCAACTACCACCTCTATGCAGCTGCTTTTAGACTGTGAGCCCACTGTTGGGTAGGGACTGTCTCTATATGTTGCCAACTTGTACTTCCCAAGCGCTTAGTACAGTGCTCTGCACACAGTAAGCGCTCAATAAATACAATTGATTGATCGATGATACCCAAATCTACCTCTCCAGCCCTGATTCATTCATTCATTCATTCAATCGTACTTATTGAGCGCTTACTGTGTGCAGAGCACTGTACTAAGCGCTTGGGAAGTACAAGTCGGCAACATATAGAGACGGTCCCTACCCAACAGCGGGCTCACAGTCTAGAAGGGGGAGACAGAGAACAAAACCAAACGTATTAACAAAATAAAATAAATAGAATAAATATGTACAAATAAAATAAATAGAGTAATAAATCCGTACAAACATATATCCATATATACAGGTGCTGTGGGGAGGGGAAGGAGGTACGGTGGGGGGGGATGGAGAGGGGGAGGAGGGGGCTCAGTCTGGGATCTCTCTCCCTCTCTCCAGTCTCGCATCTCCTCCTGCCTTCAAGACATCTCCATCTGGATGTCCGCCCGCCATCTAAAACTCAACATGTCCAAAACAGAGCTCCTTATCTTCCCCACGAAAACCCTGTCCTCCCCTTGACTTTCCCATCACTGCGGATGGCACCACCATCCTATCCGCTTCACAAACCCACAACCTTGGTGTCATCCTTGATTTGTCATTCAACCCACATATTCAATCTGTCACGAAATCCTTTCCTTCACAACAAAAATCCGCCCTTTCCTCTCCATTCAAACAGCTACCACATTAATACAGTCACTTCTCTTATGCCACCTGGATGACTGTATCAGCCTCCTTGCTGACCTCCCTACCTCCAGTCTCTCCTCACTCCAATACTTCACTCTGTTGCCCAGATCATTTTTCTACAAAAACACTCAGGACATGTCCCCTCCCTCCTCAAAAAGACTCCAGTGGTGTCCATCCAACTCTGCATCAAACAAAAACTCCTCTCCATTGATTTTAAAGCTGTCCATCACCTTGCCCCCTCCTACCTACAGAAGCGGTGTGGCCTAGTGGAAAGAGCCCGGGCTTGGGAGTCAGAGGTGGTGGGTTCTAATCCCGCCTCTGCTTCTTGTCAGCTGTGTGACTTTGGGCAAGTCACTTCACTTCTCTGGGCCTCATTTGCCGCATCTGTAAAATGGGGATTAAGACTGTGAGCTCCCCCCCCCCCCCCCATGGGACAACCTGATCACCTTGTAACCTCCCCAGTGCTTAGAACAATGCTTTGCACATAGTAAGTGCTTAATAAATGCCTTTGTTATGAAGGAACTGAGGCACAGAGAAGTTAAGCGTGGCATAGCAGATAGAGCCCGGGCCCGGGAGTCAAAAGGTCATGGATTCTAATCCCCGCTCCTCCATTTATCAGCTGTGTGACCTTGGGCAAGTCACTTTACTTCTATGGGCCTCAGTTCCCTCAACTGTAAAATGGGGATTGAGACTGTGAGCCCCACGTGGGGCAGGGACTGTGTCCAGCCCAATTTGCTTGTATCCACCCCAGCACTTAGTACAGTGCCTGGCAATCAATCAATCATCAATCAATCATATTTATTGAGCGCTTACTGTGTGCAGAGCACTGGACTAAGCGCTTAGGAAGTACAAGTTGGCAACATACCAACCCCACAGTGGGCTCACAGTCTAGAAGGGGGAGACAGAGAACAAAACCAAACATACTAACAAAATAAAATAAATAGAATAGATATGTACAAGTAAAATAAATAAATAAATGAGTAATAAATATGTACAAACATATATACATATATACAGGTGCTGTGGGGAAGGGAAGGAGGTAAAATGAGGGGGATTAAGCACTTAACAAATACCATCATCAATCATCATCATCATCAATCGTATTTATTGAGTGCTTACTATGTGCAGAGCACTGTACTAAGCGCTTGGGAAGTACAAATTGGCAACATACCATCATTATTATTATTATTAAGTGGCTTGCCCAAGATCACACAGCAGACCAGTAGCGGGGCCCGGAACATAATCAATCAATGGGATTTACTGAGCACTTACTATGTGCAGAGCACTGTTCTAAGTGCTTGGGAGAGAACAATGCAAGAGATTAAGCGCTTAGTACAATGCTCTGCACACAGTAAGTGCTCAATAAATATGACTGAATGAAAGAATAAAAAGATATGTTCCCTTACAGTCCAGAGTAGAAGGTAGAAATTAATATGAATAAAAGGATTAGAACCCAGGTCTGTGCTGTCTCCAGATCAGTGCTTTTTGAGCTCATTGTGGGCAAGAGTGTGTCTGTTATTATATCATACTCTCCCAAGCACATAGCACAGTGGTTTGCACACAGTAAGCGCTCAGTAAATATGATCGAATGAATGCTTCACTGGCTAGGATCTTTCTTACCTCCTTCCCTTCCCCACAGCACCTGTATATATGTATATATGTTTGTACATATTTATTACTCTATTTATTTATTTATTTATTTTATTTGTACATATCTATTCTATTTATTTTATTTTGTTAGTATGTTTGGTTTTGTTCTCTGTCTCCCCCTTTTAGACTGTGAGCCCACTGTTGGGTAGGGACTGTCTCTATATGTTGCCAACTTGTACTTCCCAAGCGCTTAGTCCAGTGCTCTGCACACAGTAAGCGCTCAATAAATACTATTGATGATGATGATGATGGGATGGGTGGCCAGGAGGTCAAGGAAACCCCTGTCCCCTCTGTTTCCCCTGGGGCTCACAATCTCAATCCCCATTTTACAGATGAGGGAACTGAGGCCCAGAGAAGTGAAGTGACTTGCCCAAGGTCACACAGCATACAAGTGGAGCGGTGGGATTAGAACCCACGACTCCCAGGCCTGTCCTCTAAACTGCTCCGCCACTCTGCTTGTGAGTAAGAGGAATCGGCAGTCTCTGTATACACCTCCCTCAGATCCTCCCTTCTTATTTCGGAGTGGGAGGGTGGCCTCTGTCAATGCCACCCCTGATAATAATAATAATAATAATAATAATAATAATAATAATAATAATAATAATAATAATAATGGTATTAAGTGCTTACTATGTGCCAAGCACTGTTCTAAGTGCTGCAGTAGATACAAGGTCATCAGGATGTCCTACTTGGGACTCGCAGTCTCAATCATAGCTATAATTCTATTTATTCTGACAATTTTGACACCTGTCTACGTGTTTTGTTTTGCTGTCTGTCTCCCCCTTCTAGACTGTGAGCCCGTTGGTGGGTAGGGACCATCTCTATCTGTTGCTGACTTGTACTTCCCAAGCACTTAGTATAGAGCTCTGCACACAGTAAGTGCTCAATAAATGAATTAAATTCATTTAGATTAAATGAATCTAAATTATTAAATTAATTAAATTAAATTAAATTTATTAGATTCAGCGAATGAATGAATCCCCAGTTTGCAGATGAGGTAACTGAAGCACAGAGGAGTGAGGTGACTTCCCCAAAGTCACACAGCTGACGAGGGGCAGAGGCGGGATTAGAACCCACGACCTTTGACTCCCAAGCCCAGGCTCTTGCCACTAAGCCACGCTGCTTCTCTATCCCCTCCCCTCTAATTTCTGAGTCTATCTTCTACACTGTGATCCCGTTGGCGGGTAGGGTTTGTCTCTGTTGCCGAACTGTACTTTCCAAGAGCTCAGTACAGTGCTCTTACAGTCGAGAGGGGGAGAAAATCTAAATAATCTAAATAATTGATAATACATAATTTAAAGAGATTTACATGAGTACCGTGGCTTTGGGTGTGGGGCGACTATCAAATATCCACAGGTCACAGATCCAAGTGCATAGATGATGCAGAAAGGAAGTAAGCGCTCAATAAATACGATTGAATGAACGAGCTGGGGGTTGTGGGCCACGTCTACAGTTTTTGGAGTCACCTCATCCTTTCCGCTTCGTCCCGACTCGCTCCCTTTACTCTCCCCCCGTCTCCCCGCCCCGCAGCACTTAATCAATCAATCAATCAATCGTATTTATTGAGCGCTTACTGTGTGCAGAGCACTGTACTAAGCACTTGGGAAGTACAAGTGGCAACACTTAGGTATATAGCTGCCATTTTATTTATTGATATTGATGCCTATTTACCTGTTTTGATGTCTGTCTTCCCCCCTCTAGACTGTGAGCCCATTGGGGGCAGGGATTGTCTCTCTTTATTGCCATATTGTACTTTCCCAAGCGCTTAGTACAGTGCTCTGCACAAGGTAAGCACTTCCTGAAACCCCCAGATCTCAGGCCAGAGGCCACACAGCCAACTCGAGAGAGAGAGAGACCTAATCGGGGTGTCTTTGGGGAAAAGACCTGCTCCTTAATAAAGTCCATCGCCAGTGCCCTATTATTTCCTCCTGGGAAGCTACCATCCTTTTTAAATGGTCGGCTCCTCGGAGGTTTAGAAATGTCTCCAATAACCTAGAGCAGAGGTTACGGGGATACCCATAATTGGGGCATTCACTTTTCAGCAATTCACACTGTAAATTCCCTGTAGACTCTGTGCCAAAGCCCTACTGAGAGCTCACCTCCTCCAAGAGGCCTTCCCAGACTGAGCCCCCTTTCTCCTCTCCTCCTCTCCATCCCCCCCGGCCCTACCTCCTTCCCCTCCCCACAGCACCTGTATATATGTTTGTACAGATTTATCACTCTATTTTACTTGTACATATTTACTATTCTATTTATTTTGTTAATGATATGCATTAACAAGGCCCTACTAAGAGCTCACCTCCTCCAGCAGGCCTTCCCAGACTGAGCCCCTTCCTTCCTCTCCCCCTCGTCCCCCTCTCCATGCCCCCCATCTTACCTCCTTCCCTTCCCCACAGCACCTATATATATGTATATATGTCTGTACATATTTATTACTGTATTTATTTTACTTGTACATATCTATTCTATTTATTTTGTTAGTATGTTTGGTTTTGTTCTCTGTCTCCCCCTTTTAGACTGTGAGCCCACTGTTGGGTAGGGACTGTCTCTATACGTTGCCAACTTGGACTTCCCAAGCGCTTAGTACAGTGCTCTGCACACAGTAAGCGCTCAATAAATATGATTGATTGATTGATTGATTTAGCTTTAATTCTATTTGTTCTGATGACACCCGTCCACATGTTTTGTTTTGTTGTCTGTCTCCCCCTTCTAGACTGTGAGCCCGTTGTTGGGTAGGGACCGTCTCTATATGTTGCCGACTTGTACTTCCCAAGTGCTTAGTCCAGTGCTCTGCACACAGTAAGCGCTCAATAAATACGATTGAATGAATGAATGAATGACTAGATGGAGGTCCTCACCTCTAATTCCCGAGCCGGGGTCCTGATGTCCCAGTTCCATGTAATGAAGCTGCTTTTTGGCCGTTGGGCTGACGGGAATATTTACGTAAGTGACGGTTTTGGCCTCTGCTTCACTCTGCGGTCTTTCTGCTGTTCCTCCAGCTGTCAGATCTTCAGGGGGATCCCCTGGCCCGAACGGAATAATAATAATGATATTAATTATGGCATTTTTTAAGGGCTTACTAGGTGCCAGGCACTGTACTACGTGCTGGGGTGGTTACAAGCAAATAATAATAATAATAATATTGGTATTTGTTAAGCAGTTACTATGTGCCAAGCACTGTTCTAAGCACCGGGGAGGTTACAAGGTGATCAGGTTTTCCCACGGGGGGCTCATAGTCTTCATCCCCATTTTAGAGATGAGGGAACTGAGGCCCAGAGAAATGAAGTGACTTGCCCAAGGTCACACAGCAGATAAGGGGCAGAGCCAAGATTAGAACCCATGACCTTCTGACTCTCAGACCTGTGCTCTTTCCACTAGGCCAAGCAGAAGAGGAGACATGGCCTGAGTTGCGGGGGAACAAACTATTTCAGGGGGCAGGAAGAGGAGAAGCGCAAAGAATAGCAAAAAATATTAATAATAATGATGATGGTATTTGTTAAGCACTTACTATGTGCCAGACATTGTACTAAGCGCTGGGGTAGTTTCAGTCTAATCAGGTTGGACACAGTCTCTGTCTCACATAGAGCTCACAGTCTTCATCCCCACTTGACAGATGAGGGAACTGAGGCCTGGCGAAGTGAAGTGACTTGCCCAAGGTCACACAGCAGACAAGTGGCAGAGCCGGGATTAGAACCCAGGACCTCCTGAGTCCCAGGCCCGGGCTCTATCCATTAGGCCACACTGCTTCTTTTCTCCAAGTCTCGAGCATCTTCTTTCTTCTTCTTCCCTCTCCCTCCCTTTCCTCCTCTCAGAAACTTCCTGGTACATGAAACGAATTGGTTCTTGAGATGGATATATTAACTGCAACAAAAATGATATCACCCCAAGTTTCTTTTAATAATTACTAATAATAATAATGGTATTTAGTAAGTGCTTACTATGTGCTGAGCACTGTTCTAAGCGCTGGGGTAGATACGAGGTAATCAGGTTGGCCCATGTGGGGCTCACAATCTTAATGTGTATATACTATAATGTGTATGATATACACATATGCATGTAATATTATATAATGTATATAATGTGTGTATATATATATATAATTTTTTAATCTATTTTGTTGATATTGATGCCTGTCTACTAGTTTTGTTTTGTTGTCTGTCTCCCCCTTCTAGACTGAGAGCCCATTGTTGGGTAGAGATTGTCTCTGTTGCCAAATTGTACTTTCCAAGCGCTTAGTACAGTGCTCTGCACCCAGTAAGCACTCAATAAATATGATTGAATGAATGAATTAATCCTCGTTCTACAGATGAGGTAACTGAGGTCCAGAGAAGTGAAGTGACTGGCCCAAGGTCACACAGCTGACAAGTGGCCGAGCCGGGATTAGAACCCAGGACTTCTGACTCCCAAGCCCGGGCTCTATCCACTGAGCCACTCTGCTTTTCCAGTCAATCGATCGATCATATTTACTAAGCATTTACTGTTTGCAGAGCTCTGTACTGAGCCCTTGAAAGAGTATAATATAGCAGAGTTGGTAGACAGATTCCCTGCCCACAAGGAGCTTACAGTCTAGAGGGGGAGACAGACAGTAAGGAAGCGGCATGGCTCAGTGGGAGTCAGAGGTCGTGGGTTCCAATCCTGACTCTGTCACTTGTCTACTGTGTGACTTTGGACAAGTCATTCACTTCTCTGTGCTTCAGTTCCCTCATCTGTAAAATGGGGATGGAGACTGTGAGCCCCACATGGGACAACAACCTAATGACCTGGTATCTACCCCAGCGCTTAGAACAGTGCTCAGCACATAGTAAGCACTTAACAAATACCATCATTTTTATTGTTATCATTATTAAATAAATTAGGGCTATGTCCTTAAGTTTCTTGGGGAATCCAGCACTGAATCTCAGTTGTTGGAAAAACAATCTCACAATGAACGACAAAATACTTTTTGCCTACCTGGGAGAGGGAGGACGAATCCAGGAGGTAAATCAGCCATTCCCTAAAAGAAATGAGAACAGGCCATTCACTCAATCGGGTTTATTGAGCGCTTACTGTGTGCAGAGCACTGTACTAAGCGCTCGGAAAGTACAATTCAAGTGAGACACTTCATTGCAAATTTTGCATTAAGGGCAGTCCAGAAGGATTTGTGGTGAAGAAAGTTGCAGTGAAATCACTCGTAAAATGTGTCCATTTCTGACATCTGCTAGATTCACATCACCCATTTCATTCATTCAATCGTATTTATTGAGCGCTTACTGTGTGCAGAACGCTGTACTCAGTGCTTGGAAAGTACAATTTGGCAACAGAGACAGTCCCTACCCAATAACCGGCTAACAGTCTAGAGGGAGAAAGAAAGCAAGAGTGAGAGCGACCAGAGATAGAGGGTCAGACAGCTTAGTACAGCGCTTTGCACATGGTAAGTGCTCAATAAATACTATTGAATGAATGACAGTGAGAGAGCGAAAGACAATGAAAGAGAGAAAATATGACCTTTAACACGCCATGGTCTGGAATTTCACACTAGCTTTCACAACAGGATTCAGATAGAATCTGCGTGGCTCAGTGGAAGGAGCCTAGGTTTGGGAGTCAGAGGATCTGGGTTCTAATCCCGCTCCAAAACTTGTCTGCCGTGTGACCTTGGGCAAGCCATTTAACTTCTCTGGGCCTCAGTTACTTCATCTGTAAAACGGGGATTAAGACCGTGAGCCCCCTGTGGGACAACCGGACAACCTTGTATCTACTCTAGTGCTTAGAACAGTGCTTAGCACAAAGTAAGCACTTAAATACCATCATTATTATTATTATTAGATACGTTGAGACAAATGAGAAAATGTTCAGGTGGGCTTTGTTACCTTTTCACCCTCTGCACACACAATAAGCGTTCAATAAATCCCACTGCTGGAGAGTAATAATAATAATAATTGTAATGATGACATTTATTAAGCGCTTACTATGTGCAAAACACTGTTCTAAGTGCTGGGGTGGTTACAAGGCAATCAGGTTGTCCCACGGTGGCTCACAGTCTTAATCCCCATTTTCCAGGTGAGGTAACTGAGGCACAGAGAAGTTAAGTGACTTGCCCGAAGTCACACAGCTGACAAGTGGCAGAGCCGGGATTTGAACCCATGACCTCTGACTCCAAAGCCCGGGCTCTTTCCACTGAGCCACGATTCCTTGAATGTTTCAATCGATCCATAAATGGTATTTATTGAGCGCTCACTGTGTCGAGCACTGTACTAAGCCCTTCAGCTTCTGAACTACAGAGTGGTGAGGTGTGAATCCACCTGAATTCAAATGCTTTTCCCCAAGATGCTAAGAGCGTGGACCAGATCCTCCGTTCCCCAAACTGTAGAAATGACAAGGGGCATGTGAGTGATGTGACGCCCAGCACAGCCTGATGACATCAAAAACTCCTCATTATCGGCTTCAAAGCTGTCCATCCCCTTGCCCCCTCCTCCCTCACCTCCCTTCTCTCCTTCTCCATTCACAAACTATTTCAGGGGACTGGACCCATTGTTGGGTAGGGACCGTCTCTATATGTTGCCGACTTGTACTTCCCAAGCGCTTAGTACAGAGCTCTGCACACAGTAAGCGCTCAAGAAGTACGATTGAATGAATGAATGAAGATGAGAAGCATAAATTCATGAGAATTTATGGGATAACGAGATTTATGAGATGAGAAGCGGATTAAGTAATAATAATAATAATGATGATGGTGATATTTGTTAAACACTGATTATGTGCCAGACACTGTTCTAAGCACTGGGGAGGATACAATCAAATCAGGTTGGACACAGTCACTGTCCCACGTGGGACTCACAGTCGTAATCCCCATTTTACAGGTGAGGGAACTGAGGCCCAGAGAAGTAAAGTGATTCACCCAAGGTCACATAGCAAACAAGAGGCAGAGCCGGCATTAGAACGCATGACTTTCTGATTCATTCATTCAATCTTATTTATTGAGCACTTACTGTGTGCAGAGCACTGTACTAAGCACTTGGGAAGTACTAGTTATGAGAAGCAGCATGGCTCAGTGGAAAGAGCCCGGGCTTTGAAGTCAGAGGACATGGGTTCAAATCCCGCCTCGGCCACTTGTCAGCTGTGTGACTTTGGGCAAGTCACTTAACTTCTCTGGGCCTCAGTTCTCTCATCTGTAAAATGGGGATGAAGACTATGAGCCCCACATAGGACAACCTGACCACCTTGTAACCTCCCCAGCGCTTAGAACAGTGCTTTGCACATAGTAAGTGCTTAATAAATGCCATTATTATTATTATTATTACAAGTTGGCAACATATAGAGATGGTCCCTACCCAACAGCGGGCTCACAGTCTAGAAGGGGGAGACAGAGAACAAAACAAAACATATTAACAGAATAAAATAAATAGAATAAATATGTACAAGTAAAATAAATAAATAAATAGAGTAATAAATACGTACAAACATATATACATATATACAGGTGCTGTGGGGAAGGGAAGGAGGAGGAAGGACTCCCAAGCCATTACAAGCCATGCTCCTTACAGACACATTCCACGCCCATAACAAGTTTACAGTCCAGAAGGGAGACAGGTATTAGTAGAAATCAATAAATGACAGATGTGGAACATCAGTGATGTGGAACTGAGAGGAGGGATGAACAAAGGGAGCAACACAGGGGACGCAGAAGGGAGTGGGAGATGAGGAAAAGTGGGGCTTAATCAGGGAAGGCCTCTTGGAGGAGATGGGACTTCAATAAGGCTCTGAAGGGGGAGAGTCATTGTCAGATTTGAGGAAGGAGGACGTTCAAAGCCGGAGGCAGGATGTGGGCAAGTCGGCGGTGAGATAGATGAGATTGAGGCAAAGTGAACAGGCTGGCATTAGAAGAGAGAAGCACGAGGTAGGAGGGGGCAAGATGGTGGATTGCTTTAAATCAATCAATCAATCAATCACATTTATTGAGCGCTTACTGTGTGCAGAGCACTGTACTGAGCGCTTGGGAAGTACAAGTTGGCAACATCTAGAGACAGTCCCTACCCAACAGTGGGCTCACAGTCTAAAAGGGGGAGACAGAGAACAAGACCAAACATACTAACAAAATAAAATAAATAGAATAGATATGTACAACTAAAATAAATAGAGTAATAAATATGTACAAACATATATACATCTATACAGGTGCTGTGGGGAAGGGAAGGAGGTAAGATGGGGGGGATGGAGAGGGGGACGAGGGGGAGAGGAAGGAAGGGGCTCAGTCTGGGAAGGCCTCCTGGAGGAGGTGAGCTCTCAGTAGGGCAACCACCGGAGGCTATTGAGGAGGGGGGGAAATGGCCTGAATGGCTTTGTAGAAAAATGATCCGGGCAGCAGGGCGAAGTACGGACTGCAGTGGGGAGAGACAGGAGGCTGGGAGGTCAGCGAGGAGCAATCAAGGCAAGAGAGGACAAATGATCAGATTAATGTGGTAGCAGTTTGGATGGAGAGGATAGGGAGGATTTTAAGGATTTTGTGAAGTTCGAACTGACAGGATTTAGTGACAGATTGACTATGTGGGTTGAATGAGAGAGAGTTAAAGATAACAAGTCTATATCCACAGTTTAGTTATTTATATAAATGCCTGTCTCCCCCTCTAGACTGTGAGGCCCTTATCTATCAACTTTATTGTGTTGTTCTCTCCCAACCACTTAGTACACAGCAAGCAGAAGCAGAAGCAGCGTGACTTAATGGAAAGAGCCCGAGCTTGGGAGGCAGAGGTCGTGGGTTCTAATCCCAGCTCCACCACTTGTCAGCTGTGTGACCTTGAGCAACTCACTTCACTTCTCTGTGCCCCAGTTAGTTACCTCATCTGTGAGTTGGGGATGAAGACTGTGAGCCCCACGTGGGACAACCTGATTACCTTTCATCTACTCCAGCTCTTAGAACGGTGTTTGGCACCTAACAAATGCCAACTTCATTATTATTATTATTACTAGCAAGCGTTTAATAAATACCACAGGTTGACCGTTCCCCTATCCGCAACTGATTTTAATAAAGTGTCTCCTAGATTGTAAACTCCTCATGGGCCGGGATCACATCTCAGAATTCATCTGGATTCATCCAAGGGCTTAGTATAGTGCTCAGCACACAGTGAGTGCTCAATAATTATTATTGATTGACTGATCATTAGCATTTGATGGTGTTATGGGGAAAGAGGATCCATAAACAGGGCAGCGCCACCTAAGAAACTTTAATTTTTTTTCCTTTGCCAGGAGGCTTAAGGGCTGGGAAGAGGGAGGGAGATTAAATTAGGTTTTAGCTTCCTCCTTCTGCAGCCTCCTTTCTTTCATTCATTCATTCATTCAGAAGCAACGTGGCTCAGTGGAAAGAGCACGGGCTTTGGAGTCAAAGGACATGGTTTCAAATCCCGACTCTGCCAATTGTCAGCTGTGTGACTTTGGCCAAGTTACTTCGCTTCTCTGTGCCTCAGTTACCTCATCTGTAAAATGGGGATTAAGATTTTGAGCCCCCTGTGGGACAACCTGTTCACCTTGTATCTCCCCCAGCGCTTAGAACAATACGTGGCCCATAGTAAGCACTTAACAAATGCCATCATTATGATTATTATTACCCCAGCACTTAGAACAGTGCTGGGATAGATAGAGGATTCATTCATTCATTCATTCAATCGTATTTATTGAGCACTTACTGTGTGCAGAGCACTATACTAAGCACTTGGGAAGTACAAGTTGGCAACATATAGAAACGGTCCCTACCCAACAGTGGGCTCACAGTCTAGAAGAGGGAGACAGACAACAAAACAAAACATGTGGACAGGTGTCAAGTCATCAGAATAAATAGAAATAAAGCTAGATGCACATCATTAACAAAATAAATAGAATAGTAAATACATACTAGTAAAATAAATAGAGTAATAAATCTGTACAAACACATACAGGTGCTGTGGGGAGGGGAAGGAGGTAGGCAGGGGGGATGGGGAGGAGGAGAGGAAAAAGGGGGCTCAGTCTGGGAAGGCCTCCTGGAGGAGGTGAGCTCTCAGTAGGGCTTTGAAGGGAGGAAGAAAGCTAGTTTGGCGGATGTGTGGAAGGAGGGCATTCCAAGCAAGGGGGAGGATGTGGGCCGGGGGTTGACGGCGGGACAAGTGAGAACGAGGTACAGTGAGGAGGCTAGCAGCAGCAGAGGAGTGGAGGGTGCGGGCTGGGATGGAGAAGGAGAGAAGGGAGGGGAGGTAGCAGGGGGAGAGGGGATGGACAGCCTTGAAGCCGAGAGTGAGGAGTTTTTGCTTGATGCATAGGTTGCCTGGCAGCCACTGGAGATTTTTGAGGAGGGGAGTAACATGCCCATAGTGTTTCTGCACAAAGATGATCCGGGCAGCAGCGTGAACTATAGATTGAAGTGGGGAGAGACAGGAGGATGGAAGATCAGCGAGGAGGCTGATGCAGTTATCCAGTGGGGAGAGGATGAGAGATTGAACCAGCAAGGTAGTGGTTTGGATGGAGAGGAAAGAGTGGATCTTGGCGATGTTGCGGAGGTAAGACCTGCAGGTTTTGGTGACGGATTGGATGTGAGGTGTGAACGAGAGAGCGGAGTCGAGGATGACACCAAGTTTGCGGGCTTGTGAGACAGGAAGGTTGGTAGTGCTGTCTATAGTGATGAGAAAGTCAGGGAGAGGGCAGGGTTTGGGAGGGAAGACAAGGAGTTCAGCCTTTGACACACTGAGTTTTAGATGGTGGGCAGACATCCAGATGGAGATGTCCTGAAGGTAGGAGAAGACCCAAGCCTGAAGGGAGGGAGAGAGCAGGGGCAGAGATGTAGATTTGGGTGTCATCAGTATGGAGATGATAGTTGAAGCCGTGGGAGCTAATGAGTTCACCGAGGGAGTGAGTGTAGATAGAAAACAAAAGGGGACCAAGAACTGACACCTGAGGAACCCCTACAGTAAGGGGATGGGAGGGGGAGGACGAGCCTGCAAAGGAGACTGAGAATGAATGGCCGGAGAGATAAGAGGGGAACCAGGAGAGGATGGAGTCTGCAAAGCCAAGGTCGGATAGCATGTTGAGGAGAAGGGGGTGGGCCACAGTGTTGAAGGCAGCTGAGAGGTCGAGGAGGATTAGGATAGAGTATGAGCTGTTGGGTTTGGCAAGAAGGAGGTCATTGGTGACCTTTGAGAGGGCAGTTTCAGTGGAGTGTAGGG
The DNA here is from genome assembly GCF_015852505.1 of Tachyglossus aculeatus. Classification (NCBI taxonomy): domain Eukaryota; kingdom Metazoa; phylum Chordata; class Mammalia; order Monotremata; family Tachyglossidae; genus Tachyglossus; species Tachyglossus aculeatus. The sequence goes on along the minus strand of NC_052069.1, from coordinate 3,352,521 downwards.
GACGGAAGCCAGATAGAAGGGAGTCAAGGAGAGATAATCAGGTCCACCTGAGGCTCACAGTCCAGATAAGAGGGAGATAATAATAATTAGAAGAATAAGAATAATGGTATTTCTTAAGCACTTACTATGTGCCAAGCACTGTTCTAAGCAATGGGGTAGATACAAGGCAATCGGGTTGTCCCACGTGGGGCTCACAGTCTTAATCCCCATTCTACAGATGAGGTAACTGAAGTTCAGGGAAGTGAAGTGACTTGCCCAAAGTCACACAGCAGACAAGCGTAGGAGTTGAGATTAGAACTCACATCCTCTGACTGCCAAGCCCGGGCTCTTTCCACTAAGCCATGGTGCTTCTCACTGAGCGCTTACTGTGTGCAAAGCACTGTTCTAAGCGCTTGGGAGACTACAGTACAATAACAGACACAGTCCCTTCTCATATCAAGTGTGCAGCTCAGAGACATGGTGATCTCAGAGTCTCCATACAATTACTTATGATAATAATAACAATTGTGATATTTCATTCAATCATATTTACTGAGCTCTTACTGTGTGCAGAGCACTGTACCAAGCGCTTAGGAAAGTACAATACAACAATAAACAGTGACATTTCCTGCCCACAACATTCATTCATTCATTTAATCGTATTTATTGAGCGCTTACTGTGTGCAGAGCACTGTACTAAGCGCTTGGGAAGTACAAATTGGCAACATATAGAGCCAGTCCCTACCCAACAGTGGACTCACAGTCTAGAAGAGGGAGACAGAGAACAAAACAAAACATATTAACAAAATAAAATAAATAGAATAACTGTGTAAAAATAAAATAAATAGAGTAATAAATACATACATACATATATACAGCTGCTGTGGGGAGGAGAAGGAAGTAAGGTGGGGGGGTGGAGTGGGGGAGAAGCGGGAGAGGAAGGAGGGGGCTCGGTGTGGGAAGGCCTCCTGGAGGAGGTGAGCTCTCAGTAGGGCCTTGAAGGGAGGAAGAGAGCTAGCTTGGCGGATGGGCAGAGGGAGGCCATTCCAGGCCCGGGGAAGGACGTGGGCTGGGGGTCGATGGTGGGACAGGCGAGAGTGAGGCACAGTGAGGAGGTTAGCGGCAGAGGAGCGGAGGGTGCGGGCTGGGCTGGAGAAGGAGAGAAGGGAGGTGAGGTAGGAGGGGGCGAGGTGATGGACAGCCTTGAAGCCCAGGGTGAGGAGTTTCTGCCTGATGCGCAGATTGATTGGTAGCCACTGGAGATTATTGAGGAGGGGAGTAACATGCCCAGAGCGTTTCTGGACAAAGACAATCCGGGCAGCGGCGTGAAGTATGGATTGAAGAGGGGAGAGACAGGAGGATGGGAGATCGGAGAGGAGGCTGATGCAGTAATCCAGTCGGGATAGGATGAGAGCTTGAATGAGCAGGGTAGCGGTTTGGATGGAGAGGAAAGGGCGGATCTTGGCAATGTTGCGGAGGTGAGACCGGCAGGTTTTGGTGATGGCTTGGATGTAAGGGGTGCACGAGAGAGCGGAGTCGAGGATGACACCAAGGTTGCAGGCTTGTGAGACGCGAAGGATGGTAGTGCCGTCAACAGTGATGGGAAAGTCAGGGAGAGGGCAGGGTTTGGGAGGGAAGACAAGGAGTTCAGTCTTGGATATGTTGAGTTCTAGGTGGCGGGCAGACATCCAGATGGAGATGTCTTGAAGGCAGGAGGAGATGTGAGCCTGGAGGGAGGGAGGGAGAGCAGGGGCAGAGATGGAGATCTGAGTGTCATCAGCGTAGAGATGATAGTTGAAGCCGTGGGAGCGAATGAGGTCACCAATGGAGTGAGTGTAGATCGAGAACAGAAGGGGACCAAGAACCGAACATTGAGGAACCCCTACAGTAAGGGGATGGGAGGGGGAGGAGGAGCCTGCAAAAGAGACTGAGAATGAACGACCGGAGAGATAAGAGGAGAACTGGGAGAGGACGGAGTCTGTGAAGCCAAGGTTGGATAGCGTGTTGAGGAGATGGGGGTGATCCACAGTATCGAAGGCAGAAGATTAAGGCCACGTCATCAGTGTGGCTCTGTGGAAAGAGTCCGGGCTTGGAAGTCAGAGGTCTTGGGTTCAAATCCCAGCTCCACTACTTGTCAGCTACGAGCGCTCCACTACTTGTCAGCTGTGCGACTTTGGGCAAGTCACTGAACTTCTCTGTGCCTCAGTTACCTCATCTGTAAAATGGGGATTAAGACTGTGAGCCCCACATGGGACAACATGTGTCCTCCCCAGCGCTTAGAACCGTGCTTTGCACATAGTAAACACTTAACAAATACCAAAATTATTATTATTATCTCTAGCCACTTTTCAATCTCTGCCTTCACCCACTTTGAAATCCCTCTGACCACAACCTTCATTTATTCATTCAATCATATTTATTAATAACAATAATAATGATGGCATTTATTAAGGGCTTACTATATGCAAAGCACTGTTCTAAGCACTGGGGAGGATACAAGGTGATCAGGTTGTCCCACGTGGGGCTCACAGTCTTAATCCCCATTTTACAGATGAAGTAAGTGAGGCGCAGAGAAGTTGTGACTTGCGCAAAGTCCCACAGCTGACAATTGGCAGAGGCAGGATTTGAACCCATGACCTCTGACTCCAAAGCCCATGCTCTTTCCACTGAGCCACGCTATTAAGCACTTATCATGTGCAGAGCACTGTACTAAGCGCTTGGGAAAGTACAATACAACAATAAAGGGTGACAATCCCTGCCCACAACGAGCTCACAACCTTCTCACCTGCCTTCTCTCCCCCACACTCCCTCCCCCAAAATCCTGTTCCCCCACAGAGATTTCCGATCTTGTCGATTTTCTCACCTCCTCATGCCCCACTTAGCCTTTCCTTGATGACCAAATCGACGCTCTCAACACCACCCTCTCTATTGAACTCAACTCACTGGGTCCCCTATCGCTGATAATAATAAATATTATTATTATTATTATTATTATTATTATTATTGTGAGCCCACTGTCTTCTAGACTGTGAGCCCACTGTTGGGTAAGCACTGCACTAAGCGCCAGTCACTCTTGATTCATCTATCTCCAGACCCCTTGTGCTCTTAGATTCCGAGTTCCTTTGAGGGCCGAGGACTCTGTCTAATTCCCACCTGGGAATTCTCTCCCATCGCTGACTGCAGTGCTCTGCACACTTCTTCAAACACCATCAAATCATTTCCAATCCATATTGACTGCATGGGTGCACCCCAAGAAGCAGTGTGGCCCAGTGGAAAGAGCCCAGGCTTGGGAGTCCGAGGTCATGGGTTCAAATCCCGGCTCCGCCAATCGTCAGCTGAGGGACTTTGGGCAAGTCAATTCACTTCTCTGTGCCTCAGTTACCTCATCTGGAAAATGGGGATTAAGACTGTGAGCCCCACGTGGGACAACCTGATCACCTTGAATCCTCCCCAGTGCTTAGAACAGTGCTTTGCACACAATAAGTGCTTAACAAATACCATTATTATTGTTATTATTATTCTGCCATTTGGGTGTGCGCAGCCATAGAGTTTTCTCAGTAAAGATAAGGTACTTTCCAAGCGCTTAGTACAGTGCTCTGCACACAGTAAGCACTCAATAAATATGATTGATTGAATGAATGAATGAATACTATTGTGCAGAGCACTGTACTAAGCGCTTGGAAAGTGCAATTCAGCAACAAATAGATACAATCCCTGCCCACAATGGGTGTGCAGAGCACTGTACTAAGCGCTTATCACTCCTGATTTGTCTGTCTCTAGTTCCTGCCTTCCGCTTACACTCACCTGTAAAATGTGGATGAAGACTGAGCCTGCCTTGGGACAACCTGATCACCTTGTAACCTCCCCAGCGCTTAGAACAGTGCTTTGCACTTCACAAGCACTTAATAGATGCCATTATTATTAGTATTACACTCTTAGATTGTGAATGCCCAATCTAACTGCCACTTGGATGAATCTCCCCCAGTGCTTAGTACAGTGCTCAGTGTGTAGTAAGTGCTTAATCCCAAGCGCTTTTGTACTTCCCAAGCGCTTTTGTACTTCCCAAGCGCTTAGTACAGTGCTCTGCACACAGTAAGCACTCAATAAACATGATTGATTGATTGATTAATCAAGTTCTTGGGAGAGTACAATATAACAGAGTTGGTAGAATAAATAAATTACAGCTATGTACATAAGTGCTGGGGAGTTGAGGGAGGGGTGAATAAAAGGGGAAAATCCAAGTGCAAGAGTGACACATACGGGAGTGGGAAAGAGGAAATCAGAGTTTGATCAAGTAAGGACTCTTTATTTTTAATGGTATTTGTTAAGTGCTTATGATGGTTCAAACTCTGTTCTAAGCACTGGGGTAAATACAAGTGAATTAGGTTGGACACAGTCCCTGTCCCGCATGGGACTCACAGTCATTCACTCATTCAATCATATTTGTTGAGTGTTTTACTGTGTGAAGAGCACTGTACTAAGCACTTGGAAAGTACAATTCGGCAACAGTTAGAGACAGTCCCTACCCAACAACGAGCTCCCAGTCTAGAAACAGGGGAACTAGGGGAAGCAGCGTGGCTCAGTGGAAAAAACCCGGGCTTGGGAGTGACAGGTCATGGGTTCTAATCCCGCTCGGCCACTAGTCCGCTCTGTGACTTTGGGCAAGTCACTTCACTTCTCTGTGCCTCAGTTCCCTCATCTGTAAAATGGGGATGAAGACTGTGAGCCCCACGTGGGTCAAACTGATCACCTTGTATCCTTCCCAGTGTCTAGAACAGTGCTTTGCACATAGTAAGCGCTTAACAAATGCCACCATTATCATTATTAGAAGGGGGAGACACACGTCAAAACAGGCCACCCCACTGTTTGAGAAGCACCGCGCTTGTGGTGAAAACAACTCAGAGGGGAAGGGGATGGGGTCCTCCTCTCCCTTTCCCCCTTATTTTGAATCCACTGGGCCACAGTTGAAGTAGGAGGGAGAAAAGGAGAACTGAGGCCCAGAGAAGTGAAGTGATTTGCTTAGAATAGTGCTTGGCACTTAGGGAGCGCTTAATGAATGCCATCATTATTATTTGCTAGCGTGGCTCAGTGGAAAGAGCACAGGCTTTGGAGTCAGAGGTCATGGATTCAAATCCCAGCTCCGCCAATTGTCAGCTGTGTGACTTTGAGCAAGACACTTAACTTCCCTGGGCTTCAGTTACCTCATCTGTAAAATGGGGATTAAGACTACGAGCCCCGACAACCTGATTACCTTGTAACCTCCCCAGCACTTAGAACAGTGTTTTGCACATAGCAAGCACTTAATAAATGCCATTATTATTATTATCATCATTATTATTATTATTATTATTTGCTGAAGGTCACACAGCAAGCTATTGAACTGGGGTGAATCATTTCAATTTTCTGGTACAGAGTTCCTTCATCCGTAAATGGGGCCTCAGTACCCCTTTTTTTTTTTCTTTTTAATGGGATTTAAGTGCTTACTATTTGCCATCCACTGTATTGAGCACTGGGGTAGACACAGACCATTAGAATGGACACAGTCCCTGCCTCACATGGGACTTTCCCATCTCTGTTGACAGCACTACCATCCTTCCCGTCTCACAAGCCCGCAAACTTGGTGTCATCCTCGACTCCGCTCTCTCATTCACCCCTCACATCCAAGCCGTGACCAAAACCTGCCGGTCTCAGCTCCACAACATTGCCAAGATCTGCCCTTTCCTCTCCATCCAAACCGCTACCCTGCTCATTCAAGCTCTCATCCTATCCCGTCTGGACTACTGCACCAGCCTTCTCTCTGATCTCCCATCCTCGTGTCTCTCTCCACTTCAATCCATACTTCATGCTGCTGCCCGGATAATCTTTGTCCAGAAACGCTCTGGGCATATCACTCCCCTCCTCAAAAATCTCCAGTGGCTACCAATCAATCTGCGCATCAGGCAGAAACTCCTCACCCTGGGCTTCAAGGCTGTCCATCACCTCGCCCCCTCCTACCTCACCTCCCTTCTCTCCTTCTACAGCCCAGTCCGCACCCTCCGCTCCTCCGCCGCTGATCTCCTCACCGTACCTCGTTCTCGCCTGTCCCGCCGTCGACCCCTGGCCCACGTCATCTCCCGGGCCTGGAATGGCCTCCCTCTGCCCATCCGCCAAGCTAGCTCTCTTCCTCCCTTCAAGGCCCTGCTGAGAGCTCACCTCCTCCAGGAGGCCTTCCCGGACTGAGCCCCTTCCTTCCTCTCCCACTTGTCCCCCCTCCATCCTCCCATCTTACCTCCCTCCCTTCCCCACAGCACCTGTATATATGTATATATGTTAGTACATATTTTTTTACTCTATTTATTTAGTTTATTTGTACATATCTATTCTATTTTATTTTGTTAGTATGTTTGGTTTTGTTCTCTGTCTCCCCCTTTTAGACTGTGAGCCCACTGTTGGGTAGGGACTGTCTCTATATGTTGCCAATTTGTACTTCCCAAGCGCTTAGTACAGTGCTCTGCACATAGTAAGCACTCAATAAATACGATTGATGATGATGATGATGACTCAGAGTCTTAGTCCCCATTTTCCAGATGAGGAACTGAGGCCCAGAGAAGTGAAATGAGTTGCCCAAGGTCACACAGCAGACAAGTGGCAGAGCCAGGATTAGAACCCAGGCCTTCCCTGACTGAGCCCTCCTTTCCTCTTCTCCTGGCCTAGTGGATAGAGTCCAGGCTTGGTTTCTAATCCCCGCTCCACCACTTGTCTTCTGGGTGACCTTGGGAAAGTCACTTCACTTCTCTTGGCCTCAGTTCCCTCATCTGTAAAATGGGGGTTAAGAGTGTGAGCCCCATGTGGGACAGGGACTGCATCCAACCTGATTATCTGGTATCTACTATGGATAGAGCCCAGGCCTCAGAGTCAGAAGGACCTGGGTTCTAATCCCAGCTCTGCCACCTGTCTCCTGGGTGACGTTGGACAAGTCACTTCTCTTCTCTGGGCCTCAGTTCCCTCTTCTGTAAAAATGGGGATTAAGACTGTGAGCCCCATGTGGGATAGGGATTGGGTCCAACCTGATTAGCTTGTTTCTACCCCAGAGCTTAGAACAGTGCTTGACACATAGTAAGCGCCTAACAAGTACCATCATTATTAGAATTATTTTATAAATTCATTCATTCATTCAATCGTATTTATTGAGTGCTTACTGTGTGCAGAGCACTGTACTAAGTGCTTGGGAAGTACAAGTCGGCAACATATAGAGACAGTCCCTACCCAAAAATGGGCTCACAGTCTAGAAGTCTAAATAATAATAATAATAATAATAATAATAATGACATTTGTTAAGCGCTTACTATGTACCAAGCCCTGTCCCACTGCCTTCTGCATCGCCCTGACTTGCTCCCTTCAATCATCCCTCTTCCCACCCCGACAGAACTTATGTCCTTACCTGTCATTTATTCATTTATTTCTATTAATGTCTGTCTCCCCCTCCAGACTGTAACCTTGTTGCTTAGAGAAGCAGCGTGGCTCAGTGGAAAGAGCCCGGGCTTGGGAGTCAGAGGTCATGGGTTCTAATCGCAGCTCCTCCACAAGTCTGTTGTGTGACCTTGGGCAAGTCACTTAACTTCTCTGGGCCTCAGTTACCTCACCTGTAAAATGGGGATTAAGACTGTGAGCCCCATGGGGAACAACCTGATCACCTTGTATCCCCCCCCCAGTGCTTAGAACAGTGCTTTGCACATAGTAAGTGCTTAACAAATGCCATTATTATTATTATTATTATTATTATTATTATTGTTGTGGGCAGGGAATGTGACTGTTCTCTTTTATTTTGTACGCTCCCAAGCACATAGTACAGTGTTCTTCCCACAGTAAGAGCTCACTACGTATGACTGACTGACTAATAATAATGCAGTCAGTGCTCAACAAATAGCATTAAGAAAAAAACGATTGATTGACCGGATTTCTAGTAAGAGAAGCAGCATAACATATTCATTCATTCATTCAATCGCTTTAATTGCGTGCTTATTGTGTATAGAACACTGTACTAAGCACTTGGAAAGTACAATTTGGCAACAGATGGAGACAATCTCTACCCAACAACAGGCTCATGGTCTAGAAGAAGCAGCAGTTTAGAAAAGCAGCTTGGCTCAGTGGAAAAAGCATGGGCTTGGGAGCCAGAGGTCATGGGTTCTAATTCCAACTCCACCACTTAGCTGTGTGACTTTGGGCAAGTCACTTAACTTCTCTGTGCCTCAGTTACCTCAACTGTAAAATGGGGATTAAGACTGGGAGCCCCACATGGGACAACCTGATCACCTCGTATCCCCGCCTAGTGCTTAGAACAGTGCTTGGCACATAGTAAGCGCTTAATAAATGCCATCATTATTATTATTATTATTAGAAGGGGTAGACAAACAACAAAACAAAACAAGTAGACAGGCATCAAAATACGGACCTGGGAATCAGAAGGTTTGGGTCACAGTCTAGAGACTGTGAGTTTGTTTTGGGCAGGAATTTTCACTCTTTATTGCTGTATTGGACTTTCTGCAGTTCCATGTTCTCATTTACTCAATTCAATCGTATTTATTGAGCACTTACTATGTGAAGCTTAGTAAGCTTAGTATGAGAAGCAGCGTGGCTCAGTGGAATGAGCCTGAGCTTGGAAGTCAAAGGTTGTGGGTTCTAATTTTGGCTCCGCCACTTGTCTGCCGCTTATTATCATCATAAATTATTTTATGGAGACTCCGAGCTCACCGTGTTTCTGTGCTGTGAGCTCATTATTCATTCATTCAATCATTCAATCATATTTATTGAGCGCTTACTGTGTGCAGAGCAATGTACTAAGCACTTGGGAAGTACAAGTTGAAGTACATTATGAGAAGGGACTGTGTCTGTTGTATCGTACGCTCCCAAATGCTTACTATAGTGCTTTGCACACAGTGAGCGCTCAATGAGAAGCAGTGTGGCTTAGTGGAAAGAGCCTGGGCTTGAGAGTCAGAGGTCGTGGGTTCTAATCCTGGCTCCGCCACTTGTCTGCTGTGTGACGTTGGGCAAGTCACTTTACTTCTCTGTGCCGTAGCTACCACATCTGGAATATGGGGGTTACTGCACACAGTAAGCGTTCAATAAATACAATTGAATGAATGAATGAATGAAAAGACTGTGAACCCCATGTGGGACAACCTGATGACCTTGTATTCCTTCATTCATTCGTATTTATTGAGCGCTTACTGTGTGCAAAGCACTGTACTAGGCACTTGAGAAGTTCAAGTCGGCAACATTTAGAGACGGTCCCTACCCAACAACGGGCTCACAGTCTAGAAGGGGGAGACAGACAACAAAACAAAACAAGTAGACAGGCTTCGATGCCCTTAGAATAAATAGAATTATAGCTATATGCACATCATTAATAAAATATAGTATGTACAAATAAAATGTGTAGAAATATATACAAGAGCTGTGGTGAGAGGAAGTGGGTAGGAGTGAGGAGGGAGGGGGGCGATGGGGAGAGGACGAGGAGGAGGGGAGGGAAAAGGGGGGCTCAGTCTGGGAGAGGAAGGGAGCTTTGAAGGGAGGAAGAGAGTTCTGAGTGCGGATTGTCTCTCCTATTTAGGGAGGCTCTGGACTTCATGATCAATGGACATTCCAGCTGGAAATGGCAGTCCACATTCCCCTCTTTTCCTATGGTGCATGTTTTCTGTTTAGTGATGATGGTGATGATGATGATGGCATTTGTTAAGCGCTTACTATGTGCAAAGCACTGTTCTAAGCGCTGGGGGAGGTTACAAGGTGATCAAGTTGTCCCACAGGGGGCTCATGGTTTTAATCCCCATTTCACAGATGCGGTAACTGAGGCACAGAGAATGAAATGACTTGCCCAAAGTCACACAGCTGACAGTTGGCAGAGCCGGGATTTGAACCCATGATCTCTGACTCCAAAGCCTCGGCTCTTTCCACTGAGCCACGCTGCTTCTCCAAGTGTTTACAATGGGCCAAACACTGGACTCAGCTCTTATCAGTAGATACTCAGTATCTACCCCAGCGCTTAGAACGGTGTTTGGCACACAGTAAGCGCTTAACAAATACCATCATTATTATTATTATTATATGCAGGGCACTGGAGTAAGAGCTTGGGAGAGTACAACACAACAAACTAATAGACACATTCCTTGCCCGTAATGAACAACTAAAGGTCTTTCCTAGCAACCCAGAATTGAATTTCGGGTTCTGGCCAGCTATATTTATCAGCGCTTAGAAGAGTGCTTTGTACATAGTAAGCGCTTAACAAATAGCATCATTATTATTGAATGCAATCCCAGCATCATGTCACCCAAACAAGTATCCTAGCCAACACTGCAATGAAAGATGAAGATGTGAAGCATTGTGGCTCAATGCGAAGAGCCCGGGCTTTGGAGTCAGAGGTCATGGGTTCAAATCCCAGCTCCGCCACTTGTCAGCTGTGTGACTTTGGGCAAGTCACTTCACTTCTCCGAGCCTCAGTTCCCTCATCTGTAAAATGGGGATGAAGACTGTGAGCCCCCCATGGGACAACCTGATCACCTTGTAACCCCCCCCAGCACTTAGAACAGTGCTTTGCACATAGTAAGCGCTTAACAAGTGCCATTATTATTATTATTATTATTATTATGTAAAATGACTTGCCTAAGATCACACAGCAGGCAAGTGCCCAGGAGTAGCATAGCTCAGTGGAAAAAGCACAGGCTTGGAAGTCAAAGGACATGGGTTCTAATCCCGGCTCCACCACCTGTCTGCTGCGTGACCTTAGGCAAATCATTTAACTTCTCTGGGCCTCAGTTATTTCATCTGTAAAATGGGGATTAAAGCACAAGCCCCATGAGGGACAACCTGATTTCCCTGTGTTTATCCCAGCATTTAGAACAATGCTTGGCACATAGTAAGTGCTTAACAAATGCCAATATTATTATTGTTATTATTAAGTGGGGGAGCTGAGATTAGAAACCAGGTCATTCGGCTTCCAGGCCTGTGCCCTTCCCACTGGGCCATGCTGCTTTTTTAATGGTACTTGGTAAGCGCTTACTATGTGCCAGGCACTTTACTAAGCCCTGTAGTAGATACAAAATAATCAGATTTTTTTATTAATAATGGTATTTGTTAAGCACTTACTATGCAGCAGAGTGGCTCAGTGGAAAGAGCCCGGGCTTTGGAGTCAGAGGTCATGGTTTCTAATCCCAGCTCCGCCACTTGTCAGCTTTGTGACTTTAGGAAAGTCACTTAACCTCTCTGTGCCTCAGTTCCCTCATCTGCAAAATGGGGATGAAGACAGTGAACCCCATGTGGGACAACCCGATGACCTTGTACCCTCCCCAGCGCTTAGAACAGTGCTTTGCACATAGTAAGCACTTAATAAATGCCATTATGACTATGTGCCAAGCACTGTTCTAAGTGCCAAGGAGGATACAAGGTCATCAGGTTGTCCCACATGGGGCTCACAGTCTTCATCCCCATTTTACAGATGAGGTAACCAGGCCCAGAGAAGTGAAATGACTTGCCCGAGGTCACACATCAGGCTAGTGGTGGAGACGGAATTAGAACCCGTGACCTTCTTACTCCCAGGCCTGGGCTCTAGCCACTATTCCATGCTGCCTTCCCAGACTGAGGCCTTCCCAGACTGAGCCCCTTCCTTCCTTTCCCCCTAGTCCCCCTCTCCATCCCCCCCATCTTACCTCCTTCCCTTCCCCACAGCACCTGTATATATGGATAGATGTTTGTACATATTTATTACTCTATTTATTTATTTTACTTGTACATATCTATTCTATGTATTTTATTTTGTTAGTATGTTTGGTTTTGTTCTCTGTCTCCCCCTTTTAGACTGTGAGCCCACTATTGGGTAGGGACCGTCTCTATATGTTGCCAACTTGTACTTCCCAAGCGCTTAGTACAGTGCTCTGCACACAGTAAGCACTCAATAAATACGATTGATGATGATGATGATGATGATGCTTCTCATGGGGATTAAGACTGAGGATTATGACTGTGAGCCCCATGTGGGACAGGGTCTGTGCCCAAACCGATTTGCTCATAATAAAAATAATAATGATGGTATTTGTTAAGCACTTACTATGTGCAAAGCACTGTTCTAAGCGCTGGGGGGATACAAGGTGATCAGATTGTCCCACGTGGGGCTCACAGCCTTAATCCCCATTTTACATGTGAGGTAACTGAGGCCCAGAAAAGTGAAGTGACTTGCCCAAAGTCACACAGCCAATAAGTGGTGGGGTCGGGATTAGAACCCATGACCTCTGACTCCAAAGCGTGGGCTCTTTCCATTGAGCCACGCTGCTTCATATCTGCCCCTGTACCAAATACAGTGACTGGCACATAGTAAGTGCTTAACAAATACCATAATCATTATTGATATTATTACAAATATCTTTAATTGATTTATTGAGGGAACTGCAGCCCAGATAGGATAAGTGATTTTACCTGAAGTCACACAACGGAGCTGGAACTGGAATCTGTGTCCCCAAAGAATAATAATATTTGTTAAGTGCTTATGATGAGCCCAACACTGTACTATTCATTCAATCATTCATTCAATGGTATTTACTGAGCGCTTACTATGTGCATAACACTGTACTAAGCGCTTGGGAAGTACAAGTCGGCAACATATAGAGACGGTCCCTACCCAATCCTGCCTCTGGCTTGGAACACCCTCCCTCCTCAAATCATCATCATCAATCGTATTTATTGAGTGCTTACCATGTGCAGAGCACTGTACTAAGTGCTTGGGAAGTACAAATTGGCAACATATAGAGACAGTCCCTAGTCAACAGTGGGCTCACAGTCTAAAAGGGGGAGACAGAGAACAAAACCTAACATACTAACATACAAACATACCAACAAAATAAAATAAATCCCACAGACAATGACTCTTCCCCCCTTCAAAGGCCCACTGAGAGCTCGCCTCCTCCAAGCAGCCTTCCCAGACTGAACCCCCCTTTTCCTCATCTCCCCCTCCCCTCCGTGTCACCACAACTCGCTCCCTTCACTCTTCCCCCCTCCCCACAGCACTTCTGTATATATGGATATATCTATAATTATATTTATTTCTATTGATGCCTGTTTAGTTGTACTGATGTCTGTCTCCCCCCAGCTAGACTGTGAGCTCACTGAGGGCAGGGATTCTCTCTCTTTATTGCTATATTGCCCTCTCCCAACGCTTAGTATAGTGCTCTGCACACAGTAAGCACTCAATAAACACAAATGAATGAGTGAATGGAGACGGGGAGACAGTCATCAACATAAACAAACAAATTATAGACACATTCCCTGCCCACTACAAGCTTCCATGAAGAACCAGGTCCTACGGGCTTTGGAGTCAGAGGTCATGGGTTCAAATCCCAGCTCTGCCAATTGTCAGCTGTGTGACTTTGGGCAAGTCCCTTCACTTCTCTGGGCCTCAGTTCCCTCATCTGGAAAATGGGGATTAAGACTGTGAGACCCCTGTGGGACAACCTGATCACCTTGTAACCGCCCCAGCGCTTAGAACAGTGCTTTGCACATAGTAAGCGCTTGACAAATTTAGACTGTGAGCCCACTGTTGGGTAGGAACTGTCTCTATATGTTTCCAATTTGTACTTCCCAAGCGCTTAGTACAGTGCTCTGCACACAGTAAACGCTCAATAAATACGATTGATGATGATGACAAATGCCATCAGTATTATTATTACTTCCTTCCACCAAGCCCGGCTTGATATTGCCCAAAAAATCATCTTTTTAAGGGAGAATGAATGGTCACTTTTTAGCCATTATTATGATGACGATGATTAATAATTAATTAATGATCAATCAATAACAATGGTATTGGTTGAGCACTTACCATATGCCAGCCACTGTACTAAGCGCGGGGGTGGATACAAGCAAATTGGGTTGGACGCAGTCCCTGTCCCACGTCGAGCTCACAGTCTCAATCCCCATTTGAAGCAGTATGGCTCAGTGGCAACAGCCCGGGCTTGGGAGTCAGAGGTCCTGAGTTCTAATCCCAAATCCGCCACTTGTCACCTGTGCCTCACTTCCCTCATCTGTAAAAGGGGGGGATTAAGACTGTGAGCCCCACGTGGGACAACCCGATTGCCTTGTATCTCCCCCAGCGCTTAGAACAGTGCTTGACACATAGTAAGCACTTAACAAATACCATCATTATTATTAGAGAAGCAGCGTGGCTCAGTGGAAAAGAGCCCGGGCTTTGGAGTTAGAGGTCATGGGTTCAAATCCCGGCTTCGCCAATTGTCAGCTGTGTGACTTCGGGCAAGTCACCTCACTTCTCTGTGCCTCAGTTCCCTCATCTGTAAAAGGGGGGATTAAGACTGTGAGCCCCACGTGGGACAACCTGATTGCCTTGTATCTCCCCCAGCGCTTAGAACAGTGCTTGACACATAGTAAGCACTTAACAAATACCATCATTATTATTTTCAGTGCCTCAGTTCCCTCATCTGAAAAAAGACAATGAAGACCGCGAGCCCCACGTGGGACAACCTGATCGCTTTGTATCTCCCCCAGCGTTTTGAACAGTGCTTGTATCTCCCCCTTTTAGACTGTGAGCCCACTGTTGGGTAGGGACTGTCTCTATATGTTGCCAATTTGTACTTCCCAAGCGCTTAGTACAGTGCTCTGCACATAGTAAGCACTCAATAAATACGATTGATGATGATGCTTGGCACCTAGTACGTGCTTAACAGATACCATCATTCATTCATCGCTACTCTTGGCCTCAGTTCCCTCGTCTGTAAAATGGGGACTAAGATTGTGAGCCCCACATGGGACAACCTGATCGCCTTGTACCCTCCCCAGCGCTTAGAACGGTGCTTTGCACATAGTAAGCGCTTAACAAATACCAAGATTATTATTATTATTAGTATTATTTGTTGGACGGATGAGGTCACCAAGGCCCAGAGAAGGGAAGCGACTGGGCCAAGGTCACGCAGCAGACAAGTGGCGGGCCAACAGGCCTTGGTCGGGGTTATTTTGAGCCGGCCCCTGCCCGGCTGACATCCCCTCCGGAAAGCGAGCAGGAGGACGCCCAGACAACAGCGCTCCTGACCCCCGGCCTATTTTTAGACGTGTAATAGAGAGCGCGCCTCTCTGTCCTCCTGGACCGGTGCCCGGGAATAACTGCGTCCGTCTGGATCCTACTGGTGGCTCTCAGCCCCGGGATGGGGCCGGGAGGGAGGGCTCGGAGACCCAGACTCCCGGGAGCCAGCTTCTCCGCATCGGGAATGGGGTCATGTCCAGCCGGGAGTACCAGAATTACTCACCTCCCCTCAGCCACATGAGGATGACGACCAGGCCCTCGTTAAGCGCTTACTACGTGCCGAGCGCTGTCCTAAGCGCTGGGGTGCCTGGGTTCTAGTCTCAGCTCCGCCACACGTCTGCTGCGTGACCTCCACTTCACTTCTCTGTAGCAGCGTGGCTCAGTGGAAAGAGACTGGACTTTGGAGTCAGAGGTCATGGGTTCAAATCCCTGCTCCACCAATTGTCAGCTGGGTGACTTTGGGCAAGTCATTTAACTCCTCTGGGCCTCAGTGACCTCATCTGTAATATGGGGATTAAGACTGTGAGCCTCCCCGTGGGCCAACCTGATCACCTGGTAACCTCCCCAGTGCTTAGAACAGTGCTTTGCACACAGTAAGCACTTAATAAATGCCATTATTATTATTCTCTGGGCCTCAGTTCCCTCATCTGTAAAATGGGGATTAAGACTGTGAGCCCCCCGTGGAACAACCTGATCACCTGGTAACCTCCCCAGTGCTTAGAACAGTGCTTGCACACAGTAAGCACTTAATAAATGCCATTATTATTATTATTATTATTATTCTCTGGGCCTCAGTTCCCTCATCTGTAAAATGGGGATTAAGATTGTGAGCCCCCCGTGGGCCAACCTGATCACCTGGTAACCTCCCCAGCGCTTAGAACAGTGCTTTGCACACAGTAAGCGCTTAATAAATGCCATTATTATTATTATTATTCTCTGGGCCTCAGTTCCCTCATCTGAAAAATGGGGATTAAGACTGTGAGCCCCCCGTGGGCCAACCTGATCACCTGGTAACCTCCCCAGTGCTTAGAACAGTGCTTTGCACACAGTAAGCGCTTAATAAACGCCATTATTATTATCATTATTATTATTCTCTGGGCCTCAGTTCCCTCATCTGGAAAATGGGGATAAGTGTGTGAGCTCCGTGTGGGACAGGGACTGTGTCCAACCTGATTATCTTGTATCTACCCAAGTGCTTAGAAGAGTGCGTGAGGCACAGTAAGTGCTTAACAAGTATCTTAAGAAGCAGCGTGGCTCAAGGGAAAGAGCACGAGCTTGGGAGTCAGAGGTCATGGGTTCAAATCCCTGCTCCGCCAATTGTCAGCTGTGTGACTTTGGGCAAGTTACTTCACTTCTCTGTTCCTCAGTTACCTCATCTCTAAAATGGGGATGAAGACTGTGAGCCCCATGGGGAACAACCTGATCACCTTGTATCCTCCCCAGAGCTTAGAACAGTGCTTTGCACATAGTAAGCACTTAACAAATGCCATCATCATCATCGTCATTTTCGGTATTAGGTACGAGCTAATCAGGTTGGACACAGTCCCTGTCCCCCGTGGGGCTCAAACTCTTAATCCCCATTTTACATTCGTTCATTCAATCATATTTATTGAGCGCTTACTGTGTGCAGAGCACTGGACTAAGCGCTTGGAAAGTACAATTTGGCAACAGAGACAACAACCTACCCAACAACGGGCTCTCAGTCAATCAATCAATCAATCGTATTTATTGAGCGCTTACTGTGTGCAGAGCACTGTACTAAGCGCTTGGGAAGTCCAAGTTGGCAACATCTAGAGACAGTCCCTACCCAACAGTGGGCTCACAGCCTAGAAGGGGGAGACGGACAACAAAACAAAACATATTAACTAAAGAAAATAAATAGAAGAGTAAATATGTCCAAGTAAAATAGAGTAATAAATTCATTCATTCACTCATTCAATCGTATTTATTGAGCGCTTACTGTGTGCAGAGCACTGTACTAAGCGCTTGGGAAGCCCAAGTTGGCAACATCTAGAGACAGTCCCTACCCAATGGCGGGCTTACAGTCTAGAAGGGGGGAGACAGACAACAAAACAAAACAATTTTACAGATGAGGTAACTGAGGCACAGAGAAGTGAAGTGAATTGCCCGTGGTCACACAGCAGACAAGTGGCAGCATAAAGAAGAAGCATAGAGAAGCAGCGTGGCTTAGTGGAAAGAGCCCAGGCTTGGGAGTCAGGGGTCATGAGTTCTAATCCTGGCTCTGCCACTTGTCTGCTGTGTGATCTTGGGCAAGTCACTTCACTTCTCTGTGCCTCAGTTACCTTATCTGTAAAATGGGGATTAAGATAATAATAATAGTAATGACGATAATGATGGTATTTGTTAAGCGCTTACTATGTGCCGAGAACTGTTCTAAGCACTGGGGTAGATGCAAGTAATCAGCTTGTCCCATGCGGGGCTCACAGCCTTCATCTGATTACCTTGTATCCCCCCCACAGTGCTTAGAACAGTGCTTGGCACATAGTAAGTGCTTAAATACTATTATTATTATCATCTCCATTTTACAGATGAGGTAACTGAGGAACAGAGAAGTGAAGTGACTTGCCTGAAGTCACACAGTTGACAAGTGCTGTGAGAAGCAGCATGGCTCAGTGGAAAAAGCCCGGGCTTGGGAGTCAGAGGTCATGGGTTCAAATCCCGGCTCCGCCAATTGTCAGCTGTGTGACTTTGGGCAAGTCACTTCACTTCTCTGGGCCTCAGTTCCCTCATCTGGAAAATGGGGATGAAGACTGGGAGCCCCCCGTGGGACAACCTGATCACCTTGTAACTTCCCCAGCACTTAGAACAGTGCTTGGCAAGCACTTGGCAAATAAGCACTTAATAAATGCCATCATCATCATTATTATTATTATTACAAGGTAATTAATTCATTCATTCAATTGTATATATTGAGTGCTTACTATGTGCAGAGCACTGTACTAAGCTCTTGGAAAGTATAATCCACTTAACCGTCTCTATATGTTGCCAACTCGTACTTCCCAAGCACTTAGTACAGTGCTCTGCACACAGTAAGCACTCAATAAATATGATTGAATAAATGAATGAATGAACTTCTCTGTGCCTCAATTACCTCATCTGTCAAATGGGGAATGGGGAAGCAGCGTGGCTCAGTGGAAAGAGCCCGGGCTTTGGAGTCAGAGGTCATGGGTTCAAATCCTGGCTCTGCCACTTGTCAGCTGTGTGAGTTTGGGCAAATCACTTCACTTCTCTGCGCCTCAGTTCCCTCGTCTGTAAAATGGGGATGAAGACTGTGAGCCCCACATGGGACAACCTGATTACCTTGTATCTCCCCCAGCGCTTAGAACAGTGCTTTGCACATAGTAAGCGCTTAACAAATACCAACATTATTATTATTACTATTATTATTATTATTATTATTATTATTATTATTATTATGGGGACTAAGACTGTGAGCCCCACGTGGGACAACCTGATAACCCTGTATCTACCCCAGTGCTTAGAACAGTGCTCGGCACATAGTAAGTGCTTAATAAATACCATTATCATCATTACATCCTGATTAGCTTGTCTCTACCCAGGGCTGAGAACAGTGCTTGGCACGTAGTAAGTGCTTACCAAATACCATCATCGTTATTATCATTATTACAGAGCCTGGCGCAAAGTAAGTGCTTAACAAATACCATTTATTATTATTATTATTATTATAATGGTATTTGTTATGTGCTTACTATGTGCCAAGCACTTTGTAAGCGCTGGGGTAGATACAAGCAGTGTGGCTCAGTGGAAAGAGCATAGGCTTTGGAGTCAGAGGTTATGGGTTCAAATCCCAACTCTGCCAATTGTCAGCTGTGTGACTTTGGGCAAGTCACTTCACTTCTCTATGCCTCAGTTCCCTCATCTGTAAAATGGGGATTAAGACTCTGAGCCCCCCGTGGAACAACCTGATCACCTTGTAACTTCCCCAGTGCTTAGAACAGTGCTTGGCACATAGTAAGCGCTTAATAAATGCAATTTAAAAAAAAGTGGCAGAGCTGGGATTAGAACCCGTGACCTCTGACTCCCAAGCCCAGGCTCTATCCATTCTGCTTCTCAAAAGAGTGGGAACTTCATGTGTGAGTGTGAGCTTCATGCGGGACCGGGACTCAATAAATACGATTGATGATGATGATGATGACTGTGTCAATCAATAAATCGCATTTATTGAGCGCTTACCGTGTGCAGAGCACTGTACTAAGCGCTTGGGAAGTACAAGTTGGCAACATATAGAGACGGTCCCTACCCGACAGTGGGCTCACAGTGTTCAACCTGATTACCTTGCATCTACCCCAGAACTTAGAACAGTGCTTAGCACATAGTAAGCACTTAATAAATACCATAATCACTATTATCGGAGAAGCAGCATGGCTCAGTGGAAAGTGCACGGGCTTGGGACTCATAGTTCATGGGTTCGAATCCCCGCTTTGCCTCTTGTCAGCTGTGTGACCCTGGGCAAGCCACTTAACTTCTCTGTGCCTCAGTTACCTCATCTGTAAAATGGGGATGAAGACTGTGAGCTCTACGTGGGACAACCTGATCACCCGCAGTGCATAGAATGGTGCTTTGCACATAGTAAGTGCTTAACAAATACCATCATTATCGTTATTATTACTATTATTCTGCAGTTCCAGCTGGAGTTGAAGCCACCAGACCTAGTTTAGGAGAACAAGTGATCAAGTTCATTCATTCATTCAATCGTATTTATCGAGCACTTACTGTGTGCACCGTACTAAACGCTTGGAAAGAACAATTCGGCCACAGATGTAGAAGTGGGGGCTCTGGGGACTATAAATACCTCAATGTGGGGGAGCAGGGCCAAGGGAGAAGGTAGCTAAGGAAAGGGCTCTGGAAGCGGAATTCCAGTGCTCCAGAAAGAATCCAGAAAGCCATTTCCTTGCCCTCTCCTTCCCTCCACTCCAGAATCACTCACGCCGAGAGAATCCAACCCTCAGAGAGCATGGCTTGGGAGTCACCAGGACCTGGGTTCTAATCCCAGCCCTGCCACTTGTCTGCTGTGTGGCCTTGGGCAAGTCACTTCACTTCTCTGGGCCTCGGTTCCCTCATCTGGAAAATAGAGATTAAGACCACGAGCTCGGTGTGGGACAGAGAGTGTGTCCAACTCAATTAGGGACTGTCTCTTTCAATTGCCGAATTGTAGTAATAATAATAATTATGGTATTTGTTAAGCACTTACTATGTGCCAAGCATTCTTCTAATCCCTGGGGTAGATACAAGGGCTCTGCACACAGTAAGTGCTCAATAAATACGATTGATTGATTGATACAAGGTAATCGGGTTGTTCCATGTGGGGCTCACAGTCTTAATCCCCATTTTTCAGGTGAGGCAACTAAGGCACAGAGAAGTTAAGTGGACTGTACTTTCCAAGAGCTTAGTACAGTGCTCTGCACACAGTAAGCACTCAATATAGACAATTGAATTAATTACCCTGTAGTAATAATAATAATAATGATGGCATTTATTAAGTGCTTACTATATGCAGAGCACTGTTCTAAGTGCTGGGGAGGTTACAAGGTGATCAGGTTATCCCACGGGGGGCTCACAGTCTTAATCCTCATTTTATAGGTGAGATAACGGAGGCTCAGAGAAGCTAAGTGACTTGCCCAAAGTCACACAGCTGACAATTGGCAGAGCCAGGATTTGAACCCCTGACCTCTGACTCCAAAACCCGGGCTCTTTCCACTGAGCCACGCTGCTTCCCATGTATCTACCTGGGGCTTAGTACAATGCCCGGCACATAGTAAGTGCTTAATAAAAACCACAATTATTATTTAATGATGTGTATATAGCTATAATTCTATTTATTCTGATGGTATTGACACCAGTATACTTGTTTTGTTGTCTGTCTCCCCCTTCTAGACTGTGAGCCCGTTGCTGGGTAGGGACCGTCTCTACATGCTGCCAATTTGTGCACTCCCAAGCACTTAGTACAATGTTCTGCACACAGTAAGTGCTCAATAAATATGAATGAATGAATTAATTAATTAATGATTACCTGGGGCCCTGCATAGGAGAGAAATCACACCAGCCTTGGATAAGAAGCAACATGGCTCAGTAGAAAGTGCACAGGCTTTGGAGTCAGAGGTCATGGGTACAAATCACGGCTCCACCAGCTGTCAGCTGGGTGGCTTTGGGCAAGTCACTTCACTTCTCTGTGCTTCAGTGACCTCATCTGTAAAGTGGGGATTAAAACTGTGAGCCTCCCGTGGGACAACCTGATCACCTTGTAGCCTCCCCAGTGCTTAGAACAGTGCTTTGCACGTAGTAAGCATTTAATACCATAACCATCATCATTATTATTATTTTCTCAGAATTGGAGGCAAGACTTTTCTCTAACCTGCTGATCCCGCCGTGGAGAACCGTGCTGATCCTGAACGGCCCCGAATCCCGGCTGCAACCGAAAGAGACAAACCAGGCCAGCAACCCCCGGCTCAGACACGCTCACAGGGCCAGGATCTGGGGCCCCGCTTCTAGGCTGCGAGCCCACTGTTGGGTAGGGACCGTCTCTATATGTTGCCAACTTGTACTTCCCAAGCACTTAGTACAGTGCTCTGCACACAGTAAGCGCTCAATAAATACGATTGAATGAATGAATGAATGGGGCCAAGAAACTCTTCACCATCTGCTCCCTTTAAAGCCGTCCATCCCCTCGCCCTCTCCTACCTCATCTTGCTACTCATCATCGTCAATCGTATTTATTGAGCACTTACTATGTGCAGTGCACTGTACTAAGCGATTGGGAAGTACAAATTGGCAACATCTAGAGACAGTCCCTACCCAACAGTGGGCTCACAGTCTAAAAGGTGGAGACAGAGAACAAAACCAAACATACTAACAAAATAAAATAAATAGAATAGATATGTACAAGTAAAATAGAGTAATAAATATGTACAAACATATATACATATATACAGGTGCTGTGGGGAAGGGAAGAAGGTAAGATGGGGGGATGGAGAGGGGGACGAGGGGGAGAGGAAGGAAGGGGCTCAGTCTGGGAAGGCCTCCTGGAGGAGGTGAGCTCTCAGCAGGGCCTTGAAGGGAGGAAGAGAGCGAGCTCGGTGGATGTTGGGAGGGAGGGCATTCCAGGCCCGGGGGATGACGTGGGCTGGGGGTCGATGGCGGGACAGGTGAGAACGAGGTATGGTGAGGAGATTAGCGGCGGAGGAGCGGAGTTGTGCGGGCTGGGCTGGAGAAGGAGAGAGGGGAGGTGAGGTAGGAGGGGGCGAGGGGATGGACAGCCTTGAAGCCCAGGGTGAGGAGTTTCTGCCTGATGCGCAGATTGATTGGTAGCCACTGGAGATTTTTGAGGAGGGGAGTAATATGCCCAGAGCGTTTCTGGGCAAAGATAATCCGGGCAGCAGCATGAAGTATGGATTGAAGTGGAGAGAGACACGAGGATGGGAGATCAGAGAGAAGGCTGGTGCAGTAGTCCAGACGGGATAGGATGAGAGTTTGAACGAGCAGGGTAGCGGTTGGGATGGAGAGGAAAGGGCGGATCTTGGCGATGTTGTGGAGCTGAGACCGGCAGGTTTTGGTGACGGCTTGGATGTGAGGAGTGAATGAGAGAGCGGAGTCAGGGATAACACCAAGGTTGCGGGCTTGTGAGATGGGAAGGATGGTAGTGCCGTCAACAGAGATGGGAAAGTCAGGGAGAGGGCAAGGTTTGGGAGGGAAGACAAGGAGTTCAGTCTTCGACACTTACTCGAACCCAGCCCGCACCCTCTGCTCCTCTAAAACCAACCTTCTCACTTGGCCTCCATCTCCCCCATCTCACCCTCTGGCACACATCCTGCCTCTGGCCTGGGACACCCTCCCTCCTCATATCTGCCAGACAATGACTCTCCCCACCTTCAAAGCCTTACTGAAGGCCCATCTCCTCCAAGAGGCCTTCCTAAGCCCTCCTTTCCTCTTCTCCTGCTCCCTTCTGCGTCACCCTCCCTTTATTCACCCCGCCCCCCCCAGCCCCACACCACTTGTGTATATATCCGCAATGTATTCATCATATTAATGTCTGCCTCCCTATCTAGACTGTAACCTCCTTATGGTCAGGGAATGTGCCTGTTACAAGTGCTTAGTACAGTGCTCTGCACACAGCAAGCGCTCAATAAATATAATTGACTGTTTGATTGACAAAAGACATTGGTTAAGCGGAAAAGGACAGAAAAGCAGCAGCAGTGTGGCCAATCAAGCAAACATATTTACTGAGGGCTTATCATGGGCAAAGCGTCGTACTCAGCACCTTAGGAGAGTTCAATAGCACAGAGCTCGTAGTCATATTCCTGGCCCACAATGAGTTAATAATCTAGAGGGGTGTCTTGGAGAGAATCCAGGACTGGGGATGGTAATCCCAGCTCTTCTTCTGGACTGTGAGCCCGTTGTTGGGTAGGGACCGTCTCTATATGTTGCCGACTTGTACTTCCCAAGCACTTAGTACAGTGCTCTGCACACGGTAAGCGCTCAATAAATACAATTGAATGAATGAGTGCCACTTGCCTACTGTGTGACCTCGAGAGACCGCTTCTCCGGGCCTCCGTTTTCTCCCCTGTAAAATGGGGATTAAATACCCATCTCCCTCCCCCGTAGACCACGCGCCCACTGTGAGACAGAGACCACGTCCAATCCGCACCTATAATTTCTACCCCTGGCCCTCCACACGATGCTCAGGACACAGCAAGCTCTTTGCAAAAAAACACAGTTATCGGGGACAAAATGGTAGGAAAAGAAGATTTTATTTCCAAACTAAGGAGGTATTACAAACGTCTGAAGAATTAAAAAAATATAAAGAGCAACCAAGGTGTCACTCGACAATAACGTTACAGAAGGCGATAGTTAAAAGGCCGGCCGCGGTGTCCATCCCAAATCAACCGGGGAGGCGAGGACGGAAAAGAAGCACAGTGAGAGATCCAAAAACGACAAAATAAGGTAAGATCTCCAACGAGCGTACGGCGGACAGGAGATGCGGGTGAAGGCGTTTTGACGCTGCATCTGAAATCTCACAAATGAAAATCCGCCAGAGAAGCAAACGAACTCGTGAAACCTGGGGTCAAGCGGGGCTTTACTGCCTGGCTGCAAGAGGCTGGAAAGTTAAAAGAGGCCACCCTTGCCCTAACTTTCCATCCCCATCTATGAGCCTCGGTTTCTTCTTTTCAATTAATCACATTTTACGGAGCGCTTACTGGGTGCAGAGTGCTATACTAAGTGCTTGGGAGACGATGGAATCCATGATGGATGTGCTAAATCCCGACCACCAACCTTCTGGACCGTAGGGATCCCAAAGCAGGGCCCTCGGGCCTGCGAGGGAGACATGATGTGACCAAGTGCTTACTACAGTGCTCTGCACACAGTAAGTGCTCAATAAGCCCTTTTAGACTGTGAGCCCACTGTTGGGTAGGGACTGTCTCTATGTGTTGCCAACTTGTACTTCCCAAGCGCTTAGTACAGTAAGCGCTCAATAAATACGATTGATTGATTGAATAAGGAGAAGCGGTGTGGCTCAGTGGAAAGAGCCCGGGCTTTGGAGTCGGAGGTCATGGGTTCAAATCCCGGCTCTGCCAACTGTCAGCTGTGTGACTTTGGGCAAGTCGCTTCACTTCTCTGTGCCTCAGTTACCTCATCTGTAAAATGGGGATTAAAACTGTAAGCCCCCTGTGGGACAACCTGATCACCTTATAACCTCCCCAGCGCTTAGGACAGTGCTTTGCACACAGTAAGCGCTTCACAAATACCATCATTATTATTACTGGGAGAGGACAATAGAATGGACATATTGCCTGTCTGCGACAAGCTAACACTAGTTGTGTCTGTGTATGTGTGTCTGCTAGGGCTCGCCCACCACCAAAAGGTCCTTTTACCTCCCCCCGGGGGATGGACACTACTAACACCCTCTCTCCCCGGCCATCTGGAATTCAGGATGGATGTGCCAAATCCCATCCACCAACCTTCTGGACCACAAGAATCCCAAAGCGGGGCCCGCGAGGGAGATGTGACCTGACCAAGCTCTTAGTACAGTGCTCTGCACACAGGAAGTGCTCAATAAATATGATTGAATGAATTAATGCGGAGAGGTTCTGCTCCTTCCCTCGTGCCTCAGGACACGTCCAAACAGTGATCCTGCCTCCTGTTCCCCCTCTCCCGGCTCTCCCCGACCTTGGGCAGACCTGAACAAGACAACCAGCGAGGTCTGACCTCCCTCTTCCTTACAGCAGGAGCCCCATGGATATCGGGAGCTCTGTCCTCCCTGGGATCCGGTAGGGAATAATAACAATAATAACAATAATGATGGCATTTGTTAAGCGCTATGTGCCATGCACTGTTCTAAGCGCTGGGGCGAATACAAGGTCATCAGGTTGCCCCACGTGGGGCTCGCAGTCTTAAACCCCACTTTACAGATGAGGTAACTGAGGCACAGAGAAGTGACTTGCCCAAAGTCACACAGCTGATAGGTGGCAGGGCCGGGATTAGAACCCATGACCCCTGACTTCCAAGCCTGGGCTCTTTCCACTAAGCCACGCTGCTTCTCACTGCAGCATTTGGTAAGCGCTTACTAAGTGCCAGGCGCTGTACTAAGCACTCCGGTGGGTACGAGCAAATCAGGTCGGATACAGTCCCTGTCCCACGTGGGGCTCACAGGCTCAATCCCCCTTTTACATGAGGGAACTGAGGCACAGAGAAGTAAAGTGATTTGCCCAAGGTCACACGGCAAACAAGGGAAGGAGCCAGGATTAGAACACAGGTCCTTCTACCTCCCGGGCCACTGCTCTATCCACTAAGCCGGGGCTTAGTCTAGCGCTTGGCACACTGTAAGGACTGAACAAATACCTAATCATGATCACTCTTAGTATTAATAATAATAATAATTATGGTACTTATTAAGCTCTTACTATGTGCAAAGCACTTTTCTAAGCGCTGGGTGGGGTACAAAGTGATCAGGTTGTACCACGTGGGGCTCACAGTCTTCATCCCCATTTGACAGATGAGGTAACTGAGGCTCAAAGAAGTTAAGTGACTTGCCCCAGGTCACACAGCAGACGTGGTGGAGGTGGGATTAGAACCCATGACCTCTGATTCCCCAGCCCGGGCTTTTTCCACTGAGCCACGCTGCTTCCCAATATCGAGATGTGGCTTGGCCTAGTGAAAGGAGCACAGGCCTTGGAGTCAAGACGGACACAGGTTCTAATCCCATTTCTGCCACTTTGTTTTTATAATATATTTTTTAGCATTTACTATGTGCCAGGCGCTGTACTAACCCCTAGAGGAGATACAAGCTAATTAGGTTGGACCCAGTTCCTGTACCCCATGGGGCTCTCAGAATTCATTCCTATTTTACAGATGAGGTAACTGAGGCACAGAGAAGATAAGTGACTTGCCCCAAATCACACAATAGATGGGTGGCGGGGCTGGGATTAGAACCCAGGGCCTTCTGACGCCCAGGTCCGGGCTCTAGCCACTAGACCACCCTGCTGGCAGCGTGGCTCAGTGGAAAGAGCACGGGCTTTGGAGTCAAAGGTCATGGGTTCGAATCCCACCTTCGCCACTTGTCAGCTGTGTGATTTTGGGCAAGTCACGGCACTTCTTTCTATATATGTATATATATACACATATATGTATACATGCATATATAGAAATATATACATGTACATATATACAAATATATACATGTATACATATATACATATATACATATATATACACGTATATATGTGTGTATGTATATACATCCCTGTATATATGTATATATGTTTGTACATGTTTATTACTCTATTTATTTTACTTGGACATATCTATACTATTTATTTTAGTTTGTTAGTATGTTTGGTTTTGTTCTCTGTCTCCCCCTTTTAGACTGTGAGCCCACTGTTGGGTAGGGACTGTCTCTATATGTTGCCAACTTGTACTTCCCAAGTGCTTAGTACAGTGCTCTGCACACAGTAAGCGCTCAATAAATACGATTGATTGATTAATTGATTCTCTGGGCTTCGGTTACCTCATCTGTAAAATGGGGATTAAGACCGTGAGCCCCACGTGGGACAACCTTGATCACCTTGTAACCTCCCCAGAGCTTAGAACAGTGCTTTGCACATAGTAAGCACTTCATTCATTCATTCATTTAAACGTATTTATTCATTCATTCATTCGTATTGAGCGCTTACTGTGTGCAGAGCACTGTACTAAGCACTTATTATTATTATCATTCTCTGCAAGATGACTTTAGGCACTTAACTCCTCAGGCCTCAGTTCCCTCATCTGTAAAATGGGGACTCAATTCCTGTTCTCCCTCCCCATTACACTTGGGAGGCCCGTGTGGGAGAGTAGCTTAGTACAGTGCTTGGCACATAGTAAACACGGAACAAATACCACGGTTTTGATCACGGGCAGGGAATGTCACTGTTTATTGTTGTATTGTACTTTCCCAAGTGCTTAGTACAGTGCTCCATACACAGTAAGCACTCAATAAATACGATTTTGAATGAGTGAACGAATGAATATTATTATTGAAAAGTAGCACGGCCTAATAGAAAGTGAAAGGTATTAGACTTGGGTTCTCATCCCAGAGAAGCATCTCATTAGAGAAGCAGCGTGGCTCAGTGGAAAGAGCCCAGGCTTTGGAGTCAGAGGTCATGGGTTCAAACCCCGGCCTCGCCAATTGTCAGCTGTGTGACTTTGGGCAAGTCACTTAACTTCTCTGGACCTCAGTGACCTCATCTGTAAAATGGGGATGAAGACTGTGAGCCTCCCGTGGGGCAACCTGATCACCATGTAACCTCCCCAGCGCTTAGTGCTTTGCACATAGTAAGCGCTTAATAAATGCTATCATTATTTATTTATCCCCCTCTGCCACTTGCCTGCCATGTGACCTTAGGCGAGTCACTTAACTCCTCTGGGCCTCAGTTTCCTCATCTGTAAAAGGGGGGGATTCAATACCTGTTCTCCCTCCCCTTTAGACTGGGGGCTCCCTGTGGAACAGGCACTGGATCCGACTAGGTAGCCACCCCAACGCCTAGAATGGTGTTTATCACAGAGTAAGCGCTTAACCAGTAGCAGCTTAGTTATCGCTCCACCAACGGGCTGGGGCAGTGAGCGCTGCTGGGAACCCAGGAGAAGCGTCTCGCTCGCCTGCCTGCTCCGAAGGTTTTTTTGGTTTCTCAGGGCCAGCGGAGGGGTCTCCCAACGCGTCTCCCCAAATTCTTGGGGGCCAGGGAGGGAGGGGGAAGACAGATCTCTTCCCAATCAATCAATCAGCGGTATTTTCTGAGCACTTACAGGATACAGAGCACTGTACTAAGTGCCACGGAACCCAGACTTCTTCCCCCACAGAGCAGGGGCCCGTGGGCCGGAAAAACTCCGAAGGCCGTGGCCGGGGCACATCAGTCGATCAATCAGTGGTATTTATTGAGTGTTTACTCAGAACGCAGCACTGTACTAAGCGCCAGGGAGGACTGGGGAAGCCAGTCCTCTTCCCCACAGAGTAGGCGCCAGGGCCTGCGAGCCGGGAAAACCCCAGAGGCCGGGGTTGGGACGGATCAACCAATCAGTCCATGGTATTTACTAAGTGCTCACAGGATACGGAGCGCTGTGCTAAACGCTCGCAGATCTTACGACACTGAGGCATCCGAGCCTCTCTGGGCCAAGGGACTGGAAATCTTTTTGACTGGCCCGGCTGAGAACGGGAGTCACTGAGCTCCCTGTGGGCAGGGAATGTGTCTGTTTGTTGTTCTATTGTACTCCCCTAAGCGCTTAGTACAGGGCTTTGTGCACAGTAAGCGCTCAATAAATACGATTCAATGAATGAAGGAATGAGGTCGGACCAGGCTGGCAAAGTGCCATCAAGAAGGGGGCCACAAACACTCCACGTGGAAAGAGAGACGAGGATTTGAAAGAGAAGACGGCAGCAGGCATTGTAGACATTAAAGCACAACAACACAATGGGGACAACTTTTTGTGCGCCCAACTTGGCCGGCATTGGAGAGCCCACACTGTCCTTTTCAGCCACACAAGTGCTCCGAAGCTGAGCTTCACCCTCGGGGGCGCCTTCTTCGTTTTTTTCCTTATGGTATTTGTTGAGCGCTTACTAGGCGCCAGGCACCGAACTAAGCGCTGGGGTGGACACAAGCTAATCGGGTTGGACGCAGTCCTTGTCCCACATGGGGCTCACATTTTCCAAATGATGGAACTGAGGCCCAGAGAAGTGAAGTGGCGTGCCTAGGGTCACACAGCAGGAAGGGGGAGGAGCCGGATTAGAACCCAGGTCCTTCTGACTCCCAGGCTCAGACTCTAGCCATTAGGCCATGCTGCTTCTCCTCACAAAGCGCATTACACACTCACACGGAGCCACCACGTATGGCCCCCACACATGGAAAATAAAATACATGCAATATCGACCAGTACATCTGTCAAAATGAAGCCCCGAAGAGCCCCGAAGCCTCAATTCTGACCCCTCCGATCTCATATCCTGCAGATGGCATCTAATACTTCTCTCCCCGGCGGCCTCCACCTCCCTTTCTTTCCCGATCATCTCCCCTCCCACCGCATTCACCTCACTCGTCCTCCATCTCATCGTCGCCCACCTACTAAGCACTCAATAAATACAACTGAATGAATACTGTACTCTCCCAAGTGCTCAGCACAGCGCCATGCACATGGGAAGCACTCGATAAATAAGATCGAATGGGTAACTACTACCCTAGCGTCTCGCCCACTTTGCCCCAAGCGTTGGACTCCTTCCATCAGCTCCGCCACTCCTCTCCCCGGAGAGGTCTTCCCCATGGCAAATATCGGGGGGAACCCCCAACCCCAACAAGACAAGACCCCAGGAAGAAACGACCCAGGAGGAGGAGGAGGCAGGGTGGCCTAGTGGAAAGAGCACAGGTCAGAGGCAAAAGGCCAAAATTTGAGTCCCTTGGGCGAGCCATTTAACCTTACCGGGCCTCAGACTCTGATCCCTGGTGGGGGGACAAGGACTGGGTCTGACCTGATGATCTTATATCTACCTCAGCGCTTAGTACATTTCTTGACACTGCATAGGCGCTTCATCAACACCACAGTGATTATTTCCTCCTCCGATCAATAGGGCACAATTCCCGCTCTCCTTTTCAGGTGACCTGATGATTTTGTACCTACCCCAAAGCTTAGTAAAGTGCTTGGCACAGAGTAGGCCCTTAAACACCACAATGAGCATTTCCTCCTCTTGGCAATGGGGCACAATCGCTGCTTTCCTTCCTTAATAATAATAATGGTGGTATTTGTTAAGTGCTTACTCTGTGCCAAGCACCTTCTAAGCACTGGGGTAGATACAAGGTCATCAGGTTGTCCCATGTGGGGCTCACAGTCTTCATCCCCATTTTCCAGATGAGGGAACTGAGGCACAGAGATGTGAAGCCCGCTGTTGGGTAGGGACCGTCTCTTGTACTTCCCAAGAGCTTAGTACAGTGCTCTGCACACAGTAAGCACTCAGTAAATACAATTGAATGAATGAATGAAGTGACTTGCCCAAGGTCACACAGCAGACAAGTGGCGGAGCCAGGATTAGAACCCACAACCTCCGACTCCCAAGCCCGGGCTCTTTCAATTGAGCCACACTGCTTCTCAACTTGTTGACCCGATGATCTCGTATCTACCTCAGAGCTTAATACAGTGCTTGGCACAGAGTAGGAGCTTAACAAATACCACAGTGATTATTTCCTCCTCTGGGCAATGGGGCACAATCACCGCTCTTCCTTTCAGGTGACCTGAGATCTGATAAAAATG
Organism: Tachyglossus aculeatus; assembly: GCF_015852505.1. Lineage (NCBI taxonomy): Eukaryota > Metazoa > Chordata > Mammalia > Monotremata > Tachyglossidae > Tachyglossus > Tachyglossus aculeatus. The sequence continues at coordinate 3,321,689 of NC_052069.1, read as the reverse complement.
CTTAGTAAAATGCTTAGCACAGAGTAGGCGCTTAAGAAAAGCCACACTGAGCGTTTCCTCCCCTTGGCAATGAAGCCCAATCGCTGGTCTCCCTCCTCATTGACCTGATGATCTAGTATCCACCCCAGAGTTTAGCACAGTGTTCAGCGCAGAGTGGACACTTAAGGAACACCACAATGATCATTTCCTCCTCTGGGAAAAGGGGCACAATTGCTACTCTCCCGCCCTGTGAGCCCCACGTGGGGCAGGGCTGGTGTCCGATCTGATTGCGGGGGCTCTGCCCATCGCCGGCCCCCCAGACCGGGCCCACTAAAAGCAGGATGGCGAGTAGCTGGATTCCCCTGGGTGGGCAGGGGGGTAGGGGGCTTGGAGATCCCCCAAACAGCATGTGGGTCACGGCCCCAAAAGGAAAAAAAGGCGGCCATCACAACCGACTGGGCCCAATCCGGGCTCCCCCAGTGGTCCGCACCCCTCGGGACGGTCGTCTGGACGCCTCTCCTCGTGGTGACCTCTCCCGGGGTCAGGGGTCCCGCGGGTCAGGGTTGGGGGGTTACCTGGAGCCCGCCGCAGACCGGACAGGCCGCCAACAGAGTCCTCGGAGTCCCGGGTGGGGGACGGCTCCGGTCGACGACCCCCGGCCCGGAGGGGTGATCTCGGGGGGTCGTCTGGGAGGGCTCCTCCGGGGGGTCCTCCGGGGCCTGGGCGGGCAGCAGCCGGCGTGGGGTGTCGTAGAGGTGGCGAGAAGAGGTGGGCACTTGGTAGTCGCAGGAGGGGCGGGATGGGCAGCTGCAGAAGGCCGAGTCGGGGCCCGGGGAGGCCAGCGGGCCCAGCCCCGACGTGGCCCCGGGCCCGGGGCAGGAGTCCAGGCTGCCCAGGCAGGAGGAGAAACTGCCCGAGTAGGAGGAACGGCTGGCCGTGGCGATGCCACTGTCCAGTGAGCCCTGCCGGCCGGACTCCAGCAGTGGCCGGTCCGGAGGGGCTCTCGACGGCAGGAGGCCGGCCCGGACCCGGTCCTCCTCGCCCACCGCCACCCCTGGCGCCCCTCGCCCGGGGCCCTCCGCGGACCCTCCGGCCTCCGCCCACGCCGCGGCCCGGCTCCCGGCGTCCGAGTGGCTGGTGTCCGACGACGAACTGGAGAGGCTCCGGTCATCTCCTGCAAAGGGATCGCATTCCTTTGTTCAGTCAGTGGGATTTAGGAGAAGCCGTGTGGCCTACCCTCTCGGGATGGCACCTGGAGAGCTTCCAGGCCTCTACCAGACTCAACTACGAGAAGCAGCATGGCTCAGTGGAAAAGAGCACAGGCTTTGAAGTCAGGGGTCAGGGGTTCAAATCCCGGCTCCGCCAATTAATAATAATAATAATAATGATGATGGCATTTGTTAAGCGCTTACTATGTGCAAAGCACTCTTCTAAGCACTGGGGGGGGGGATACAAGGTGAGCAGGTTGTCCCACGTGGGGCTCACAGTCTTCATCCCCATTTGACAGATGAGGGAACTGAGGCTCAGAGAAGTTAAGTGACTTGCCCAAAGTCACACAGCAGACATGTGGCGGTGCTGGGATTTGACCCCGTGACCTCTGACTCCAAAACCCAGGCTCTTCCCACTGAGCCACGCTGCTTCTCTATTGTCAGCTGTGTGACTTTGGGCAAGTTACTTCACTTCTCTGGGCCTCAGTTACCTCATCTGTAAAAGGGGGATGAAGACTGTGAGCCTCCCGTGGGACAACCTGATCACGTTGTAACCTCCCCAGTGCTTAGAACAGTGCTTTGCACATACTAAGCGCTTAATAAATGCCATGATTATCATTATTATTACAAGAGGGAGAGTGAAGCAGAGGCCTACCCGTGCCATTCCGAGCTTGGGCAATAGCTAGCAAGTGGCAGGCCATCCGCTACAAGTCATCATCATCATCATCAATCGTATTTATTGAGCGCTTACTGTGTGCAGAGCACTGTACTAAGCACTTGGGAAGTACAAATTGGCAACATATAGAGACAGCCCCTACCCAACAGTGGGCTCACAGTCTAAAAGGAGTGGGCTCACAGTCTGAAGTCCAAATTCCCCTGTGCTGGGCAGTAGCAGTGTGGGAGAGAATCGAGGGTGGAGACTCAAGGTTTTCACACGGAAGGCTGCAATGGTCAACCACTTCCATCTTTTCTACCAATAATAATAATTATTATTAATAATAATAATAATAATGGTATTTATTTAGCTCTTACTATGTGCAAAGCACTGTTCTAAGCTCTGGGGAGGTTGCAAGGTGATCAGGTTGTCCCACTGGGGTTCACAGTCTTCATCCCCATTTTACAGAGGAGGTAACTGAGACCCAGAGAAGTGAAGTGACTTGTCCAAAGTCACACAGCTGACAATTGGCGGAGCCGGGATTCGAACCCATGACCCCTGACTCCAAAGCCCGGGCTCTTTCCACTGAGCTACGCTGCTTCTAGAAAACTCTACAGATCCACTATCAGTACGATTGCAGATGGAATGCGGGGCATTCTGGGAGAGATGCACCCATGGAGTCACTATGGGTAGGAAACGACTCGACAGCATAAGACAAGCGTGGCTCAGTGGATAGAGTATGGGCTTGGGAGTCAGAGGACGTGGGTTCTAATCATCATCATTATCATCATTTCTCTCTGATCTCCCATCCTCGTGTCTCTCCCCACTTCAATCCATACTTCATGCTGCTGCCCGGATTATCTTTGTCCAGAAACGCTCTGAGCATATTACTCCCCACCTCAAAAATCTCAAGTGGCTACCAATCAATCTGCGCATCAGGCGGAAACTCCTCACCCTGGGCTTCAAGGCTGTCCATCCCCTCGCCCCCTCCTACCTCACCTCCCTTCTCTCCTTCTCCAGCCCAGCCCATACCCTCCGCTCCCCTGCTGCTAATCTCCTCACTGTGCCTCGTTCTCGCCTGTCCCGCCTGATGACCTCCTATCTCCCCGCAGCGATGAGAACAGCGCTTGGCACACAGTAAGCACTTAAATACCATCGTTATTATGACTTACTGCCCTACCGGCTGAACGAGGTGGGTCTCTGCGGGGGTGCCAGGCTGAGGAGAGGAGGGGGCTCTTACCTCCGCTGCAGGGCCGGCTGGAATGAGAGAGGAGACTGAGACGCTTCTCCAGCTGCAAGGTTTCGTGGGCCATTCTCTCCTCCGCCGACGTCGGGTCGACATCTAGGAAGATGGAGGCGCGGAGACCACACCGTCAAAACCTGGAGCAGGCCCAACTCCCCCAAGGCCTCCCCGCCTCCCCCAGAAAACTCCTGCGAGCTCGACTCGACGAGGGCAGAGGCAAGAGTAAATTAACAGTGATCATTCATTCAATCATATTAACTGAGCGCTTACTGTGTGCAGAGCACTGTACTAAGCGCTTGGGAAGTACAAGTTGGCACCAGATAGAGACGGTCCCTACCCAACAATGGGCTCACAGTCTAGAAAGGGGAGACAGACAACAAAACAAAACACATGGACAGGTGTCAAGTCATCAAAATAAGTAGAAATAAAGCTAGAAGCACAGCAACGACAAAATAAATAGAATAGTAAATATGTACAAGTAAAATAAAGTAATAAATCTGTACAAAGATATATACAGGTGCTGTGGGGAGGGGAAAGAGGTAGGGTGGGGGGAGGGGGAGGGGGAGAGGAAAAAGGGAGCTCAGTCTGGGAAGTCCTTGCTATGGGACAGGCACTGTACTAAGCGCTGGGGGAGACCCAAGGTTATCAGGTTGTCCCACGTGGAGCTCACAGTCTTTATCCCCACTTGACAGATGAGGTCACTGAGGCCCAGGGAAGTGAAGTGGCTTGCCCAAGGTGACACAGCAGACAAGTGGCGGAGCCAGGATTAGAACCCACGACCTCTGACTCCCAATCCCAAGCTATTGCCACTAAGCCACACTGCTTCTCTAAATTAATAATAATAATAATAATGGTATTTGTTAAGCACTTACTAGGTGCCAAGTGCTGTACTAAGCGCTGAGGTGGATAAGAGCAATCGGGGCGGCGGGGACACAATAACCCCATTGTGGGTAGGGATTGTCTCTATTCCCGAGTTGTACTTTCCAAGAGTACAGCGCTCTGCACACAGTATGCACTCAAAAAAATCTGATTGAATGAATGAATATCCCACGTGGGGCTCACAGTCTCAATCCCCATTTTACAGATGAGGTAACTGAGGCTCAGAGAAGTGAAGTGACTTGCCCAGGGTCACACAGCTGACAGGCAGCAGAATCAAGATTAGAACCCAGGTCTTCTGACTCTTAGGCCCGTGCTCTTCCCACTAAGCCATGCTACTTCTTCGAGATAATTCAACAAAGAAGAACCTGATGATGAGGAAAAAGTGGGGTTTTTTAACATGAATTTTTCAGGTCAGTCAGTGTGAGGGAACAGCTGTGACTCATCTAATTCCCTTGGAACGATCCCAGTGCTTGGCACATGAATAGGTAAGCAGCCTAGTGGATGGAGTTCAGGCCCAGGAGTCAGAAGGACTTGGGTTCTAATTCCGGCTCCACCACTTATCTGCTGTGTGCCCTTAGGCAGATCACTTCCCTTCTCTGAGCCTCAGTGGTCTCATCTGTAAAATGGGGATTAAGTCTCTGAGCTCCAAGTGGGACAGGGACTGTGTCCAACCCAACTACCTTGTATCTACCCCATTGCTTAGAAACAGTGCTTGGTAATAATAATAATAATGATGGCATTTCTTAAGCGCTTACTATGTGCAAAGCACTGTTCTAAGTGATGGGGGAATACAAGAAGATCAGGTTGTCCCCTGTGGGGCTCACAGTCTACATCCCCATTTTACAGATGAGGGAACTGAGGCTCAGAGAAGTGAAGTGACTTGCCCAAAGTCACACAGCTGACAAGTGGCGGAGCCGGGATTAGAACCCGCAACCTCTGATTCCCAAGCTCGGGCTCTTTCCACTGAGCCACGCTGCTTCTACCTGGTACATAGTAAGCACTTAGCAAATACAACTATAATTATCATCATGGGAAGCAGCGTGGGTTAGTGGAAAGAGCCCAGGCTTGGGAGTCAATGGTCATGGGTTCTAATTCCTGTTCTGCCACTTAGCTGTGTGACTTTGGGCAAGTCACTTCACTTCTCTGGGCCTCAGTTACCTCATCTTTAAAACGGGGATGAAGAGTGTGAGCCCCACGTGGGACAACCTGATCACCTTGTATCTCCCCCAGCACATAGAACAGTGTTTGGCCCATAGTAAGCGCCTAACAAATGCCATCATTATGATTATTATTACCCCAGCGCTTAGAACAGTGCTAGGATAGATAGAAGATAATCAGATCCCACAAGAGGCTCACAGTCCAGGTAAGAGGGAGATAATAATAATACTAATGATGGTATTTGTTAAGCGCTTACTATGGGCCAAGCACTGTTCTAAGCGCTAGTGGGGATACAAGGTGATCAGGTTGTCCCACGTGGGTTTCCCAGTCTTAATCCCCATTTTCCAGATGAGGGAATTGAGGCCCAGAGAAGTCATGTGACTTGCCCAAAGTCACACAGCTGACAAGCGGCAGAGCCGGCATTAGAACCCGTGACCTCTGACTCCCAAGCCCGTACTCTTTCCATTGAGCCATGCTGCTTCTCTATTATTGAATTATCAATTATCAATTACTGAATCTCCATTTTGCAGGTGAGAACTAGGTACAGAGAAGTTGAATGATTCACCTCAGTTTCCTCATCTGTAAAATCAGGATTAAATACCTGTTCTCACTCCCACTTACCCAGTGAGCCCCATGTGGGACAAGGGTGGTATCCATGAATTAGCTATCCCAGGGCTCATCACAGAGTTTAATAATAATAATAATGGCATTTATTAAGCACTTACTATGTGCAAAGCACTGTTCTAAGTGCTGGGGAGGTTACAAGATGATCAGGTTGTCCTACAGAGGGCTCTCAGTCTTAATCCCCATTTTACAGATGAGGTATCAGGCACAGAGAAGTTAAGTGACTTGCCCAAAGTCACACAGCTGACAATTGGCAAAGCCAATTTGAACCCATGACCTCTGACTCCAAAGCCCATGCTCTTTCCGCTGAGGAACGCTGCTTCTCATACATAGTAAGAGTCTACAAAACACCACTTATTATTATTATTATTATTATTATGAGTCATAGAGTCACTTCTGATTCATAGCAACTCTGTGGACATACTTTCTCCAGAATGTCCTTTCCTCTGCCATAATCCATGACTTTTCTAACGGTTCCATTTCCTAGCATTAGTGCCTGCTCCAGAGAATTAGTTCTCCCAATTATATGTCCAAAATATGTTCATCTATGTCATCTTTGGCCTTCCAAAGACCACTTGGGTTTAATTTATAGCCCAGCCTTCTGCAGCCCAGCCCACACCCTCTGCTCCTCTGCCGCTAATCTCCTCTCTGTGCCTCTTTCTCGCCTATCCCGCCGTCGACCCCCGGCCCACGTCCTCCCCCGGGCCTGGAATGCCCCCAATCCCTCTGCCCATCCGCCAAGCTAGCTCTCTTCCTCCCTTCAAGGCCCTACTGAGAGTTCACCTCCTCCAGGAGGCCTTCCCACACTGAGCCCCCTCCTTCCTCTCCCCCTCCCCATCACCTCCGCCTTACCTCCTAACCCCTCTCCACCGCACTTGTATATATGTATATATGTTTGTACAGATTTGTTACTCTATTTTACTTGTACATATTTATTCTCTTTATTTTATTTGGTTTATATGTTTTGTTGTCTGTCTCCCCCTTCTAGACTGTGAGCCCACTGTTGGGTAGGGACCATCTGTATATCTTGCCAACTTGTACTTCCCAAGCGCTTAGTACAGTGCTCTGCACACAGTAAGCGCTCAATAAATGCGATTGAATGAATGAATGAATTTGCTCCAAAATCCATTTGTTTGTTTTTAGGGCAGTCCATGGTATTCGCAAAAGCCTTCTCCAACACCACATTTCGAAAGAATCGATGTACCACTATTGTTATTATTATTATCATTGTTCCTGTAGGAAACTGTCCAGTGTCTAAAATATCTTTCATTAGCATTCCATCTTCACGGATTTCAATTGCATTTATTGAGTGCTTACTGTGTGCAGAGCACTGTACTAAGCGCTTGGGAGAGGACAAAATAACAACAAACACACACATTCCTGCCCACAATGAGCTCACGGTATAGAGGGATGGATCACAAGCGCTACCACGATGGATTAACACAGCAGTAAACTCCCCTTTTAGACTGTGAGCCCACTGTTGGGTAGGGACTGTCTCTATATGTTGCCAATTTGTGCTTCCCAAGCACTTAGTACAGTGCTCTGCACACAGTAAGCGCTCAATAAATGCGATTGATGATGATGATGATAAACTGTACCCTAATAATTCTGGTATTTGTTAAGCGCTCACTAGGTGCCAAGCACTGTTCTAAGCGCTAAGGTAGATGCGACTGACTCCTACCTCCCCTCCCATCTCTCCTTCTCCATCCCAGCCCGCACACTCCTCTCCTCTGCCTTCGCTAACCTCCTCATATGGGTCTCACAGTTTAAGTAGGAGGGAGATAGCTATTGAATTCCCCCTGGTGCAGATGAGGGAACTGAGGCACAGAGAAGTGATTTCCCCAAGGTCACACAGCAGACAAGTAGTGGAGGCAGGATTAGAACCCACAACCTTCTAACTCCTAGGCCTGTGCTCTAGCCACTGGCCAACACTGCTTCCCTGCAAGTCAAAAATCAGAATGGCCCTAACCAAACCCAGGACTCCTAGCAGATGAGCATCTTGGGCATCATTCATTCATTCAGTGGTATTTATTGAGCACTTACTGTGTGCAAAGCACTGTACTAATTGGTTTGAATTATACAATATAAAAATGAAGACACATTCCCTGCCCACAACGAGTTGTCTGTCTCCCCTTTCTAGACTGTGAGCCCAGTGTTAGGTGGGGACCGTCTCTATATGTTGCCAACTTGTACTTCCCCAGTGCTTAGTACAGTGCTCTGAACACAGTAAGTGCTCAATAAATATGACAATGAATGAATGAATGCGTATACAGTCCTAGTGGTCAGTGTCCAGGATTGGAAGTCAGGACTCGGTTGAGTCTGATTATCCTGTATCCATCCGTCCATCCAGGGCTTGGGATACCATAACTATCAACCAACAATAATTTATTGAGCGCTTAATATAGTGCTTTACTCACAGTAAGCACTCAATAAATATCGCTGATTGATTGATAGAATACAAGAGAGTAAGTAGACTCATTCCCTACCCACAGGGAGCTTACAGGGGGAAACAGATATTACTATAAAAGAATTACTGATATAAATTATTTATTCATAGTAATGTCTGTTTCCCAATCTAATAATAATAACTACTATCTGTTAAGCACTTCCTACGTGCCAGGCACTGTACTAAGCACTGGGGTAGATACAAAGAAATCAGGTTGGACACAGTCCCTGTCCCATGTAGGGCTCAAGGTCTCAATCTCCATTTTACAAATGAGGTAACTGAGGCTCAAGGAGTCAAGTGACTTGCCCAAGGTAACACAGCAGAAAAGTGGCAGAGCCGGGATTAGAATCCATGACCTGATGCCCGGGCTCTATCCATTATTTTTCATGCTGCTTCTCATTATAGGCAGGGAAAGTGTCTGCTTACTCCTTATATTGTACTCTCCCAAATGCTTAGAACAGTGCTCTGCATATAGCAAGTGCTCAATAAATAACATTGATTGACAAGAAGCAGCATGGCTCAGTGGAAAGAGCCTGGGTTTTGGAGTGAGAGGTCATGGGTTCAAATCCTAGCTCTGCCACTTGTCAGTTATATGACTTTGGACAAGTCACTTAACTTCTCTGTGCCTCAGTTACCTCATCTGTAAAATGGGGATTAAGACTGTGAGCCCCCCCGTGGGACAACCTGATCACCCTGTAATCTCCCCAGCCTTAGAACAGTGCTTTGCAAATAGTAAGCGCTTAATAAATGTCATCATTATTATTAAGTGCTGTGGGCCTGAAGGTGGGTGAAGATGGGGTGCTGAAAATGCTCCCTTCATTCATTCACTCAATCGTATTTATTGAGTGCCAACTGTTTGTAGAGCACTGTACTAAGCGCTTGGGAAAGGACAATATGTCCTTATTAACTCAATATGTCCAAGACTGAACTCCTTATCTTCCCTCCCAAACCCTGCCCTCTCCCTGACTTTCCCATCACTGCAGACAGCACTATCATCCTTCCAGTCTCACGAGCCTGCAACCTTGGTGTCATCCTCGATTCCGCTCTCTCGTTCACCCCTCACATCCAATCTGTCACCAAAACCTGCCGGTCTCACCTCCGCAACACCGAAGATCCACCCTTTCCTCTCCATCCAAACCGCTACCCTGATCATTCAATCTCTCATCCTATCCCGACTGGATTACTGCATCAGCCTCCTCTCTGATCTCCCATCCTCCTGCCTCTCCCCACTTCAGTCTATACTTCAAGCTGCTGCCCAGATCATCTTTGTGCAGAAACGCTCTGGGCATGTTACTCCCTTCCTCAAAAATCTCCAGTGGCTACCAGTTAACCTACGCATCAAGCCAAAACTCCTCACTCTTGGCTTCAAGGCTGTCCATCTCCTCGCCCCCTCCTACCTCCCCTCCCTTCTGTCCTTCTCCAGCCCAGCCCGCACCCTCCACTCCTCTGCAGCCGCTAACCTCCTCATTGGGCCTCCTTCTCGCCTGCCCCATCGTCGACCCCCAGCCCCGATCCTGCCTCTGGCCTGGAATGCCCTCCCTCTTCAAATCCCACAGACAATGATTCTCCCCCCACTTCAAAGTCCCACTGAGAGCTCACCTCCTCCAAGAGGCATTCCCAGGCTAAGCCCCACTTTCCCTCATCTCCCACTCCCTTCTGCCCTTCCCTTTTTCCCTCCCCTTCCCTTCCCTGACTTGCTCCCTTTGCTCTTCCCCCTTCCCCTCCCCACAGCACTTATGTATATACCTGTCATTTTATTTATTTGCATTGATGTCTTTCTCCCCACCCCCACCCCCCCACTGGACTATGAGCTCATCACAGGCAGGGAAGTTAACTGTTTCTTGTTGTATTGTACTTTACCAAGTGCTTAGTACAGTACTCTAGACTGTGAGCCCGTTGTTGGTTAGGGATTGTCTCTGTTGCTGAATTATACTTTCCAAGCGTTTAGAACAGTGCTCTGCATGCCATAAGAGCTCAATAAATACGATTGAATGAATGAATGCTTAATAAATATGAAGGAAGGAAGCGGGGAAGGGAAGGGAAGGGAAAAAGGGAAGGGAAGAAGGGAAGAGGGGAAGGGAAGAGGGGAAGGGAAGAAGGGAAGAGGGGAAGGGAAGAAGGGAAGAGGGGAAGGGAAGAAGGGAAGAGGGGAAGGGAAGAAGGGAAGAGGGGAAGGGAAGAGGGGAAGAGGGGAAGGGAAGAGGGGAAGAGGGGAAGGGAAGAAGGGAAGCGGGGAAGGGAAGAGGGGAAGGGAAGAGGGGAAGCGGGGAAGGGAAGAAGGGAAGAGGGGAAAGGAAGAAGGGAAGAGGGGAAGAGGGGAAGGGAAGAGGGGAAGAGGGGAAGGGAAGAGGGGAAGAGGGGAAGGGAAGAGGGGAAGAGGGGAAGGGAAGAGGGGAAGAGGGGAAGGGAAGAAGGGAAGAAGGGAAGAGGGGAAGGGAAGAGGGGAAGAGGAGAAGGGAAGAGGGGAAGAGGGGAAGGGAAGAGGGGAAGGGAAGAGGGGAAGAGGGGAAGAGGGGAAGGGAAGAGGGGAAGAGGGGAAGGGAAGAGGGGAAGAGGGGAAGGGAAGAGAGGAAGAGGGGAAGGGAAGAGGGGAAGGGAAGAGGGGAAGGGAAGAGGGGAAGGGAAGAGGGGAAGGGAAGAGGGGAAGGGAAGAGGGGAAGGGAAGAGGGGAAGGGAAGAGGGAAAGGGAAGAGGGGAAGGGAAGGCAAGAAGGGAAGGGAAGAAGGGAAGGGAAGGCAAGAAGGGAAGGGAAGGCAAGAAGGGAAGGGAAGGCAAGAAGGGAAGGCAAGAAGAGAAGGCAAGAAGGGAAGGCAAGAAGGGAAGGCAAGAAGGGAAGGCAAGAAGGGAAGGGAAGGCAAGAAGAGAAGGCGGGAAGGGAAGGCAAGAAGGGAAGGCAAGAAGGGAAGGCAAGAAGGGAAGGCAAGAAGGGAAGGGAAGGCAAGAAGAGAAGGCGGGAAGGGAAGGCAAGAAGGGAAGGCAAGAAGGGAAGGGAAGGCAAGAAGAGAAGGCGGGAAGGGAAGGCAAGAAGGGAAGGCAAGAAGGGAAGGGAAGGCAAGAAGGGAAGGGAAGGCAAGAAGGGAAGGGAAGGCAAGGCAAGGCAACGGAAGGGAAGGGAAGACGGAAAGGGAAGGGAAGAAAGGGTCCGGCAGGTGAGGGAGCCCCTAGAGCCTCCAGCAGGAGGCGCTACTGCCCCGTCCTTCCCCGCCCGGCGCCCGCCTGCACGGGAAGCCAAGGACAGGGAGAAAATTGGATTGTTCAGTCAATCGCATTTATTGAGCGCTTACTGTGTGCAAAGCACCGTACTAAACGCTTGGGAGAGGACAAGAGAACAACAGGCACATTCCCTGCCCACAACGAGCTCACAGTCTAGAGGCAGTTTGGCTCAGTGGAAAGAGCCCGGGCTTTAGAGTCAGAGGTTCTAATCCTGGCTCCGCCACTTGTCAGCTGTGTGACTTTGGGCAAGTCACTTCACTTCTCTGGGCCTCAGTTACCTCATTTGTAAAATGGGAATTAAGACTGGGAGCCCCACATGGAACAACCTGATCACCTTGTATCCCCCCAGCACTTAGAACAGAGCTTGGCACATAGTAAGTGCTTAACAAATGCTATTATTATTATTATTATTATTACTTGTCTGCTGTGTGACCTCTAGGCCTCAGTTACCTCATCTGGAAAATGGGGATTAAGACTGATCCACACATGGGACAACCTGATTACCTCGTATCTGTACCTGATTACCCCAGCGCTTAGAACAGTGCTTGGCACATTGTAAGTGCTTAACAAGTACCATAATAACAACAAATACGATTGACTGACGGACATTCCCCAACCATGCCCTCCATGAGTTGATGCTATTGACGCCTGTCTATTTGTTTTGTTGTCTGTCTCCCCCTTCTAGACTGTGAGCCCATTGTCGGGTAGGGGGTCATCTTTATCTGTTGTCGAATTGTCCTTTCCAAGTGCTTAGTATGGTGCTCTGCACATAGTAAGTGCTCAATAAGTACAATTGAATGAGTGAATGGAGTTGGCAGGAAAACAGCCAGAATCAATGCCCACCAAGGCCACGAGGACTCCCCCCCCACCCCCCGCCCCCACCGTGGATGAAGCAGCCACCAAATAAGTCGGCAGGGCTGGGGAGGGGGATAGGGAGGGACACCCTTGGGGTCCAGAGGATGGTCCGCATGGGGCGGGGGCGTCCAGCGTTCACCTGGCAGGGCGGGCCGCAGTCCAAACGGGCCTTTGGTCGGAGAGATGCCTCGGACGATGCAGTCGAAGAGGAAGCTGAGCTGCTCGCCGTTCGGGCAGCAGAGGAAGAAGACACCAGCCCCTGCAAGAGAGCAGCGGACTGTGGTGCCCGCCACTGGGCCCGCATCCCGGACCCTCGCCCGGGCCTGGGCCTGGGACACCGAGGCCCACGGCTCAGCCCCACATGGCCACAGAGGCCCCAGACCCACGTGCAGACCCGTGGGGTGGCCCTCTCTGGCTCTGGGGTCTTGCCCGTTGCCCCCCGCCCCTCTCTTTGGGGCAGAGGACCCGATCCCCCATGCAACCCTAGTCCCCCCACAAGGCTGTGGCCGACTGAGAAGCAGCACGGCCTAGTCGATAGGGCCTGGGAGCCAGAAGGACCTGGGTTCTAATGCCTGATAATCTAATGGGATCATCTCTATTTGTTGCTGAATTGTACTTTCCAAACTCTTAGTATAGCAGAGAAGCAGCGTGGCTCAGTGGAAAGAGCCCGGGCTTTGGAGTCGGAGGTCATGGGTTCAAATCCCAGCTCCGCCACTTGTCAGCTGTGTGACTCTGGGCCAGTCACTTAACTTCTCTGAGCCTCAGTTACCTCATCTGTAAAATGGGGCTGAAGACTGTGAGCCCCCCGTGGGGCAACCTGATCACCTTGTAACCTCCCCAGGGCTTAGAACAGGGCTTTGCACATAGTAAGCGCTTAATAAATGCCATTATCATTATTATTACAGTGGTCTGCACACAGTAAGCACTCAATAAATATGATTGAATGAACAGATAATGCCAGCTCCGCTCCTTGTCTGCTGGGTGACCTTGAGCAAGTCATTTCTCTCTGCCTCAGTTCCCTCATCTGGAAAATGGGGATTAAGTGGGACATGGACTGTGTCCAATCTTGCATCTACTCCAGCACTTAGAACAGTGCTTGGTACATAGTAAGTGTGTAACCCTGTGAACCCCACATGGGACAACCTGATTATCTTGTATACCCCAGCACTTAGAACAGGAGACAGGAGATGCAGCATGGCTCAGTGGAAAAGAGCCCGGGCTTTGGAATCAGAGGTCATGGGTTCAAATTCCGGCTCCACCACTTGTCAGCTGTGTGACTTTGGGCAAGTCACTTCACTTCTCTGGGCCTCAGTGACCTCATCTGTAAAATAGGGATTAAGGCTGCGCGTGGGACAACCTGATCACCTTGTAACCTCCCCAGTGCTTAGAACAGTGCTTTGCACATAGTAAGTGCTTAATAAATGTCATTATGAACAGTGCTTGGCACATAAGCGCTTAATAATAATGATGGTATTTGTTAAGCGTTTACTATGTGCCAAGCACTGTTCTAAGTGATGGAGTGGGTACAAGGTAATCAGGTTGTCCCACGTGGGGCTCACAGTCTTAATGCTCATTTGACAGATGAGGTAACTGAGGCCCAGAGAAGTGAAGTGACTTGCCCAAAGTCACACAGCAGACAAGTGGCGGAACTGGAATTAGAACCTCCATCCTCTGACTCCCAAGCCCAGGCTCTTGCCACTGAGCCATGCTGCTTCTCTATAAAAGAGAAGAGGAAGAAGGAGGAGGAGGAGAAAGAAGATTACCTCTGCTCCTCCACACTTACCCCCCCAACCGGGACAGCACTTATGTAATAATAATAATAATAATAATAATAATAATAATAATAATAGTAGTAGTAGTAGTATTTGTTAAGCACTTACCATGTGCCAAGCACTGTTCTAAGTGCTGGAAGGATACAAGGTAATGAGGCTGTCCCACTTGGGGATCACAGTCTTCATCCCCATTTTACAGATGAGGTAACCGAGGACAAGATGTCTTGCCCAAGGTCACACAGCAGACAAGTGGCAGAACCAGGATTAGAACCCACGACCTCTGACTCCCAAGCCCAGGCTATTTCCACTAAGCCACAGTATATATCTCTAATTCTGCTTATTTATACTGACACCTGTTTCCTTGTTTTGATGTCTGTCTCCCTGCTTCTAGACTGTAAGCAAACTGTGAGCAGGGATTGTCTCTCTTTGTTGCTGAATTGTACTTCCCAAGCACTTAATACAGTGATCTGCACACAGTAAGTGCTCAATAAATACGACTGAATGAATGAGAGAATGAAAAGAGGAGGAGAAAGAAGAGGAGGAAGAGGAGGGAGGGGAAGTGGTGGACGGCCATCTGTCCGTCCGTCCATCAGTCGGGCCTGCCGTGGCCAGGGGCACACTGCCCAATGCCCAGGCTTAGCTGTGAATGCGGCAGCGGGGACACTCGGGCGCCCGTCGGGCTAATAATAGTAATAATAATGGCATTTGTTAAGCGCTTACTATGTGCCAAGCACTGTTCTAAGCGCTGGGGGAGATACAAACTAATCAGATTGTCCCACTTGGTGCTCACAGTCTTAATCCCCATTTTACAGATGAGGGAACTCTGGAACAGAGAAATGAAGTGACTTGCCCAAAGTCACAGAGCTGACAAGTGGCAGAGACGGAATTAGAACCCAGAACTGGGGAGCTGGCAGGAGCCAGGCTCCCAAAGTATTTCAGCTGGAATGTCGGGAGTCTGGGAGCAAGTGTGGCAGAGGACAACGTCCCAGAGGCCCTGTTCCCCTGGGAGGCAGGCTTACTTCATTCATTCAATCGTATTTATTCACTCAATCATATTTATTGAGCGCTTACTGTGTGCAGAGGACTGTACTAAGTGCTTGGAAAGGACAATTTGGCAACAGATTGGTACAATCCCTACCCAACAACAGGCTCACATCCAGAACGGGGAGACATCATCATCATCAATCATATT
Organism: Tachyglossus aculeatus; assembly: GCF_015852505.1. Lineage (NCBI taxonomy): Eukaryota > Metazoa > Chordata > Mammalia > Monotremata > Tachyglossidae > Tachyglossus > Tachyglossus aculeatus. Next base: position 3,306,465 of record NC_052069.1, on the reverse strand, counting down.
TATTGAGCGCTAACTGTGTGCAGAGCACTGTACTGAGCACTTGGGAAGTACAAGTTGGCAACATATAGAGACAGTCCCTACCCAAAAGTGGGCTCACAGTCTAAAAGGGGGAGACAGAGAACAAAACCGAGCATACTAACAAAATAAATAGAATAGATATGTACAAGTAAAATAAATAGAGTAATAAATATGTACAAACATATATACATATATACAGAGACAGACAACAAAAAAGTAGACAGGCATCAATAGCATCAGAATAAATACAATTATAGCTATATACATATCATTAATAAAATAGAGAAATAAATATGTACAAATATACACAAGTGCTGTGGGGAGGGGAAGGGGGTAGGGCAGAGGGAGGGAATGGGGGTGATGGGGAGGGGAGGAGGAGAAAAGGCAAAGAAAGGCGCTTAGTACAGTGCTCTGCACACAGTAAGTGCTCAATAAATATGATTGAATGAATGAAAGGCGTGAGAAGCACTGCTGCCTAGTGGCTAGAGCCCGGGCCTGGGAGTAAAAAGGTCAGAGTCATGGGTTCTAATCCCCTCTCTGATGCTTGTCCTTGGGCAAGTCACTTTTACTCCTCTGGGCCTCAGTTCCCTCATCTGAAAAATGTGGATTGAGACTGTGAGCCCCACTTGGGACAGGGACTGTGTCCAACCTGATTGGCTTGTATCTACCTAAGCGCTTAGACAGTGTTTGATAGATAGTAAGCATTTAACAAATATTCATTCATTCATATCTATTGAGCACTTACTGTGTGCAGAGCACTGTACTAAGTGCTTGGAAAGTACAATTCGGCAAAATATAAAGATGGTCCCTAACCAACAATGGGCTCACCATCTAGAAGGGGGCAGACAGACAACAAAACAAGTAGACAGGCATCAATACTATCAGAATAGATAAATAGAATTATAGATATTTTTACTTATTGAGTACTTACTGTGTGCAGAGCACTGTACTAAGCGCTTTGAAGAGTGCAATAGAATAATAAGCAGACACATTCCCTACCCACAATGAGCATACTTGTTGCTTAGAGAAGCAGTGTGGTCCAATATTATCATTATCATCATAGTAAGCACTCTATAAATACCACTGATGGATTGATTGAAGACTGTAAACAGCCTCTACACCATAAACTCCTTGTGTTATATTGGATTTTCTCACACGCTTAGTACAGTGCTCTGTGAATAGTAAGCACTCAGTAAGCTTGATCTGGGCAGGGAACGCGTCTGTTATATTGTGAACTCTCATCCTATCCTGACTGGATTACTGCAGCAGCCTCCTCTCTGATCTCCCATCCTCCTGTCTCTCCCCACTTTAATCTATACTTCACGCTGCTGCCCGGATCATCTTTGTGCAGAAGCGCTCTGGTCATGTTACTCCCTTCCTCAAAAATCTCCAGTGGCTACCAATGGACCTGCACATCAGGCAAAAACTCCTCACTCTCGACTTCAAGTCTGTCCATCACCTCACCCTCCTACCTCACCTCCCTTCTTTCCTTCTCCAGCCCAACCCGCACCCTCCGCTCCTCTGCCACCGCTAACTTCCTCACTGTGCCTCCTTCTCACCTGTCCCGCCGTCGACCCCCGGCCCACGTCCTCCCCCTGGCCTGGAATGCCCTCCCTCCGCACATCCGCCAAGCTAGCTCTCTTCCTCCCTTCAAAGCCCTACTGAGAGCTCACCTCCTCCAGGAGGCCTTCCCAGACTGAGCCCCCTCCTTCCTCTTCCCCTCCTCATCCCCCCCACCCTACCTCCTTCCCCTCCCACAGCACCCGCATATACGTTTGTACATATTTATTACTCTATTTATTTTACTTGTACATATTTATTATTCTATTTATTTTATTTTGTTATTATGTTTTCTTTTGGTGTCTGTCTCCCCCTTCTAGACTGTGAACCCACTGTTGGGTAGGGACTGTCTCTCTATGTTGCTAACTTGTACTTCCCAAGTGCTTAGTACAGTGCTCTGCACACAGTAAGCGCTCAATAAATACGACTGAATGAATGAACTCTCCCACACGCTTAGTTCGGTGCTATGTGCACAGTAAGTGCTCAGTAAGGTCACTGTGGGTGGAGAATGTGTCCATTATATTGTGATATTGAACTCTCCCACATGCTTAGTACAGTGCTTTGCAAACAGTGAATGCTCAGTAAGCTCGCTGTGGGCTGGGAATGTGTTATATTGTACTCTCCGAAGTGCTTAGTACAGTGCTCTGCACACAGTAAATGCTCAGTAAGCTCACTGTGTGCTGGGAATGTATTATATTTTACTCTCCCAAGTTCTTAGTACAGTGCTCTGCACACAGTAAATGCTCAGTAAGCTCATGATAAGCAGGGAATGTGTCTGTTTATTGTTGTGTTGCCCTTTCCCAAGCATGTAGTTCAGTGCTCTGCACACAGTAAGCACTCAAATATGAGTGAATGAAGAAAATGAATCAATCACTGGCAGAAAAGAGGCAGATAGAAAGAGATGGGTGGAGAGACAGAGAAAAAGAGAGACAAAGTTGGGTGGAGAGACGGGGAGAGAGAAAGGCAGAGAGAACGATGGGCACAAAGGCAGAGAAAAAAAAGACAGATACAGAGAAAGAGAAGGGCAGAAAGGCAGAGAAAAGAGACACAGAGACAGAGAGAAAGAGATGGGCAAAAAGGCAGAGGGAAAGAGCAAAGAAATACAGAGACAGAGATGGGTGGAGAGATGGGGGAGAGACATAGAAAGGTAGAGAAAAAGATGAGCACAGAGGCAGAGAAAAAGAGAAAGAAAAAAGAGAAAGACATGAAAAAAAACAGAGGGAAAGATGGAAAGTGACAGAGAGACAGGGAGAAAGACAGGCAAAAGGGCAGAGGGAAAGAGAGAAATAGAGACAGAAAGAGACAGAGAGAAAGATGGGCAAGAAGGCAGAATGAAAGACAGAAAAGAGACAAAGAGAGAAAGAGATGGGTGAAGAGACAGAGGGAAAGACAGAAAAAGAAAGATGGGTGGAGAGGCAGGGGGAGAGACAGAAAGGCAAAGAGAGAGAGATGGGCACAAAGGCAGAGGAAGAAAAGGCAGAGAAAGAAAAAGAGAAAGAGAGAGACAGAGAGAAAGAGGTGGGCAAAAGGCACAGGGAAAGATGGAAAAAGAGACACACAGAGACTGACAAAAGGACAGAAGGAAAGACAGAGAGAAAGAGACGGGCAAGAAGGAAGAATGAAAGACAGAAAAAGAGAGATGGGGAGAAATAGATGGGTGGAGAGACATGGGGAGAGACAGAGAAAGAGTTGGACCCAAAGGCAGAAGAAAAAAAAGACAGAGAGAAAGACAGGCAGAAAGGCAGAGGGAAAGGTAGAAAAGAGACAGACAGAAAGAGATTGGTGGAGAGACAGAGGGAGAGACAGAGAAAGGCAGAGAGAGAGATGGGCACAAAGGCAGAGAAAAAAGACAGAGAAAGAGAAACAGACAGGTAAAAAGGCAGAGGAAAAGACAGAAGAGAGACAGAGAGAAAGAAATGAGAAAAGAGAGAGGGAGAGACAGAGAAAAAGAGATGGGTGGAAAGACGAGGGAGAGAGAAAGAGACAGAGAGGAAGAGAAGAGCAAAAAGGCTGACAGAAAGAGACACAGAACAGGAGAGAGAACAGAAAGAGAGAGAGAGAAGGGAGACAGAGAGAAGAGAGATGGGCAAAGATGTAGAGGGAAAGAAAAAGAGAGAGAAATAGAGACATAGAGAGACAGAAAAAGAGTCGGGAGAAGAGGCAAAGAGAAAAAGAGAAGGGCAAAGAGGCAGAGAGAAAGAGATGGGCAAAAAGGCAGGAGGAAAGAAAGAAAAAGAGACACAGAGAGATGGAGAAAAAGAGACACAGACAAAAGGAAAGAGGCGGATAAAGAAGCAGTGGGGAAAGACACAGAGAGGCTGAGAGAAAGAGACAGAGAGAAAGAGACGGGCAAGGAGGGAGAAGGAAAGACAGAGAGAGGAAGAGAAAAGGGAGAGAGAAACAGACGATCAGAGGGAAAGATAAAGACAAACAGAGAAAAAGAAAGTCAGTGAGACAGAGAGAGAAACACAGGCTAAGAGGCCATTTTTCCTGAATTCTCCCCGCTGTCTGGTGGATGGCTCGTCTTCCTAAGGTCCAGTTAGGGGCCGGCTGAGTGCGGGGCCGAACTGGGGGCTCCCAGGCCGCGGCCTGCAAGGCCGCTGACCTCTGGGCCTTGGGCGGACTCTCTCTCTCTCTCTCTCTCCTTCCACCCCTCAAACTCGGGGCTGTGAGGCCTCAACTACCCACCCGGCTTCTGTCTCCCTCGGCACAAAACTGAGCGTGGCTCAGCGGAAAGAGCCCAGGCTTGGGAGTCAGAGGACGTGGGTTCTAATCCCAGCTCCACCACTTGTCTGCTGTGTGACTTTGGGCAAGTCACTTCACTTCTCTGTGCCTCAGTTCCCTCAACTGGAAAATGGGGATCAAGACTGTGATTAGAACCCACGACCTCTGACTCCCAAACCTGGGGTCTTTCCACTGAGCCATGTTGTTTTTCATATAATGTGAGCCCCATATTGGGCAGGGACTGTGTCTGACCCTATTATCTTGTATCTACCTCAGCAATTAGTACAGATCGGATACTGCTTGAGAGAAGCAGCATGGCACAGTGGTTAGAAGCCAGGCCCAGGAGTCAGAAAGTCATGGGTTCTAATCCTGCCTCCTCCACTTGATGATGATGATGGTATTTGTTAAGCGCTTACTATGTGCCAAGCACAGTTCTAAGCACTGGAGTAGATACAAGGTAATCAGGTTATCCCATGTGGGGCCACAATCTTAACCCCCATTTTACAGATGAGGTAACTGAGGCTTGTCTGCTGTGTGACCGTGGACAAGACACTTCATTTCTCTGCATGGCTCAGTGGAAAGAGCCTGGGCTTTGGAGTCAGAGGTCATGGGTTCAAACCCCAGCTCTGCCAATTGCCAGCTGTGTGACTTTGGACAAGTCACTTCACTTCTCTGTGCCTCAGTTCCCTCATCTGTAAAATGGGGATTAAGACTGTGAGCCCCCGTGGGACAACCTGATCACCTTGTAGCCTCCCCAGAGCTTAGAACAGTGCTTTGCACACAATAAGCACTTAATAAATAAGAAGCAGTGTGGCTTAATGGAAAGAGCCCGGGCTTGGGAGTCAGAGGTCATGGGTTCAAATCCCCATTCCACCAATTGTCCTCTGTGTGACTTTGGGCAAGTCACTTAACTTCTCTGTGCCTCAGTTACCTCATCTGGAAAATGGGGATGTGAGCCCCGTGTGGGGCAATCTGATCACCTTGTAACCTCCCCAGCACTTGGAACAATCCTTTGCACATAGTAAGAGCTTAACAAATGCCATTATTATTATTATTATTATTATATGTCACTTCACTTCCCTGTCCCTTGGTTACCTCATTTGGAAAATAGGAATAAGATTCTGATCCCCACGTGGGACAACCTGATGACTTTGTATCTACCCCAGCGCTTAGAATAGTGCTTGGCACATAGTAAGCGCTTAGCAAATATTATTATTATTATTCTCTGTGCCTCAGTTATGTCAACTGTAAAATGGGGATTGAGACTGTGCACCCCATGTGGGACAGGGACTGAGCCAACCCTATTTTCCTTATATCCACCCCAACACTTAACAATAATAATAATAATAATAATAGTATTTGTTAAGCACTTACTATGTGCCAAGCACTGTTATACAGTGCCTGGTACATAGTAAGCACTGACCAAATGCCATAATAATTAGGGGTTGCATGTATAAACATTTATATTTACTTTGATTAATCTATATGTAATCAAATACACGAGTTAATCAAATATACAGCTATGTTCAAGATGGGTAGAAAGAAGTCCACAAGTTCATGTGCCGAGGGCATGACTGTAATACTTTACTCTCCCAAGTGCTTAGCACAGTGCTGTGCACACAATAGGTGCTCAATAAGTATGATTGATTGATAAATTCTGGAGATCTGGAAATTATTTTGTTTCTGTCTCCCCTGTGGGATTATAAACTCCTTAAGTGCAGAGATGGTTTCTAAGAACTCTGCTTGTCCTCTACCAGTAGCTCAGCACAGAGTCCCGCCCATGAGAGGCGCTCAGTACATGTGATGATTAATTACATTCACTTGACTAGCCCAGGGCCTTCAGGCTGGGTAACAGGTTGGGAAATATCAGGGTATAAAATGGCACAGCTGCTTCAATTCAGATGGCAGCTGTCTGAAGCCGTGGCAAATTGCTTTTTTCAAGCTCCTGGCCTCTCTAAATACTGAAAGGGTGGTTGTTGTAAATAACAGAATAGCAACTCTGAGAGTGCAATAACCATAATTATTATGGTATTTATTAAGTATTTACTAAGTGCCAAGTACCAAACTAAGCACTGGGGTAGATATAAACTAATCAGGTCAGGCGCAGTCATTGTCCCACATTTTTGGGGGTGTATTTGTTAATAATAATAATGATAGTATTACTATTATAACCCTATAATATAGTGTATTATAGATAATATTATTATATGTTGTATAATATGATAATATTATGGTATTTAAGCACTTACTATGTGTGAGGCATTATACTAAGGGCTGGGGTGGATACAAGCAAATCTGGATAGGCACAATCCCTGTCCCACATGGGGCTTTACAGTCTCCATGCCCATTTTACAAATGAGGAAACTGAGGTCCAGAGAATAATAATAATAATAATGTTGGTATTTAAGCGCTTACTATGTGCAAAGCACTGTTCTAAGCGCTGGGGTAGATACAAGATAATCAGGTTGTCCCACTAGGGGCTCACAGTCTTCATCCCCATTTTACAGATGAGGGAACTGAGGAACAGAGAAGTGAAGTGACTTGCCCAAAGTCACCGTGATTAAAAACCATGATTTTATGGTATCGATTATTATCGATGATAATAATAGTAGCAGTAACAAGGAGCAGCGCATCCTAGTGGAAAGAACACAGGCCTGGGCATCAGTGGACCTGGGTTCTAATCCTGCTCCCCCCACCTTGCCTGCTGTGGGACCCTGGGCAAGTCACTTCACTTCTCTGTGCTTCAGATTTCTCATCTGTAAAATGGGGGTTCGTTCCCTGTTCTCTGTCTTACTTAGATTGTGAGTGTCCCATGTAGGACGGGGACTATGTCAGAACCTGAGGAATGCTTATGTTGATTATTGCATGTCCTGTCCCAAGCGCTTAGTACAGTGCTCTGCACTCAGTAAGCACTCAATAAATATGACAATGAATGACTGAATGAATTGTATCTACCCCGGCGCCTAGGACAGTACTTGATAAGCAGCACTTAAATATCTCAATTATTATTATTTGTAGTAGTAGTTTAATCGATCCAGTACTTAGAACAGTGCTTGACACATAGTAAGCGCTTAACTATCATCATTATTATTTATTGAACACCTACCGTGTGCAGATCACTATACTAAGTATGTGGAAGCCTACAGCAAAACAGAGTTGTAGGCATGATCCCTGCTCTCAGGGAATTTACATGAAGGTATTAAGCGCTTAGTACAGTGCTCTGCACACAGTAAGCGCTCAATAAATATGATTGATTGATTGATTAGGAGAAACAGCATGGTGTAGTGGCTAGAGCCCCAGCCCAGGGGTCAGAAGGTCATGAGTTCTAATCCTAGCTCCATCAATTATCAGCTGTGTGACCTTGGACAATCAATCAATCATATTTATTGAGCGCTTACTGTGTGCAGAGCACTGTACTAAGCGCTTGGGAAGTACAAGTTGGACAAGTCACTTCACTTCTCTGGCTCAGTGGAAAGAGCCCGGGCTTTGGAGTCAGGGGTCGTGGGTTCTAATCCCCACTCCGCCACTTGTCAGCTGTGTGACCTTGGGCAAGTCACTTCCTTCTCTTTGCCTCTGTTCCCTTATCTGTAAAATGGGGATGAAGACTGTGAGCCCCCTGTGGGACAACCTGATCACCTTGTAACCTCCCCAGTGCTTAGAACAATGCTTTGCACATAGTAAATGCTTAATAAATGCCATCATCATTATTATTATTATTCTCTGGGCCTCACTACCTCATCTCTAAAATAGGGATTGAGACTGACCAACCCACTTTGCTTGTATCCACCCCAGCATTTACTACAGTGCTTGGCACACAGTAAGCGCTTAAGAAATGTCACAATTATTATTACTGAGCATCCAATCAATCAACTGTGCACTCACTGCACTGAGTGCAATATTGTGTGCTAAGCATTCACTACCACACTGATCCAATCACTCAGTCTCTCCCGCCTGGATAACGGCATCAGCCTCCTCGCTGACCTCCCAGCCTCCTGTCTCCCCTCACTCCAGTCCATACTTCTCTCTGATGCCCAGATTGTTTTTCTACAAAAATGTTCTGTCCATGTCTCCCCTCTCCTCAAGAACCTCCAGTGGTTGCCCATCCAGCTCTATATCAAACAGAAACTCTTCACCATTGGCTTTAAAGTACTCAGGCCTAGAAGTCAGAGGTCATGGGTTCTAATCCCCCTTCTAGACAGTGAGCCCGTTGTTGGGTAGGGCTTGTCTCTATCTGTTGCTGAATTGTACTTTCCAAGCCCTTAGTACAGTGCTCTGCGTAAGCACTCAAAAAATGCAATTAAATAAATGAATAATCACAGTTCTGCCATTTGTCTGCTGTGCAACCCTGGGCAAGTCTCTTCGCTTCTCTGTGCCTAACGTCCCTCATCTGGGAAATGGGGATTAAGACTGTAAGCCCTGTGTGGGACAGGGACTGTGTCCAACCCAATTATCTTGTATTCATTCAATCTTATTTATGGAGCTCTTACTGTGTGCAGAGCACTGTACTACTACTACTAATAATAATGAGCACTTGGGAAGTACAAATCGGCAACATATAGAGACGGTCCCTACCCAACAACGGGCTCACAGTCTAGAAGGGGGAGACAGACAACAAAACAAAATGAGTAGATAAGTGTCAGAATCCTCAAATAGAATTAGAGCTTTAAGCACATCATTAACAAAATACATAGAATAGTGACTATGTACAAGTAAAATAGAGTAATAAATCTGTACAAATATATACAAGTGCGGAGGGGAGGGAGGTAGGGCGGGGGGGATTGAGCACTTACTGTGTGAAAAGCACTGTACTAAGCACTTGGGAGAGTACAATAGAACACACTGTGAACCCGTTGTTTCGTAGGGATCATCTCCATATGTTTCCAACTTGTACCTCCCAAGCACTTAGTACAGTGCTCTGCACACGGGAAGTGCTCAATAAATGTGATTGAATGAATGAACACACAGACACATTCCTGCCCACAGCAAGCTCAGTCACACTGTATCTACCCTAGCACTTAGAAAAGGCCAGTACTCTATCTTCTATGCTATGCTGTTTCTCCCTCACAAAAATAACGATAATAATAATGGTATTTATTAAGCACTTACTATGTGCCAGGCATTGAACTAAGTGTTGGCTGAACATAACCTTACACTCCACCATTTTCCATATCTGTAATTAAATTTAATATCTGTCTTCCCCCCTAGACCATAAGGTCCTTGGGAGCCGGGATCGTATCTGTCAACTCTATTGACCTGTTTCTTCCCAACTGCTTAGTACAGTGCTCCGCACAAGGTAAGTACCCAATAAATTCTATGGATCAATTGATTGCAAAAGTACCACAAAAGTACAAGATGCATTCACTGGCCACCACAAACTCGCCTTCTAAATGGGGCAGAAGGAGATGTGATTTTCCCCATTGCACAGTTCATTCATTCATTCAATCATATTTATTAAGCACTTACTGCGAGCACTGTACGGATGAGCAAGGAAATCCCAAAGAAACGACCTCTATCTACACTGTCCAAGTAAGCAGTGTCAAATGCTCCCATCTCCCCACTCTCTTCTCTTCCTTTCCTTCCCCCAAACTGCCTCCCCCTCCTTCTAACCGGATTTATTGGAATCAATCAATCCACCAATCAGTTGTATTGGAAGCAGCTTGGGCTGGCCTTGCAATCAGAAGGACCTGGGTTCTAACCTTGGCTCCATCGCATTTCTGCTCAAGTGATTTGCCCAAGTGATCTTGGGCAAGTCACTTCACTTCTCTAGGCCTCAGTTCCCTCATCTGTAAAATGGGGACTAAGACTGTGAGCCCCCTGTGGGACAAGGACTGTGTTCAAACCAATTTGCTCGTATCCACCCCAGCGCTTAGTACAGTGTGTGACACATAGAAAGGGCTTAACAAATTCCACAATTATTACTACTAAATGCTTAACAAGTACTATAATTATTATTATTATAATCTAGGCTTCAGTTACCTCATCTGTAAATGGGGGATTAAGAACGTGAGTCTTATGTGGGACAGGGACTGTGTCAAACCTAATCTGCTTGTATCTACCCAACATAACGCTTAGAACGGTGCCTGGCACATAGTAAGCACTTAACAAATACCACTAAAAAAATCATGCTAATTGAGCATTTACTCTGTGAAAAGCACTACACTAAGTGCTTGGGAGAGTACAATACAATACAACTAATAATAATAATGGCATTTATTAAGTGCTTACTAATACACTCTGGAGAGGTTACAAGGTGATCAGGTTGTCCCACTTGGGGCTCACAGTCTTTGTCCCCATTTTACAGTTGATGGAACTGAGGCACAGAGAGGTGAAGTGACTTGCCCAAGGTCACACAGCTGACAAGTGGTGGAGCTGGGATTTGAACCCATGACCTCTGACTCCAAAGCCCAGGCTCTTCCTTGCCTACAATCAGCTTAAAGTGCACTTACAATATATTGAGTGACATTGCCTGATTCATATCATATTGATTGAGCGCTTACTTTGTGAAAAGCACTGTACTAAGCAATTGGGAGAGTACAATACAACCAAGTTGGTATACATGTCCCCTGCCCACAGTGAGCTTATTGTGCGCTTACCATGTATTGATTGATATTGTTTTAAATGCTTGGGAGAATACAGTACAAGCAACAGACATATTCCCTGACCACAGTGAGTTTGCAGTCTAGAGGGAAGATGGTAAAAGAAGCAACTATCTATCCTGTTGAGGTGTAATATTCCAATTCTGATGGAATTAGCGTGGCCTAATGGAAAGAGCCCAGGCTTTGGACTCAGAGGTCATGGGTTCTAATCGTGGCTCCACCACTTGTCAGCTGTGTGACTTTGATCAAATCACTTCACTTCTCTGTGCCTCTTTCATTCATTCAATCGTATTAATTAATTAATTAATAATGGCATTTATTAAGCGCTTACTATGTGCAAAGCACTGTTCTAAGCGCTGAGGAGGTTACGAAGTGATCAGGTTGTCCCACGGGGGGCTCACAGTCTTAATCCCATTTTACAGATGAGGTAACTGAGGCCCAGAGAAGTGAAGTGACTTGCCCAAAGTCACACAGCTGACAACTGGCGGAGGTGGGATTTGAACCCATGACCTCTGACTCCAAAGCCCACGCTCTTTCCACTGAGCCACGCTGCTTTTCTTTATTGAGCGCTTACTGTGTGCAGAGCACTGTAGTAAGCACTTGGGAAGTACAAGTTGGCAACGTATAGAGACGGTCCCTACCGAACAGTGGGCTCACAGTCTAGAAGGGGGAGAAAGGGAACAAAACAAAACATATTAACAAAATAAAATCATTAGAATAAATATGTACAAATAAAATAAATAAATAAATAGAGTAATAAATATGTACAAACATATATACATATATACAGGTGCTGTGGGGAGGGGAAGGAGATAAGGTGGGGGGGATGGGGAGGGGGAGGAGGGGGAGAGGAAGGAGGGGATGTAAGCTGGGGATGAAGACTGTGAGCCCCACGAGGGACAACCTGATGACCTTGTATCTCCCCCAGCACTTAGAACAGTGCTAGGCCCTTAGTAAATGCTTAACAAATGCCATCATTATTGTTATTTATCTAACAGTCTAGGAGGGAAGAGATGTAGGACAGAATCAATCAATCAATCAATCGTATTTATTGAGTGCTTACTGTGTGCAGACCACTGTACTAAGCGCTTGGGAAGTACAAGTTGGCAACATAAAGAGACGGTCCCTACCCAACAACGGGCCACAGTCTAGAAGGGGGAGACAGAGAACAAAACCAAACATATTAACAGAATAAAACAGATTCATTCATTCAATCATATCTATTGAGCGCTTACTGTGTGCAGAGCACTGTACTAAGTGCTTGATACCTATGCAGGGGGCAGGGGGGTGGTTCTCTGAGAGGCACTGAAGAGTTAATGTCCTTTCCTAATCCAAAGTTGGAGCCAGAAAGTAACTTGAGAATCAGGGAGGGGAGAGGAATGTCTGCTGGATGTGGCTTTGTCAGTAAGGAAGCCTCGTGGCGGAGCCTGATTTTGAGCCGTGGGGGAATGTTATTTCTGATGGCTGTTGCCCCCCCCCCCTTCCTCTGCCCTACCCACTTCCCCTCCCCACAGCACTTGTGAAGATTTGTACATATTTATTACTCTATTTTATTAATGATGTGTATATATCTATCATTCTATTTCTCCATTTTGATGTTATTGATGCCTGTCTACTTGTTTTGTTGTCTGTCTTCCCCTTCTAGACTGTGAGCCCGTTGTTGGGCCGGGACTGTTTCTATATGTTCATTCATTCATTCATTCAATCGTATTTATTAAGCGCTTACTGTGTGCAGAGCAGTGTACTAAGCTCTTGGGAAGTACAAGTTGGCAACTAGAGACGGTCCCTACCCAACAGCGGGCTCACAGTCAAGAAAGGAGAGACAGAGAACAAAACAAAGCATATTAACGAAATAACATAAATAGAATAAATATGTACAAATAAAATAGAGTAATAAATCCGTACAAACGTATATACATCCATACAGGTGCTGTGGGGAGGGGAAGGAGGTAAGGTTGGGGGGGGGATGAGGAAGGAGGGGGCTCAGCCATGGCCATGGGCCCTCCCCGCGTGGATCGCGCCCCAATATGTTGCCGATTTGTACTTCCCAAGCGCTTAGTCCAGTGCTCTGCACATAGTAAGCACTCAAGAAATACAATTGAATGCATGAATGACTGAATGAGAGAGTGGCGCTTTCAGAAATCAATCAATCAATCAATCATATTTATTGAGCGCTTACTGTGTGCAGAGCACTGGACTAAGTGCTTGGGAAGTACAAGTTGGTAACATCCTGGTCCAGGAGGAGAACTATTGGATCCGGTTGGATCAAAGCCGGTTCTCTTTCTTTGTCATTGTTCGCCATCCCTGCAGTGGACAAGGCCGCTCTTAAGCACGGGGTCTAATCCCGGCTCTGCCATTGTTCAGTTGTGTGACTTTGGACAAGTTGCTTCACTTCTCTGTGCATCAGTGACCCCATCTGTAAAATGGGGATGAAGACTGTGAGCCTCACGTGGGACAACCTGATGATCTTGTAACTACCCCAGCACTTAGAACAGTGCTTGGAACATAGTAAACGCTTAACAAATACCAACAGTATTATTGTTATTAAGCGCTGACTGAGGTGCCCTGCCCACAGTTAGCACTCTATAAATACCATTGATTGATTGATTGGTTATTAGCAACACATCAAGAATCTCCCAGGCTCTTGTGTCTGATTAATAATAATAATAATGATAATAATAATAATAATAATAATGATGGTATTTGTTAAGCACTTACTATGTGTCAAGCACTGTTCTAAGTGCTAGGGTAGATACAAGATCATCAGGTTGTCCCACGTGGGGCTCACAGGCTTCAGCCCCATTTTAATAATAATAATAATAATGGTATTTGTTAAGTGCTTACTATGTGCCAAGCACTGTTCTAAGCGCTGGGGGAGATACAAGGTCATCAGGTTGTCCCACATGGGGCTCACAGGTTTAATCTCCATTTTAATTATAATAATGATGGCATTTGTTAAGCACTTACTATTTGCCGAGCACTGTCCTTAAGCTCTGGGGTAGGTAGATACGTGGACAACCTGATCACCTTGTATTTCCCCCAGTGCTTAGAACAGTGCTTGGCACATAGTAAGTGCTTAACAAATACCATCATTATTATTATTCATTCATTCATTCATTCAATCTTATTTATTTAGCGCTTACTGCGTGCAGAGCACTGTACTAAGCGCTTAGGAAGTACAAGTTGGCAACATATAGAGGTAGTCCCTACCCAACAGTGGACTCACATTATTATACAAGGTAATCAGGTGGCCCCATGTGGGGCTCACAGTCTTATTCCCCATTTTACAAATGAGGGAACTGAGGCACAGAGAAGTGAATTGACTTGCCCAAAGTCACAGCCGGGATTAGCACCCATGACCTCCAACTCCCAAGCCCGGGCTCTTTCCACTAAGCCACGCTGCTTCTCGGATGAGGTAACAGGAGCAAAGAGAAGTTAAGTGGGTCTAGGGGGTATGTCTTATAATTCTGCTGCGTTATACTCTCCCAAGCACTAAGTAGTGTGCTCTGCATGTAGTAAACACTTAATAAATACCGCTGATTGATGATTTAAGGGTAGCAGCAAGGCGTAATAGAGCACAAGCCCGGGAGTCAGAAGATCACGGGTTCTAATCCCAGCTCCGCCACTTGTCTGACCGTGGTCTAAGTCACTTCACTTCTCTGGGCCTGTTACCTCATCTGCAAAATGAGGATTGAGACTGTAAGCCCCACGTGGGACAGGGACTGTGTCCAACCTGATTTGCTTGGATCCACCCAAGCGCTCATTATAGTGCCTGGCAAATAGTAAGTGCTTAACAAATGCCATCATTATTATTATTCATTATGTTATAATGAATAATGTAATAATTACATATAATTAATATAATGAATGAATGTAATAATAATGGCATTTATTAAGCCATTCCCCTTCCTTCCTCTCCCCCTCGTCCCCCTCTCCATCCCCCCCATCTTACCTCCTTCCCTTCCCCACAGCACCTCTATATATGTATATATGTTTGTACATATTTATTACTCTATTTATTTATTTATTTTACTTGTACATATCTATTCTATTTATTTTATTTTGTTAGTATGTTTGGTTTTGTTCTCTGTCTCCCCCTTTTAGACTGTGAGCCCACTGTTGGGTAGGGACTGTCTCTCTATGTTGCCAATTTGTACTTCCCAAGCGCTTAGTACAGTGCTCTGCACATAGTAAGCGCTCAATAAATACGATTGATTGCTTGATTGATTGCAAAGCCCTATTCTAAGCCCTGGGGAGGTTACAAGGTGATCAGCTTGTCCCACGGGGGGCTCACAGTCTTAATCCCCATTTTGCAGATGAGGTAACTGAGGCCCAGAGAAGTTAAGGGACTTGCCCAAAGTCACACAGCTGACAATTGGCGAAGCCGGGATTTGAACGCATGACCTCTGACTCTAAAGCCCACTTCTTTCCCACTGAGCCACGCTGCTTCTCCCCCAAGTGCTTCGTACAGTGCTCTGTACATAGTAAGCGCTCAATAAATACCACTGATTCATTGATTATAGTGTACTTTCCCAAAAGTTTAATACAGTGCTCTGCACAGGGTAAGTGCTCAATAAATACCACCAATTGATTGATTATACTGTAATCAATCAATCAATTAATCAATCGTATTTATTGAGCGCTTACTATGTGCAGAGCACTGTACTAAGCGCTTGGGAAGTACAAATTGGCAACATATAGAGACAGTCCCTACCCAACAGTGGGCTCACAGTCTTAAAGCTGTACTGTACTCTCCCAAAAGCTTAGTACAGTGCTCTGCACAGAGTAAGCTCTCAATACATAGCACTGATTCACTGATTATATTGTACTTTCCCAAAAGCTCAGTACAGTGCTCTGCATGTAGTAAGCCCTTAATAAATACCGCTGATTGAATGATGACGTTGTACTGTCCCAAAAGCTTGTTCAGTGTTCCGCATGTACTAAGCACTCAATAAATACCATTAATTGATTGATTATATTGTACGTTCCCAAAAGCTTAGTACCAGTCTTATAAGGGGCCTTCAGGAAGGCTCTGAATCAATCAATCGTATTTCTTGAGCGCTTACTGTGTGCAGAGCACTGTACTAAGCGCTTGGGAAGTACAAGGTGAAGGTGCGGAGAGTCATTGTCTGCGGGATTTGTGGAGGGAGGGCATTCCAGGCCTGAGGCAGGACGTGGGCAAGGGGCACGGGGCGAGATAAGCGAGATGGAGGCCCAGTGAGGAGGTTAGAAACACCAGAGGAGTGGAGGGTGAGGGCTGGGATGGAGAAGGAGAGAAGGAAGGTGAGGTAGGAGGGGGTGAGGGGTGGACGGCTTTGAATAATAATGGCATTTATTAAGTGCTTACTATGTGCCGAGCACTGTTCTAAGCGCTGGGGAGGTTACAAGGTGATCAGGTTGTCCCACGGGGGCTCACAGTCTTAATCCCCATTTTACAGATGAGGTAGCTGAGGCACAGAGAAGTGAAGTGACTTGCCTAAAGTCACACAGCTGACAATTGGCGGAGCCGGGATTTGAACCCATGACCTCTGACTCCAAAGCCCGGACTCTTTCCACTGAGCCACGCTATTGGCTTTGAAGTCAATAGTGAGGAGTTTTTGTTCGATGTGGTGGTGGATGGGCAACCACTGGATGAGGACCAAAGAAACTAAATGGCGGGGGAAGCGGGGGAAATAGAGGGGAGCCTCCAGACACATAATGTACCCCCCGAGAGGAGGTAAATCCTGGGGGAATCTGGATCAAAGAGGATTAACAAGGAGGGAGGGGAGTCTCCATCATCATCATCATCAATCGTATTTATTGAGCGCTTACTGTGTGCAGAGCACTGTACTAAGCACTTGGGAAGTACAAATTGGCAACATATAGAGACAGTCCCTGCCCAACAGTGGGCTCACAGTCTCCAAACAGCTAGTGTACCCCCAGAGAGAGAAGGGATGAGGACTTGGGGAATCTGCATCAAAGGAAATTAAATTGGTGTCACCACAATATACCGGGTCCTCTCAAAGAGGGGCCCAACCTCTTTTTTTTTACTGTATTTGTTAATAATAATAATAAAAATAATGGCATTTGTTAAGTGCTTACTAGGTGCCAAGCACTGTTCTAAGCACTGGGGGGATACAAGGCAGTCAGGTTGTCCCACGTGGGGCTCACAGTCTTAATCCCCATTTTACAGATGAGGGAACTGAGGCACAGAGATGTTAAGTGATTTGCCCAGAGTCACACAGCTGACAAGTGACGGAGCCGGGATTTGAACCCATGACCTCTGACTCCAAAGCCTGGGCTCTTTCCACTGAGCTACGCCCCTTCTCAATTTGTTAGGTGTTTACTTTGTACCAGGCATTGTACTAAGCTCTGGGGTCAATACAAGCTAGTCAGTCCATGTCTCACATGGGACTCACAGTCTTAATCGCCATTTAAATAATGATTATTATTATTATGGTATTTGTTAAGCGCTTACTATGTGCCAGGCACTGAACTAAGCGCTGGGGTGGATACAAGCAAATCGAATTGGACACAGTCTTTCTCCCACATGGGGCTCATAGTCTCCATCCCCATTTTATAGGTGGGGTAACTGAGGCCCAGAGAAATGTAGTGACTTGTCCAGGGTCACACAGCAGACAGGGGGCAGAGCCGGGATTAGAACCCAGGTCCTTCTGACTCTCAGACCCGAGCTTTTTCCAATAGGCCATGACCCATCAGCACTCTGTGGTGGTTCCACTGTGAGCAAACTCCTTTTCATCCTCAACCCGCTCCTAATCCCATCTCTGCTGTTCCCAGCCACCACTGAAACCTGCCTCTCCCCAGATAATAATAATAATGATGGCATTTATTAAGTGTTTACTATGTGCAAAGCACTGTTATAAGCGCTGGGGAGGTTACAAGGTGATCAGGTTGTCCCACGAGGGGCTCGTAGTCTTAATCCCCATTTTACAGATGAGGTAACTGAGGCACAGAGAAGTGAAGTGACTGGCCCAAAGTCACACAGCTGACAAGTGGCAGAGCCAGAATTTGAACCCATGACCTCTGACTCCAAGGCCCGGGCTCTTTCCACGGAGCCACGCTGCTTCTCTAATGATACACAACCTCCCCCCGGGGTGGGTAGGGAAGAGGGGCCAGAGAGGAGCCTCATAGTGGAAAGAACCCGGGCCCGGGAGTTAGGAGGTCATGGGTTCTAAATCTGGGCCCGCCACCTGTCTGCTGTGTGACCTTGGGCAAGTCACTTTACTTCTCTGTGCCTCAGTTACCTCATCTATAAAATGGGGATGGAGACTGTGAGCCCCACGTGGGACAGGGACTGTGTCCAACCCGATTAGCTTACATCTATCCCAATGCTTAGTACAGTGCCTGGCACATAATTAGTGCTTAATAAAAAAAAAATAATAATAAAAATAATAATAATAATAATAATCTTCTCCCACAAATTTGTTGGGAAAAGGGTAGAAATTGGCCTCCTTCTTGCCCCCCAACACTGCTTTTGCATCTTCCCCACACCTGCTTCCTTAGAAGCTCATGTCAGCCTTCTCTACCACCCACTCCAGTGTGACCTTGGTCAAGTCCCTTCACTTCTCTGGGCCTCAGTTACCTCATCAGTAAAATAGGGATGAAGACTGTGAGCCCCACGTGGGACAGGACCTATGTCCAACCTGATTAGATTCTATCCACCCCAGCACTTAGTATAGTGCTTGGCACATAATAAGTGCTTAATAAATACCAAAATAATAATCTCCTCCCATTCCCCAAATTGAGAAAACCACCTCCTCCAAGAGGCCTTCCCAGACTGAGCCTCCTTTTTCCTCTCCTCCTCCCCATCACCCCTCTGTCCTACCTCCTTCCCCTCCCCACAGCACTTGTATATATTTGTACAGATTTATTACTCTATTTTACTCGTACATGTTTACTATTCTATTTATTTTGTTATTGATGTGCATATAGCTTTAATTCTATTTGTTCCAACGATTTTGAAACCCGTCTACATGTTTTGTTTGGTTGTCTGTCTCCCCCTTCTAGACTGTGAGCCCGTTGGTGGGTAGGGACCATCTCTATATGTTGCCAACTTGTACTTCCTAAGCGCTTAGTACAGTGCTCTGCACACACTAAGAGCTAAATAAATACGATTGAATAAATGAATGAATGAATGAAATTGGCCTCCTTCCTGCCCCCCAATACTACATTTGCACCTTCCCGTCCCCCCTTCCTTAGAAGCTCATATCAGCCACCTCTAACACCCACTCCAGTGTGACCTTGGTCAAGTCACTTCACTTCTCTGGGCCTCAGTTACCTCATCAGTAAAATAGGAATTAAAACTGTGAGCCCCACGTGGGACAGGAATTATGTCCAATCTGATTAGCTTGTATCCTCCCCGGTACTTAGTACAGTGCCTGGCACATAATAAGCACTTAATAAATACTATAATAATGATAATAATAGTAATAATAATAATATTCTCCTACTCTCCAAAAATTCACTGGGAAAAAGGGGGAAATTGGCCTCCTTCCTGCCCCCCAGCCCTGCTTTCACACCTTCCCCATCCCCTAGTCTTCTCATTCCCTTTCTTTGAATCTCATATCAGCCACTTCCACTACCCACTCCAGTGTGGCCTTGGACAAGTCACGCCACTTCTCTGGGCCTCAGTTCCCTCATCTGTAAAATGGGGATGAAGACTGTAAGCCCTATGTGGGACAGGGACTGTGTCCAACCTGATTAGCTTGTATCCACCCCAGCATTTATAACAGTCCTAGACACATAGGAAGCACTTAAAAAAATACCATTATTATCATCATCACTCACTGTCATTCTTTCCCATGCCCTGGGTCCCACCTCCAACTTTCTGGACCATTTTGATACCCGCGTCACCTTCCTTCTCTCCTTCTCCATTCCTATATCCATCTTCAGAGACTTCAATATCCACATGGATAATAATAATAATGATAGCATCTATTAAGCACTTACTATGTGCAAAGCACTGCTTTAAGTGCTGAGAGGTTACAAGGTGATCAGGTTGTCCCACATGGGGCTCACAGTCTTAATCCCCATTTTACATATGAGGTAACTGAGGCACAGATAAGTTAAGTGACTTTCCCAAAGTTACACAGCTGGCAATTGGCAGAGTCGGAATTTGAACCCATGAACTCTGACTCCAAAGCCCGTGCTCTTTCCACTGAGCCACATTGCTTCTAATGACGTTTCCACTGTCTGCTTCCTCTCACTCTTCAGTACTATCAATCTCCCCCCCCCTCAAATCTGTCCTGTTCCTCGACAGAGGCCTCTGGTCTCTCAACCCCCTCAAATTACCCCAGGTTATCATGCCCCAGTTCATTCAATTGTATTTATTGAGCACTTACTGTGTGCAGGAAACTGTACTAAGTGCTTGGGAGAAGACAATACAACACTAAACAGACACATTCCCTGCCCACAACGAGTGACTTGACTCCTCTCTGTCCTTCAACCCACATATTCAATCTGTCACGAAATCTTGTCAGTCCCACCTTCACAACATCACTAAAATCCTCCCATTTTTCCCCGATTCAAACTGCTACCACGTTAATATAATTGCTCATCCTACCTGCTCCTCTGGGGTCACTAACCTTCTCATTGGGTTTCCGTCTCACCTGTCCCGCCATCGACCCCTGCCCCAGGTCCTTCCTCAGGCCTGAGACACCCTCCCTCCTCAAATCCCACTGACAAGTACTCTCCCCAACTTCAAAGCCTTACTAAAGGCCCATCTCCTCCAAGTGGCCTTCCCAGACTAAGTCCCACATTTCTTCATCTCCTACTCTCTTCTGTGTCACCCTGACTTGCTCCTTTTTCTCTTCCCCCATCCCAGCCCCACACCATTTATGTACATATCTGTCATTTTAATGTAATGTATCCATCCTCTCCTGGTTCTCCTCTTATCTCTCCGGCCATTCATTCTCAGTCTCTTTTGCAGGCTCCTCCTCCCCCTCCTATCCCCTAACTGTAGTGGTCCCCCAAGGGTCAGTTCTTTACCCCTTCTATTGTCCATCTACACTCACTCCCTTGGAGAACTCATTCACTCCCATGGCTACAAATATAATCTCTATGCAGATGACTCACAAATCTCTATCTCCTCCCCTGCTCTCTCTCCCTCCCTCCTGGCTCGCATCTCCTCCTGCCTTCAGGACATCTCCACCTGGATGTCCTCCCGGCACCTAAAACTCAACATGTCCAAGGCTGAGCTCCTCATCTTCCTGTCCAAACCCTGTCCTCTACTCAACTTTCCCGTCACTGTGGACGGCACTACCATCCTTCCCGTCACACAAGCCCATAACCTTGGTGCCATCTTTGACTCCGCTCTCTCATTCACCCCACAAATCCAATCCATCACCAAAGCCTGCTGGTCACACCTTCACAACATCGCCAAGATCCGCCCTTTCCTCTCCATCCAAACCGCCACCGTGTCAGTATAATCACTCATTCTCTCTCGCCTGGATGACTGCATCAGCCTCCTTTCTGACCTCCCAACCTCCTGCCTCTCCCCACTTCAGTCCATACTTCACTCTGCTGCCCAGATTATCATTCTACAGAAACATTCAGGGCACGACACCCCACTCCTCAAAAATCTCCAGTCGTTGTCTATCAGCCTCCATAACAAATAAAAACCCCTCACTATTGGCTTCAAAGCTGTCCATCCCCTTACCCCCTCCTACCTCACCTCCCTTCTGTCCTTTTCAATCCCAGCCCACACCCTCCGCTCCTCTGCTGCCGCTAACCTCCTCACTGGGCTTCATTTTCACCTGCCCTGACGACAACCCCTGGCCCACATCCTATCTCTGGCCTGGAATGCCCTCCTTCCTCAAATCCTCCAGAAAATGACTCTTTCCCCCTTCAAAGCCCTACAGAAGGCTCACCTTCTCCAAGAGGCCTTCCCAGACTAAGCCCCCCTTTTCCTCAGCTCCCCCTCCCTTCCTCATCACCTTGACTTGCTCCCTTTGTTCTTTGTCCTCCGCCCCATCCCACGGCACTTGTGTATATATGTATATATCTATAATTTTATTTTTTTATATTGATGCCTGTTTACTTGTTTTGTTGTCTGTCTTCCCCCTTCTGGACTGTAAGTCTGGTGTGGGCGGGGATTGTCTCTCTTTATTGGTGAATTGTCCTCTCCAAGCACTTAGTACAGTGCTCTGCACATAGTAAGCTCTCAATAAATACGAATGAATGAATGAATGAATTTGTATTGGTGTCTGTCTCCCCTCTCTAGACTGTAGGCTTGTTGTGGGTAGGGAATGTGACTGTTTTTTGATGTATTGTACTTTCCCAAGAACTTAGTACAGTGCTGTGCACACAATAAGTGCTCAATAAATACTACTGAATGAGTTAAAAAGTAGATAGGGGAAGGGGAGACCGACATTAATATAAATAAATAATCTCGTCTCCATACCCAAACTTGCTGTTGTTGTCTTATGCTGTCAAGTTGTGTCCGACCATAGCGACGCCATGGACACATCTCTCCCAAAACACCCCACCTCCATCGGCCATCGTTCCTGTAGTGGATCCACAGAGTTTTCTCGGGAAAAACATGGAAGTGGTCGACCATTGCCTCTTTCCGCTCAGTAAACCTGAGTCTCCGCCCTCGACTCTCTCCCATGCCACTCCTGCCCGACACAGGGGAGTTTTGACTTGCAGCAGATTGCCAGCCACTCGCTAGCCACTGCCCAAGCCCAGAACAGAATGAACAGGCCTCTGCTTGACTCTCCCTCCTGTAGTCATGACTGGTGAAGACTGGAAACTCTCCAGGTGTGACCCCGAGTGGGGCCATTCCCAAACTACCTTCTCTCAAAGCACAAATCCAGGCTCTTTCCACTGACCCCAACTCCCTCGCTTCCCTGCCTCTCTGCCAATCTCGTAGCCGTAACCGCCAACCCTGGATCGCTTCCACAATCTGCTTCCTTCGCTCCTGCGCCGGAGCTGCAGAACACGGCTGGCGGAAATCCAGACACCAGGCTGATCTCATCCATCTTAAGCATCTTCACCTGCTATAACTCTGCCCTCTCTTCCACCCAGAAATACCACTTCTCCTCTGTCATCGACTTCCAGGCCTCCTGCCAGCTTCAACTATTCCTGACTTTTAACTCCTTCCTGAAACTCCCAGTGGCCCCAACTCCCCCTCTCTCCTGAAGACCTCGCCAAACACTTTCTTGAGAAAAACCAAAAAACCATCAGGCATGACTCCCCTAGTCTCCAAATAATAATAATTATGGTACTTGTTAAGCACTTACTATGGCCAAGAACTGCTCTAAGCTCTGGGATAGATACAAGCTAATCAGGTTGGACACATCCCTGTCCTCCATGGGACTCACATTCTTAATCTCCCTTTTACAGTTGAGGTAACTGAGGCCCAGAGATGTTCAGTGACTTGCCCAAGGTCATTCAGCAGATACGCGGTGGAGCTGGGATTAGAACTCAGGTCTTTCTAACTCCCAGGCCCGGGTTCTATCACTAAGCCGCACTGCTTCTCCTCTTCTCTCCACCTCCCTCCTACCCCCACATCAATTCTCTTATCATCCCAACTTCCACTAGCCTTCAAAAACTACCTCTCCACCTAAACCTCTGCCCTAACCCTTCACACCTTGGAAAATCACTTCATTCATTCATTCAATCGTATTTACTGAGCACTTACTGTGTGCAGAACACTGTACTAAGCGCTTGGGGGAGGACAACATAACAAACAATAAACAGACACATTTCCTGCCCACAATGAGTTTACAGTCTGGTGGGAGTTTCACTCTTCCTCCCTCCCTGACCATCATCCCTCTCCATCCCTCCCATCTTACCTCCTTCCCTTCCCCACAGCACCTATATATATATATATGTATTTATGTTTGTACTTATTTATTACTCTATTTATTTATTTATTTTACTTGTACATATCTATTCTATTTATTTTATTTTGTTAATATGTTTGGTTTTGTTCTCTGTCTCCCCCTTCTAGACTGTGAGCCCACTGTTGGGTAGGAACTGTCTCTATATGTTACCAACTTGTAATTCCCAAGCGCTTAGTACACTGCTCTGCACACAGTAAGCGCTCAATAAATACGATTGATTGATTGATCTTCAGTCAATCTCTTCTGCCTTCAAATACCGATTGATCAGCAGTAGACAGTAGCAGAGTATATGTGCAGAAAGAAAATTAGTTTTAGCCCCTCACACTCTACAGAAATTATAAAATGATACCATGAGTTTGTAATAATAGTGGCATTTATTAAGCACTTACTATGTGCAAAGCACTGTTCTAAGCACTGGGGAGGTTACAAGGTGATCAGGTTGTCCCACAGTGGGTTCACAGTCTTAATCCCCATTTTACAGCTGAGGCAACTGAGGCACAGAGAAGTTAAGTGACTTTCCCGAAGTCACACAGCTGACAGTTGGCAGAGCCAGGATTTGAACCCATGACCTCTGACTCCAAAGCCCATGCTCTTTCCATTGAGCCATGCTGCTTCTCTGCTTGTAGCTTACTGTCTTTGGGAGGTTGTCTACTGTATATCTACTGTATCTACCCCAGTGCTTAGAAAAGTTCTTGGCACATAATAAGCACTTAACGAATACCATTATTATTATTATTATTATTATTATTATTATTATTATTATTATTATTATTACCACTTGAGTGAAAATAGGAGTGAGGCCTGACAAAAAGAGGCCGGGCCCAGGAGTCAGAGGATCTGGGTTCTCATCCCAGCTCCGCCACTTGTCTGCTGTTTGGCCTTGGGAGAGCTACTTATCTTCTCTGTGCCTGTTTCCTCATCTGTATGGCTCACTGGAAAGAGCCCTGGCTTGGAAGTCAGAGGTCATGGGTTCTAATCCTCACTCTGCCACTTGTCAGCTGAGTGACTTTGGGCAAGTCACTTCACTTCTCTGGGTCTCAGTTATCTCATCTGTAAAATGGGGATTAAGACCGTGAGCCCCACGTGGAACAACCTGATGACCTTGTATCTACCCCAGCGCTTAGAACAGTACTTGGCACATAGTAAGCGCTTAACAAATACCATCATCATCATCTGCAAAGTGGGAATTTGATACACGTTCTCCCCTGCGTTTAGACAGGGGTGCGAGCCCTGTGTAGGACAAGAATTGTGTCCAACCTGATTACCTTGTATCAACCCCAGTGTTCAGTACAATGCTTGGCACGTAAAAACAAATATCCCCTTCCTCAAAAATCTCCAGTGGTTGCCTAACCACTTCTGTATCAAAGAAAACTCCTCACTCTTGGTTTCAAAGCCAACCATCCCCTTGCCCTCCCTCCGTTCTCTCCTTCTCCATCCCAGCCCACACCCTCCACTCCTCTGCTGCCGCTCACCGACCCCCGGCCCACGTCCTTCATTCATTCATTCATTCAATCGTATTTATCGAGCGCTTACTGTGTGCAGAGCACTGTACTAAGCGCTTGGGAAGTCCAAGTTGGCAACATATAGAGACGGTCCCTACCCAACAGTGGGCTCAGAGTCTAGAAGGGGGAGACAGAGAACAAAACAAAACATACTAACAAAATAAAATAAGTAGAATAAATATGTACAAGTAAAATAAATAAATAAGTAGAGTAATAAATACGTACAAACATATATACATATATGCAGGTGCTGTGGGGAAGGGAAGGAGGTAAGGGGGGATGGAGATGGGGAGGAGGGGGAGAGGAAGGAGGGGCTCAGTCTGGGAAGGCCTCCTGGAGGAGGTGAGCTCTCAGTTGGGCCTTGAAGGGAGGAAGAGAGCGAGCTTGGCGGATGTGGGGAGGGAGGGCATTCTTTCCCCTCGCCTGGAATGCCCTCCCTCTTCACATCTGCCAAACTAGCTCTCTTCCTCCCTTCAAAGACCTACTGAAGGCTCACCTCCTCCAAGAGGCCTTCCCAGACTAAATCCCACCGGCCTCAACTCCCCTGTTTCCTCCATGTCTCTCCGACTCACTCCCTTTGCTCTACTCCTCTCTCCCCGTCCCACAGCACTTATGTACATATGTATATATCTATAATTCTATTTATTTATATTAATGCCTGTTTATTTGTACTGATGTCTGTCTCCCTCCATCTAAATATGAGCCCACTGTGGGCAGGGATTGTCTCTTTTATTGTTGTATTATACTTTCCAAGCACGTAGTACTGTGCTTTGCACACAGTAAGTGCTCAATAAATATGATTGAATCATCATCATCATCAATCGTATTTATTGAGCACTTACGATGTGCAGAGCACTGTACTAAGCGCTTGGGAAGTACAAATTGGCAACATAGAGAAACAGTCCCTACCCAACAGTGGGCTCACAGTCTAAAAGTTCCACAACTATCATTATTTTTTATTACTGAATTTGACATTTCCTATACACCCACAAAAGAAGGAAGGGAATTCACTGTGATTCCACCTTCAGACCTCCCCAGCTAGGTTTGGAGGAATCAAACAGATCATCAGAACTCATGATGTACATCATCGATCGTATTTATTGAGCGCTTACTATGTGCAGAGCACTGTACTAAGCGCTTGGGAAGTACAAATTGGCAACATATAGAGACAGTCCCTACCCAACAGTGGGCTCACAGTCTAAAAGAAAGTTCAGTGTAAATAAATAAGTTCAATAAATACAGTTCAATAAGTGCCACCCCCAAAAAACCACCAGATTCAAAAAGAGAATACAGTTATAACGGAGTAACTCTCCATGTTGCTGTGCTCTGAAAATGCTCAACGTGACTGTCAGATTTTTCTCAATGGCTGAGAGATGAAAAGCAATGGAAATGTTTGACTGTATACAAGAACAGTGAGGGATGATTTTATCGCAATCTTCCAAGTCCCTGGACAAAAATTTGCTTCTCCACCATTTCACTCCCTGCAATTACCACCTCAACACCTTTACCCCAACCCCACCGCACTTGTGTACACATTTCAAATACCCAGTTTCTTAAGCATTAATTCATCTCCTTATCCACTGAGGCCCAGAGAAGTGAAGTGACTTTCCTAGATTCACACGGCAGACAAGTGGCGAAGCTGGGATTAGAACCCATGATCTTCTAATAATAACAATAATAACGATGGTATTTGTTAAGCACTTTCTAAGTGCCAAGCACTGTTCTAAGTACTGAAGTGGTTACAAGATAATGAGAAGCAGCATGGCTTAGTGGAAAGAGAATGGGTTTGGGAGTCAGAGGTCCTGGCTGTGTGACTTTGGGCAAGTCACTTAACTTCTCTGTGCCTCAGTTACTTCACCTGGCAAAGTGGGGATTAAGACTGTGACCCCCACATTTGACAACCTGATTACCTTGTGTCTACCTCAGGGCTTAGAATGGTGCTTGGAACATAGCGAGTGCTTAACAAATACCATCGTTATTATTATCAGGTTGTCCCAGTTTTAATCCCCATTTAACAGAGGAGCACTTAGTACCACTGTCTACACGCAGTAGGCGCACAATAAATAATAATAATATTAATAATGATGGTATTTGTTAAGCACTTACTATGTGCAAAGCACTGTTCTAAGCGCTGGGGGGATACAAGGTGATCAAGTTGCCCCACGTGGGGCTCAGAGTCTTAATCCCCATTTTACAGATGAGGGAACTGAGGCACAGAGGAGTGAAGTGACTTGCCCAAAGGCACACAGCTGACAAGTGGTGGAGTCAGGATTTGAACCCATGACCTCCAACTCCAAAGCCCGTGCTCTTTCCACTGTGCCACGCTGCTTCTCTATACGACTGAATGAATGAAAAACTATTATTATTATTATCAATTCCAGTGCCACCACCTGTCTGCTGGGTGGCCCTGGGCATGTCACTTCACTTCTCTTGCCCCCTCCTTCCTCTCCCCCTCGTCCCCTTCTCCATCCCCCCGTCTTACCTCCTTCCCTTCCCCACAGCACCTGTATATATGTATATATGTTTGTACATATTTAGTACTCTATTTATTTATTTATTTTACTTCTACATATCTATTCTATTCATTTTATTTTGTTAATATGTTTGGTTTTGTTCTCTGTCTCCCCCTTCTAGACTGTGAGCCCGCTGTTCGGTAGAGACTGTCTCTATATGTTGCCAACTTGTACTTCCCAAGCGCTTAGTCCAGTGCTCTGCACATAGTAAGCGCTCAATAAATACAATTGATGATGATGATGATTTTATTTTGTTAATATGTTTGGTTTTGTTCTCTGTCTCCCCCTTCTAGACTGTGAGCCC
Source organism: Tachyglossus aculeatus (assembly GCF_015852505.1). NCBI lineage: Eukaryota > Metazoa > Chordata > Mammalia > Monotremata > Tachyglossidae > Tachyglossus > Tachyglossus aculeatus. The sequence goes on along the minus strand of NC_052069.1, from coordinate 3,278,403 downwards.
ACTGTTGGGTAGGTACTGTCTCTATATGTTGCCAACTTGGACTTACCAAGCGCTTAGTCCAGTGCTCTGCACATAGTAAGCGCTCAATAAATACGATTGATGATGATGATGATTTTATTTTGTTAATATGTTTGGTTTTGTTCTCTGTCTCCCCCTTCTAGATTGTGAGCCCACTGTTGGGTAGGAACTGTCTCTATATGTTGCCAACTTGTACTTCCCAAGCGCTTAGTCCAGTGCTCTGCACACAGTAAGCGCTCAATAAATACAACTGATTGATTGATTCTCTGTGCTTCAGTCGCCTCATCTGTCAAATGGCGATGGAGACTGTGCCACGTGGGAACTGGGCCCAACACCGACTTGTTCGTATCCACCCCTGTGCCTGGCACATAGTAAGCGCTTAACAAATACCATCATCATCATCATCATCATCATCATCATCATCATTCTTATTATTATTGTCATCCGATACAGGAGAAAGGGTAGGCCCATCCCCAGGCCCACAGGGAGCTTTGGAGGGGCAGCGCGGTCGTACTTACAGAAGCCGCATCTGGTGCCACCTTCGAAGATGAAGCCATCGGGCACAGCGCCAAAGCGCCTCAAGTCTGACAGCCTCCAGTGCCCCATGACGGCCGGGGGCACGTCCTTGGCCAGCACCAGCAGGTCGTTGCACAGGTGCAGGGTGGCCGGGCCGCTGTCCAGCTTCGTGCCAGGAGCCACACACACGGAAAACCTGTGCACTGCCCACCCCCCAACCCCCAGGAGCCCCAGGATAGATGGACAGAGGCCCACAGACAGAGACGGAGACGCCACAGAGAAGGGAGGGACGAGGAGAAGGGCGAGAGGGGGAAAAAAGGATAAGGGAGAGAGTTCAAAAAGTGAGTTGAAAAGGCAGAAGTCAAGCATAATAATCATCATAATGGTGCGTTTTGGTAATAATAATAATAATAATAATGGCATTTATTAAGCACTTCCTATGTGTAAAAGCACTTTTCTAAGCCCTGGGGAGGTTACAAGGTGATCAGGCTGTCCCATGGGGGGCTCACAGTCTTCATCCCCATTTTACAGATGAGGGAACTGAGGCACAGAGAAGTGCCCAAAGTCACACAGCTGATAAGCACTTACACTCTCTAGACTGGAAGCTCATTGCAGGCAGGTAATCTATCTGTTTATTTTTGTATTGTACTCTCCCAAGCGCTTAGTACAGTTATGTGAAATTCATTCATTCATTCATTCATTTATTCAATCATATTTATTGAGCGCTTACTACTACTAATAATAATGAAATTCATTCATTCATTCATTCATTCATTTAATCGTATTTATTGAGTGCTTACTACTACTAATAATAATGAAATTCATTCATTCACTCATTCATTGAGCCCACTGTTTGGTAGGGACCATCTCTATATGTTGCCAACATGTACTTCCCAAGCGTTTAGTACAGTGCTTTGCACACAGAAAGCGCTCAATAAATACAATTGATCGATTGATTCAATCGCATTTATTGAACGCTTACTACTAGTAATAATAATTCATTCATTCATTCTATCATATTTATTGAGCGCTTACTGTGTGCAGAGCACTGGATTAAGTGCTTGGGAAGTACAAGTTGGCAACATATACAGACGGTCCCTACCCAACAACGGGCTCACAGTCTATTCATTCATGCATTCATTCATTTATTCAATTGTATGTATTGAGCACTTACTACTACTAATAATAATGAAATTCATTTATTCATTCATTTATTCAATCATATTTATTGAGTGCTTACTACTACTATTAATAATAACGAAATTCATTCATCCATTCATTTATTCAATCGTATTTATTGAACGCATACTACTATTAATAATGATGAAATTCATTCATTCATTCATTTATTCAATCATATTTATTGAGCGCTTATTACTACTAATAATAACAATGAAATTCATTCATTCAATTCATTTATTCAATCATGTTCATTAAACACTTACTATTACTACTAATAATAATGATGGTATTTGTTAAGCGCTTACTATGTGTGAGGCACAATACTAAGCTCTGGGGTAGATACGAGCCAATCGGGTTGAACACGGTAGCTGTCCCACATGGGGCTCACAGTCTCATTCCCCATTTTACAGATGAGGTAACTGAGGCGCAGAGAAGTAAAGTGACTTGCCTAAGGTCACACAGCAGATAAGAGGCAGAGGCAGGATTAGAACCCAAGACCTTATGACTCCCAGGTTTGTGCTCTATCCACTACGCCATGCTGCTTAATGTGTGGAGAGCACCCAACTAAGAGCTTGGGAAAGTAAGATACAACAATAAACAGTGGCATTCCCTGCCAAACACTGTACTAAGCGCCAGGATGGATACAAGGAAAGTGCATTGGATCCACTCCCACCCTACATGGGCTCACAGTTTTAATAATGAGGGCATTTGTTAAGTGCTTACTCTGGGTTAAGCACTGTTTTAAGCGCTGGGATAGATAGAAGCTGATAGGGTTGGACACAGTCCCTGTCTCATGTGGGGCTCAAAGTCTTAATATCCATTTTTCAGATGAGACAACTGAGGCACAGAGAAATTGAGTGACTTGTCCAAGATCACACAGCAGCCTTAATCCCCATTTAAGAGAGGAGGGTACTGGGGACCAGAGAAGTGAAATAATAATAATAATGTTGGTATCTGTTAAGCACTTACTATGTGCCAAGTACCGTTCTAAGCGCTGGGGTAGATAAAAGGTAATCAGGTTGTCCCATATGGGGCTCACAGTCTTAATCCTCATTTTACAGATGAGGAAACTGAGGCCCAGAGAAGTGAAGTGACTTGCCCAAAGTAACACGGCTGACAAGTGGCAGAGCCTGGATTAGAACCCATGACCCTTAACTCCCAAGGCAAGGCTCTTTCCACTAAGCCACGCTATGACTTGCCCAGGGTTACCAAACGGACAAGAGGCAGAGCCAGGATTAGAACCCAGGTCCCTTCGACTCCCAGGACCGGGCTCTAGCCAGTAGGCCACACTGCTTCTCATCACTCCTTCATTCATCCTCCCTCCCATCTCCACAGAAAATACATATATTTAGTTGTTCATATAGTAAATGCCTAATAAATGCTATTATTATTATTATTATTATTATTATTATTATTATTATTATTATTATTATTATTATTCTAGAGGGGAGAGAAGCAGCAGAAGCAGCGTGGCTCAGTGGAAAGAGCCCGGGCTTTGGAGTCAGAGGTCATGGGTTCAAATCCCGACTCCCCCAATTGTCAGCTGTGTGACTTTGGGCAAGTCACAACTTCTCTGTGCCTCAGTTACTTCATCTGTAAAATGGGGATTAAGACTGTGAGCCCCCCGTGGGACAACCTGATCACCTTGTAACCTCCCCAGCACTTAGAACAGTGCTTTGCACATAGTAAGCGCTTAATAAATGCCATTATTATTATTATTATTATTATAGAGACTGTGAGCCTGCTGTTGGGTAGGGATTGCCTCTGTTGCTGAATTGTAGTTTCTAAGTGCTTAGTACAGTGCTCTGCACACAGTAAGTGCTCAATAAATATAATTGAATAAATGAATGAATGATCTTGTACCTACCCCAGCGCTTAGTACAGACCCCCATGTGGGACCTGATTATCTTGTATCTACCCTAGTGCTTAATTCAGTGCTTTATACATAGGCAGAGCTTAACAAGTACCACAATCATTATTATTAATAATAATAATAATGATAACACATAATGCCAAATATAGTATTGTTTCTGCATTTCCTGCACTGAGAACAGTGCTCAGCACATTGTAAGCACTTAACAAATACAATTATTATTATTATTATTACTATGTGCCAGACACTGGGAAGACTGCTGGTTTAGACACGAAGATAATCATCTGGGACCCGGCCGTGATCTCTCAAGGGGCTGACGATCTGGAAGGGGAGATATCTTTTTCCCTTCGGACAGGTAAGGAAATGGGGCCCAGAGAGGTTGAGTGACTTCCCGAAGGTCACACAGCCAGCCTCAGTCTCCTGACTCCCCAGACCTGTACTTTTCCCACTAGGGCATGTTGTCTTGCCATTTTGATCATCTCCTTCCTGGGGGTCTTCCTGATACTATGGTGTGGTGGATAGAGCCCGGCCTTGGGAGTCAGAACGTCATGGGTTCTAATCCTGGCTCCGTCACTTGTCTACTGGATGACCTTGGGCAAGTCACTTCACTTCTCTGAAAGCTCACCTCCTCCAGGAGGCCTTCCCAGACTAAGCCCCCTTTTCCTCTGCTCCTCCTCCCCTCCTCGTCACACCGACTCCTTCCTTCTGCTCTACCCCCTCACTGCCCCACAGCACTTGAGTATATAGGTACATATCCATAATTCTATTCATTTAATGAATGATGTGCATATATCTATAATTCTATTTATTTTTATTGATGCTATGGATGCCTGTCAACTTGTTTTGTTTTGTTTTCTCCTTACCCCTTCTAGACTGTGAGCCCGTTGTAGGCAGGGACCATCTCTATTTGTTGCTGAATTGTACTTTCCAAGCACTTAGTACAGTGCTCTGCACAGAGTAAGTGCTCAATAAATACGATTGAATTGAATGGAATTGAATTGAATTGAATTTTCTGGGCCTCAGTTACCTCATCTGTAAAATGGGGATTGAGAACGTGAGCCCTCCACGGCCGAGGGACTGTATGCAGTTCAATTTGCTTGTATCCACCCCAGCGCTTAGTACAGTTCCTGGCACATACTAAGCGCTTAAGAAATGCCAGCATTTTTATCATAGCAGGGGAAAAGAGAGAGGAGGGAGAGGGCAGGGCAGTTGTGTGGAGGGGAATGAAGGTGGGGCAGTAGGAGATAGAGAAGAGAGGGAGGATCCAGAGTAATAATAATAATAATAATGGTATGTGTTAAGCTCTTACTATGTGCTAGGCACTGTAGTGGATACAAGCAAATCAGGTTGGACACAGTCCCTGTCCCACATGGGGCTCACAGTCTCAATCCCCATTTTACAGATGAGGCAACTGAGGTCCAGAGAAGAAGTGGCTCACCCAAGGCCACACAGCAGGCAAGTGGTGGAGCCAGGATTAGAACCCATGACCTTCTGACACCAAGGCCCGGGCTTTATCCACTATGCCATGCTGGTCCTCTGCATCCTTTAGGCACTTGGTATTCACCACACCCTCAGCCCCATATCACGTATTATCTTTTCTATCTCTCTTGCCACTCGTTCTCAGTTTCCTTCTTGAGCTCCTCCTCTGCCTCCCACCCCCTAACTGTGGGGGTCCCTCAAGGCTCAGTTCTGCATCCTCTTCTAAGCAGCGTGGATCAGTGGAAAGAGTACGGGCTTGGGAGTCAGAGGTCATGGGTTCAAATCCCAGCTCCGCCACTTGTCAGCTGTGTGACTTTGGGCAAGTTGCTTAACTTCTCGGTGCTTCAGTTACCTCATCTTTAAAATGGGGATTAAGACTGTGAGCTCCACACAGGACAACCTGATCACCTTGTATCCTCCCCAGTGCTTAGAACAGTGCTTTGCAAATAGTAAGCATTTAACAAGTACCAAAATTATCATTATTATTGTTATATTCTCCATCTTCACCTACTCCCTTGGAGAACTCATTCCCTCCCATGGTTTCAGCTCCCATCTCTATGCAGATAATTCCCAAATCTACATCTCCAGCCTTTATCTCTCTCTCCCTCTCTCCAGTCTGGCATCTCCTCCTGCCTTCAGGACATCTCTACTTGGATGTCCCACAGATACCTCATGCCCCAAATTGAGCTCGGCATCTTCCCTCCCAAACCCTGTCCTCCCGGTGACTTCCCCATCACTGAAAACAACATCATTTATTCATTCATTCAATCATATTTACTAAGCACTTACTGTGGGAAGAGCACTGTACTAAGTGCTTGGGAAGTACAAGTTGGCAACATATAGAGACAGTCCCTCCCCAACAATGGGCTCACAGTCTAGAAGCCACCATCCTCCCTCACAAGCTTGTGGCTTTATCCTCGCCTCATCTCTCCCAATCAACCCACATATTCAGTCTGTCAGCGCATCCTGTCAGTTCAACCTTCACAACGTCGCCAAAATCCTCCCTTTCCTCTCCACCCCCACTGCTACCGTGTCAATCCCAGCACTCAGCCTCTCCCGCCTGGATGACTGCATCGGCCTCTTTGCTGACCACCCGGCCTCCCGTCTCTCCCCACTCCAGTCCACGCTTCACTCAGCTGCCCGGTTCATTTTTCTACAAAACCCTTCAGTCCATGTTTCCCCACTCTTCACGAACTTCCTGTGGTTACCCATTCACTTCTGCATCAAACAGAAACTCCTCAACGTGGGCTTTAAAGCGCTCAATGGCTTTGCCCCCCTCCTACCTCACCTTCCTGATTTCCTACTCCAATCCAACCCACCCACTCCATTCCTCTAATGCCAACCTACTTACTGTAACTCGATCTTGTCTATCTCGCCACCGACCCCTCGCCCACATCCCGACTCTGGCCTGGAATGCCCTCCCCTCTTCGTATCCGACAGATGATCACTCTCCCTCCCTTCAAAGCCTTATTGAAGGCTCAACTCTTCCAAGAGGTCTTCCCGACTGAGCCCCCATTTCCTCTTCTGAACCATTCTTTATACATTCCCCCTCCCAACCCCATGGCTCTTATGTTTATATCTGTAATGAATATTAATATTCGTCTCCCCCTCCAGACTGTAAATTCCTTGTGGTCAGGGAACGAGTCTACCAACTCTGTTACACTGTACTCTTCCAAGCGCTTAGTCCAGTGCTCGGCACACACTAATCTATCAATAAATATGTTCGATTGTTTATGTACATATCCATAAATAATTTATTTTTATAAAGATATAAATGGTTATTTATACTAATGTCTGTCACCCCCTCTAGACTGTAAGCTAGCTGTGGGCAGGGAGCGTATCTACCAACTTTTCTTTTGTACTCTCCTAAGCGCTTAGTACAGTGCTCTAATGATGGCATTTATTAAGTGCTTACTATATGCAAAGTAGTACTGTTCTAAGCACTGGGCAGGTTACAAGGTGATGAGGTTGTCCCACGGGAGGCTCTCAGTCTTAATCCCCATTTTACAGGTGAGGTAACTGAGGCACAGAGAAGTTAAGTGACTTGCCCAAAGTCACACAGCTGACAATTGGCGGAGCTGGGATTTGAACCCATGACCTCTGACTCCAAAGCCCATGCTCTTTCCATTGAACCAAAACAGAACTCCAAATTTTCCCACACAAACCTTATCCTCCCTTTCACCTTCCCTCATGTCTCTCAAGCCCATAACCTTGGCATTATCCTTGACTTCTCTCATTCAACCCACATATTCTCTATTTATTTTATTAATGTGTATATCGCTATAATTTTGCTTCTTCTGATGGTATTGACACCTGTCTACTTGTTTTGTTTTGTTGTCTGTCTTCCCCTTCTAGACTGTGAGCCCATTGTTGGGTGGGGACCGTCTCTATTTGTACTTCCCAAGCACTTAGTACAATGCTCAGCACACAGTAAGCGCTCAATAAATACAATTGAATGAATGAATGAAAGAACGAATATTCAATCCATCACTAAATCCTGTTGGTTCAGTCATCACAACATCGCTAAAATCCTTCCTTTCCTCTCTATCCGAACTGCTACTATTGCTGATCCCAGAACGTATCCTGTCCCGACCTTTGCCTCTCTGCTGACCTCGCTGACTCCTGGATCTCTCCTCTCGGCTGCCCAGATCATTTTTCTGTAAAAATATTCAGGCCACATTTCCCCACTCCTCAAGAACCTCCAGTGGTTGCCCATCCACCTCCGCATCAAACAAGAACTCCTTACCATCGGCTTTAAAGCCGTCCATCACCTTGCCCTCAACAACCTCACTCTTTCATCTCCTACAATGACCAAGCTCCCACATTTCGCTCCTCTAATGTCAGTCTTCTCACTGTACCTCCATCCCAACTATCTCGGCGCCGACCTCTCGCCCACGTCCTGCCTCTGGCCTGGGACACCCTTCCTCCTCATATCTGCCAGACAATGACTCTCCCCACCTTCAAAGCCTTATTGAAGGCCATCTCCTCCAAGAGGTCTTCCCTTACTAAGTCCTCCTTTCCTCTTTCCCCACTCCCTTCTGCAAAACCCTGACTCACTCCCTTTAATTCATTCTCCCTCCCAACCTCCCAGTACTTATGTATGTATCTGTAATTATATTTATTTATTTATATTAATATCCGCCTCCCCCTCTAGACTGTAAGCTTGTCGTAGGCAGGGAATGTGTCTGTTATATTGTACTCCTCCAAGCACACCTTTAGACTGTGAGCCCACTGTTGGGTAGGGACTGTCTCTATACGTTGCCAACTTGTACTTCCCAAGCACTTAGTACAGTGCTCTGCACACAGTAAGCGCTCAATAAATACGATTGATGACAATGCAGTGCTCTGCACACAGTAAGTGTGAAGTAAATATGATTGACTGACTGCTCTGCACATAGTGAGAGCTCAATAAATACCCCTGATGGACTGATTTTCTAGACCGTGAGCCCACTGTTGGATAGGGACCGTCTCTATATGTTGCCAACTTGTACTTCCCAAGCGCTTAGTACGGTGCTTTGCACACAGTAAGCGCTCAATGAATACGATTGAATGAATGAATGAATGATTGCTTGAGGAGAATAATAATAATAATATTTTTAAGTGTTTACTATGGGCCAGGCATTGTGTTAAGTGCTGAGGTCAGGTGGGATCCAATCCCTACCTGTCTACATGTTTTGTTTTGTTGTCTGTCTCCCCCTTCTAGACTGTGAGCCCGCTGTTGTAGGGACCGTCTGTATATGTTGCCAACTTGTACTTCCCAAGCGCTTAGTCCAGTGCTCTGCACACAGTAAGCGCTCAATAAATATGATTGAATGAATGAATAAATGCCCCCAAAAGTAGTCTTAATCCCCATTTTGCAGATGAGGTAACTAAGGCACCGAGAAGTGAAGGGACTCGTCCTAGGTCTCAGAGCAGACAAGTGGCGGAGCAGGGATTAGAACCCAGGTCTTCTGACTCCAAGGCCCGGGATCCATCCACTAGGCCACACGGCTTCTCTAAGGAGGGAAGAGAGGAGAGCCCCTCTTGACCAGAAGCGTGTTGTGGCCAGGGAATGTGTGTCCGTTTATTGTTCTTTCGTACTCTTCCAAACGCTCAGTACAGAGCTCTGCACACAGAAAGCGCTCTTCAACGTCTTGTTCTCTTTCGATACGGTTTCACTGTCCTCTAGAAGCTGTACAACGCTAGAGTGGGTTCTAATCCTGACTCCGCCACTTGCCTGCTGTGTGACTTTGGACAAGTCACTCGACTTCCCCGGAAAACGGGGATGAAGACCGTGTACTCCACGTGGGACCTGGTATCTCCCCGACTTTGGGCAAGTCACTTGACTTCCCTGGGCCTCTGTCACCTCATCTGGAAAACGGGGATGAAGACCGTGTACTCCCCGTGGGACCTGGTATCTCCCCCAGCGCTCAGAACAATGCTTGGCACAGAGTAAGCGCTCAACAAAGACCAGCATCGTCATCAATAAATCCGACGGAAGATGAATGAGTGAATGAGGAGGGAGGGAGAGTGAGAAGAAGGGCAGACCTACCTTCCCCCAGGGCGTAGCGGATTCGGGCGTCCCAGGCCCACATGGCCTCCTTGCAGTCGAAGCCCAGCATGACCACTTGGGAACGGCAGATGATGGCCAACGTGTGGCTCAGGCCCTCGTAGGCCAGGCCGGGGTCCAGCCCGCAAATGTCCTGCAGGGTGACGCTGCTCCTCTCCTTCTGAGCCCGGGTTCGATCGGCTTTCTCCTTGAAAACCAGCATCAGCAGGCAGTCTGGGGCCGGGGAGCAGAGGGGCTCTCAGGGCCGGCCGGGAAGCGTCCGAGGGGCACGATCCCGGGACCCCTAAGCTGTCCCACCCCCAACGTCCACCGCCCATAATATAATAATAATGATGGCACTTATTAAGCGCTTACTATGTGCAAAGCACTGTTTTGAGAAGCAACGTGGCTCAGCGGAAAGAGCCCAGGCCCCTTCCCTCCTCTCCCCCTCGTCCCCCTCTCCATCCCCCACATCTTACCTCCTTCCCTTCCCCACAGCACCTGCATATATGTTTGTACATATCTATTACTCTATTTATTTATTTATTTTACTTGTACATATCTATTCTATTTATTTTATTTTGTTAGTATGTTTGGTTTTGTTCTCTGTCTCCCCCTTTTAGACTGTGAGCCCACTGTTGGGCAGGGACTGTCTCTATATGTTGCCAATTTGTACTTCCCAAGGGCTTAGTACAGTGCTCTGCACACAGAAAGCACTCAATAAATACGATTGATGATGATGATGATGAGTCGGATGTCGTGGGTTCAAATCCCGGCGCCGCCACTTGCCAGCCATGTGACTTTGGGCAAGTCACTTCACTTCTCTGTGCCTCAGTTACCTCATATGTAAAATGAGGATAAAGCCTGGGAGCCCCATGTGGGACAAACTGATCACCTTGTAACCTCCCCAGCGCTTAGAACAGTGCTTTGCACATAGTAAGCGCTTAATAAATGCCATCATTATTATTATTATTATTATTATTCTAAGCACTGGGGAGGTTACAAGGTGATCAGGTTGTCCCACGAGGGGCTCACAGTCTTAATCCCCATTTTCCAGATGAGGGAACTGAGGCCCAGAGAAGTGAAGTGAAATGCCCAAAGTCCCACAGCTGACAATTGGCGGAGCTGGGATTTGAACCCATGACCTCTGACTCCACAGCCCGGGCTCTTTCCACTGAGCCACACTGCTTCCTATCCACCAGCCATCCTCCAGCCCTTTCCCCACAGGCCCCCGAGCTTCCAGTGGACACCCCCGCTCTGTGTCTGTGGTATTTCTTAAGCGCTTACTTTGTGCCAAGCACTGTAATAGAGAAACAGCGTGGCTTAGTGGAAAGAGCAAGGGCTTGGGAGTCAGAGGTCATAGGTTCTAATCTTGGCTCTGCCACTTAGCTGTGTGACTTTGGGCGAGTCACTTCACTTCTCTGGGCCTCAGTTCCCTCATCTGTAAAATGGGGATTTAAGACTGTGAGCCCCACGTGGGACAATCTGATTAGGTTGTATCTATCCCAGCACTTATAACAGTGCTTGGTGCACAGTAAGCACTTAACAAACACCATTATTATCATTATTACTAAGCGCTGGGGTGCACACAAGCAAATTAGGTTGAACACAGTCCCTATCCTTCTTGAGGTGCCCAGTCTCAATCCCTATTTTACAAATGAGGTATTGCCCATTTTACAGATGAGGTAACTGAGGCCCAGAGAAGGGAAGTGACTTGCCCAAGGTCACACAGCAGACAGGTGGCAGAGCTGGGACTAGAATCCAGGACCTTTGACTCCCAAGCCCGGGCTCTTGCCACTAGGCCATGCTGCTGGCCACCACAATAATAATGGTATGTGTCAAGCACTGTTCTAAGTGCTGAGGTAGAGACAAGCTCATCAGATTGGGCACAGTCCCTGTCCCACACGGGGCTCACAATCTTCATCCCCATTTTACAGATGAGGTAATCGAGAATAATAATAATAATGGAATTTGTTAAGCGCTTACTATGTGCCAAGCACTGTTCTAAGCACTAGGAGAGGATACAACGTGATTAGGTTGTCCCACGTATTCCTCAGATGAGGGAAGGCCTCAGTCTGGGAAGGCCTCCTGGAGGAGGTGAGCTCTCAGTAGGGCTTTGAAGGGAGGAAGAGAGCTAGCTTGGTGGATATGCAGAGGGAGGGCATTCCAGGCCTTTATTAAGTAAGCACTTAATAAGTGCCATCATTATTATTATTATTGTGACCTAGGTTCTAATTCCAGCTCCGCCACTTGCCTGCTGTGTGACCTTGGGCAAGTCACTTCACTTTTCTGTGCCTCAGTTCCCTCATCTGCAAAATGGGGATTCAATTGCTATTCTCCCTGCTACCTTCAGGACAACTCTACTTGGAGGTCTTGCAGTCACCTCAAACTTAACATGCCTTAAGTGGAGTTCCTTTTCTTCCCACCCAAACCCTGTCCTCGCTCTGACATTCCCATCACTGTAGACTCCATCCCCCTCATCTTACCTCCTTCCCTTCCCCACAGCACCTGTATATATGTATATATGTTTGTACATATTTATTACTCTATTTATTTATTTGTTTATTTTATTTGTGCATATCTATTCTATTTATTTTATTTTGTAAGTATGCTTGGTTTTCTTCTCTGTCTGCCCCGTTTAGCCTGTGAGCCCACTGTTGGGTAGTAGGGACTGTCTCTATGTGTTGCCAACTTGTACTTCCCAAGAGCTTAGTACAGTGCTCTGCACACAGTAAGCGCTCAATAAATACGATTGATTGATTGATCACCTTGTAACCACCCCAGCACTTAGAACAGTGCTTTGCACAGAGTAAGCGCTTAACAAATGCCATCATTATTGATTGATTGATTGATTGTAGACGGCACCACCTTCCTGTCTCACATGCCTGTAACCTTGGCATTATCCTTGCCTCCACTCTCTCATTCAAACCACACAATCAATCCATCACTAAATCCTATTGGGTCAAACGTCACTGTACCGCTTAAACTCTCCTCTCCATCGAAACGACTACTACACTGATCCAAGCATTTATCCTCTCCCGCCTTGATTACTAAATCAGCCTCCTTGCTGACCTCCCAGCCTCCTGCCTCTCCCCTCTCCAGTCCATACTTCACTCCCCTGCCTGGATCATTCATCTATAAAAAGGTCCAGTGTATGCTTCCCCACTCCTCAAGAACCTCCAGTGGTGGCCCATCCACTTCTTTCACATCAAACAGAAACTCCTCACCATTGGCTTTAAAACTGTCCATCCCCTCACCCCCCTTTTCTCCTTCTCCATCCCAGCTCACACAGCGTGGCTCAGTGGAAAGAGCACTGGCTTGGGAGTCAGAGGTCATGAGTTCAAATGCCGCCTCCCCCACATGTCTGCTGTGTGACCTTGGGCGAGTCACTTCACTTCTCTGGGCCTCAGTTCCCTCATCTGTAAAATGTGGATTAAGACTGTGAGCCCCACATGGGACAATCTCATCTCCTTGTATTCCCCCCCCCCCCCGCGCTTAGAACAGTGTTTTGCACATAGTAAGCGCTTAACAAATACCAATATTATTATTATAATTATTGTTATTATCAGAAACCAACCTTCTCACTGGGCCTCCATCTCACCTGTCTCACCACCCACCTCTGGCCCACATCCTGCCTCTAGCCTGGAACGCCATCCCTTTTCACAGCTGACTAACAATTACTTTCCCCACCTTCAAAGCCTTATTAAAGGCCCATCTCCTCCAGGAGGCCTTCCCTGACTAAGCCCTCCTTTCCTCCTCTCCCTCTCCCTTCTGCCTCTCCCTGATTTGCTTCATTTATTCACCACCACCGTTCCTCCCCACAGCACTTATGTCCACATCCGTAATTGATTTATTTATATTAATGCCTTTCTCCCCCTCTAGACTGTAAGCTCGTTGTGGGCAGGGAATGTGTCTGTTGGATTGTTGTGTTGTAACAATAATAATAATGATGACATTTGTTAAGTGCTTACTATGTGTGAAACACTATTCTAAGTGCTGGGTTGTTCTCTTTGCACATAGTAAGCGCTTAATAAATGCTATCATCATTATTATTATTATTAACACAGTGCTCTGTACATAGTAAGCACTCAATAAATAGGATCGATTGATAAATTGATCATCTCTCTTACTCAATCCACATATTCAGTCTGTCACCAAATCCTATCCATTCAACCCTCACAACATCACTAAAATCCCCCCCTTTCCTCTCCATTCAAACTGCTACTATGTAAATGCAAGCTCTTAATAATAATAATACTAATAATGGTATTTGTTAGGTGCTTACTATGTGCCAAGCCCTGTTCTAAGCATTTGGGTAGATACAAGGTAATGCAGTTGTCCCACGTGGGGCTCACCCTCTTAATCCCCATTTGACAGATGAGGTAACTGAGGCCCAGAGAAGTGAAGTGACTTGCCCAAAGTCACACAGCTGGCAAATAATAATAATAATAATAATGATAATAATAATAATGGTATTTGTTAAGTGCTTACTGTGTGTCAAGCACTGTTCTAAGCGCTGGGGTAGTTACAGGGTAATGAGGTTGTCTCACGTGGGGCTCACCCTCTTAATCCCCATTTGACAGACGAGGTAACTGAGGCCCAGAGAAGTGAAGTGACTTGCCCAAAGTCACACAGTTGGCAAGGGGCGGAGCCGGGATTAGAACCCACGACCTCTGACCCCCAAGCCCGGGCTCTTTCCACTAAGCCACGCTTATCGTCTTCCACCTTCATTATTGCGCCAGCCTCCTTGCTGTCCTCCCAGCCTCCTGTCTCTCCTCACTCCAGTCCACATTTCACTCTGCTGCCCGGATTTTTTTCTACAAAAATGTTCAGTCCGGGTTTCCTCCCTCCTCAAGAACCTCCAGTGATTCCCATCCACCTCCACCTCAAACAGAGACTCCTCGCCATCGGCTTTGAAGCCCTCAATCCCCTTGCCCCCTCCTATCTTACCCCGTTGCTCTTCTACTACAACCTGGCTGATACACTCTGCTCCTCTGAAGCCAGACTACTCATACTGCCTTGATCTCATATCTCCCCACTGACCTCTCGCCTACATACTGTCTCTCTCTGGCCCCTTCTAGACTGTGAGCCCGCCGTTGGGTAGGGACCGTCTCTATATGTTGGCAACTTGTACTTCCCAAGCGCCTAGTACAGTGCTCTGCACACAGTAAGCGCTCAATAAATACCATTGAATGAATGAATGGAACGCCCTCCCTCCTCATAGCCAACAGCCGATCACAATCCCCACCCTCAAAGCCTTACTGAAGGCACATCTCCCCAAAGAGGCCTTCCCTGACTAATAATAATAATAATAATAATGGCATTTGTTAAGCATTACTATGTGCAAAGCACTGTTCTAAGCGCTGGGGAGGATACAAGGTCAATCAATCAATCAATTGTATTTATTGAGCGCTTACTGTGTGCAGAGCACTGTACTAAGCGCTTGGGAAGTACAAGTTGGCAACATATTAGAGACAGTCCCTACCCAACAGTGGGCTCACAGTCTAAAAGGGGGAGACAGAGAACAAAACCAAACATACATACCAAACAAAACCAAGGTGATACAAGAGAAGCAGCGTGGCACAATGGAAAGAGCCCGGGCTTAGGAGTCAGAGGTCATGGGTTCAAATCCAGGCTCTGCCATTTGCCAGCTAAGTGACTTTGGGTAAGTCACTTAACTTCTCTGTGCCTTAGATACCTCATCTGCAAAATGGGGATTAAGACTGTGAGCCCCCCGTGGGATAACCTTATCACCTTGTATCCTCCCCAGCACTTAGAAGAGTGCTTTATGCCATTATTATTATTATCAGATTTTCCCACATGGGGCTCACAGTCTTCCTCCCCATTTTACAGATGAAGTAACTGAGGCACAGAGAAGTTAAGTGCCTTGCCCAAAGTCACACAGCTGACAATTGGCGGAGCCGGGATTTGAACCCATGACCTCTGACTCCCAAGTCCTTGCTTTTTCCATTGAATCTGCTGCCCTCCTTTCTCTTCTCCCACTCTTTCTGCGTCACCTGGACTTACTCCCTTTATTCATCCTCAGTCCCAGAGCACTTAACAACAATAATAATAATAATAATAATGGTATTTTATGAACATAACTGCGATTCATTCATGTTCACGTCTGTCTCCCCCTCTAGATTGTAAGCTCTTGGGCAGCAAAGGCGTATACCAACTCTGTTTTAGTGTACTCTCCCAACCCTTACAGTGTGCTCACAGTACAGTGCTCTGCACACAGTAAGTGCTCAATAAATATGATTGTTGGATTGATTGCTTTCCAGTAGTACCAAAGGTGTCTACCGGTATTCTTTTAGTGAACTCTTCCAAGAGCTGAGTGCATTTCCCTGCACCCAGTAAGCACTCAATAAAGACGACTGATTAATTAACGGATTGAAATTCTGCTGTATCGTACTCTAGTAAACGCTTAGTGCAGGACTCTGCACACAGTAAGCACTCAATAAATACCATTAATGGATTGATCGGTATTTGATAAGGGCTTCCTACATGCCAAGCGGTATTGAGGAAAAAAGATCTTTGGTTGGGGTAGAGAAGGGGTGGTTCCCCACCCAGGGAATGTGTCTGTTGTACTGTTATACTCTCACAATAATAATAATAATAATGGCATTTATTAAGCACTTACTATGTGCAAAACACTGTCCTAAGCGCTGGGGAGGTTCCAAGGTGATCAGGTTGTCCCACAGGGGGATCAAAGTCTTCATCCCCATTTTACAGATGAGGGAACTGAGGCCCAGATTAGTGACTTGCCCACAGTCACACAGCTGACGATTAGAGGAGCTGGGATTTGAACCCATGACCTCTGACTCCAAAGCTCATGCTCTTTCCACTGAGCCACGCTGCTTCTCCTGCTTCAAAAGTGCTTAGTATGCTGCTCTGCACACAGTAAGCGCTCAATAAAAATCCTTGACCAAGTGACTGACTGCTAAATACTGGAATGGATACCAAGGAATGAGACTGGACACAGTTCATTTTAGCTTTGGGTGAACGAGTCCTACTTTCACAAAATGGCGTTTTGTCAGCATCACGCCGTGTACTCCATGTTGGTATATGTGACATCGTGTGTGTCTCCGTGTCCCGTGTTTTTCAGTCCTCTGCGTGTCCACCCCAAGTGTCTCGGTGATTTCAAGACAGGAATAACCTCCCCCCGCCAAATGCTACTAGGGCACAGGGAAAAAAAAAAAAATCATGCATTTTCTGGGAAAATGTTTTAGTGAATGAGGATAGTCAGGAAGGGATCTTGAGTATGAAATACCAACTCCTGGGAAGGAATTCAGAACCACATTCAGGAAACCAATCAGCCGCATCGACAATATTCAACAGAAATAGTGATAATTTTCTCCCCGGCTATGACATCCTATCCTCCAGCAACAGCTGAAGCCCCACAGAATCATAAAGAACAAATCCACATTGCTCCCAGAGGAAATTTGGTCAATGGAGATTCCTGGGGACTTGGGAAGATCCATTCCATAGTGTGACATTGCTGGTTCACTCCGGACTTCATTCAGCACTTCTTCTGGGCCAAACGCTGTGCTCGGCACTGGGAATCCTTCAAATCCATCGGATCGGACACGGTCCCTGACCCCTGCAGCCTCAGAGGGGGCGGAGGAGGCAGGCATTTTTTGCCCATTTTAGTAACAAAGATAAAAGGCCCAGGCAGAGCTGGGAATAGAAGCCGGGATTGATGCCTGTCTACTTGTTTTGTTTTGTTTTGTTGTCTGTCTCCCCACTTCTAGACTGTGAGCCCACTGTTGGGTAGGGACTGCCTCTATATGTTGCCAGCTTGTACTTCCCAAGCGCTTAGTACAGTGCTCTGCACACAGTAAGCGCTCAATAAATATGATTGATTGATTGATTAATTCTAGACTGTGAGCCCGTTGTTGCATAGGGATTGTCCCTGTTGCCGAATTATACTTTTCAAGCACTTCGTACAGTGCTCTGCACACAGTAATCAGTAAATATGATCAAATGAATGAATAAATGAATGATTCCCACATCCCTTTCCCAAGGCCATGCTAAGCGCTTCGTACAGTGCTCTGCACATAGTAAGCGCTCAATAAATACGATTGATGATGATGGAGAGGAATTTTTTTTATAGTATTTGTTAAGTACTTACTATGTGACATGCACTGTACTAAGCTCTAGGGTAGCTACACAAGCTACTCAGTTTGGATAGAGTCCCTGTCCCACATGGGGCTCACAGTCTTAATCCCCATTTTGCAGATGAGGGAACTGAGGCCCAGAGAAGTGAAGTGATTTGCCCAAGGTCGCACAGCAGACAAGGGTAGGAGCCATTAGAATCCAGGTCCCTCTGACTCTCAGGGCTATGCTCTAATAATAATAATAACGATGGTATTCGTTAAGCACTTACTATGTGCCGAGCACTGATCTAAGCACTGGGGTCGGTACAAGGTTAACAGGTTGCCCCACGTGGGGCTCACAGTTTTAATCCCCATTTTACAGGTTAGGGAACTGAGGCCCAGAGAGGTGAAGTGACTTGCCCAAAGTCACACAGCTGACAAGTGGCGGAGCAGGGATTCGAACCCATGACCTCTGATTCCCAAGCCCATGCTCTTTCCACTGAGCCACGCTGCTTCTCACGTTCACTTAAAGGAAATCATTCATTTCCCAAGCCGATACTCACCCTGTCCAATATCAATTAACCAATTAATTGCATTTATTGAGTGCTTACTGTGTGCAGAACCCTGTACTAAGTGCTTGGGAGAGCACAAGATAACAGAGTTGGCAGACACATATTCCCTTTCTGTAAGGACATTATATCAAACTCTGAAACCACTCTGATTGCAGTGAGGAAGGATTTTAAGCCTGAGGGCTTATCATTATTATTGTTATTATCATTATTACTCAGTCAATTGTATTTATTGAGCTCTTACTGTGCCTCTTTTCCCTCATCTGTAAAATGGGGATTAAGGGTGTGAGCCGCATGTGGAACAGGGACCGTGTCCAACCTGATTCTTTTGTATCTACCCCAGCGCTTAGAACAGTGCCTGGCACAAATACCATTTTTAAAAAATGGGACTCAAAGTCTTAATCCCCATTTTACAGATGAGAGAACTGGGGCTTAGAGAAATGAAGTGACTTGCCCAAAGTGGCACAGCAGACAAGCGGCGGAGCCGGAATTAGAACCCAGGTCCTTTTGACTCCGAAGCTGTGTTCTCTCCACTAGACCCTGCCGCTTCTCACCGGGCCTCTCTGCTGTGTAATTTCCCGGCCCCCATGTTGGGTAGTGACCGTCTCTATATGTTGCCAACTTGTACTTCCCAAGCGCTTAGTACAGTGCTCTGCACACACTAAGCACTCAATAAATATGATTGAATGAATGAATATATGATTGGTGGCGAGAGCCTGGGCTTGGGAGTCGGAGGACGTGAGTTCTAATCCCGGCTCTACCACGTGTCTGCTGTGTGACCTTGGGCAAGCCAACTTGTACTTCCCAAGTGCTTAGTACAGTGCTCCTGCACACAGTAAGCGCTTAATAAATACATTGATTGATTGATTCATCTGGGCCTCAGTTCTCTCATGTGGAAAATGGGGATGAAGACTGCGAGCCCCACTTGGGACAGGGACTATATCCAACCTGCCTATCTTGTATCTCCCCAGCGCTTATAACAGTGCTTGACACATAGTAAGTGCTCATAGTAAGCCCCCTTTTTCCTCTCCTCCTCCCCATCCCCCCGCCCTACCTCCTTCCCCTCCCCACAGCACTTGTATGTGTATTTGTACAGATTTATTACCCTATTTATTTTTCTTGTACATATTTACTTTTCTATTTATTTCGTTAATGATGTGCATATAGCTTTAATTCTATTTGTTCTGACGATTTTGACGCCTGTCCACGTGTTTTGTTTTGTCGTCTGTCTCCCCCTTCTAGACTGTGAGCCCATTGTTGGGTAGGGACCATCCTTATATATTGCCAACTTGTACTTCCCAAGCGCTTAGTCCAGTGCTCTGGAAGCACTCAATAAATAGGATTGAATGAATGAATATATACCACCATTATTATTCTGATTTCTGGTGGTGGTCTCTGGGTGTCCGGGGCCAGTGCCCACCACCGGATTCACTGATTCACTTGTATTTATTGAGTGCTTACTGTGTGCAGAGCACTGGACTAAGCACTTAGCACTGGACTAAGCGCTTGCCGCCACTTGTGCCCAGCCACCGGACCCCTGGAGCCGCAGAGAGGATGGCAGCCGTGCCCACCCCGAGTGGGGCCAACAGGCCGTGCGGGCGTCCAGCTGTGATCACGGGCACGGGGCCCAAGCTGGGCCTGGAGGGGGCAACAGGACACCTGGCACGAGGAAACAGCTGCTGCCTCCGGTGGCCCCCACTACTGACCCGGAGCTCAGACAGCTGGGATCCCTCATTCATTCATTCAATCGTATTTATTGAGCGCTTACTGTGTGCAGAGCACTGTACTAAGCGCTTGGGAAGTACAAGTTGGCAACATATAGAGACGGTCCCTACCCAACAGCGGGCTCACAGTCTAGAAGACTGTGAAGACCCCTCCCCCTGCAACTACCACCCCCTCAACGGTGGGGCTTCATCAAGCAAAAACTTCTCACTCTCGGCTTCAAGGCTGTCCATCCCCTCGCCCCCTCCTACCTCACCTCCCTTCTCTCCATCTCCATCCCATCCCGCACCCTCCACTCCTCTAACCTCCTCACTGAGCCTCGTTCTCTCCTGTCCCGCCATCGACTCCCGGCCCACGTCCTTCCCCTGGCCCAGAATGCCCTCCCTCCACACATCCACCAAGCTAGCTCTCTTCCTCCCTTCAAAGCCCTACTGAGAGCTCACCTCCTCCAAGAGGTCTTCCCAGACTGAGTCCCCTTTTTCCTCTCCTCCTCCCCATCCCCCCCACCCTACCTCCTTCCCCTCCCCACAGCACCTGTATATATAGTTGTACAGATTTATTACTCTATTTATTACTTGTACCTATTTACTATTTATTTTGTTAATGATGGGCATCTAGCTTGAATTCTATTTGTTCTGACGATTTAGACATCTGTCCACGTGTTTTGTTTCGTTGTCTGTCTCCCCATTCTAGACTGTGAGCCTGTTGTTGGGTAGGGACCATCCCTATTTGTTGCCAACTTGTACTTCCCAAGCACTTAGTACAGTGCTGTGCACATAGTAAGTGCTCAATAAATACGACTGAATGAATGAAATGAATGAATGCCAGCCAAGGCCCCTGGCCCAGGGTCAGCAGGGCCCGTTTCCTCTCCTCAACATCCTCCCCAGTCCATTCTCTCACCACAGTATGAGGTGGTAGTACCCCATCTATCACTGGTGTTTACTGAGCAAAGCACACTGTACTGAACATTTGGGAGAGGCTACTAATAATAACAACAATTGTGGTATTTGTTAAGCGCTTACTATGTCCCAAGCACTGTTCTAAGCACTGGGGTAGATTCGAGGTCATCAGGTTGTCCCACGTGGGGCTCACAGTCTTAATCTTCATTTTACAGATGAGGGAACTGAGGCCCAGAGAAGTGAAGCGGCCTGCCCAAGGTCACACAGCAGACAAGTGGCAGAGCTGGAATTAGAACCCATGACCTCTGACTCCCAAACCTGGATTCTTACCACTAAGCCACGCTACTTCTACTACTAATAATAATTGTGGTATTTGTCAGGCGCTTACTATGTGCCAAGCACTGTTCCAAGCAAGTAGAGGTAGAGACAAGATCATTCATTCATTAATTCATTCAATTGTATTTATTGAGCACTTACTGTGTGCAAAGCACTGTACTAAGCGCTTGGGAAGAATATGATCCCTGTCCCTCATGGGGCTCACAGTCTTAATCCCCATTTTACAGATGGGGGAACTGAGGCAGAGAGAAGTTATATGACTTGCCCACACTACCACCATAACACCACAAATCCCACAGTAATAACTGTGGTATTTGTTAAGTGACTTTACAAATGCTAGTCATTCATTCATAGAAGAATGAATTAGAGAAGCAGCATGGTTCAGTGGAAAGAGCATGAGCTTTGGAGTCAGAGGGCGTGGGTTCAAATCCCAGCTCCGCCAGTTGTCAGCTGTGTGACTTTGGGCAAGTCACTTAACTTCTCTGTGCCTCAGTTCCCTCATCTGTAAAATGGGAATGAAGACTGTGAGCCCCACGTGGGACAACCTGATCACCCTGTATCCCGCCAGTGCTTAGAACAGTGCTTTGCACATAGTAAGTGCTTAACAAATACCATCATTATTATTATTATTCATATTTATTGAGCTCTTTCTGTGTGCAGAGCACTGCACTAAGCGCTTGGAAAGTACAATTTGGAAACAAATAGAGACAACCCCTACCCAACAGCAAATACCACAGTTATTATGATCATATTAAGCGTTTGGGCAAGGTCAATCAATGGTATTTACTGGGCGCTTGCTGTGTACAGAGCACCAAATGGGAGAGGACAACCAGTCAGTGGTATTTGAGCGCTTCCTATGTGCAGAGCACTGTCCTAAGCATTTGGGAGAGTACAACGGAGTTGGTGGACACATTGCCTTGCCCACGAAGAACTTACAGCCTGGATGATACATAGAACCTCTTGCTCTTGGAAAACCATGTTTTCGCTAGTGGATTGAGGTGTTCAGAGATGTCACTGCCCCTGACACTCTCTGACTTTAATCCCCCTTAATACTGAGTCGGCCTCCAGTAGCAGACTGCTTGAGAAGCAGCGTGGCTCAGTGAGAAGAGCCTGGGCTTTGGAGTCAGAGCTCATGGGTTCTAATCCCGGCCCCGCCACTTGTAGCTGTGTGACTTTGGGCAAGTCACTTCACTTCTCTGGGCCTCAGTTCCCTCATCTGTAAAATGGGGATTAAAAGTGTGAGCCCCAGGTGGGACAACTTGACTACCTTGTACCCCCCCCCACCAGCACTTAGAACAGTGCTTCGCACATAGTAAGTGCTTAACAAATACCATCATTATTATTTTAATTCTATTTGTTCTGACGATTTTGACACCTTTCTACATGTTTTGTTTTGTTGTCTGTCTCCCCCTTCTAGACTGTGAGCCTGTTGTTGGGTAGGGACCGTCTCTAGATGTTGCTGACTTGGACTTCCCAAGCACTTAGGACAGTGCTCTGCACACAGTAAGCGCTCAATAAATATGATTGAATGAATGAATTATTATTGACCCTGGCCTGCTCACTACGATTTCACTGTATTAAACAAGGTAAAGAGGCCCACCCACGAAGAGACCCAGAGTCCTTTGCGGCATGGTATTAATTAATTAATAATAATAATAATAATAATAATGATGGCATTTATTAAGCACTTACTACATGCAAAGCACTGTTCTAAGCTCTGGTGAGGCTACAAGGTGATCAGGTTGTCCAACGGGGGGCTGACAGTCTTAAACCCCATTTTTTACAGATGAGGTAACTGAGGCCCAGAGAAGTTACTTGACTTGCCAAAAGTCACATAGCTGACAATTAGCAGAGCTGGGACTTAAACCTATGACCTCTCACTCCAAAGCCCGGGCTCTTTCCACTGAGCCCTGCTGCTTCTCTATTACGGTATTTGTTAAGTGCTTACTTTGTGCCAAGCACTGTTCTAAGTAAATGTACATGCATCATTTAGTGAGCAATTTAGTGAGCACTTTCGGGGGATGGAGCCTGGGACGCTGGTCTTCAGAGTTGGGATTGTGAGGTCCTTTGAGGGCTGGGAGTCTTTGACTAGCTCTATTATAATGATAAGAATAATGATGGTATTTGTCTCCCCCTTCTAGACTGTGAGCCCACTGTTGGGTAGGACCGTCTCTATATGTTGCCGACTTGTACTTCCCAAGCACTTAGGACAGTGCTCTGCACACAGTAAGCGCTCAATAAATATGATTGAATGAATGAATTATTATTGACCCTGGCCTGCTCACTACGATTTCACTGTATTAAACACAGTAAAGAGGCCCACCCACGAAGAGACTCAGAGTCTTTTGCGGCATGGTATAGCACTCCAACCTGGTCAAGCTCTCCAGGAGGAAAGGGACTTTCGGAGGAGTGTGAAAGGGTGGCATGACCCCCACCTAAGGTTCACGGGTACCCTGGACCCCCACCTTGATTGGGAAAATGTCAATCAAGGGATGGCATTTATTGAGCGCTTATTCAGTGTGGCTCAGTGGAAAGAGCACAGGCTTGGGAGCCAGAGGTCATGGGTTCTAATTCCGACTCTGCCACTTGTCAGTAGTGTGGCTTTGGGCAAGCCACTTAACTTCTCTGGGCCTCAGTTCCCTCATCTGTAAAATGGGGATTAAGACTATGAGCTCCACATGGGACAACTTTACCACCTTGTAACCTCCCCAGCGCTTAGAACAGTGCATTGCACATAGTTAGCGCTTAATAAATGTCATTATCATTATTATTACTATTGTATTGGATGGAGCCTTGGACTTTGTTCTTCAGAGTTGGGATTGTGAGGTCCTTTGAGTGCTGGGAGTCTTTGACTAGCTCTATTTTTTTAAATGATATTTAATGATAAGAATAATGATGGCATTTGTTAAGTGCTTACTGTGTGCAAAGCACTGTTCTAAGCTCTGAGGAGGATAAGAGGTGATCAGGTTGTCCCACGTGGGGCTCACAGTCTTCATCCCCATTTTACAGCTGAGGGAACTGAGGCCCAGAGAAGTTAAGTGGCTTGCCCAAAATCACAGTGCTGACAAGTGGCGGAGCCAGGTTTAGAACCCATGACCTCTGGCTCCCAAGCCCGTGAGTCCACAGACAGGGACTGTGTCTAACCTGATTATCCCGTATCTACCCCAGCGCTTAGTGCAGTGCTCTGCACACAGTAAGTGCTCAATAAATATGATTGAATGAATGAATGGCATAGTGGATAGTGCAAGGGCCTGCAAGTCAGAAGGTCATGGGTTCTAATATCTTGCCAACTTGTACTTCCCAAGCGCTTAGGAAAGTGCTCTGCACACAGTAAGCGCTCGATAAATACGACTGAATGAATGAATGAATAATCCCACCTCCGCCACGTGTCCTTGGGCAAATCACTTCACTGGACTTCAGTCACCTCATTTGTAAAATGGGGATGGCGACTGTGAGCCCCAACATGGGACAGGGATCGTGTCCAACCCCATCTGCTTGTATCCACGCCAGCGCTTAGTTCAGTGTCTGGCACAGAGTAAGTGCTTAACAAATTCATTCATTCATTCAATCGTATTTATTGAGCGCTTACTGTGTGCA
This sequence comes from Tachyglossus aculeatus, assembly GCF_015852505.1. Taxonomy (NCBI): domain Eukaryota; kingdom Metazoa; phylum Chordata; class Mammalia; order Monotremata; family Tachyglossidae; genus Tachyglossus; species Tachyglossus aculeatus. Next base: position 3,253,585 of record NC_052069.1, on the reverse strand, counting down.
GAGCACTGTACTAAGTGCTTGGGAAGTACAAGTTGGCAACATATAGAGACGGTCCCTACCCAACAGTGGGCTCACAGTCTAGAAGGGGGAGACAAATACCATCATTATTCTTATCATTATAATAGAGCTAGTCAAAGACTCCCAGCCCTCAAAGGACCTCACAATCCCAACTCTGAAGAACAAAGTCCAAGGCTCCATCCCCCGAAAGTGCTCACTAAATTGCTCCCTAAATGACGCATGTACATTTACTTAGAAAGGTGCTTGGCTCAAAGTAGCACTTAACAAATACTATAATAGAGAAGCAGCATGGCTCAGTGGAAAGAGCCCGGGCTTTGGAGTCAGAGGTCATGGGTTCAAATCCCAGCTCTGCTAATTGTCAGCTGTGTGACTTTTGGCAAGTCATGTAACTTCTCTGGGCCTCAGTTACCTCATCTGTAAAAAATGGGGATTAAGACTGCGAGCCCCCCGTGGGACAACCTGATCACCGCGTAACCTCCCCAGCGCTTAAAACAGTGCTTTACACATAGTAAGTGCTTAATAAATGTCATTATTATTATTATTACTATTAATTGTTATTATTATTCACAAGGATTTCATCAAAGCGGGTAAGCCCTGCCTTCCTGGGTCCCCGGGGCCGGGAATGAAGCCCCTTCTGGCCTGTTCCAGTGTGGAAACCTCCTCTCCTCCCCAGGATAACTGGGGGAGAGGGTCTTCCAGGCCTGGGCCCGGGGTCTGGCAGTGGGCCCGCCGCCGCCCACGGTCTTTCTCAATTCCACTGGGTCACGTCCCACCCCGACTTCGATATCCTCTTTCTATTTTGGGCGGCTCCATGCCTTCCAACAGGCTCATCCGAGTAAAGAAAACAGGGAGGAGGAAAATCAGAGCTTGGGAAAAGTCGGCCTCCACTCCCACCCCAGGGACAAGCTGGGGGTTGGGGGAGAAGTCCCCTCCCCTTGGTGGGGGGACCCAAATACCCCCATTATCTTCTCCCTCTCGCCCCCCCCCCCCGCCCCCCCCAGCAAACAGGAGCAGAGACCAGTGGAGGGCGTGGACCCCACCAGGGTCCCAGGAGTCCCGGCCGCCCCTGGCTTACCTGCCACGGGGGACGGCTTACGGAGTAGCAGCCACCTAGTCTTCCACTGCGGGGGAGATGGGACCAAGGGGGAGTCAGAGACCGATGGCAGAGACCCCCCCATATACACACCTCCTCTCCTCCTCCCCCCACCCCCATCTGATCCTTCCACTGGGGTTGGGGGGGAGAAGCACCCCCCCACAGGGGTCAGTGCCGCCTGCAGACCCCCACCCCGGGGGGACACGAGAGCCGTGGGGGAGGGACAGGGGGACGGAGAGACAGGGGACAGAGGGACAGGGGGACAGAGGGACAGGGAGACAGGGGGACGGGGGGACAGGGAACAGAGGGACAGAGAGCCAGGGGGACAGAGGGACAGGGGGATGGGGGAACTGGGGATGGGGGACAGAGGGACGGGGACAGAGGGACAGAGGGGATGGGGACAGAGGGGAGGGGGACGGGGGACAGGGGGACTGGAGGACAGAGGGACAGAGGGGAGAGGGAACGGGGGACAGGGGGACTGGGGGACAGAGGGACAGAGGGGAGAGGGGACGGGGGACAGGGGGACAGGGAGACAGAGAGGAGGGGGGACAGAGGGACAGGGGGACGGGGGGACCGGGGGACAGAGGGACAGAGGGGACGGGGACAGAGGGACAGAGGGAGCGGGGGACAGGGGACATAGGGGACGGAGGACAGGAGGATGGGGGGACAGAGGGACAGAGGGGAGAGGGGACGGGGGACGAGGGGACAGAGAGGACGGGGGACAGAGAGACAGGGGAACGGGGGGGATGGGGGGACAGAGGGACAGAGGGGACGGGGACAGGGGGATAGAGGGATAGAGGACAGGTGGGAAACAGAGGGACGGGGCGGGGGGCAGAGAGGACGGGGGACAGGGAGACAGGGGAACAGAGGGACAGAGGGGACGGGGGACGGAGAGACAGGGGACAGGGGACGGGGGCAGGGAGACAGGGGACGGGGACGGGGGGACAGAGGGGACAGGAGGACAGGTGGGAGACAGGAACGGGGTTCAGGGGGATGGGGGACGGAGAGACAGGGGACAGGGGGACGAGGGACCGGGGCAGGGGGACAGGTGGGAGACAGAGGGACAGGGGGACGGGGGGACAGAGGGACAGGGGGATGGGGGACGGAGAGACAGGAGACAGGGGGACAAGGGACAGGGACAGACACAGGCCAGGGGGTCCCGGGAGAAGGAGCCCCCGGCTTGGCCGCACCTTTTTTCCATCTCTCAATTTAACCTGCCCCTCCACCACCACCGAATCCGTCATCTTCAGTCATGGTTCCGGACAGCTGGGCTCCCCCCACCCCCTCCCCCCAGCCTGCTGGATCCCCTCCCCCAGGCTGGATCCCCCCAGGCGACTCTCCCCTCTAGGCCCGACAGGCCAGGCCCGGGCTTGGGGCAGGGCTGGGCTTTGGGCTGGGCTGCCCGGCTCCCCGGGCTCCCGCTGGAAATAGCTTTATTAGGGGCTGGGGCGGAGAGAACCCACCCAGCCCGGGGTGGGGGGGGGAGGGGGAGGGGGAGGGGAGACAGGGGAGGAGGAGGGAGGAGGAGGCAGGGAAGGGGGCAGGAAAGAGAGGAGGGACAGGGAAGAAAGAGGGGAGGCAGGAGGGTGGGGAGACAGGAGGGGAGGCTGGAGAGGTAGGAAGGAGGGAAGAGAGAAAGGGAGGGGGAAAAGAGAAGAGGGAAGGGAGGAGGGGGAGGGAAGGAAGACAGGAGGAGAGGCAGGGGGAGGGAAGACAGGAAGGGAGGGAGGAGAAAGGGAGGGAAGAGAGGAGGGAAGAGGGAGGGAGGAGAGCAAAGAGGGGAGGGAGGAGAAAGGGAGGGAAGAGATGAGGGAAGAGGGAGGGAAAAGAGCAGAGGAGGAGGGAGGGAAAAGAGGAGGGGAGGGAGGGAGGAAGGGAAGACAGTGAGAGGAGGGAAGAAGGAGGGAAGAGAGAAAGGGAGGGGGAAAGAGAAGAGGGGAGGGAGGGAAGAGAGGAGGGGAGAGAGGAGGGGAGGAAAAGGGGAGGGAGGGAAGACAGCAGGGAAGGGAGGAGAGAGGGAAGAGAGGAGGAGAGGGTGGAGAGGGAGGGAAGAGAGGAGGAAAGAGAGGGGGAGGGAGGGGCCTCTGTTGTCCTCATCCTTCCCTCACCCCCAACGATCTGGCCTCCTACTTCATTAATAAAATTAAATCCATCAGGTCTGAGCTCCCCAAAGTTACTCCCCTCACTTCTCCAACCCCCCGGCTCTCAACCCTCTCCGCTACTCTCCCATCCTTCCCAGCAGTATTCTCAGAGGAGTTCTCCTCCCTCCTCTCAAGTGCTACTCCGGCCACCTGTGCTTCTGACCTCATTCCCTCTCATCTTATAAAATCTCTCGCTTCGTCCCTTCTCCCCTTCTTAACTTCCATCTTCAACCGCTCAATCTCCACTGGTTCCTTCCCCTCTGCCTTCAACATGCCCACGTCTCTCCCATCCTAAAAAAAAACCCTCTCGACCCCCACCTCACTTTCTAGTTATCACCCCATCTCCCTCCTACCATTCCTTTCCAAACTCCTTGAACGAGTCGTCTACACGCGCTGCCTCGAATTCCTCAACGCCAACTCTCTCCTCGACCCCCTCCAATCTGGCTTCCGTCCCCTACACGCCACCGAAACTGCCCTCTCAAAGGTCACCGATGACCTCCTGCTTGCCAAATCCAACGGCTTCTACTCTAACCTAATCCTTCTCGACCTCTCAGCTGCCTTCGACACTGTGGCCCACCCCCTTCTCCTCAACACGCTCTCCAACCTTGGCTTCACAGACTCTGTCCTCTCCCGGTTCTCCTCTTATCTCTCTGGCCGTTCATTCTCAGTCACTTTCGAGGGCTCCTCCTCCCCCTCCTATCCCTTTACTGTAGGGGTTGTTCAAGGGTCAGTTCTCGGTCCACTTCTGTTCTCTACCTACACTCACTCCCTTGGTGAACTCATTCGCTCCCACGACTTCAACTATCATCTCTACGCTGATGACACCCAAATCTACATCTCTTGCCCTACTCTCTCTCCCTCCCTCCAGGCGCGTATCTCCTCTTGCCTTCCGGACATTTCCATCTGGATGTCTGCCCGCCATCGAAAATTCAACATGTCCAAGACTGAACTCCTTATCTTCCCTCCCAAACCCTGCCCTCTCCCTGACTTTCCCATCACTGTTGACGGCACTACCATCCTTCCCGTCTCACAAGCCCTCAACCTTGGTGTCATCCTCGACTCCGCTCTCTCGTTCACTCCTCCCATCAAATCCGTCACCAAATCCTGCCGGTCTCACCTCTGCAACATTGCCAAGATCCGCCCTTTCCTCTTCAACCAAACTGCTACCCTACTCGTTCAATCTCTCATCCTATCCCCACTGGATTACTGCATCAGCCGCCTCTCCGATCTCCCATCCTCCTGTGTCTCCCCACTTCAATCCATACTTCACGCCACTGTCCGGATTGTCTTTGTGCAGAAACGCTCTGGGCATATCACTCCCCTCCTCAAAAATCTCCAGTGGCTACCAATCAATCTGCGCATCAGGCAGAAACTCCTCACCCTGGGCTTCAAGGCCGTCCATCCCCTCGCCCCCTCCTACCTCACCTCCCTTCTCTCCTTCTCCAGCCCAGCCCGCACCCTCCGCTCCTCCGCCGCTAATCTCCTCACCGTTAGGCCTCGTTCTCGCCTGTCCCGCCATCGACCCCCGGCCCACGTCCTCCCCCGGGCCTGGAATGCCCCCAATCCCTCTGCCCATCCGCCAAGCTAGCTCTCTTCCTCCCTTCAAAGCCCTACTGAGAGCTCACCTGCTCCAGGAGGCCTTCCCACACTGAGCCCCCCTCCTTCCTCTCCCCCTCCTCCCCCCTCCCCCCCCGCCTTGCCTCCTTCCCCTCCCCACAGCACCTGTATATATGTATATATGTTTGTATATATTTATGACTCTATTTATTCAATTTACTTGTACATATCTATTCTATTTATTTCATTTAATTTATATGTTTTGTTTTGTTGTCTGTCTCCCCCTTCTAGACTGTGAGCCCGTTGTTGGGTAGGGACCGTCTCTATATGTTGCAAACTTGTACTTCCCAAGCGTTTAGTACAGTGCTCTGCACACAGTAAGTGCTCAATAAATACGATTGAATGAATGAATGAAAGGAGGGAAGGGAGGAGGAAGGGAAGAGAGGAGGGGAGGGAGGAAAAGGGGAGAAGGGGAGGGGGAAGACAGTGGAAGGAGAGAGGAGGGAGGGAAGAGAGGAAGAGAGGGAGGAGGAAGGGAGGGAAGAGAGGAGGGAAGAGGGAGGAAGGAGAGCAAAGAGGGGAGGGGAGGAGGAGGGAGGGAAGAGATGGAAGGGAGGGAGGGAGGAGGGAGGGAAGAGGGAGAGGAGGGTGGAGTGGAAGGAAAGAGAGGAGGGGAGGGAGGGTGGAGAGGGAGGAAAGAGAGGAGGGGAGGGAGGGAGGGAAGAGAGGAGGGACGAGGGAGGAAAGCAAAGATGGAAGGAGAGGGAGATGGAGGGGAGGAGGGAAGGAGGGAGGGAAAGAGGGAGAAAGGGAGGAGCGGAGGGAAGAGAGGGAGGAGGGGAGGGAAGAGAGGGAGGAGGGGAGGGAAGAGAGGGAGGAGGGGAGGGAAGAGAGGGAGGAGGGAAGGAAACGAGGACTGGGGAGGGAGGGGAGGGAAGGTGGAGGAAACCTGAGAGAGGAGGACGAGGAGAAGGAGGGAAGAGAAGAGGGAAGGGAGAAGGAAGGGAAGGGAGGAGGAGAGAGGGATGCAGGGGGAGGGGGAAGAGAAGGGAAAGGAATGACACGATCTAGCGGAAAGAGCAGTAGCCTGACAGTCAGGGGACCTGGGTTCCGATTCCAACTTGGCCACCTGCCTCCTGAGTGACCTTGGGCAAATCACTTCATTTCTCTGTGCCTTGATTTTCTCATCTGCAAAATGGGGAGCCTCATGTGGGTCAGGGACTGGGTCTGACCTGATCATTTCAGCACCTAGAACAGTGCTCGGCAGTCAATAAGTCAGTCGATCGGTGATATTTATTGAGCACATACTGGTTGCAGAGCATTGAACTAAGTGCTTGGGAAAGCACGATAGTGTTGGTGGACATGATCCCTGCCCACAAGGGGCTGGCAGTCAGCTTAAAGAGAACTGTTAAGCACCGTACTGTGTACTTGGAATATTCCAGGGGAAGCTAAAGATGGACAGATGAAAATTATTTACACATTAGGCACTCAGTGAGAAGCAGTATTGCCTAGTGGAAAGCTCCCGGGCCTGGAAGTCAAAAGGACCTGGATTCTAATCTTGGCTCTGCCACTTGTCTGCTGTGGGAACTTGGGCAAGTCACAAACTTTTCTGTGCCTCAGTTACCTCATCTGTAAAATGGGGATTAAGACTGTGAGCTCCAAGTGAGATGTGGACTGCGTCCAACCTCATTAGCTTGTATCTACCCCAGCACTTAACCAATATCACAAAAGAAGTCAACATGTTCTTAAAATCCTACTCCATCTTAATCCTCCTCGATCTCTCAGCTGTTTTTGACACTGTTGGCCATCCCCTTCTCCTGGAAATGTTATCCAACCTTGGCTTCACTGACTCTGCCCTCTCTTCGTTCTCCTCTTATCTCCCTGGCTGCTTCTTCTCAGCCTCTTTTGCAGACTCCTCCTCTGCCTCCCACCCCCTAACTGTGGGGATCCCTCAAGGTTCAGTTCTGCATTCCCATCTATTCTCCATCTCCACTCATTCCCTTCAACGCATTCGCTCCCACGGCTACAACTCCCACCTCTATGCAGATGATTCCCAAATCTCCATCTCCAGCCCTGATCTCTGTCCTTCTCTCCAGGCTCACATCTCCTCCTGCCTTCAAGACATCTATACTTGGATGTCCTCCCATCACCTCAAACTTAACATGTCCAAAACAGAGCTCCTTATCTTCCCACCCAAACCCCATCCTCCCCTTGACTTTCCTGTCACTGAAAACAGCACCATCCTGTCTCATAACACGGAACATTGGCCTATCCATGACTCGTCTTTCTCATTCCACACACGTTCAATTCGCCACCAAATCCTCTCATCCTATCCCGTCTGGACTACTGCATCAGCCTCCTCTCTGATCTCCCATCCTCGTGTCTCTCCCCACTTCAATCCATACTTCATGCTACTGCCTGGATTGTCTTTGTCCAGAAACGCTCTGGGCATGTTACTCCCCTCCTCAAAAATCTCCAGTGGCTACCTGCGCATCAGGCAGAAACTCCATCACCTTGCCCCCTCCTACCTCACCTCTCTTCTCTCCCTCTACAGCCCAGCCCGAACCCTCCACTCCTCTGCCGCTAATCTCCTCACCAGGCCTCGTTCTTGCCTGTCCCGCCGTCCACCCCTGGTCCACGTCATCCCCCTGGCCTGGAATGCCCTCCCTCCCAACATCCGCCAAGCTAGCTCTCTTCCTCCCTTCAAGGCCCTACCTCTTTCCCCTCCCCCTCATCCCCCTCTCCATCCCCCCGTCTTACCTCCTTCCCTTCCCCACAGCACCTGTATTTATGTATATATGTTTGTACATATTTATTACTCTATTTATTTATTTTACTTGTACATATCTATTCTATTTATTTTATTTTGTTTATATGCTTTGTTTTGTTCTCTGTCTCCCCTTTCTAGACTGTGAGCCCACTGTTGGGTAGGGACTGTCTCTATATGTTGCCAACTTGTACTTCCCAAGCGCTTACTACAGTGCTCTGCACACAGTAAGTGCTCAATAAATACGATTGATTGATTGATTGATTGACAGTCTCACCTTCACAATTTCGTTAAAATCTGCCCCTTCCTCTCTACTCAAACTGCTGCCACGTTAATACAATCACTAATCCTACCCCACCTAGATTACTGCATCAGCCTCCTTGCTTACCTCCCAACCTCCTCCCCACTCCAGTCCATACTTCACTCCACTGCCCTGATCATCTTTCTACAGAAAGGTTCAGAACATATCACCCCGCCCTCCTCCAAAATCTCCAATGGTTGTCCATCCACCTCCATATCAAACGAAAACTCCTCACCTTTGGTTTTAAAGCTGTCCATCACCTCGCCCTCTCCTACCTCACCTCCCTTCTCTCCTTCTCCATCCCAGCCCACACCTTCCGCTCCTCTGGGGCTGCTAACCTCCTCACTGGGCCTCCATCTCTCCTGTCTCACCACCAACCCCTGGCCCAGGTCCTGCCTCTGGCCTGGAATGCCTTCCCTCCTCAAATCCCACAGACAATGACTCTCCCCACCTTCAAAGCCTTACTGAAGGTCCGTGTCTTCCCAGAGGCCTTCCCAAACTAAGCCCCACTTTTCCTCCTCTCCCACTCCCCTCTGCATCACCTTTACTCACTCCCTTTGCTCTTCCTCCCCTCCCCGCTCCACAGCACTTACATATATATCTGTCATTTTATTTATTTATATAGAAGCAGCATGGCTCAGTGGAAAGAGCATGGGCTTTGGAGTCAGAGATCATGGGCTCTGCCAATTGTCAGCTGTGTGACTTTGGGCAAGTCACTTAACTTCTCTGGGCCTCATCTGTAAAATGGGAATGAAGACTGTGAGCCCCCCGTGGGACAACCTAATCACCTTGCATCCCCCCAGGTCTTAGAACAGTGCTTTGCACATAGTAAGCACTTAACAAATACTATCATTATTATTATTATTATTGATGTCTGTTTATTTGTACCAATGTCTGTCTCCTTGCCCCTAGACTGTTAGCTCGTTGTGGGAAGGGATTGTCTCTCTTTATTACTTTATTGTACTTTCCCAAGCACTTAGTGCAGTGCTCGGCACACCGTAAGCACTTAATAAATACGATTGGGTGAATGAATTAAACATATTTTAGAAAAAAATTCCATTCAAGCTTAACTTTCTGCCTGATTGCCATGATTCATAGAACATTTGGCAATGCTGTTGGGGACACCAATTTTCAGGGTATCTCTAGGGGCTTTGAGACTCTCTCCAAGTGAACCCAGAGTGATCTTTAAGTGCTAGCCGGATAATCTGCAGAGAATACCCTCTAAGGCTTCAGTCACTAGCAGAAGCAGCATGGACTAATAATAATAATAATAATAATGGCATTTATTAAGCGCTTACTATGTGCAAAGCACTGTTCTAAGCACTGGGGAGATACAAGGTGATCAAGTTGTCCCACGGGGGGCTCACAGTCAACCCCCATTTTCCAGATGAGGCAACTGAGGCCCAGAGAAGTGAAGTGACTTGCCCAAGGTCACACAACTGACAACGGGGGGAACTGGGATTTGAACCCACGACCACTGACTCCAAAGCCCGGGCTCTTTCCACTGAGCCATGCTGCTTCTCGAGTAGTGGATAGAGCACGGGTAGCAGTCAGAAGGTCATGGGTTCTAGCCCCAGATCTGTCACTCACCTGTTGTGTGACCTTGGGCAAGTCACTTCACTTCTCCGTGACTCAGTTACCTCATCTGTAAAATGGCGATTGAGACTGTGAGCCCCAAATGGGACAGGGATTGTGCCCAACCCAACTTGCTTGTATCCACCTTAGCACTTAGTACAATCCCTGGCACAAAGTAAGTGCTTAACGAATACCATAATTGTTATTATTATTATTATTACATGAATATCTGCCCTCCATCAACGGTATTTACTAGATGCCTATTTTGTGCAGAGCACTGAATTAAACATTTGGGAAAGCACAATAATTATTGTGGTATTTGTTAAATGCTAATTATTTCTCAAGCCCTGTACCTAGAGCTGGAGTGATGATGATGATGACATTTATTAAGTTCTTACTATGTGCAAAGCACTGTTCTAAGCGTTGGGGAGGTTACAAGGTGATCAGGTTGTCCCACAGGGGGCTCCCAGTCTTAATCCCCATTTTACAGATGAGGTAACTGAGGTCCAGAAAAGTGAAGTGACTTGCCCAAAGTCACACAGCTGACAAATGGCAGAGCTGGGATTTGAACCCATGACCTCTGACTCCAAAACCTGTGCTCTTTCCACTGAGCCACGCTGCTTCTCAGAGTGGATACTCCAGCACTTAGGACAGTGCTTTGCACATAGTAAGCGCTTAATAAATGCTATCATTATTATTATTATTATGACTCTGAGCCTCAGTTACCTCATCTGTAAAATGGGGATTGAAACTGTGAGCGGTCCCCCCACCCCTCATGGGACAGGGATTGTTTCCAACCTAATTTTCTGGTATCCACCTCAGCGTTTAGTACAGTGCCTGGCACAGAGTAAGCACGTAACAAATGCCACAGTTATTATTATACAACTTAACCAGGCCCGGCCCAGTCGAAGTAGGAGAGTGAACAGGTATTTTATCTCCATTTTACCAATGAGAAAACTGAGGCAGAGAGTCATGAAATGACCTATCCAAGGTCATACTGAAGATAAATGGCAGATCTGTGATTAGAACCCATGTCCTCTGTCTCTACTAGGCCACAGTGCATCTCGCCCTTTAGCTCTGGGTATGTCCCAAGGTCCTGTTCTGGGGACTAAACTGTAAGCTCACTGTGGGTAGGGAACATGTCTGCCAACTAATAATAATTAATAATCGTGGTATTTGTTAAATGCTTACTATGTGCCAGACACTGTCCTAAGCCCTGGGGTTGACCTGCGGTAATCGGGTTGGACACTTGTCCCATGTGGGGCTCAAAGTCTCAATCCCCATTTTACAGATGGGGTAACTGAGGCCCAGAGAAGTGAAGTGACTTGTCCAAGGTCACGCAGCAGACGTGTGGCAGAGCAGGCATTAGAACCCATGATCTTCTGCTACCCAGACCCTCCCTGCCTCTACTACATCACATTGTTTCTTTTGTTATATTGTACTCTCCCAAGAGTTTAGGTCAGTGCTCTGCCTGTAGTACGTGCTCAATAAATACCACGGATTGATTGATTGACCCATTTCTCCACTCTCCTCATCAGAAGCGGTAGAGCCCATGAGAAGCAGTGTGGTAGAGAAGCTGTGAGTCCTAGTGGAAAGGACAAAGTCCTGAGAGTCAAAGGAGCCGGGTTCTAATCCTGACTCTTGCAGTTAATAATAATAATAATAATGGCATTTATTAAGCGCTTCCTATGTGCAAAGCACTGTTCTAAGCGCTGGGGAGGTTACAAGGTGATCAGATTGTCCCACGGGGGGGTCACAGTCTTCATCCCCATTTTACAGATGAGGTAACTGAGGCCTAAAGAAGTTAAGTGACTTGCCCAAAGTCACACAGCTGACAAGTGGTGGAACCAGGATTTGAACCCATGACCTCTGACTCCAAAGCCCGGGCTCTTTGCACTGAGCCATGCTGCTTCCCAGTTCATTCACTCATTCAATCGTATTTATTGAGCACTTGCTGTGTGCAGAGCACTGTACTAAGCGCTTGGGAAGTACAAGCTGGCAACGTATAGAGGCGGCCCCTACCCAACAGCGGGCTCACAGTCTAGAATGGGGAGACAGACAACAAAATAAAACACGTGGACAGGTGTCAAATCATCAGAATAAACAGAAGTAAAGCTAGATGCACATCATTCTAGATTGTGAGCCCACTGTTGGGTAGGGACTGTCTCTATATGTTGCCAACTTGTACTTCCCAAGCGCTTAGTACAGTGCTCTGCACACAGTAAGCGCTCAATAAATACAATTGATTGATCATTAACAAAATCAATAGAATAGTAAATATGTACAAGTAAAATAGAGTAATAAATCTGTGCAAATATATATACAGGTGCTGTGGGGAGGGGAAGGATGTAAGGCGGGGGGATGGGGAGGAAGAGAGGAAAAGGCAGCTCAGTCTGGGAAGGCCTCCTGGAGGAGATGAGCTCTCAGTAGGGCTTTGAAGGGAGGAAGAGAGCTAGCTTGGCGGATGTGCAGAGGGAGGGCATTCCAGGCCAGGGGGAGGATGTGGGCCTGTTGGGTGTCCTAAGGCAAGCCACTTAACTTCTCTGTGACTCAATTTCTTCATCTGTAAAATGGGAATTCAATATCTCTTCTCCCTCCTACTTAGATTTGCTATGGGGGGCAAGGACCCTACTCCAATTCATTAGGGTTTAGAAAGGTGCTGGACGCACATAAAGTGCTCAACAAATAGAATTAAAACACACACACATATGGGTAATTTTCCTATTTTCTGCTCCCGATCTTCCCTCTGGCCTGCATTACCCTCCCTTAGCTTCTCCTGCCTCCTGCTCCCAGTTATCTGAATCTGGTCAACTCACTGGCACCTTAATACCAATTGATAACGAACCAATTCCTCAACTTCCTTCCTCAACTTCCTCTTCTTCCTCACTTTTCTCTCCTGTCACCACCATAGAAGGTCGCCCTCCCTATCGAAGAAGCTGGCAAGCTTGGTGTCAAATCTGCCAACTCTTTCGTTCCACACTTAGAGCCTGCTGGTTGCTTCCTCCTTGTTTCCCAGATCTGCCATTTCCTCTCCATCCTTACGGGCCTTACTCAGGTTCAAGATCTCATCAATTCCTGTCTGCGACACTGTCGCAAACTCTCAGTATTCCCTGTCTGGATTACTGTCCCAAACTCCCATTTCATTCAATTGTATTTATTGAATGCTTACCGTGTGCAGAGCACTGTACTAAGGGCTTGGGAAGTACAAGTCGACAACATATAGAGACGGTCCCTATCCAACAACGGGCTCACACCACTTTCTGTCTGCAATTCGGTCTCAAACTCTCAGCACTCCCTGACTGAATTTTCATCTCAAAAACTCAGCAATCCCTACGTGGATTACTGTCTCAGACTCTCAGCACTTTCTATCTATGTTGTTGTTTCAAACTCTCACATTCCCTGTCTGGATTAATGTCTAAAACTCTCGGCACTCACTGTCTGGATTTCTTCTTCAATCTCTGAATCGCTGAGAAGCAGCATGGCTCAGTGAAAAGAGCACGGGTTTAGGAGTCAGAGGACATGGGTTCTAATCCCAGCTCCGCCACTTGTCAGCTGTGTGACTTTGGGCAAATCACTTAACTTCTCTGGGCCTCAGTTCCCTCATCTGTAAAATAGAGATTGAGACTGTGAGCCCCATGTGGGACAACCTGATTACCTTGTATTCCCCCCCCCTCCCCACCCAGCGCTTAGAACAGTGCTTGGCACATAGTAAGCACTTACAAATACCATTATTGTTATTATTATTATTATCTCTCAGTACACCAGGTCTGGATTAATGTCTCAAACTCTGGCACTCCCTGTCTGGATCAAGGTCTCAAACCCTCATCACTCCCTGACTGGATTTCTTTCTCAACTCTCATTCATTCATTCATACATTCAATCATATTTATTGAGCGCTTACTGTGTGCAGAGCATGGTACAAAGCGTTTAGAAAGTACAATTCGGCAACAGATAGAGACAATCCCTACCCAACAGCACGCTCACAGTCTAGAAGGGGGAGACAGACAACAAAACAAAGCAACTAGACAGGCATCAATAGCCTCATAATAGATAAATAGTATTATAGATGCACAGTACACACAGTACTCAGTACATATACACAGTACTCCCTGTCTGAATTAATGTCTCACACTCTCAGCACTTCCTGTCTGGATTTCTGTCTCATATTCTCAGTATTCCCTGTCTGGATTACTGTCTCAAACTCAATACTCCGTGTTTGGATTACTGTCTCAAACTCTCAGCACTTTCTAGATATATCTATCACTGTTTCAAACACCGGCATTCCCTGTCTAATGTCTCAAATCCTCATCACCCCCTGACTGGATTTCTGTTTCAAACTCTCAGTAGGCCCTGTCCGGATTAATGGCTCAAACTCTCAGCACTTCCTGTCTGGATTTCTGTCTCAAATTCTCAGTATTCCCTGCCTGGATTATTGTCTCAAACTCAGTACTCCGTGTTTGCATTACTGTCTCAAACCTTCGGCCCTCCCTGTCTGGATTTCTGCCTCAAGTTCTCAGTACGCGCTGCCTGAATTAATGTCTCAAACTCTCAGCACTTTCTATGTACTCCCTCCCTCTGCTCTACCCCGCTTTCCACCCCACAGCGCTTGTGTATATGTATATCTATTTATTATTCTATTTATTTTATTAATGATGTGTATATATCTCTAATTATTTATATTGATGCTCTTGGTGCCTGTCTACTTGTTCTGTTGTCTGTCTCCCCCCATCTAGACTCTGAGCCCATTGTTGGGTAGGGATTGACTCTATTTGGTACCAAATTGTACTTTCCAAGAGCTTAGTCCAGTGCTCTGCACACAGTAAGTGCACAATGAATACGATTGAATAAATGAATATTAGTGCCTCAATCTCTCACCACTCTATCTGGATTACTGTCTCAATCTCTCAGTAGTTTCAGTCTGGATTACTGCCTCAAACTCTCAGCACTTTCTATCAGGATTACTACCTCAGTTTCTCAACACTCCCTGTCTGGATCACTCTCTCAAACTCAGCACTCCCTACGTGGATTACTGTTTCAAAAGCTCAGCAGTTTCAATCTGGATTACTGTCTCAATCTCTCAGTATTTTCTGTCTAGATCTCTGTCTCAAGTGTCTCCCCTCCTAAAACACTATCTCATCCCAGAGGCATTCCCTGATCAGCCCCACTCTTCCTCCTCCGGCCCCGTGCGTATAGATCTGCTGATTTGTTATTTCTGTCATTTCCACATTCTGTCTTCTCATTTGATTTCTGGGCTAATGGTCCTTTACCTTTTGTAGCTCTAGCAGTTCAAATTCCCCTGTATCCCCCATAATAATAATAATGATAATAATAATAATAATGTTGGTATTTGTTAAGTGCTTATTATGTGCCAAACACTGTTCTAAGCGCTGGGGTAGATACAAGGTAATCAGGTTTTCCCACGTGGGGCTCACAGCCTTCATCCCCATTTTACAGATGAGGTAACTGAGGCACAGAGAAATTAAGTGACTTGCCCAAGATCACACAGCTGACAAGTGGCAGAGCCGGAATTATTCATTCATTCATTCAATTGTATTTATTGAGTGCTTACTGTGTGCAGAGCACTGTACTAAGCGTTTGGGAAGTACTAGCTGGCAACATATAGAGACGATCCCTACCCAACAACAGGCTCACAGTCTAGAAGGGGGAGACGGACAACAAAACAAAACATGTGGAAAGGTGTCAAGTAAGCAGAATAAAAAGAAATAAAACTAGATGCACATCATTAACAGAATAAATAGAATAGTAAATATGTACAAGTAAAATAGAGTAATAAATCTGTACAAACATATATACAGGAGCTGTACTTCCCAAGCACTTAGTACAGTGCTCTGCACACAGTAAGCACTCAATACATACGATTGATTGATTGATTGTGGGGTGGGGGGTGGGATTAGAACCCACGACCTCTGACTCCCAAGCCAGGGCTTTTTCCACTAAGCCATGCTGCTTCTCATAATAGCTTCTCATAATATATAACAAATAATAATAGTTGAAGTACTTCTTAAGTGCTTATTATGGCCAGGCACTGTGCTAAGCTCTGGGGTGGGTACAAGCTAATCAGGTTGGACCCAGTCCCTGTCCCACATGGGGCACACACTCATAATCCTTATTTTACAGATGAGGGAACTGAGGCCCAGAGTAGTGAAGTGACTTGCCCAAGCTCACACAGTGGACAAGTGGCAGAATCAGAATTAGAACCCTCATCTCCTCCTGCCTTCAGGACATCGTCACCTAGATGTCCTCCTGCCACATTAAGCTCAACATGCTCCTTATCTTCCTTCCCAAACCCTGTCCTCTCGCAGACTTTCCCATCACTGTGGACGTCACTACTATCCTTCCCGTCTCACCAGCCCGCAACCTTGGTGTCATCCTCAACTCCGCTCTCTCATTCACCCCACACATCCAATCCATCACCCAAAGTTGCCAGTCTCACTTCCACAACATCGCCAAGATCCGCCCTTTCCTCTCCATCCAAACCGCTACCTTGCTGGTTCAATCTCTCATCCTATCCCGACTGGATGACTGCAACGGCCTCCTTTCTGACCTCCCAACCTCCTGCCTCTCCCCACTTTACTCCATACTTCACTCTGCTGCCCGGATTATCTTTCTACAGAAATGCTCTGGGCACGTCACCCTCTCCTCAAAAATCTCCAGTGGTTACCTATCCACTTCCGTATCAAACAAAAACTCCTCACTATTGACTTCAAGGCTCTTCATCCTTTCTCCCCCTCCTACCTCCCCTCCCTTCTCTCCTTCTACAGCCCAGCCCACACACTCCACTCCTCTGGTGCTGCTAATCTTCTCATTGGGCCTCCATATCACCTGTCCCCATGTCAATCAATCAATCAATCATATTTATTGAGCACTTACTGTGTGTAGAGCACTGTACTAAGCGCTTGGGAAGTACAAGCTGGCAACATATAGAGACAGTCCCTACCCAACAGTGGGCTCACAGTCTAGAAGGGGGACTGTGGACAATGTCGACACCTGGCCCACGTCCTGCCTCTGGCCTGGAAAGCTCTCCCTCTGCAATTCTGCCAAAGAATCACTCTTCTCCCCTTCAAAGCCCTCCTGAAGGCTCACCTCCTCCAAGAGGCCTTCCCAGACTAAGCCCCTCTTTTCCTCAGCTCCCCCTCCCTTCCACATCACAGTGACTCTCTCCCTTTGCTCTTCCCCCCTTCCCACCCCACAGCACTTTTGTATATATGTATGTATCTATAATTCTATTTCTTTGTATTGATTCCTGTTTACTTGTTTTGATGTGCATATATCTATAATTCTATTTATTTATATTGTTGCCAGTTTACTTATTTTGATCTACATATATCTATAATTCTATTTATACTGATGCCTGTTTACTTGTTTTGATAATAATAATAATGATAGCATCTATTAAGCGCTTACTATATGCATAGCACTGTTCTAAGCGCTGGGGAAGTTACAAGGTGATCAGGTTGTCCCACAGGGGGCTCACAGTCTTCATCCCCATTTTACAGATGAGGGAACTGAGGCCCAGAGAAGTGAAGTGACTTGCCCAAAGTCACACAGCTGACAATTGGCAGAGCCGGGATTTGAATCCGTGACCTCTGACTCCAAAGCCCGTGCTCTTTCCACTGAGCCAAGCTGCTTCTCTTTGATGTTTATCTCCCCGGCTCTAGACTGGAAGCCCAGTCTGGACAGGGATCGTCTCTCTTTATTGCTGAATTGCACTTTCCAAGCGCTTAGTACAATGCTCTGCACACAGGAAGCACTTAATAAATGCGACCGAATGAACGAATGAACGCAGCTCCTTCTGACCTCCAGGCCGGGGCTCTCCCCACAAGGCCACACTGCTTCTAATCTCCCTGAGGACAGAGACCCATCCATGCCTTTAGCTCTGGTCGTTTGTTCCCCAGTCCCTAGCTCAAAATGTCACTGTTTATTCTCATAGCATAATAATAATGATAATTATGGTATTTGTTAAGCACTTACTATGTGCCAAGCACTGTACTAAGTGCTGGAGTACATAGTACTGGGGTAGATACAGCATATAAGAAGCAGCATGGCTCATTGGAAAGAGCCCAGGCTTTGTGTCAGAGGTCAAGGGTTCTAATCCCGGCTCCGCCACAGGTCTGCTGTGGGAACTTGGGCAAATCACTTCACTTCTCTGAGCCTCAGTTCCCTCATCTGTAAAATGGGGATGAAGACTGTGAGCCCCACGTGGGACAACCTGATCACCTTGTATCCCCCCCAGCGCTTGAAGCAGTGCTTCGCACATAGTAAGTGCTTAACGAATGCCATCATTATTATTATTAGGTTGGACGCAGTCCCTGTCCCATGTGGGGCTCAGAGTCTCCATCCCCATTTTACAGACGAGGTAACTTCGGCCCAGAGAAGTTAAATTCCATCCCAAGGCCACACATCAGACAAGTAGTGGGGCTGGGATTAGAACCTACGACCTTTGACTCTCAAGCCCATGCTCTTTCATTTATTCATTCATTCAATCAAACTTATTGAGCTCTTACTGTGTGCAGAGCACTGTACTAAGCATTTTGGAAGTACAAGTTGCCAATATATAGAGACGGAGCCTACCCAACAATGGGCTCACAGTCTAGAAGTGGGAGACAGACAACAAAAAAAAACTAAGCCACACTGCTTCTCTACTTCCCCAAGTGCTTAGTCCAGTGCTCCACGTTCATTCACTCATTCAATCATATTTATCGAGCACTTACTGTGTACAGAGCACCGTACTAAGCGCTTGGGAAGTACAAGTCGGCAGCATATAGAGACGGTCCCTACCCAAAACGGGCTCATAGTCTAGAAAAGCGCTCAATAAATACGATTTGAACGAACGAAAGAGGAGGCCCAACGGCAGCGGGGGATGAAGGCGATGACCATGACGGAGCTCTGGGCCTGATCCCCGTTTTTAATTCTCGCCATTTCAGAGAACGATTATCAATACTGATTACAGCATGGCCTCCCCTGACCTTTGACCCCGCCAGACTCCACTGGGCCCCCAGACTCCACTGGACCAGCCCCGGGGCCTAAACGGAGGTCACGGTGCGGCGGCTTGGCTTCAGTTTGTCGTTGACCCAGTCCACGTAGTTGGCCACACGCGTGTAGACGCCGGGCTTTCTGGCTCGCCCGCAGCCGTCGCCCCAGCTGATCACCCCGTGTAAGTAGGAGACGCCATTCTTCTCACAGGCCAACGGGCCCCCGGAGTCCCCCTGCCAAGGGGAGAATCGGGAAATGTTAATGATTGTGGTATTTGCTAAGCACTTACTAGGGGTCGGGCACTGTAATAATAATAATAATGTGGCATTTGTTCATTCATTCATTCATTCAATCGTATTTATTGAGCACTTACTGTGTGCAGAGCACTGTACTAAGCGCTTGGGAAGTACGAGTTGGCAACATATAGAGACGGTCCCTACCCAACAACGGGGTCACATCTAGCGGGTGCTTACTGTGTGCCAAGCCCTGTTCTAAGCGCTGGGGTAGATACAAGGTGGTCAGGGTTCATAGTCTTAATCCCTATTTTACACACAAGGTAACTGAATAATAATAATAATAATAATGTTGGTATTTGTTAAGCGCTTACTATGTGCAAAGCACTGTTCAAAGCGCTGAGGGGGATACAAGGTGGTCAGGTTGCCCCATGGGGGGCTCACAGTCTTAATCCCCATTTTACAGACGAGGTAATGAGGCCCAGAGAAGGTAAGTGACTTGCCCAAAGTCACACAGCTGACACTTGGCGGAGCCGGGATTTGAACCCATGACCTCTGACTCCAAAGCCTGTGCTCTTTCCACTGAGCCACGCTGCTTCTCTAAGCAGCACAGGGCACCGTGCTGTGAAGCACAGAGAAATGCGGCTTGCCCAAGGTCACACAGCTGACAATTGGTGGAGCCGGAATTTGAACCCATGACCTCTGACGCCCAAGCCCGTGCTCTTTCCACTGAGCCACGCTGCTTATCCAATAAAGAAAATCTCTGCATTGGCCGGGACTGACTGTACTACGTGCTGGGACGGTTCCAAGCAAATCGGGTTGGATTTGTCCCATGTGGGGTTCACACTCTCAATCCCCATTTGACAGATGAGGGAACTGAGGCACAGAGAAAAAAAATGATGGTATTTGTTAAGTGCCTATGTGCAAGCACTGTTCTAAGCGCTGGGGCAGATACAAGGTCATCAGGTTTTCCCACGTGGGGCTCAGTCTTAATCCCCATTTTACAGATGAGGGAACTGAGGCACAGAGAATTATAATAATTATGGCATTTGTTAAGCGCTCACTATGTGCCAAGCATTGTTCTAAGCTCTGGGAAGGTACGTGACTTGCCCAAAGTCACAGAGCTGATAAGTGGCGGAGCCAGGATTATCACCCATGACCTCTGACTCGCAAAACCGTGCTCTTGCCACTGTGCCATGCTGATTCGCAGTGGTCTCTGGGGGTGGGCAGAGCTGGGCACTGTGGCCTAATAATAAAATAATAATGATGGCATTTATTAAGTGCTTACTATGTGCAAAGCACTGTTCTAAGCACTGGGGAGGTTACAAGGTGATCAGGTTGTCCCTTGGGGGGCGTACGGTCTTAATCCCCATTTTACAGATGAGGGAACTGAGGCCCAGAGAAGTGAAGTGACTTGCCCAAAGTCACAGAGCTGACAATTGGCATAGTCGGAATTAGAACCCATGACCTCTGACCCTAAAGCCCGTGGTCTTTCCACTGAGCCACGCTGCTTCTCTTAGAGGGTAGCTCAATGGGTAGAGCCCCGGCCCGGGAGTCAGATGGATCTAGTTTCTAATCCCAGGCCCACCACTTGCCTGCTCTGTGACTTTAGGCAAGTGGCTTCACTTCTCTGTGCCTCAGTTACCTCATCCATAAAATGGGGGATTTTTTTTAATGGCATTTATTAAGCTCTTACTATGTGCAAAGCACTGTTCTAAGCGCTGGGGAGGTTACAAGGTGATCAGGTTGTCCCACGGGGGGCTCACAGTCTTAATCCCCATTTTGCAGATGAGGTAACTGAGGCCCAGAGAAGTGAAGTGACTTGCCCAAAGTCACACAGCTGACAATTGGCAGAGCTGGGATTCGAACCCCTGACCTCTGACTCCAAAGCCCGGGCTCTTTCCACTAAGCCACGCTGCTTCTCCAAGCAGCGTGTGAGCCCACTGTTGACTGTGAGCCCACTGTTGGGTAGGGACCGTCTCTATGTGTTGCCAACTTGTACTTCCGAAGCGCTTAGTACAGTGCTCTGCACACAGTAGCGCTCAATAAATACTATTGATTGTGAGCCCCATATAATAATAATAATAATAATGGCATTTATTAAGCACTTACTATGTGCAAAGCACTGTTCGAAGTGCTGGGGAGGTTACAAGGTGCTCAGGTTGTCCCACGGGGGGCTCACATTAATCCCCATTTTACAGATGAGGGAACTGAGGCCCAGAGAAGTTAAGTGACTTGCCCAAATGGGACAGGGACTGTGTCCAACCCAATCTGCTTGTATCCACGCCAGGGCTCAGCACAGTTCCTGGAACATAAGTAAACGCTTAGCAAATACCACCACAATTAATCACCAGTCAGTCCAGACAGACAGTCATCCATCAAGACTACTTTTTGAGCTCCTACCAGGTGCAGAGCAGTGTACTAAGCACCTCGGAGAGTACAATCAAGTTAGTAGACATGATCCCTGTCGGCAATCAATCCATTTTTAGACTGTGAGCCCACTGTTGGGTAGGGACTGTCTCTAGATGTTGCCAACTTGTACTTCCCAAGCGCTTAGTACAGTGCTCTGCACACAGTAAGCGCTCAATAAATACAATTGATTGATTGATCAGGCAATGGTACTTATTCCATCCAATCATGTTTCTGTCATACTGTACTCTCCCAAATGCTTAATACAGTGCTCTGCACCTAGTAAGTGCTCAATAATAATAATGATGCTATTTGTTAAGCGCTTACTTTGTGCCAAGCACTGTTCTAAGTGCTGGAATAAATATGATTGATATGCTCTGCACATAGTAAGCGCTCAATAAATACGATTGATGATGATTGACCGAGTACAATGAAACAGAATTGATAGACACTTTCCCTGCCCACAAGGAGCTTACAGTCTACTGCGTGAGTACTCAGAATTTGGGACAATAATAATAATAATGATAATTGTGGTATTTGTTAAGCGCTTACTATGGACCAGGCACTGTACTAAGCGCTGGGGTGGATCCAAGCAAATCGGGTTGGACACAGTTCCCGTCCCACGTGGGGCTCACGGTTGCAACCCCTATTTTACAGATGAGGGAACTGAGGCTCAGAGAAGTGAAGCGACTTGCCCAAGGTCACACAGCAGACAAGCGGTAGAGCCAGGATTAGAACCCATGACCTTCTTACTCCCAGGCCTGGGCTCTAGCCACTCTGTCATGCTGCTTCAGTTAGAAGACACAATCCAATCCTTTCCCTAAAGGAAATGACTGTGTTCATTCATTCAATCATATTTATTGCCAAATTGTGCTTCCCAAGCACTTAGTACAGTGCTCTGCACACAGTAAGCGCTCAATAAATACGATTGAATGAATGAATGAATGAATTTATTGAGCGCTTACTGTGTGCAGAGCACTGTAGACAGTATTGAACTCTAAACTGTAAACTCATTGCGGGCAGGGAATGTGGCTGTTATGTTGTTGGATTGTCCCCTCCCAAGCACTTAGTACAGTGCTCTGTGCACAGTAAGCGCTCAATAAATATGATTGACTGACTGTTCGACTGAATTGCCAATCTAAGTACGAAGCAGCATGGCTCAGTAAGAAAGAGCCCGGGCTTTGGAGTCAGAGGTCGTGGGTTCGAATCCTGGCTCCTCCACATGTCTGCTGTGTGACCTTGGGCAAGTCACTTCACTTCTCTGAGCCTCAGTTCCCTCATCTGGAAAATGGAAATTAAGACTGTGAGCCCCACGTGGGACAACTTGATCACCTTGTTTCCCCCCCCCAGCACTTAGAACAGTGCTCTGCACATAGTAAGCGCTTAACAAATGCCATCATTATTATTATTATTATTATCGAGCAAGGTAGATGGACACCAAGATAAACACTAGAGAAGCAGCATGGCTTAGTGGAAAGATCTCGGGTTTAGGAGTCAGAGGTCGTGGGTTCTAATCCCGGCGCTGCCACTTATCAGCTGTGTGACTTTGGGCAAGTCACTTAACTTCTCTGTGCCTCAGTTACCTCATCTGGAAAATGGGGGTGAAGACTGTGAGCCCCACCTGGGGCAACCTGATTATCTTGTATCTACCCCAGTGCTTAGAACAGTGCTTGGCACATAATAAGCACTTAACAAATACCAAAATAATAGTAATAATAATAATGATAATTTTTATTATTATTATTATAAAATAAATTGCCGGTAAGGGAAGCAACCAAGTTTCAAGATGTGTACATTTGTGGTAGCAAGGGATGTACCCAAGGGCAAGTGCTGATGAGGCTGACCTTGGTGAGGGAAATATCGGGAGAAGATGAGTGATTAATCAAGGAAAGCATGGCTTAGTGAACAGAGCCAGAAGGACCTGGGTTCAAATCCCGGCTCCTCCACATGTCAGCTAGGTGACCTTAGGCAAGTCACTCACTTCCCTGGGCCTCAGTGACCTCATCTGTAAAATGGAGATTAAGTCTGTGAGCCCCACATGGGACAACCTGACTACCCTGCATTTACCTCAGCGCTTAGAACAGTGTTTGGCACATATTAAGCACTTAGAGAAGCAGCATGGCTCAGTGGAAAGAGCCAGGGCTTTGGAGTCAGAGGTCATGGGTTCAAATCCCGGCTCCGCCACTTATCAGCTGTGTGACTTTGGGCAAGTCACCTCTCTGGACTTCAGTTACCTCATCTTTCGAATGAATAAAATGGGGATTAAGTCTGTGAGCCCCACGTGGGACAACTGATTACTTTAATAATAATGTTGGTATTTGTTAAGTGCTTACTATGTGCAAGACACTGTTCTAAGCACTGGGGTAGATACAAGGTAGTCAGGTTGTCCCACGTGGTACTCACAGTCTTCATCCCCATTTTACAGATGAGGGAACTGAGGCCCAGAGAAGTTAAATGACTTGCCCAAAGTCGAACAGCCGACAAGTGACAGAGCCGGGATTTGAACCCACAACCTCTGACTCCAAAGCCCGTGCTCTTTCCACTGAGCCATGAATCTACCCCAGCACTTAGGACAGTGCTTTGCACATAGTAAGCGCTTAATAAGTGCCATCATTATTATTATTAACAAGCAGTGTGGCTCAGTGAAAAGAGCATGGGTTTGGGAGTCAGAGGTCATGGGTTCAAGTCCAGGCTTCTCCGCTTGTCAGCTGTGTGACTTTGGGCAAGTCACTTCACTTCTCTGTGCCTCAGTTACCTCATCTGGAAAATGGGGATTAAGACTGTGAGCCCCACGTGGGACAACCTGATCACCTTGTATCCTCCCCAGTGCTTAGAACAGTGCTTTGCACATAGTAAGCACTTAACAAATACCGTCATTATTCAAGCGCTTAGTACAGTGTTCTGCACACAGTAAGCGCTCAAAAATACGACTGAATGAATGAACAAGCACCATAATTATTTATTCTTATTTAAAGGGATTTTAGCCGGGCTGTGAAGACGGAGGAAGCAGTGGTGTAAGGGACGGGAAGACGGAGGGAGTGTCAGGTGGGGTGGAAGTTGTGAGCAAACGGTCGACGGCAAAAGAGATCAATTCATTCAATCATATTTATTGAGCACTTACTGTGTGCAGAGCACTGTCAATCAATCAGTGATTGATGACAATGAAGTATAGCAAGTAAGTCGGCTTGAAGGAAATTAGAATGTCAAATATAATAATAATAACAGTTATGGTATTTGTTATGCGCCTACTATGTGTGAAGCACTGCTCAAAGCACTGAAGTCATTCATTCATTCAATCATATTTATTGAGCGCTTACCGTGTGCAGAGCACTGTACTAAGCGCTTGGGAAGTACAAGTCGGCAACATATAGAGACGGTCCCTACCCAACAAGCTGAAAATTTCCCCTAATTTCAATCATGCCAATGTTTTGGTGGTGGCCAATCAGTCAGCTGTATTTATTGAGCTCCAACTGTGTGAAGGGTACTATAATAAGCATTTCGGTGAGTATACTATATTAGAGACGGTCTTTGCCCACAAGCAGCTTCCAGTTTAGTGACTGAGGTATTTATTAAGTGCTTACTGTGTGCCTGGCACTATACTAAGCGATGGGATGGGTACAAGCAAATCGGATTGGATGCAGTCTCTGTCCCAGATGGGTCTCACAGTCTTAATCCCCATTTGACAGCTAAGGGAACTGAGGCCCAGAGAAGTGAAATGACTTTCCCAAGGTCACACAGCAGGCAGGTGGCGGATCCGGGATTAGAACCCAGTTTAGAGAAGGGGGCTCCTTCCCACTCCCTCTGCACTTACAAACACTTCACGCCATCAGCCAGTAACAGTTATGCATTAATTACAGAATTCATCACCACTTACAGTGTGTCAAGCACTGGGCTAATAATAATAATAATAATAATAATAATAATAATATTGTTGGCATTTGTTAAGCACTTACTATGTGCAAAGCACTGTTCTAAGCGCTGGGGGGATACAAAGTGATCAGATTGTCCCATGTGGGGTTCACAGTCTTAATCCCAATTTTACAGATGAGGTAACTGAGGCTCAGAGAAGTTAAGTGACTGGCCCAAGGTCACACAGCAGACATGTGGCGGAGGCCCTGCCCCACGCAGGGTGCGTCATTAAAGAGAAAGTTAGAGGTTTGTTCCCATTTTACAAATGAGGGTACTGAGGCCCAGAGAAGTTAAGGGTCTTGTCCAAGGTCACCCAGCAGGCCCCTAGTGGAGCTGGGTTTCAAAGTCAGATCTCCTGACTCCCGCCCCATGCTGTCCCGGCTCAGTGGAAACAGCCCGGGCTTGGGAGTCAGAAGTCATGGGTTCTAATCCTGACTTTGCCACTTGTCAGCTGTGTGACTTTGGGCAAGTCACCTCACTTCTCTGGGCCTCAGTTACGTCGTCTGTAAAATGGGTATTAAGACTGTGAGCCCCATGCAGGACAACTTGATCACCCTGTATCCGCTGCAGCGCTTAGAACAGTGTTTTGCACATAGTAAGCGCTTAACAAATACCACCATTGTTATTATTATTAAAATGGGAATTAAGACTGTGAGCCCCATGTGGGACAACCTGATAACCTTGTATCTCCCCCAGTGCTTAGAACAGTGCATGGCACATAGTAAGCACTTAACAAATATCATCATCATCATCATTATTATTATTATTATTAAAATGGGGATTTAGACTGTGAGTCCCATGTGGGACAACTTGATGACCTTGTATCTATGTATATATATGTATATATGTTTGTACATATTTATTACTCTATTTATTTATTTATTTATTTTACTTGTACATACGTATTCTATTTATTTTATTTTGTTAGTAGGTTTGGTTTTGTTGTCTGTCTCCCCCTTTTAGACTGTGAGCCCACTGTTGGGCAGGGACTGTCTCTATATGTTGCCAACTTGTACTTCCCAAGCGCTTAGTACAGTGCTCTGCACACAGTAAGCGCTCAATAAATACTATTGATTGATTGATTGTATCTACCCCAGCGCTTAGAACAGTGCTTGGCACATAGTAAGTGCTTAACAAATACTATTATCATTATTATTATTATTATTATTATTATCCTGCGGGTCTTCAGGGGCAGCCGGGTTCCAGCAGAGAAGACGGGAGAGAAGCAGAGAGGGGCTAGTCCTACTCGGTTCCTGAGGAGAGCACTGTGGAAGCTAGAAGAGGAGCATCTCTGGCTTGGAGGGGAGGAGAGGAGAGTGAGCACCTTGAAGAGGAGCAGAGGAGAATGAGCCCTATGTGGGACAGGGACTATTCCCACCTGATCCAATTATCATCATCATCATCATCAATCGTATTTATTGAGCGCTTACTATGTGCAGAGCACTGTACTAAGCGCTTGGGAAGTACAAATTGGCAACGTATAGAGACAGTCCCTACCCAACAGTGGGCTCACGGTCAATTAAGCACTTAACATACATTATGACTTTCATAGACCTTCCCAGACTAAGCCCCCCTTTTCCTCGGCTCCCCCTCCCCATCACCCCGACTCCCTCCCTCTTCTCTACCCCCTTCCCTGTCCCACAGCACTTGTGTCTATATGTACATATCCATAATTCTGTTCATTTTATTAATGATGTACATATAGCGAGAAGCAACGTGGCTCAGTGGAAAGAGCACAGGCTTTGGAGTCAGAGCTCATGGATTCAAATCCCGGCTCTGCCAATTGTCAGTTGTGGGACTTTGGGCAAGCCACTTCACTTCTCTGGGCATCAGTTACCTCAACTGTAAAATGGGGATTAAGACTGTGAGCTCCCCGTGGGAAAACCTGATCACCTTGTAACCTCCCCAGTGCTTAGACCAGTGCTTTGCACATAGTAAGCACTTAATAAATGCCATTATTATTATTATTATTATTACCTATAATTCTATTTATAGTGATGCTACTGATGCTGGTTACTTGTTTTGATTCCTGTGTCCCTTCTTCTGTGAGCCCATTGTGGGCAGGGGGTTGTCTCTGTTGCTGAATTGTACTTCCCAAGCACTTAGTACAGTGCTCTGCCCACAGTAAGTGCTCAATAAACACGATTGAATGAATAGCCAAGCAGAGAAGTGCAGGCCCTTTCTACCCAACTGCATATCTGTACATTTAATCATTCTTTCCATTATTTATTTCTTTGTGTTATTTCATCCTAACTCACCGGCACAACCGACATAACTCACTGTACCTGTAACTCACTGTATCTCGAAGCCAACCTCAGGCCCATATCCTGCCTCTGGCCTGGAATGCCCTTCCTCCTCATATCAGATAATTGCTCTCTCCTACTTCACAACCTTATCAAAGGCCCATCTCCTCCAAGAAGTCTTCCCTGATTAAACCCTCCTCTCCTCTTCTCCCATTCCCTTCTGTGCTGCTCTTACTGGCTCCTTTGTTCATCCTCCCATCCCCACAGCACATATGTATAGATCTGTATATAAGTTATTTATTTATTTATTTATTTATTTATTTATTTATTTATTTATTTATTTATTTATGTATTTATGTATTTATTTATTTATATTAATGTCTATCTCCCCCTCTAGACTGTGGAGGGGTTTGTTTGTTTCTGTTTGTTGTGACATTGTCCTCTCCCAAGCACTTAGTACAGTGCTTTGCACACAGTAAGCTCTCGATAAATACAATTGAATGAGTGAATGAATTAATAGCAAACATAGAATATGTGTGCTTACAAGTCTAGACATATGGACTTGTACATTTAAGCAGGTCTATGTCAACTTGTGCATCCATGTATTTGAATGAAAAGAAAACAGAGTTCATGACAACTGGAAGCTCTAACACGTTTGTAGTGTATGGAGAGAAGATTGAAATAGTTGACAGTTTTTCCCTCCTGGGCTTGATAATCGATAATAAAAGAACTAGTAGCTAAGAACTATACAATCAATCAATCAATCGTATTTATTGAGTGCTTATTGTGTGCAGAGCACTGTACTAAGTGCTTGGAAAGTACAAGTTGGCAACATATAGAGACAGTCCCTACCCAACAGTGGGCTCACAGTCTAAAAGGGGGAGACAGAGAACAAAACCAAACATATTAAAATAAATAGAATAGATATGTACAAGTAAAAGAAGTAAATAAATAGAGTAATAAATATGTACAAATATATATACATATATACAGGTACTGTGGGGAAGGGAAGGAGGTAAGATGGGGGGATGGAGAGGGGGACGAGGGGGAGAGGAAGGAAGGGGCTCAGTCTGCTCGGAGATTAATGTCAGGAAGCCTTGCTGTGAAGAGCCTGGAAAAAAGTCATGAAATATGCTGATGTAACAATTGACCCCAAAATACAAATTGTCAACGCTATGGTGTTTCCAGTGACAATGTATGGATTCAAAAGCTGGACAGAGAAAAAACAGGATAGAAAGAGCATCTATTCTTTTGAAATGTAGTGTTGGAGAAGGGTTTTGCAAATACCAAGGACTGCCCAAAAGACAAACAAATGGATTTTGGAGCAAATTAAACCCAAATGGTCTTTGGAAGGCCAAATGATTTGGCTTAGAAGAGCATATTTTGGACACGTGATCAGGAGGACTAATTCTCTGGAGCAAACACTAATGCTAAGAAAAGTACAGGGAAAAGGTGGAAGAGGCAGACCGTCAGCAAGATGGACCAAAGCAACGATAATGGAAGAACCATTAGCAAGATTACAGATCACAGCAGAGGACAGGACCTTCTGGGGAAAGTACATCCATGGAGTTGTTATCAATTGGAAATGACTCGACGGCACTTAATAATAATGCATGTCCACTTAGGACACCTTACCTGACATGCGTCCGATTTGCAATCGAAGTAGCCGGCACAGAGCATGTTTGGACTGAGATCAGCCCCATACACTTCAGGACTACTGCATTTGCTGTCTGGAATGAGTGGGATCAGGGCTTCTTGGAGAAACCTGGCGTAATTCGTCATGTCTTTCATGGAAAACATTCAGGGGTGGAGAGAGGGAAGTAGAGAGGGAGGGGGAGAAGGAGGGAAAAAGGAGGGAAGAGGAGAAGGGGTGAAGGAGAGAGGGTGGAAGGAGAGGAGGGAGGGAGATGGGAAGGGGGGAAAGAAGGGAGGGAGAGGAGGAGAGAAGGAGAGAGGAAAGAAGGTGGGGATGGAGGGAGAGAAGTAGGGAAGGAGGAGGAAAGGGAGAGAGGAAAGGAGGGAGGGAAAGAAGGGGAGAGGGAGAAATAGAGGGTGGAAAGGAGAGAGGGAGAGGAGAGAGGGAGAGAAGTAGGGATTAGGGAGAAACAGAGAGGAAGGGAGAGGGGAGAGAGGAAGAGAAGTAGGGAAGAAGGGAGAAATGGAGCAAGGAAAGGAGAGAGGGAGAAAAGGAAAGAGGAAAGGAAGGAGAGTGAGAGGGAGGGAGGAAGGGAGGAAGAAAGGAAGAGAGGGAAGGACAGAGGAAGGGAGGAAGAAACGAAGAGAGGGAAGGAGGGAGGGAAGGAGAGAGGGAGGGAGAAAAGAGCATTTAATGGAGCCTGCCTGCACCAAGGACGGTGCCGTTTACCATGGGGATGGAGGCTTCAGTCCCCGGAAGCCCACAGAGAGGAGGTGATTCTAGTGCTAGTGGCTTGTCCGGTACCAGTGATGCTCTCTTGTTCCTGCCCCTCCTGTTTCCAAAGGGTAACAGGGTGCCAAGAAGAGGGAGGCGGACAGGGGCACAGCACAGGGTTGGGCCATGTGTGCCCTTTTCCCACTTTGGCTGACGGCAGGCAGGGGTGGGAGGAGAACCCAGGCCTCCTAGAATCCCGTGGGCACCAGCAATCACAGCAGGGCTCAGTGGAAAGAGCCGGGGCCTGGGACTCAGAGGTCATGGGTTCTAATCCCAGCTCCACCAATTGTCAGCTGGGTGACTTTGGGCAAGTCACTTAAATTCTCTGGGCCTCAGTTCCCTCATCTGTAAAATGGGGATTAAGACTGCGAGCCCCCCATGGGACAACCTGATCACCTTGTAACCTCCCCAGAGCTTAGAACAGTGCTTTGCACACAGTAAGCACTTAATAAATGCCATCATCATTATTATTATTGTCTGCTGTGTGACTCTGAGCAAGTCACCTTACTTCCCTAAGCTTCAGTTATCTCATCTGTAAAATGGGGATTAAGACTGGGAGCCCCACGTGGGACAACCTGATTACCTTGTATCTACCCCAGCACTTAGAACAGTGTTTGGCATAGTAAGTGTTTAACAAATACCCTCATTATTAGTATTCAGCAGACGGGAACCCTGGGGGTAAAGGGAAAGGGGAGGAGGTTGACTCACTTTCCTGCATGTGTCCCCAGCCGGCAATCTGGCACTTGTAGTTGTCGGGGAAGACGATGCCCGTCTCCGGGAGGCAGATGGGGTGCACGAACTGAGATTTCACCGAGCAGTGGTCCCCCTTCTTCTTCAGCCGGATCAACGCTGCGGGGAGGCAGAGAAGGACCACGGTCGCTCAGTCAGTCCTTTGAATTTATTGAGCGCTTACTGTGTTCAGAGCTCTGACCTAAGTGCTTGGGAGAGTACACTACAACAATGGTGGAGCCAATAGAGCCCGGGCCTCAGAGTCAGAAGTCATGGGTTCTAATCCGGACTCTACCGCTTGTCTGCTGGGTGACCTTGGGCAAGTCATTTCAATTCTCTGGGCCTCAGTTATCTCATCTGGAAAATGGGGATTGAGATTTTGGGCCCCATGTGGGACCGGGACTGTGTCCAACTCGATTTGCTTGTATCTACCCTAGTGCTTATTACAGGGTCTGGCACATAGTAAGCGCTTTCCAAATACTATTATTATTATTATTATTATTATTAATAGATTCATTCATTCATTCAGTCATATTTACTGAGCATTTACTGTGCAAAGCACTGTACTACTACTACTACTACTACTACTAATGGCATTTATTAAGCACTTACTATGTGCAAAGCACTGTTCTAAGCGTTGGGGAGGTTACAAGGTGATCGGATTGTCCCACGGGGGGCTCACAGTCTTAATCCCCATTTCACAGATGAGGTAACTGAGGCACAGAGAAGTGGAGTGACTTGCCCAAAGTCACACAGCTGACAATTGGTGGAGCCAGAATTTGAACCCATGACCTCTGACTCCAAAGCCTGGGCTTTTTCCACTGAGCCACGCTGCTTCTCTAAGCACTTGGAAGGGTACAACAGAAGAACAAACAGACACATTCCTGCCCACAATGAGCTCACAATCTAGAGGGAGAGAAGGACATTACGATAAATAAATAAATGGCACATATGTTCTAACTGCTGTGGGGCTGAGAGGGGGGTGAATGAAGGGTACAAATCCAAGTGACGCAGAAGGGAGTGGGAGAAGAGGTAAGGAGGGCTTAGTCAGGGAAGGCCTCTTGGAGGAGGTGTGCCCTCAGAAAGGCTTTGAAGCTGGGGATAGTCATCGTCTGTCGGATTTGAGGAGGGAGGATGTTCCAAGCCAGAGGCAGGACGTGGGCAAGAGCTCGGTGGTGAGATAGACGAGATGGAGATACAGTAAGTAGGTTGGCATTAGAAGGGTGATGTATGTGGGACGGATTGTAGGAGGAGAGTGGTGACATGGGGTAGGAGAGGGCAAGGTGACTGAGTTATTTTGGCTAGTAGAGCATGGGCCTGGGAGACAAAAGGTCATGAATTCTAATCCCGGCTCTGCCATTTGTATGCTGTGTGACCATGGCAAGTCACCTCACTTCTCTGTGCTTCATCATCATCATCAATCGTATTTATTGAGCGCTTACTGTGTGCAGAGCACTGTACTAAGCGCTTGGGAAGTACAAATTGGCAACATCTAGAGACAGTCCCTGCCCAACAGTGGGCTCACAGTCTAAAAGGGGGAGACAGAGAACAAAACCAAACATACTAACAAAATAAAATAAATAGAATAGATATGTACAAGTAAAATAAATAAATAGAGTAATAAATATGTACAAACATCTATACATATATACAGGTGCTGTGGGGAAGGGAAGGAGGTAAGATGGGGGGGATGGAGAAGGAGACGAGGGGGAGAGGAGGGAAGGGGCTTCAGTTACTTCATCTGTAAAATGGGGATTAAGACCGTGAGCCCCCCATAGGACAGGGACTTTGTCCCACCTAATTTGTTTGTATTCCTCCAATGCTTAGTACAGTGCCTGCCACATAGTAAGCACTTACCAAATACCACAGTTATAATAATAATAATAATGACATTTATTAAGCTCTTACTATGTGCAAAGCACTGTTCTAAGTGCTGGGGAGGTTACTAGGTGATCAGGTTGTTCCTCGGGGGGCTCATAGTCTTAATCCCCATTTTACAGATGAGGGAACTGAGGCACAGAGAAGTTAAGTGACTTGCCCAAAGTTACACAGCTGACAATTGGCGGAGCCGGCGTTTGAACCCATGACCTCTGACTCCAAAGCCCGGGCTCTTTCCACTGAGCCATGCTGCTTTATCATCATTGTCATCATCATCATCATTATTATTGTCAATTAAGTCAACAGTGAGTGTTTCTGTTTGATGCGGAGATTCTTGTGGAGCAGGGAAACATGGACTGAACATTTTTGTAGAGAAATGATCTGGGCAGCAGAGCGAAGTATGGATTGGGGAGAGACAGGAGGCTGGGGGTCAGCAAGGAGGGTGATACAGTTATCGAGGCAGGATCGACTAAGTAATTGGATTAATGTGGTAGCAGTTTGGATGGAGAGGAAAGAGTGGATTTTGGCGATATTGTGAAGGTTGAACTGACAGGATTTGCTGACAGACTGAATATGTGGGTTGAATGAGAGAGAGGAGTTTAGGATAACACCAAGATTGTGAGACAGGAAGGATAGTGGTGCTGTCTAAAGTGATGGGAAAGTCGGGGGAGGACAGGATTTGGGTGGGAAGATGAAGAATTCCGTTTTGGACATGTCAAATTTGAGATGTCCTGAAGGTGGGAGGGAATGTGAAATTGCGGAGGAGAGAGATCAGGGCTGGAGATAAGATCTGGGAATCATCCACGTAGAGACGGTAGTTGAAGCCATGGGAGCGAATGTATTCTCCAAGAGAGTGGGTGTGGACGGAGAATAGAAGGGGACGCAGAACTGAGCCTTGAGGGACCCCACAGTTAGGGGGTGGGAGGCAAAGGAAGAACCCGTGAAGGAGACTGAGAATGAACGGCCAGAGAGGTAAGAGGAGAACCAGGAGAGGACAGAATCAGTGAAGCCGAAGTTGGATAACGTTTCCAGGAGAAGGGGGTGGTCAAAGCCATCTGGGAGGTCAAGGAGGATTAGGATGGAGTAATGGCCATTGGATTTGGCAAGGCGGGGATCACTGGTGACCTTTGAGAGGTCAGCATTTGTCTATTACAAGCCACAAGGGTTATTATGTCAGGGACAGCGTGGCCACTTTGTGCTCAGCAACATGGCCCCTTCTTCCCATCAGAGGCCTCACTTCCTCATTCATTCATTCAATTGTATTTATTGAGCGCTTACTGTGTGCAGAGCACTGTACTAAGCACTTGGGAAGTACAAGTTGGCAACATATAGAGACGGTCCCTACCCAACATTGGGCTCACAGTCTAGAAAGGGGAGACAGAGAACAAAACATATTAACAAAGCAAAATGAATAGAATAAACATGTACAAATAAAAAAATAGAGTAATAAATACGTACAAACATATATACATATATACACAGCTGTCCCCCTCTTCCTTGCATTCTGAGGTGTTCCTGTGTCTGACCCCAGCGCTAGCCAGGGAGGTTTATTTTTTTCCTTTCTTTTTAATTTTGATTTTTTTCCTCAATTAAAGGCTACCAGTGTGAGATCAATTCTTAAAGTCTTAGAGTCTGTCCTGTAATGAGCTGTTCAGACCCACGAGCGCAGGAGAAGTTCCAGGATCTGGGGACCGCCTACATGACTGTAAGCTCGTCGTGGGCAGGGAACGTTTCTACGAGCACTGTGTACTCTCCCAAGCACTTAGTACAGTGCCCTGCACAAAAACGCTCAAATACCGTTGGTTGATTGATTGACTGATTGATTAATCGCCACACGTCCAGGGCGGCGGCTTTTCCGCTGGAGAGGAAGGAGTGGATCTGGGAAATGTGGCAGAGGATGAACCGGCGGGATTTAGCAGTGGATGGAATGTGACGGCCGAAGGATGAGAAGTCGAGGCTGTCGTTGAGGATGAATTCTGGGACAATTCATGGGATTCTGAGAGATTGGAAATGCAGGAGGAGGAGGAGGAGGAGGAGGAAGGGACAGGGGTCCCTCAGTATATCAAGAGATGGCACTGCCCTGGAAACAGTTAGGCTAAATGACCAGAGGGAACAAGATGGGGGAATGCTGATGCCTGCAGTGTGACCTAACTGCCAAAGCCCTCAGAGAAGAGAAGCAGCATGGGCTGGGAGTCAGAAGGAACCTAGGTTCTAATTCCTAGTTGGCACTTCTCTGCTGTGTGACCTTGAGTAAGCCACTAAACTTCTCTGCGCCTCAGTTTCCTCATCCGTAAAGTTGGAGATTAAATCCTACTCCCCCCTACGCAGAATATGAGTCCCATGTGGGACAGGGACTGGGTCCAAACTGATAACTTTGTATCTACCCCAGCACTTAGAACGGGTCTTGGTACATAGTAAGTGTCTAACAAGTATCATAATAATAATTATTATCCTTATTATTATTATTCCCACTAAAAGCCATACATCCTTCCTTAAAAGTCTTTATTCCTCCTGCCGAAGTGCTCACTTCCTCCCGCCAATCCCCTCACTTCCTCCCACCAAAGCCTTCATTTCCTCTTGCCAAATTATGGTATTTGTTAAGCGCTTACTATGTGCCAAGCATTCCTCCCGCAAAAGCTGTCACTTTCTCCTCCAAAGCCCTCACTTCCTCCCACCAAAGCCTTCATTTTCTCCTGCCAAAGCCCTCAATTTCTCCCACCAAACCCTCACTTCCTCCCGCCAACGCCCTCAATTCCTCCGGCCAAAGCCCTCATTTCCTCACTGCTGTTGCCCTCGTCTCTCCCCCACAAGACAGAACAGTCCCAAAAGATGAAAATACCCACCGATATCATGGTCGCTCGGATTGAAGACGGAGTACATGGGATATGTAATATATTTCTCAACTTCGAACTTCTGTGTGACGTCTCTCGTTTCGTTGAATTCATGCTGGCCCAGGACGACGGTAATGCTGGTCTTTGGAGGGCTGTGTCAGTGAGAAGAAAGGCCCTCCCTCCCTTAATAATTATGGTATTTGTTAAGCGCTTACTATGTGCTGTATTAAGCGCTAGGGTGGATCCAAACAAATAGGGTTGGACACAGTCCCTGTCCCATGTGGGGCTCGCAGTCTTAATCCCCATTTTCCAGATGAGGGAACAGAGGCCTATAGAAGTGACTTGCCCAAGGTCACAGTGCAGACAGGTGGCAGAGTCGGAATTAGAACCCATGACCTTCTGACTCAAAGGCCCGGGATCTATCCAGCAGCGTGGCTCAGTGGAAAGAGCACAGGCTTGGGAGCCACAGGTCATGGGTTCTAATCCCGGCTCCGCCACTTGTAATAATATAATAATGATGGAATTTATTAAGCACTTACTATGTGCAAAGCACTGTTCTAAGAGCTGGGGAAGTTACAAGGTGATCAGATTTTCCCACAGGGGCTCGCAGTCTTAATCCCCATTTTACAGATGAGGTAACTGAGGCCCAGAAAAGTTAAGTGACTTGCCCAACGTCACACAGCTGACAACTGGTGGAACCTGGATTTGAACCCATGACCTCTGACTCCAAAGCCCGTGTTCTTTCCACTGAGCCACGCTGCTTCTCTGACACTTGTCAGCTGTGTGAATTTGGGCAAGTCACTTAACTTCTCTGGGCCTCAGTTACCTCAACTGTAAAATGGAGATTAAGAGTGTGAGCCCCACGTGGGACAACCTGATCACCTTGTATCCTCCCCAGCGCTTAGTACAGTGCTTTGCACATAGTAAACACTTAACAAATGCCATTATCATTATTATCATTATTATTATTATTACTACACCAGGCTGCTTCTCCTTCCTACCTAAGCCTTGCCCCGAGCATTGCAAGAAGCCTTCCTTTTCTCCCACCAAAGCCCTCACTTCCTCCCACTAGGGTGAATAAAACCTTCTACAGGGCTGGTTTTTTTTTTTTTTGGTTTTTTTTAATGACATTTATTAAGCACTTACTATGTGCAAAGCACTGTTCTAAGCACTGGGGAGAATACAAGGTGAGCAGGTTGTCCCACGGGGGGCTCACAGTCTCAATCCCCATTTTACAGATGAGGTAACTAAGGCCCAGAGAAGTGAAGTGACTTGTCCAAAGTCACGCAGCTGACAAGTGGAGGAGCCGGGATTTGAACCCATGACCTCTGACTCCAAAGCCCGGGCTCTTTCCACTGAGCCATGCTGCTTCTGCTGTTTTAAGAATACAGAACTCTACAGCGCTCTACCAAGCATTTAGTTTAGTGTTCTGCACTCAGTAGGCGCTCAGTAAAAGCCACTGATTGTGGGCAGGGAATGTGTCTGCTTATTGTTATATTGTACTCTCCCAAGCACTTAGTACAGTGCTCTGTGCTCAGTAGGTGCTCAGTAAATACCACTGATTGTAAGGTCATTGTGGGCAGGGGATGTATCTGTTTATAATAATAATATTAATTATGGTATTTGTTAAGCGCTTACTATGTGTCAGGCACTGTAGTAAGCACTGGGGTAGATACAAGCAAACTGTATTGGATGCAGTCCCTGTCCCACGGGGGGCTCACAGTCTTAATCCTCTTTTTACAGAGGAGGTAACCGAGTCCCAGAGAATAATAATAATAATAGTGATGGCATTTATTAAGCACTTACTCTGTGCAAGGCACTGTTCTAAGCGCTGGGGAGGTTACAAGGTGATCTGGTTGTCCCACAGGGAGCTCACAGTCTTAATCCCCATTTTACAGTTGAGGTAACTGAGGCCCAGAGAAGTGAAGTGACTTGCCCAAAGTCACACAGCTGACAATTGGCGGAGCCAGGATTTGAACCCATGACCCCAAAGTCTCGGCTCTTTCCACTGAGCCACGCTGCTTCTCAGAGAAGTGAAATGACCTGCCCAAGGCCATACAGCATACAAGTGGTGGAGCCAGGATTAGAACCCACGACCTTCTGGCTGCCAGACCCATGCTTTATCCACCTGGCTATGCCACGATTTCTGGTTATATTGTACTCTCCCAAGCACTCAGTACAGTGCTCTGCTCACAGTAAGCATTCAATAAATATGACTGAATGAATGAATGATTGATCGGTTGCACTGGGCATTTCCTGCAATGCCGTATCAATCAATCAATCAATGGTATTTATTGAGCATTTACTAGAGAAGCAGCGTGGCTCAGTGGAAAGAGCCCGGGCATGGGAGTCAGAGGTCATGGGTTCAAATCCCGGCTCCGCCACTAGTCAGCTGTGTGACTTTGGGCAAGTCACTTCACTTCTCTGGGCCTCAGTTACCTCATCTGGAAAATGGGGATGAAGACTGTGAAACCCCGTGGGACAACCTGATCACCTTGTAACCTCTCCAGTGCTTAGAACAGTGCTTTGCACACAGTAAGCGCCTAATAAATGCCATCGTTATTATTATTATTAATATTAACTTGTATCTCCCCCAGCACTTAGAACAGTGCTAACAGTTCTATTCTAACAGAATAGCTAACGGTGCTATTCTTAGGCCAGAATAGTAAGCGCTTAACAAATGCCATCATTGTTATTATATATTATAATGTATTATATAATAATATAGTGTATTTATTGTTTATTATGTTAATTATTCTAGTATATACCATTATTGTTATGATGATGCACAGTGCTCTGCACACAGTAAGCGCTCAATAAATACGACTGAATGAATGATAAGACTTCTAGACTGTGAGCCCACTGTTGGGTCGGGACCATCTCTATATGTTGCCAACTTGTCCTTCCCAAGCGCTTAGTACAGTGCTCTGCACACAGCAAGCGCTCAATAAATGATGATGATGATGGCATTTGTTAAGCGCTTACTATGTGCAAAGCACTGTTCTAAGCGCTGGGGGAGGTTACAAGGTGATCAAGTTGTCCCACAGGGGGCTCACAGTTTTAATCCCCATTTCACAGATGAGGTAACTGAGACACAGAGAAGTGAAGTGACTTGCCCAAAGTCACACAGCTGACAGTTGGCAGAGCCGGGATTTGAACCCATGTTCTCTGACTCCAAAGCCCATGCTCTTTCCACTGAGCCACGAAGCGCTCAATAAATACGATTGAATGAATGAATGAATGATGATGATGGTAGTTGTTAGGCACTTCCCATGTGCCAAGCACTATTCTAAGCGCTGGGAGAGATACAAGGTGATCAGGTTGTCCCACGTGGGGCTTATGGTCTTAATCCCCATTCTACAGATGAGGTAACTGAGGCCCAGAGAAGTTAAGTGACTTGCCTAAAGTCACACA
This sequence comes from Tachyglossus aculeatus, assembly GCF_015852505.1. Classification (NCBI taxonomy): domain Eukaryota; kingdom Metazoa; phylum Chordata; class Mammalia; order Monotremata; family Tachyglossidae; genus Tachyglossus; species Tachyglossus aculeatus. Next base: position 3,215,083 of record NC_052069.1, on the reverse strand, counting down.
GCTGATAAGTGACGGAGCTGGGATTATTGCGGTCAGGGATGGCATTTTGGGGGTGGAGAGGTCCCGCCACCCCCAAGGTCAGGCCCCGGCCTCCCGCACCTGTAGGTGAAGCAGTGGGCGGCCGTGAGGACCCAGCACGGGTGGATGAGAGTCCCGGCGCAGAAACTCTCCCCGATGTAGAGGGCGGCCAGCCACGGGTGCGAGCCCGGCAGGGCCGACGAGCCCCCCACGATCCGGGGCCTCAGGAAGCTGCGTTTCCCGTGCCTCTTCCCGCAGGCCCTCTTGGCCACCACAGGCTTCCCCGCCTCCGGGGACGCCTGGGCCAACCTCGTAAGCGTGGTCCTCCTGCCCTTCTCCCCTGAAATCAGAATAATAATCACAATAATGAAGGTGGTTCTGTTAAGCGCTTACTATGTGCCAGGCACTGTGCTGAGCCCCGGGTGGATACCAGATAATAATAATAATGGCATTTATTAAGCGCTTAATATCTGCAAAGCACTGGTCTAAGTGCTGGGGAGGTTACGAGGTGATTAGTTTGTCCCCTGGGGGGCTCACCGTCTTAAGCCCCATTTTACAGATGAGGTAACTGAGGCACAGAGGAGTGAAGTAATTGCCCAAAGTCACACAGCTGCCAATTGGCAGAGCCAGGGTTTAAACCCATGACCACTGACTCCCAAGCTCGGGCTCTTTCCACTGAGCCACGTTGATAATCGGATTGGACACAGGCCCTGTCCCGGGTGGGGCTCAGAGACTTGATCCCCAATTTCCAGAGGGAACCGAGGTACGGAGAATCAATCAATCAATCGTATTTAGTGAGCGCTTACTGTGTGCAGGGCACTGTACTAAGCGCTTGGGAAGTACAAGTTGGCAACATATAGAGACAGGCCCTACCCAACAGAGGGCTCACAGTCTAGAAGGGGGAGAAGTGAAAAAATAATAATAATTAATAATGATGGTATCTGTTTAGCACTCACTATGTGCCGGGCACTGTTCTAAGCGCTGGGGTGGATGGATACAAGGTAATCAGGTTGTCCCACGTGGGGCTCACAGTCTTCATCCCCATTTTACAGATGAGGGAACTGACACACGGAGAAGTGAAGTGACCTGACCAAGGTCACACAGCAGACAAGTGGCAGAGCCGGGATTAGAACCCATGACCTCTGACTCCCAAGCCTGGGCTCTTGCCACTGAGCACCGCCGCTGTGAGCCCACCTTTTAGACTGTGAGCCCACTGTTGGGTAGGGACTGTCTCTATATGTTGCCATCTTGTACTTCCCAAGCGCTTAGTACAGTGCTCTGCACACAGTAAGTGCTCAATAAATACGATTGATTGATTGATTGATTCTCCAAGGTGTGACTTGACCAAGGTCACACGGCGGACACGTGGTGGAGCTGGGACTTCTGGGAATGACAGTCTTTTAGACTGTGAGCCCACTGTTGGGTAGGGACTGTCTCTATGTGTTGCCAATTTGTACTTCCCAAGCGCTTAGTACAGTGCTCTGCACATAGTAAGCGCTCAATAAATACGATTGATTGATTGATTGATTGATTGACAGCTGCTTTGGAAGGATTTGAATACAGGGGATGGGGGGTCGGGGGAACTGTGAGCCCAGTGTAAGCAGGGATTGTCTCTCTTTGTTGCTGAATTGTACTTTCCAAGCGCTTAGTACAGTGTTCTGCACACAGTAAGTGCTCAATAAATACGATTGAATGAATGGAGGGGGGTGGGGAGAGGGGTGTGAGTGCTCATTTTTGGTGGGAGACTTTCGGGAAGAGTCTGGACTCGGTCTGTCTCCATGTGGACCTACCACACGATGGAATGTCGCAGTATTCCCAAGAAAGCATGTTGTCCTTCAGGATGTAACACCACGGCTTCTCGTCACCATCCGGGTTTCTAAGGCCAAGAGAGATCAATCAATCAATCAATCGTATTTATAATAATAAACAATACCAAAGGAGCGTGGCTGAGTGGAAAGAGCCCGGGCTTGGGAGTCAGAGGTCATCGATTCTAATCCCGGCTCTGCCACTTGTCGCTGTGTGACCTTGGGAAAGTCGCTTCACTTCTCTGGGCCTCAGTCCCCTCATCTGTAAAATGGGAATTAATAATAATAATAATGATAATAATAATGGCATTTGTTAAGCGCTTACTATGTGCAAAGCACTGGGGGGATACAAGGTGATCAGGTTGTCCCACGTGGGGCTCACAGTCTTAATGCCCATTTTACAGATTAAGACCGTGAGCCCCACGTGGGACAACCTGATTACCTTGTATCTACCCCAGCACTTAGAACAGCGCTTGGCATATAGTAAGAGCTTAACAAATGCCATCATTATTAATAATAATAATAGTACTTGTTAAACACTTACTATGAACAAAGCACTGTTCTAAAAACCGCAGTAGATCCAGGTAATTGGGTCAGACACAGTCCCTGTTCCACATGGAGCTCACAGTCTTAATCCCCTTTTTACAGATAAGGGAACTGAGGCTCAGAGAAGTGAAGTGACTCACCCAAGGTCACACAGCAAGACATGTGGCGGAGCAGGATTAGAACCCACATCCTCTGACTCCCAAACCCGGGCTCTTTCCACTGAACCACGATGCCGAGGTAAATACATCCCCTCCCCATCGCCCCCACTCACTCCCTCTTCTCTACCCCCTCTCCCCACCCCACAGCACTTGTTTATATTTATAATTTTATTTATTGATTTTATGAATGAGGTGCATATATCTATAATTCTATTTATTTATATCGATGCCTGCTTACTTGTTTTGATGTCTGTAAACCCCCTTCTAGACCTTGAGCCCGTTATGGGTGGGGATTGTCTCTCTTTGTTGCTGTACTGTACTTTCCTAGCGCTTAATACAGTGCTCTGCACACAGTAAGTGCTCAATATATACGATTGAATGAATAAATAGGATTGAATGAATAAATACGATTGAATGAATAATAATAATAATAATGACATTTATTAAGCACTTACTAAGTGATGAATACAAGCTCATCAGGTGGGACACAGTCCATGTCGAACATGGAGCTCGCAATCTTAATTCCCATTTTGCACAGAGAGAAGTTAAGTGACTTGCCCAAGGTCATACAGCAGACAAGTGGCGGATGCAGGATTCGAACCCAGGCCCTATTGATCGCCGGGCTTAGGTTCTTATGTGTCCTTCCCAGCGAAAGAGGGAGCAGAGATGTCATTATCTTTGCTAAATAGTTCTGTTGTCGTTATCCGAGATTGAATTAAAATGGAGTTTAACCTATATCAAGTCAGGCCAAATACTCCAGAATGGGGATTTTTTTAAAACAGCATTTATTAAGCGCTTACTATGTGCAAAGCACTGCTCTAAGCGCTAGGGAGGTTACAAGCTGATCAGGTTGTCCCACGGGGGGCTCACGGTCTTAATCCCCATTTTCAGATGAGGTCACTGAGGCCCAGAGAAGTTAAGTGACTAGCCCAGAGTCACACAGCTGACAACTGACGGAGCAGGATTAGAACCCATGACCTCTGACTCCAAAACCTGGGCTCTTCATGGGACACGGACTGCGTCCATCCCGATTATCTCATATCTGCCCCAGTGCTTAAAAGAGTGTCTGACACGTAGTGAGCACTCACCAAATAACATTAAAGAAAAACGTGGGTTTAAGTGTGCAGGCGAGTAAGAGTATGTTAGGTACATGTCTTTGTATGCATTTGTGTGGGTTTGTAGGTGTGCAGGGGTGTGAGTGTGTGTATGTACAGATATACATACAGAGAAGCAGCGTGGCTCAGTGGCAAGAGCCCGGGCTTGGGAGTCAGAGGTCATGGGTTCAAATCCCAGCTCCGCCAATTGTCAGCTGTGTGACTTTGGGTAAGTCACTTCACTTCTCTGTGCCTCAGTTCCCTCATCTGTAAAATGGGGATTAAGACTGTGACCCCCCCGTGGGACAACCAGATCACCTTGCATCCCCCCAGTGCGTAGAACAGTGCTTTGCACATAGTAAGCACTTAACAAATAACCATCATTATTATTACATCTGTGTGTAGGTGCAATCAATCAATCAATCGTATTTATTGAGCACTTACTGTGTGCAGAGCACTGTACTAAGCGCTCAGGAAGTAAAGCTAGCAACATATAGAGACAGTCCCTACCCAACAGTGGGCTCACAGTCTAGAAGGGGGAGACGGAGAACAAAACCAAGTATACTAACAAAATAAAATAAATAGAATAGATAGGTACAGGCGTGAGGGTAGGCAGGTGTGTGTCTGTAGGTTTGGTCATGTGAGTGGGCAGGTATGTACAAATTGTACTTTCCAAGTGCTCAATAAATACGATTGAATTCATTCATTCATTCATTCAATCATATTTATTGAGCACTTACTGTTTGCAGAGCACTGTACTAGGCGCTTGGGAAGTACAAGTTGGCAACATATGCAGATGGTCCCTACCCAACAATGGGCTCACAGTCTAGAAGAATGAATGAATGTGTGTGTATGTGTGTACACTCCCAGGCAGAGCACACGTATAATAATAATAATGATGGCATTTATTAAGTGCTTACTATGTGTAAAGCACTGTTTTAAGCGCTGGGGAGGTTACAAGGTGATCAGGTCGTCCCCCGGGGGGCCCTCAGTCTTAATCCCCATTTTACAGATGAGGTGATTGAGGCCCAGAGAAGTGAAGTGACTTGCCCAAAGTCACACAGCTGACAGGTGGCGAAGCCGGGATTTGAACCCATGACCTCTGACTCCAAAACCCCGGGCTCTTTCCACTGAGCCACGCTGCTTCTATGGCACCATGCAGAACGTGCACCTGCAAGTGGATGACTGCATCAGCCTCCTCACCAACCTCCCAGCCTCCTGTCTCTCCCCACTCCAGTCCAGACTTCACTCTGCTGCCTGCCATCATTTTTTTTTTTGATGGCATTTATTAAGCGCTTACTATGTGCAAAGCACTGTTCTAAGTGCTGGGGAAATTACAAGGCGATCAGGTTGTCCCTTAGGGGGCTCACAGTCTTAATCCCCATTTTATAGATGAGGTAACTGAGGCCCAGAGAAGTGAAGGGACTTGCCCAAAGTCACACAGCTGACAATTGGCAGAGCTGGGATTTGAACCCATGACCTCTGACTCCAAAGCCCGGGCTCTTTCCACTGAGCCACGCTGCTTCTCTACAAAGAAAAACGCTGTTTTTCTACAAAAACGCTTAGGACAGAGAAGCGTCGTGGTTCAGTAACAAGAGCCCGGGGTTGGGAGTCAGAGGTCGTGGGTTCTAATCCCTGCTCCGCCACTTGTCATTCATTCATTCAATCGTATTTATCAATCAATCAATCGTATTTATTGAGCGCTTACTGTGTGCAGAGCACTGTACCAAGCGCTTGGGAAGTCCAAGTTGGCAACACATAGAGACAGTCCCTACCCAACAGTGGGCTCACAGTCTAGAAGGGGGAGACAGAGAACAAAACCAAACATACTAACAAAATAAAATAAATAGAATAGATAGGTACAAGATAAATAAATAAATAAATAGAGTAATAAATATGTACAAACATATATACATATATACAGGTGCTGTGGGGAAGGGAAGGAGGTAAGATGGGGGGATGGAGAGGGGGACAAGGTGGGGAGGAAGGAAGAGGCTCAATCTGGAAATGCCTGGTATTGAGTGCTTACTGTGTGCAGAGCACTGTACTAAGCGCTTGGGAAGTACAAGTTGTCAGCTGTGGGATTTTGGGCAAGTCACATCACTCCTCTGGGCCTCAGTTACCTCAACTGGAAAATGGGGATTAAGACTGTGAGCCCCACGCAGGACAACCTGATCATCAGGAGAAGCAGCGTGGCTCAGTGGAAAGAGCCCGGGCTTGGGAGTCAGAGGTCAGGGGTTCTAATCCCGGCTCCAGCACATGTCTGCTGTGTGACCTTGGGCAAGTCACTTAACTTCTCTGAGCCTCAGTTACCTCGTCTGTAAAATGGGGATGAAGACTGTGAGCCCCACGTGGGACAACCTGATCACCTTGTATCCCCCCCAGCGCTTACAACAGTGCTTTGCACATAGTAAGTGCTTAACAAATGCCATCATTATTATCTTGTAACCACTGCAGTGCTTAGAACAGTGCTTTGCACATAGAAAGCACTTAACAAATACCATCGTTATTATTATTATGATGTCACCCTCCTTCTCAACAACCTCCAGTGGTTGCCCACCTACCTCCACATCAAACAGAAACTTGTCATCATCCGCTTTAAGGTCGTCCATCCCCTCGCCCCCTCCTACCTCACCTCCCTTCTCTCCTTCTTCAGCCCAGCCCGCATCCTCCGCTCCTCTCACGCCAACCTCCTCACTGGGCCTCCTCCTCCAGGAGGCCTTCCCAGACTGAGCCCCCTCCTTCCCCTCCCCCTCGTCCCCCTCTCCATCCCCCCACCTTACCTCCTTCCCTTCCCCACAGCACCTGTATATATGTATATATGTTTGCACATATTTATTACTCTATTTTATTTATTTATTTTACTTGTACGTATTCTATTTATTTTATTTTGTTAATATGTTTTGTTCTCTGTCTCCCCCTTCTAGACTGTGAGCCCACTGTTGGGTAGGGACCGTCTCTATATGTTGCCAACTTGTACTTCCCAAGCGCTTAGTCCAGTGCTCTGCACACAGTAAGCGCTCAATAAATACGATTGAATGATTGAATGAATGAACGAATGGGCCTCCATCCCATCTATCTCGCCACCGGCCTCTCGCCCACATCCTGCCTCTGGCCTGGAACATCCTTCCTCCTCAAATCCCACAGACAATGACTCTCCCCAACTTTCAAAGCCTTATTGAAGGCCCATCTCCTCCAGGAGACCTTCCCTGACTAAGCCCCCCTTTCCTCTTTTCCCACTCCCTTCTGAATTTCTCCCTTTATTCATCCCCCGTCCCAGCCCCACACCACTTATGTCCATATCTGTCATTTGTTTATTTCTATTAATGTCTGTCTCCCCCTCTAGACTGTAAGCTCACTGTGGGCAGCAAATGTGTCCGTTTATTGTTAGATCGTACTCTCCTAAGCACCTAGTACAGTGCTCTGCACACAACAAGCACTCAATAAATATGATTGAATGACTGAAGGAGGAGACTCAACGTGGCTTTTAGTGGCCAGAGCGCGTCAGAAAGTCATGCGTTCTAATCCTGGCCACCCCCGTTTCTACTGTGTGACCTTGGACAAGTCACTCCATGGCTTAGTGGAAATAGCCTGGGCTTGGGAGTCCCTGCCTCCGCCACTTGTCAGCTGTGTGACTTTGAGTAAGTCGCTTCCCTTCTCTGTGCCTCAGTTACCTCATCTGTAAAATGGGGATTAAGACTGTGAGCCCCACATGGGACAACGTGATTACCTTGTCTCTACCCCAGTGCTTAAAACAGTGCTTGGCACATAGTAAGTGCTTAACAAATACCATCAACATTTTTATTCCTTTATTATTATTGCCATTATTATTATTATTTCTAGACTGTGAGCCCGTTGTTAGGTAGGGACCGTCTCTATATGTTGCCAACTTGTACTTCCCAAGCGCTTAGTACAGTGCTTTGCACACTGCAAGTGCTCAATAAATATGACTGAATGAATGAATTAGTCTCTGTACCTCAGTTCCTTCACCTGTAAAATGGGGATTAAGCGTGTGAGCCCTTTGTGGGACAAGGACTGTGTCCAACCTACCTTGTATCTACCCCAGCTCTTAGAACAGTGCCTAGCACATCATAAGCACTTAATGAGTACCATAATTGCCATTATTATTATTATTATTATTATTATTATTATTATTATTATTATTATTCTAGACCATGAGCCCACTGTTGGGTAGGGACTGTCTCTATATGTTGCCAACTTGTACTTCCCAAGCGCTTAGTACAGTGCTCTGCACACATTAAGTGCTCAATAAATCCGATTGATTGATTAAGTGCTTTGGGGTTGGATCACAAGGACAGAGCACACTCACAGCAGCACACAGAACAGGCACACGGCAGTGGACAGAGGACATTAGAGAAGGAGCGTGGCTCAGTGGAAACAGTATGGGCTTTGGAGTCAGACGTCATGGGTTCAAATCCCAACTCCGCCACATGTCCGCTGTGTGACCTTGGGCAAGTCACTTAGCTTCTCTGAGCCTCAGTTCCCTCATCTGTAAAAGGGGGATTAAGACTGTGAGCCCCACATGGGACAACTTGATCACCTTGTATCCCCCCCAGCGCTTAGAACAGTGCTCTGCACATAGTAAGCGCTTAACAAATGCCATCATTATTATGATTATCCAGGGCAACAAGCAGGGCACACACGTGATGGCATTCAGAATGTACTCACGGCAGCACACAGAGTACGCAACTGGTGGCACACACAAACCAAGCCCACGGTGGCCGTCAGCGGACAGAGGGCACGTGCCCACGGTTGCGGTTGTCGCGCGCTCGTGGTGGCTGTCAGAACGTGCCCATGAACACCTCCTACCTCACCTCCCTACTCTCCTTCTCCAGCCCAGCCCGCACCCTCCGCTCCTCCGCCACTAATCTCCTCACCGTACTTCGCTCTCGCCTGTCCCGCCATCGACCCCCGGCCCACGTCATCCCCCAGGCCCGGAATGGCCTCCCTCTGCCCATCCGCCAAGCTCGCTCTCTTCCTCCCTTCAAGGCCCTACTGAGAGCTCACCTCCTCCAGGAGGCCTTCCCAGACTGAGCCCCTTCCTTCCTCTCCCCCTCGTCCCCCTCTCCATCCCCCCATCTTACCTCCTTCCCTTCCCCACAGTACCTGTATATATGGATATATGTTTGTACATATTTATTACTCTATTTATCTTACTTGTACATATCTATTCTATTTATTTGATTTTGTTAGTATGTTTGCTTTTGTCTCCCCCTTTTAGACTGTGAGCCCACTGTTGGGTAGAGACTGTCTCTATATGTTGCCAATTTGTACTTCCCAAACGCTTAGTACAGTGCTCTGCACATAGTAAGCGCTCAATACGATTGATGATGATGATTACTCTATTTATTTATTTATTTATTTTACTTGTACATATCTAGTCTATTTATTTTATTTTGTTAGTATGTTTGGTTCTGTCTCCCCCTTTTAGACCGTGAGCCCACTGTTGGGTAGGGACTGTCTCTATATGTTGCCAATTTGTACTTCCCAAATGCTTAGTACAGTGCTCTGCACATAGTAAGCGCTCAATAAATACGATTGATGATGATGATTACTCTATTTATTTATTTTACTTGTACATATCTAGTCTATTTATTTTATTTTGTTAGTATGTTTGGTTCTGTCTCCCCTTTGTAGACTGTGAGCCCACTGTTGGGTAGGGACCGTCTCTACATGTTGCCAATTTGGACTTCCCAAGCGCTTAGTCCAGTGCTCTGCGCACAGTAAGCGCTCAATAAATACGATTAATGATGATGATTACTCTATTTATTTATTTTACTTGTACATATCTAGTCTATTTATTTTATTTTGTTAGTATGTTTGGTTCTGTCTCCCCCTTTTAGACCGTGAGCCCACTGTTGGGTAGGGACTGTCTCTACATGTTGCCAATTTGGACTTCCCAAGCGCTTAGTCCAGTGCTCTGCGCACAGTAAGCGCTCAATAAATACGATTGATGATGATGATGGGGAGGCCAAGTTGGCCCCCAGCCGCCCCCGCAACGTGCCCGTGACCTCCGACCCGAGGCGGGGGCGGGAGACTGACCGGCAGTAGGCATGCGGGCCCAGTCCGAGCTGCGCGGCCTTGTCCACTCTGTCGACGTGGAGCTCGTGGTAGAGCAGGTCGGAGGTCCAGGGCAGGCAGGGCTGGCCGGACACGGTCCTCCCGGCCACGCCGCGGTACGTTGTCCCGTTGCCGACAAAGCAGCCCTCCGCCGGGACTGTGGGGGGACAGCAGGGTGGGGGGGCTGACGTGGGCACCCTCCTCCTCCAGGAGGCCTTCCCAGACTGAGCCCCCTTTTTCCTCTCCTCCTCCCCCGCCCTCCCTCCTTCCCCTCCCCGCAGCACCTGTACATATATTTGTACAGATTTATTAGTCTATTTTACTTGTACGTGTTTACTATTTATTTTGTTAATGATGTAATCATTAGAGAAGCGGCGTGGCTCAGTGGAAAGAGCCTGGGCTTTGGAGTCAGAGGTCAGGGGTTCCAATCCTGGCTCCACCACTTGTCGGCTGTGTGACTTTGGGGCAAGTCACTTCACTTCTCTGGGCCTCAGTTCCCTGATCTGTAAAATGGGGAATAAGACTGTGAGCCCCCCGTGGGACAACCTCATCACCTTGTAACCTCCTCAGCGCTTAGAACAGTAAGCACTTAATAAATGCTATCATTATTATTACTATTATTATATTATACTATATATAATATATATATATATATACTATCATTATATTACTATTATTATTACATTACATATTATTACATATAGGGAAGCAGCATGGCTCAGTGGAAAGAGCATGGGCTTTGGAGTCAGAGGTCATGGGTTCAAATCCCGGCTCTGCCACTTGTCGGCTGTGTGACTTTGGGCAAGTCACTTAACTTCTCTGGGCCTCAGTTACCTCATCTGTAAAATGGGGATTAAGACTGTGAGCCCCGCGTGGGACAACCTGATCACCTTGAAAACTCCCCAGCGCTTAGAACAGTGCTTTGCACATAGTAAGCGCTTAATAAATGTCATTATTATAATAAATGTCATTATTATTATATAGCTTTAATTCTATTTGTTCTGACGACTTTCATTCATTCAATTGTATTTATCGAGTGCTTACTGTGTGCAGAGCACTGCATGTTTTGCTTTGTTTTGTTGTCTGTCTCCCCCTTCTAGACTGCGAGCCCTCTGTTGGGTAGGGACCGTCTCTATATGTTGCCGACTTGTACTTCCCAAGCGCTTAGTACAGTGCTCTGCACACAGTAAGCACTCAATAAATACGATTGAATGGCCCTGCCCCTTCGCTCCCTTCCCCTCTTGCCAACTCTGCCCCCGGCCATGGAGGAGAAGAGGCCAGTGGCCTCCATGGGGAGGCTGTGAGGGATAAGGGTCCATGGTGGAGAAGAGGCCAGTGGCCACCCTGGAGGAGGCTACAGGGGAGGAGAGCCCAGCAGCTGCTACCGTGGAAACCATGGGGGAGAAGCCTCAGTGGCCTCTATAATAATAATAATGATGGTATTTGTTAAGCGCTTACTATGTGCAAAGCTCTGTTCTAAGCACTGGGGGGACACAAGGTGATCAGGTTGTCCCACGTGGGGCTCACAGTCTTAATCCCCATTTTACAGTTGAGGGAACTGAGGCCCAGAGAAGTGAAGTGACTTGCCCAAATTCACACAGCTGACAATTGGCGGAGCCGGGATTTGAACCCCTGACCTTTGACTCCCAAGCCCGGGCTCTTTCCATTGAGCCACGCTGCTTCTCTTCTCTGCTGCTTCTCTATGGGGGGGAAGAGTCCAGTGGCCATTACAGGGCCTCCAGGAGGCCTTCCCAGACTGAGCCCCTTCCTTCCTCTCCCCCTCGTCCCCCTCTCCATCCCCCCATCTTACCTCCTTCCCTTCCCCACAGCACCTGTATATATGTATATATGCTTGTACATATTTATTACTCTATTTATTTATTTATTTATTTTACTTGTACATTTCTATCCTATTTATTTTAATTTTGTTGGTATGTTTGGTTCTGTTCTCTGTCTCCCCCTTTTAGACTGTGAGCCCACTGTTGGGTAGGGACTGTCTCTATGTGTTGCCAATTTGTACTTCCCAAGCGCTTAGTACAGTGCTCTGCACATAGTAAGCGCTCAATATATACGATTGATTGATTGATTGATTGATTGATTACAAGGAAGACCACAGGGGAGAAGGACTCGGCAGCCTCCATGGGGGAGACCACGGGGAAGAAGAGCCCAGTGGTCACCACGGGGAAGAAGAGTCCCATGACCACCACGGTGAGACCGCGGGGGAGAAGGACCCAGTAGCCTCCAGGGGAGAGGTCGTGGGAGAGACCATGGGGGAGACAGGCTCAATAATACTACTAATAATAATTGGTAATAATAATAATAATTGAGTAAGCGCTCAATAAATACAATTGAATGAATGAATGAATGAGACCATGAGGGAGAGGGGTTCAGTAATCACCACGGGGGAGACCATGGAGGACTAACACCCAGTGGCCTCCATAGGGGTGACCATGGGGGAGAAGCGTGGCTTAGGGGTAAGAGCCTGGGCTTGGGAGTCAGAGGTCATGAGTTCCAATCCTACCCCTGCCGCCTGTCTGCTGTGTGACCTTGGGCAAGTCACTTAGCTTCTCAGTGCCTCAGTGACCTCATCCGTAAAATGGAGATTAAAACTGGGAGCCCCACGTGGGGCAACCTTGAATCTCCCCCAGCGCTTAGAACAGTGGTCAGCACATAGTAAGCACTTAACACATTACCATTATTATTAATTATTATTATTATTATTATTGAAGGCCCATCTCCTCCAAGAGGCCTTCCCTGACTAAACCCCACTTTTCCTCATCTCCCATTCCCTTCCACATCACCCTGACTTGCTCCTTTTATTCATCCCCCCTCCCAGGCCCACATCACTTATGTCCATATCCATCATTTATTTATTTCTATCCATGCCTGTCTCTCCCTCTAGACTGTAACCCCACTGTGGGCAGGGACTCCATTTGTTATATTGTTCTATTGTCCTCTCCCAAATGCTTAGTACAGTACTCTGCACACAGGAAGTGCTCAACAAATACAACTGATTGACATAAAGTGCTTAGTACAGTGCTCTGCACACAGTAAGCACCCAATAAATATGATTAAATGAATTTTGCAGCAGTGAGCGCAGCAGCAGTAGCAGTGGAGTCAGTAATCAGTAATTAATAATAAATAATAATCATAATAATAAATAATGTATTTATATTAATGTCTGTCTGCTCCTCTTGACTGTTAGCTTGTTGTGGGCAGGAAATGTGTCTATTTACTGTTATATTGAACTCTCCCAAGTGCTTAATACAGTGCCCTGCACATAGTAAGTGCTCAATAAATACAACTCAGAAGAAGGGTGGCGGAGTGAGCAGACTCCAGAGCTGGGAGTCAGAAGGTCACGGGTTCTAATCCTGATCCTCCACTTATCTGCTGCGTGACCTTGGGCAAGTCACTTCACTTCTATGTGCCTCAGTTCCCTCATCTGTCAAATGGGGATTGAAACCATGAGCCCCACATGGGACAGGGACCGTGTCCAACCGGATTGGCTTGTATTCATTCATTCAATCATATTTATTGAGCGCTTACTGTGTGCAGAGCACTGTAATAAGTATTTGGGAAGCACAAGTTGGCAACATACAGGGACGGTCCCTACCCAACAATGGGCTCACAGTCTAGAAGGGGGAGACAGACAACAAAACAAAACATATTAACAAAATAAAATCAATAGAATAGTAAATATGTACAAGTAAAATAGAGTAATAAATCTGTACAAACATATATACAGGTGCTGTGGGGAGGGGAAGGAGGTAAGGCAGGGGGAATGGGGGGGAGAAGAAGGAGGGGACTCAGGCCCCAGAGCTTACTACAGTGTTTGGCACATAGTAAGGACGTAACAAATCCTCTAATACATACTCTATTTATTTTACTTGTACATATTTACTATTTATTTTGTTAATGATGATGTGCATTTAGCTTTAATTCTATTCATTCTGACGACTTAACACCTGTCCACATGATTTGTTTTGTTGTCTGTCTCCCCCTTCTAGACTGTGAGCCCATTGTTGGGTAGGGATCATCTCTATATGTCACCAACTTGTACTTCCCAAGCGCTTAGGACAGTGCTCTGCACACAGTAAGCGCTCAACAAATACGATTGAATGAATGAAGGAATGAAATCCCAGAATTATTACCATGATTATGGCGTGATTGACTACCAGCAGCGGTGGCAATATTGGCAGTAGCACATCTCTATATGTTGCCGACTTGTACTTCCCAAGCGCTCAGTACAGTGCTCTGCACACAGGAAGCATTCTGCACACAGTTAGCGCTCAATAAATACAATTGAATGAATGAATGAATGAAATCCCAGAATTATTACCATGATTATGGCGTGACTGACTACCAGCAGCGGTGGCAATATTGGCAGTAGCACGTCTCTATATGTTGCCGACTTGTACTTCCCAAGCGCTCAGTACAGTGCTCTGCACACAGGAAGCGTTCTGCACACAGTTAGCACTCAATAAATACAATTGAATGAGGGAATGAATGAAATCCCAGAATTATTATCATGATTATGGCGTGATTGGCTACCAGCAGCGGTGGCAATATTGGCAGTAGCACGTCTCTATATGTTGCCAACTTGTACTTCCCAAGCGCTCAGTACAGTGCTCTGCACACAGGAAGCGCTCAATAGATAGGATTGAATGAAAAGTGGGCAGATGCAGCAGCCGACTCTGCACACAGGAAGCGCTCAATAAATACAATTGAATGAATGAATGAATGAAATCCCAGAATTATTACCATGATTATGGCGTGAATGACTACCAGCAGCGGTGGCAATACTGGCAGTAGCACGTCTCTATATGTTGCCGACTTGTACTTCCCAAGCGCTCAGTACAGTGCTCTGCACACAGGAAGCGCTCAATAGATAGGATTGAATGAAAAGGGGGCAGATGCAGCAGCCGAGACTCACCTATGTTGCAGTGGGCACCCACTCGTCCGGCCTGGCAGGAGCAGATGGTCTGTCCGGTGGGAACCACCATGCGGCAGGCGCTGCCCGAGGGGCAGGGGTTGTTGACGCAGGCTGCGGGTGGGCACAGATCAATCAATCAATCAATCAATCGGATTTATTGAGCGCTTACTGTGTGCAGGGCACTGTACTAAGCGCTTGGGAAGTACAAGTTGGCAACTTATAGAGACGGTCCCTACCCAACAGTGGGCTCACAGATGCCACATCCAACCCTCATTCTGGGAGGGCACTGTGGCCCCAGAAACCTGGCCCTCATGGGGCATACCCTGATTCCCCCCATCTTACCTCCTTCCCTTCCCCACAGCACCTGTATATACGTATATATGTTTGTACATATTTATTACTCTATTTATTTATCTTACTTGTACATATCTATTCTATTTATTTTATTTTGTTAGTATGTTTGGTTTTGTTCTCTGTCTCCCCCTTTTAGACTGTGAGCCCACTGTTGGGTAGGGACTGTCTCTAGATGTTGCCAATTTGTACTTCCCAAGCGCCTAGTACAGGGCTCTGCACATAGTAAGCGCTCAATAAATACGATTGATGATGATGATGATGATTGGGGATGATGGGGCACAGGGGGACGTGGGATGGTGCGGGCATGGGGGAGCAAGCCTCGGGGGCATCCAGGGGGACAGACCAGAGGGACCACCCTGCCAAGAGAGGCCGGGCACGGCCTAGCAGGCAACCAGCTCCCTCCCGTGCCCATAAGAGGCCTCGGTTTCCTCTTCTGTAAAATGGGGATCCAATCCCCAGCTCGCCCTCCTTAAAATAATAATAATGATGGCATTTGTTAAGCGCTGACTATGTGCAAAGCACTGTTCTAAGCACTGGGGAGGATACAAAGGGATCAGGTTGTCCCACGGGGGGCTCACAGTCTTCATCCCCATTTTACAGATGAGGGACGTGGCTCGATAAGCAGCGTGGCTCAGTGGAAAGAGCACGGGCTTTGGAGTCAGAGGTCATGGGTTCAAATCCCGGCTCCGCCACATGTCCGCTGTGTGACCTTGGGCAAGTCACTTAACTGGGACTGTCTCTATATGTTGCCAACTTGTACTTCCCAAGCGCTTAGTACAGTGCTCTGCACACAGTAAGCGCTCAATAAATACGATTGATTGATTGATTCTCTGAGCCTCAGTTATCTCATCTGTAAAATGGGGATTAAGACTGTGAGCCCCATGTGGGACAACCCGATCGCCTTGTATTCCCCCAGCATTTAGAACAGTGCTTTGCACATAGTAAGCGCTTAACAAATGCCATTATTATTATTATTATCCCCATTTTATAGATGAAGTAACTGAGGCACGGAGAAGTTAGGTGACTTGCCCAGAGGTACAGAAAAACTACGCGACTTGCCCAAAGTCACACAGCTGACAACCAGTGGAGCCAGAATTTGAACCCATGACCTCTGACTCCCAAGCCTGTGCTCTTTCCACCAAGCCACGCTCCTTCTTAGACTGTGAGCTCCATGCGGGACAGGACTGCTTCCCACCTCATTCTAACAATAATAATAATTAATCATTATAATTAATAATTATATTAATAATTATAATTATAATAACTTATTGATTATATGTTATAATATATTATTATTGTACTTGTGAGCCACCTGTTGGGTAGGGACCATCTCTATATGTTGCCAACTTGTACTTCCCAAGTGCTTAGTACAGTGCTCTGCACATAGTAAGCACTCAATAAATACGATTGAATGAATAAATGCTTACTATGTGCCAAGCACTGTTCTAAGCACTGAGGTAGACACAAATTAATCAGGTTGGACACAGTCCCTATTCCACATGGGGCTCACAGTCTTCATCTTCATTTTATTTACAGATGAGGTAAACTGAGGCCCAGAGAAGTGAAATGACTTGCCCCACATTGCACAGCAGGCATCTGGAGGAACCGGGATTAGAACCCAGGCTCCCAGGCCCGAGTTCTATCCACTAAGCCATGCTGCTTCTCTTTATCTTCTCATTGTCTTTTTATTACCTCATTATCTTCTAACTACCCCAATGCTTAGCGCCTAGCACCTTGGGCAAGTCGCTTCACTTCTCTGGGCCTCAGTTATCTCATCTGTAAACTGGGGACTGAGACTGTGAGTCCCAACTTTGACGGACTCCAACCCGATTTGTTTGAATCTACCCCAGAGCTCAGTACAGAGCCCTGGCACATAGTAAACGCTTAACAAATGCCATCATTATTATTATTATTATTATTATAAGCATATAATATTATATATATATATACATAGATACATCGTGGCTCAATGGAAAGAGCACGGGCTTGGGAGTCAAAGGTCATGGGTTCAAATCCCGGCTCCGCCACTTGTCAGCTGGGTGACTTTGGGCAAGTCACTTCACTTCTCTGTGTCTCAGTTTCCTCATCTGTAAAATGGGCATTAAGACTGTGAGCCCCACGTGGGACAACCTCATCACCTTGTATCCTCCCCAGCGCTTAGAACAGTGCTTTGCACAAAGTAAGTGCTTAACAAATGCCATCATTATTATTATTATGTTAGCTCGTTGTGAGCAGGAATGAGTCTGTTGTTGTATTGTCCTCTCCCAAGCACTTAGTATAGTGCATTGCACACAGTAATTGCTCAATAAATATGATTGAATGAATGAATATTAATATATAATTATATATTATATATAATGATAATATATTATATATAATTATATGTAATTATATTATATATTATCTAATTAATATATATTAGCATAAAAAGCACATTCCCTGCCCTCTAGAATGTAAGAATGTGGGTTCTAATCCCGATTCCGCCACACGTCTACTGTGTGATCTCGGGCAAGTCACATCACTTCTCTGGGCCTCAGTTCCCTCATCTGTAAAATAAGGATTAAGGCTGTGAGTCCCACGTGGGACAGGGACTGTGTCCAACCTGATTAACTTGTATCTACCCTAGTGCTTAAACAGTGCTTGGCACATAGTAAGCGCTTAATAAGTATCATAAGCATCATTATTATTATGAGTCCTCGTTGTGGCCTGGGAATTCATCAGCCAGCTCTGTCATTTTGTACTCTCCTAGAATCTTAGGACAGGGCTCTGTATGCAGTAAGTGCTCAATAAATATAATTAATTGCTTGATTGATGGATATGCATAAAATAGTGTTCTAAGCACTGGGGCCGATACAAGATTATCAAGGTGGATACAGTCTCTGTCCCGCATGGAGTTCACAGACAAAGTATTAAGTAACTAGACTGTAGTCAGTCAGATTTATTGAACACTTCCTGAGTGCAGAGCACTGTACTAAGCATTTGGGAGAGTATTATATAACAATAAAACAGACATCTTCCCTGCCCACAATGAGCTTACAGTCTAGATGTAGTCTTCTATCTTAGAACAGTGTTTCGCACATAGTAAGCGTTTAACAAATGCCATTATTATTATTATTATTATTGTTATTATTATTATATCTAAATACTGGGGAAGTCTTGTATTCATCTCAATATTTAGTACAGTGCCCTTAACAAACACCACAATTATTATAATTCTGAGCTCCCTCCGCCAATTCTTACGGCTCCACTGAAGACTCGGCTACTCCGAGAGCTGAGATGAGGCTGAGGGGAGCGATCTTATCCCCATTTTACAGAGGAGGAAACTGAGGCCCAGAGAAGTGAAGCAACTTGCCCGAGGGCTCTCAGTAGGCCCCGGGGCAGAGCTGGGATGAAACCCCAGATGTCCTGACTCCGGGCCCCAAACTCCTTGTCCTCCTCGGCCTGAAATGCAGGGAAGACAAGGTGAAACAAGAGGTAGGAGGAGGCCAGGGGAGGCTGAGGAGACCCAGGATATTGGGGGAAGCTAGGGGAGGCTGGAGGAGGCCAAGGGAGGCCAGGGAAGGCCCAGGGAGACTGTGGAGACACAGGAGGCTGGGGAAAACCGGGAAGCCAGGGAGGGCTGGAGGAGGTTGGGAGACCGCGGAAGGCTGGGGAGACCGGGATACTGGGAAGGCTGGGGAAGGCAGGGGATACCCAAGGGGCTGGGGAAGCCAGTGAAGGCAGGCGATGCTGGGGAAGACCTAAGAGGCCGGGAATACCGGGGAGACCACGAAAGGCTGGGGAGATCGGGAGACTGGGAAGGCTGGGGAAGGCAGGGGAGACCCAAGGGGCCGGGGAAGCCAAGGGAGGCCTGAGGGGCCGGGGAAGCCAGGGAAGGCAGGAGATGCTGGGGAAGACCTAAGAGGCCGGGAATACCGGGGAGACCACGGAAGGTCGGGAAAGCCAGGGAGGCCTGAGGGCGCTGGGGAAAGTCAAGGAGGCTGGGGACACCAACGAGGGAGGAAGGCCCGGAAGGCCGGAGGAGACCGAGGAAGGGCAGGGAACCCTTTCAGACTGTGAGCCCACTGTTGGGTAGGGACTGTCTCTATATGTTGCCAATTTGTACTTCCCAAGCGCTTAGTACAGTGTTCTGCACATAGTAAGCTCTCAATAAATACGATTGATGATGATGGGGAAGGCCAATGAAGCTGGGGAAGGCCAGAGAAGGCCTAGGGAGGCTAGGGGAGGCCTCGCGCCCGCTTTGTCGCACACACTACCGGTATAACGCGATGGCCGGCAGAGGCTGCGGCCGGCCGTGCAGTTGCAGCTCTCCACCTTGCCCCGGAGGCCGATGCGCGCCCAGCTCTGGCCCACGTGGAAGTACTCCGATCGGCTCTCGTCGAAGCACTTTTCTGTAAAGACCCCCGAGAGTCAGCGGGCTCAAGACCCCGGGACCCGAGGATCGCCCCATTCACAGCGAACGAAAAACAGAGCACCTCTCCCCCCTTCCCACCTCAAAAAACACCCTTCCCTCCCCTTCTACCTCATGGCGCTTTTAGACTCCCCCTTGTAGACTGTGAGCCCACTGTTGGGTAGGGACTGTCTCCATATGTTGCCAATTTGTACTTCCCAAGCACTTAGTACAGTGCTCTGCACACAGTAAGCGCTCAATAAATACGATTGATGATGATGATGATGGCGCTACTCTCCTACGCCAACCCAGCCCTCACACTTCTCTCCTCTAATGTACATCTTTATTACTCTATTTTATTAATGATGTGTATATAGCTATAATTCTATGCATTCAATCAATCAATCGTATTTATTGAGCGCTTACTGTATGCAGAGCACTGGACTAAGCGCTTGGGAAGTCCAAGTTGGCAACAATAGAGACGGTCCCTACCCAACAGTGGGCTCACAGTCTAGAAGAGGGAGACAGACAACAAAACAAAACATATTCACAAAATAAAATAGAATAGATATGTACAAATAAAATAGAGTAATAAATACGTACAAAACATATAGACATATAGTATTATATATACAATATATAATATATATTATATTAATATATATTATATATTATATGTATTATATATACATATTAGCATTCTGATACTAATAATAATAATTTTGGTATTTGTTAAATGCTAACTATGCACTAAGCACTGGAGGAGATTCAAGGTAATCAGGTTGTCCCAGGTGGGGCTCACAGTCTTCATCCCCATTTTCCAGATGAAGTAACTGAGGCTCAGAGAAATTAAGTGACTTGCCCAAAGTCACATAGCTGATAAGTGGCAGAGCCAGGATTAATAATAATAATAATGATGGCTTTGTTAAGCTCTTACTATGTGCAAAGCACTTTTCTAAGCTCTGGGGGGGGATACAGGTGATCACGTTGTCCCACGTGGGGCTCACAGTCTTTATCCCCATTTTGCAGCTGAGGTAACTGAGGCTCAGAGAAATTAAGTGACTTGCCCATGGTCACAGAGCAGACATGTTGGGGAGCTGGGATTAGAACCCAGGACCTCTGACTCGCAAGCCCATGCGTTTTGCACTGAGCCACGCTGCTTCCGCTGCCCAATTGTACTTCCCAAGTGCTTAGTACAGTGCTCTGCACACGGTAAGCGCTCAATAAATACGATTGAATGAATGAATGAATGGTATTGACATATCTACTTGTTTTATTTTGTTTTCCGTCTCCCTTCTTCTAGACTGTGAGCCCATTGTTGGGTAAGGACCGTCTCTATGTGTTGCCGACTTGTAGTTCCCAAGTGCTTAGTACAGTGCTCTGCACACAGGAAGCGCTCAATAAATACGATTGAATGAATGAATGAATAATGCCAACCTACTCCCTGGGCCTCCGTCTTGTCTATTCCTTCATTCATTCAATCCAATTTATCGAGCGCTTACTGGGTGCCAACCTACTCCCTGGGCCTCCGTCTTGTCTATTCCTTTATTCATTCATTCAATCCAATTTATCGAGCGCTTACTGGGTGCCGTGCACTGTACTAAGCGCCCAGGAGAGGACAATAGAACAATAAATAGACACATTCCCTGCCTACTGTGAGTTTACAGTCTATCTTACCTTCAACCCCTTGCCCAAGTCCTGCCTCAGGCCCGGAACTCCCTCCCCCTTCAAATCTGCCTGGGAGGCACAAGGTCATGAGTTCTAATCCCGGTTCCGCCACTTGTCTGCTGTGTGACCGTGGGCAAGTCACTTCGCTTCTCTGGGCCTCAGTTACCTCTTCTGTAAAATGGGGATTGAAACTAGGAGCCCCACGTGGGACAGGGACTGTGTCCATCTCTAGAATGTCAGCTCGTTGTGAGCAGGGATTGTCTCTACTGCTGTATTGCAGCATGGCTCAGTGGAAAGAGCACGGGCTTTGGAGTCAGAGGTCATGGGTTCAAATCCCGGCTCTGGCAATTGTCAGCTGTGTGACTTTGGGCAAGTCACTTAACTTCTCTGGCCTCAGTTACCTCATCTGTAAAATGGGGATTAAGACTGTGAGCCCCCCGTGGGACAACCTGATCACCTTGTAACCACCCCAGCGCTTAGAACAGTGCTTTGCACATAGTAAGCGCTTAATAAATGCCATCATATATATATATATATATATATATATATATATATATAATGCACTTTCCCAAGTGCTTAGCACAGTCCTCTGCACACAATAGGCTCTCAATTAGGGAAGCAGTGTGACTTAGTGGCCACAGCCCAGGCTTGGGAGTCAGAGGACATGGGTTCTAATCCCACCCCCACCACTTGTCTGCTGTGTGACCTTGGGCAAGCCACTTTACTTCTCTGGGCCTCAGTTCCCTCATCTGTAAAATGGGGATGAAGACTGTGAGCCCCCCGTGGGACAACCTGATCGTCTTATATCCTCCCCAGCGCTTAGAACAGTGCTTGACACACAGTAACCGTTTAAAAAATACCATCATTATTTTAGAGAAGGAGCGCGGCTCAGGGGAAAGACCACAGTCTTGGGAGTCAGAGGTCATGGGTTCAGATCCCAGCTCCGCCACTTGTCAGCTGTGTGACTTTGGGCAAGTCACTTCACTTCTCTGAGCCTCAGTTATCTCATCTGTAAAATGAGGATTAAGACTGTGAGCCCCCTGAGGGACAACCTGATCACCTCGTAACCTTCCCAGCACTTAGAAAAGTGCTTTGCACATAGTAAGCACTTAATAAATGCCATCATAATTATTAAGTCATGGGTTCTAATCCTGGCTCCACCGCATATCAGATGTGTGACTTTAGGAAAGTCACTTCACTTCTCTGTGCCTCAGTTCCATCATCTGTAAAATGGGGATGAAGCGTGTGAGCCCCATATGGCACAACCTCGTGGCTTAGTGGAAAAAGCACAGGCTTAGAAGTAAGAGGTTGTGGGTTCTAATCCCACCTCTGGCCACTTCTCAGCTGTGTGACTTTGGGAAACTCACTTCACTTCTCTGGGCCTCAGTTACCTCATCTGTAAAATGGGGATGAAGACTGTGAGCCCCCCGTGGGACAACCTGCTTACTTTGTATCTCCTCCAGAGTTTAGAACAGTGCTTAGCACATAGTAAGCACTTAACAATTACCATCATCTTTATTATTATTATTATTATTATAAACACAATTGATGAATGAATGAACTCGATTTGCTTTTATGCACCACAGTGCTTTGTACAGTCTCTGGCACAAAGTAAGTGCTTAACAAATGCTTTTATTATTATTATTATTACTATTATTATTATTATTATTATTATCTGACACCCTCCCCATCTTCTACTCTAAGTCTTACTAAAACCGAGAAGCAGCGTGGCTAAGTGGAAAGAGCCTGGGCTTGGGAGTCAGAGGTCATGGGTTCTAATCCCGCCTCTGCCACTTGTTGGCTGTGTGACCTTGGGCAAATCACTTCACTTCTCTGGGCCTCCGTTCCCTCATCTGTAAAATGGGAATTAAAACTGTGAGCCCCATGTGGGACAACCTGATTACCCTGTATCTACCCCAGGGCTTAGAACAGCGCTTGGCATATAGTAAGTACTTAACAAATACCAACATTATTATTATTATTATTAATTAGTAGGCAAAATCCCTCCTCAATAATAATAATAATAATGGTATTTGTTAAGCGCTTACTATGTGAGAAGTTTACAATTTAGGCAGCTTATTTTGCTGAATGCCTGGAACCAGCTCTGATCACAATCAGAAAATCCCCAAAATTTCAAATATTGCACCCACATTCACGGGACACTTTCAAATTCAATTACAATCCATTTGTCAAATTCTGGATTCAGAAACATCAGCCTCATTTTCACTTTCAGTAATTTTTCCTTTATGGTACTTCTGAAGGGCCCTGTTCATTATTAGTAGTATTATTATTTTGGCCGGGGGTGGGGGGTCTTTAAAACAGGGAAGAAATCAAGATGTATGATGATGACGATGATGGCATTTGTTAAGCGCTTACTATGTGCCCAGCACTGTTCTAAGCTCTGAAGGGGATACAAGGTTACCAGGTTGTCCCATGTGGGGCTCACAGTCTTCATCCCCATTTTCCAGATGAGGTAACTGAGGCCCAGAGAAGTGAAGTGACTTACCCAAAGACACGCAGCTGACAAGTGGCAGAGTCGGGACTAGAACTCACGACCTCTGACTCCCAATGTAGGAATGACCCAAATTGAAAAATGAAAACTTGTAAACCCCCAAAACTGTTAACTGTGCAGGCTTTGTGGGCAGAGAACATGCCCACCGCCTGTGATGAACTGTATTCATTCATTCATTCAATCGTATTTATTGAGCGCTTACTGTGTGCAGAGCACTGTACTAAGCACTTGGGAAGTACAAGTTGGCAACATGTAGAGATGGTTCCTACCCACGGCGGGCTCACAGTCTAGAAGGGGGAGACAGAGAACAAAACAAAACATATTAACAAAATAAAATAAATAGAAAAAATATGTACAAATAAAATAGAGTACTCTCCCAAGCGCTTAGTACAATGCTCTGCACAAAGTAAGTGCTCAATAAACAGCACTAATTGATGGATTAAAAGCCACTGCAGCTGCTGCTGTCGTTTTTACTGCCTCCTCCATGGTCAACCTGATGGATAGAGTGGGGGCTAATAATAATAATAATAATAATAATAATAATAATAGTATTTGTTAAGCACTTACTATGTGCCAAGCACTTTTTCAAGCACTGAAGTACCCTACCCCCTACCTACAGCCCCACAGCATAAGAAGAAGCTCTCTTCCTCCCTTCAAAGCCCTACTGAGAGCTCACCTCCTCCAGGAGGCCTTCCCAGACTGAGCCCCCTCCTTCCTCTCCCCCTCCTCCCCCTCTCCATCTCCCTGCCTTACCTCCTTCCCCTCCCCACAGCACCTGTATATACGCATATATGTTTGTACGGATTTATTACTCTATTTAGTTATTTATTTTACTTGTTCATATTTATTCTATTTATTTTATTTTGTTAATATGTTTTGTTTCGTTGTCTGTCTCCCCCTTCTAGACTGTGAGCCCACTGTTGGGTAGGGACCATCTCTATATGTTGCCAACTTGTACTTCCCAAGCGCTTAGTACAGTACTCTGCACACAGTAAGTACTCAATAAATACGATTGAATGAATGAATGAAAGAAGCAGCCTGGCTCAGTGGAAAGAGCAGGGGCTTGGGAGTCTGAGGCCATGCGTTCTAATCCCGGTTCCGCCACTTGTCAGTAATGTGACTTTGGGCAAGTCGCTTCCCTTCTCTGTGCCTCAGTTACCTCATCCGTAAAATGGTGATTAAGACTGTGAGCTCCACGTGGGACAACCTGATTACCTTGTAGCCCACCCACCCCCAGAGCTTAGAACAGTGCTCGGCACATGAGCCCACTGTTGGGTAGGGACTGTCTCTATATGTTGCCAACTTGTACTTCCCAAGCGCTTAGTAGAGTGCTCTGCACACAATAAGTGCTCAATAAATACCGCTTCCTCTCCCCCTCGTCCCCCTCTCCATGCCCCATCTTACCTCCTTCCCTTCCCCACAGCACCTGTATATGTGTACATATGTTTGTACATATTTATTACTCTATTCATTTATCTATTTATTTTAATTGTACATATCTATTCTATTTATTTTATTTTGTTAGTATGTTTGGTTTTGTTGTCTGTCTCCCCCTTTTAGACTGTGAGCCCACTGTTGGGTAGGGACTGTCTCTATATGTTGCCAACTTGTACTTCCCAAGTGCTTAGTACAGTGCTCTGCACACAGTAAGCGCTCAATAAATATGATTGATTGATTGAAATGCGATTGATTCATTGACACAGTAAGCGCTTAACAAATGCCATCATTATTATTATTATTATTATTAAGTCCAGATCTGTCATTTATGTATTTCTATTCATGCCTGTCTCCCCTCAGGACCGCAAGATCATTGTGGGCAGGGAATCTGTCTTTTAGACTGTGAGCCCACTGTTGGGTAGGGACCGTCTCTATATGTTGCCAATTTGTACTTCCCAAGCGCCTAGTACAGTGCTCTGCACACAGTAAGCATTCAATAAATATGATTGATGATGATGATGATCTGTCAGTTCTACTGTCACATTAGACTCTCTTAAGTGCTTAGTACAGTGCCCTGCACACAGCAAGGACTCAAAAAATACAACTGACTGACTTGCAATCAAGCAATAAGTGGTATTTATTGAGCACTTACTGTGTGCAGAGCACTGTACTAAGTGCTTGGGAGAGTCCAATAGTACAGAGTTGGTAGCCACCTTCTCTGGGCACAGCAGGCTTACTCTCTAAATGCTGTACTTGCCAAGTACTTAGTACAGTGCTCTGCACACAGTAAGTGCTCAATAAATACGATTGATTGATTGATTGACACAGTAAGCGCTTAACAAATGCCATCATTATTATTATTATTTTTAAGTCCAGATCTGTCATTTATGTATTTCTATTCATGCCTCTCTCCCCTCTGGACAGCAAGATCATTGTGGGCAGGGAATCTGTCAGTTCTACTGTCACATTAGACTCTCTTAAGTGCTTAGTACAGTGCCCTGCACACAGCAAGGACTCAATAAACATAACTGACTGACTTGCAATCAAGCAATCAGTGGTATTTATTGAGCACTTACTGTGTGCAGAGCACTGTACTAAGTGCTTGGGAGAGTCCAATAGTACAAAGTTGGTAGCCATGTTCTCTGGGCACAGCGGGCTTACTCTCTAAATGCTGTACTTGCCAAGCACTTAGTACAGTGCTCTGCACACAGTAAGTGCTCAATAAATTCATTCATTCATTCAATGTACTAAGCGCTTGGGATACGATTGAATGAATGAATACCATTGAATGAATGAATGAATACATGAGCATGCATAACCCTCCCAGCGCTTAGAACAGTGCTTGGCACACAGTAAGCGCTTAACAAATACCAAAATCATCGTCATCATCAAACACATTCAGCTATACATGTATTCTCACACACTCACATGCATTTAATTGTTTCTATTAACATCAATCTCCTGCTCTAGACTGTGAGCTTGTTGTGGGCATGCAATGTGCCTGTTTATTGTGCTGTCGTGCTCTCCCAGGTGCTTAGCACAGTGCTCTGCATGTGGTAAGGCCTCGATAAATAATAATAATAATAATAATAATAATAATAATAATGGCATTTATTAAGCGCTTACTATGTGCAAAGTACTGTTCTAAGCTCTGGGGAGGTTGCAAGGCAATCAGGTTGTCCCCTGTGGGGCTCATGGTCTTCATCCTCATTTTACAGATGAGGAAACTGAGGCCCAGAGAAGTGAAGTGACTCGCCCAAAGTCACACAGCTGACAATTGGCAGAGCCGGGATTTGAACCCATGACCTCTGACTCCAAAGCCTGTGCTTTTTCCACTGAGCCACACCCTGATACCCACAGATAGAAGTGCCCAGTCCCCCCATTGCCACAGAGAAAGCTCACCTCCTCCAGGAGGCCTTCCCAGACTGAGCCCCCACTTTCCTCTGCTCCTCCTCCCCTCCCCATCACCCCCACTCCCTCCCTCTTCTCTACCCCCTCCCTGCCCCACAATACTTGTGTATATAGGTACATATTTATTAATTATTCTATTTATTTTCATTCATTCATTCAATCGTATTTATTGAGTGCTTACTGTGTGCAGAGCACTGTACTGAGCGCTAGGGAAGTACAAGTTGGCAACATAGAGAGACGGTCCCTACCTAACAACGGGCTCACAGTCTAGAAGGGGGAGACAGACAACAAAACAAAACATGCGGTCAGGTGTCGTCAGAATAAATAGAAGTAAAGCTATTATTAATTATGTGTATCTATCTATAATCCTATGTATCTATTCTGATGCTATTGACGCCTATCTACTTGTTTTGTTTTGTTGTCTGTCTCCCCCCTTCTAGACTGTGAGCCTGTTGTTGGGTAGGGGCTGTTTCTGTTGCCAAATTGTATTAATAATAATAATAATAATGGCATTTATTAAGCGCTTGCTATGTGCAAAGCACTGTTCTAAGCGCTGGGGGGATACAAGGTGATCAGGTTGTCCCACGGGGGGCTCACAATCTTAATCCCCATTTTACAGATGAGGTAACTGAGGCACAGAGAAGTTAAGTGACTTGCCCAAAGTCACACAGCCCACAAGTGGCAGAGCTGGAATTCGAACCCATGACCTCTGACTCCCAAGCCCGTGCTCTTTCCACTGAGCCACGCTGCTTCTATTATTATTATTAATAATAATAATAATAATAATGGTATTTGTTAAGCACTTACTATGTGCCAAGCACTGTTCTAAGCATGAGGGGAAATTCAAGGTAATCAGGTTGTCCCACGTGGGGCTCACAGTCTTAATTCCCTTTTGACAGATAAGGTAACTGAAGCACAGAGAAGAAGAATAATAATAAAATAAAATAATGATGGTATTTGTTAAGCACTATGTGCCCAGCACTGTTCTAAACGCTGGGGTAGATACAAGGTAGTGAGGTTGTCCCACGTGGGGATCACAGTCTTCATCCCCATTTGACAGATGAGGGAACTGAGGCCCAGAGAAGTGAAACCCGTTGTTGGGTAGGGACCGTCTCTATGTGTTGCCGACTTGTACTTCCCTAGCGCTCAGTACAGTGCTCTGCGCACAGTAAGCGCTCAATAAATACGATTGAATGAATGAATGAAGCTACTTGCCCAAAGTCACACACCAGACAAGTGGCAGAGTTGGGATAGCTTTAATTCTATTTATTCTGACGGTTTTGACACCTGTCTACATGTTTTGTTTTGTTGCCTGTCTCCCCCTTCTAGACTACAAGCCCGTTGTTGGGTAGGGACCGTCTCTAGATGTTGCCGACTTGGACTTCCCAAGCGCTTAGTACAGTGCTCTGCACACAATAAGCGCTCAATGAATGAATAAATGATTAGAAGCATGAAGAATCCTTGAAGCATGAAGCGTGAAGCTTCATTAGAAGCATGAAGAATAGAAGAATGAATTATGAGAAGCACCGTGGCTCAGTGGAAAGAGCCCAGGCTTTGGAGTCAGAGGTCATGGGTTCAAATCCAGGCTCCGCCAATCATCAGTCACTTAACTTCTCTGTGCCTCAGTTACCTCAACTGCAAAATGGGGATTAAGACTGTGAGCCCCCCATGGGCCAACCTCATTCATTCATTCATTCAATCGTATTTATTGAGCGCTTACTGTGTACAGAGCACTGTATTAGGCGCTTGGGAAGTACAAGTTGGCAACATCTAGAGACGGTCCCTACCCAACAGCGGGCTCACAGTCTAGAAGGGGGAGACAGATGACAAAACATATTAACAAAATAAAATAGAATAAATATGTACAAATAAAATAAATAAACACATACAAACATATAGACATATATAGACTTGTACTTCCCAAGCGCTTAGTACAGTGCTCTGCACACAGTAAGCACTCAATAAATACGATTGATGATGATGATGATGATGATATACAGGTGCTGTGGGGAGGGGAAGGAGGTACTCATCACCTTGTAACCTCCCCAGCGTTTAGAACAGTGCTTTGCACATAGTTACGTGCTTAATAAATGCCATCATTATTGGTATTATTATTATTATTATCATTATTATTATCATTATTATTGAGAGAATCAGCGTGGTGCAGTGGAAAGAGCTCGGGCTTTGGAGTCAGAGGTCATGGGTTCAAATCCCGGCTCCACCAACTGTCAGCTGTGTGACTTTGGGCAAGTCACTTCACTTCTCTGGGCCTCAGTTACCTCATCTGTAAAATGGGGATTAAGACTGTGAGCCCCCCCACCATGGGACAAACTGATCACCTTGTAACCACCCCCGCGCTTAGTACAGTACTTTG
Organism: Tachyglossus aculeatus; assembly: GCF_015852505.1. Lineage (NCBI taxonomy): Eukaryota > Metazoa > Chordata > Mammalia > Monotremata > Tachyglossidae > Tachyglossus > Tachyglossus aculeatus. Next base: position 3,185,802 of record NC_052069.1, on the reverse strand, counting down.
CACGCACATAGTAAGCGCTTATTAAATGCCATTATTATTATTAGAATCCACGATCTTTGACTTCCACGCCCGGGCTCTTTCCACCGAGCCACGCTGCTTCTCACTTGTCCTCTCCCGAGGGCTTAATACAGTGTTCCGCACATAGTAAGCGCTCCAGAAATGGGATTGAATGAACGACTGAATGAATGCAGATGCCCAGGCTGATGTCGGACCCCGTGGCCGCCCATTCTCACCTGTCTGGCAACGTTGGCCGGCGAAGGCGTCCGGGCAGGAGCACAGGTAGGTTGCGTGGCCCAAAGCTTCAGAGCAGACGCCTCCATTCCTGCAGGGTTTCTGGGCACACCCATTCACCGTCGCTGTGACACAGAGGCCGGACATCAATCAATCAATCATATTTATTGAGCGCTTACTGTGTGCAGTACACTGTACTAAGCGCTTGGGAAGTACAAGTTGGCAACATATAGAGACAGTCCCTACCCAACAGTGGGCTCACTAAAAGGGTTGGCACGGACCGTCATAATAACAGCAACACTAATCATAACAATAATTGCGGTATTTGGCAAGCGCTTACTATGTGCCAGGCACCCTACTAAGCGCTGGGGTGGATACAAGCAAATCAGGTTGGACACAGTCCCTGTCATCAGCATCATCATCATCAATCGTATTTATTGAGCGCTTACTATGTGCAGAGCACTGTACTAAGCGCTTGGGAAGTACAAATTGGCAACATATAGAGACAGTCCCTACCCAACAGTGGGCTCACAGTCTAAAAGACTGTCCCACGTGGGGCTCACAGTCTCACTCCCCATTTGACAGATGGGGGAACTGAGGCCCAGAGAATATAATAATAATAATGATGGTATTTGTTAAGCGCTTACTATGTGCGATGCACCGCTCTAAGTGCTAAGGGGATACAAGGTGATCAGGTTGTCCCACATGGGGCTCACAGCCTTCATCCCCTTTTTACAGATGAGGTAACTGAGGCCCAGAGACTAATAATAATGATAGCCTTTATTAAGCGCTTATTATGTGCAAAGCACTGTTCTAAGCGCTAGAGAGGTTACAAGGTGATCAGGTTGTCCCACAGGGGGCTCACAGCCTTAATTCCCATTTTCCAGATGAGGGAACTGAGGCACAGAGAAGTGAAGCGACATGGCCAAAGTCACACAGCTGAGTCGGCACTTGAACCCATGACCTCTGATTCCAAAGCCCGGGCTCTTTCCACTGAGCAACGCTGCAAAAGTCACACAGCTGACAAGGGGCAGAGCCTGGATTAGAACCCTTGACCTCTGGCTCCCAAGTTCGGGCTCTTTCCACTGAGCCACGCTGCTTCTCTTAAGCAGAGAAGGGAAGTGACTCGGCCAAGGTCACACAGCAGACAAGTGGCAGGACCTGGTTAGAACTCACAACCTTCTGCTTCCCAGGGCCATGCTCTATCCACTATGCTATGCTGTTTCTCCATAATAATTGCGGTGTTTATTAAGCGCTTACTATGTGCCAGGCACCATACTAAGCGCTGGGGTGGCTCAGTGGAAAGAGCACCAGCTTTGGAGTCAGAGGTCATGGGTTCAAATCCCGGCCCCGCTACTTGTCGGCTGTGTGACTTTGGGCAAGTCACTTCACTTCTCTGTGCCTCAGTTACCTCATCTGTAAAACAGGGACTAAGACTGTGAGCCCCCCGTGGGACAACCTGATCACCTTGTAACCTCCCCAGTGCTTAGAACAGTGCTTTGCACATAATAAGCACTTAATAAATGCCATTATTATTATTATACAAGGTAATCAGATTGGATGCAGTCCCTGCCCCTCATAGGCTTCACAGATCATCACAGCCGGCGGACCCCCATCCTCCCTGATGATCCCCCAACCTCCCTTTTATTATCAAAGCTATTTAGTGGGTGCTTACTGTGTGCGGAACACTGTACTGAGCACTTGGGAGCGGACAATATAGCAGAGTTGGTAGACATGTTCCCTGCCTTCAAGGAATTTACCATTTAGAGGACAATAATAATAATAATAATGGTGGTATTTGTTAAGCGCTTACTAAGTGCAAATCACTGTTCTAAGCGCTGGGGAGGTTACAAGGTGATTAGGTTGTCCCAAGTGAGGCTCACAGTCTTAATCCCCATTTTACAGATGAGGAAACTGAGGCACAGAGAAGTTAAGTGACTTGCCCAAAGTCACACAGCTGACAAGCGGCTGAGTCGGGATTTGAACCCCTGACCTCTAACTCCAAAGCCCGTGTTCTTACCCACTGAGCCACGCTGCTTCTTCAATAATAATATTGAATTGAATTGAATTCAACTGAATTGAATATTATTCAATAATAATATTGAATAATATTAATAATAATAATAATAATGCTTGTAATATTTGTTAAAAGCAGCAAGAAGCAGCATGGCTTCTTCAATATAATAATATTGAATTGAATTGAATTCAATTGAATTGAATATTATTCAATAATAATATTGAATAATAATAATAATGCTTGTAATATTTGTTAAAAGCAGCAAGAAGCAGCATGGCTAAGTGTCAGAGGGGGTGGGTTCTAATCCCGGCCCTACCACTTATCAGCTGTGTGCCTTTGGGCAAGTCACTTCAATTCTCTATGCCTCAGTTCCCTCATCTGGAAAATGGGGATTAAGTCCGTGAGCCCGCCGTGGGACAACCTGATTACCTTGTATCTACCCCAGTGCTTAGAACAGTGCTTGGCACATAGTAAGTGCTTAACAAATACCATCATTATTATTATTAAAATGGGGATTAAGACTGTGAGCTCCCCATGCTTAGAACAGTGCTTGGCACTTAGCTCTGAGTAATAATGTCATCATTATTATTGTTATCATTATCCCCCTTTTAGACTGTGAGCCCACTGATGGGTAGGGACTGTCTCTATATGTTGCCAACTTGTACTTCCCAAGCGCTTAGTACAGTGCTCTGCACACAGTAAGAGCTCAATAAATACGATTGATGATGATGATTATTATTATTAAGTTTAACTGTGTGCCAGGCACTGTACTAAGCGCTGGTGTGGATACAACCAAATCGGGTTGGACACAGTCCCTGTCCCACGTGAGGCTCAAGGTCTCAATCCCCATTTTCCAGATGAGGTAACTGAGGCCCAAGGAAGTGAAGTGACTTGCCCAGGATCACACAGCGGACAAGTGGAGGAACCAGGATGAGAACACAGGTCTTAATGACTCCAGGCCTGGGATCTACCCACTAGGGCCACACTGATTTCATACTGTTATTATTATTATTATTATTATTATTATTAACAATGATCATTAATTATATTATTTGATTAGCACACTCACACGTTGTATTTCCAGACCTCCTTCTAGTCCCAGTCAGGCAGTGGTATTTATTGAGCGATTACAGTGTGCAGAGCACCGTCCTAAGTGCTTGGAATAGTACAATAACACAGAATTGATAGACATGATCCCTTTATAGCATAGATCAAATGATCATCAGCATGTCTATATATATGTATATATATATATGTTTGTACATATTTATTACTCTATTCATTTATTTAACTTGTATATATGTATTCTATTTATTTTATTTTGTTAATATGTTTGGTTTTGTTCTCTGTCTCCCCCTTCTAGACTGTGAGCCCACTGTTGGGCAGGGACTGTCCCTATATGTTGCCAACTGGTACTTCCCAAGCGCTTAGTACAGTGTTCTGCACACAGTAAGTGCTCAATAAATACAATTGATTGATTGATTATATCATTATAATATATCGTATGATTATTATATAATAGTCTATAATATATCATGTACAATGCAATTATTATACCACTATTATATATTGTACGTTATATAATATATTATACTATTCATTCATTCACTCAATCGTATTTATTGAGCTCTTACTGTGTGCAGAGCACTGTACTAAGCGCATACTACATTATTAATTGTAATAGTAATTATTATTTGTTGTTATTAACAATTATTATTATTATTGTTGTTGGCATTTAGTGTTTGTTATGTGTCAAGCAGTATTCTAAGTATGGGATGGGATAGTAATTATGGATAGTATGGGATAGTAATTATTATTTGTTGTTATTAACAATCATTATTGTTATTATTATTGTTGTTGTTGGCATTTAGTGTTTGTTATGTGTCAAGCAGTATTCTAAGTGCTGGGATGGATAGAAGACAATTGGGTCAGATGAAGTCCTTGTCCGACTTGGGGCTCATGGTCTAAATAGGAGGGTAAAGAGGCACTGAATCCCCATTTTACAAATGAGGGAACTGAGGCCCAGTGAAATGAAGTGACTTATCCAAGATCATATAACAAAAAAGTGGCAGAGCCTCCATTAGAACCCAGGCCCTTCTGATCTCCAGGCCTGAACTCTATCCACATGCTTGATAAACAATAAGCACTTAACAATAAAATAATAACAATAATATTTTTATGGTCTTCATTAAGCGCTTACTATTTCTCAAGCATTGTTCTAGCATGACCTGGTGATAGCACTTAAGAAATACTTTATGATATGACAGTAATAGTAATAATAAGAGTGTATCTGCTGTAATAATAGTAATTATTGTATTTAGCACTTATGACGTGGTGGGCACTGTGTGCTTAACAAATACCATCATTATTATTATTATTGTTATTATTACTAAGCGCTGGGGTGGATACAAGCAAACAATAATAATAATAATAATAATGGTATTTGTTAAGTTCTCAGCACTAAGGGGTGGAGGAGAGGAAAAAGGGGCTCAGCACTTACTATATTTGTTAAGTGCTTGCTATGTGCCAAGCACTGTTCTAAGCACTGGGGTAGATACAAGGTAATCAGGTTGTCCCACATGGGGCTCACAGTCTTAATCCCCATTTTACAGATGAGGTAGCTGAGGCCAGGAGAAGTGAATTGGCTTACCCCAGGTCACACAGCGGACCCGTGGCGGAGTCGGAATTAGAACCCACGTCATCTGACTCCCAAGCCCGGGCTCTTTCCATTAAGCCACGCCGCTTCTCTGCCTGTCCCATGTGGGGCTCACAGTCTCAATCCCCATTTTACAGATGAAGGAACTGAGGCCCGGAGACTCTCCCAAGCACTTAGAACAGTGCTCTGCGCTTAGTGAGCAGTCAATAAATAGCATGGATGATGCTGATAAAGCAGCGTGGCTCAGTGGCAAGAGCTCGGGTTTGGGAGTCAGAGGCCATGGGTTCTAATCCCAGCTCCAGCACTTATCAGATGGGTGACATTGGGCAAGTCACTTCACTTCTCTTGGCCTCGGTTACCGCATCTGTAAAATGGGGATGAAGAGTGTGAGCCCTACGTGGGACAACCTGATCACCTTATATCTACCCCAGTGCTCAGAACAGTGCTGAGCACTTAACAAATACTATTATTATTATTATTATTTGCTTGTATCCACCCCAGCGCTTAGTAATAATAACAATAATAATAATAATGATGGCATTTGTTAAGCACACAGTGCCCACCACGTAGTAAGTGCTTAACAAATACAATAATTACTATTATCTCCCCCAGTGCTTAGAACAGTGCTTGGCACATAGCAAGCGCTTAACAAATATAGTAAGCACTTAAGCGCTAACTGAGCCCCCTTTTTCCTCTCCTCCACCCTTATTTATTTACTTATTTATTTATTTTACTTGTCCATATCTATTCTATTTATTTCATTTTGTTAACGTGTTTTGTTTTGTTCTCTGTCTCCCCCTTCTAGACTGTGAGCCCACTGTTGGGTAGGGACCGTCTCTATATGTTGCCAACTTTTACGTACCAAGCGCTTAGTACAGTGCTCTGCACACAGTAAGCGCTCAATAAATACGATTGATTGATTGATTGATCCCTCACCCTACCTCCTTCCCCTCCCCACAGCACCTGTATATATGTTTGTACAGATTTCTTACTCTATTCATTTTACTTGTACATATTTACTAGTCTATTTATTTTGTTTACGATGTACACATAGCTATAATTCTATTTATTCTGACAGTTTTGACAGTTTTGATATGTTTTCTTGTCTGTCTCCCCACTCCTAGACTGTGAGCCCGTTGTTGAGTAGGGATTGTTTCTATCTGTTGCCGAATTGTACTTTCCAAGCTCTTAGTCCAGTGCTCTGCATACAGTAAGTGCTCAATAAATACGATTGAATGACTGAATGAACAAATAATCTTCATTATTATGATTATTTCAGGCCCCAGGAAGGCTTGCCCGTTGGCATTTCCCGGTGTGGCCACAGGATGGCGCTGTTTCCTCTCTCCAGCCCTTTTCATTAATTCACTCATTCAATTATTCATTCATTCATTCCATCGTATTTCATTCATTCATTCAATCGTATTTATAATAATTTTAATAATAATAATTTTGGGGATTTTTAAGCGCTTACTATGTGCAAAGCACTGTTCTAAGCGCTGGGGAGGATACAAGGTGATCAGGTTGTCCCATGTGGGGCTCACAATCTTAATCCCCCTTTTACAGATGAGGGAACTGAGGCCCAGAGAAGTGAAGTGACTTGCCCAAAGTCACACAGCTGACAAGCGGCAGAGCTGGGATTCGAACCCATGACCTCTGACTCCCAAGCCCACGCATTTTCCACTGAGCCACATTGCTTTATTGAGCGCTTACTGTGTGCAGAGCACTATACTAAGCGCTTGGGAAGTACAGGTTGGCAGCAGATAGAGATGGTCCCTACCCAACAACGGGTATTTATTGAGCGCTATGTGCACAGCACTGTACTAAGCGCCCCACCCCCACCCCAGTGCTTAGAACAGTGCTTGGCACATAGTAAGTGCTTAAACGTTATTACTATTATTCTATGTGAAACAGGAGCTGTGTCCAACCTCATTATCCTGTATTCATTCATTCATTCATTCAATTGTATTTATTGAGCACTAACTGTGCGCAGAGCACTGTACTAAGCGCTTGGGAAGTACAAGTTGGCAAACACATAGAGGTGGTCCCTACCCAGAAACGGGCTCACAGTCTAGAAGGGGGAGACAGACCACAAAACCAAACATGTGGACAGGTGTCAAGTCGTCAGAACAAGTAGAATTAAAGCTAAATGCACATCGTTAACAAAATAAATAGAATAGGAAATATGTACACGTAAAATAGAGTAATAAATCTGTACAAACATATATACAGGTGCTGTGGGGAGGGGAAGGAGGGAGGGCTGGGGGATGGCTTAGTACAGTGCAAGCGCTTAGTACAGTGCTCTGCACACAGTAAGCGCTCAATAAATACGATTGAATGAATGAATGAATGAATGGCTACCCAGCACTTACTACAGTGCCTGGCACATAGTAAGCGCTTAACAAATACTGTAAAAAAACCCACAATTATTATTATTATTATTATTATCCCATTAATGCCCTCCCTCTGCCCACCTGCCAAGCTAGCTCTCTTCCTCCCTTCAAGGCCCTACTGAGAGCTCACCTCCTCCAGGAGGCCTTCCCACACTGAGCCCCTTCCTTCCTCTCCCCCTCGTCCCCCTCTCCATCCCCCCATCTTACCTCCTTCCCTTCCCCACAGCACCTGTATATATGTATGTTTGTACATATTTATTACTCTATTTATTTATTTTACTTGTACATATCTATTCTATTTATTTTATTTTGTTAGTATGTTTGGTTTTGTTCTCTGTCTCTCCCTTTTAGACTGTGAGTCCACTGTTGGGTAGGGAGTGTCTCTATATGTTGCCAACTTGTACTTCCCAAGCACTTAGTACAGTGCTCTGCACACAGTAAGCGCTCAATAAATATGTTTGATTGATTGATTATCATTATCATTTTTATTATTAGAGGGGCCCAGGGCAGGGCTGGGGCAGGTTCAGCCAGGGTGGCAAGCCCGGAGGGTCCTCGCGGGGGTGACTTACTGGTGTTGTCTCTGGGGGTGGGTAGACAGTAACCCCAGGCCCGATCTCGGTCGTAGTTATGGGTGGTCGCACACCTGGAGCCCACATCAGTCCATCATCAGCCCATCAGCGGCAGGTCGGCGAGGAAGAAGGATGGTGACATTTACTGAGCGCTTACTATGCTGTGCCCGGAGCACTGTACTAACCGCTGAGGACGATTAGACCCAGTCCCTGGCTCCTAAGAGCCCCAGTCTAAGGATGAGGGTGGGGTGGGGAGGCGGATGACAGACCCAGAAGGAAAAATGAAGTAATGAAAACACACATAAAATGAAACACAAGGACGACAACTTGTCAGAAGCAGCGTGGGTGTGACAAGACCACCGGATTGGGAGTCGGAGGCCCGGGTTCGAAACCCAGTGACTCCTTTTAATCATAATGTTGGTATTGTTAAGTGCATTTTATGTGCCAAGCACTGTTCTAAGTGCTGGGGTCGATACAAGGTGATCAGGTTGTCCCACGTGGGGCTCACGGTCTTCATCCCCATTTTACCCATGAGGGAACTGAGGCACAGAGAAGTTGTCATTTGCCCAAGGTCACACAGCTGACAGGTGGGGAGCTGGGATTAGAACCCACGACCTCTGACTCCCAAGCCTGGGTTCTCTCCACTGAGCCATGCCTGCTGTGTAACCTTGGTCATGTCATTTACCTTTTCCGAGCCTCAGTTTCCTCATCTGGAAAACGGGGATGAAATAAATACCTGTTGTCCCTCTCTCTCAGACTGTAGGGAGCATTTGGGCCAAAGACTGTGTCTGATCTGATCTAACCTCCTCACTGGGCCTCCTTCTCACCTGTCCCGCCATTGACACCCGGCCCACGTCCTCCCCATGGTCTGGAATGCCCTCCCTCTGCACATCCGCCAAGCTAGCTCTCTTCCTCCCTTCAAAGCCCTATTGAGACCTCACCTCCTCCAGGAGGCCTTCCCAGACTAAGCCCCCCTTTTCCTCGGCTCCCTGTCCCTTCTGCATCACCTGGACTCTCTCCCTTTGCTCTTCCACCTTCCCCAGCTCTTCCATACATTCAACTCCCTGCTCAGGCCCCCGGTTCCTCCCCCTCCTCCTTCCCTCACCTCCAACGATCGGACCTCCTACTTCATTAATAAAATTAAATCCATCAGGTCTGACCACCCCAAAGTCATTCCCCCCACCCTTCTCCAACCCTCCGGCTCTCAACCCTCTCCGCTACTCTCCCATCCTTCCCAGCAGTATCCTCAGAGGAGCTCTCCTCCTTCCTCTCAAGTGCTACTCTGGCCACCTGTGCTTCTGACCCCATTCCCTCTCATCTTATGAAATCTCTCACTCCGTCCCTCCTCCCTTCCATAACTTCCATCTTCAACTGCTCACTCTCCACTGGTTCCTTCCCCTCTGCCTTCAAACATGCCCATGTCTCTCCCATCCTGAAAAAACCATCTCTTGACCCCACCTCAACTTCTAGTTACCATCCTATTTCCCTCCTACCATTCCTTTCCAAGCTCCTTGAATGAGTCATCTACACGTGCTGCCTCAAATTCCTCAACGCCAACTCTCTCCTCGACCCCCTCCAATCTGGCTTCCGTCCCCTACATTCCATGGAAACTGCCCTCTCAAAGGTCACCGATGACCTCCTGGCTTGCCAAATCCAATGGCTCCTACTCTATTCTAATCCTCCTCGACCTTCCAGCTGCCTTCAACACTGTGGACCACCCCCTTCTCCTCAACACGCTCTCCAACCTTGGCTTCACAGACTCCGTCCTCTCCCGGTTCTCCTCTTATCTCTCCGGCCATTCATTCTCAGTCTCTTTTGCGGGCTCCTCCTCCCCATCCCATCCCCTTACTGCAGGGGTTCCTCAAGGTTCAGTTCATGGTTCCCTTCTGTTCCCGATCTACACTCATTCCCTCGGTGACCTCATTCGCTCCCACAGCTTCAACTATCATCTCTACGCTGATGACACCCAAATCTACATCCCTGCCCCTGCTCTCTCTCCCTCCCTCCAGGCTCGCGTCTCCTCCTCCCTTCAGGACATCTCCATCTGGATATCTGCCCGTCACCTAAAACTCAACATGTCCAAGACTGAACTCCTTGTCTTCCCTCCCAAACCCTGCCCTCTCCCTGACTTCCCATCACTGTTGACGGCACTACCATCCTTCTCGTCTCACAAACCCACAACCTTGGTGTCATCCTCGATTCCAGCCTCTCGTTCACCCCTCACATCCAAGCTGTCACCAAAACCTGCCGGTCCCACTTCCGCAACATCGCCGAGATCCACCCTTTCCTCTCCATCCAAACTGCTACCGTGCTCGTTCAAGCTCTCCTCCTATCTCGTCTGGATTAATGTATCAGCCTCCTCTCCGATCTCCCATCCTCCTGTCTCTTCCCTACTTCAATCCATACTTCACACTGCTGCCCAGATTGTCTTTGTCCAGAAACACTCTGGGCATGTTACTCCCCTCCTCAAAAACCTCCAGTGGCTACCAATCAACCTACGTATCAGGCAGAAATTCCTCACCTTCGGCTTCAAGGCTGTCCATCACCTCCTCCCACTCCTACCTCACGTCCCTTCTCTCCTTCTCCAGCCCAGCCCGCACCCTCTGCTCCTCTGCCACTAACCTCCTCACTGGGCCTCGTTCTCGCCTGTCCCACCATCGACCCCCGACCCCCGGCCCACGTCATCCCCCGGCCTGGAATGCCCTCCCTCTGCACCTCCGCCAAGCTCGCTCTCTTCCTCCCTTCAAAGCCCTACTGAGAGCTCACCTCCTCCAGGAGGCCTTCCCACACTGAGCCCCCTCCTTCCTCTGCCCCTCCTCCCCTTCCCCATCCCCCCCCACCTTTCCTCCTTCCCCTCCCCACAGCACCTGTATATATGCATATATGTTTGTATATATTTATTTCTCTATTTATTTATTTATTTTATTTGTACAAGTTTATTCTATTTATTTTATTTTGTTAATATGTTTTGTTTTGTTCTCTGTCTCCCCTTTCTAGACTGTGAGCCCACTGTTGGGTAGGGACCGTCTCTATTTGTTGCCAACTTGTACTTCCCAAGCGCTTAGTACAGTGCTCTGCACACAGTAAGCGCTCAATAAATATGATTGAATGAATGAATGAATGTAGATCTGTCATTTTATTTATTTATATTGATATCTATTTGTATTGATGCCCGTCTCCCTGCTCCTAGTGTTAGCTCGTTATGGGCAGAAATTGTCACTCTTTATTGCTCTATTGTACTTTCCCAAGCATTTAGTACAGTGTTCTACACATAGTAAGCGTTTAATAAATACAATTGATTGAATGAATGAATGAATCTGATTGTCTTATACCTATATGAGAAGCAGCATGGCTCAGTGGAAAGAGCCCGGGCTTTGGAGTCAGAGGTCATGGGTTCAAATTCCACTTGTCATATGTGTGACTTTGGGCAAGTCACTTACCTTCTCTGTGCCTCAGTTCCCTCATCTGTAAAATGGAGATTAAGACTATGAGCCCCCCGTAGGACAACCTGATCACCTCGTAACTTCCCCAATGCTTAGAACAGTGCTTTGCACGTAGTAAGCACTTAGTAAATGCCATTATTATTATTATTATTATTATTATGAAGGGAAAATCTCGTGACTTTCTTTTAGCATACACAACAGTATCTGTATGACAAGTGGCCGCCATAGTCAACCATTTTGTTAATGTATGAAGTTCGAGGGCAGGTATCTTTTCTGCTGGTTATACTGAACGCTCTCTGGACCTCTCACACAGTATGTGAAGCAGCTTTGCCTAGTGGTTAGAGCACCGACATGGGAGTCAGAAGGACCTGCATTCTTTCATTCATTCCTTTATTCAATCGTATTTATTGAGCGCATACTGTATGCAGAGCACTGAACTAAGGGCTTGGAAAGTACAATTCGGCAACAGAGAGAGACAATCCCTACCCAACAATGGATTCTCTTCCTGGTTCTATCACTTGTCTGCTGGGCGACCCTGGGCATGGAAAGAGCATGGGGTTTGGAGTCAGAGGTCATGAGTTCAAATCCCAGCTCCACTGCTTGTCAGCTGTGTGACTTGGGGCAAGTCACGCAACTTCTCTGTGCCTCAGTTACCTCATCCATAAAATGTGGATTAAGACTGTGAGACCCCCGTGGGACAACCTGATCACCTTGTAACCTCCCCAGCGCTTAGAGCAGTGCTTTGCACATAGGAAGCGCTTAATAAATGCCATCATTATTATTATTATCATTAAGTCACTTCTCTTCTCTAGGCCTCAGTGACTTCATCTGTAAAATGGGGATTAAGACTGGAAGCCCCACGTGGGACAGGGACTGCGCCTAACCTGATTACCTTGTATCTACCCCAGTGCTTAGAACAGTGCTTGGCACGTAGTAAGTGCTTAACAGGTATCATTATCATTTTTTAAATGCTGGGGTAGATACAAGCTATCCAGGCTGAAGACAGTCCCTGACCCACATGGGGTTCACTGTCTAAGTAGTCGGGAGAATGGGTTTTGCATCCCCATTTTGCAGTTGAGGAAACTGAGGCCCAGAAAAGTGAGGTGACTTTCCCTAGGCCACACAGCAGGCATGAAAAACAGCTGGGGTCAGAACGTGTCTACCAACTCTGTTGCATTACACTCTCCCAAGCGCTTGTATAGTGTCTGCCCACAGTATATAGGCAAAAAATATGATGAATTGATCAATTGTATACAGTGAGCACCTAATGCATGAGAGACCCTGAGAGCATTCAGTCCATATCTGTCATTTATTTATTTCTATTAACGTCCATCTCTCCCTCTAGACTGTAAGCTCATTGTATACAGGGAATGTGTCTGTGCAATTGTACTCTCCCAAGTGCTTAGAACAGTGCTCTGCACACAGTAAGTGCTCAATAAATACGATTGATTGACTAACCAGCAGACAGGATTGGTAGGGACCATCTCTATATGTTGCGGACTTGTACTTCCCAAGCTCTGAGTACAGTGCTCTTCACACAGTAAGCGCTCAATAAATACGATTGAAGGAATGACTGCTTCCTTCAAACTTTACACATTAACAAAATGGTTGACTGTGGTGGCCCCTGGTTTTACAAACACCGTGGTGTATGCGAATCGAAAGTCATAAGATTTTCCCCTTACAAAATGGAAGGGAGATGGCTCTCTGGAACAAAGCCCATTTTTCCCACTTTTGGCCATTTCAAAATTCCTATAACTCACCTGAGGCGCCATGGGGAATGGGGAGAGGACGAGAGAAGAAAGCAAGGGGAAAGCAAAGAGAAACACAGGTGGCCCGGAGGAGCAGAGTTGACTAGAAGAAAGAGCGTGGCCCTGGGAGTCAGGGGACTGAGTTTCTAATCTCAACCCTATCTCATGCATTCTGTATGGCCTTGGGTAAGTCTATTCACCTCTCTGTGCCTCAGTTTCCTCATCTGAAAAATGGGGATTTGATACTTTGTTCTCCTTCCCACTCAGCCTGTGGGCCCCATGGAAGATGGGGATTGTGTCCAACCTGATGATCTTATAACCGCAGCACTTAGTTCGATGTTCGGCACATATTGAGTGCTTAATTAAACCACAAATAACACTTTTATCAAGGTAAGTGAGTTGCCTAGTTCACACAGCAAGCAAATGGCAAAGCTGGGATTAGAACCCATGTCTCCTGACTCCCATTTCTGGGCTCTTTGAGGTATTTAATAAATGTGATATTTAAGTGCGTACTGTGTGCCAGGCACTGTATTAAGCGCTGGGGTAGATACAAATTCATCAGGTGGGACACAGTCCCTGTCCCTCATGGGGCTCACAATCTTCAACCCCATGTTATAGATGAGGCAACTGAGGCCAGGAGAAGTGAAGTGACTTTCCGAAGGCCACAAAGCAGACACTTGACAGAAACAGGATCCCGACTGCATGTCTGCATCGGCCTCCTTTCTGATCTCCCATCCTCCTGTCTCTCCCCACTTCTGTCTATACTTCACTCTGCTACCCGGATTGTCTTTCTACAGAAACGCTCTGGCATGTCACTCCCCTCCTCAAAAATCTCCAGTGGCTGCCTGTCAACCTTCGAATCAAGCAAACACTCCTCACCCTGGGCTTCAAGGCTGTCCATCCCCTCGCCCCCTCCTACCTCAGCTCCCATCTCTCCTTCTCCAACCCAGCCCACACCCTCCGCTCCTCTGCCGCTAACCTCCTCACCGTGCCTCGTTCTTGCCTGTCCCACCATAGACCCTTGGCCCACGTCTTTCCCCTGGCCTGGAATGCCCTCCTTCCACACATCCACTAAACTAGCCCTCTTCCTCCCTTAAAAGCCCTACTAAGAGCTCACCTCCTCCAGGAGGCCTTCCCAAACTAAGCCCCCTTGTTCCTCTCCTCCTCCCCATCGCCCCCCCCACCCTACCTCCTTCCCCTCCCCACAGCACTTGTATATATATTTGTACAGACATTACTCTATTTTACTTGTACATATTTACTACTCTATTTTATTAATGATGTGCATACAGCTATAGTTCTATTTATTCTGACGGTTTGGACACCTGTCTACTTGTTTTGTTCTCCGATATGTTGCCAACTTGTACTTCCCAAGCGCTTAGTACAGTGCTCTGCACACAGTAAACCTCTCAATAAATATGATTGAATGACTGAATGAACCCAGGTCCTTTGACTACCAGTTCTGTGCTCTTTCCACTAGGCCACGCTTCTCTGCCAGATTTTCACCATGGGTCTTCGCTTACAACCAAAGTTCCTTAAAACCACCTATGAATTTCCGCCCGATCTTTCATCCTTCCCAATCTCAGGGGTTTCCTCACTCGTTCCCACAGAAACACTGAATTTGTCACTCCCCTTAACCCGTGACCCCCTAAGCATTCCCAGCAGGCCAAGGCGCGGGAATGTGGCAGAGGGCGGAGGGGTGAGTCAGGTCTACTTTCTGGGCACGGCGACTTTTGCTTTCTGTGAAGGATGCCCAGAATCAGTTCCTACCTGATGTCAGGGAAGGGAATGAGGAAGCCGTGTTCTCCCAGGGGCTTTCCGACTCACCGATGGCCCGCTTTTCCCAGCCCACCCCACGCTTTCAGAGCAGGTTTCAGAATGGTTCAGCCTCGGGGAACGTGGCAAGCCTGGAGAAGTACCACAGCTGAGTGGCCAGAGCCTGGGCTTGGGAGTCAGAGGTTGTGGGTTCTAATCCCCATTCCACCCCTTCTCAGCTATGTGACTTTGGGCAAGTCATTTCACTTTTCTGGACCTCAGTTACCTCATCTGTAAAATGGGGATTAAGAGTGTGAGCCCCATGGGGGACAGGGTCTGTGTCCACCCTGATTACCCGACATCTGCCCCGGAGCTTAGAACAGTGCTTGGCCCATGGTAACCACTTAACAAATAATATTCTATTTATTTTATTTTGTTTATATGTTTTGTTTTGTTGTCTGTCTCCCCCTTCTAGACTGTGAGCCTGCTGTTGGGTAGGGACCGTCTCTATGTGTTGCCAGCTTGTACTTCCCAAGCGCTTAGTGCAGTACTCTTGTACACAGTAAGCAATGGATAAATACGATCGAATGAAATACCATAATCATTATTATTATTACTGGATGCCACCCTGCTCCTTGGGCTAATGCTAATGTTCCTCTGATGCTAACCTCCTTCTCACTGTTCCTCGATATTGTTCATCTCTCCACCAACCACTTGCCCATGTCCTGCCTCCGGCCTGGAATGCCCTTCCTCCTCATATCTGACAGACAATGACTCTCCCCACCTTCAAAGCCTTTATTGAAAGCCCATCCAACTTGTACTTCCCAAGCGCTTAGTACAGTGCTCTGCACACTGTAAGCGCTCAATACAATTGAATGAATCTCCTTCTAGAGGCCTTCCCTGACTAAGCCCTCCTTTCCTCTTCTCCCACTCCCTTCTGCATCACCCTGACTTGCTTTCTTTATTCATCCCCTGTCCCAGCCCCACACCACTTTTGTCCATATCTGTTTACATAGTAATAATCATTATAATGTAAGTACGAATTGACTATTCAAAGGTTTACATAGATGTTACCAATATTTAAGACAGAATCTGCAACTGTCGCCGTAACCCTTAAGTTCTGCAAAATCTGTAACCATTGCTACGGAAGCTGGGTCCAGACTGAACCAAACGGAAAGTAAAAATAAATAAATAATGGCATTTGTTAAGCGCTTACTATGTGCAAAGCACTGTTCTAAGCGCTGGGGAGGTTACAAAGTGATCCGGTTGTCCCACGGGGGGCTCACAGTCTTAATCCCCATTTTACAGATGAGGGAACTGAGGCCCAGAGAAGTGAAGTGACTTGCCCAAAGTCACCCAGCTGACAAGTGGCGGAGCCGGGATTAGCCTGCGCTCTTTCCAGTACAGTAAAGTAGGTTCAAACAGGACCAGAGGTAGTCCTGCAACTGTCTTCTGGGCAGTTCTTTTTACTCTTTATGCTTTGAATTTTGGAGTATGATTAACTGTTATATTGCCAACTTGTACTTGCCAAGAGCTTAGAACAGTGCTCTGCTCACGGTAAGCACTCAATAAATATGATTGAATGAATTATAATAACGATGGTATTTGTTAAGTGCTTATTATGTGCTAAGCACTGTTCTAAGCGTTGGAGTAGATACAAGATTGTCAGGTTGTCCCACGTGGGGCTCACAGTCTTAAACCCCAGTTTACAGATGAGGTAACTAAAGCCCGGAGAAGTGAAGAGCCTTGCCCAAGGTCACACAGCAGACAAGTGGTGGAGGCGGGATTAGAACCCATGACCTCTGACTCCCAAGCCCAGGCTCTTTCCACTAAGCCAAGCAGTTTATTTAATTAATTATATTAATATCTGTCTCCCCTTCTAGACTGCAGAGTGAAATATAGACTGGAGTAGGGAGAGACAGAAGGCTGAGAGGTCAGCAAGGAGGCTAATAATAATAAGAATGATGGCATTTATTAAGCGCTTAGTATGTTCAGAGCACTGTTGTAAGTACTGGGGAGGTTACAAAGTGATCAGGTGGTCCCACGGGGGGCTCACAGTCTTCATCCCCATTTTACAGATGAGGTAACTGAGGCCCAGAGAAGTTAAAAGACTTGCCCAAAGTCACACAGCTGACAATTGGAGAGCCGCGATTTGAACCCATGACCTCTGACTCCCAAGCGCAGGCTCTTTCCACTGAGCCACGCTGCTTCTCTTGATTAATGGAGTAATCAAGGTGGGAGAGGATGAGTGATACTGTATTAACGTGATATTAATAATAATAATAATGGTATTTGTTTAGCACGTACTACGTGTGAGGCACTGTTCTAAGTGCTGGGGGAACATAAGGTGATCAGGTCATCACACATGGGGCTCAGAGTCTTAATCCCCATTTTATAGATGAGGTAACAGGCCCAGAGAAGTGAAGCGACTTGCCCTAAGTCACACAGCTGACAAGGGGCAGAGCCGGGAATAGAACTCATGACCTCTGACTCCCAAGCCCGGGCTCTTTTCCACTGAACCACGCCACGCTGGGAGCAGTTTGGGTGGAGAGGAAAGGGCAGAGAGGAAGAGAGACACGGGCCATCATCCATCCATATGGTTCTGGATAGAGTTAGGGTCATGCCTAGGTCATATGATCATCATCATCAATCGTATTTATTGAGCGCTTACTGTGTGCAGATCACCGTACTAAGCACTTGGGAAGTACAAATTGGCAACATATAGAGACAGTCCCTGCCCAACAGTGGGCTCACAGTCTAAAAGGGGGAGACAGAGAATAAAACCAAACATACTAACAAAATAAAATAAATAGAAAAGATATGTACAAGTAAAATTAATAAATAGAGTAATAAATATGTACAAACATATATACATATATACAGGTGCTGTGGGGAAGGGAAGGAGGTAAGACGGGGGGGATGGAGAGGGGGACGAGGGGGAGAGGAGGGAAGGGGCTCAGTCTGGGAAGGCCTCCTGGAGGAGGTGAGCTCTCAGTAGGGCCTTAAAGGGAGGAAGAGAGCTAGCTTGGCGGATGGGCAGAGGGAGGCCATTCCAGGCCCGGGGGATGACATGGGCCGGGGGTCGATGGTGGGACAGGCGAGAATGAGGTACAGTGAGGAGATAAGCGGTGGAGGAGCGGAGGGTGTGGGCTGGGCTGGAGAAGGAGAGAAGGGAGGTGAGGTAGGAGGGGGCAAGGTGATGGATGGACAGCCTTGAAGCCCAGGGTGAGGAGTTTCCGCCTGATGTGCAGATTGATTGGTAGCCACTGCCTCCCATAGGATGCAATTTACCCCATACCAGTCGAAGGACTGTTTCCACCTCTTTTCAAGAGCCAGCGAGAACAATTCCTACCACTTCCCCGGCCAGCCAGCGTGGAATAGCTATCGACCCCTCACCTGCAGGCAGGGGGATGGACGAGAAGACCTCTCCAGGCCCTCCCCAAGGCAGAAGCGTTTCTAATTCCACTGAACCTGGCCAGGGATCTCCCCCCGCAACCCCCATCATTTTCTGGGAGAAGCGGCTCACCCACCATTTCTTCCAAGAGCTGCCGGTGGAAGTACAGGCGTGGTACATTCGGCCGCCGTAACGGAAGGGGAATTTGCAAAGTTGCCCATTCTCTGTGAGCACTGGAAAAAATAATGATAATAATGATGGTATTTGTTAAGCACTTACTATGTGTGAAGCACTGTTCTAAGCGCTGGGGGAGGTACAAGCTGATCAAGTTGGACACAGTCCCTCACAGTCATTCATTCAATCATATTTATTGAGCGTTTACTGTGTGCAGAGCACTGTACTAAGCACTTGGGAAGTACAAGTTGGCAACATATAGAGACGGTTCCTACCCAACAGCGGGCTCACAGTCTAGAAGGGGGAGACAGGCAACAAAACATATTAACAAAATAAAATAAATAGAATATGTAAATATGTGCAAGTAAAATAAATAGAGTAATAAATCTGTACAAACGTATATACAGGGGCTGTGGGGAGGGGAAGGAGGTAGGGCGGGGGGATGGGGATGGGGAGAGGAAGGAGGGGGCCCAGTCTGGGAGGAGGGGGTTCATGGGACCAACTCTATATGTTGCCAACTTGTACTTCCCAAGCACTTAGTACAGTGCTCTGCACACAGTAAACGCTCAATAAATATGAATGAATGAATGAGTGAATCAGGTTGTCCTAAGTGGGGCTCACAGTCTTCATCCCCATTTTACAGCTAAGGTAATTGAGGCCCAGAAAAGTTAAGTGACTTGCCCAAAGTCACTCAGCTGACAACTGTCGGAGCCGGGATTTGAACCCAGGACCTCTGACTCCCAAGCCCATGCTCTTTCCAATGAGCCATGTTGCTTCTCTATTGATGATGATGGTGGTATGTGTTAAGTACTTACTATGTGTCAAGTATTGTGGGACAGGGAATGTGTCCAAACCGATTAGCTTGAATTCAGTCATTCATTCATTCAACAGTATTTATTGAGCGCTTACTGTGTGCAAAGCACTGTACTAAGTGCTTGGGAAGGACAAGTTGGCAACATATAGAGACGATCCCTACCCAACAACAGGCTCACAGTCTAGAAGGGGGAGACAGATAACAGAACGAAACATGTAGACGGGCGTCAAAATCGTCATAACAAATAGAATTAAAGCTATATGTGCATCATTAACAAAATAAATAGAATAGTAAATATGTACAAGCGAAATAAATAGAGTAATAAATCTGTAAAAATATATACAAGTGCTGTGGGGAGGGGAAGGAGGTAGGGAGGTGGGGATGGGGAGGAGGAGAGGATTTTATACCCATTTTACTCATGAGATAACGGAGGCACAGAGAAGTGAAGGGACTTATCCAAGGTCACCCAGTGGACAAGTAGCAATTAGAACCCAGGTCCGGGCTTCCCAGGCCCAGGTTCTAGCCACTAGGCCTTGCCGTACCAAAGTAGAACTAAGGCCAGGGATCTGTCCTACTCGTTCCTCTCCCCAGCCAGGTTTCAGATGGGTCTGGGGGCTCTGGGCATCCTAAGGGCCCCCAAGAAGTTTGGGGCCCCCAAGAAGTTCCCCCCCCCCTTCTTACCTCCTTCCCTCCCCCACAGCACCTGTATATATGTGTATAGGTTTGTACATATTTATTACTCTACTTATTTATTTATTTTATTTGTACATAGCTATTCTATTTATTTTATTTTGTTAGTATGTTTGGTTTTGTTCTCTGTCTCCCCCTTTTAGACTGCGAGCCCCCTGTTGGGTAGGGACTGTCTCTATATGTTGCCAATTTGTACTTCCCAAGCGCTTAGTACAGTGCTCTGCACATAGTAAGCGCTCAATAAATACGATTGATGATGATGATGATGATGGGGATACCGAGGCAGAATCGCCATTCTGGCTCTGCCTTGGCTTCCGGCTCAGAATTCCCAAGCCGGCTGGGTGTGTGGCATCACGATGGTCAGGACTACCCTCACCTTGTTCTGCCACTTCCGGGAATAATAATAATGATAATGTTGGTATTTGTTAAGCGCTTACTATATGCCAAGCACTGTTCTAAGCACTGGGGGATACAAGGTAATCAAGGTTGTCCCATGGGGGGCTCACAGTCTTACCCCTGTCCTCTTCCCACCCCTTCCATTCCACCTGATGGACAGAATCCCACCCTCAGGACACTGGACTGGGTAGGGACTGTCTCTATATGCTCCCAACTTGTACTTCCCAAGCGCTTAGTACAGTGCTCTGCACACAGTAAGCGCTCAATAAATACAATTGATTGATTGATTGGACACGATTTTGGCTGCAGCTGAGGGCCCCATGTGGGACAGAGATCGTGCCCATCCCAACCAGCATGCCTCAGGCTCACTTCTCTGCAATTTCTCTGGGGCTAATAATAATAACGATGGCATTTGTTAAGCGCTTACTATGTGCAAAGCTCTGTTCTAAGCGCTGGGGAGGAAACAAGGTAATCAGGTTGTCCCAAGTGGGGCTCACAGTCTTAATCCCCATTTTACAGATGAGGGAACTGAGGCCCAGAGAAGTGAAGTGACTTGCCCAAAGTCACACAGCTGACAAGTGGCGGAGCCGGCATTTGAACCCATGACCTCTGACTCCAAAGCCCGGGCTCTTTCCACTGAGCCACGCTGCTTCTCTAATGATGATGATGATGGTTCTTCTAGACTGGGCCCGTTGTTGGGTAGGGACCGTCTCTTTAAGTTGCTGACTTTTACTTCCCGAGCGCTTAGTACAGTGCTCTGCACACAGTAAGCGCTCAATAAATATGATTGAATGAATGAATGATGTGTTAAGTACTTACTATGTGTCAAGCACTGTGGGACAGGGAATGTGTCCAACCCGATCAGCTTGAATTCAGTCATTCATTCATTCAATCGTATTTATTGAGCACTTACTGTGTGCAGAGTAGCGTGGCCTACTGAAAAAAGCCCGGGCATGGGAGTCAGAATTGACCTTGGAAAAGTCACTTCACTTCACTCTGGGCCTCAGTTCCCTCATCTGTAAAATGGGGATGGAGACTGTGAGCCCCACATGGGACGGGGACTGTGTCCAGTCTGATTTGCTTGAATCTACCCCAGCGCTTAGAACAGTGCTTGTCACATAGTAAGCACATAACAAGAAGCAGCGTGGCTCAGTGGAAAGAGCCCAGGCTTTGGAGTCAGTCATCATGAGTTCAAATCCTGGCTCCGCCAATTGTCAGCTGTGTGACTTTGGGCAAGTCACTTCACTTCTCTGTGCCTCGCTTACCTCATCTGTAAAATGGGGATTCATTCATTCATTCAATCGTATTTATTGAGCGCTTACTGTGTGCAGAGCATGGGGATGAAAACTGTGAGCCTACTGTGGGACAACCTGATCACCCTTGTAACCTCCCCAGCGCTTCGAACAGTGCTTTGCACATAGTAAGCGCTTTCTAAATGCCATCATTATTATTACCATGATCGTTATTGTTATTATTTACTATTATTATTATTATCTCTCATCACAGGGCTGTCTGGAACCATAGTTATTATTATTATCATTATTATTTATTATTATTATTACCTCTCAACACGGGGCTGTGTGGATCTGCGCTGCCGCCTCTGGGAAAGCGGTGGCCGTCAGACATCGGCCCGGCCTGAGGAGAGAGGAGAGACTCCGGCACGAGGGCCCATCCCGGGAAAACCCCCGCCGGATCCAGGGAATGCCCGCCCAAGGCTCCGAGGCCACCAGGCTCCTCCCGAGAGCGGTCTTGCTTGTGAAAGGGCAAACAAACCAACAGGGTCGGGTCAAAAGTCACTGCCATCCCACCTCCACTCCACCAGCCTGAGAACTAGACTGTGAACCCATTGTTGGGTAGGGACCGTCTCTATATGTCGCCAACTTGTACTTCCCAAGCGCTTAGTACAGTGCTCTGCACACAGTAAGCGCTCAATAAATGCAATTGAATGAATGAATAAACAGGTAACTTTAGCGGTCATCCGGAGAAGCTTCCAGGAAGGCTAGAAGCAGTGTGGCCTAGTGAAAAGAGCCCGGGCGTGGGATTCAGAGGGTCATGGGTTCTAATCCCGGCTCCACCACTTGTCTGCTGTGTGACCTTGGACAAGTCACTTCATTCGTTCATTCAATCGTACTTATTGAGCGCTTACTGCGGGCAGAGCACTGGACTAAGTGCTTGGGAAGTATAAGTCGGCAACATATAGAGACGGTCCCTACCCAACAACGGGCTCACAGTCTAGACGGGGGAGACAGACAACAAAACATGTAGACAGGTGTCAAAACCGTCAGAACAAATAGAATTATAGCTATATGCACATCATTAACAAAATAAATACAGTAGTAAACATGTACAAGTAAAATAAATAGAGTACTAGATCTGTACAAATATATACAAGTGCTGTGGGGAGGGGAAGGAGGTAGGGCGGGGGGGATGGGGAGGAGAAGAGGAAAAGGGGGGCTCAGTCTGAGAAGGCCTCCTGGAGGAGGTGAGCCCTCAGTAGGACTTTGAAGGGAGGAAAAGAGCTAGCTTGGCAGATGTCTCTGGGCCTCAGTTACCTCATCTGTAAAATGGGAATTGAGACTGTGAGCCCCACGTGGAACAAGAAATGCGTCCAGTCCAATTTGCTTTTATCCACCCCAGCGCTTAGTCCAGTGCCTGGCACATAGTAAGCGCTCAACAATTACCGTAATCATTATTGATCGAATCATTCTTCATAACCAGCGTGGCCCAGTGGAAAGAGCACAGGCTTTGAAGTCAGAGGTCACGGGTTCAAATCCTGCCTCTGCCAATTGTCAGTTATGTGACTTTGGGCAAGTCACTTAACTTCTCTGTGCCTCAGTTACCTCATCTGTAAAATGGGGATTAAGACTGTGTGCCCCCCGTCGAGCAACCTGATCACTTTGTAACCTCCCCAGAGCTTAGAACAGTGCTTTGCACATAGTAAGCACTTAATAAATGCTTACATCCGCCAAGCTAGCTCTCTTCCTCCCTTCAAGGCCCTACTGAGAGCTCACCTCCTCCAGGAGGCCTTCCCAGACTGAGCCCCCTCCTTCCTCTCCCCCTCCTCCTCCTCTCCATCCCCCCGCCTTACCTCCTTCCCCTCCCCACAGCACCTGTATATATGTACATATGTTTGTACATATTTATTACTCTATTTTATTTGTACATATTTATTTCATTTATTTTATTTTGTTAATTTGTTTTGTTTTGTTCTCTGTCTCCCCCTTCTAGACTGTGAGCCCACTGTTGGGTAGGGACTGTCTCGATATGTTGCCAACTTGTACTTCCCAAGCGCTTAGTAAAGTGCTCTGCACACAGTAAGCTCTCAATAAATACGATTGAATGAATACATGCTATTATTATTATTATTATTGTTATTATTATTATTATTATTGTTATTATAATCAACACTTAGAACGTTTTTTCCCCACACAGCCTGTTTTGGCTTCGCGTGGTCCCATCTTGACTTTACAATGCTTGTCTCATTCACAGCACTCTGTCGGGGTCACAGTGTCTTGGAGCTGTGGGGAACGACACCCAAAGCCGCGATGGGGGAGAATACAATTAATCAATTTATCAATTGTTTTTAGTCACTTCACTTCTCTGGGCCTCAGTTCCCTCATCTGTAACATGCGGCTTGAAACTGATCCCTATGTGGGACAGGGACTGTGCCCAATGTGATCATCCATGGCCTCGTGGAAAGACCCGGGGACTGGGAGTCAGAAGGACCTGGGTTCTAATTCCGGCTCCTCCACCTGTCTGCTGGGACTTGGGCAAGTCGCTTCATTTCTCTGGGCCTCAGTTCCCTCATCTGTAAAATGGAAATCATGACTGGGAACCCTAAAAGCAGCTTGGCCAGAGAAGCAGCATGACTCAGTGGAAAGAGCCCGGGCTTTGGAGTCAGAGGTCACGGTTTCAAATCCCCGCTCCACCACTTGTCAGCTGTGTGACTTTTAGCAAGTCACTTAACTTCTCTGTGCCTCAGTTCCCTCATCTGTATAATGGGGATTAAGACTGTGAGCCCCCCTTGGGACAACCTAATCACCTTATATCCTCCCCAGCTCTTAGAACAGTGCTTTGCATAATGCTTAATAAATGCCATCATTATTATTATTATGTGGGACAGGGACTGTGTCCTACTAGATTACCTTGTATCTACCCCAGAGCGTAGAACAGTGCCTAACATGTAGGAAGCGCTTAACAAATGCCACAATTATTATTACCCCGGCACTTAGTACAGTGCCTTAAGTGCTTATCAAATACCATTAGATGAAAAAAATATGTTCTGCACCATCACTTCTCTAATTCATTCAGTTGTTTTTATTAAGCACTTACTGTGTGCTGGGCACTGTACTAAGCGCTTGGGAGGGTGTAATAGAACAATGAAGTGGCCAAATATTAAGCCTGGGGCCATTTTAGTGAGAGCAGGGTGTCTGCCTCCGTTCAGGAAGCTGTCGGTCTCCCACTCATCCCACTTCCAGGAGCAGCACTCCCTAGATCCTCATTCATTCAATCAATCGTATTTAATGAGTGCTTACTATGTGCAGAACACTGTACTAAGCGCTTGGGAAGTACAAGTTGGTGACATATAGGGACAGTCCCTACCCAACAATGGGCTCACAGTCTATCCACATGTTTTGTTTTCTGTCACCCCCCTCTAGACTGTAAGCCCATTGCTGGGTAGGGACCATCTCTATATCATCATCAATTGTATTTATTGAGCGCTTACTATGTGCAAAGCACTGTACTAAGCACTTGGGAAGTACAAGTTGGTGACATATAGAGACGGTCCCTACCCAACAATGGGCTCACAGTCTGTCCACATGTTTTGTTTTGTTTTCTGTCACCCCCCTCTAGACTGTAAGCCCATTGCTGGGTAGGGACCATCTCTATATCATCATCAATCGTATTTATTGAGCGCTTACTATGTGCAGAGCACTGTATAAGTGCTTGGGAAGTACAAATTGGCAACATATAGGGACGGTCCCTACCCAACAATGGGCTCACAGTCTGTCCACATGTTTTGTTTTCTGTCGCCCCCCTCTAGACTGTAAGCCCGTTGCTGGGTAGGAACTGTCTCTATATGTTGCCAACTTGTACTTCCCAAGGGCTTAGTACAGTGCTCTGCACACAGTAGGTGCTCAATAAATACGATTGAATCAATCAATCAATCAATTGTATTTATTGAGTGCTTACTGTGTGCAGAGCACTGTACTAAGCGCTTGGGAAGTACAAGTTGGCAACATACAGAGATAGTCCCTACCCAACAGTGGGCTCACAGTCTAAAAGAGTAGGCTTACAGTCTAATGAATGAATGAATAGAAGGGGGGAGACAGACGACAAAACAAGACATGTGGACAGGTGTCAAGTTGTCAGAACAAATAGAATTAAAGCGAGATGCACATCATTAACAAAATAAATAGAATAGTAAATAAGTACAAGTAAAATAGAGTAATAAATCTGTACAAAAATGGGTAGCGGTGCTGTGGGGAGGGGAAGGACGGTCTGGGGGGTCTCCCCCAGGGCCT
Source organism: Tachyglossus aculeatus (assembly GCF_015852505.1). Lineage (NCBI taxonomy): Eukaryota > Metazoa > Chordata > Mammalia > Monotremata > Tachyglossidae > Tachyglossus > Tachyglossus aculeatus. The sequence goes on along the minus strand of NC_052069.1, from coordinate 3,160,000 downwards.
AAGCCCCCCACATCGCCATCCCAGCCACAATGTCAGGATTCTGGCCCTAACAGAGACTCACCCACGCAGCATCGGGGCAGACACAGGCCCAGATCAGGGACAAGAGGCCCACCATCCAAGCGACCCACATCGTTCCTCCTCAGGGGACGGCACCTGGGGAGCTTGAGGCGGGGGGCTCCGTCGGAGGGGCTGCGTGCCCCTGAGATCTGAGGATGGGGACAGAGAGTTACCAAGGCCTTTCCCCAGTGCTCGGGGGCCCTGGACTGTCCATCCGTCCTTCGGCCCACCCATGAGGTCTTGCTTCACTCCGAAATCAGCTGTCCTTGTCAGGGCTACTGATTAACCAGCTGGGGGGTCCAGCTGGGGAGGAGGTGAGGGCGGGCACACGGCTAGTCATTCAGTCATTCAATCAATCACATTTATTGAGTGCTTACGGTGTGCAGAGCACTGTACTAAGCGCTTGGGAAGTACAAGTAGAGAAGCAGCGTGGCTCAGTGGAAAGAGCACGGACTTTGGAGTCAGAGGTCGTGGGTTCCAGTCCTGGCTCTGCCACTTGTCAGCTGTGTGACTTTGGGCAAGTCACTTAACTTCTCTGGGCCTCAGTTACCTCATCTGTAAAATGGGGATGAAGACTGTGAGCCCCCTGTGGGACAGCCTGATCACCTTGTATACCCCCAGTGCTTAGAACAATGCCTTGCACATAGCAAGTGCTTAATAAATGCCATCATTATTATTATTATTACAAGTCAGTAACATATAGAGTCCCTACCCAACAGCGGGCTCACAGTCTAGAAGGGGGAGACAGATAACTACAACCACCTGACTGAGCCAAAGCCCCCCCCCCCCCCCGCCCCCCGGCGTGAGCCCACCTGCAACAGCCCAACTCCAAATCCTCCCCTAATAGTTCATAATAATAATTATGGTATTGGTTAAGCACTTACTATGTACCAAGCACTGTTCTAAGCAATCAGGTTGTCCCACGTGGGGCTCACAGTCTTCATCCCCCTTTTACAGATGAGGTAACTGAGGCCCAGCGAAGTGAAGTGACTGGCCCAAAGTCACACAGCTGACAAGTGGCAGAGCTGGGATTAGAACCCAGGACCTCCCAAGCCCATGCTCTTTTCACTGAGCCACACTGCTTCTCTATAGTAGACAGAACAGGGATCTGGGAATCAGAACCATCTGGGTTCTCATCCTAGTTCTGCCACTCAGCTGCTGTGTGACTTTGGGCCCCAGATCCCTCATCTGTAAAATGGGAATGAAGACTGTGAGCCCCATGTGGGACAGAGACTCTGTCCGACCTGCTTATTTTGTATCCACCCCAGCACTTAGAACAGTGCCTGACACATAGTAAGCGCTTAACAATGCCATAATTATTAGTCCCACTAGGCCACACTGCTTCTCTTTTTATTTTCTTTTTATGGTACTTGTTAAGCTCTTACTATGTTTCAAACACCGTTCTGAGCACTAGAATATATACAAGTCAATTAGGTTGGACACAGCACCTGTCCTGCATGGGGCTCGTACTCTAAGTAGGGGGGAGAACAGGAGAACTGAGGCACAGAGAAGTTAAGCGACTTGCCATCATCATCAATTGTATTTATTGAGCGCTTACTATGTGCAGAGCACTGTACTAAGTGCTTGGGAAGTACAAATTGGCAACATATCACACGGCAAGCAATTGAGAAGCAGTGTCGCTTAGTAGAAAGAGCACGGGCTTGGGAGTCAGAGGCCATGAGTTCAAATCCCTGCTCCGCCGCTTGTCGGCTGTGTGACTTTGGGCAAGTCACTTAACTTCTCTGTGCCTCACTTACCTCATCTGTAAAATGGGGATTAAGATTGTGAGCCCCACATGGGAAAACCTGCTCACCTTGTATCCTCCCCAGCGCTTAGACAGTGCTTTGCACATAGAAATCACTTAAAAAATACCAAAATTATTATTATTACTTCTAGACTGTGAGCACGTTGTTGGGTAGGGACCGTCTCTATATGTTGCCAACTTGTACTTCCTAAGCACTTAGTACAGTGCTCTGCACACAGTAAGCGCTCAATAAATATGATTGAATGAATGAATGAATTGACAGAGATGGGATTAGAACTCGGGTCCTCTAACTCCCAGGCGCGTCCTCTTCACGCTGCTCTCCAATGCTGACAATGCTCCTCCTTCCTCTCCCCACAGCACTTGTATATATTTGTACAGATTTAGTACTTATTTATTTTACTTGTACATATTTACTATTCTATTTCTTTTGTTAATGATGTGCAAATAGCTTTGACACCTGTTTACACGTTTTGTTTTGTTGTCTGTCTCCCCCTTCTAGACTTTGGGTAGGGACCGTCTGTATATTTTGCCGACTTGCACTTCCCAAGCGCTTAGTCCAGTGCTCTGCACACAGTAAGCACTCAGTAAATATGATTGAATGAATCAACGAATGACAAACTGTTAGATGAACTGGGCGTCTCAGAGATACCAGAGGTAATAATAATAATAATAATAATAATAATAATAATAATAATAATAACATTTATTAAGCGCTTACTATGTGCAAAGCACTGTTCTAAGCGTTGGGGAGGTTACAAGGTGATGGGTAAATGGGAGGCAGAATCTAGAGAGGACATGGCCAGGAAAAGGAAAGTCCCACCCAGAGGGCATCGTGGGTCCTAAGCAACCACAAACTGGCCCTTGGTGGAAGGATCCCAAAGCACCTGATCAACTGGGAGTGCTGGTATTTGTTAAGCGCTTACTTTCGGCCAGGCCCTGCACTAAACCCTGGAATAGATTATTATTCATTCAATCATATTTATTGAGCACTTACTGTGTGCAGAGCACTGTACTAAGCGCTTGGGAAGTACAAGTCGGCAACATATACAGATGGTCCCTGCCCACCAACCGGCTCACAGTCTAGAAGGGAGAGACAGACAACAAGAAGAAACATGTGGACAGGTGTTAAAATAGTCAGGACAAATAGAATTAAAGCTATATGCACACCATTAACAAAATAAATAGTAAATATATACAAGTGAAATGAATAGAGTAATAAATCTGTAAAAATATATACAAGCGCTGTGGGGAGGGGAAGGAGGTAGGGCAAGGGCAGGGGGTGGGGAGGAGGAGAGGAAAAAGGGGGCTCAGTCTGGGAAGGCCTCCTGGAGAAGGTGAGCTCTCAGTAGGGCTTAGAAAAAAGGAAGACAACTAGTTTGGAGGATGTGTAGAGGGAGGGCATTCCAGGCCAGGGGAAGGACATGGGCCCAGGGGTCGACGGCGGGAAGGGCGAGAACTAAGCCCAGTGAGGAGATTAGCGGCAGCAGAGGAGCGGAGGGTACGGGCTGGGCTAGAGAAGGAGAGAAGGGCGGCGAGGTAAGAGGGGGCGAGGGGATGGAGAGTCTTGAAGCCCAGAGTGAGGAGTTTTTGCTTCATACGAAGGTTGACAGGCAACCACTGGAGATTTTTGAGGAGGGGAGTGACATGCCCAGAGCTTTTCTGTACAAACATAATCTGGGCAGCAGAATGAAGTATGGACTGAAGCGGGGAGAGACAGGAGGATAGGAGATCAGAGAGGAGGCTGATGCAGTAATCCAGTCGGTATAGGATGAGAGATTGAAGCAGCATGGTAGCGGTTTGGATGGTAGCGATTATTATTAGTAAAGTGCTCTGCACACAGTATGCACTCAATAAATACTACTGAATGAATGAATTATTATGTGCCATCGAATTGCTTCCTATTCACAGCAACTCCATGGATGTACTTTCTCCAGAACGCCCTGTCTGCTGCCATAATCCACTATTTCCAACTTTCGCTGGTTCCTACTCTGCACATTCCACGTTGCGATAATAAGGGTATCTTTACAGCTTCTGATACTCATTTCTCGTACGGCAACATCAGCCTTCCCAGACTGAGCCCCCTTTTTCCTCTCCTCCTCCCAATCCCCCCGGCCCTACCTCCTTCCCCTCCCCACAGCACCTGTAAATATGTTTGTACAGATTCATTACTCTATTGATTTTACTTGTACATATTTACTATTCTATTTATTTTGTTAAGGATGTGCATCTAGCTTTATTTCTATTTATTCTGATGACTTGACACCTGTCCACATGTTTCGTTTTGTTGTCTGTCTCCCCCTTCTAGACTGTGAGCCCGTTGTTGGATAGGGACTGTCTTTACATGTTACCGACTTGTACTTCCCAAGTGCTTAGTACAGTGCTCTGCACACAGTAAGCGCTCAATAAATACGATTGAATGAATGAGTGAATCAGCGACCACAGGTCCTGCAGGCTTTATTCCGGCCCCATCGTAAAGGTACGCGATACTCCAAGACGTCGTCTGCTCTTCCCCAATAGCTCATTGCGTTACTTCTGACCTCACTCTGGTACGTGTATCCGTAGAGTTCTCTTGGAAAAAATCACGGAAATGGTTTACCGTCACCTCCTCCTGCGCAGTGAAAACTTGAATCTCTGCCACTGTCTTTGATCAACATTTTGATCATTTGACCTTTGACTCTTTCCCATATCTCTGCTGCCCAGGATAGGTGAATCAACTTTGTCTGACGCTTCCAATTAGACCTTTCCATTCTGGGTAACTCTAGCAAGAGTATCTCTCAATGGCAGAGCTCTATGCTTCATTGGCATATGCAAACTATCCTGCCACAGTAAGGCGTTGATTCAAAGGGGAGGCTGGAATAGATTCAAGATAATAATAATAATAATAATAATAATAATAATAGTATTTGGGGAAGCAGCGTGGCTCAGTGGAAAGAGCACAGGCTTGCAAGTCAGAGGTCATGGGTTCTAATCCCAGCTCTGCCACTTGTCAGCTGTGTGACTTTGGGCAAGTCACTTAAATTCAATGTGCCTCAATTACCTCATCTGTAACATGGGGATGAAGACTGTGAGCCCTACGTGGGACAATGTGATCACCTTGTATCCCCCAGCACTTAGAACAGTGTTTTGCACATAGTAGGTGCTTAACAAATGCCATTATTATTATTATTACAATGTGCCAGTCACTCATATTGGACACTTCCATGTCCCATATGAGGCTCACAGTGTTGAATCCCCATTTTGCAGATGAGGGAACTGAGGCACAGAGAAGTTAAGTGATCTGTCTAAGGACACAGCAGATGAATGGCGGGGCCATGATTAAGTCTTCAACTCTTCCTCCTCCACCTCCTCTTTGTCATTCATTCATTCAATCATATTTATCGAACACTTAATGTGTGCAGAGTACTGGACTAAGCACTTGGAAAGTACAATTAGCAAAAAATAGAGACAATCCCTGCCCACAACAGGCTCACAGTCTAGAAGGGAGGAGACAGGCATCAAAACAAGTAAATAGGCAATAGCATCAATACAAATAAATAGAATTATAGATAAATACACATCATTAATATAAATAAATAGAATTATAAATATAGACACATATACACAAGTACAGTGGAAAGGGTAGAGCAAAGGGAGGGAGTGGGGGTGATGGGGAGGGGAGGAGGAGCAGAGGAGAAGGGAAGCTTAGTCTGGGAAGGCCTCTTGGAGGAGGTGAGCCTTCAGTAGGGCTTTGAAGAGGGGGCGGGGGGGGGAGTGTGATTATCTGTTGAATTAGAGGAGGGAGGGCGTTCCAGGCCAGAGGTAGGACGTGGGCCAGGAGTCGACGGCGGGACAGGCGAGAACGAGGCCCAGTGAGGAGGTTAGAGGAGTGGAGGGTGCGGGCAGGGATGGAGAAGGAGAGAAGGGAGGTGAGGCAAGAAGGGGGCAAGGGGATGGACAGCTTTGAAGCCAGTAGTGAGGAGTTTTTGCTTCATGCGAAGGTTGATAGGCAATCACTGGAGATTTCTGAGGAGGGTGAAGTGCTCAGAACATATCTGTAGAAAAGACAATCCAGGCAGCACAGTGAAGTATAGATTGAAGTATAGAGAGACAGGACACCTCCTCCTCTTCCTTCTTCTCCTCCTTCCCTCCTCCTTCTCCTCCTCGTCTTCCGCCTCCTCCTCCTCCTCCTCGTCCTTGCCCTCATCCTCCTTGTCCTCCTCTTCCTCCTCCTCCACCTCCATGTCCTTCTCCTTCTCCTCGCCCTTGTCCTCCTCCATCCACAGCAGGGATACCTACTTGTACTTCCCAAGTGCTTAGTACAGTGCTCTGCACACAGTAAGCGCTCAATAAATACGATTGATTGATTTGACGAAATGGGGTGACCCTGCCCGAACTCCGCCCAGGATTGCCAACCCTCCAGCTCCCCATCTGCCCTCCGTGAAAAGAGCTGGTCCTGGGTAGCAAGAAGACCCTGGGCCCGTAACCCAGGGAAAGCAGTGTTGCCTAGGGGGTAGAACCCAGGCCTGAGAGTCAGAAGAACCTGGTTTCTAACCTAGTTCCACCCTTGTCTGCTGTGGGACTTTGGACAAGTCTACTAACTTTTCCGTGCCTCAGTTCACTCACCTGGAAAATGGGGATTTGGACTCTGAGTCCCAAGTGGGACAGTGACCATGTCCAAATTGATTAGCTTGTATCTACCCCAGTGTTAAGTGCAGTGTCTGGCACATAGTAAGTGCTTAACAAATGCCATAAAAAAAGAAAGAAAAAAAAGAATCCAGGCTTGTCCCAGGTCTACCTTTCATTCATTCATTCTATTGTAATTATTGAGCACTTACTGTGTGCACAGCACTGTACTAAGCACTTGGTAGAGTACAATACAACTATAAACAGACACATTCCCTGCCCACAATGAACTTAGAGTCTTTGGAGGTGGGTTGGTGGAGGCAGACATCAATACGGACAAATAAGAATGAGCACGGGCTTAGGAGTCAGAAGTCAGGTGTTCAAATCCCTGCCCCGCCACTTGTCAGCTGTGTGACCTTGGGCAAGCAACTTCTCTGTGCCTCAGTTACCTCATCTGTAAAATGGGGATTAAGACCATGAGCCCCATGTGGGACAACCTAATCACCTTGTATCCCCCCCCAGAGCTTAGAACAGTGCTTTGCACATAGTAAGGGCTTAACAAATACCATCATTATTATTATTATTATTATGTGGACATAAGTGGTGTGGGGCTGGGATAGGGGAAGAGCAAAGGGAGCAAGTCAGGCTGATGCAGAAGGGAGTGGGAGGAGAGGAAAGGGGGAGCTGAGTCCGGGAAGGCCTCTTGGAGGAGACGGGCCTTCAGCATTCAGCGGCTCAGAGCATGGAACCAAGGATCTACAGAAGGCAGGGAATGGTACTGAGCATCCGTCGAGGCCAGAGCTCTATACCGAGCACCCACGGAGCGGGCCGGAGCTTTGAAGACCAGAAGAGCCATGGTCTGCTGTCCGATCCTTCTCACTTCCTTAATTCCTAGCAGCGCTTCCCCCCGCACCCCCGGAAGGGTTTTCTGGGCTCCGAGTCACAGATGGTTCCTCTGTTTTTGGAACTGGTTCACCATCACACACTCACACATACCCACGCGCCCTCTCCCGTGCACAACTGAGCCCAGGGAGGTGTCCATTTGGGGAAATTGTCTGAATTTCCTACAGTCCAAACAATCCCAACCGGGAAACTCTCCCACCTGGGTCAAGATCTGAAAGGGCATCAGTGGAGATTCTTGAGAAGCAGCATGGCTTAGTGGAAAGAGCAAGGGCTTGGGAGCCAGAGGTCATGGGTTCTAATCCCGCCTCCATCACTTGTCAGCTGCGTGGCCTGGGGCATGCCACTTCACTTCTCTGTGCCTCGGTTAACTCATCTGAAAAATGGGGATTAAGGCTGTGAGCCCCACATGGGACAGTGCTTGGCACATAGTAAGTGCTTAACAAATACCATCATCAATATTATTATTATTGTCATTATTGATCAGTCTCCCAGCTGCTGCTGAGCTGGAATTGTGGTGAGATTTGAATTTGGGTTTCCGACCCTCTTGCTCTCTGCCCCGAGAAGCAGCCTGGTCCTAGTGGAAAGACCACAGGCCTGGGAGTCAGATGACCTGGGTTCTAATTCCAGCTGTGTGACCTTGGGCAAGTCACTTAACTTCTTTGTGCCTCAGATTCCTTATCTGTATAATGGGGGTTCAATAATAATAATGGCATTTATTAAGTGCTTACTTTGTGCAAACCACTGGTCTAAGCACTGGGGAGGTTACAAAGTGATCAGTTTGTCCCTCGGAGGGCTCACAGTCTTCATCCCCATTTTACAGATGAGGTGACTGAGGCACAGAGAAGTTAAGTGGCTTGCCCAAAGTCACACAGCTGACATTTGGTGGAGCTGGGATTTGAACCCATGACCTCTGACTCCAAAGCCCGGGCTCTTTTCCACTGAGCCACGCTGCTTCTCAGTACCTGTTCAATACCTGTCCTCCCTCCTCCATAGACTGTGAGCACCATGTGGGACAGGGACTATGCCCAACCTGATTAATTTGTATCTACCCCAGTGCTTTAAACAGTGCTCAACACATTGTAAGTGTTTATGAATATTAGACTTCTAGACTGTAAGCCCACTGTTGAGCCCCCTCCTTCCTCTCCCCCTCATCCCCATCCCCCCCGCCTTATCTCCTTCCCCTCCCCACAGCACCTGTATATCTGTATAGATGTTTGTACGTATTTATTACTCTATTTTATTTGTACATAAATACATTTATGTATTTACATATTACATGTAAATGTATTTACATACATTTCATCATCATCATCATCATCAATCGTATTTATTGAGCGCTTACTGGGTGCAGAGCACTGGACTAAGCTCTTGGGAAGTCCAAGTTGGCATCATCTAGAGCCGGTCCCTACCCAACAGTGGGCTCACAGTCTAAAAGGGGGAGACAGAGAACAAAACCAAACATACCAACAAAATAAAATAAATAGAATAGATATGTACAAATAAAATGAATAAATAAATGAATAGAGTAGTAAATATGTACAAACATATATACATATATACAGGTGCTGTGGGGAAGGGAAGGAGGTAAGATGGGGGGGATGGAGAGGGGGCAAACATCTGTATAGATGTTTGTACGTATTTATTACTCTATTTTATTTGTACATAAATGCATTTCTGTATTTACATATTACATGTAAATGTATTTACATACATTTGTACATGCCCTCCCTCTGCCCATCCGCCAAGCTAGCGCTCTTCCTCCCTTCAAGAGCTCACCTACTCCAGGAGGCCTTCCCAGACTGAGCCCCTTCCTTTCTCTCCCCCTCATCCCCCTCTCCATCTATTTCTTTTGTTTGTACATATTTATTCTATTTATTTTATTTTGTTAATATGTTTTGTTTTGTTCTCTGTCTCCCCCTTCTAGACTGTGAGCCCACTGTTTGGGTAGGGACCGTCTCTATATGTTGCCAAGTTGTACTTCCCAAGCGCTTAGTACAGTGCTCTGCACACAGTAAACACTCAATAAATACGATTGAATGAATCCCCCCCTTACCTCCTTCCCCTCCCCACAGCACCTGTATATGTATATATATTTGCGCATATTTATTACTCTATTTTGTTTGTACATATTTATTCTATTTATTTTGTTAATATGTTTTGTTTTGTTCTCTGTCTCCCCCTTCTAGACTGTGAGCCCACTGTTGGGTAGAGACCATCTCTATATGTTGCCAAGTTGTACTTCCCAAGCGCTTGGTACAGTGCTTTGCACACAGTAAGCGCTCAATAAATATGATTGAATGAATGAATATGAATAATAAAAATAGCAATTATTATTATTACCCCAGGGGTGGAGAGGATAAGTAGGACACAAGTTGCAATACAGCAAAGCAGCATGGCCTAGTGGAAAGAGCATAGGCCTGGGTGTCAGAGGACCTGAATTTCAATCCCAGCTCTGTCAATTGCTTGCTGTGTGACCTTGGACAAGTCACTTAACTTCTCCGTGCCTCAGTTCTCCCGTTCTCCCTCCTACCTAGTCCCAGTTACCTTATCTGAAAAATGGGGATTAAGGCTGTGAGCCCCAAGTGGGACAGTGCTTGGCACATAATAAGTGCTTAACAAATACCATCATGAACCCCACGAAGGACAGAACTGCATCCAACCTAATTCGCTTGCATCTGTCCCAGCGCTTAGAACAGTGTTGGATGCAAATTAAGAGCTTAATGAATACCATAAAAAAAAAATAATGGCCCGAACAGTTCTTTGACCTTTGCCATTTTTTATAGACTTTCCAGAAGTCTGAATTCAACCATTAAATTGTCAAGATCCTTTTAAATCCTGGAGAAGAAGGCAAGACAATCTTGGAAGAGCAAAGCAGAAAGGTTCTTGCCAGAGGGAAGGGCAGTACAGAAGGTGCCATCAGTCAATCAATTGTATTTACTGAGCGCTTACTACGTGCTGAGCCCTGTATGAAGCACTTGGGAGAATGCAACCGAGGTAGGATTCTTGAGTAATATTGAAAGGGCAACAGTTTTCCTTATGAATGGCCTCAAGGCTCTCCCGCATCCGGCCCCACCTATATACTTGCTTCTCCTACTAGTTTTTTCTCATGGCATTTGTTAAGTGCTTACTATGTGACAGGCACTTTACTAAGCAGTGTGGCTTAGTGGAAAGAGCACAGGCTTTGGAGTCATGGGTTCGAATCCCAACTCCACCACATGACTGCTGTGTGACCTTGGGCAAGTCACTTAACTTCTCTGAGCCTCAGTTACCTCATCTGTAAAATGGGGATTAAGATTGTGAGCCCCACATGGGGCAACTTGATCACCTTGTATCCCCCCCCAGGGCTTAGAACAGTGCTCTGCACATAGTAAGCGCTTAACGAATGCCATCATTTTCTTTTTCTAAGCACCGGGAAGAGATACAAGATAATTGGGTTGGACACAGTCCCTGTCCCACATGGGGCTCACAGTCTTAATCCCCATTTGACAGGTAAGGTAACCGAGACAGAGAGAAGTGACTTGTCACACAGCGGACAAGTGGCAGGGCTGGGATTAGAACCCAGGTCCTTCTGAATCCCAGTCCTGTGCTCTAGCCACTGAGCCACGCTGCTTCCTATTTCCCTACTGGCTGCCTTTACTCCTCCCAAGCCAACCTTCCAGTTGTCCCACCTTCTTCGTCCACCTCCCTCTCCTAGCTCCCACTGGTCTCCGCCTTAGAATTCCCTCCCTCCCTGTAGACAGACCACAGTTCTCCCTCCCAGTTTTCAAATCCCACCTCCCTCAAAAAGTCATCCCAATTAATTTCCAGATCCCCCCCAAAGCCACTTGCAGACTTAGTTCAATCAATCTTCAGCCCTCTTATGTTCAATTATTCACTATGAAGACTCCACTTGTCAATATTATCACATCTGTCTTCCCTGTCAGAGTGTCAGCTTTGTTGGCAGATGATATTATAATAATAAAAGTAACTGTGGTATTTGTTAAGTGCTTACTATGTGCCAGGCACTGTTCTAAGCTCTGGGGTGGATACAAGATAATCAGGTTGGACACCGTCCCCGTCCCACACAGGGCTCACATTTTACAGATGAAGGAACTGAGGCAAAATAGGAGTTAAGTGACTTGCCCAAGCAGACAAGAGGCAGAACCAGGATTAGAACCCAGGTCCTTCTGACTCCCAGGGCAATGCTCTACCCACTAGGCAACACCGCTTCTCACCTGGGACATCTTGATAAGGAGTTAACAATCAAACCCCGACCTCAGGGTGGCACCTGGAGAGTTTCCAGCCCTCTACCAGTCTGGGCTATGGGAGGAAGAGTGAAACAGAGGCCTGTCCATGCCATTCCTAGCTTGGGCAGTGGCTACCGAGTGGCAGGCCATTGGCTACAAGTCAAAACTCACCCGTGCTGGGCAGCAGCGGCACGGAAAGAGTCGAAGGCGGAGATTGAAATTTACTGCATGAAAGGAGGAATGGTCAACCACTTCCAGATTTTTACCAAGAGAACTCTCCGAATCCACTACCAGAATGATTATAGATGGAGAACGAGGCCTTCCGGGAGAGACGTGTCCATGGCATCGCCATGGGTCGGAAACGACTCGACGACATAAAACTGCAATCCAACAGAATTGAGCTGAGCTTCCCATTCATTCATTCATCCAATCATATTTATTGAGCATTTACTGTGTACAAAGCACTCTACTAAGCACTTGGGAGAATTCAATATAGCAATAGACAGATTCATTCCCTGTCTACAACAAGCTTACCGTCTAGAGGGGGAGAGAGACGTTACTAGAAATAAATGAATGACAGCTTTGGCTTAAGTGCTGTGGGGCTGGGAGTGGGGATAATAAAAGGAGCAAGTCAGGGTGAAGCAGAAGGGAGTTGAAGAAAAGGAAATGAGGGCGTAGTCAGGGAAGGCCTCTTGGAGCAGGTGGGCCTTCAAAAGCGCTTAGACCAGTACTCTGCACACAGTAAGTTCTCAATAAATATGATTGAATGAATGAATGAACGAACAGGGGGAGTCACTGCCTGTGGGATATGAGTTCTGGTGTGGGGATGAGGCAAGGTAATAATAATAATAATAATAATAATGTTTTTTGTCAAGTGTTGACTATGTGCCAAGCACTGTTCTAAGCACTGGGGTATATAGATAAAAGGTAATCAGGTTGTCCCATGTGGGGCTCACAGTCTTAATCCCCATTTTACAGATGAGGTCACTGAGGCACAGAGAAGTGAAGTGAGTTGCCCAAAGTCACACAGCTGACAAGTGGCAGAGGAGGGATTAGAACCCATGACCTCTGACTCCTAATGCTCAGGCTCTTGCCACTAAGCCATGCTGCGTTTGTTACTACGTGCCAGGCACTGAACTAAGAGCTGGGGGTAGATAAAAGCAAATGAGGTTGGACACAGTCCCTGTCCCATGTAGAGCTCACAGTCTCAATCGCCATTTTAGAGATGAGGTCACTGAGGCCCAGAGAAGTGAAGTGACTTGTCCAAGGTCACACAGCAGACAAGGGGCGGAGCCAGGATTACAACTCAAAAGCTTCTGACTTAGCCTCTATCCACTGCATCATAAGGCTTGATACATCCTACAAAACTCAACTTTTATAGGACAATTGTCAACTAGTGGTACAGGCAATATTGCAGTGCTGAAAGTCTGACAAAGCCAGTGGCCAGGCTAACCCAAACTCCCATCCTGGTCTGGGCCAACTATTGTCTTGTCTTATGCCGGCAAGTCGTCTCCGACCCATAGCGATTCCATGGATACATGTCTCTCAGAACGCCCCACCTCCATCTGCAATCGATCTGGTGTTGGATCCACAGAATTTTCTTGGTCAAAACTGGGAAGTAGTTGAACACTGCCTCCTTCGATGTGGTAAACTCCTCCCTCGACTTCAAGGCTGTCCATCTCCTCGCCCCCTCCTCCTCACCTCCCTTCTTTCCTTCTCAGCCCGCACCCTCCGCTCCTCTGACGCTAACCTCCTCACTGGGCCTCGTTCTCGCCCGTCTCGCCGTCGACCCCTGCCCCCCCCCCAGGCCTGGAATACCCTCCCTCTGCCCATCCTCCAAGTTAGCTCTCTTCCTCCCTTCAAAGCCCTACTGAGAGCTCACCTCCTCCAGGAAGCCTTTCCAGACTGCTCCCCCTCCTTCCTCTCCCCCTCACCATCCCCCCGCCCTACCTCCTTCCCTTCCCCACAGCAGCTGTATATATGTTTGTACAGATTTATTACTCTGTTTATTTTACTTGTACGTATTTACTATTCTATTTATTTTATTTTGTTAATATTTTTTGTTTTGTTGTCTGTCTCCCCCTTCTAGACTGTGAGCCCGTTGTTGGATAGGGACCGTCTCTAAATGTTGCCAACTTGTACTTCCCAAGAACTTAGCACAGTGCTCCGCACACAGTAAGCGCTCAATAAACACGATTGAATGAATTAATGAACGAATGACTCTCTTTCACGCCGCTGCTGCCCAGCTCGGGGGAGTTTTGACTTGTAGCAGGTTGCCTTCCACTCGCTAGCCACTGCCCAAGCTACGAATGGAACGGGCAGGCCTCTGCCTGGGCCACCAATAGCCTGAGCCAAATGCCCATTCTGTCCAGGACCACCCAAATGCCCAACCTGGTCTGGGCCACCCATAGCCTGAGCCAAACGCCCACCACGGCCTGGACCCTCTATGCGGCGTGACTTAGTGAACAGAGCACGGGCCTAGGACTCAGAATCAATCAATCGCATTTATTGAGCGCTTACTGCGTGCAGGACCTGGCTTCTCCCCCGGTTCATACTGACCAGGAACTTCCTGGATCAGGGGAGCCTCAGTGACACGTAGAAGACGTCAAACCACCCCGCTGGTCACCAAGGTGACTGGGGAAAGTTTTTTACTTAGTTTTACCAATGTACAAGGGAGTGACACACACACTCACTCACTCAGCCCACTCCACCAAGGGTCCAATTCCAGTCTGGGGTCAAAGGAGTCCGTTCTGCCCATGCTTCTTCTGCTTCTTCTTGCTTCCAAGTGCTGCCCTCCTGCTGCTCCAGTACTTGCTCCTCTCTGCAACTCAGCGTGCCCCTGTGATGCCCGTCTGCATGCGCTTTGTGTACCTTCTGTGTGCTTCGTGGGCAATTCAAAGTGCCCGCCTTTTATCTGCCTTAAGCGTGGCAGCTGTGGCTCTATGTGCCAGTCACTGATGGGTACGGGCCCATTTTACAGGGTAGAGCAGGGAGAGAAAGCCCCGCAATCACCTGTCTCAGGTAGAACCCATCAGGGCCTTGGCCAATCTCTTCCTCGTTGTTGTTCTCTTACAAGTCAGCTTGCTGTGGCCTCGCCACAGGTTCTAATCCTGTGGTGATTAGCGAAGCAGCCTGGATCAGTGGGAAGAGCCCATGCTTTGGAATCAGAGGTGATGGGTTCGAATCCTGACACCACCACATGTCTGCTGTTTGACCTTGGGCAAGTCACTTAACTTCTCGGGGCCTCAGTTACCTCATCTGTAAAATGGGGATTAAGACTGGGAGCCCTAGGTGGGACAACCTGATCACCTTGTATCCCCCCACTGTTGGGTAGGGATCGTCTCTATATGTTGCCAACTTGTACTTCCAAAGCGCTTAGTACAGTGCTCTGCACAGAGTAAGCGCTCAATAAATATGATTGAATGAATGAATGAACAGTGCTTTGCACATAGTAAGTGCATAACAAATACCATCATTATTATTATTATTATTCCCAACTCTGCCACCTGTCTGCTGTGAGATCTTGGGCAAGTCAGTTAACTTCTCCTTGCCTCAGTTACCTCACCTGGAAAATGGGGATTAAGACTGTGAGCCCCGTGTGGGACATGGATTGTGTCCAACTTGATTAACTTGTATGTACTCCTGGGCTTAGAACAGTGCCTGACACACAGTAAGCGCTCAACAAATACTATATTATTATTATTATTCTTGACCAAGATGCCCATTCTGGGCAGGCCCACTCACCCCTGCTCAAATGTACATTCTGGCTTGGCCACCCTTTCCTCCTCCTCTAGACTATAACTCATTATGTCTGCTAATTCTGTTTTGCACTCTCACGTAGTAAGAGTATGTAGTAAGTAATAATAATAATAATAATGGCACTTATTAAGTGCTTACTATGTGCAAAGCACTGTTCTAAGCACTGGGGAGGTTACAAGGTGATCAGGTTGTCCTATGTGGGGCTCACAGTCTTAATTCCCATTTTACAGATGAGGTAACTGAGGCACAGAGAAGTTAAGTGACTTGCCCAAAGTCACAGAGCTGACAAGTGGTGGAGACGGGATTTGAAGCCATGACCTTTGACTCCAAAGCCCATGCTCTTTCCACTGAGCCACGCTGCTTCTCAAGTAAGTAGAGAAGTGGTGTGGCTCAGTGGAAAGAGCATGAGCTTGGGAGTCAGAGGTCATGGGTTCTAATTCCGGCTCCGCCACTTGTCAGCCGGGTAACTTTGGGCCAGTCACGTCACTTCTCTGGGCCTCAGTGACCTCATCTGCAAAATGGGGATCAAGACTGTGAGCCCCAAGTGGGATAACCTGATAACTTTGTATCTATCCCAGTGCTTAGAACAGTGCATGGCACATAGTAAGTGCTTAATAAATACCATTATTATTATTATTATTATCATCATTATTAAGAGCTCAATAAATGTGACTGATTGACTAATGGATTCCTATTCAAATGTCTGCCCATCCTGGCTTAAGCCACATATGCTCCGCCACTTGTCAGCTGTGTGACTTTGGACAAGTCACTTCACTTCTCTGGGCCTCAGTTACCTCATCTGTAAAATGGGGATGAAGACTGTGAGCCCCACATGGGACATCCTGAGAACCTTGTAGCTACCCCAGAGGTTGGAACAGTGCTTGGCACATAGTAAGCATTTAATGAATACTGTTATTATTATTACTATTATTATTGAGAGCTCAATAAATATGACCGATTAATTGACTAATTGATTCCTAATCGAATGTCTGCCCATCCTGGCCTGGGCCACCCCCCTCTCTCCCAGCATTCACCCTGGCTTCGACCCCGAGGTCAATCGTATTGTGAGCGCAGGGTTTGTTTTGCTCTCACTAGGCCCAGGCCTGGGATGCCAGATGTCAGAGGGCCAGAGATGGGTCCCAGCCAGACGTCTGTCCTGCCCTCGCCAAAAATCATCATCATCATCATCATCAATCGTATTTATTGAGCGCTTACTGTGTGCAGAGCACTGTACTAAGCGCTTGGGAAGTACAAATTGGCAACATATAGAGACAGTCCCTACCCAACAGCGGGCTCACAGTCTAGAAGGGGGAGACAGAGAACAGAACCAAACATACTAGCAAAATAAAATAAATAGAATAGATATGTACAAGTAAGATAAATAAATAGAGTAATAAATATGTACAAACATATATACATATATACAGGTGCTGTGGGGAAGGGAAGGAGGTGAGACGGGGATGGAGAGGGGGGCGAGGGGGAGAGGAAGGAAGGAGCTCAGTGTGGGAAGGCCTCCTGGAGGAGGTGAGCTCTCAGTAGGGCCTTGAAGGGAGGAAGAGAGCTAGCTTGGCAGATGGGCAGAGGGATTGGGGGCATTCCAGGCCCTGGGGTCGATGGTGGGACAGGCGAGAACGAGGCACGGTGAGCAGATTAGCGGCAGAGGAGCAGAGGGTGTGGGCTGGGCAATTGGAAAGAGCTTGCAAAGCTGCATTCATGTAGCATGTGTTGCCAATGTTTTTCAAACCTGTAAGGCCTCTTGTTTTAAGTCCATCTTCTTCTTCCACTTCTCTATCCAGATCATCAAATACTCCAACCCACACTGCACACTTCGCTCCTCTAATAAAAATAATGATGGTACTTGTTAAGTGCTTACTATGTGCCAAGCACTGTTCTAAGTGCAGTTGTAGATATAAGGTAATCTGGTTGTCCCACATGGGGCTCACAGTCTTAACCCCCTATTTCAGATGAGGTAACTGAGACACAGAGATGCTTGCCCAAGGCCACACAGCAGACAAGTGGCGAAGTGGGATGAGAACCCACGTCCTCTGACTGCCAAGCCCGGGCTCTTTCCACTAAGCCATGGTGCTTCTCTAATGCCAACCTTCTCACTGTCCCTCCATCTCATCTATCTCCCACTGATCTCTCACCCACATCCTAACTCTGGCCTGGAAAGCCCTCCCTCCTCATATCCAACAGACAAGTACTCTCCCCTCCTTCATTCATTCATTTCCATTCAATAGTATTTATTGAGCGCTTACTGTGTGCAGAGAACTGTACTAAGCACTTGGGAAGAACAAGTTGGCATTTATTAAGCACTTACTATATGTAAGGCACTGCTCTAAGCGCTGGGGAGGCTACAAGGTGATCAGGTTGTCCCACCGGGGGCTCACAGTCTTCATCCCCATCTTACAGAGGAGGTAACTGAGGCCCAGAGAAGTGAAGTGACTTGCCCAAAGTCACACAGCTGAAAATTGGCGGAGCCGGGATTTGAACCCATGACCTCTGACTCCAAAGCCCGGGCTCTCTCCACTGAGCCACGCTGCTTCTCTGTATCTTTCCCAGCGCTTAGGACGGTGCCCGGCACATAGTAAGTGCTTAACTCATATCATGAAAAGGCCAGTTCTTTCATTCAATTGTACTTGTTGAGCGCTTACTACGTGCAAAGCACTGTACTATGCACTTGGGAGAGTACAATGTAAAAATAAACAAATTCCCTGCCCATAGCAAACTTCCAGTTCTTTTTCCTTGCCCCATTTACTGCATAATCCTAAAAATGCTCCTGAGACCCCTGAGGTACTTCAATTGATGTGCCTGTCAGACTCAGGTTTGAGATGGGGGGGTTGGGGATAAATTGGAATTTCCAGGGCAAGACAGTGAGAACAGGACTGCCCAGCTCCCCAGCAGCCGTTGTACTCAGCGTGGCTCAGTGGAAAGAGCCCGGGCTTTGGAGTCAGAGTTCATGGGTTCAAATCCCGGCTCCGCCAATTGTCAGCTGGGTGACTTTGGGCAAGTCACTTCACTTCTCTGTGCCTCAGTTACCTCATCTGTAAAATGGGGATTAAGACTGTGAGTCCCCCGTAGGGCAACCTGATCACCTTGTAACCTCCCCAGTGCTTAGAACAGTGCTTTGCACATAGTAAGCACTTAATAAATGCCATTATTATTATTATCCCCTTTTAGACTGTGAGCCCACTGTTGGGTAGGGACTGTCTCTATATGTTGCCAACTTGCACTTCCCAAGCGCTTAGTACAGTGCTCTGCACACAGTAAGTGCTCAATAAATACGATTGACTGATTGATTGATTGAGATGCTTGATTGCCTCAGGCTCTCCAGCTGAACTGTTCAAAACCTTACTGAAGGCCCATCTCCTCCAAGAGGCCTTCCCAGACTAAGCCCTCCTTTCCTCTTCTCCCACTCCCTTCTGCGTCACCAGGACTTGCTCCGTTTACTCATCCCCCGTCCCAGCCCCACAGCATTATGTACATCTCTGTTTTTCCCCTCTCCATCCCCCCATCTTACCTCCTTCCCTTCCCCACAGCACCTGTATATATGGATATATGTTTGTACATATTTATTACTCTATTTATTTATTTATTTTATTTGTACATATCTATTCTATTTATTTTATTTTGTTAGTACGTTTGGTTTTGTTCTCTGTCTCCCCCTTTTAGACTGTGAGCCCACTGTTGGGTAGGGACTGTCTCTATATGTTGCCAATTTGTACTTCCCAAGTGCTTAGTACAGTGCTCTGCACATAGTAAGCGCTCAATAAATACGATTCATGATAATGATGATGATCTCTGTAATTGATTTAATCCCGGCTCCGCCACTTGTCTGCTGGGTGACCTTGAGCAAGTCACTTCACTTCTCTGGGCCTCAGTTCCCTCATCTGGAAAATGGGGATGAAGACTGGGAGCCTCATGTGGAACAGGGACTGTGTCCAACCTGATGAGCTTGGATCTACCACGGTGCTTAGATCAGTGCCTGGAACATAGTACCATAATACTATAATTAGAAGTAGTAGTAGTAAGCACTTAACAAATACTAGTTATTAAGAGAAACAGCGTGGCTCAGTGGAAAGAGCCCGGGCTTTGGAGTCAGAGGTCATGGTTCAAATCCCGATTCCACCAATTGTCAGCTGGGTGACTTTGGGCAAGTCACTTCACTTCTCTGTGCCTCAGTTCCCTCATCTGTAAAATGGGGATTAAGACTGTGAGCCCCACCTCATCACCTTGTATCCTCCCCAGTGCTTAGAACAGTGCTTTGCACATACTAAGCACTTAACAAATGCCATCATTATTAGTATTAATTATCATTATTATTATTTATACCATGGGGCTTAGAACAGAGACTGGCACATAGTGATCGCTTAACAAATACCATAAAAAAAAAAATCCTGAAATCCACCAGGTTCAGTCTCCCTTCCTCCCTCTCTTCCTCCCTCCCCTCCCAGGGCCTCCACACATTGACTATTGTGGCTAGACCTCGGAGTCAGAAGGCCAGCGCTTAGAACAGTGCTGGACACATAGTAAGCGTTTAACAAATACCATCATTATCATTATTATTAGGGATTCTAATCCCGGCTGGAGGTGGGAGGTGACCCACTGTGGGCAGGGTTTACCTCTCTTCATAGCTGAATTGTACTTTCTGAGCGTTTAGTACAGTGCTCTTCACACAATAAGCACTCAATAAATATGATTGAATGAATGAATAATCAATCAATCATATTTATTGAGAGTTTACTGTGTGCAGAACACTGTACTAAGCATTTGGAACAGTACAATATAGCAATATAACATTATCATGCTTTCTGGGACATAGTAAGCGCTTACCAAATGCCACAATCATTAATTATAATTATTATTATCTACCATGGCACTTAGAGCAGTGCCTGGCACATAGTAAGTGCCTAACATATACTACAATTATTAATTATCATTATTATTTTTACCTACCACAGTGATTAGAACAGTGCCTGGCACATATGAATCACTTATGGAAGCAGCATGGCTCAGTGGAAAGAGCCCGGGCTTTGGAGTCAGAGGTCACGGGTTCAAATCCCAGCTCCGCCAATTGTCAGCTGTGTGACTTTGGGCAAGTCACTTAACTTCTCTGGGACTCAGTTCCCTCATCTGTAAAATGGGGATTAAGACTATGAGCCCCCCGTGGGACAACCTGATCACCTTGTAACCTCCCCAGCACTTAGAACAGTGCTTTGCACATAGTAAGCGCTTAACAAATGCCATCATTATTATTATGTGAAGCTTATGTGAATTGCTAGAGAACATTATGCTCTCTAGGTTTGCCCAAGAGTCAATGGCTTTGGCCTCCCAAAAGATCATTTTGACCCGCTCTTGAAACCAACATAGCCAGGGAACAGGATGGTGGGCTTGTTTTTAAAATTCACACTTCTAGGGGCATGACATGATTCCTGATAGATGAGGAAACAGAACAGTTTTGCTTCACCAAACTAAACTGAAATCAAATGACTGCATTTCTGGAGGTGCCGTGAAATTGTCCCAGAGCAGATTCGGAAACTGCGAAAGACAATTTCCCCCAAACGAAATATCAAATGTGAATTTGCCAGACGATTTTCCAGAAACGATAACTTCTTTTAAAGATCTTGGCATTTTCGCTTTAGCTGGAGGGAGGGCAGCCAACATGTGTCTTCTGGTGGCATAATGATTCATGTTGTAGCTGTCTAAAATTACAATGAGAAACTCAGCTACGCAAGCCAGGCTAGGAACCAAGAGACAAAGGTTCTGGTTAACACAAGCTCCTAATTTCTTCATTCATTTAAGTGTCTCACAGCCTTCTTAGTTCTCTGTTTCCCAACAGTTCAGAGGAGACTAGACTAGTTTAGGGTTTGAAGAGCTTATTTTTGAAACAGCGTGGTCTAGTGTTAAGCGCTTACTATTTCTCAGGCACCGTGTTGGGACAGATAAAAAATAATCCTGTTGGACACAGTCCCTGTCCCACATGGGGCTCACAGTCTTAATCCCATTTTACAGATGAGGTAACTGAGGCCCAGGGAAGCTTCCAAGAAGCCTTCTGTGACTAAGCTCTCCTCTCCTCTTCTCCCACTTCCTTCTGTGCCGCTCTTCCTTGCTCCTTCAATCATCCTCCCTCCCAGCCCCACAGCACATATGTATATCTCTGTCATTTATTTATGTATGCACTTATTTCTTTATTTCTTTATCTATTTATCATCATCATCATCAATCGTATTTATTGAGCGCTTACTGTGTGCAGAGCACTGTACTAAGCGCTTGGGAAGTACAAATTGGCAACACCTAGAGACAGTCCCTACCCAACAGTGGGCTCACAGTCTAAAAGGGGGAGACAGAGAACAATACCAAACATACTAACAAAATAAAATAAATAGAATAGATATTTATACTAATGTCTGTCTCCCCCTCTACACTGTGAGATCTTTGAAGGCAGGAATACATCTGTTTGCTGTTATATTCTACTTTCGTATGTGCTTAGTATAGTGCTTTGCACACAGTAAGCGCTCAATAAATATGATTGAATTGCCTTGAAACGAACTTGCCCAGGGTCACCCAGCTGACAAGTGGTATAGAGGCAGGATTAGAACCCAGGTCCTCTGACTCCCAAGCCTGGGCTCTTTCCACTAAGCCACGCTGCTGCTTCTCAGTGAAAATTCGGAGATTTTTTCTGCATCCCGTCATCACAGACACACAATTACTACATTCGGTTTCATGCCACATCACCGTACAGCAAAATGGCACCTACTCAGAGAAGGTTTGACAATTGGAAACAATCCTCGGGTACATCAGAGATTCACAGCTTGGCTACTGGGAACGTTGCTGAATTGTACTTCTCAAGCACTTAGTACAGTGCTCTGCACACAGTTAGCGCTCAATAAATACAAATGAATGAGTAAATGAATCACGAATTTAGACTGTGAGCCCCTTGTGGGACGGGGACTCTGACTCACCTAATTTTCTGATATCCACCTCAGTCAGTCAATTGTATTTATTGAGCGCTTACTGTGTGCAGAGCACTGAACTAAGCACTCAGGAGAAGACAACAGAACAATACAACAGACACATTCCCTGCCCACAACGAATTTATGGTCTAGAGGATTATCAGGGATTAGCAGTAATAGTAGTTGTTGTAGTATTTATTGAGCACCCTCTTGGTGCAAATGCACTGTGCTAGATGCTGGGGAAGAACTGAATAATAAAGTGACACATTCCCTGACAACAAAGAATGTAATAATAATAATGATGATGGTATTTGTCAAGGGCTTACTTTGTGCCCAGCACTGTTCAAAGCGCTGGGGGGGGATACAAGGTAATCAGGTTGTCCCACATGGGGCTCACAATCTTAATCCCCATCTTACAGTTGAGGGACCTGAGGCACAGAGAAGTTAAGTGACTTGCCCAAAGTCACACAGCTGACAAGCGGCGGAACTGGGATCAGAACCCATGTCCTCCGACTCCCAAGCCCGGGCTCTTTCCACCGAGCCACACTGCTTCTCAGTACAAACTACAAACTAATGTGGGAGAAAAACAGAATAATACAACACCGTCAAAATAAATAAATTGAGCAGATGAATGTTTAATAAATACCACGATCATCGTAGTAATAGTATTCACCGAGCCCCCTCTGAGCCTAATTGGTCGGGAAATACAAGACAAGATCAATTCCCTGCCTACAAGGAGTTTACACTCTAATGGCAACTAGCTAAGGGGATTACTGTTGTTTGTGCCCAGGCATCCTTCATCTCATTTTTTTTTCTGTTATAATCTCTTCTAGATGGAGTTTATTAGAAAAGCACGGAAACAGTTATGATAACCAAATAATGAAGATACTCTGTATTAGTGCAGGCTGTTTGGTCAAAATGAACCTTCCCAAGGTTCTAGCAAGAGATGAAATTGGAGATAACTGCAGAGCACTGAGGAGCACTTGCAGAGCACTGCAGAGCAGTTAGGGAATCTGTCTCTGAGCGGAAAAGGAGTCAATTCAGTCCCAGCTTCTGATTCATAAATTCTTCACCCCAGGCTTTCTTCTGAGAACCTGGTTCCCCAGAAAATTCAGACAAGCTCTTCAGGGAGAACTGAAGCCATAAGAATCTCACCATCCTTTGCCGTCAGGGGTGTCTGCTTCAACCACGAAGGACAACTATACAACTGTATAGTTATGTAACAGCTATATAACAAAATCCAGCATGTCTATCTTCAACGACAACCACAATTCCCAGGAATAAGATGACAGGGTATCGCCAAAGATGTGTTTCCTTCTATAGTCGACCTTAAATTGTCTTCGCCAGCTGCTCACCGACGAATGTGCGATGGATTTTCCTTGAAGTAACAAAACCCAACAGCGGAGTGGTGTAGAGGAGAGAGTGCAGACCCAGGAGTTAGAGGGTTATGGACAGCCCCTGTTCCATGTGGGGCTCACAGTCTCAATCCCCATTTTACAGATGAGGGAACTGAGGCCCAGAGAAGTGAAACAGCGTGGCTCAATGGAAAGAGCACGGGCTTTGGAGTCAGAGGTCATGGGTTCAAATCCCTGCTCCACCAATTGTCAGCTGTGTGACTTCGGACAAGTCACTTAATCAATCAATCAATCAATCGTATTTATTGAGTGCTTACTGTGTGCAGAGCACTGTACTAAGCGCTTGGGAAGTACAAGTTGGCAACATATAGAGACAGTCCCTACTCAACAGTGGGCTCACAACTTCTCAGTGCCTCAGTTACCTCAACTGTAAAATGGGGATTAAGACTGTGAGCCCCCCCCGGGGGACAACCTGATCACCTTGTAACCTACCCAGAGCTTAGAACAGTGCTTTGCAGATAGTAAGCGCTTAATAAATGGCATTATAAATAAAACACAGAAAATAAGGGCATGAAAGTTGAACTCTCCCCCTGAAAACTTGGGTTCTAAAAGATAGGGGCAGGGAGCGTGTCTGCTTAATGTTGTTTTGCACTCTCCCACGAGCTTAGTGCAGTGCTCTGCACATAGTAAGCACTCAATCAATACGAATGAATGAATGAATGAATGAATGAATGAATGAATGAAAGTCACCTCTGCTGCCACCCTGACTCAAGCAGAACCATGGGGCACTTTAGGTAACAACTTTCTTTGAACTTTTCATCTTCGAGGATTGAATTGCTGTTCATCTTCCAAGGGACTTCGGTCCATTAGTCGATCATTTTTATTGCATGCTTATGGTGTCCAAAGCACTGTACTAAGCCAGTCAATTGCATTTATTGAGTGCTGTGTGCAGAGCACTGTATTAAGCACTTAGGAGAATATGATACAACACATTCCCTGCCCACAATGGGTTTACAGTCTAATAATAATAATAATAATAATGGCATGTATTAAGTGCTTACTATATGCAAAGCACTGTTCTAAGTGCTGGGGAGGTAACAAGGTGATCAGGTTGTCCCACAGGGGGCTCTCAGTCTTCATCCCCATTTTACAGATGAGGTCACTGAGGCACAGAGAAGTTAACTGACTGGCCCAAAGTCACACAGCTGACAATTGGTGGAGCTGGGATTTGAACCCATGACCTCTGACTCCAAAGCCCGGGCTCTTTCCACTGAGCCATGCTGCTTCATAAGGCAATATAATGGAGTTGGTACAAATGTTCCTTGCCCCCAAGGAGTTTGCTAACCAAGGGAATTGTGTGCTACCAGAAAGCCGAGCTTTCCGACATGTTCCGTGACAGGAATCCACAGTAAAAGCCTCCTGGCTGCTATCAAACACCAAAACCTCTAGACTGTAAGCTCACTGTGGGCAGGGAATGTGTCCACCAACTCCTAAGCGCTTAGTACAGTACCCTGCACCCAGTAAGCGCTCAGTAAATCCCACCGATTGAAAGCCTGGGGTGTTGTCTGTATTTTATGTACAACAATATCGCAGGGAGATGGCAGGTGGAATTGTACAGCTGTGTCCTGCCTATAATTGCAGGAAGGAAACAAAACCAAATCATTTAATTGCCAAAGTAGCCAATAAATTGATAGTTTCTGTGTCCACCCTGATGATCATGAATCTACCCCAGCACTTAGTACAGTGCCCGGCAAGTAAGCGCTTAACAAGTTCCATAAATTTAAGAATCCACTGTTTTTCAGGGCTCATCTAGCCTCCTGCTTGGAACATTTATAAAACAAGCCTTCCCAAAATCACAGCAACCCCATCAGGTGACTGCGTCTTTTCCTCAATGGTCGTGGCAAACTGGCAAAACTGTGGACGTCTTGATCGAATTGTCAGAACGGGGACAGACTGAAACGGAGGTCATCGATCTGCCTGTTAATGAGCCCAAACTTGGAAAATGGATGGAAAATGGGGAGGAATGGGAATGATAATAGGAGTCCCCCTTAGTGGAGGAGTCTCCCTTAGTGGAGAGACTGGAGAATGGAAAATGGAGAGAAAAAATGAACAAATCCAAACCAAAACTTCCTACTCAGAGTAGATGGTTCTTGACTGAGAAGAAGAACAAGAAGAATGGAGTGGAGATCTCAGCCTCTATCTCTGACTGGCCCCAGGACCAGATAATAATGATAATAATAATAATAATAATAATAATAATAATAATAATAATAGTATTTGTTAAGCATTTACTATGTGTCAAGCACATTCTAAGCGCTGGGGTAGATACATGGTAATCAGGTTGTCCCATGCGTGGCTCACAGTCTTAATCTCCATTTTACAGATGAAGTAACTGAGGCACAGAGAACGTGGCTCAGTGGAAAGAGCCCGGGCTTTGGAGTCAGAGGTCATCAGTTCAAATCCCGGCTCTGCCACTTGTCAGCTGTGTGACTTTGGGAAAGCCACTTAACTTCTCTGTGCCTCAGTTACCTCATCTTTCAAATGGGGATTAAAACTGTGAGCCCCACGTGGGACAACCTGATCACCTTGTAAACTCCCCAGCGCTTAGGACAGTGCTTTCCACATAGTAAGCGCTAAATAAATGCCATTATTATTATTATTAGGTGACTTGTCCAAAGTCACACAGCTGATAAGTGGCGGAACTGGATTAGAACCCATGACCTCTGATTCTCAAGCCCTTGCTCTTTCCATTAAACTACGCTGCTTCTCTAATAATTGTGGCATCTGCTAAGCGCTTGCTGTACTAAGGGCTGGGGTGGATACTGATAACCTTGTATGTACCCCAGTGCTTAGAAGAGTGCCTGGCACATAGTAAGTGCTTAACAAATATTATTATTATTATTATTCCCAGCAAATTGGTTTGGACACAGTCCCTGTCCCGCGTGGGGCCCACACTCTCAATCCCCATTTTCCAGATGAGGTAACCGAGGCCCAGAGAAGTGAAGTGACCTGCCTAAGGCCCCACAGCAGACAGGTGGAGGAGCCAGAATTAGAAACCATGATCTTCTGACTCCCAAGCTACTGTTCTATCGACTAGGCCTCGCCGCTTCTACGGACCGGATCAGACGAAGGTGGCTTTGTACTGCTGGTCTGGGGTCCTCTTGGGCTCGGTCTTGACTGCGACCATGGATGGGAGGTCTGACATCTTGTAAACGCCTGTCCTCATCCTCCCCTGGCAGGATCGCAGCTCAGAGACGCACCCCTCGAAACCGAGGCCCCCCGCCGACTCCGAGCGGGGAGGGAGGCTCTCTCCTCCCGCCGGGACACCGTCCTGGTCAACGGCTCCGTCCCTGGGGAGGGGCTGGCTCCGGGGGCGAGGACCGCCATGGGGGAAGTGGCAGGGGTTCGCCGCCGCGACGTAGACCTTCTGCTCTTCGGCCTTTCCGAACGGTTCCATCTTCCTCACGCGATTGACCCCTGACGGCAGAAGGAAGAAAGTCTGGGATTAGTCGAGGCTGGGAATGTCTGACTCTTTAATGCCCCACACAGACAGTCCTTAGTTCTTCCTTTCGCTCCATCACTACTTTGCGTGGTTCTGTCGGCTTTAAAGTCCTCCATCACCTTGCTCGTTCCTACATCACTTCGCTACCCTCCTACCACAATCCAGCCCGCACACTTCGCTCTTCTGATGCCAACCTTCTCACTCTATTTCAATCTTGTCTATCTCGCCACCAACGCTTTGTCCATATCCTGCCTCTGGCCCGGAATGCCTTCCCTCTTCAAATCCAACAGACAATTACTCTCCCATTGCTTCAAAACCTAAATGAGGGCCCTTTTCCTCCTACAGGCCTTCCCAGATTAAGCCCCCTCCCTTTCCTCTTCTCCCACTCCCTTCTGCTTCGCCCTGACTTGCTCCCTCTATTCATTCCCGCATCACTTGCGTCCATATCTGTAATTCATTAATTTATATTACTATCTGTCTCCCCCGCTCTAGACTCTAAGTTCTTTGTGGGCAAGGAAGGTGTCAGTTTATTATTATATTGTCCTCTCCCAAGCCCTTAGTACAGTACTCTGCACACAGTAAGCTCTCAATAAATATGATTAAATGAAGGGATGAATAATAATTGTACTTCCCAAGCGCTTAGTACAGTGCTCTGCACACAGTAAGCGCTCAACAAATATGATTAAATGAAGGGATGAATAATAATTGTGGAAATTGTAATAATAGTAATGGCATATGCCATTCTGTTCTAAGCGCTGGGGTGGTTACAAGTTTATCAGCTTGGATGCAGTCCCTGGCCCACATGATGCTCACAGGCTAAGGAAGAAAGAGGGAGGGAACTGAATCCCCATTTTAAGTGTTGAGGAAACTGAGACACAGAGAAGTTCAGTGAGTCGTCCAAAGTCACACAGCAGGCAGGTGGCAGAACCGGGATTAGAACCCAGGAGGGCCACGCTGCTTCCCATTTGTTAAGCGCTTACTATGTGCCAAGCCCTGTTCTAAGCCCTGGGGTAGATATAAGATTATCAGGTCTCATTTGGGGCTCACATTTTAAGCAGCGGGGCCTAATGGACAGAACTCAGGCCTGGGAGCCAAAAGGTCATGGGTTCTAATCCCAGCTCTGCCACTTGTCTGTTGTGTGACCTTGGGAAAGTCATTTCAAGCGCTTAGTACAGTGCTCTGCACATAGTAAGCGCTCAATAAATACGATTGATGATGATAGTAAATGCTCAATAAATACAACTGAATGAAGGAATGAATTTCACTTCTCTGGGCCTCAGTTACCTCATCCGTAAAATAGGGATTGAGGCTGAGAACCCCATGTGGGAAAGGGACTGCATCCAACCTGGTAAACTTGTATCCACTCCTGCTTTTAGTACAGTGCCTGGCACACACTAAGCACTTAACAAATACCACAGTTAATATTATTATTATTTTAGCAACATAGAAGCCACATCCATGACTTCATTCTGCAGACGAAATCAGTCTGAAATACCGTCTTCCCCGTGAGAATGGAAGATCCTGGTGGGCAGGAAATGTGTTCTCACTTGCTTATTTTGTATTTCCCAAGCACTTAGTACGGTGCATTGCGGCACCCAAGAGTGCGCTCAATAAATACCGTTCCTACAAAGAGCAGAGAAGAGAGTTCCAATCCATTTCCAAAGTATCCTTGTTGGAGTAAAGGGCCAGCAAAATCCACGGTCGAGGCTGGCCCGGAAATCAAGTCAAAGAGACCTCATCATCATTCATTCATTCATTCAATCATATTTATTGAGCTCTTACTGTGTGCAGAGCACTGTACTAAGCGCTTGGAAAGTACAATTCAGCAACAGAGACAATTGCTACCCAATAACTGGCTCACAGTCTTGAAGGGGGGAGACAGACAACAAAACAATACAAAGCAAGTAAACAGGCATCAATAGCATCAATATAAATAAATAGAATTATAGATATATACACACCATTAATAAAATAAATAGAATAATAAATAGGTACATATATGCACAAGTGCTGTGGGGAGGGGAGGGGGTAGAGCAGGGGGAGGGAGTCAGGGTGATGGGAAGAAGAGGAGGAGCAGAGGAAAAGGGGGACAGTCTGGGAATGGTACTCACTGAGCACTTACTGTGTAGAGCACTGTACTAAACGCTTGGGAGAGTACAATACAGCAGAGTTGTTGATATACATTCCCTGACCGCTGAGAGGTCCTCAGAAAGGAGCAGGATCCCCTCAAATGCAGAATAGACTGTAAGCTCTGTTATACTGCAATAATAATGATTATTATTACGGTACTTGTTAAGGGTTTACTGTGTGTCAAGCACTGTACTAAACGTGGGGTAAATTCAAGTAAATCATGTTGGACACAGTCCCTGTTCCACATTTCCTTTTTCCAAATCCAATGGCCTCTACTCTTCTCTGCAGAGAAGCAGCGTGGCTCAGTGGAAAGAGCACGGGCTTGGGAGTCCGAGGTCATGGGTTCTAATCCCGGCTCCACCACATGTCTGCTGTGTGACCCTGGGCAAGTCACTTAACTTCTCTGAGCCTAAGTTACCTCATCTATAAAATGGAGATTAAGACTGTGAGCCCCGCGTGGGACAACCTGATCACCTTGTAACCTCCCCAGTGCTTTGCACATAGTAAGTGCTTAACAAATACCACCATTATTGCTATTATTATTACTCCATCCTAATCCTCCTCGACCTCTCAGCTACCTTCGACACTATGGACCACCCACTTCTCCTGGAAACAACAGCCAAACTTTACTTCGCTGCCACTGTCCCAGACTGAGCCCCCTTTTTCCTCTCCTCCTCCCCATCCCCCCTGCCCTACCTCCTTCCCCTCCCCATAGCACTTGTATATATATATTTGTACAGATTTATTACTCTATTTATTTTACTTGTACATATTTGCTACTCTATTTTGTTAATGATGTGCACGTAGCTTTAATTCTATTTGTTCTGACGATTTTGACACCTGTCTACATGTTTTGTTGTGTTGTCTGTCTCCCCCTTCTAGACTGTGAGCCCGTTGTTGGGTAGGGACCATCTCTATATGTTGCCGACTTGTACTTCCCATGCGCTTAGTACAGTGCTCTATACACAGTAAGCGCTCAATAAATACGATTGAATGAATGAATGAATTAACTGTCTCTCTCCTGATTCTCCTCTTATTCTCGGTCTCTTTCCTGGGATCCTCCTTTGCCTCCCACCCCCAAATGTGGGGGTCCCTCAATATTCAGTTCTGGGTCCCCTTCTATTCTTCCCCTTGGAGAACTCTTTCGCTCCCATGGCTTCAACCCCATCTCAGTGCAGATGATTCCAAATCTCCCTCTCCATCCCTGATCTCTCTGCTTCTCTGCAGTTTCTCATTTCCTCCTGCCTTCAGGACATCTCTACTTGGATATCCCACCAACACCTCAAACTTAACAGGTCCAAAACACAGCTCTTCATCTTCTTCCCACCCAAACCCTAGCCTCCCCCTGACTTTCCCATCACTGTAAACAGAACCACCATCCTCCCTGTCTCACATATCCTTGGCATTATCTCCAACTTGTCCCTCTCCTTCAACCCACATATTCAATCTGTCACCAAATCCTGTCAGTTCAACCTTCACAACTTCGCTAAAATCGTCCTTTCCTCTCCATCCAAACTGCTACCATGTTCATCCAAGCACTCACCCTATCCCACCTTGATTACTTCATCAGCCTCCTCACTGACCTCCCTGCCCCCTGTCTCTCCCCACTCCAGTCCATATTTCACTCTGCCGCCTGGATCATTTTTCTACAAAAACGTTCAGGCCATGTTTCCCCAAGCATCTGCAGTGGTTTCCCATAATAACAATAATAATAATGATGGCATTTAAGCAGTCAATCAATCATATTTATTGAGCCCTTACTGTGTGCAGAGTAATAATAATAATGGCATGTATTAAGTGCTTACTATGTGCAAAGCACTGTTCTAAGTGCTGGGGAGGTTACAAGGTGATCAGGTTGTCCCACATGGAGCTCACAGTCTTAATCCCCATTTTACAGATGGGGTAACTGAGGCCCAGAGAAGTGAAGTGACTGTCCAAAGTCACACAGCTGACAGTTGGCGGAGCCGGGATTTGAACCCATGACCTCTGACTCCATAGACCGGGCTCTTTCCACTGAGCCACGCTGCTTCTCCACATCAAACAGAAACTCCTCACCAACGCCTTTAGAGTCGTCAATCTCCTTGCCCCCTCCTACCTTACTTTCCTGATTTCCCACTGTATCCCAGCCCTCACACTTCACTCCTGTAATGCCAACCTACTCACTGTACCTGATCTCCTCTATCATGCAACCCCTGCCCCCTCACCCACACCTGGCCTCTGGCCTGGAACTCTCCCCCCTCTTCATTCATTCAATCGTATTTATTGAGCACTTACTGTGTGCAGAGCACTGTACTAAGCACTTGGAAAGTACAATTGGGCAACAGATAGAGACAGTCCCTACCCAACAACAGTCTCACAGTCTAGAAGGGGCAGGCAGACAACCAAGAAAAACAAGATACAAGAGCATAGATCTGCAACTTTTTGACATAAACAGTTCACAGCCATAAACAGTTCAGATTGGAGTCATATCCAACAGATGTTCACACTCCCCACTTTCAAAACCTTATTAAAAGCACGCCTCTTCCAAGAGGCCTTCCTCAAATAAATCCTCATTTCTTCCTCTCCAACTCCCTTCTGAATCACCCTAGCACTAGGATTTCCATCCTTTATTCACCCCTTCCACAGCCCCATAGCACTTATGCACATCCCCATAACTGAATTTATTATTATTATCACTAATCCTAATAATAATGGTATTTGTTAATTCATTCATTCATTCAATCACATTTATTGAGTGCTTACTGTGTGCAGAGCACTGTAATAATAATAATAATGGCATTTGTTAAACGCTTACTATGCGAGAAGCACTGTTCTAAGCGCTGGGGGGGGCACAAGGTGATCAACTTGTCCCACAGGGGGGCTCACAGTCTTAATCCCCATTTTCCAGATGAGGTAACTGAGGCTCAGAGAAGTGAAGTGACTTGCCCAAGGTCACACAGCAGACGTGGTGGATCCAGGATTCGAACCCATGACCTTTGGCTCCAAAGCCCATGCTCTTTCCACTGAGCCATGCTGCTTCTACTAAGTGCTTGGGAAGTACATATAGAGATGGTCCCTAACCAACAACGGGCTCACAGTCTAGAAGGGGGCTCACAGTCTAGAAGCGCTTACTATGTGCCAAGCACTGCACTAAGCGCTGGGGTGGATACAAGCAAATTGGGTTGGACACTGTCCCTATCATTCATTCATTCATTCAGTTGTATTTATTGAGCGCTTACTGTGTGCAGAACACTAGACTAAGCGCTTGGGAGAGTATGACACAACAATAAACAGATACATTCCCTGCCCACAAGTTTACAGTCTCTCCCACTTGGAGCTCACAGTCTCAACCCCCATTTTACAGATGAGGGAACTGAGGTCCAGAAAAGTGAAGAGACTTGCCCAAGATCACACAGCAGCCATGTGCTGGAGTCAGAATTAGAACCCATGACCCGTTTGACTCCCATGTCCCTGATCTAAGGGACATTGCCAAGATCCGCCCTTTCCTCTCCATCCAAACCGCTACCCTGCTCATTCAAGCTCTCATCCTATCCCGTCTGGACTACTGCACTAGCCTTCTCTCTGATCTCCCATCCTCGTGTCTCTCTCCACTTCAATCCATACTTCATGCTGCTGCCCGGATTATCTTTGTCCAGAAACGCTCTGGACATATTACTCCCCTCCTCAAAAACCTCCAATGGCTACCGATCAATCTGCGCATCAGACAGAAACTCCTCACCCTGGGCTTCAAGGCTGTCCATCACCTCGCCCCCTCCTACCTCACCTCCCTTCTCTCCTTCTACTGCCCAGCCCGCACCCTCCGCTCCTCCACTGCTAATCTCCTCACTGTACCTCGCTCTCGCCTGTCCCGCCGTCGACCCCCGGCCCACGTCATCCCCCGGGCCTGGAATGCCCTCCCTCTGCCCATCCGCCAAGCTAGCTCTCTTCCTCCCTTCAAGGCCCTGCTGAGAGCTCACCTCCTCCAGGAGGCCTTCCCAGACTGAGCCCCTTCTTTCCTCTCCCCCTCGTCCCCCTCTCCATCCCCCCGTCTTACCTCCTTCCCTTCCCCACAGCACCTGTATATATGTATATATGGTTGTACATATTTATTACTCTATTTATTTATTTATTTATTTATTTTACTTGTACATTTCTATCCTACTTATTTTATTTTGTTGGTATGTTTGGTTCTGTTCTCTGTCTCCCCCTTTTAGACTGTGAGCCCACTGTTGGGTAGGGACTGTCTCTATGTGATGCCAATTTGTACTTCCCAAGCGCTTAGTACAGTGCTCTGCACATAGTAAGCACTCAATAAATACGATTGATTGATTGATTGATTGATTGAGGCCTTCCCAGACTGAGCCCCTTCCTTCCTCTCCCCCTCGTCCCCCTCTCCATCCCCCCATCTTACCTCCTTCCCTTCCCCACAGCACCTGTATATATGTATATATGCTTGTACATATTTATTACTCTATTTATTTATTTTACTTGTACATATCTATTCTATTTATTTTATTTTGTTAGTATGTTTGGTTTTGTTCTCTGTCTCCCCCTTTTAGACTGTGAGCCCACTGTTGGGTAGGGACCGTCTCTATATGTTGCCAACTTGTACTTCCCAAGCACTTAGTACAGTGCTCTGCACACAGTAAGTGCTCAATAAATATGATTGAATGAATGAATTCACAGCTTAGAGCCAGGAAGTGAACTCTCTTCATGCTGAGCCCCAAAATATGCAAAAGACAGGCGGCACAAAAGTCATTCCATTTCTATTTGGTGACCGAACGACAAGTTAGCAGGTGCTGAGAAGGGTGAAGAGAGATACTTCAGATTAAGGTCGAAACCTCGACTCTTGTATTCCTAAAGATTGCTCCCTTTATTCAACCCACCCAAGACCCCACAGCATTTATGTCTCTACCCATAATTCATTTATTCATATTAATGTCTGCCTCCCCCTCTAGACTGTAAGCTCCCTGTGGGCAGGGAACGTTTCTACCAACTCTGCTGTATTCTATTCTCCGACAATGACTCTCCTCCTGTTCAAAGCCTTATTATTGAGGGCCCATCTCCTCCAAGAGGCCTTCCCTGATGAAGCCCTCCTTTCCTCTTCTCTCACTCCCTTCTGAGTCGTCCTGACTTGCTCCATTTCTTCATCCCCCTGCCCCCTGTACTTATGTACGTATCTGTAAATGATTTATTTCTAATAACGTCTATCTGCCCCTCTGGACTGTAAACTCATTCATTCATTCATTCAATCGTATTTATTGAGCGCTCACTGTGTGCAGAGCTCTGTACTAAGCGTTTGGGAAGTAAAAGTCGGCAACATCTAGAGATGGTCCCTACCCAACAAAGGGCTCAGAGTCTAGAAGGGGGAGACAGACAACAAAACATGTAGACAGGTGTCAAAATCATCAGAACAAATAGAATTATAGCTATATGCACGTCATTAACAAATAGAATAGTAAATATGTACAAGTAAAATAGAGTAATAAATCTGTACAAATATATACAAGTGCTGTGGGGAGGGGAAGGAGGTAGGGCAGGGGGATGGGGAGGAGGAGAGGAAAAAGGGGGTTCAGTCTGGGAAGGCCTCCTGGAGGAGGTGAGCTCTCAGTAGGGCTTTGAAGGGAGGAAGAGAGCTAGCTTGGCAGATGTGTGGAGGGAGGGCATTCCAGACCAGGGGAAGGATGTGGGCCGGGGGTCGACGGCAGGACGGGCGAGAACAAGGTACAGTGAGGAGGTTAGCAGCGGCAGAGGAGCGGAGGGTGTGGGCTGGGATGGAGAAGGAGGGAAGGGAGGGGAGGTAGGAGGGGACAGGTGATGGACAGCCTTGAAGCCGAGAGTGAGGAGTTTTTGCTTGATGCATAGGTTGACTGGCAGCCACTGGAGATTTTTGAGGAGGGGAGTAACATGCCCAGAGTGTTGCTGCACAAAGATGATCTGGGCAGCAGCGTGAAGTATAGACTGGAGTGGGGAGAGACAGGAGGATGGGAGACCAGAGAGGAGGCTGATGCAGTAATCCAGTCGGGATAGGATGAGAGATTAAACCAGAACTCGTTGTGGGGAGGGAGTACGTCCCTTTATTGTTATATTGTACACTCCCAAGGCCTTAGTACAATGCTCTGCATACTGTAAACGCTCAATAAATACTGAATGGCTACTCAGCCAAGCGCTTAGTACAGTGCTCTGCAAACAGTAAGGGCTCAATAAATACTATTGATTGACTGATTAAGCAGGTTTGTAATTAAAATAGCCTCTAGACTATAAGCTCATTGTGGGCAGGCAATGTGTCTGCTTATTGTTGGATTGACTCTCCCAAGCACTGTACTAAGCGACTGGGAGAGTAGAGCATAACAGAGTTCATTCATTCATTCAATCGTATTTATTGAGCACTTACTGTGTGCTGAGCACTGTACTAAGCGCTTGGGAAGTACAAGTTGGCAACATATGGAGATGGTCCCTACCCAACAATGGGCTCACAGTCTAACAAAGGGTGTCTGCTGCTACAAATCATTATCACCCTTCTATCCAGCGCTTAGTACAGTGCCCGACACACAGAGAAGTAGCGTGGCTCAGTGGAAAGAGCACAGTCCCGGGTTCTAATCCTGGAGTTGATAGATATGTTCCCTGCTCGTGAGAAGTGAGGGAGATGGACATTAGTAGAGATTAAATATAGAGAAGCAGCATGGTGTAGTGGTTAGAGCACAGGCCTGGAGTCAGACAGCTCATGGGTTCTAACTGTACTTAGTACAGTGCTCTGCACATAGTAAGTGCTCAATAAATATGATTGATGGACTGACTCAAATTGCCACATCCCAGGCTGGGATGTTCCACTTGTTAAACTTTTTCTTTTCATAAGAAATATTCCAGCGGCCAAGGGGTCTTTTTATGGTATTTGTTAAGCGCTTAATAAGAATAATTTTGGTATTTGTTAAGCACTTACTATGTGCCAAGCACTGTTCTAAGCGCTGGGGGAGATACAAGGTAATCAGGTTGTCCCACGTGGGACTCACAGTCTTCATCCCCATCTTACAGATGAGGGAACTGAGGCACAGAGAAGTTCAATGACTTGGCCAAAATCACACAGCTGACAATTGGCAGAGCCGGGATTTGAACCCATCACCTCTGACTCCAAAGCCCGGGCTCTTTCCACTGAGCCACACTGCTTCTCTAAATCTCTGTGTGACTTGCCCAAAGTCACACAGCTGATAAGTGTGATAAGTGTGTGAGCCCTTCTAGACTGTGAGCCCATGGTTGGGTAGGGACCGTCTCTCTATGTTGCCGACTTGTACTTCCCAAACCCTTAGTACAGTGCTCTGCACACAGTAAGCGCTCAATAAATACGACTGAATTAAGTGGCGGAGCCGGGATTAGAACTCGGGACCGTGCTCTTTCCACTGAGCCATGCTGCTTCTCTGTGTGTCGGGCACTGTACTAAGCGCTGGATAGAAGGGTGATAATGATTTGTAGCAGCAGACCCCCCTTGTTAGACTGTGAGCCCATTGTTGGGTAGGGACCATCTCTGTATGTTGCCAACTTGTACTTCCCAAGCTCTTAGTACAGTGCTCTGCACACAGTAAGTGCTCAATTCATTCATTCAATCGTATTTATTGAGCACTCAATAAATAGGATTGAATGAATGAACCTCTCACGGGCAGAGTTGTGTGCCAGGAGGTTAATGTATTCCTTACCACCCCTGTTTACCTTCCAAAGTAAACATTGGCCAGCACCCGACAACCTAGTTTCTCTTTCCACTTGGAAAGCCCAAGCCAGCATTTTCAACATTCATAACTCGTCCAAGCCCAAATTCTGTCCAAGCTTAGCCAAGAAATGTCAATTAGCATCGCCTCTGCATCTTGCCGAAGGTGTCTAGGAGTCTGCCGTTAGCAGACTCTGGGCTTTTTTGGGAAAAAAGCCATTCGTTTTCACAGCTGGAGGAGTCAAATTCAAAATCAGGTTTTGCTTTTTTTTTCCTAACCTCCCACGCTTCCCTCTCCTGATTCCCTAGGAGAAATGTAACTTTGAAAAAGGGAAACGTTGAGAAAGATTTGGTGGCATTTGGTCACAAAGATAGCATTGAAAAGAGCATCTGCGATGTTGATGATGATGATGATGGCATTTGTTAAGCGCCTACTATGTGCCAAGCACTGTTCTAAACAGTGGGGAGGATACAAGGTGATCAGGTTGTCTGACGTGGGGCTCACAGTCTTCATCCTCATCAATCAATCAATCAATCAATCGTATTTATTGAGCGCTTACTATGTGCAGAGTACTG
Source organism: Tachyglossus aculeatus (assembly GCF_015852505.1). NCBI lineage: Eukaryota > Metazoa > Chordata > Mammalia > Monotremata > Tachyglossidae > Tachyglossus > Tachyglossus aculeatus. Next base: position 3,122,497 of record NC_052069.1, on the reverse strand, counting down.
TACTAAGCGCTTGGGAAGTACAAATTGGCAACACATAGAGACAGTCCCTACCCAACAGTGGGCTCACAGTCTAAAAAACTGTCACAGTCCTCATTTTACAGATGAGGGAACCGAGGCCCAGAGAAGTGAAGTGACTTGCCCAAAGTCACACAGCTGACAAGTGGCAGCCGGGATTAGAACCCATGACCTCTGACTCCCAAGCCCAGGCTCTTTCCACTGAGCCACACTGCTTCTTAACTGCGTGAAGCAGAGACATTCATTCATTCAATCCATATTGATTGAGCGCTTGCTGTGTGCGGAGCGCTGTGCTAAGCGCTTGGGAAGTACACGGGAGAGGTGGCCAACCGGGCTGGCCCCGCGCCCCTCCCCCTGACCGGGGTTAGTGCCTGCTGATAATAATTATAATAATAATAACATTTATTAAGAGCTTACTTTGTGCAATGTACAGTGCTAAGCGCTGTTCTAAGTTGATGTGAGCCCGTTGTTGGGTAGGGTTAAGCGCTTAGTACAGTGCGCTGCACAGAATAAGCGCTAAATAAATACGATTGAATGAATGAATGAATGACCGTCTCTACATGTTGCTGACTTGTACTTCCCAAGCACTTGGTACAGTGCTCTGCACACAGTAAGTGTTCAATAAATACGATTGAATGAATGAATGAATGAATGACCGTCTCTATATGTTGCTGACTTGTACTTCCCAAGCGCTTGGTACAGTGCTCTGCACACAGTAAGCGCTCAATAAATACGATTGAATGAATGAATGAATGAATGACCGTCTCTATATGTTGCTGACTTGTACTTCCCAAGTGCTTGGTACAGTGCTCTGCACACAGTAAGTGCTCAATAAATATGATTGAATGAATGAATGAATGACCGTCTCCATATGTTGCCGACTTGTACTTCCCGAGCACTTAGTCCAGTGCTCTGCACACAGTAAGCGCTCAATAAATACGACTGAATGAATGAGTGAATGAATGACTGTCTCTATACGTTGCCAACTTGTACTTCCCAAGTGCTTAGTACAGTGCTCTGCACATAGTAAGCGCTCAATAAATACAATTGATTGATTGATTGATTGCTCAATACAGTACCCTGCACACAGTAACCACTCAATAAATACCATTGATTTTGGTATCAGTAGAATTCATTCATTCAATTGTATTTATTGAGTACTTAATGTGTGTAGAGCACTATACTAAGCACTTGGGAAGTACAAGTTGGCAACATATAGAGACGATCCCTACCCAACAACGGCTCACGGTCTAGAAAGGGGAGACAGACAACAAAACAAAACATGTAGACTGATGTCCAAACCACCAGAATAAATAGAATTATAGCTATATGCACATCATTAACAAAATAGATAAATATGCAGCATGGCGTAGTGGTTAGAGCCCGGGCCTGAGAGTCAGAAGGTCGTGGGTTTCAATCCCACTCTGCCACTTGTCTGCTGGGTGACCTTGGGCAAGTCACTTCACTTCTCTAGGCCTCAGTTACCTCATTTGTAAAATGGGGATTGAGACTGTGAGCACTGTTCTAAGCACTGGAGATGTTACGAGGTGATCATGTTGCCCTACGGGGGGCTCACAGTCTCAATCCCCATTTTCCAGATGAGGGAACTGAGGCCCAGAGATGTGAAGTGACTTGCCCAAAGTCACACAGCTGATAATTGGCGGAGCCTGGATTTGAACCCATGACCTCTGACTCCAAAGCCCCTGCTCTTTCCACTGAGCCACGCTGCTTCTCCACTTGTCTGCTGTGTGACCTTGGGCAAGCCACTTCACTTCTCTGGGCCTCAGTTCCCTCATCTGTAAAATGGGGGTTAAGACTGTGAGCCCCACGTGGGACAACCTGATCACCTTGTATCTATCCCTGGCCTTAGAACAATGCTTGGCACATAGTAAGCACATAACAAATACCATCATTAGTATTATCCCCATTTTACAGATGAGGGCTGTCCCCCCTTCTAGACTGTTGTCTCCCCCTTCTAGACTGCGAGCCCGCTGTTGGGTAGGGACCGTCTCTATATGTTGTCAACTTGTACTTCCCAAGCGCTTAGTACAGTGCTCTGCACACAGTAAGCGCTCAGTAAATACAATTAAATGAATGAATGAATGAGGCCCAGAGACATGAAGGGACTTGCTGAAAGTCACAAAGCAGACACGTGGTAGAGCAAGGATTAGAACCCAGGACCATCTGACTCCCATGCTCTATTCACTAAGCCATGCTGTCTACTAACTCTACTGCACTTTCCCAAGCGCTTAGTAGAGTGCTCTGCACAGAGTAGGTGTTCAGCAAATTCCTTTGATCAATCAATGGTATCTATTGAACACTTTCTATGCGCAGAGCACTGTTCTAAGTGCTCGGGAAAGTACCATACAACAGAATTAGCAGATGTGTGGATCCTTAACAGGTCTTTTTTAACAAAAAAAATGGTACTTATTCAGAACTTACTAAGTGCCAGGCACTGTAATAATAATAATAATAATAATAATGGTATTTATTAAGTGCTTACTATGTGCAAAGCACTGTTCTAAGCACTGGGGAGGTTACAAGGTGATCAGGTTGTCCCACGGGGGGATCACAGTCTTCATCCCCATTTTATAGATGAGGTAACTGAGGCAAAGAGAAGTAAAGTGACTTGCCCAAAGTCACATAGCTGACAATTGGTGGAGCCAGGATTTGAACCCATGACCTCTGACACCAAAACCCGTGCTTTTTCCACTGAGCCATGCTGCTTCTCTAAACATAAATACACGTTTATCAGGTTGGACACAGCCCTTGTCCCACAAGGGGCTCACAGTCTCATGACTGAACTCCTTATCTTCCCTCCCAAACCCTGCCCTCTCCCTGACTTTCCCATCACTGTTGACGGCACTGCCATCCTTCCCGTCTCACAAGCCCGCACCCTTGGTGTCATCCTCGACTCCGCTCTCTCGTTCACCCCTCACATCCAATCAGTCACCAAAACCTGCCGGTCTCAGCTCCACAACATCGCCAAGATCCGCCCTTTCCTCTCCATCCAAACCACTACCCTGCTTGTTCAATTTCTCATCCTATCCAGTCTGGATTACTGCATCAGCCTCCTCTCTGATCTCCCATCCTCCTGTCTCTCCCCGCTTCAATCCATACTTCATGCCACTGCCCGGATCGTCTTTGTGCAGAAACGCTCTGGGCATGTTATTCCCCTCCTCAAAAATCTCCGGTGGCTACCAATCAACCTACGCATCAGGCAAAAACTCCTCACCCTAAGGCTGTCCATCCCCTCGCCCCCTCCTACCTCACCTCCCTTCTCTCCTCCAGCTCAGCCCGCACCCTCCGCTCCTCTGCCATCACTAACCTCCTCACTGAGCCTCGTTCATTCATTCATTCAATCATATTTATTGAGCGCTTATTGTGTGCAGAGCACTGTACTAAGCACTTGGGAAGTACAAGTTGGCAGCATATAGAGATGGTCCCTACCCAACAGCAGGCTCCCAGACTAGAAGGGGGAGACAGACAACAAAACCAAACATATTAACAAAATAAAATAGAATAAATATGTAAAAATAAAATAGAGTAATAAATACGTACAAACATATATACATATATACAGGTGCTGTGGGGAGGGGAAGGAGGTAAGGCAGGGGGGTGGGGAGGTGGAGGAGGGGGAGAGGAAGGAGGGGGCTCAGTGTGGGAAGGCCTCCTGGAGGAGGTGAGCTCTCAGTAGGTTCTTGAAGGGAGGAGGAGAGCTAGCTTGGCGGATGTGCGGAGGGAGGGCATTCCAGGCCAAGGGGATGACGTGGGCCGGGGGTCGACGGTGGGACAGGCAAGAACGAGGCCCGGTGAGGAGATTAGCGGCAGAGGAGCGGAGGGTGCAGGATGGGCTGGAGAAGGAGAGAAGGGAGGTGAGCTGGGGGGGGGGGGGGCGAAGTGATGGACAGACTTGAAGCCGAGGGTGAGGAGTTTTTGCCTGATGCGTAGGTTGATTGGTAGCCACCGGAGATTTTTGAGGAGGGGAGTAATATGCCCAGAGCGTTTCTGCACAAAGACGATCCAGGCAGTGGCGTGAAGTATGGATTGAAGTGGGGAGAGACAGGATGATGGGAGATCGGAGTGGAGGCTGATGCAGTAAGAGGAGGCTGATTCAGTAAGCCTTCTGGACTGTGATGCAGTAATCCAGTCGGGATAGGATGAGCTATTGAACAAGCAAGGTAGCTGTTTGGATGAAGAGGAAAGGGCGGATCTTGGCAATGTTGTGGAGGTGAGACCGGCAGGTTTTGGTGACAGATTGGATGTGAGGGGTGAACAAGAGAGCAGAGTCAAGGATGACACCAAGGTTGTGGGCTTGTGAGACGGGAAGGATGGAAGTGCCATCAACAGTGATGGGAAAGTCAGGGAGAGGGTAGGGTTTGGGTGGGAAGATTAGGAGTTCAGTCTTGGACATGTAATTCCAATTCGCTCTTGCCTGTCCCGACGTTGACCCCCGGCCCATGTTCTCCCCCTGGCCTGGAACGCCCTCCCTCTGCACATCAATCAATCAATCATATTTATTGAGCACTTACTGTGTGCAGAGCACTGTACTAAGCACTTGGGAAGTACAAGTTGGCAACATATAGAGACGGTCCCTGCCCAACAGTGGGCTCACATTCTAGAAGGGGGAGACAGAGAACAAAACCAAACATATTAACAAAATAAAATAAATAGAATAGATATGTACAATTAAAATAGAGTAATAAATATGTACAAACATATATACATATATACAGATGCTGTGGGGAAGGGAAGGAGGTAAGACGGGGGGAAGGGAGAGGGGGAGAGGAAGGTGGGGGCTCAGTCTGGGAAGGCCACCTGGAGGAGGTGAGCTCTCAGTAGGGCCTGGAAGGGAGGAAGAGAGCGAGCTTGGCGGATGTGCAGAGGGAGGGCATTCCAGGCCAGGGGGAGGACGTGGGCCGGGGGTCGACGGCGGGACAGGCGAGAACAAGGCACGGTGAGGAGGTTAGTGGCAGAGGAGCGGAGGGTGTGGGCTGGGCTGGAGAAGGAGAGAAGGGAGGTGAGGTAGGAGGGGGTAAGGTGATGGACAGCCTTGAATGCCGGGGTGAGGAGTTTTTGCCTGATGCGTAGGTTAATTGGCAGCCACTGGAGATTTTTGAGGAGGGGAGAAACATGCCCAGAGCGTTTCTGGACAAAGATAATCCGGGCAGCTGCATGAAGTATGGATTGAAGTGGGGAGAGACACGAGGATGGGAGATCAGAGAGAAGGCTGATTCAGTAAGCCCTCTAGACTGTGAGCCCACTGTTGGGTAGGGACCATCTCTATATGTTGCCAACTCGTACTTCCCAAGCTCTTAGTACAGTGCTTTGCACACAGTAAACGCTTAATAAATACCATTGAATGAATGAATGAATATCCCCATTTTACAGATGTGGTAAATGAGACCCAGAGACATGAAGTGACTTGCCTGAGGTCATTCATTCATTCAATCGTATTTATTGAGCGCTTACTGCGTGCAGAGCACTGTACTAAGAGCTTGGAAAGTACAATTCGATAACAGATAGAGACAATCCCGACACAACAACGGGCTCACACAGCAGACCAGTGGCAGAGGTGGGATTAGAACCCAGGTCCTTTTGACTCTGAGGGCCGGGCTCTATCCACTATTCCCCATTGCTTCTCCACATTGCTTTGGAGGTGTTAGAGGGAAAGGTACAGATCTAGAATCTCTGTGTTCAAATTGAGGTAGCAATAGGAATCATACTTGTACTTTCCAAGCACTTAGTACAGTACAAGCGTGGCTCAGTGGAAAGAGCACGGGCTTTGGAGTCAGAGGTCATGGGTTCAAATCCCAGCCCCGCCAACTGTCAGCTGTGTGACTTTGGGCAAGTCACTTAACTTCTCTGTGCCTCAGTGACCTCATCTATAAAATCGGGATTAAGACTGTGAGCCCCCGTGGGACAACCTGATCACCTTGTAACCTCCCCAGTGCTTAGAACAGTACTTTACACATAGTAAGCACTTAGTAAATGCCATTATTATTATTATTACTCTGCACACAGTAAGCGCTCAATAAATACAATCAAATGAATGCAGTGCTAAGTGCTTAGTACAGTGCTCTGCACACAGTAAGTGCTCAATAAACACAATTGAATGAATAGCGCTTAGTGCTTAATACAGTGCTCTGCATGCAGTAAGCGCTCAATAAATACAACTGAATGAATACAGTGCTAAGTGCTTAGTACAGTGCTTTGCACACAGTAAGTGCTCAATAAATACGATTGAATGAATACAACTAAGTATGAGGAGAAACAACATGGCTTGAAAGATAGAGCCCAGGTCTGTGAGCCCATTGTTGGGTAGGGACTGTCTCTATCTAATAATAATAATAATAATAATAATGGCATTTGTTAAGTGCTTAGTTTGTGCAAAGCACTGTTCAAAGCGCTGGGGAGGATACAAGGTGATCACATTGTCCCACATGGGGCTCACAGTCTTAATCCCCATTTTACAGATGAGGTAACTGAGACTCAGAGAAGTTAAGTGACTTGCCGAAGGTCACACAGCAGACGTGTGGGGGCGGCGGGATTAGAACCCATGACCTCTGACTACCAAGCCCGGGCTCTTTCCACTGAGCCATGCTTCCAAGTGCATACTATAGTGCTCTGCACACCGTAAACGCTCAATCAATATGATTGAATGAATGAATGAATGAAAGTACCGGGCTTTAATCCCGGCTCTGCTGCTTGTCTGTTGTGTGACCTTGCATAAGTCACTTCACTTCTCTGGGCCTCAATTCCCTCATCTGGGGATTTAGGCTGTGAGCCCCATGTGGGACAAAGACTGTGTCCAACCCAATTTTCTTGCACCATCCCAGTGCCTAGTACAGTTCCTGGCACACAGAAGCACTTAATAAATATTATTATTATTATTAGAGAAGCAGCATGGCTCAGTGGAAAGAGCACGGGCTTTGGAGTTAGAGGTCATGGGTTCAAATCCCTGCTCTGCCAATCGTCAGATGTGTGACTTTGGGCAAGTCACTTAACTTCTCTGTGCCTCAGTTCCCTCATCTGGAAAATGGGGATTAAGACTGTGAGTCCCATGTAGGACAACCTGATCACCTTGTATCCCCCCATTGCTTAGAACAGAGCTTTGCACATAGTAAGCGCTTAACAAATAGCATTATTACTATTATTATTATTATTACTACAGCAGAGTCAGCAGGCCCTTTCTCTGCATGCAATGAACTACCACTGTTGGGTAGGGACCGTCTCTATATGTTACCAACTTGTACTTCCCAAGCGCTTAGTACAGTACTCTGCACAGAGTAAGTGCTCAATAAATATGATTGAATGAATGAATGAATGAACTAGATGGGGAGACAGACATTAATAAACACCAAAGAACCAACTGTGAACAGGACCCTTTCAACCATCTTGCTTTCACAATTTTTCTACTCAGATTCGCTCAGAAGCGCTTAGTACAGTGTTCTGCACACAGTAAGCGCTCAATAAATACGATTGGTGATTCGAACTTGGCTAATCAGAGATGACTTAAATGTTTCTGAAGTAAGTTCATTTCCATTAAAAAGTGGGGCCATTCCTTGCTGTAGTCTTAATAGCTTAATTATCCCGTCCACTCAACAACCTCCTTTTATCCAAGACACTTAAAACCCTCCACAAAACCCTTGTATCTGCATTTTATAGCTGGGGAAGAGAGGTTAAATCGGATTTGCCTGAGGCGGAGGCTGTAACAGCCAGGAAGGGAATTCCAATCACCTGACAAGCAATTTATTGTCAGTGAATCAGCAGGTAATTTTTTCTTGATCCTTCCCGTAGGCTGGATTGGAAACCCAAGAACTAAATCGGATCCTCCTTCTGGATGCTATAATCAGCAGACTCCATTCTGCTATTTATTTATTTATTTATTTATTTATTTATTTATTTATTTATTTATTTATTTTACTTGTACATATCTATCCTATTTATTTTATTTTGTTAGTATGTTTGGTTTTGTTCTCTGTCTCCCCCTTTTAGACTGTGAGCCCACTGTTGGGTAGGGACTGTCTGTATATGTTGCCAATTTGTACTTCCCAAGCGCTTAGTACAGTGCTCTGCACATAGTAAGCGCTCAATAAATACGATTGATGATGATGATTACTCTATTTATTTATTTATTTTACTTGTACATATCTATTCTATTTATTTTATTTTGTTAGTATGTTTGGTTTTGTTCTCAGTCTCCCCCTTTTAAACTGTGAGCCCACTGTTGGGTAGGGACTGTCTCTATGTGTTGCCAACTTGTACTTCCCAAGTGCTTAGTACAATGCTCTGCACACAGTAAGCGCTCAATAAATACGATTGATGATGATGATTGATTGATTGATTGATTGCTAGAACACAATTTCCTTCACCTGGCTTGGAAAAGGCCCCCCAAAAGGAGGAGGAAGAGGCAAAGTTTATTCATTCAATCGTACTTTTTGAGCACTCACTGTGTGCAGAGCACTGTACTAAGCACTTGGGAGAGTACACTACCACAATAGACACACCCATTCCCTGCCCACAATGAGCTTACAGTTTAAAGTTCATTCATGCAATTGTATGTATCGAGCGCTTACTGTGTGCAGAGCACTGTACTAAGCGCTTGGAAAATACAATTCAGCGACAATCTCTACCCAAAAACGGGCTCACCGTCCTCTTTCCACATCGTGGACTAGTGGAAAGAACTGGGGCCTGGGAGCTAATGGATCTGGGTTCCAATTCCACCTCTTCCACTTGGGCAGGTCATTTAATAATAAAAATAATAATAATTGTGGTATTTGTTAAGCACTTACTATGTGCCAGGCACTGTTTCAGCAAATCGGGTTGGACGCAGCCCCTGTCCCAGGTGGGATTCACAGTTTCAAGTGAGAAGCAGCACGGCTCAATGGAAAGAGCACAGTCTTGGGAGTCAGAGGTCATGGGTTCAAATTCCTGCTCCACCGCTTGTCAGCTGTGTGACTTTGGGCAAGTCACTCAACTTCTCTGGGCCTCAGTTACCTCATCTGGAAAATGGGGATTAAGACTGTGAGTCCTACGTGGGACAACCTGATCACCTTATATCCTCCCCAGTGCTTAGAACAGTGATTTGCAATAGTAAGCGCTTAACAAATGCCATCATCGTCATCATCATCATTTCAATCTCCATTCTCCAGATGAGGTAACTGAGGCCCAGAGAAGTGAAGTGACTTGCCCAAATTCACACAGCAGACAAATGGCGGAGGTGAGATTAGAACCCAGGACCTTCTGACTCCGAGGCCCATGTTCTGTCCACTACACCATGCTGCTTTTTCACACCATGCTGCTTTTTCCTTCAGTTTCTTTTCTTTCCTTTAGTTTCTTCATCTGTAAAATGAAGATTAAAATCTGTTCTCCCTTCTGCTTGAACACTGAATCCGGTCAGGGATGAGGACTGTGTCCAACCTAATAAATAATCTTTTATCCCCCCTAGAACTTAGTACAGTCATTCATTCATTGATTCATTCATTCAATTGTATTTATTGAGCACTTACTGTGTGCAGAGCACTGTACTAAGCATTTGGAAAGTAGAAGTCAGCAGTGGGGCTCAGTGGAAAAGAGCACGGGCTTTGGAGTCAGAGGTCATGGGTTCAAATCCCGACTTCCAATTGTCAGCTGTGTGACTTTGGGCAGTCACTTAACTTCTCTGGGCCGCAGTTACCTTATCTGTAAAATGGGGATGAAGACTGCGAGCCCCCCCCGTGGGACAACCTGATCACCTTGTAACCTCCCCAGTGCTTAGAACAGTGCTTTGCACATAGTAAGTGCTTAATAAATGCCATTATTATTATTATTATTAGAACAGTGCTTTGCACATAGTAAGTGCTTAATAAATGCCATCATTATCAGTATTATTACCCAGGAACAGGCTCACAGTTTAGAAGGGGGAGACAGACAACAAAATATATAGACAGGTGTCAAAATCGTCAGAACAAACAGAATTAAAGCTATGTGCACATCATTAACAAAATAAATAGAATAGTAAATATGTACAAGCAAAATAAATACAATGTACAAATATATACAAGTGCTGTGGGGAGGGGAAGGAGGTAGGGCAGGGGGGATGGGGAGGAGGAGAGGAAAAAGGGGGCTCAGTCCTTGGCACATATAAGCACTTAACAAATACCACAATCATGATCATTATTATTATCACGAGCTCGTACTGGGAGAACACAACAGACAATCTGGCACAAGAGTGTTTAGTACAGTAGTACAGTGCTCACGGTAAGTGCTCAATAAATACCACTGACTGATAGGTGAATTCAGCATCAGAAGAAACTGCGCAATCTTGAATTTCATTACCTTTTTTTAGTCTACCTCCCACTCTAGACTTTTAAATTCCTGATGGGCAGAGAATGTGTCTACCGTGGCGTGGTGGGTAGATCACAGGCCTGACAGTCAGAATCTCCTGGGTTCTAATTCCAGCTCTACCACTTGTCTGCTGTGTGACCTTGGGCAAGTCACTTCTCTTCTCTGGGCCTCAGTTTCCTCCACTATAAAATGGGGATTAAGACTGTGAGTCCCCAGTGGGACAGGGACTGTGTCGGACCCCCTCCTTCCTCTCCCCCTCGTCCCGCTCTCCATCCCCCCGTCATACCTCCTTCCCTTCCCCACAGCACCTGTATATATGTATATATGTTTGTACAGATTTATTACTCTATTTATTTATTTATTTTACTTGTACATATCTATTCTATTTATTTTATTTTGTTAATATGCTTGGTTTTGTTCTCTGTCTCCCCCTTCTAGCCTGTGAGCCCACTGTTGGGTAGGGACTGTCTCTATATGTTGCCAACTTGTACTTCCCAAGCGCTTAGTACAGTGCTCTGCACACAGCAAGCACTCAATAAATATGATTGATTGATTGATTGATTAGCTTGTATCTACCCCAGTGCTTGACACATAAGAGTTTAACAAATGCCTTCATTATTATTCATAGTAGTACAATGCACTGCACCCAGTAAGCACTCAATAAATACCATTGATCGATTCTTACTACATGTGACCAATTTAAATATCAAGAACGATTTCAGGAAGCAATTTCATCAACTACATCAAGAACAGGGAAGCAGCCTGGACTTGTGGGAAGGGCACGGGCCTGGGATTCAGAGGACTGGGGTTCTAATCCCGACTCTGCCACATGTCTGCTGTGTGACCTTGGGCCAGTCACTTACCTTCTTTATACTACTAATAATAATGATGGTATTTGTTAAGCGCTTACTATGTGCAAGCATTGTTCTAAGCACTGAGGAGGTTACAAGGTGATCACGCTGTCCCACGGGGGGCTCACAGTTTTAATCCCCATTTTACAGATGAGGTAACTGAGGCACAGAGAAGTTAAGCGACTTGCCCAAAGTCACACAGCTGACAGTTGGCAGAGCCGGGACTTGAACCCATGACCCCCGACTCCAAAGCCCATGCTCTTTCCACTGAACCACGCTGCTTCCCCATAGTTTCCACAACTGTAAAATAGAGCTTAAATATCTCTTCTCCTTCCTTCATTCAATTCATTCAATGGTATTTATTGAGCGCTTAAGCAGCATGGGTCAATGGAAAGAGCACGGGCTTGGGAGCCAGAGGTCATGGGTTCAATTGTCAGCTGTGTGACTTTGGGCAAGTCACTTAACTTCTCTGTGCCTCAGTTACCTCATCTGTAAAATGGAAGTTAAGACTGTGAGACTCATGTGGGACAACCTGATCACCTTGTATCCTCCCCAGCACTTAGAACAGTGCTTTGCACACAGTAAGCGCTTAACAAATGCCATCATTATTATTAGACTGTGAGCCCCACGTGGGGCAGGGACTATATCTGTCCTAATTACCTTATCCCTACCCCAGTGCTTAGAACAGTGTTTGACGCATAAAAATAGCTTAACCAATGCCATAAAAAAAAAGAGATGGGGCGACAATATGAGACTTCTCTTCTGAATCATGGTTTAAACTTCAAAAACCTCACTCAGGAAAAGCAAGCCTGGACTAGCGGGAAAGTCAAGAGTTTGCCAATATTGACAGCTCACGCCAGACTTCCTGTACCTTAGAGGAGGGGGACGGTTAGGATTATGGAGATTTTTTTCAATGCCGTCCTTGTTCCCGGCCTTCTTCAAAAAGCTTTTTATTCAGCGCACAAATCATTGAGCCTGGACGTTCAAACCTTAAAAACCAACTCCCCTGCTGGGAGCAGTAGTGTCAGCGAGGGTATTTCAATCAATCATATTTATAAATAATTACGGTACTTGTTAAGCACTTACTGTGTGCCAGACACTGTTAATAATAACAATAATGATGGTATTTGTTAAGCGCTTACTATGTGTCACGCACTGGGGTAGGTACAAGGTAATCAGGTTGTCCCACGTGGGTCTCATAGTCTTCATCCCCATTTTACAGATGAGGTCACTGAGGCACAGAGAGTGAAGTGACTTGCCCAAAGTCACACGGCTGACAAGTGGCGAAATGGGGATTAGAACCCACGACCTCTGATTCCCAAGCCAGGGCTCTTTCCACTGAGCCACGCTGATACAAGGTAATTGGGTTGGACACAGTCCCTGTCCCACATGGGGCTCATATTCTTATTCCCTATTTTCCAGATGAGGGAACTGAGGCCCAGAGAATAACAATAATGATAATAATGATATTTGTTAAGTGCTTATTATGTGCCAGGCACTGTACTAAGCACTGGAGTGGATACAAGCAATTCGGGTTGGACACAGTCCTGTCCCACATGGGGTTCACAGTCTCAATCCCCATTCTACAGATAGGGGTACTGAGGCCCAGAGAAGTGAAGTGTCTTGCCCAAGGTCACACAGCAGACATGTGGCCAAGCTGGGATTAGACCCCAGGTCCTTCTGACTCCAAGGCCCGGGCTCTAGCCACTAAGTCCTCTCTGACCTCCCATCCTCCTGTCTCTCCTCACTTCAATCTATACTTCACACTGCTGCCTGGATCATCTTTGTGCAGAAACGCTCTGGGCATGTTACTCCCCTCCTCAAAAATCTCCAGTGGCTAACAATCAACCTACGCATCAGGCAGAAACTCCTCACCCTCGGCTTCAAGGCTGTCCATTACCTCGCCCCCTCCTACCTCAACTCACTTCTTTCCTTCTCCAGCCCAGCCCGCACCCTCCGCTCCTCCGCCGCTAATCTCCTCACCGTACCTGGCTCTCGCCTGTCCCGCCGTCGACCCCCGGCCCATGTCCTCCCCCTGGCCTGGAATGCCCCCAGTCCCTCTGCCCATCTGCCAAACTAGCTCTCTTCCTCCCTTCAAAGCCCTACTGAGAGCTTACCTCCTCCAGGAGGCCTTCCCACACTGAGGCCTTCCTCTCCCCCTCCCCACCCCCCCCACCCTACCTCCTTCCCCTCCCCACAGCACCTGTATATATGTCTGTACAGATTTACTACTCTATTTATTTTACTTGTACATCTTTACTATTCTATTTATTTTATTTTGTTAATATAGTTTGTTTTGTTGTCTGTCTCCCCCTTCTAGACTGTGAGCCCGTTGTTGGGTAGGGACCATCTCTATATGTTGCCAACGTGTACTTCCCAAGCGCTTAGTTCAGTGCTCTGCACACAGTAAGCGCTCAATAAATACGATTGAATGAATGAATAAGCCATGCTGCTTCTCATAGATAAAAGCTAATCAGGTTGGACACAGTCGCTGTCCCAAATGGGGCTCACAGTCTTAACCACGATTTTACATTCATTCATTCATTCATTCATTCATTCATTCATTCAATCGTATTGATTGAGTACTTACTGTGTGCAGAGCACTGTACTAAGCACTTACAGATTAGGGAACTGAGGCACCGAGAACTAAATTGACTTTCCCAAGGTCACACAACAGACAAATGGTGGAGACTGGATGAGAACCCAGGTCCTTCTGACCTCCAGGCCCGGGCTCTACCCCCTAGGCAACACTGCTTCTTAAGTGCGGGGTTAGATAGAAAATAATAATAATAATGATGATGACGGTATTTGTTACTTACTATGTGCCAAGCACTATTCTAAGCGCTGGGGGGGGATACAAGGTAATCAGGTTGTCCCACATGGGGCTCACAGGCTGTCCCACATTGGGCTCTCGGTCTTAATCCCCATTTTCCAGATGAGGTAACTGAGGCCCAGAGAAGTTAAGTGACTTGTCCAAAGTCACCCAGCTGACAAGTGGTGGAGCCAGAATTAGAACCCATGACCTCTGACTCTCAAGCCCAGGCTCTTTCCACTAAGCCACGCTGCTTCTCAGAAGATAGTCAGGTTGGACACAGCCCCTGCCCCACATGGGGCTCACAGTCTCAACCTGAGGGAGGAGGATTTAATGGCCATTTTAGAGGTGAGGTAGCCGAGGCGCAGAGAAGTTAGGTGACTTGTCCAAGGTCTCAAAGCAGGTAAATGCTGAAGCTAACCCAAGTCCTCTGACTCCCGGGCCACCATTAGGCCACCACGCTCCCTCCACAGCATCTCAGGGGTTTGTCTTCCCCCCTGTCCTGGGAATGATTACTTGTAAACTCCATGAAGGAAGGGATAATGTCTACTGAGCCCCCTTTTTCATTCATTCAATTGTATTTATTGAGCGCTTACTGTATGCAGAGCACTGTACTAAGCGCTTGGGAAGTACAAGTTGGTAACATATAGAGACGGTCCCTACCCAATAGCGGGCTCACAGTCTAGAAGGGGGAGACAGACAACAAAACATTTTCCCTCTCCTCCTCCCCACCCTCCCGCCCCACCTCCTTCCCCTCCCGACAGCACCTGTATATGTTTGTACAGATTTATTACTCTATTTATTGTACTTGTACATATTTACTATTCTATTTATTTTGTTAATAATGTGCATCTAGCTTTATTTCTATTTATTCTGACGACTTGACACCTGTCCACATGTTTTGTTTAATTGTCTGTCTCCCCCTTCTAGAGTGTGAGCCCGTTGTTGGGTAGGGACCGTCTCTATATGTTGCCAACTTGTACTTCCCAAGCGCTTAGTACAGTGCTCTGCACACAGTAAGCACTCACTAAATACGATTGAATGAATGAATGAATGAATGAACTCTATGGTACACTCCCAAACTCTTAGTATGGGGCTCAGCAAACAAAAATCACTCAATAAATACCTTTGATTGATACTGGGATCCAGCGCTTAGCACAGTGCCCAGTGCTTAGAACAGTGCTTGGCGTATAGTATTCATTCATTCATAGGTCATGGGTTCAAATCCAGGCTCCGCCAATTGTCAGCTGTGTGACTTTGAGCAAGTCACAAACTTCTCTGTGCCTCAATTACCTCATCTGTCAAATGGGGATTAAGAATGTGAGCCCCTCGTGGGACAACCTGCTTACCTTGTATCTACCCCAGCACTTAGAACAGTGCTTGGTTCATAGTAAGCGCTTAATAAATGCCATTATTATTATTATTATCATTCATTCAATCATATTTATTGAGTGCTTACTGTGTGCAGAGCAATGTACTAAGCGCTTAGGAAGTACAAATCACAACATATAGAGACGGTCCCTACCCAACAATGGGCTCACAGTCTAGAAGGGGGAGACAGACAACAAAACAAAACAGGTAGACAGTAAGCGCTTAACAAATACCATCATTATTATTATTACTGTAGCCCAAGGTTCCAGAGCAAGCAGTTGGTGGAACTGGGATTAGAATCCAGGTCTTCAGATTTCCAGGGCCATTCTCTTTCCACTACTCAGTGTGGCTTAGTGGCAAGAGCCTGGGGTTGGGAGTCAGAGGACATGGGTTCAAATCCCGGCTCCGCCGTTTGTCTGCTGTGTGACCTTGGGCAAGCCACTTAACTTCTCTGCACCTCAGTTACCTCATCTGTAAAATGGGGATTAAGACTGTGAGCCCCATGTGGGACAACCTGATTACCTCATATCTACCTCACACCAAGCGCTTAACCAATACCCAAATTATTATTATTATTACTATTCACTCAATCATACTTATTGAGTGCTTATTGTGTACAGAGCACTCTACTAAGCACTTGGGAGAGTACAGTGTGAAATCATTCAACCAGTCACTGAATCAATTACATTTATTGAGCACTTACTGTGTGCAGAGCACTGTACTAAGTGCTTGGGAGAGTGCGATATAACAATATAACAGACATATTCCCTGCTCATAACAAGTTTATAGTCTAGAAAGGTAGAGAGACACAAATAGCAATAAATAAATTACAGATAATAATAATAATAATGGTATTTGTTAAGCGCTTACTTTGTACCAGGCATGGTACTAAGCGCTGGGGAGGACTCCAAAACCCACACTCTATCCACTATATGCTGCTTCTTAGGCGCAGAGTTTGGCCTTTGCTTCCTGACACCCCCACGTAGGCTTGCCTCCCTGTGCCATCCGTGTATATATGTTTGTACACGGATGTCATTATGCATGTCATTACTCTATTTTACTTGTACTTATTTATTCTATTTATTTTATTTTTTAAATATGTTTTGTTATCCGTCTCCCCCTTCTAGACTGTGAGCCCGCTCTTGGGTAGGGACCATCTCTATATGTTGCCAACTTGGACTTCCCAAGCGCTTAGTACAGTGCTCTGCACACAGTAAGCACTCAATCAATCAATCAATCAATCAATCGTATTTATTGAGCACTTACTGTGTGCAGAGCACTATATGTTGCCAACTTGGACTTCCCAAGCGCTTAGTACAGTGCTCTGCACACAGTAAGCACTCAATCAATCAATCAATCAATCGTATTTATTGAGCACTTACTGTGTGCAGAGCACTGTACTAAGCGCTTGGGAAGTACAAGTTGGCAACACATAGAGACAGTCCCTACCCAACAGTGGGCTCACAGTCTAGAAGGGGGAGACAGAGAACAAAACCAAACATACTAACAAAATAAAATAAATAGAATAGATATGTACAAGTAAAATAAATAGAGTAATAAATACGTACAAACATATATACATATATACCGTCTCTACATATATACTCAATAAATACGATTGAATGAATGAATGAATACAAGCAAATCGAGTTGGACCCAGTGCCTGTCCTATGGGGGCGGGGCTCACAATCTCAATCCCTTTTTCACAGATGAGGCAACTGAGGCCCAGGGAAGTGAAATGACTTGCCCACGGTCACATAGCAGACAAGTGGTGGAGCCGGGAGTGGAACCTATGCCCTTCTGAGTCTCAGGCCAGGGCCCTATCCAGTATGCCATGCTGCTTTGCAGATAGTTCATTCATTCATTCATTCATTCATTCATTCATTCAATCATATTTATTGAGCGCTTACTGTGTGCAGAGCACTGGACTAAATGCTTGGGAAGTACAAGTTGGCAACATATAGAGACGGTCCCCCAGTTGAGGGAGGGGTGAATGAAAAGTGCAAATCCAAGTGTGAGGGGGACCCAGAAGGGAGTGGGGGAAGAGGAAATGATGACTTATTCAGGGAAAGGTCTCTTGCAGGAGATCATCATCATCATCAATCGTATTTATTGAGCGCTTACTGTGTGCAGAGCACTGTACTAAGCGCTTGGGAAGTACAAGTTGGCAACATATAGAGACAGTCCCTACCCAACAGTGGGCGGCTCACAGTCTAAAAGGGGAGATGGGCCTCCAATAAGGCTTTGAAGTTATGGGAAGGGAAAGCACCTGTTAATTAATAATAATAATAATAATAATATTGATGGTATTTGTTATGCGCTTACTATGTGCCAAGCACTGTTCCAAGCACTGGGGGAGATACATGTTATCAGGTAGACTGTGAGCCCACTATTGGGTAGGGACTGTCTCTATATGTTGCCAAACTGTACTTCCCAAGTGCTTAGTACAGTGCTCTGCACACAGCAAGCGCTCAATAAATACGATTGATGATGATGATGATGATGAGGTAGTCCCATGAGGGTCTCACAGTCTTAATCCCCATTCTACAGATGAGGTAACCAAGGTACAGAGAAGTTAAACGACTTGCCCAAGTCACACAGCTGATACATGGCATATTCGGGATTAGAACCCACAACCTCTGACTCCCAAGCCCAGGCTCTTGCCACTAAGCCACACTGCTTCTCTCTAGACTGTGAACCCACTTTTGGGTAGCGACCGTCTCTATATGTTGCCGACTTGTACTTCCCAAGCGCTTAGTACAGTGCTCTGCACACAGTAAGCGCTCAATAAATACGATTGATTGATTGATTGATAGGCCACACTACTTCTTTGTTGTACAATTCATTCAGTCAGTCAGTCAGTCGTATTTATTGAGCGCTTACTGTGTGCAGAGCACTGTACTAAGCGCTTGGGAAGTACAAATCGGCAACAGATAGAGACGGTCCCTACCCAACAACGGGCTCACAGTCTAGAAGATGTATTGTACTCTCCTGAGAGTTTAGAACAGTGTTCTGCACACAGTAAGCTTTCAATAACTACCATTGATTAACGGATTGAAGTTGGAGAGAGTATTTGTCGGCTATGAAGAGGGAGGGCTCTCCAGCGCTTAGAACAGTGCTCAGCACAAAATAAGCACTTAATCAGAGGCAGGATGTGGGTTGTGTGAAAAGCATCATCATCAATCGTATTTATTGAGTGCTTACTGTGTACAGAGCACTGTACTAAGCGCTTGGGAAGTACAAGTTGGCAACATATAGAGACAGTCCCTACCCACCAGTGGGCTCACAGTCTAGAAGGGGGAGACAGAGAACAAAACCAAACATACTAACAGAATAAAATAAATAGAATAGATATGTACAAGCAAAATAAATAAATAGAGTAACAAATATGTACAAACATATATACAGGTATATATACATATATACAGGTGTATAAAAGCACTGTGGGAGAGAGGTTGGCGATGAGATAGGCGAGACTGAGGGCCAATGAATAGGTTGGCATTTAGGGAAGCAAAGTCAGACAGGTCGCTGGCACTCAGGGGGCTGGCAATGGCTACTAATTTTTCTAACTCCTGAGCCAATTAGGAGGAAAAGAAGGAAGCGGAAAGACCAACTCTTCCCAAAAGATGCCATGTGTCTACCATATGTCTCCCCGTCTAGACTGTGAGCTCACTGTGGGCAGGGGACGTGTCTGTTACATTGTTATACTGTCATCTTCAATCGTATTTATGGAGCGCTTACTATGTGCAGAGCACTGTACTAAGCGCTTGGGAAGTACAAATTGGCAACCTATAGAGACAGTCCCTACCCAACAGTGGGCTCACAGTCTAAAAGGGGGAGACAGAGAACAAAACCAAACATACTAACAAAATAAAATAAATAGAATAGATATGTACAAATAAAATAAATAAATAAATAAATAAAGTAATAAATATGTACAAACATATATACATATATATTGTCCTCGACCAAGCGCTTACTACAGTGCTTTGCACAGAGTAGGCGCTCAATAAATACGATGGAACGAATGAATACCATGTCGGAATGAGTCTATCAATTCTGTTTTATTGCTGTCTCCCCAAGCGATTAATTCAGCGCGAGAAGCAGCGTGGCTTAGTGGCTAGAGTTCAGGCCTGGGAATCAGAAGGACCTGGGTTCTAATCCCAGCTCTGCCACTTGTCTGCTGTGTGACCTTGGGCAAGTCACTTCATTTCTCTGGGCCTCAGTTACCTCATCTGTAAAATGGGGGTTAAGAGTGTGAGTCTCCCCCCCCCGCCAGACTCTGAGCTCATTGTGGGTAGGATATGTGTCTGATTATTATATTATAATCAATCAATCAATCGTATTTATTGAGTGCTTACTGTGTGCAGAGCACTGTACTAAGCACTTGGGAAGTACAAGTTGGCAACATATATATTATACTCTTAATATATTATATTATATATTATACTCTCCCAAGCACTTAGTACAGTGCTCTGCACACAGTTAAGTGCTCAATAAATACAACTGAATGAATGACAGGGACTGTGTCTAACAGGATTAACTTGTAATTACTCCAGTGCTTAAAACAGTGCCCGGCACATAGTAAGCACTTAACAAATACCATTATTATTATTATTATGAGTGCCCTGCACACAATAAATGCTCAATACATGTCACTGATAGATCGATGTTATGTCCACCTGGGCTCAAACCAAACTTTGCACCTAATATCTAAAGACAGCGCTTAGAACAGTGCTTTGCACATAGTAAGCACTTAACAAATGCCATCATTATTATTATTATTAAAATTAACTATTTCTCCAACCCTTTCTGTTTTGACTGGACTTAAACCTGGAAAATATGGGGGTCACAGATTCCCTTACTCATAATTTATTTTAATGCCTGTCTCCCCTGCTAGACTGTGAGATTCTTCTACTAGCATACTCTCCCAAGTGCTTAGTACAGTGTTCTGCACACAGTAGGTGCTCGATAAATACCACTGAAATAAGCAGATGAGAATTTGTGAAGCCCTGGATTTTTCCTGTGCACGCTAAATCAACAGGGACGTTTTCAGAGTTTTTCAAATTCAAAATCTTCCCCTGGCTTCTCATAGTAGCACAAAGAAAAAAATTAGAATTCAATTTCTGAGCACATGAAAATAATTGATAGTTTCTTCTTAAAGAGGAAATTAGTCAGTATTGATGAAGAAAGGGAATTTTTACTTCATAGTTCCGGCCAGTAATCGGTCCTAGAATCATTATCACATTCAGATAACTGAGATGGGATCAACCTAATAAATGGGGCGGATGGGGGGAATGGAATGAGTTAATAAATGTGAGATTAAAGGAATGATAAGATTGAATCAACCAAGGATAAAGGTTCACTTGTAATCACTGGGGGTGTGATACAATGGTGTATTTATTCATACAATCGTATCTATTGAGCCCTTACTGTGTGCAGAGCACTGTACTAAGCGCTTAGGAGAGTACAACAATAAACAGACACATTCCCTGCCCACAGTAAGCTTACAGTCTAGAAGGAGGGAGACAGACACTACAATAAATAAAGAAATAATAGATATGTACTATGGCTCAGTAGAAGGAGCCCGGGCTTGGGAGTTAGAGGACGTGGGCTCTTATCCCAGCTCTGCCACTCGTCTGCTGTGTGACCTCGGGCAAGCCACTTAACTTCTCTGTACCTCAGTTCCCTCATCTGTAAAATGGGGATTAAGACCGTGAGCCTCACATGGGACAACCTCATTACCTTGTATCTACCCCAGTGCTTAGAACAGTGCTCGGCACATAGTTAGTGCTTAATAAATGCCATTATTATTATTATTATTATTATTATTATTATAAGTGCTGTAGGGAGCAAGTTAGGGAGCCGCAGAAGGGAGCCGGAGAAGAGGAAAGGGGGGTTTAGTCAGGGAAGGCCTCTTGGAGGAGATACCTTCAGTAAGATTTTGAAGGGTAGGAGAGTCATTTTCTGTGGGATTTGAGGAGTGAGGGCAGTCCAGGCCAGAGGCAGGATGTGGGTCAGGGATCATTCATTCATTCAATCATATTTATTGAGCGCTTACTGTGTGCAGAGCACTGTACTAAATGCTTGGAAAATACAATTTGGCAGCAGATAGAGACAGTCCCTACCCAACAACGGGCATAGGCGACTCTACTGTAAATTTTACTGTAGATTTAGCCGACAGACTCCGGACAGTAAAGTCAGCTGCTAGGGAAATGTAAATTTGAGGAACTGGGGATTTGGGGCCACAAAAAGGGAAGCCCCCCAAAAAGAACAAAAAGAAGATAGAGAGCGGGTTTCATCTTACTCCTCCCTACGCCTCTTGCCGGACTCTGAGCCGCTGACTTCTCCCCTCGGCCTTGTCCGAAAGAGTTAGTTATGTAATAGTCTAGGATGGTGTGGGCTCCTCGCTACCAGGGAAATGAAAGCTCTTAGGGGAAATGGAAAAACCTGGCCTGAAACCAGAGACTTCTCCGAAAAATGATGGTGGGAAAACATAAAGTATTTCCCAAGGAATAAAGAATACTCTCCTGACAGAGCCCTCTTGCTCTGTCCAATCAATCAATCAATCGTATGTAGTGAGTGCTTACTGTAAAATGGGGATTGAGACTGTGAGCCCCACGTGGGACAACCTGATTACATTGTATCTACCCCAGTGCTTAGAACAGTGCTTAATTCATTCATTCAATCATATTTATTGAGCGCTTACTGTGTGCAGAGCACTGTACTAAGCGCTTTAATAATGGCATTTATTAAGTGCTTACTATGTGCAAAGCACTTTTCTAAGCACTGGGAAGGTTACAGGGTGATCAGGTTGTCCCTCAGGGGGCTCACAGTCTTAATCCCCATTTTACAGATGAGGGAACTGAGGCACAGAGAAGTTAAGTGACTTGCCCAAAGTCACACAGCTGACAATTGGCGGAACAGGGGTTTGAACACAACAGTCGTATTTATTGAGTGCTTACTGTGTGCAGAGCACTGTACTAAACGCTTGGGAAGTACAAGTTGGCAACATATAGAGACAGTCCCTACCCAACAGTGGGCTCACAGTCTAGAAGACCTCTGACTCTAAAGCCCGTGCTCTTTCCACTGAGCCCCGCTGCTTCATAATATGTGCTTGGCACATAATAAGCACTTAACAAATACCAGCATCATTATTATTATTATTACTGTGTGCAGAGTAATACAATCGATTGCTTTATTCTAAAGCTTTCGACAAGCCACATCCATTCAGCTCTCCTGCCAGTTTCAAGAAGTTTATGCGTGCGATTTGCAACAACAATCCTTTCCCTCTTGTTGGCATTAAGCCTGCCCCCGTGCCCCCCCACACTGCCCTACCCCCTTCCCCACAGCACTTGTGTATATTTGTACATATTTATTACTCTATTTTATCAATGATGTGTGTATATATATATATAGATATAATTCTATTTATTTTGATGGTATTGACACCAGTCTACTTGTTCTGTTTTGCTGTCTGTCTCCCCCTTCTACACTGTGAGCCCGTTGTTGCGTAGGGACTGTATCTGTTGCTGACATGTACTTTCCAAGCGCTTAGTACGGTGCTCTGCACACAGTAGGCGCTCAATAAATGCGATTGAATGAATGAATGAACTGTAGAATCAGCTCCACTTGCAACTGCTACTAATAAATACTTTTCTTTGGCCATTTGGGAGCGGCTGGCTCAGGGATTTTGCGGAGGCCGGGAAGGGAGGCGGGTTTGAGGACGGAGTGGGCAGAGCTGTTAGCACAGCAGGTTTCTATTTTTGTTTCTACACAGAGCAGGGTGAAAGTGTCAGCCACACCCTGGTTTTTCCAGCCAAATTCACATGTGGGGGTGGTTTCTTAGAAAAGAGACAATTCTTTACATATGTGTGTGTGTATATATATATATATACACTTGTGTTTCTTCTATATAGACTTGTCCTTTGTATTGTGACCGCGTAACGTGATCTAGGGGATAGAGCTGGGCCTGGGGGTCAAAAGGACCTGGGTTCTAATCTCAGCAACACCACCTGTCTGCTGTGTTGCCATGGGCAAGTCACTTCCCCTCCCCACTGCACTTCTATATTTGTACAGATTTATTACTTTATTTATTTTACTTGTACATACTTACTATTCTATTTATTTTGTTAATGATGTGCATGCAACGTGGCTCAGTGGGAAAGAGCCCGGGCTTTGGAGTCAGAGGTCATGGGTTCAAATCCTGGCTCCGCCTCTTGTCAGCTGTGTGACTTTGGGCAAGTCACTTCACTTCTCTGTGCCTCAGTTCCCTCATCTGGAAAATGGGGATTAAGACTGTGAGCCCCACGTGGGACAACCTGATCACTTTGTATTCCCCCCCAGCGCTTAGAACGGTGCTTTGCACATAGTAAGTGCTTAACAAATGCCAACATTATTATTATTATTATTTGGGCAAGTCACTTAACTTCTCTGTGCCTCAGTTCCCTCATCTGGAAAATGGGGATTAAGACTGTGACCTCCCCCCACCATGGGACAACCTGATCACCTTTTAACCTCCCCAGAGCTTAGAACAGTGCTTTGCACATAGTAAGTGCTTAATAAATGCCATCATTATTATATAGCTATAATTCAATTTGTTCTGATGGTTTTGACACCTGTCTACATGTTTTGTTTTGTTGTCTGTCTCCCCCTTTTAGACTGTGAGCCCATTGTCGGGTAGGGACCGTCTCTCTATGTTGCTGACTTGTACTTCCCAAGTGCTTAGTATAGTGCTCTGCACACAGTAAGTGCTCAATAAATACGATTGAATGGATGAATGAATGAACATCATTTCTCTGGGCTTCAGTTCCCTCATCTAGAAAACAATAATAATAATGACATTTATTAAGCGCTTACTATGTGCAAAGCACTGATCTAAGCGCTGGGGAGGTTACAAGGTGATCAAGTTGCCCCGTGGGAGGCTCACAGTCTTAATCCCCATTTTACAGATGAGGTAACCGAGGCCCAGAGAAGTGAAGTGACTTGCCCAAAGTCACACAGCTGACAGTTGACAGAGGCGGAATTTGAACCCATGACCTCTGACTCCAAAGGCCCATGCTCTTTCCACTGAGCCACGCTGCTTCTCTGGGGAAAATGGGGATTAAGACCATGGGCCCCATGTGGGAGAGGGCCTGTGTCCAACCTGATTATCTTGAATCCGCCCCAGTGCTTAGTACAGTACCTGGAAAATAGAAGGGCTTAAAAATACCACAATTATTATTGTTGTTGCTATTTAGACTTTTAGCTGAGTGCCTGGCCCTGAACTAGACACTTTGAGAAGCAGTGTGGCCTAGTGGATAGAGCCCGGGCCTGGGTGTCAGAAGCACCTGGGTTCCAAACCGAGTTTCAACCATTTGTCTGCTGTGTGACACGGGCAAATCGCCTCACTTCTCTGAGCCTCAGTTACCTCAGATGTAAAATGGGGATTAAAACGGTGACCCCTACGTGGGACATGGACTGTGTCCCATGTCTGTGACTGTGACATGTCTGTGACACGGGACATGACTGTCCCATGACTGTGTCCTTTTAGACTGTGAGCCCACTGTTGGGTAGGGACTGTCTCTATACGTTGCTAACTTGTACTTCCCAAGCGCTTACTACAGCGCTCAATAAATATGATTGATTGATTGATTGATTGACTGTGTCCAACCTGATTACCTTGTATCTAGCACACAGTAAGCACTTAACAAATATCATGTATTCAGCTAACGACAGTCCAACTTCTTTGGCCTGTGGGAAATTGGGAATTCCAAGGCCATTGGTTAGGGCTGAGTTGCCCTGGAAATGAGGACTGAGTCTCCTTGGAAGAAAGGGAATTTGCAAGATTTGATCTTGCAATCCACCTCTATGTTTCCCGGCAGATCCTAGACCCCGCTAAGCCCCCGCTGCCCTGTCATTTTGTCTTTTTTGCCCTTCTGGAGTCTCCAACCGCTCCACAGTGGAAAATACACTTTATGAATCTGGCAAATCTGCCATCGAGGGGCGGCTCTCCCGAGCTTCCGAACTGGACCCAGGGCTCCATTTCCCCCTTCCTTTCCACCTCTGACTCGTTCTTTCAGATTAACTGGCAATTTTTAAATAGCGCGATTCTTCAATCCCACTTCATGATGAGATCTTTCCACCTCTCCGTTTTCAAGACCGTCCAAAGATTATCACCAGGAAAGCGTTCCTGGAACCTTTAACTGACAGAAAATGGGTCACTGTGCCATTCGTCTACATTCCTTGGCTGAGAAGATTCCGCAGTTACAAGCAAGCGCTGTGTTTTTCCAATTTTTCCTGGAGGGCGTCTACTAAATTATGACCCCCTGTCTATAAAATGTCTGTTCCTGCTTGCTCTCAGCACATAGGTTCATTGATACGGCCACTTCCATTTCTCGGTATTTCGAGTTTCCCCAACAGTGATGCGTGTTGTTTCACCTCCTTCAGAGGAGACATTTGAATTTCTCAGGTTTTCCTCCAAATTGGCATCAAGCAGAAGCCAGTGAGAATACCACACAGGTCTTCGACTCCCCAGAATGGGAGGAGAACCAGGGGGCCCTTTCTCAGGGACGTGCTAACAAAGAATTTCCATTTTTATCCCCCTGTTCTATGAAGCTTGTAAAAATGGAGGAGCTAAGAATGGGGAGGTGACTTCACCAGAGTGATTTAGGTCACAGCCAAATAGCATCTGCTCTTCGAAATCTTCTTTCTATACAAATCCGCGGTAGGACTGAATCTGCTGAGAAGCAACGTGGTCTAGTGGAAATAGCCCGGGCTATTTCCCAAGTCAGAAGGACTTGGGTTCTAATTCCGGCTCGGCCACCTGTCGGCTGTGTGACCCTGCCCAAGTCACTTCACTTCTCTGAGCCTCAGTTAGCTCATCTGTATAATGGGGATTAACGCTGTGAGCCGCGTGTGGGACATGGGCTGTGTCCAACCTGATTAGTTTGTATCTCCCCCAGCGCTTAGAACAGTGCTTGACACATAGTAAGTGATTAACAAATACTATTATTATTATTATTATTAATCTTTATTCAACCCAGAAACTTCTGGGGAAGCCTGCACATTTACAATGATGCTCGTCTGAGATTCAAAGAACTGTCCTCTCTTCATGCATTCATTCAGTCGTATTTACTGAGCGCTTACTGTGTGCAGAGCACTGTACTAAGTGCTTGGGAAGTACAATTCAGCAACAAATAGAGACAAACCCTGCCCACCAAGGGCTCCCAGTCTAGAAGGGGGGACTGTAGGCTCACTGTTAGCAGGGAGCATATCTAATAATAATGGCATTTATTAAGCGCTTACTATGTGCAAAGCACTGTTCTAGGCACTGGGGAGGATACAAGGTGATCAGGTTGTCCCATGCGGGGCTCACAGTCTTCATCCCCATTTTACAGGTGAGGGAACTGAGGCCCAGAGAAGTTAAGTGACTTGCCCAAAGTCACACAGCTGACAATTGGCAGAGCCAGGATTTGAACCCATGACCTCTGACTCCAAAGCCCGGGCTCTTTTCCACTGAGCCACACTGCTTCTCTATCAACTCTACCAACTACCAACTCTAATGGCAGGCGAAGACTTCATGACCAAGATCCTGCATGAAGTAATTGATCCTTACACTAATAATGGTAATAGTAGTAGTATCACAATTTGTCATTTGACAAATTTGACAATTTGCCAATTTGTACTTCCCAAGCGCTTAGTACAGTGCTCTGCACATAGTAAGCGCTCAATAAATACGATTGATGATGATGATGATCACAAGCACTCTATGTGCCAAGCATTGCACTGGGGTAGATACGTGGCTTAGTGGAAAGAGGCCGGGCTTGGGAGTCAGAGGTCGTGGCTTCTAATCCCCGCTCCGCCACTTGTCAGCTGTGTGACTTTGGGCAAGTCACTTAACTTCTCTGGGCCTCAGTTACCTCATCTGTAAAATGGGGATGAAGACTGGTCCACCTGGGACAACCTGATGACTCTGTATCTACCCCACTGGTTAGAACAGTGCTTGGCACATAGTAAGCACTTATCAAATGCCATCTTTATGATTATTATTATTATTACCAGATAATCAAGTTGGGCAGAATCCTTGTCCCTTGTTGATTGACTGATTGATTAGAACACTCTGGCCAACTGGTTTCAGTTTTTAGAGTGACCAGTAACAATTTCCCTCCCTTCCGTGTCACTTTGACTTGCTCCCTTTGCTCTTCCCTGCCATCTCCCCACCCCTGACAGCACTTACATATGTAGGTATATATAATTCTATTTATTTATATTGATGCCTGTTTACTTGTTTGATGTCTGTTCCCCCCCACCTTCTAGACTGCATTTGAATATATTTATTTTATTTTGTTAATATGTTTTGTTTTGTTCTCTGTCTCCCCCCTTCATGACTGTGAGCCCACTGTTGGGTTGGGACCGTCTCTATATGTTGCCAACTTGTACTTCCCAAGCGCTTAGTACAGTGCTCTGCACACAGTAAGTGCTCAATAAATACGATTTAATGAAAGAATGAATGAATGCAAGCCTGGCGTGGGCAGGGATTGTCTCTATTGCTGTATTATACTTTATAAGAACTTAGTACAGTGCTCTGCAATCAGTAAGCGCTCAGCAAATATGACCGAATGAATGAATGAATGAATGACTCGACGGCATTGGAAGAAGTTTTGTGTTTGCCTGATGGGGATGGGAGTGGACGAGAGAGAATTGAACGTGGCTGGCTTCGCTGACTTCCAAATCGGTTCCATCCCTGGCTTCCCAGACTCATGGGGACAAACTGAAGGCGACCAGATCCAGGGGCAACGGGAAACATTTATTATCTACATCACGGGATAGCCTAATAGTTTGCAGGGAGCAGAGGTGTGATTAAGATGTTTGACATTTGGTGGGCTAGCCCTATTTTTGCTCATACACGGTAAAGGTATTTATTATTATTATTGTGTCATCGAGCCGTTTCCGATTGATAGCGACTCCATGGATAGACTTTCTCCGGAACATCCTGTCCTCTGCTATCATCCGTAACATTTCTAATGGCTCTTCTGTTATAGTTGTTCTGGTCTCTACCCATCTAGCTGCCCATCTGCCTCTTCCACCTTTTCCCTGGACTCTCCATAGCACATCCGCTCCAGAGAATTAGTCTTCCTGATTAAGTGTCCAAATATCATCATCATCAATCGTATTTATTGAGCACTTACTATGTGCAGAGCACTGTACTAAGCGCTTGGGAAGTACAAATTGGCAACATATAGAGACAGTTCCTACCCAACAGTGGGCTCACAGTCTAAAAGGGGGAGACAGAGAACAAAACCAAACACACTAACAAAATAAAATAAATAGAATAGATATGTACAAATATGCTCATCTATGTCGAGTCATTTGGCCTTTCAAAGATCACTTGGGTTTAATTTGCTCTAAAATCCACTTGTCTGTCTTTTGGGCAGTCCATGGTATTCACAAAAGCCTTCTCCAACACCACATTTCAAAAGAATCGATGTTCTTTCTATCCTGTTTTTTCACTGTCCAGCTTTCGCATCCATGCATTGTCACCGGAAATACCACAGAATCATTAATATCAATAATAATTATGGTACTTAATGATAATGATGATGGTATTTGTTAAGCACTTACTTTGTAACAGGCACTGTACTAAGCACTGGGGTGGATACAAGCGAATTGAGTTGGACTTAGTCCCTGTCCCATATGGGGCTCACAGTCTCAATCCCCATTTGACAGATGAGGTGACTGAGGCCCAGAGAAGTGAAGTGACTTGCCCAATGTCATGCAGCAAACAAGTGGCAGAGCAGGGATAAGGACCCATGACCTCCCTCCCAGGTGAGGGGTCAATCCACTAAGCCATGCTGCTTCTCGATTGGATACAAAGCACTGTGCTAACCACTCAGGAGAGTAATAATAATAATAATAAAAATAATAATGGCATTTATTAAGTGCTTACTATGTGCAAAGCACTGTTCTAAGCGCTGGGGAGGTTACAAGGTGATCAGGTTGCCCTACGGGGGGCTCACAGTCTTAATCCCCATTTTACAGATGAGGGAACTGAGGCCCAGAGAAGTTAAGTGACTTGCCCAAAGTCACACAGCTGGCAATCGGCGGAGCCGGGATTTGAACCCATGAACTCTGACTCCAAAGCCCGGGCTCTTTCCACTGAGCCACGCTGAGTGCAACAGAATCCAAAAGAAACGGTCCCTGCCAACAAGAGGCTTCAAATTCACAGGGCAAATCATGAGAAATGAGGGCAGCCAAGGTGACACTGAAATCAAAATGAGGCTTTTTTGTTTTTGTTTATGGTATTTGTTAAGCGCTTACCGTATGCCAGGCACTGTACTAAGTGCTGAGATAGAGGAACGGTAATAATATTAATAATGATAATGATGGTATTTGTTAAGCACTTACTATGTGCCAACCACTATTCTAAGCACTGGGGTAGATACAAGATAACCAGGTTGTCCCACGTGGGGCTCACAGTCTTCATCCCCATTTGACAGATGAGGTCACTGAGGCACAGAGAAGTGAAGTGACTTGACCAAAGTCACACAGCTGATAAGTGGAGGAGCCGGAATAAGAACCCATGACCTCTGACTCCCAAGCCCGGGTTTTTTCCACTGAGCCATGCTGCCTGTCATATCATTTGTACATATTTATTCTATTTATTTTATTTTGTTAATATGTTTTGTTTTGTTGTCTGTCTCCCCCTTCTAGACTGTGAGCCCCCTGTTGGGTAGGGACCGTCTCTAGATGTTGCCAACTTGGACTTCCTAAGCTCTTAGTCCAGTGCTCTGCACACAGTAAGCGCTCAATAAATACGACTGAATGAATGAGTGAATATTAGGTTGGACACAGTCCATGGGGCGCACAGCTTTAATCCCCATTTTACAGATGAGGTAACAGAGGCTCAGAGAAGTGATGGGACTTGCCCAAGGTCACACAGCAGACACATGGCAGAGCCGGGTTTAGAACTCAGGTCTTCTGATTCCCGGGCCCGAGATCTTTGCATTAGGCCATGGCAATTCTCAGTTGGAATGGTAATAATAATAATAATAATAATAATAATGGCATTTATTAAGCGCTTATTATGTGCAAAGGACTGTTCTAAGCGCTGCGGAGGTTACAAGGTGATCAGGTTGTCCCACGTGGGGCTCACAGTCTTACTCCCCATTTTAAGGTTGAGGTAACTGAGGCACAGAGAATAGTAATAATAATAATAATAATAATAGCATTTATTAAGCACTTACTATGTGCAAAGCACTGTTCTAAGCGCTGGGGAGGTTACAAAGTGATCAGGTTATCCCACGGGGGGCTCACAGTCTTAATCCCCATTTCACAGATGAGGTAACTGAGGCACAGAAAATAATAATAATAATAATAATAATGGCATTTATTAGGCACTTACTATGTGCAAAGCACTGCTCTAAGCGCTGGGGAGGTTACAAGGTGATCAGGTTGTCCCACGGGGGGCTCACAGTCTTCATCCCCATTTTACAGATGAGGTAACTGAGGCATAGAGAATAATAATAATAATAATAATAATAATAATAATAATAATGGCATTTATTAAGCACTTACTATGTGCAAAGCACTGTTCTAAGCGCTGGGGAGGTTACAAGGTGATCAAGTTGTCCCACAGGGGGCTCACCGTCTCAATCCCCATTTTCCTGATGAGGTAACTGAGGCCCAGAGAAGTTAAGTGACTTGCCCAAAGTCACACAGCTGACAATTGGTGGAACCAAGATTTGAACCCATGACCTCTGACTCCAATGCCCGGGCTCTTTCCACTGAGCCACGCTGCTTCTTCAACCTCTGACTTTTTCTTTTTCTAGACTCTCATCCCACTTACCTGTTGAGAGAAGGAAGAAGATGCCCTTCTCTCACAAGCCAACATCAATATTCATATGCCAAATGAACAATGTTGCCGATTTGTACTTCCCAAGCGCTTAGTACAGTGCTCTGCACACAGTAAGCGCTCAATAAATACGATTGTGAGCCCACTGTTGGGTAGGGACCGTCTCTATGTGTTGCCAACTTGTACTTCCCAAGCGCTTAGTACAGTGCTCTGCACACAGTAAGCGCTCAATTAATATGATTGAATGAATGAATGAATGAATGATGAACAAGGTAGGATCTGGCTAAATGTCTCCTATTTTTTGTTTGTTTTTCTGTGCCAGACACTGTACTAAGCACTGCGGTAAATACAAGTTTATCAGGACGGACACACTCCCTGTCCCATGTGGGGCTCAAAGTTTTAATCCCCACTTTGCAGATGCGGTAACTGAGACACAGAGAATAACAATATGATGGTATTTGTTAAGTGCTTACTATGTGCCAAGCACTGTTCTAAGCACTGGGGTAGATGCAAGGTGATCAGGTTGTCCCACTTGGGGCTCACGGTCTTAATCCCCATTTTACAGATGAGCTAAGTGAGGCACAAAGAAGTGAAGTGACTTGTCCAAGGTACAAAGCAGACACGTGGCAGAGCTAGGATTAGAACCCAGGTCCTTCTGACTCCAAGGTCTGGGCTCTATTCACTAGGCCACGTTGCCTTCTCTTCTTCAAATTATTATTATTTTGGGGGGGAAACAGGAGACAGAGAGTCTCTCTGCATTTGCCTGTATATATACACCTGTATATATGTATATATGTTTGTAAATATTTATTACTCTATTTATTCATTTATTTTACTTGTACATATCTATTCTATTTATTTTATTTTGTTGGTATGTTTGGTTTTGTTCTCTGCCTCCCCCTTTTAGACTGTGAGCCCACTGTTGGGTCGGGACTGTCTCTATATGTTGCCTACTTGTACTTCCCAAGCGCTTAGTCCAGTGCTTTGCACACAGTAAGCGCTCAATAAATACGATTGATGATTGATGATTTGCCCAGGACGTTGACAGAGCAATGACTTCGGTGCCTCAGTTCCCTCATCTGTAAAATGGGGATTAAGACTGTGAGCCCCCCTGTGGGTCAACCTGATCACCTTGTATCCTCCCCAGCGCTTAGAACAGTGCTCTGCACATAGTAAGCGCTTAATAAATGTCGTCATTATTATTATTATTATTATATCCTGCTCCCAGAATTCCCAGAGTCTTCACGATTATTCAAGTGGTGAAAACCAGTAGGATCCTCTCTCCTTTCCTGGAGCATCATCGACATTTCCCTAAAATTAACACATCCTTAAGGTCGCCACTTTGGGTCCCGGTTTCCAGACTGCGGCCTTGGAGCGATACGCCCTGTCGAATGTCATAAAAAGGATGCAACCATCATCATCATCTCCCAACAATCAATCAATCAATCAATCAATCGCATTTATTGAGCACTTACTGTGTGCAGAGCACTGTACTAAGCACTTGGGAAGTACAAGTTGGCAACATATAGAGACAGTCCCTATATAACATATAGACAACATATAGAGACAGTGCAGAGCACTGTTCTGAGCACTTGGGAGAGTACAAAACAACAATATAATAGACACATTTCCTGCCCACAACAAGCTCACACACTCTCCACTGGGTTTTACTCCTCCTGCCCCTGGAAACTGAGACAGCTTTACAGTGCTTTGCACCCAGTAAGCGCTCAATAAATACATAAATAAATAGAGAAGCAGCGTGGCTCAGTGGAAAGAGCACGGGCTTTGGAGTCAGGGGTCATGGGTTCGAATCCCGGTTCTGCCAATTAATGATAGCATTTATTAAGCGCTTACTATGTGCAAAGCACTGTTGGGTAGGGACTGTCTCTACATGTTGCCAACTTGTACTTCCCAAGCGCTTAGTACAGTGCTCTGCACACAGTAAGCGCTCAATAAATACGATTGACTGATTGATTGGAGAGGTTACAAGGTGATCAGGTTTTCCCACAGGGGGCTCACAATCTTAATCCCCATTTTACAGCTGAGGGAACTGAGGCACAGAGAAGTGAAGTGACTTGCCCAAAGTCACACAGCTGACAATTGGCAAAGCCGGGATTTGAATCCAAGACCTCTGACTCCAAAGCCCATGCTCTTTCCACTGAGCCACGCTGCTCCTCGATCGTCAGCTGTGTGACTTTGGGCAAGTCACTTCACTTCTCTGTGCCTCAGTTACCTAGGCTGTAAAATGGGGATTAAGACTGTGAGCCCCCACCATGAGGCAACCTGATCTCCTTGTAACTTTCCCAGTGCTTAGAACAGTGCTTTGCACGTAGTAAGCGCTTAATAAATGCCATCATTATTATTATTATTATAAATACAATTGAATGAAATAGGATTGTTCTTTTACTGTCAGGCCCACGATAGTAAAAGATTAATTTTAGTGAAAGGAACGAGTGAGAGTCTGAGAATATTCCGTGTGACTGCTGCAAAAGTGTGAGTTCTCTGTGAGCAGGGCAAGTGTCCCTTTCTTGTTTTGTACTTTTCAAGCGCCTAGGACAGTGCCCGGCACCCAAGGGGCGCTCACTAAATACCGATGTTGGTGTTACTACAAATAGAGTCGACAACAGTGGCAACTGCTTGGGCCACATAATTCTTTAGCGAGATTTTCCCCGAGCCACTGCATTGTCAAAAAAGTCAGAGCGTTTGGGGTTGAAGGGGCACTTTTGCAGCTACAGGAATGAGAGAGAAGAAAAATGGTCAAGGAAAGCCAAAAATGCTTTTACTTCGCCGGTCCTTTCATGATCCACCCCTCTCGGTGTTTCACCTACCAACAGTAAATTAATCTGGCAGACAGAAGGTAGACGGAGCCCAGAAAGGGCAGACATTTAGGATTTGAAAACATGATTTAGAAAAATGTGAGCAGAAAAAGAAATTGAAAATGCTACTTTTAAAGGTTCTCAGCTTTTATTTTTGCTCCTACCCTTTCCCTCCCCTTAAAGGCTTGCTTCTCCTTTCCTCGGTTCTCAAATTTTATTTTTGTTTTCACACTTTTCCTCCTTTTAAAGGCTTGCTTGAAGCTACAGAGATGATGGATTTCAATTTCCATTTCAGTCTTGCTCACCTTCAGATGTTAAAAGGTAGTAAAATAGCCAAGGGGGGGGGGGGGGGGGGTGAGTGCAGAGGAGTTGGAGGGAGGAAGAGGAGGTAAAAAGGAAAGAGACAATAATAATAATAATGGCATTTACTAAGTGCTTACTATGGGCAAAGCACTGTTCTAATAATAATAATAATAATAATAATAATGGCATTTGTTAAGCGCTTACTATGTGCAAAGCACTGTTCTAAGCACTGGGGAGGTTACAAGGTGATCTGGTTGTCCCATGTGGGGGGCTCACAGTCTTAATCCCCATTTTACAGATGAGGGAACCGAGGCGCAGAGAAGTTAAGTGACTTGCCCAAAGTCACATAGCTGACAATTGGCGGAGCCAGGATTTGAACCCATGACCTATGACTCCAAAACCCGGCCTCTTTCCACCGAGCCACGCTGCTTCTCAGACAAGAGCTGAGGGGGGAGAGGAGGAGAAATGAAGTTTCATCAGTCAATCGTGTTTACTGAGCGCTTACTGTGTGCAGAGCACTGTACTGCAGAGCACTCCATCCCCCCCAACTTACCTCCTCCCCTTCCCCACAGCACCTGTATATATGTATATATGTTTGTACATATTTATTACTCTATTTATTTATTTATTTTACTTGTACATATCTATTCTATTTATTTTATTTTGGTAGTATGTTTGGTTTTGTTCTCGGTCTCCCCCTTTTAGACTGTGAGCCCACTGTTGGGTAGGGACTGTCTCTATGTGTTGCCAACTTGTACTTCCCAAGCGCTTAGTACAGTGCTCTGCACATAGTAAGCGCTCAATGAAAACGATTGATGATGATGATGATACTGAGCGTTTGGGAGAGTACAATATAGCAATAAAAAAACATAATCCCCGCCCACAAAGAGTTTACAGTCTAGAGGGAGAAATAGACACTCTGCACACAGTAAGCACTCAATAAATACGATTGATGATGATGATGATACTGAGCATTTGGGAGAGTACAACATAACAATAAACAAACATAATCCCCGCCCACAACGAGTTTACAGTCTAGAGGGAGAGATAGACACTCTGCACACAGTAAGTGCTCAATAAATATGATTGATGATGATGATGATACTGAGCATTTTGGAGAGTACAACATAACAATAAACAAACATAATCCCCGCCCACCATGAGTTTACAGTCTGGAGGGGGAGACAGACACTCTGCACACAGTAAGCGCTCAATAAATACGATTGATGATGATGATGATACTGAGCATTTGGGAGAGTACAACACAACAATAAAAAAACATAATCCCCGCCCATAACGAGTTTACAGTCTAGAGGGAGAGATAGACACTCTGCACCCAATTAGCGCTCAATAAATACGATTGATGATGATGATGATACTGAGCATTTGGGAGAGTACAACATAACAATAAACAAACATAATCCCCGCCCACAACGAGCTTACAGTCTAGAGGGGGAGACAGACACTCTGCACACAGTAAGCGCTCAATAAATACGATTGATGATGATGATGATACTGAGCGTTTGGGAGAGTACAACATAACAATAAACAAACATAACCCCGCCCACAATGAGTTTACAGTCTAGAGGGGGAGACAGACACTCTGCACACAGTAAGCGCTCAATAAATACGATTGAATGAATGAAGACTAGAAATAAATCAATGACAGATCTGGACATAAGTGGTGCGGGGCCGGAAGGGGGGATGAATGAAGGGAGTGAGAGAAGAGGAAAGGAGAGGCTGAGTCAGGGAAGGCCTCTTGGAGGAGATGGGCTTTTGGTAAGGCTTTGAAGATGGGGAGAGTCATTGTCTGGGGGATTTGAGGAGGGAATGGAGATTCAGGCCGGAGGCAGGATGGGGGCGAGAGGTTGGCGGCGAGATGGACAAGTTGGAGGTACAGAGAGAAGGCTGGCCTAGACAGACACTCTGCACCCAGTAAGCGCTCAATAAATACGATTGAATGAATGAAGAATGGAAATAAATCAATGATCTGGACATAAGTGGTGCGGGGCTGGAAGGGGGGATGAATGGAGTGAGAGAAGAGGAAAGGAGGGGCTGAGTCAGGGAAGGCCTCTTGGAGGAGATGGGCCTTTGGTAAGGCTTTGAAGACAAGGAGAGTCATTGTCTGGGGGATTTGAGGAGGGAATGGAGTTTCAGGCTGGAGGCAGGATGGGGGCGAGAGGTTGGCGGCGAGAAAGACATGTTGGAGGTACAGCGAGAAGGCTGGCATTTAGAGGAATGAAGTGTGTGGGCTGCATTGGAGTGAGAGAGTGGCAATCCAACAGTTAGATCACTGGACTGTAAGCCCCAGATGGAACCAGGACTGCATCCAGCTGGACTACCATGTATCCACAGTGATTGACACACAGTAAGTGCTTAACATATACCAATCAATTCAATCAATCGTATTTATTGAGCGCTTACTGTGTGCAAAGCACTGTACTAAGCACTAGGGAAGTACAGGTTGGCAACATATAGAGACGGTCCCTACCCAACAGTGGGCTCACAGTCTAAAAGGGGAGACCAAAACCAAACATACTAACAAAATAAAATAAATAGAATAGATATGTACAAGTAAAATAAATAAATAAATAGAGTAATAAATATGTACAAACATATATACATATGATAATGATAATGGCATTTATTAAGCGCTTACTATGTGCAAAGCACTGTTCTAAGCGCTGGGAGGGGTACAAGATGATCAGGTTGTCCCACGGGGGGCTCACAGTCTTCATCCCCATTTTACAGATGAGGGAACTGAGGCACAGAGAAGTTAAGTGACTTGCCCAAAGTCACACAGCTGACAGTTGGCGGAGCCGGGACAAGGGAAGGAGGTAAGATGGGGGGGATGGAGAGGGGGACGAGGGGGAGAGGAGGGAAGGGGCTCAGCCTTTCTTATGGTATTTATTAAGCAC
The DNA here is from genome assembly GCF_015852505.1 of Tachyglossus aculeatus. Classification (NCBI taxonomy): domain Eukaryota; kingdom Metazoa; phylum Chordata; class Mammalia; order Monotremata; family Tachyglossidae; genus Tachyglossus; species Tachyglossus aculeatus. The sequence continues at coordinate 3,085,250 of NC_052069.1, read as the reverse complement.
CTACTATGTGCCAGGCACTTTACTGCACACTGGGGTAGAGACAAGCTAAGCAGGTTGAACACAGTCCCTGCCCCTCATGGGGCTGAGTCTTAATCCCCATTTTACAGATGAGGAAACTCAGGCACCGAGAATAATAATGATAATAGGCATTTGTTAAGCACTTACTATGTGCAAAGCACTGTTCTAAGCGCTGGGGAGCTTACAAGGTGATCAGGTTGTCCCTCGGGGGGCTCACAGTCTTAATCCCAATTTTACAGATGAGATAACAGAGGCACAGAGAAGTGAAGTGACTTGCCCAAAGTCACACAGCTGACAATTGGCGGAGCCGGGGTTTGAACCCATGACCTTTGTCTCTCTTTCCACTGAGCCACAGAGAAGTGAATTGACTTGCCCGAGGACACACAGCAGGCAAGTGGCAGAGCTGGGATTAGAACCCAGGTCCTCCTGGCTCCCAGAGTTGAGCTCTATCTACTAGGCCATGCTGATCCCCTTATTATTATAATTATGGTAGAGTTGACAATCAAATACGATTAGTATTTTTACCTGTAGACTTCACGAAGTTACTGGTCTCAAATCTGACATAGGGAGGAGGTGGTGAAAGCATTACCCTAAGCGCTTACTACAGTGCTCTGCACATAGTAAGCGCTCAATAAACATGATGGAACGAATGAAGTGTTACAAACAAAGCTCAATTTCATTGAGAACTTACATCAACATCCAGGACGGCAAGTTAACAATCACGCAGCCCCAGAATATCCATTTGCCCCTGGCAGAATCTGACAGCATTGCTAATAATAATAATTATAACAGTTGTGGCATTTGTTAAGCGCTTACTATGTGCCAGGGACTATTCTAAGCGCTGGGCTGTATACGAGCAGAGCAGGTCGGACACAGTCCCTGTCCCACGTGGGGCTCACAGTCTTAATCCCCATTTGACAGATGAGGTAACTGAGGTACCGAGAAGTAAAATGACTTACCCAAGGTCAAGTGGCAGGGCCGGGATCAGAAATCAAATCCTTCTAATTCCCAGGCCGGTGCTTTATACGCTACTCTCACCACGCTGCTTCTCCCAAGCGCTTAGTACTATGCTCAGCACACAGTAAGCCTGAATAAACACCATGGAATGACTGATCCACAGAGAACTCCCATCCTATACTGCGGCTACATTTTCATGTAGTAATAATAATAATAATAACGGCATTTATTAAGCACTTACTATGTGCAAAGCACTGTTCTAAGCACTGGGGAGGTTACAAGTAACTCAGTTAAATGGATTAGTCTGCATCTACTGCATCTGGGTTATGTTTCAATCGATGCCCTTCTAAATTTAAAGAGAGCGATTGAGATATCACGTTAAGCAAAGTTAATCCTCTTTGAGCGTCTTTTCTGCTTCCACTCAGTCCATTTAGCGCTACAGGTTTCGAAAGAGAGTGTTTCGGGATAGAAAAAAATAAGAAGATAGATTTAAAACCAAGTCAGTCTAGAGTTTATTACTTCCCAACAGAACATAGCTTCAGAATACATTGAAATGCCAGAGAAAGATCTCTACGGAGGAACAGGAGGAGGCCAGAAAAGTGAAAGATACAGTTGGGGGAACATACAGAAATGTCATGCATGCATTCGAAAAGGAAAATCCATCATTTAAGTCTCAGAACGACTCCCCTTTCAAAGGGTGTAAAGCAGAGCTCATCTTTTACACCAGAGTTTCCAAAAGAGACCCGCAGAGACGTTATATACACATATACAAAAAAAAACCCTTCAAGTGTTAATAATAATGATAACGATAATAATAATAACTGTGGTATGTGTTAAGCGCTACTATGTGCCAGGCACTGTTCTAAGCACAGGGGTGGATACAATCAAATCGGGTTGGACACAGTCCCTGTCCCACGTGGGGCTCATAGTCTCCATCCCCATTTTACAGATGAGGTAGACTGAGGCCCAGGGAAGTGAAGGGACTCGCCCGAGGTCACACGGCCGACAAGTGAGGGAGCCGGAATTAGAACCTAGATCCTTCCGATTCCCAGGCCCGGGCTCTAGCCACTAGTCCACGCCGCTTCTTGAGTCTTCCTAGCTCAGGGAACCGGAGGACCAGAGTCTGTTGAAAATTTGCGGACCGGGAAGCACTCTTAGGCCCGGAAGGGATCCCTCGCCGGTCCGGCCAGTTGTCCTGGGACGCGTTTCGGAGAGACGCGGGGCCGAGGGGGCGGCCGGCCAAGGGCCCAAAACTCCCGTCCTCTCCCCGGGGCCCCAGGAGCACCGCTGTCTATCCGTAAGGAACAAACCATACGGTCTTTGCACGTCACCGACAGTAAGGAAGAAGAAACGGGGAGCCAGGCTGGTTGAAAGACCACAGGGGAGGAGGCTACCCTGCATCAGAGGAAAGGTGGTCCTATCAATCCCATCAGGCGCTCAGTACAGTGCTCTGCACACAGTAAGCGCTCAATAAATACGACTGAATGAATTGCGGCACCATTGGTTGGGGGGAACTGGTATCGGTGAACGTATTTCCTAGAAACGCTTTTCGCTCAAGAATTACATTCAAACAGAGGCATTTGAAACGCTCAAGGTATGTCCTGGGCGACAGCCTCCATCAACTAATAATAATAATGATGGCATTTATTAAGCGCTTACTATGTGCAAAGCACTGTTTTAAGCGCTGGGGAGGTTACAAGGTGATCAGGTTTGTCCCACGGGGGGCTCACAGTCTTAATCCCCATTTTACAGATGAGGGAACTGAGGCCCAGAGAAGTTAAGCGACTTGCCCAAAGTCACACAGCTGACAACGGGCAGAGTCAGGATTTGAACCCATGACCTCCGACTCCAAAGCCCGCTGCTTCTCTTTTGGCAGGGGTTCATCGCCGGGGGCGGGGGTGAGCTGGAAGAAGGAGGGGGAAAGGCAAAACGGGGAAGAGAGCGGCCTGAGAAGTGGGACGGTTTCACGCAAGGGAACTAGCTCGTTCCCCCAAGACGAGCATCTCGACTGCTTCCCGCCACTTCTCCCTAAAAAGCTCCACCGCTGGATGCCGAGCGCTCAGAAATGGTCATTCGGAAAGGCGGACAGACGATGAGCCTCATTTTTATCGAGAAACCCTGGGGTGCTGCCCACTCCAACCGGCTAAGAGCAATCTGTGGAAAAGCAGTAATACCAGGCTTTTGTTAATGATAATAATACTAACTGTGGCAGTTGTTAAGCGCTGACAATGGGCCAGGCACGTATTAAGTGTGCGATGGATCCGAGCAAATCGGGTTGGACGCAGTCCCTGTCCCGTGTGGGGCGCGCAGTCTTAATCCCCATTAGAAGCAGAGTGGCTTAGTGGAAAGAGCCCAGGCTTGGGAGTCAGAGGTCGTGGGTTCTAATCCCGGCTCCGTCACTTGGCACCTGTGTGACTTTGGGCAAGTCACAAGTCACTTTTCCGTACCTCAGTTACCTCAGCTGTAAAATGGGGATTAAAACGGTGAGCCCCAAGTGGGACAACCTGATTATCTTGTATCTACCCCAGGGCTTCGAACAGTGTTGGGCACGTAGGAAGCGCTTAACAAATACCATCATTATTATTATTATCATTATTTTACTGATGAAGGAACTGAGGCACGGAGAAGGGAAGTGACTTGCCCGTGGTCACACAGCAGACAAGTGGTGGAGCCGGGATTAGAACCCATGACGTTCTTACTCCCAGGCTCGGGCTCCAGCCACTAAGCCATGCTGACTGACATTGGCTCCAGCTCCTTAACGAAGTTTTCTTTCCAAAAAAATCCCTCCAAAACCCTCCCCTCTGCTTCCTGCGTGCATGGAAAACTGGACGGCCTTTCTTCTGGACATGGATGCTTCTTATCCGAAATGGCGTGACTTCCCCAATCACTCAATCAGTGGTTCTGTTCGACTGATGAGGGAAATCGCGCCACTTGGGCCGCGCTTTCACATATCAGGTTCCAATTTTTCCGCAAAGCAAAATCCTGAGGTCACTAAAATCGACACGCCGGAGGAAATGTGAGGTACGTTTGTGAACCACTGCTCTAAAGACGATGAAGGGAGCTACTAGCGGGAAGAGGGAAATCCAATAGGCTCTGAATTCCTGGAATAAGAAAGCCGGTCTTGCCACGGGTGGTGGCTTTCAGAGTTACGGAGAATCGCTCTTTCAAAGATAGCTCCGTGAGACAGAAAGACCAGGGTTGGTTCGTGCAATAAGCGGCCTTGGCCGGCTCATTTCTCACTCTGCCAGCCCTCCCCGGTTGTGACGATAACGTGCTTTCAAAAAGAAAAGAACCCACCGGAAAGCAAGTTTCGGGAGGAAAGAAGGCTACGGTGAAATACCTCATTCAAATAAATATGCATCGTGCAGAGAGGTTAACTTGGATTTTTTATTGAATGACGGGCTTGGGATGCCGGCGACCCAAGGGGAGGGTGATCGCTAAAGGAGAGGGCAAAACGCAAATTAAAATCTAGAAATACCTGAATTGGACCTCTGATACGCCGCAGACTTTCCCTGTTTATCTGTCAGAGGAGTCGGGGGCGAGTAGTTGGCTTGAGCGAGTTTCCCGGCGTCGGTCGGCGGCGTCGGAGGCGGCGGCAGTAAAGTGCTGTTGGGGCTGTTGATGTCGCCCTCGCCCACGAGAGTCAAGTCGGCGACGTTTTCGTCGTCGATAGTCTGTATGCCTTCCGGCGGGAGTTCCCTGGACTGCCTTCTCCAAACCCGGGAGGGCCCCTCCAGGGCGTGGGGGATCGGAGACAGCGGGGCGACGGAGGGGAGGCCCGCCGGCTTCGGACGGGCAGCGTGGAGGGCGGCCGGGCCGGGCCTGGGTTGGCCCTCCGACCGCCCGGCGTTCTTCGTCGAATTCTCGCCGCATCCCTGGGCCGGGTCGGCCTTCCCGTTAGGCTGGACCGTCTTCATCTTGCCGCCGCCCTTCCCGGCTCCTCTGCCGAGACCCTTCGGGGCCGCTGGGGTGGAGGAGGCCGGCTCGGGCGGTAAGCGGAGGAAATCGGGCAGAACGAGGTCTTCTTTCCTCAGCAGCCCACGCTGGTCGTCGGCCCGGTTGCTCTGAGCTTTGGATATGAGCTCGAAAAATTCTATCGGGAGGAAACGCAACGCGGGAAAAGCTCTTTTAGATGGTTCTTGCCATTGCGCCTCGACGAGACGTGCGGATACCGATTGTGAGCTTGCGGTGGGCAGGGAATGGGTCTACCGACTCTGTTCAGACTGTGAGCCCATTATTTTAGACTGTGAGCCCTTTAGACTGTGAGACTGTGAGCCCACTATTGGGTAGGGACTGTCTCTATATGTTGCCAACTTGTACTTCCCAAGCACTTAGTACAGTGCTCTGCACACAGTAAGCGCTCAATAAATACGATTGATGATGATGGTGATGTTCATTCATTCAATCGTATTTATTGAGCACTTACTGTGTGCAGAGCACTGTATTAAGCGCTTGGGAAGTACAAGTTTAAACTGCACTCTCCCCAAGCATTTAGTCCAGTGCTCTGCACACGGTAAGCCCTCAATAAATATGACCGACTAACCGATTGCCTTGCAACTCTGAAGCTACGCGGTGTGTTACTAAGACAACGGCACTATTCAATCAAAAGGCGCTAATTATTAATGCAAGCAGGATTTCAATACCAACTTTTCAGGACTTCGGCAACGCTGCACTGTTAGAGTTAAACCTAGCTCTTGAAATCCTGGGATAATGGATGGCTTTTTGCTTTGCACTGAAGTTACAAATTCAAGGCCCATTTCGACGGATTTGACTCATTAGAGACATCCGTGTGGGCATCCCCGTGGATTCCCCAGTCATCTCTCTAAATTTACCGATCAATAGTATTGATTGAGCGCTTACTATGTGCAGAGCATTGTATCAAGCGCTTGGGAGAGTACAATACAATGAAGATTTTGGTTAGGGTCATGGCTTGGAATTTTTACACTCCCATCTTTCATTCCTTGAACGCATAAGCTAGGAATGGGCCCCATCTGATTAGGGTGAGGTGATGAAATCATCTCTCAAAAAGACTCCCCGACACACTTTCTGAATTTTTCCCAGGTGAACAGAATTACTATAGTTTAGTTCTAAACTGATTTTAAGAGCGCTCTGCTCATGAGAAATGTTTTCCCCGCCTAACTAGACTTTTACATTCAAGTAGCATCCCCGGGAAAATAGGGGAGAGAGGCAAATTCACTTGAGGTTCCAAAGAAACGTTCACAGCCATGACGGGAATAGAATCTAAAACCTTGGAACCTCAATTCTATATCTAGGCAAAGAGTATTTTTACTTCCCACTAAGGGGTCTCTTTTTGGAAGCAAAACCCTAATGGCCTGTGGTTGAAAATGGATAGGACATAATTGTAGAAATAAATGATTGTTCTGGGGCCTAAAAAATTTGCCAATATGGGGCAACAGGGGATACTAAGCTAAGTTTTCAGACTGAGGTCTTGGGGTACCAACCCGTGAGAAATTACGTCAAACGAGGCGACATGGCCTAGTGGAAAGAGCGCGAGCCTAGGAGTCAAAGGACCTGGGTTCTAATCCCGCCTCCTCCACTTGACTGCTGTTTGACCTTGGGCAAGCCACTTCATTTCTCTGGGCCTCAGGTTTCCTCATCTGTAAAATGGGGACTCAGTAGCTGGTCTCCCTCCTACTTAGGCTGTGATTTCCAGGTGGGACAGGGACCAGATCTGCCTTGATTAACATATATCTACCCCAGCGCTTAGAACAGTGGCAGAACCGGACAAGTGGCATCCGGCCTAAACCCAGTGCTCCCGGTTTGGCATCCCGGTATTCTCCAGAAAGCCCAGGCTGCACACTCCACTCTTCTGGAGCTAACCTTCTCACTGTGCCTCGATCTCGCCCGTCCCACCATCAACCCCTGGCCCACGTCCTACCTCTGTCCTGGAATGCTTTCCCTCCTCAAATCCGCCAAAAGATCCCTCTTCCCCCCCTTCAAAGCCCTACTGAAGGCTCACCTCCTTCAAGAGGTCTTCCCAGACTAAACCCCCCATTCCTCAGCTCCCCGTCCCATCTGCATCCTCAACTCACTCCCTTTGCTCTTCCCCCCCACCACACAACACTTATGCATTTATGTATATATGTATAATTCTATTTAGTTATACTGATGCCTGCATACTTGTTTTGATGTGTACGTATCTATAATTTTATTTATTTATATTGATGCCTGTTTACTTGTTTTATGTCTGTCTTCCCCCTTCTAGACTGTAAGCCCTGTGTAGGCAGGGATTGCCTCTCTTAATTGCTGAATTGTAGTTTCCAAGAGCTTAGTACAGTGCTCTGCACAGAGTAAGTGCTCAATAAATACAACTGAATAAATGAATGAATGAATGAACAGTGCTTGCCACATAGTAAGTGTGTAACAAGTACTGTTATTACCATCATGTGGGGTACGCCCCACCATTTTCCCTGCAAATCACAAATAACCTTGATTCAAAAGGTTATTTATCCAAGTTCCAGGGCTAGGGGAAGCACGTGGGGAGACGAGGTGGTCTAACCTGAGTCAGTTTTCTCTCCCCTCCAGGGTCTAAATTAAGGTCACATCTCCTCCAAGAGGCCTTCCCCAATTAATCCCTCTTTTCCCCCGCTCCCTCTTCCGTCTGCGTCACCTATGGGCTCGGATCTGTGAGGTTTGGGCATTTGATATTCGCCTCACCCTCAAACCCAGAGCACTTCTGTACCTATCTTTAAATTAAGTATTCTAAATTGTTTATTTCTATTAATGTCTGTCTCCCCCTCTAGGCTGTCAGCTCGCTGTGGGCAGGGAACACGTCTGCCAACCCTGTTCTATTCTCCTCTCCCAAGTACAGTCCTCTGAACATATTAAGCTCTCAATAAATAGCACTGATGATGATAAATGGGGATTAAGATTGTGAGCCCCACATGGGACAACCTGATCACCTTGTATTCCCCCAGTGCTTAGAACAGTGCTTTGCACATAGTAAGCGCTTAACAAATACCATTATTATTATTATACCATGACCAGATGGGAGGAATGCCCATTTTCAGGCCAACGGAATCCCTCCCCTTCGGGAATGAGTTGCTTTAAACTCGAGAGGAAAGGCTGACATCTCCCAGATTTCCTTTCTGCTCACCAAGTGGCCTAAGAACCCTTAAAATTAGGCTCACCATCCTTTTAGACTGTGAGCCCACTGTTGGGTAGGGACTGTCTCTATATGTTGCCAATTTGTACTTCCCAAGCGCTTAGTACAGTGCTCTGCACATAGTAAGTGCTCAATAAATACGATTGATGATGATGATGATGATAAGCTCATTGTGCACAGGGAATAGGTCTGTTTATTACTGCACTGTACTCTCCCAAACAGTTAGTACAGTGCTGTGCACACAGTAAGCGCTCAATAAACACGACTGACTGACTGAATGAATGAGTGAATAAATAAGGTTGACCCGGTGGTTCCAAAAAGCATCTTCCCCACCAGACTAACTCTCCAAGGATTCTTCCTCTCTTACCGAAAAGGGCTCTACATTCAAATCTTAGTACAGTGCTCTGCACACAGTAAGTGCTCAATAAATACGATTGATTGATTGATTGATTGAAATCTGAGATAGGGCAGAAATGAAACCACCTCTAATGATTGCGTATCGAAATAAAAAATATTCCACGCTTCACTGACATTTCAACAGAGGCTCCTTTGGTTTTTGAAAAGAATAAACTCGGAGCCAGCAAACAACCATAGACTTTGAGCTAGGAAACTCGTCACCTAGCCAGTAGAACTTGCTGAAGAGGTACGCTAACGGGCTTTGCATCTTCTCCAAAGAGTCAGGAAATGACAGCTCAGACTGAATTGAAAAGCGAAACATTCCTTTATAAAGCAGCAGATTCCTTAATAAAGAAGTGGATTTTTAGATTGCTAGTCTACTCACGATGAAATTGAAAATTAAGTCGTGTACTGGTTTTCTGTTTTGTTTTTGTTGTCTGTCTCCCCCTTCTAGACTGTGAGCCCATTGTTGGCTAGGGACCGTCTCTCTATGTTGCCGACTTGTACTTCCCAAGCTCTTAGTACAGTGCTCTGCACACAGTAAACGCTCAATAAATACGACTGAATGAATGAATAAATAATTGTATTTTTTCACTACTTCTAGGGTGAGAAAAAAAGTTTGAAATACAGCAAACTATCCCACTCTGGGCCCTTTCTTGCTACATTTCATCTAATAACATGTCACACTTGAGGAGGATCCTGTTTCTCTCCTAAAACACCATCCAGCCATCCTTCGGAAATCAACAATAACTTTCCTTTAGCCACAATCCAGACTAGAGGGTTTATGTTAGGCAGTTATGTCCTGGACTGGAAAAATTCTGTTTTAAAAAGCTAGAGTATGAAGATGCACCAATACTCTGCGTTCACCACATCTGTGCGTTCTTCCGGTCATCTACAGAAGCACACCTCCAATGTACTTTTTTTTAAATGGTATTTTTAGGTGCTTATACATGCCAGGCACTGTACTAAGTACTGGGGTGGGTACAAGATAATCAGGTTTGGGCCCAGTCCATGTGCTACGTGGGTCTCACAGTTTTAATGCCCATTTTACAGATGAGGGAACTGAGACCCAGAGAAATGAAGGGGCTTGCCCAAGGTCACACAGCAGAAAAGTGGCGGAGCCAGGATTAGAACTCAGGTCCTCTGATTCCCAGGCCCAAGTTCTTTCCACTAGGCCGCCCTGTCTCTCCTAGCATTTCAATAACCAAAATGGATACAGAAAGTGGAATGATTTAATTGATTCCATCGGAAAACTGTCATTGCACAGACTAAAAAAATGTGGAAGTTTCAAAAAGTTCACCTACCCTCTGCTTCATCCAAATTAATTTTCTGATATTTTTTTTTCCCAATCTTTGCAATAGATTCTTCTCTCTTTGATAGCCGGGGTTCCCTAGCATTTTTTCCATTTTCTCCTTTTATTTTAATAGAATTAGACTTTCCTAGTGTTCTCTCCTCTCCCTGTATTAGAAGGAAAGGCAGAGTGCTACTTAAAAATTAGGATACACCACAATAAATACTTAACTTTTAAGCAAAAACAGACATCGTAAAGCAATTTCATCGACAACATAGGAAAAAATCATTTTGACGATATAGAAAATCATTTTTACTGTAGACAAAATCTCTATAAAATGCAAGAAAAAAAGAGGAATGCCACAAAATAGACACAGAAAACATATGGATTCCAATCACACAGGAGAGTTGGCAAAGACCGGCAAACCCTCTATTAGAAGAATGAAAATGTTATGATTTGAGTGTTAGACCATTTTCCCGGAAATAATGGCTAAGCTGTTGGGGGGTGGGAGGGTAACGGGACAGAGAAGGGAAGTGGGAGAAAAACGGGGGGAGGAGGGGAATAGAATTCAATACGGTAAATTTGTGGTCACCCAATTCGTGGAATTGGTGAAGCGGAAAAATGACCACTCCCTGGGAGAGACACCGACTGTTAGTAAGCTAAGAAGACAGAGCAATATTCGGTAGTCCTGGCCCAGAGCCGGGCAAGGAATCTTGGACCTCCGACTTAATCAGGATTTGGGATGAAGACAGAAGGGGCGGACGGGACAAAAGGGGTAGGGAAAATTACCGTGGATGAGAGATTTCTGGAACTGGAAATTCCAGCTATATTCTGTTTGGCTGAAGCACCTTTCTGCTTGTCTGTGAAGGCTAAACATAACACAACAGCTTCAACGTTCTGGGATAGGGCCAAGTCACCGACGCACTTGCGATTACCCTTAACTCGGCCACGGAAAAAGAGACCGATCCTCGGCGGAGGAGTCTGACAACAGGAAGCTAATCTTCAAGTGTTATAACTGGTTTTCCCCGTAAATCTGCAGTTTACCTCAAAAAGTAATAGTTATCAGAGATTCCAAAGAAATCCCCCCCCGCCCTTCGTCTTTGGACTGAGGAAAATGCTGCTCAGCCGACGAGCGTGAGAAAAGCAGAAGAGTCCGTCTTTTTGGCATAAACTTTACAGACACTTTGGAAGAGAAAGGCAATAATACATATTCAATTCCACATATAATGACTAGGACAGACCTTAAATTTGCTAGGGAAGTTTCTCCCGCTTCTTTATCTATCTGACTGCTGAAAACCCCTTCCTTGGTAAGTGATCCCGTCAACAGATGGGATTTCGGGCTGGAAAGCGGAAATAGGGTGGCAGGATTTACCGAACTAGGCCAGAACATTCCCTAAATTAAAGACATTCGAAAATAGCCACAGCTATTCCCGTCCTTTTTAAATATGGTTTTGAGAAACGAATACATGGACACGGGCTCCTATGCAGCCCCGTGAGGTGTAGGTTAAACAACACCCAATTTTATCCCGGGAAACGTCTTTAATGTTCTTTCTCCACAAGGGAGGGAAAGTGGAAGACCGTCCTTTGCCTGGGAACAACGAGAATGGGCCCCGATAAATACCATCGATAGAATGAGTCCCATTGGAACGGAAGCCAATGTCTAAGGAACACTTTCCCATCCTTGAGACGTTCACGGGGTAGGTGGATAACGTACGCTTTTTGCTGAAGACGCGAGAATATGGATGTGTGTGAAGGGAGCTTACTTTTTCCTCTGGAAGAATCCTTTTCATCTAAGATGACCCGCTGCCCATCCAAATTCGATATTGGTACTCCGAGATCTAGCGGTTCCTTCTCTCCACTCTAGAGTCAAATCAAAGCGTGGTTTAGGGTTCAAACTGTTGCCATCTGGCTTTCAAAACAGCAAGGTGGTCCCCAGACTGCATTTTACCCATTCCCGACACAAAAGCAGCATGGTCTAGTGGGCATCAGGGGCCTGGTCATGGGTTCTAAACACGGCTCTGCCACTCGTCTGCTGTGTGACCCTGGGCAAGTCACTTCACTTCTCTGGGCCTCAGTGCCCTCATCTGTAAAACGGGGATTGAGACTGTGTGCCCCATGTGGGACAGGGACTGTGTCCAACCCAATTTGCTTGTATCGCCATAGGACAGTGCCTGGCACATGGTAAGCGCTTACCAAATACCGTAATTATTCTTATTAGCATTCTCTGGGCCTCAGTTCCCTCATCTGTAAAATGGGGATTGAGACTGTGAGCCCCACGTGAGGCAGGGACTGTGTCCAACCCGATTTGCTTGTACCCATCTCAGCGCTTCATACAGTGCCTGGCACACACCAAGCGCTTAACGAACACCGAAATTATTAAACAAAATCCAAGGATTTCTGTTTTCCAACCACTGACACAACTACCACATACGTGTGCCAGTCTGAAGACCGGAGAGCTGGGTTTTTCAGGTCTTCAAAGTTCTGTCGGCTCTTATCCGATTTCTTACGGTGCAGTCAAGGCCCCTGCCCTCTCCATAATCACCTCCAAATCACCCCATCCCCAGAGCCTGAGGGGCAAGAGAACGAGGAAAGCTTTGGACTTGGTGGCCTAGTGGGACTAGGAGTCGGAGAAATTGGGCACTCATCCCGGCTCCACCACGTACGACGTGACTTCGTGTCTCTGAGCCTCAAGTTCTTCATCTATAAAACACGGATTAAATCCTACTCCCTCCTACTTAGATTGTGACCCCCATATGGGACAGAGAGACTGTGACCAATCTGATTATTTTTATCTATCCCAGCGCTTAGCACAGTGCCTGGCACTTAGCAAGCTAAGTTTAACAAGTATGCTAATAATCATAATATTCTTTCAATGGTATTTATTAAGCACTTACGGTGTGCAGAGCACTGTACTAAGCGCTTGGGAGAATACAATAGACACATTATTTTTAATTTTTGTTTTAATGGTATTGGTTGCAACTGTGTATCTCTCCTTTAATCTCTGGTTTAATCAACTCTTATTTAGTCCATTCTAGGTGAAAATGCAATCACTCAAAATCATTCACTGAGAGCTCACATCCTCCGGGAAGCCTTCCCAGACTGAGCTCCTCCTTAGCCTCTGCTCCTCCTCCCCTCCCCATCACCCCAACTCCCTCCCTCTGCCCAACCCCCTTCCCCTCCCCACAGCACTTGTGTATATTTGCACACGTTTATTTACTCTATTTATTTTATTAATGATGTGTATTTAGCTAAAAATCTATTTGTTTTGATGGTATTGACGCCTGTCTACTTGTTTTGTTCTGCTGTCTGCCTCCCCCTTCTAGACTGTGAGCCCGCTATTGGGGAGGGACCGTCTCTATATGTTGAAAAACTGTATTTTCCGAGTGCTTAGTACAGTGCTCTGCACGCTCAATAAATACTATTGAATAAATGAATGAATTATTTCACCCTGGACCCAAAACCAAGCTCAAAGAGGCAGAGAACAAAAGATATATGGCAAAACACAACCGTTCCCCAAGTGGGGAGAATTGACATTTTTTTTTTTAGCGGCTCCACTGAAATCACAGGGCCGTGTCCCAAAATACTTACTAGTCGCACTACAAGGTCACTGAGATTTAAACCATATTTTGCAACCACAGGTCGCAGAACTTCTGTGACGGGCTTGGTGGGCTTGGCTTTTAGTCCTACCGATCTATTAATTGGAACAAGATCCAACCTGTAAAGAGATACACGGCAAGTTAAACAGGGCAAGTAGAAAAAGTAGAAATCCGCATTGAAAAAAATGAAATCCCAAAAAGGAATCATAATAGTAGAATCCTTTGCACATTCATCCACAGAAACAGCGTGGCTCACTGGAAAGAGCCAGGGCTTTGGAGTCAGAGATCATGGGTTCAAATCCCGGCTCCGCCACTTGTCAGCTGTGTGACTGTGGGCAAATCACTTAACATCTCTGGGCCTCTGTTATCTCATCTGTAAAATGGGGATGAAGACTGTGAGCCCCCCGTGGGACAACCTGATCACCTTGTAACCTCCCCAGCGCTTGGAACAGTGCTTTGCACATAGTAAGCACTTAATAAATGCCATTATAAAAAAGTACCTTTTTTTCATAATTATGAGGAGATTCAGCACATAGTAAGCACTTAACAAATCAATCAATCGTATTTATTGAGCGCTTACTGTGTGCAGCGCACTGTACTAAGCGCTTGGGAAGTACAAGCTGGCAACATATAGAGACAGTTCCTACGCAACAGTGGGCTCACAGTCTAGAAGGGGGAGACAGAGAACAAAACCAAACATACTAACAAAATAAAATAAATAGAATAGATAGGTACAAGTACAATACCATCATTATTATTATTATTCCGGAAGGTGGGTGCATGAATAAGGTGGGTAAAGGAGAGTTGATCAGAGGTTTTTATTTTGCCTTTTTTGCCTCTTACCGAAACAAAGTGCGTTTCTCTAAGCGAAGATCCCGAGACTCCAAGATGCTACTGTCTTGGTGGAGAACAAGGGGCTTCAGAACACAAAGGAACAAAAAGAAAACACACATTAAAGTCGGGGACGAGCATCTGGCCGCTAAACGCAGCCGATCACCGGGGAAATGGGCGGCTCACAGCTGCACGGAACAAAAGAGCCGTGTCAAAAATAGCTCACCAAAAGAGAAAGTGGCCCTCACGCTTGGTGCCAAAGCCTAACAGCGGCCTATTCACTCTGGGGGAGATAACGTGTGTTTTCTAGGCTACTTGAAAATACGTTGTTAAAGACTTGAACAGTAATGAGAAATGACAAAATGGGTAAGGATGTTTGGAGGGCTTAGGCTCGGTTGAACGTCGGCTCCGCCGCCCTCGTAAAGAAGTTGGTCGGGTCTCCTTTGAGCGGTACCTTGTCTCCTCCGACTAAAAAGAGGTCTACTGCAGCCACGTTGATGCCATGCTTCTCACAGAGCCCGGATAAGATTTCTTTGATGGAGAATCCGGCTTTGACCGCCATTGTACTCGACGACCCATCGGGAAGGTGAACGCAGCAGTGTTTGGAAGATTTCTCTTTTTCGGAAACTGATAACCTGTAGGTTTCAGACTTAAGAAAAGAAAAATGGATGGGTTTTTTAAAAAAAGAAAAATGAATGTTGTTGTTTTTTTGTCCAAACTGCGATAAAATAATTAGAATATAATGATGTGCACCTAGCTTTATTTCTATTTGTTCTGACGACTTGACACCCGTCCACATGGTTTGTTTTGTTGTCTGTCTCCCCCTTCTAGACTGTGAGACCATTGTTGGGTAGCGACCGTCTCTATAAGTTGCCAACTTGTACTTCCCAAGCGCTTAATACAGTGCTCTGCACACAGTAAGAGCTCAATAAGTACGACTGAATGAATGAAGTTCTCCGAATATTCACCCTAATAAAACGAGTCTATTCTTGGAATGTGGGACGGGAAATTGTCAAAAATGTCGATAAATTAGTTGCATTTGTCCACTGACTTGCTGCTTCATTGATTTGCCACATCAACCAGTGCTGTTAATTGAGGACTTAATGTGTGCAGAAGATTGTACCAAGTATTTGGATGAGAACAATACAGGAGAGTTGGAAGACACATTCCCTGTCCACAAGGAGCTCATGGCCTAGAGGGGGAGACTGGCATTATTTATTACTTTATTTTATCAATCAACCAATCAATCGTATTCATTGAGCGCTTACTGTGTGCAGAGCACTGTACTAAGCGCTTGGGAAGTACAAGTTGGCAACATATATTTTTATTATGTCATAATAATATAATATAATATGTTATTATATTATTATTTATTTTATTAGTGATGTGTACACGCCTATAATTCTATTTATTGTGATGGTACTGACACTCATCTACTTGCTTTGTTTTGCTGTCTGTCTCCCCCTTCTAGACTGTGAGCCCGTTGTTGGTTAGGAACCGTCTCTGTATGTTGCCGACTTGTACTTCCCAAGCGTTTAGTACAGTGCTCTGCACACAGTAAGCGCTCAATAAATAAAACTGAATGGATGAATGATATACACAAGCAAATCACATATATATACATATGGGCTGTGAGGCAGGACCGTGCAGTGGATAGAGCACAAGTGTGGGAGTCGGAAGGTCATGGGTTCTAATTCTGACTCCGACACGTCTTCTGTGCGACCTTGGCCACTTCTCTGTGCCTCAGTGACCTCATCTGTAAAACATGCATTCAATCGTATTTATTGAGCGCTTACTGTGTGCAGAACACTATACTAAGCGCTTGGGAAGTACGAGTTGGCAACATACAGAGACGGTCCCTACCCAACAACGGGAAGGGGATTAAGAGTGTGAGCCCCATGTGGGGCAGAGATTGGGTCCAACCTGATTAACTTCTATCTACCCCAGCGCTTAGAACAGTGCTTGGCACATAATAAGTGCTTAACAAGTAATAATAATAATAATAATAATAATAATAATAATAATGGCATTTATTAAGCGCTTACTATGTGCACAGCACTGTTCTAAGCGCTGGGGAGGTTACAAGGTGATCAGGTTGTCCCATGCAGGGCTCACAGTAATCATCCCCATTTTACAGATGAGGTAACTGAGGCGAAGTACTATAATAATAATTACAATTTCGTGGCTCAGTGGAAAGAGTACGGGCTTTGGAGTTAGAGGTCATGGGTTCAAATCCCGGCTCCGCCACTTGTCAGCTGTGTGGCTTTGGGCAAGTCACTTAACTTCTCTGGGCCTCAGTTCCCTCATCTGTAAAATGGAGATTAAGATTGTGAGCCCCCCGTGGGACAACCTGATCACCTTGTAAACTCCCCAGTGCTTAGAACAGTGCTTTGCACATAGTAAGCGCTTAATAAATACCATTATTATTATTATTATAAGGGTGGAGTGAATACCAACGCTAGAGAAGCAGCATGACAGTGGAATGAGCTTGGGAGTCAGAGGTCGTGGGTTCCAATCCCAACTCCGTCACTTTCAGCTGTGTGACTTTGGGCAAGTCACTTAACTTCTCTGGGCCTCAGTCGCCTCATCCATAAACTGGGGATTAAGACTGTGAGCCCCACGTGGTACAGCCTGATCACCTTGTATCAACCCCAGCACTTAGAACAGTGCTTGGCACATAGTAAGCACTTAACAAATACCATCATCATCATTATTATTATTATTATTATTATTATTATTATTATTATTGTTATCATTACCAAGTGCTAAAAGGATGCAGATTCAGATACAGATGACAAAGAAGGGAGCCCGTTGTTGGGTAGGGACCGTCTCTATATGTTGCCGATTTGTACTTCCCAAGTGCTGAGTACAGTGCTCTGCACATAGTAAGCGCTCAATAGATAAAATTGAATGAATGATTGAGAGGGAGTAGGGAAAAGGGGGCTTCACTAGAAGAGATAATAATGATGGCATTTATTAAGCGCTTACTATGTGCAAAGCACTGTTCTATGCACTGGGGAGGTTACAAGGTGATCAGGTTGTACCACGGGGGGTTCACAGTCTTAATCCCCATTTTACAGATGCGGGAACTGAGGCCCAGAGAAGTTAAGTGACTTGCCCAAAGTCACACAGCTGACAAGTGGCGGAGCCAGGATTTGAACCCGTGACCTCTGACTCCAAAGCCGAGATGTGACCTTACTGAGGCTTTGAAGGCAGGGAGGGTGGTAACCCAATGCATATGGAGGGGGAGGGAGTTCCAGGTTATGGGGAGGATGTGGGAAAGAGGTCAGTGGCGAGAGAAGCGCTTAGTACAGTGCTCTGCACACAGTAAGCGCTCAATAAATACGATTGATTGATTGATTAATACAGTGCCTGGCACATAGTAAGCGTTTAACAAATACCATTATTATTATTATTATCGGGTTACGGTGTATTGGAGAGAAGCAGCGTGGCTCAGTGGAATGAGCCTGGTCTGTGGAGTCGGAGGTCATGGGTTCAAATCCCAACTCCGCCAATGGTCAGCTGTGTGACTTTGGGCAAGTCACTTCACTTCTCTGGGCCTCAGTGACCTCATCTGGAAAATGGGGATGAAGACTGTGAGCCCCCCGGGGGACAACCTGATCACCTTGTAACTCAGCGCTCAGAAGAGTGCTTTGCACATAGTAAGCGCTTAATAAATGCCATCATTATTATTAGTAGTAGTAGTACAGTGCCTGGCACATAGTAAGCGTTTAACAAATACCATTATTATTATGATTATTATTATCAGGGAATGGTGAGTAAACTGGCACTAAGAGGAGCGGTGTGTCTGGACTGGGCTGGAGTAGATCACTGAGGGGAAGTAGGAGAGGGCCAACTGACTGAGCGCTTTAAAGTCGATGGGGAGGACGCCCAAACTGCTTTTCATCTCCCATCACCATCCTGGACTGCCTCTCTCCTTCAAGCCTCCCACGAATGGAGTAACTCCCGCTGGAGAAACGAATCAAGGATTCGAAGTGAAAGTTGGGGGGAAGCTGGACAAAGGACAGGGGGCTTTTATTTCATTCATTCAATCATTTATTGAGCGCTTACTGTGTGCAGAGCCCTGTACTAAGCGCTTGGAAAGTACAACTCGGCAACAGAAAGAGACGGTCCCTACCCAACAACGGGCTCACGGTCTATTTATTTTATTTTGTTAGTATGTTTGGTTTTGTTCACTGTCTCCCCCTTTTAGACTGTGAGCCCAGTGTTGGGTAGGGACTGTCTCTATATGTTGCCAATTTGTACTTCCCAAGCGCTTAGTCCAGTGCTCTGCACATAGTAAGCGCTCAATAAATATGATTGATTGATTGATTGATAGAAGCGGGAGACGGACCACAAAACAAAATTTGAAGAAGCACCTCGGGCCCAAATCCTGCCTGCCGCGAATTATGTGAAAGCTAAACAAGTCATCCCTCGGGAGAATTGGGAGTTTGTCCCTTTGTCATTTTACAACTGCTCCTCCCCACTTCGGCAGTGATATTTTCAACGGAGAGCAATCAGTCCACTCATACGCAAACGTACGAGAATATCATCCTTCTGACTCCATTTTTGGGTGGCTGTTCATCATCATCATCAATCGTATTTATTGAGTGCTTACTATGTGCAGAGCACTGTACTAAGCACTTGGGAAGTACAAATTGGCAACATATAGAGACAGTCCCTACCCAACAGTGGGCTCACAGTCTAAAAGGGGGAGACAGAGAACAAAACCAAACGTACTAACAAAATAAAATAAAATAAATAGAATAGATATGTACAAATAAAATAAATAAATAAATAGAGTAAAAAAAAATATGCACAAACATATATACATATATACAGGTGCTGTGGGGAAGGGAAGGAGGTAAGATGGGGGGATGGAGAGGGGGACGAGGGGGAGAGGAAGGAAGGGGCTCAGTCTGGGAAGGCCTCCTGGAGGAGGTGAGCTCTCAGCAGGGCCTTGGAATGTTCACATTTCTCAGAGAAAGAACAGCTGGCTCTAAAGGTGAGAATCTCAGTTTTGTTTTGTTTTAGTTTTTAGGGCTTGGTTTTTTTGGGGGGATTCTTTCTGACAGCGCTCAGAACAGTGCCAGTGCTTAGAACAGTGCTTTGCACATAGTAAGCGCTTAACAAACGTCATCATTATTATTATTATAGAATATGGCTTCTTGGGTTTATCAAGACAACAAGAAAAATGCCCAAACGATGTATGAAACTTAAAAAAACCCACCAATACCTTCTCTTTTATTAATGTCTGTTACAATTATGCTGCGATCTATCAAGTTTGCCAAGTTAAATCACATTTAATCATGGTGACGTAAAGTCAGATTTGGAAGGGATAAGTTAATTTCGATCTGATGTTCTCGCTGTCATTTTTATCATAATCATCAATCGTATTTATTGAGCGCTTACTGTGTGCAGAGCACTGTACTAAGCGCTTGGGAAGTCCAAGTTGGCAACATATAGAGACAGTCCCTACCCAACAGTGGGCTCACAGTCTAAAAGGGGGAGACAGAGAACAAAACCAAACATACTAACAAAATAAAATAAATAGAATAGATATGTACAAGTAAAATAAATAAATAGAGTAATAAATATGTACAAACATATATACATATATACAAGTGCTGTGGGGAAGGGAAGGAGGTAAGATGGGGGAGATGGAGAGGAGGACGAGGGGGATAGGACCATGAGGCTCTCGCTTTCCAGGAACTTTTCTATCTGGATGGTTCGACATTTTGCTTTAGGATATTTTTAATGAATGAGACGAGTTTTTCCGCTTTCCCAACTCTTCTAGGACTCCTTTCTACCGATCTTAGACCATTTGGCTACCGGCCCTCTCCTTGTTGTTTTGCAACATCCATCACCGCAATCAAACACCAATCAAATGTGATTTTTCAATTCCAAATTTCCAGTTCCCTGGCTAGTTTCCTTCCCCCATCACTTTGCGGTGCTTCTGATGGATCTCCAAGAGGCTAACGAAAAACCAAAGCATTTCACTGGCACATTTCCATCGAGGGCTCGGGGCTTTTCAGGGTTGACTCACCGAGAGGGAGCAAGTTAATCTTCACAGAACAGGAAAACAACATGAAAGTCAAATATTTCAAAGATTCAGACACGGCTCTAGCTTCCTGCGCTCAATAAACATGATTGATTGATTGATTGATTGGTACATTGTAAGCTCATAATGAAAACCATTTAAAAAAAAGCCACATGTTGTAAGACCCAAATGACTTTCCCCTCTCGAGACTGCAAGAATCCTTGAGGGCAGGGACAGCATGGCGTAGTGGAAATTGGGCTCTGTATCTGTACATGCAGATGTGCAACACTTATGTGTAATTCAGTCAATATGAGAAGCAGCCAATATGAGAAGCAGCTTGGCTTAGTGGAAAGAGCATGGTCTTGGGAGTCAGAAGTCGTGGGTTCTAACACTTGTCTGCTGCGTGACCACGGGCAAGTCATTTCACTTCCCTGGGCCTCAATTCCCTCATCTGTAAAATGGGAATCGAGACTGGGAGCCCCACGTGCGACAGGGGCTATGTCCAACCTGAAGAACTTGTATCCACTGGAGAGCTTAGTAAGGTGCCTGGAGAGTAAGCCCTTAACAAATACGACAAATATAATTATTACCAATTCTATTTTACTGTACACTTCCAAGCATTTACGACCGGGGAACGTGTGCAAGATTGGCGAGGAGTCTTGGTGGCACCGGGCCAACCAATCTATCAATCGTATTGAGCGCTTACTGTGTGCAGAGCACTGTACTAAGCGCTTGGGAAGGACAAGTTGGCAACATATAGAGACAGTCCCTATGCAACAGTGGGCTCACAGTCTAAAAGGGGGAGATGGGGAACTAAACCAAACATACTAACAAAATAAAATAAATAGAATAGATATGTACAAGTGAAATAAATGAATAAATAAATAGAGTAATAAATATGTACAGACATATATACATATATACAGGTGCTGTGGGGAAGGGAAGGAGGTAAAATGGGGGGATGAAGAGGGGGACGAGGGGGAGAGGAAGGAAGGGGCTTAGTCTGGGAAGGCCTCCTGGAGGAGGTGAGCTCTCAGTAGGTTCTTGAAGGGAGGAAGAGAGCTAGCTTGGCGGATGGGCAGAGGGATTGGGGGCATTCCAGGCCCGGGGGATGACGTGGGCCGGGGGTCGATGGCGGGACAGGCGAGGACGAGGTACGGTGAGGAGATTAGCGGCAGAGGAGTGGAGGGTGAGGGCTGGGCTGGAGAAGGACAGGAGGGAGGTGAGGTAGGAGGGGGCGAGGGGATGGACAGCCTTGAAGCCCAGGGTGAGGAGTTGCTGCCTGATGCGCAGATTGATTGGTAGCCATTGGAGATTTTTGAGATCTCTGGATGAGATTCATTCAACTGTATTTATTGAGCGCTGAACACACAAGGGAGGCTGGGAGACAATGAGCAAGAAGCCGGCCCTGAGGAGGCTGCCTGCCTCCCAGCTCCTTCAGACTCTCGCCGGGGGGCCCTGCTGGGATGGGCCACGGGCTCCCCCCAAAATCTCCAAGTGGTTATTAGGTCTCTCTGCCTGCCACTGTTCCGATTTAAGTGACACCTTTAGATTGACACCTGTCTACTTGTTTTGTTTTGTTGTCTGTCTCCCCCTTCTAGACTGTGAGCCCGCTGTTGGGTAGGGACCGTCTCCATATGTTGCCAATTTGTACTTCCCAAGCGCTTAGTACAGTGCTCTGCACACAGTAAGCGCTCAATAAATACGATTGAATGAATCAATGAATGACCCTATTGTCACCTTGCAGGTGCACAGAGTGCAATTCTAATCCTGGCTCTGCCACCTGTCTGCTGTGTGATCTCAGGTAGGTCACTTCACTTCTCTGGGCCCCAGTAACCTCATCTGGAAAATGGGGATTGAGACTGTGAGTCCTACATGGGACAAGGGACTATGTCTAACCCCATTTGCTTGTAATAATAATAATAATGGCATTTATTAAGCACTTACTATGTGCAAAGCACTGTTCTAAGCTCTGGGGAGGTTACAAGGTGATCAGGTTGTCCCACGGGGGGCTCACAGTCTTAATCCCCATTTTCCAGATAAGGCAACTGAGGCCCAGAGAAGTGAAGTGACTTGCCCAAAGTCACACAGCTTACAATTGGCAGAGTCGGAATTTGAACCCCTAACCTCTGACTCCAAAGCCCATGCTCTTTCTACTGAGCCACGCTGCTTCTCATACCCACCCTGGCGCTTAGAACAGTGCCTGGCACATAGTAAGCGCTTAACATATACCATTAGTTATTATTATTATTAATACTGTCTGATAATAATAACTATTTCTTATTGATGATGATAATTCTGATGAAAATGATAATAATAAAGATAACAATAATCGTGGTATTTGTTAAGTGCTCTTAAGAGTCCCTGTCCCACACTGGCCTCTCGCTCTTAATCCCCATTTGACAGATGAGGGAACTGAGGTCCAGAGAAGTGAAGTGACTTATCATCATCATCTTCAATCATATTTATTGAGCGCTTACTGTGTGCAGAGCACTGTACTAAGTGCTTGGGAAGTACAATTTGGCAACATATAGAGACAGTCCCTACCCAGTAGTGGGCTCACAGTCTAAAAGGGGGAGACGGAGAACGAAACCAAACATACTAACAAAATAAAACAAATATTGCCCCAAAGTTACACAGCAGACTTGTGGAGCCTGGATTAGAACCCACAACCTCTGACTCCCAAGTCTGTGCTTGCCACTAGGCTATTCCGCTCATAATAATAATACTTAATAATAATAATTGCGGTATTAAGCACTTACTATGTGCCAAGCAACTGTACTAAGCACTGGAGTTGGGTTGGACACAGTCCTGTCCCACATGGGGCTCACAGTCTTAATCCTCATTCTACAGATGAGGGAACTGAGGTCCAGAGAAGTGAAGTGATTTGCCTAAGGTCACACAGCAGAGAAGTGATGGAGCCTGGATTAGAATCCAGGTCCTTCTGACTTCAAGGCCCGTGCTCTATCCATCAAGCCATGCTTCTTCCCCAATCTCTGCTCAAAACACAGTGTTCAGCATACACTAAGCGCTCAGGAAATGGCAAAGATTGAAACAACTTGGACATTTTAACTTCCAGCCCCAAACTCCTATGCTCTGATGGGCAAACTCCTTTACTTGAGATGCCTTTTTCCCAGTAATAATAATGATGGCATTTGTTAAGCGCTTACTATGTGCAAAGCACTGTTCTAAGCACTGAGGGGATACAGGGTAATCAGGTTGTCCCACGTGGGGCTCACAGTCTTAATCCCCATTTTACAGATGAGGTAACTAAGGCACAGAGAAGTTAAGTATCTTGCCCAAAGTCACACAGCCAATAAGTGGCGGAGCTGGGATTTGAGCCCATGACCTCTGACTCCCAAGCCCGGGCTCTTTCCACTGAGCCATGCTGCTTCTCCTTCTCTTGTTAGTCAAACAATCATCTGGTGGCATGCCTTCCCGACTGCTGCCCACAGAAATCAATCAATCAATCAATCATATTTATTGAGCACTTACTGTGTGCAGAGCACTGTACTAAGCGCTTGGGAAGTACAAGTTGGCAACATATAGTGATGGTCCCTACCCAACAGTGGGCTCACAGTCTAGAAGGGGGAGACAGAGAACAAAACAAAACATATTAACAAAATAAAATAAATAGAATAGATATGTACAAGTAAAATAAATAAATAAATAGAGTAATAAATACGTACAAACATATATACATATATACAGGTGCTGTGGGGAAGGGAAGGAGGTAAGGCGGGGGGATGGAGGGGGAGAGGAAGGAGGGGGCTCAGTATAAGGCCTCCTGGAAGAAGTGAGCTCTCAGTAGGGCCTGGAAGAGAGGAAGAGAGCTAGCTTGGCGGATGTGGGGAGGGAGGGCATTCCAGGCCAGGGGGAGGACGTGGGCCGGGGGTCGATGGCGGGACAGGCGAGAACAAGGCCCGGTGAGGAGATTAGCGGCAGAGGAGTGGAGGGTGCAGGCTGGGCTGGAGAAGGACAGAAGGGAGGTGAGGTAGGAGGGGGCAAGGGGATAGACAGCCTGGAAGCAGAGGGTGAGGAGTTTTTGCCTGATGCGCAGATTGATTGGTGGCCACTGGAGATTTTTGAGGAGGGGAGTAACATTCCCAGAGTGTTTGTGGACAAAGACAATCCGGGCAGCGGCGTGAAGTATGGATTGAAGTGGGGAGAGACAAGAGGATGGGAGATCGGAGAGGAGGCTGATACAAGTAGTCCAGACGGGAGAGGATGAGAGCTTCAACGAGCAGGGTAGCAGTTTGGATGGAGAGGAAAGGGCGGATCTTGACAATGCTGCGGAGCTGAGACTGGCAGGTTTTGGTGACGGCTTGGATGTGAGGGGTGAACGAGAGAGTGGAGTCAAGAATGACACCAAGGTTGCGGGCTTGAGAGACGGGAAGGATGGTAGTACCGTCAACAGAGATGGGAAAGTCAGGGAGAGGGCAGGGTTTGGGAGGGAAGACAAGGCCAGGGGGAGGAGGAGCCTGCAAAAGAGACTGAGAATGAACGACGGGAGAGATAAGGAGAGAACCAGGAGATGACAGAGTCTGTGAAGCCAAGGTTGGAGAGCGTGTTGAGGAGAAGGGGGTGGTCCTCACAGAAACAACATTTATAACGGTCCAGGTCCTGAAACTGAAATCAAGTTGTTTTGGGCCTATGAAAAAGTCGAGTACTGCTGTACTGACTCATGTGGATAGAAAAATATTTCCCCCAAACCCCAAGACACATGCTCTGTGTGTGGTTTTGCACAGATGCATCTCGTTGTCCTTCGCAGAAATTCTGCTAGGAGTGTGGGTTTGGCTGAAGTGGCCAAATGCAGAACTTAAAACTTGAGAAGCAAGTTTGAGAAAACTTGAGAACTTGAGAAGAAGCGTGGCTCAGTGGAAAGAGCCCGGGCTTTGGAGTCAGAGGTCATGGGTTCAAATCCCAGCTCCGCCAACTGTCAGCTGTGTGACTTTGGGCAAGTCACTTAACTTCTCTGTGCCCCAGTGACCTCATCTGTAAAATGGGGATTAAGACTGTGAGCCCCCCGTGGGACAACCTGATCACCTTGTTACCTTCCCAGCGCTTAGAACAGTGCTTTGTACATAGTAAGCACTTAATAAATGCCATTATTATCATTATTATTGTTATTATTATTAAAGCCCTGGCATACTGTGTTCACAAAACGGTTGTTCCTTGTTGTGCTGTTGTAACTGCAGACCCATGCATACACCTCTAGACAGTCCTCTAGACTGTAAATTCGTTGAGGGCGGGGAATGTGTCTGTTATATTGTGTTGTACTCTCCCAAGTGCTTAGTACACTGCTCTGCACACGGTAAGCTCTCAATAAATACAATTGACTGACTGATCTCAATGCACTTTGGGGCAAAAATTGCCGGCCTGCACAGTTTTGTGGTCCTAAGTGAAACTTCCAGACTTGAAAATTCTGACGTGCCCACAAAACCTTCCAGGCTTCTTAAATGAGTCGCTACAAAGAACTGTTAGAAAGGTTGCGGATTACAGCAGAAGACAGGACGTCATCTATTGGAGTTGAATATGAATATGGAGTGGCTCATTCATTCATTCAATCGTATTTACTGAGCACTTACTGTGTACACAGCACTGTACTAAGAGCTTGGAAAGTACAATTCGGCAACAAACAGAGACAATCCCTACCCAACAACGGGCTCACAGTCTAGAAGGGGGGAAACAGACAACAAAACAAGTAGACAGACATCAATAGCATCAATATAAAAAAAAACAGAATTACAGCTATACACACATCATTAATAAAATAAATAGAATAATAAATATTTACATATATGCACAAGTGCTGTGGGGCGGGGAGGGGGGTTGAGCAGAGGGAGAGCAGAAGAAAAGGGGGGCTCAGTCTGGGAAGGCCTCCTGGAGGAGGTGAGTTCTCAGTAGGGCTTTGAAGGGAGGAAGAGAGCTAGTTTGGTGGATGTGTGGAAGGAGGGCATTCCAGGTAAGGGGAAAGATGGGGGCCGGGGGTCGACGGTGGGACAGGCAAGAATGAGGCCCAGTGAGAAGGTTAACGGTGGCAGAGGAGCGGAGTGTGCAGGCTGGGATGGAAAAGGAGAGAAGGGAGGTGAGGTAGGAGGGAGCAAGGGGATGGACAGCTTTGAAGCCAACAGTGAGGAGCTATGAATCGGAAATGACTCGAAAGCACTTAATAATATGAAAAGAAGAAAGAACCAATCTCCTAAGCGTCTCCATTTTCAAGAAAGTTTCCCATTTTCCCTCCTGGAAAACCATTCCGCTTACCAGTTCAAGACTTGCAGAAGATGACATAGAGCCCTGGGATTCGCGTCGATACAATCCTCCATTAGGGTGAGGAGAATCTTGGCCGGGAAACAAAGAGAGATTTGGCCGGGTTAGTCATGGCTGGGGTTTTTTTATTAATTGATTAATTAACGTTGGTATTTGTTAAGCGATTCCCAAGGACTGTTCGAAGGCTGGGAGAGATACAAGGTGATCATCATCATCGATCGTATTTATTGAGCGCTTACTGTGTGCAGAGCACTGTACTAAGCGCTTGGGAAGTACAAGTTGGCAACATATAGAGACAGTCCCTACCCAACAGTGGGCTCACAGTCTAAAAGGGGCTCACAGTCTAAAAGGTGACCAGGTTGTCCCACGTGGGGCTCACAGTCTTAATCCCCATTTTACAGATGAGGGAACTGAGAAGAGAAGTGACTTGCCCAAGGTCACACAGCTGACAAGTGGCAGAGCCTGCATTAGAACCCACGTCCTCTGACTCCCAAGCCTGGGCTCTATCCATTCCCTCAAGATGTCCAAAGAAGTTAAGTGATTTGCCATGTTTACTCAGCAGATAAATGGAGCTGGGATTAGAACTCAGATCTTTCTGATTTACAGGCCCATGCTCAATCCACTAGATCACACTGCTGACAACATGTAAAGGAACAGAAAATATTAATAATCAATCGGTGGTATTTATTGAGTGCTTACTGCGTTAGAACACCGAACGAAGCACTAAAAAAACTGAAACTATCTGAAGGATTGCCTCAAGAATCTAGTTCTCTTTGGGACTATGGCTTGTATAAATTTATGAAAGTTCGTTTATTCTGAAAGCCACTGCAAGAGTCATTGGTCATCTGACACACACTGAGAACCGGATCTGGCTCTGACAGAAACACGTGGGCGATAAAACAAGATTACTCCCGGCCCTCAATTCAGACCCTGGCTCTGCCACATGTCTGC
Source organism: Tachyglossus aculeatus (assembly GCF_015852505.1). Classification (NCBI taxonomy): domain Eukaryota; kingdom Metazoa; phylum Chordata; class Mammalia; order Monotremata; family Tachyglossidae; genus Tachyglossus; species Tachyglossus aculeatus. Next base: position 3,057,774 of record NC_052069.1, on the reverse strand, counting down.
TGTGTGACCTTGGGCAAGTCGCTTCACTTCTCTGGGCCTCAGTTACCTCATCTGTAAAATGGAGATTAAGAGGGTGAGCCCCATGTGGGACAGGGACTGCATCCAACCTGATTAAGTTGCATCTACCCCAGCACTTAGAACAGTGCTTGGCACATAGTAAGTGCTTAACAAGTACCGTAGTTATTATTTGTAGCAGTAGAAGTTATTGCATTGTTGGGGAGGGATTGTCTCTATTTGTTGCTGAATTGTACTTTCCAAGCGCTTAGTACAGCGCTCTGCACACAGTAAGCGTTCAATAAATACAACTGAATGAATGAATATCTAAACAGGACCCCCTGGATAAAAAAAATGGAGGTGACATTTCTTGAACGATCACGCTTTATTTAATACTGCCCCAGAATACAGCGCTGTGAGAAGCAGCGTGGCCTAGTGAATAGAGCATCTCCCTCAGAGTCAGTAGGAACTGGGTTCTAATCCTGGCTTTGCTACTTGTCAGCTGTGTGACCTTGGGCAAGTCACTTCACTTCTCTGGGCCTCAAGTTACCTCATTCTGTAAAATAGGGATTAAGACTGTGAGCTCCATGTGGGACAGGGACTGTGTCAACATGATTACTTTTTACCTACCTCAGTGCTTAGAATAGTGCCTGGCACATAGTATGTGCTAAACAAATACCAAAAAAAAAAAATTAGATTATTGTACAAACCACTGTGAGGTTCACCACGGTCCTTTTTCTTTTGTGATCTCCCTGTACTCTTATTCCTTGACCACGAAAAAAAAGTCCCCTTTCGCCGTTTCTCAGTGTCCTCCTCTCCGGATTCTTCATTCAGGGATCGTCCTGACTTGGATTTTCCACTTAACTGTCATTCAAACAATGAGGAAACATATAATATTGAGAGCTCACCTCCTCCAGGAGGACTTCTCAGACTGAGCCCCCCTTTTCCTCTGCTCCTCCTCCACCTCCCTATCGCCCCAACACTCTCCCTCTACTCTACGCTCTTCCCTGCCCCACAGCACTTGGGTATATATGTATATATTTATTATTCTATTTATTTTATTAGTAATGTGTATATATCTATAATTCTATTTATCTATTTTGATACTCGATGCCTGTCTACTTGTTTGGTTTTGTTGTCTGCCTCCCCCTTCTAGACTGTGAACCCGTTGTTGGGTAGGGATTCATTCATTCAATCGTATTTATTGAGCGCTTGCTGTGTGCAGATCACTGTACTAAGCGCTTGGGAGTACAAGTTGGCAACATATAGAGAAGGTACCTACCCAACAGCAGGCTCACAGTCTAGAAGATTGTCTCGATCTGTTGCTGAATTATACTTTCCAAGCGCTTAGTACAGTGCTCTGCACACAGTAAGCACTCAATAAATACGACAATGAATGAACGAGTAATATAGGGTCAGGCCTCTTTAACCGTGAGCAACCTTTCATACTAGACGTGCCTCTATTATCTTGACTGCTCTGAACTAAGCAAAATGACCAATTTAAATGAAGTTGGGTCAGTTGAAAAATCTTGGAATTCTTTGGAATTCCTTTCATTCATTCAATTCCTTCAATCGTATCTATTGAGCGCTTACTGTGTGCGCAGCACTGTACTAAGCACTTGGAAAGTACAATTCGGCAACAGATCAAGACAATCCCTACCTAACAACGGGCTCACAGTCTAGAAGCGGGGAGACAGACAACAAAACAAAGCAAGTAGACAGGCATCAATAGCAAAACTTTGGAATTCTTTCCAGACGATCCCAGTTGATTATGGCAGTGTAGCTTCTAGCCTGCACAGCTAATGCCTTCAATCTTTTCCTCTCAGAGTCATACAAATGCTGACGAAATGTAATTGCGATACGCATCGTTTTCCTTTCTGTCACACAATCTCAACTCGAACCTGATATTTAACAAAGACTATACACACGCACATATATCCAGTGCAGGAAGTTAAAGCTAACCCAGTCAAAAAGCTAATACACGGCACCTTTTTGGGCGTGGAGACGCTGGAGCGATCCGAGTTAATACTGTGTTTAGAAGCCGGGCTGCTTGGAACCTGGTGTGAATCGGGGAGAGAGTGACCTTCTACCTCGGCCAAAATGCACTCTTGGTACAGTTGGGATTTCAGAAAGCGAGTGTAGCTATCAAACTTCATCAGGTTAAAAATCTGGAACGAAAAAATCAGTGGATTAAAAGAGTTCCATGACATTGAATCGTTCATTCACGTGTCTTTATTGAGCGCTTACTGCGTGCACAGCAAACATCAAGTGCACTTGACATAACCAGCTTTTTCCAGTCCCTTCTTTCATTCATTTCATTCAGAGAGCAGCGTGGCTCACTGGAAAGAGCCCGGGCTTTGGAGTCAGAGTTCATGGGCTCAAATCCCGGCTCTGCCAATTATCAGCTGTGTGACTTTTGGTTTTGTTCTCTGTCTCCCCCTTTTAGACTGTGAGCCCACTGTTGGGTAGGGACTGTCTCTATATGTTGCCAATTTGTACTTCCCAAGCGCTTAGTACAGTGCTCTGCACATGGTAAGCGCTCAATAAATACGATTGATGACGATGATGATGAAGTCACTTCACTTCTCTGTGCCTCAGTTACCTCTTCTGTAAAATGGGGGTTAAGACTGTGAGCCCCACATGGGACAAGCTGATCACCTTGTAACCTCTCCAGTGCTTAGAACAGTGCTTTGCACATAGTAAGCGCTTAATACATGCCATCATTATTATTGTTATTATTATTCATTCATTCATTCAATTACATTTATTGAGTGTTTACTGTGTGCACAGCACCGTACTAAGCGCTTGGGAAGTACAAGTTGGCAACACATAGAGACGGTTCCTACCCAACAACGGGCTCACAGTCTAGAAGGGGGAGACAGACAACAAAACAAAACATGTAGACAGGTGTCAAAGTCGTCAGAACAAATAGAATTAAAGCTACGTGCACATCAGTAACAAAATAAATAGAAGAGTAAATATGTACAAGTAAAATAAACAGAGTAATAAATCTGTACGAATATATACAAGTGCTGTGGGGCAGGGAAGGAGGTAGGGCTGGGGGGATGGGGAGGAGGAGAGGAAAAAGGGGGCTCAGTCTGGGAAGGCCTCCTGGAGGGGGTGAGCTCTCAGTAGGGCTTTGAAGGGAGGAAGAGAGCTAGTTTGGCGGATGTGTGGAGGGAGGGCATTCCGGGCCAGGGGAAGGACGTGGGCCGGGGGTCGACGGCAGGACAGGCGAGAACGAGGCCCAGTGGGGAGGTTAGCGGTGGCAGAGGAGCGGAGGGTGTGGGCTGGGCTGGAGAAGGAGAGAAGGGAGGTCGCTCCCTTTATTCATTCCTTCATTCATTCAATTGTATTTATTGAGCACTTACTGTGTGCAGCGCCCTATACTAAGCACTTGGGAAGTAAAAGTCGGCAACCAATAGAGATGGTCCCTACCCCACAACGGGCTCACAGTCTAGAAGGGGAAGATAGACAGCAAAACAAAACGTGTTTGTTTTGTTAGTTATTCACCACCTTCCTCAATCCCACAGTGCTCATGGCCATATCCATAATTTATTTATTTCCGTAATTTATTTATTTACTTATATTAATGTCTGTCTCCCCCCCTCTGGACTTTAGCTCGTTGTGGGCAGGGACTGTGTCTGTTATATTGTGTTGCAACCTCCCAAGTGCTTAGTCCAGTGCCCTGCACACAGTAAACACTTAACACGATCTATCAACAGAGCTGAGGTGCCTTTTCATTCATATATGAATGTTTGCATGTTTGTACATATGTACATATATATGTCTGTACATATTTATTACTCTATTTATTTTACTTGTCCATATCTATTCTATTTATTTTATTTTGTTAGTATGTTTGGTTTTGTTCTCTGTCTCCCCCTCTTAGACTGTGAGCCCACTGTTGGGTCGGGACTGTCTCTATATGTTGCCAACTTGTACTTCCCAAGCGCTTAGTACAGTGCTCTGCACACAGTAAGTGCTCAATAAATATGATTGACTGATTCATTCATATTTATTCATTCATTCATTCACTCAATCGCATTTATTGAGCGCTTACTGTGTGCAGAGCACTGTACTAAGCGCTTGGGAAGTACAAGTTGGCAACATATAGAGACGGTCCCTACCCAACAGCGGGCCTTCCTTCCTAATAATCAGACTGCCGACAACTTCACACTGTAGACAGCCAGCTGGGAGAGGATCCTCTGAGTCAAAAGGGTGAAGCGCCGTCAAGGGTTCTTCCCCCTCGTGAACAATATTTTTTGAGCAGTCAGTCAATCATATTTATTGAGCGCTTACTGTGTGCACTGTACTCGGCCCTTGGGAGAGTACAACAGAACAATAAACGGACACATTCCCTGCCCACAAGGCGCTTACAGTCTAGAGGGAGAAAAACACTAATGGAAATCAATCAGTTACAGATATTCATTCATTCAGTCGTATTTATTGAGTGCTTACTGAGTGCAAAGTACTGTACTAAGCTCTTGGGAGGGTACAATATGACAACCAACAGACACATTCCTGCCCACAACGAGCTCACAGTCCAGAGGGGGAGACAGACATTAGTATAAATAAATGAACAGATATATAAATAAACGACAGATATGTACAGATATATATATATATATATATATATATTATATATATATAGATATATAGATATATAGATATATAGATATACGTGCTATGGGGACGGGAGGGAGGATGTGGTGCGGGGGTGAGCAGGGTATGATTAAAGGGAGTTAGATGGGGTGAGGCGGAAGGGAGACCCAATTGCGTGTTCTTTTCTCTAGTGATGATGATGATGATGGTATTTGTTAAGCGCTTACTATGTGCCAAGCACTGTTCAAAGCACTGGGGTATATGTTGCCAACTTGTACTTCCCAAGCGCCTTAGTACAGTGCTCTGCTCACGGTAAGTGCTCAATAAGTCCGATTGAATGAATGAATGAATGAATGGGGTAGATACCAGGTCCCATGTGGGGTACACGGTCTTAATCCCCATTTGACAGATGAGGTAACTGAGGCCCGGAGAAGTGAAGTGACTTTCCCAAAGTCACACAGCAGACAAGCGGCGGAGTCGGGATTAGAACCCACTCGAGTGTGGTACAACTTCCAGAGGAAAATGAAGTCATATCAACAGTGACTAAGAAGTTGAAGAGAGAAACCCAAAGGGTCACCTATCTATCAATCAATCAATCAATCAATCAATCGTATTTACTGAGTGCTTACTGTGTGCAGAGCACTGTACTAAGCGCTTGGGAAGTACAAGCTGGCAACATATAGAGACAGTCCCTACCCAACAGTGGGCTCACAGTCTAGAAGGGGGAGGCAGAGAACAAAACCAAACATACTAACAAAATAAAATAAATAGAATAGATAGGTACAAGTAAAATAAATAAATAAATAGAGTAATAAATATGTACAAACATATATACATATATACAGGTGCTGTGGGGAAGGGAAGGAGGTAAGATGCGGGGGATGGTGAGGGGGACAAGTGGGAGAGGAAGGAAGGGGCTCAGTCATATTTATTCATTCGTTCATTCATTCAATCATATTTACTGAGCACCTACTGTGTGCAGAGCACTGCACTAAGTGCTTGGAAAGTACAATTCAGCAATAAAGGGAAACAATCCCTGCCCGCACCGGGCTTACGGTCTAGAAGGGGGGAGACAGACACCAGAACAAGTAAACAGGCATCACTATAAATGAATAGAAGTATAGATACATACATATCAAGACAACTAATCAGACGTCAATATAAATAAATAGAATTATCGATATACACATTTATACATAAGTGCTGTGGGGCGGGGACGGGGGAAGAGCAAAGGGAGAGAGTGGAGGTGATGCTCACCTCCTCCAGGAGGCCTTCCCAGACTGAGCCCCCTTTTTTCTCTCCTCCTCCCCATCCCTCCCGCCCTACCTCCTTCCCCTCCCCACAGCACCTGTATATATGTTTGTACAGATTTATTGCCCTATTTATTTTACTTGTACATATTTACTACTCTATTGATTTTGATAATGATGTGCATCTAGCTTTATTTCTATTTATTCTGCTGACTTGACACCCGTCCACATGTTTTGTGTTGTCTGTCTCCCCCTTCTAATAATAATAATGGCATTTATTAAGCGCTTACTATGTGCAAATCACTGTTCTAAGCGCTGGGGAGGTTACAAGGTGATCAGGTTGTCCCACGGGGGCGCTCACAGTCTTAATCCCCATTTTCCAGGTGAGGTAACCGAGGCACAGAGAAGTGAAGTGACTTGCCCAAAGCCACCCAGCTGACAGTTGGCGGAGCCGGGATTTGAACCCATGACCTCTGACTCCAAAGCCCGGGCTCTCTCCACCGAGCCATGCTGCTTCTAGACTGTGAGCCTGTTGTTGGGTAGGGACGTCTCTATATGTTGCCAACTTGTACTTCCCAAGCGCTTAGTACAGTGATCTGCACACAGTAAGCGCTCAATAAATACGATTGAATGAATGAATGAATGATGCGGAAGGGAGAGGGAGCTGAGGAATAGGGGGGCTTAGTATTTATTGTATAGTACTGTATGGTATTTATTGAGCACTTGGCTAACAAAATGGCCCAACCACAACAGAGGCCTAGTCCTGGACTCTGCTTACCTTTGTTGCCAACTTGTACTTCCCAAGCGCTTAGTACAGTGCTCTGCACACAGTAAGCACTCAATAAATACGATTGATTGATTGATTGATTCTACGACCTTCATCCAATCCTTGGCTTCTTAGATCAGACAGGGGATGACAGGCCTGGAGGCGCTGCATCTTTGGATCTTATGTTGCCAACTTGTACTTCCCAAGCGCTTAGTACAGTGCTCTGCTCACGTTAAGCGCTCAATGAATACGACTGCATGAACTGAATGAATGAATGCATGAATGGGCCACTCGGGAGGGATTTGCTCCCAGGACCTCTCTTTTATTATGATGGTATTTGTTATTCATAATAACAACAATAAGAATAGTAAGAGAGTAGTAGAGAAGCAGCGTGGCTCAGTGGAAAGAGCACGGGCTTTGGAGTCAGAGGTCATGGGTTCGAATCCCAGCTCCACCGCAAGTCTGCTGTGTGGCTTTGGGCAAGTCACTTAATTTCTCTGAGCCTCAGTGACCTCATCTGTAAAAATGGGGGTTAAGACTGTGAGACCCACGCGGGACAACTTGATCACACTGTATCCCCCCCCCAGCGCTTAGAACAGTGCTTTGCACATAGTAAGTGTTTAACAAATGCCATTATTATTAGTAGTAGTAGTAGTAACAATTATGGTGGTATTTGTTAAGTGCTTACTATGTGCCGGGCTCTGTACTAAGCGCTGGGGTGGATACTGCCACTTGTCAGCTGTGTGAACGTGGGCAAGCCACTTAACTTCTCTGTGCCTCCGTTCCCTCATCTGTACAATGGGGATGAAGACTGTGAGCCTCATGTGGGACAACCTGATCACACTGTATCCCCCCCAGCGCTAAGAACAGTGCTTCACACATAGTAAGCGCTTAACATATACCAACATTATTATTATTGCACATGGTAAGCCAACATTATTATTATTATTATTATTATTATTATTATCATTATTACAAGCAAATCGGGTTGGACGCAGTCCCTGTTCCACATAGGCTCGCAGTCTCCATCCCCGATTTACAGATGAGGGAACCGAGGCATGGAGAAGTGAAGTGACTTGCCCAAGGTCGCACAGCAGACAAGTGGCAGAGCCGGGATTCGAACCCATGATCTTCTGCTTCCCAGGCCCGGGCTCCACCCGCTATGCAAGGCTGCTTCTCTTTTCTCTAGCACGGTACAGTTCCCGCAAGAAAATGAGACCGTATCCACAGAGACCAAGAAGTTGAAGAGAGAAACCCAAAGTGTTGCTCATCTAATAATAATAATAACAATAATAATAATTGTGGTGTTTGTTAAGCGCTTACTATGTGCCAGGCACTGTATTATTATTATTATTATTATTATTATTATTACAAGCAAATTGGGTTGGACACGGTCCCTGTCCCACGTGGGGTTCACAGTCTCAAAACGCTAACAATGTGCTGAGCACTGGTGTAGAGAAGCAGCGTGGCTTAGTGGAAAGAGCCCGGGCTTGGGAGTCAGAGGTCGTGGGTTCTAATCCCAGCCCTGCCACTTGTCTGCTGCGTGACCTTGGGCAAGCCACTTCACTTCTCTGGGCCTCAGTGACCTCATCTGTGAAACGGGGATTTAATAATAATAATAATGATGGCATTTATTACGCGCTTACTATATGCAAAGCACTGTTCTAAGTGCTGGGGAGGTTACAAGGTGATCAGGTTGTCCCACGGGGGGCTCACAGTCTTCACCCCCATTTTACAGATGAGGGAACTGAGGCCAAGAGAAGTGAAGTGACTTGCCCAAAGTCACACAGCTGACAATTGGTGGAGCCGGGATTTGAACCCATAACCTCCTTCCTCTCCCCCTCCTCCCCCCTCCATCCCCCCGCCTTACCTCCTTCCCCTCCCCACAGCACCTGTATATGTTTGTACGTATTTATTACTCTATTTATTTTATTTGTACATATTTATTCTATTTATTCATTTTGTTAATATGTTTTGTTCTCTGTCTCCCCCTTCTAGACTGTGAGCCCACTGTTGGGTAGGGACTGTCTCTATATGTTGCCAACTTGTACTTCCCAAGCGCTTAGTACAGTGCTCTGCACACAGTAAGCGCTCAATAAATACCACTGAATGACTCCAAAGCCCGTGCTCTTTCCACTGAGCCACGCTGCTTCTCTGTGAGCCCCAAGTGGGCCAACCTGATCACCTTGTATCTACCCCAGCGCTTAGAACAGTGCTTGGCACATAGTAAGCGCTTAACAAATACCATCATTATTATTAGACGACATAATAGGGTGGGGCCAGTCCCTGTCCCACGCGGAGTTCACAGTCTAAACAGGCGGGAGAACAGGCGTTGAATCTGATCTCACAGATGAGGAAAATGAAGCACAGAAAAGCTAAGTAACTTGTCCAAGGTGACCCAGCAGGCAATTGGCAGGATTTGAACCCAGGTCCTCTGACTCCCAGTGCTCTTTCCACTGGGCCCGCTGTTTCTCTTTTCTTTAGTACAACTCCCAGAGGAAAATGAGACCATCACAACAGTGAAGAAGACGCTGAAGAGAGAAACCCAAAGTGTCGCTTATCTATCAAGCAGTCGTACTTATTGAGCACTTACCGTGTGCAGAGCACTGTACTAAGCGCTTGGGAGAGTATAACTGTACAACAGAGACATCCCCTGCCCACAGTGAGCTTAGAGTCTAGAGGCTGTAATGGCCATCCTGAAATGGCAGGGATTCATTCCTTCAATCGTATTTATTCAGCGCTTACTGTGTGCAGAGCACTGTACTAAGCGCTTGGAAACTACAGTTTGGTAACAGATAGAGACAATCCCTACACAACAATAGGCTCACATTGGTGGCATTTATTGGTAGCTTTTATTAAGCATCCGTATAAAACAGCGTCCCATATCCAACGCTTGGGAAATGCCGAAAGAAGAAGCGATTGTGGTAATAAATAACTGTGGTATTTCTTAAGCACTTCCTATGTGCCAGGGCACTGTGCTAAGTGCTGAGGTAAACACAAGGTAATTGGGTTGGATAAAGCCTCTGTCCCACATGGGGCGCGCAGTCTTCATCCCCATTTTACAGGTGAGGTAACTGAGGCACAGAGAAGTGAGGCAATTTGCCCAATGTCACATAGCAGACAGGTGGTGGAGTCAGGATTAGAACCCACATCCTTCTAACGCCCAGGCCTGGGCTCTTTCCACTAGGCCACGCTGCTTCTCACTAATAATAATAATTGTGGTATTTGTTAATAACTTACTACGCGCCAAGCACTGGGCTAAGCGCTGGGGTATATTACAAGATCATCATACGCCTCTTTTAGACTGTGAGCCCACTGTTGGGTAGGGACTGTCTCTATATGTTGCCAATTTGTACTTCCCAAGCGCTCAGTACAGTGCTCTGCACATCGTAAGCGCTCAATAAATACCATTGATGATGATGATGATGATGATATTGATGCCTGTTTACATTTATTGATGCCTGTCTCCCCTCCCTAGATGGTGAGCCCGTTGTGGGCAGGGATCCTCTCTCTTTACTGCTGATTGTACTTCCCAAGCGCTTAGTACAGTGCTCTGCACATAGTAAGCGCTCAAGAAATAGAATCGTTTGAATGAATGAATGAATGAATAACGGAGATGCCCTTATGTGCTACATTCATTCAGTCATTCAATCAATCGTATTTATTGAGCGCTTACTGTGTGCACAGCACTGTACTAAGCGCTTGGGAAGCCAATCCCAACACAAGTTTGACGTAGAAGGGAGCGGGAGAAGAGGAAATGAGGGTTTAGCATTGCTCACTTTCATCGGCACTCTCCCAGAAGGCATTTTAACAGAAGGAAATCTAAAAATCCACGGGCGGACGCGCGGACGATCCAGAGTTGTCCACTAATTCCAATAAATACCTGAAGCTGCTGCTCCTTGAACATATCCGGATGCGGGGCGTTGAGGATGTCGTCGGCTAGCTGGGCCTGGCTATCGATGTTAACTGGCATGGTGGCTTTGCTACATAAGAATTTACTAAAAATCTCCCGGGCCCTGTAAGAAAGCTAAAAAACAAATTGGATTTAGAAGAAATGTGCTTTTCTGGGTCTTTGTTATTCATCCGATAGGAATTCACAGCGACACTGGGCGGAATCTGGAATCCAATTAAATGCACATCTTTCCATTTCTTTATAATGATGATGGCATTTGTTAAGCACTTACTACGTGCCAAGCACTGTTCTAAGCGCTGGGGTAGACACAAGGTCAGGAGAAGCAGCGTGGCTCAGTGGAAAGAGCGCGGGCTTGGGAGTCAGAGGTCATGGGTTCGAATCCCACCTCCCCCACGTCTGCTGTGTGACCTTGGGCAAGTCACTTAACTTCTCTATACCTCAGTTCCCTCATCTGTAAAATGGGGATTAAGACGGTGAGCCCCACATGGGACAACCTCATCACCTTGTATTCCCCCTCCAGCGCTTAGAACAGTGCTTTGCACATAGTAAGTGCTTAACAAATTCCAACATTATTATTATTATTATTATTTAGGAGGAACGCGCTTTTATGGGTCTTTGTTATTCATCCGATAGGAATTCACAGTGACACTGTACGGAATCTGAAATCCAATTAAATGTACATCTTTCCATTTCTTTATAATAATGATGGTATCTGTTAAGCACTTACTATGTGCCAAGCACTGTTCTAAGTGCTGGGGTAGACACAAGGTCAGGAGAAGCAGCGTGGCTCAGTGGAAAGAGCACGGGCTTGGGAGTCAGATGTCATGGGTTCGAATCCTGACTCCGCCACTTATTGGCTGTGTGACTTTGGGCAAGTCACTTAACTTCTCTGTGCCTCAGTTACCTCATCTGTAAAATGGGGATTAAGATTGTGAGCCCCAGGTGGGACAACCTGATCACCTTGTATCCCCCCCCAGAGCTTAGAACCGTGCTTTGCACATAGTAAGCGCTTAATAAATGCCATTAAAAAAAAAAAAGGTCATCAGGTTGTCCCAAGTGGGGCTCACAGTCGTAATCCCCATTTTACAGATGAGGGAACTGAGGCACAGAGAAGTGAGGTGACTTGCCCAAAGTCACACAGCTGACGAGTGGCGGGGTCGGGAACCCACAACCTCTGAATCCCAAGCCCGGGCTCCTTCCACTAAGCCACGCTGCTTCTCCTTCGTCATCAAAGATAAGGAAGGATGTGAAGATATACATTTAATCAAATAAAGATAAAAAAGGATCCATGGAACGATTGAAAAGTGTTTAAAGAAGATTTAGTTGCAAAGGTAAACAGAATGCATTTTGCTTTGTTGTCTGTCTCCCCCCTTCTAGACTGCGAGCCCACTGTTGGGTAGGGACTGTCTCTATATGTTGCCAACTTGTACTTCCCAAGCGCTTAGTATAGTGCTCTGCACACAGTAAGCGCTCAATAAATACGATTGATGATGATGATGATGATGATCTGTTGCCGAATTGTACTTTCCAAGTGCTTAGTACAGTGCTCTGCACGCAGGAAGCATTGAATAAATACGACTGAATGAATGAATTCCTGCCATTTCAGGATTGCCATTGCAGTCTCTAGACTTTAAGCTCACTGTGGGCAGGGGATGTCTCTGTTATACACTGTTATACTCTCCCAAGCGCTTAGTACAGTGCTCTGCCCACAGTAAGTGCTCAATAAATACAATTGACTGACTGATGTCACCCTGGAATTCACAACCCAGAAATTTCCTCGGGCGACTGGATCTTTTGGCCACTGTTGTCTTTTGCCCAACAGATCATAAAGGAAAGCAAGTACCTTTATGTACCTTTGTACATATTTATTACTCTATTTATTTATTTATTTTACTTGTACATATCTATTCTATTTATTTTATTTTGTTAGTATGTTTGGTTTTGTGCTCTGTCTCCCCCTTTTAGACTGTGAGCCCACTATTGGGTAGGGACTGTCTACTATATGTTGCCGACTTGGACTTCCCAAGCGCTTAGTACAGTGCTCTGCACACAGTAAGCGCTCAATAAATATGATTGATGATGTTGATGATGATGATGATGAATACGCTACTGCGTGCCTGGGCCCGGACGGTAAAAGAAGTACTAAATCTGATAAGATCGTGAGCCCCCCTTCTAGACTGGAAGCCCGTCGTTGGGTAGGGACTGTCTCTAGATGTTGCCGACTTGTACTTCCCAAGCGCTCAGTACAGCTCTCTGCACACAGTAAGCGCTCAATAAATACGACTGAGTGAATGAATGAATAATAATAATAACAAGAATAATAATATTGGTATTTGTTAAGCGCTTACTATGTGCCAGGCACTGTTCTAAGCGCCGGGGTGGATATCAGCAAATCGGGTTGGACACAGTCCCTGACTCACATGGGGCTCAGGATCAATCAATCAATCAATCAATCGTATTTATTGAGCGCTTACTATGTGCAGAGCACTGTACTAAGTGCTTGGGAAGTACAAATTGGCAACACATCTTGGCAACACAACACAACACAACACAAATTGGCAACACAAATTGGCAACACATCCAACAACAGGATCTTTGTGAATCACATGAGGAAGCTCATATTTCTCGGGCAGAGTTTGCAAAACTCAGGAAAGGGAGAGGATAAGCATCTCCTACATAGTCACGCCAACCCTTCACAGGCCAGATTCGGCCATCCAGGGACTTACTAATTTTTCTTTTTAATGGTATTTGTTAAGCACTTACTGTGTGACAGGCACTGCACTACTACTAATAATGTTGGTAATGATAATAATAATAATGATGGCATTTGTTCAGCGCTTACTATGTGCAAAGCACTGTTCTAAACGCTGGGGGGGGGGTACAAAGTGATCAGGTTGTCCCACGTGGGGCTCACAGTCTTAATCCCCATTTTACAGATGAGGGAACTGAGGCTCAGAGAAGTTAAGCGACTTGCCCAAGGTCACACAGCTGACATGTGGCGGAGCCGGGATTCGAACCCACGACCTCTGACTCCAAAGCCCATGCTCTTTCCACTGAGCCACGCTGCTTCTACTTGTTAAGCGCTTACTATGTGCCTAGCACTGCTCTAAGCGCTGGGTTGGACACAGTCCATGCCCCACATGGGGCTCACAGTTTTCATCCCGATTTTCCAGGTGAGGTAACTGAGGCCCAGAGAATCAATCAATCAATCAATCAATCGTATTTCTTGAGCACTTACTGTGTGCAGAGCACTGTACTAAGCGCTTGGGAAGTAGAAGTTGGCAACATATAGAGACAGTCCCTACCCAACAGTGGGCTCAGAGAAGTGATGCGACTCGCCCAAGGTCACGCAGCCGACAAGTACCGAACCCGAGATGTTAACAGGGATTTCCGCGAATTGCCCAAACCAGTGCTTCTGGAGACAATTCCCCTCCCTCAACTTGAGCTGCCCGGCGAAAATCCCATTGCAATCAATCAACCCGTACTTACTGAACGCTTTTTGCAGCTAGCTATGTGCAGAGCACTGTGCTAAGCACTTGGGAGAGTATAATACTTAGTACAGTGCTTGGAGCTCTGCTCCCAGAAGACACTGATGACACCGCCTGACTGACGTCAGCGTGTCTATTTCCTCCCCAACCGTATTCCGGACTATTCGCTCCTTCCGAAATCCCCTGTGGTTAGTTGACTAATAAAGGGAATTCAATTACAGCCGCAAAATGCATGGCTTCTCCCATCCAGAGCCCGAGCTGTGGAGTCAGAGGTCGTGGGTTCAAATCCCGGCTCCGCCAATTGTCAGGTGTGTGACTTTGGGCAAGTCGCCTCGGTTACCTCATCTGTAAAATGGGGATTCAGAGTGTGAGGACAACCTGATCACCTTGTAACCTCCCCAGCGCTTAGCGCTTAGAATAGTGCTTTGCATCATCATCAATCGTATTTACTGAGCGCTTACTGTGTGCAGAGCACTGTACTAAGCGCTTGGGAAGTACAAGTTGGCAACATATAGAGACGGGCCCTACCCAACAGGGGGCTCACAGTCTAAAAGGGGGAGACAGAGAACAAAACCAAGCATACTAACAAAATAAAATAAATAGAATAGATAGAATAAATAGAATAGTAAGCGCTTAATAAATGCCACTATTATTATTATTATTATCTGAATTCAAAATGCAGTTAGGATAAACCACTTCTGACTGCCATTTCCTCCCTCCCTCCCATCTCCATCTTTGTGACTCGCTCTGGTCTCCTCCTCTACCTTTCTGTTCCACTGAGAATCAGGCAGAGTGTTGGGGATGGTATATATCTGTACAATAATAATAATTATTATTATTACGGTATTTGTTAAGCGCTTACTATGTGCCCAGCACTGTTCTAAGCACCAGGGTAGAAACAAGGTTATCAAGTTGGGGCCCACTTGGGGCTCAGAGTCTCGATCCCCATTTTACAGATGAGGGAACTGAGGCCCAGAGAATGGAAGTGACTTGCCCAAGATCATACACCAGACATGTGGCGGAACAGGATTAAAACCCAAGACCTCCTCACTCCCAGGCCCGTGTTCTATCCGCTACGCCATGCAGTGTGTACATAGCTGTAATTTTATTTATCTACCTATTGATTTATTTATCTAGACGATAAGCTCACTGTGGGCAGGGAAAGTGTCTGATCTATTGTTCTACTGTACTCTCCCAAGCGCTGAGTACAGTGCCCTGCACACAATAAGCGCTCAATAAATACGACTGACTGACTGACTTTGTCTAAATGACATACAGCATCAATTGCTACACATTTCTTAAACTTCTTCAGTAATAATAATAATAATAATGATGGCATTTATTAAGCGCTTACTATGTGCAAAGCACTGTAAGTGCTGGGGAGGTTACAAGGGGATCAGGTTGTCCCACGGGGGGCTCACAGTCTCCATCCCCATTTTACAGATGAGGGAACTGAGGCCCAGAGAAGTGAAGTGACTTGCCCAAAGTCATACAGCTGACAATTGGTGGAGCCGGAATTTGAACCCGTGACCTCTGCCTCCAAAGCCTGGGCTCTTTCCACTGAGCCATGCTGCTTCTCAATGGAGTCTAATTCTCCTTTTTCTTTATATATTTTCCAATGAAATAGCTGATCATCTGACAGGGAGATTCAACTGCTACAGCATTTGGAAAAATTTCAATCAATCAATGGTATTTATTGAGCGCTTACTGTACACAGAGCACTGTACTAAGCACTTGGAAGAGCACAATACAATGGAGTGGATAGACACTCCAGTCTGTAGACCTCAAACGAATACTAACGTTTCCTGAAGCATTTCATAAAAGCAGAAGATTTTCAAAAGTTATTGACACTTTCAAAGCCTACCTTTTCCAAATAAAGTAGATCTTAACCCTCCACTGAACTCCCTTCCCGTGCAACAAACATAAACATTTCAGCATCTTCAACTGGTCACTTTATGGATGTAGTTCACATTACCTCTTTTTTGTCATGGGCAGGAACATGGTTAAAATATTCGCAGGCCTGCCAGAATAAAATATTTTCTTCACTAAATTCCTTCCTCAGAAAATCCTGGAAAAAGAAGGAGACGTGAAAGATTAAAATCAAACCGCTACTCGAGTGATTGGGGGCGATCCAAGAAGGTGAGGGCGCGATCGGAAAACGATCTGGAAAGATGAAGTCTGAGAGGGGAGGTGTCGAAGGAAATCACAAAAACGTCTGGTGAGTTGTTGTTCACCACATAATAATAATGATAACGATGAGGAAGGTATTTGTTAAGTGCTTACTATGTGCCAAGCACTGATCTAAGCGCTGGGGGGGATACAAGGTAATCAGGTCATCCCACATGGGGCTCACAGTCTTCATCCCCATTTTACAGATGAGGGAACCGAGGCCCAGAGAAGTGAAGTGACTCTCCCAAAGTCACACAGCGGACAAGTGGCAGAGCCAGGATTAGAACTCATAACTTCTGACCCCCAAGCCCGGGCTCTTTCCACTGAGCCGCACTGCTTCATCAAATCCCACAAGCACACAATGGACGGGGGAACTGTCAGCTCGCTGTGGGCAAGGAACGTGTCTGTTTATTGTTACACTGCCTCCTCCCAAGCGCTTAGTACAGTGCTCTGCACACAGGAACCGCTCAGTAAACAGGGGTGGGGAGAGGGGAGAGAAAGCCCCGTGGAAGCGTGAAAGTTGGCGGTTCAACACGACATAGAATGAAAGAAAAACCAAACTAAAATGGTGGTCAAATAATAATAATAACAATTTTGGTATTTATTAAGCACTTACTACGTGCCAAGCACTGTTCTAAGCACTGGGTAGATAACAAGGTCATCAGCTTGTCCCACATGGGACTCATAGTCTTAATCCCCGTTTTCCAGATGAGGGAACTGAAGCACAGAGACGTGAAGTGACTTGCCCAAAGTCACACAGCTGATAAGCGGCGGAGCCAGGATTAGAACCCATGACCTCTGACTCCCGAACCCGGGCTCTTTCCACTGAGCCACGCTGCTTCTCTAAACGGTGGGAAGCACTTTGACCTAGTGGAAAAGAGCCCGGGCCAGAGAGTTGGAAGACTTGAGTTCTAATCCTGGCTCTGTGTGACCTTGGGCAGGTCGTAACGTCTCTGTGTCTCCATTACCTAATCTGTCAAATGGGGATTAAGACAACGAGCCCTATGTGGGACAGGGACTGGTTCTAATCTGATTATCTGGTCTCTTCCCCAGCACTTAATACAGTGCCTGGCGCACAGTAAGTGCTCAGCAGATATTTTAAAACCAAATACGGAATCTGGGCTCAGTCAGGTGGGCAGAACAAAAATATCAGAAGGTTAAAAAGAAGGTTTGGATCACCAGGGGAGAGAGACTTACAGGGAAAAGCTGGGGTGATAGGTGGAGTATCCTTAATAAAAATCAAGAGGAGAGCAGAAGACACCATCACCCCATTCTTTGTAGCGTCCAGTTGCTGTCGGCAATTCATTTATTCATCATCAATCGTATTTATTGAGCGGCAATGGACAGCTAGGCCTGGTGGACCACCAGTCTGGTTTACGAGTTCTTTGATCGATCAATCAATCAATCGTATTTATTGAGTGCTTACTGTGTGCAGAGCACTGTACTAAGCGCGGGATCGATGGGGGTCCCCCATCTCTCTCTTCTAGGCACTTGTGACTTTTCCATTCTCCCCTAATTCTCTGCGATTGTGACCTTCGTTCAGCCCGGTCAGTGACAATCAGGGCTCTACCAAACATCTTGCAAGACCAAGAGATAGCAGGACTTCATTCATTCATTCCTTCAACCGTATTTATTGAGCGCTTACTGTGTGCAGGGCCCTGTGCTAAGCGCTTGGGAACTACATGTCGGCAACGTATGGAGACAGTCCCTACCCTACAACAGGCTCACAGTCTAGAAGGGGGAGACAGACAACAAAGCAAAACATGTCGACTGGTGTCAAAATCGTCAGAACAAATGGAATTATAGCTAGGTGCACATCGTTAACAAAATAAATGTAATAGTAAATATGTACAAGTAAAATGAATAGAGTAATAAATTTTAATAATAATAATAATTTTAAATTTTAGTAATAAAGTGCTGTGGGGAGGGGAAGGAGGTAGGACGGGGGGGCAGATGGGGAAGAGGAGAGAAAAAAGGGGGCTCAGTCTGGGAAGGCCTCCTGGAGGAGGTGAGATTGTGACATTTCTATTCTCCCATGATTGTGACCTTGGTTCAGCCCCATCAGTGACAATTAGAGCCCTATCAATCATCTTGCAAGACCAAGAGATAGCAGGATTTCCATGGATTTACCTTGGGCCTCTCCCCTTAAGAGTGAAAAGTAAGAATAATAATAATAATAATGGTGGCATTTGTTAAGCGTCTACTATGTGCCGAGCACTGTTCAAAGTGCCGGGGAAGATACGAGGTCATCAGGTTGGCCCACGTG
This sequence comes from Tachyglossus aculeatus, assembly GCF_015852505.1. NCBI lineage: Eukaryota > Metazoa > Chordata > Mammalia > Monotremata > Tachyglossidae > Tachyglossus > Tachyglossus aculeatus. The sequence goes on along the minus strand of NC_052069.1, from coordinate 3,039,323 downwards.
GGGCTCTCAGTCTTAATCCCCATTCTGCAGATGAGGTAACTGAGGCTCAGAGAAGTGAAGTGACTTGCCGAAACTGACAAGTGGGGGAGCCGGGATTAGAACCCATGACCTCGGACTCCCGAGCCCGGGCTCCTTCCACTAAGCCACGCGGCTTCTCAAAAGTAATGAGTAGTTACTTTGTCTTCGATCTACACATTTCTGAATAAGGCCAACTCTTTTTTTTTTTCTGTATTTGTTAAGCTCTTACTTTGTGCCGGGTACTGGACTAAATACTCAAGTAAATACAATCTCATCACGTTGGACGGACACATATCGACATCCCACTTGGGGCTCACTGACTTGATCCCCATTTTTCAGTTGAGGAAACTGAAGCCCAGAGAAGGTGAGTGATTTGCCCAAAGTCACAAAGCGGACGCGTGGCGGGGCTTACATCTAGAGGGGGAGACTCCGGTTATTAGAAATAAATAAATGACAGACACGGACATAAGTGCGCTCAATAGATACGATTGAATGAATGAATGAATATGTATATATGTTTGTATGCATTTATTACTCTATTTTATTTGTACATATTTATTCTATTTATTTTGTCAATATGTTTCGTTTTGTTGCCTGTCTCCCCCTTCTAGGCTGTGAGCCCACTGTTGGGTAGGGACCGTCGCTATATGTTGCCAACTTGTACCTCCTAAGTGCTTAGTACAGTGCTCTGCACACAGTAAGCGCTCAATAAATATGATTGAATGAATGAATGAATATGTATATATGTTTGTTGGATTTATTACTCTATTTTATTTGTACATATTTATTCTATTTATTTTGTTAATATGTTTCATTTTGTTGCCTGTCTCCCCCTTCTAGGCTGTGAGCCCACTGTTGGGTAGGGACCGTCGCTATATGTTGCCAACTTGTACCTCCTAAGCGCTTAGTACAGTGCTCTGCACACAGTAAGCGCTCAATAAATACGATTGAATGAATGAATGAATATGTATATATGTTTGTTGGATTTATTACTCTATTTTATTTGTACATATTTATTCTATTTATTTTGTTAATATGTTTCGTTTTGTTGCCTGTCTCTCCCTTCCAGGCTGTGAGCCCACTGTTGGGTAGGGACTGTCTCTATATGTTGCCAACTTGTACCTCAAAAGCGCTTAGTACAGTGCTCTGCACACAGTAAGCGCTCAATAAATACGATTAAATGAATGAATATGTATATATGTTTGTATGCATTTATTACTCTATTTTATTTGTACATATTTATTCTATTTATTTTGTTAATATGTTTCGTTTCATGGTCTGTCTCCCCCTTCTAGGCTGTGAGCCCACTGTTGGGTAGGGACCGTCTCTATATGTTGCCAACTTGTACCTCCCAAGCGCTTAGTACAGTGCTCTGCACACAGTAAGTGCTCAATAAATAAGATTGAATGAATGAATGAATGAATATGTATATATGTTTGTATGTATTTATTACTCTATTTTATTTGTACATGTTTATTCTATTTATTTTATTTTGTTAATATGTTTCGTTTTGTTGTCTGTCTCCCCCTTTTCAGACTGTGAGCCCGCTGTTGGGTAGGGACCGTCTCTATATGTTGCCAACTTGTACTTCCCAAGCGCTTAGTACAGTGCTCTGCACACAGTAAGCGCTCAATAAATACGATTGAATGAATAAGTGCTGTGGATCTGGGAAGGGGGATGAGTAAAGGGAGCAAGTCAGGACGATGCAGGAGGAAGTGGAAGAAAAGGAAATGAAGGTTTAGTTGGGGAAGGCCTCTTGGAGGAGAGGTGATTTCAGTATGGCTTTTGAAGGCAGGGAGAGTAATTACTAATAATAATGATAATGATAATAATGTTGGTATTTGTTAAGCGCTTACTATGTGCAAAGCACTGTTCTAAGCACTGGGGAGGATACAAGGTGATCAGGTGGTCCCACGCCATTTTACAGATGAGGTAACTGAGGCCCAGAGAAGTTAAGTGGCTTGCCCAAGGTCACACAGCTGACAAGTGGCTGAGCGGGGATTCGAACCCATGACCTCTGGCTCCCAAGCCCGCACTCCTTATATTGAGCCATGCTGCTTCTTTGTGGCTTCTCAGTAATTGTCGGCCAGATATGAGGAGGGAGGACATTCCAGGCCGGAGCTTTAATTCTACTTGTTCTGATGACTTGACACCTGTCCACATGTTTTGTTTTGTTGTCTGTCTCCCCCTTCTAGACTGTGAGCCCATTGTTGGGTAGGGACCATCTCTACATGTTGCCAACTTGTACTTCCCAAGCCCTTAGTACAGTGCCCTGCACACAGTAAGTGCTCAATAAATACAACTGAATGAATGAATGAATGTGGGCCAGGGGTCGGTGGTGAGATAGCTGAAACTGTGGTACAGTATTATTAATAATAATAATTATGGTATTTGTTAATACCATACCATTTGTTAATCCCCCTTTTAGACTGTGAGCCCACTGTTGGGAAGGGACTGTCTCTATATGTTGCCAATTTGTACTTCCCAAGCGCTTAGTACAGTGCTCTGCACATAGTAAGCACTCAATAAATACGATTGATGATGATGATGATTTGTTAAGCGCTTACTATGTGCCAAGCACTGTTCTAAGCACTGGGGTAGATGCAAGGTAATCACGTTGTCCCACGTGGGACTCACAGTCTTCATCCCCATTTTACAGATGAGGTAACTGAGGCACGGTGAAATTAAGTGGCTTGCCCAGGGTCACACAGCAGACAAGTGGCAGAGCCGGGATTAGAACCCACGACCTCTGACTCCCAAGCCGGGGTTCTTGCCACTGAGCCACGCTCTTCTCTGGTGAGTAGGGTGGCATTAATAACAACAATAATAATAATAACTGTGGTATTTGTTAAGCACTTACTACATGTCAGGCACTGTATGTGAGAAGCAGCGTGGCTTGGTGGAAAAAGTCCAGCCTTGGGAATTAGAGGTCATGGGTTCGAATCCCGGCTCTGCCACTTGTTAGCTATGTGACTTTGGGGAACTCACTTCACTTCCCCGGGCCTCGGTTCCCTCATCTGTAAAATGGTCATTAAGACTGTGAACCCCACGTGGGACAAACGGTTAACCTTGTATCTACCACAGCGCTTAGAACAGTGCTCAGCACAGAGAAAGCGTTTACCAAATACCATCATCATCATTACTATTATTATTACTACTAAGCGCCGGGGTGAATGCGAGCAAATCAGGTTGGTCACAGTCCCTGTCCCACATGGGGCTCAAAGTCTCAATCCCCATTTTACCGAAGAGGTCACTGAGGCAGAGAAAAGGGAAGTGACTTGCCCAAGGTCACACAGCAGACAAGTGCAGTTGTGGTTCAGTGGCAAGAGCTCGGGCTTTCGAGTCAGACGTCAGGGGTTCGAATCCCGCTTCACCGCTTGTCACCTGTGTGACCTTGGGCAAGTCACTTCACTCCTCTGGGCCTCAGTTACCTCCTCTGTAAAATGGGGATTGAGACCGTGAGCCCCACGTGGGACAACCTGATCACCTTGTAAATTGCCCAGCGCTTAGTACAGTGCTTTGCACATAGTAAGCACTTAATAAATGCCATCATCATTATTATTATTATTATTATAAGTGGCAGAGCCAGGATTAGAACCCAGGTCCTTCCGACTCCCACGCCTGTCCAGGGAAGAAAAGCTGTGAGCCCGTTGTTGGGTAAGGGCCGTCTCTATCTGTTGTCGATTTTTACTTCCCAAGTGCTTAGTACAGTGCTCTGCACACAGTACGCGCTCAATAAATACGATTGAATGAAGGAATGAATTCCTTCTCTCCCCCTCGTCCCCCCTCCATCCCCCCATCTTACCTCCTTCCCTTCCCCACAGCACCTGTATATATGTTTGTACATATTTATTACTCTATTTATTTATTCTACTTGTACATATCAATTCTATTTATTTTATTTTGTGAGTATGTTTGGTTTTGTTCTCTGTCTCCCCCTTTTAGACTGTGATCCCACTGTTGGGTAGGGACTGTCTCTCTATGTTGCCAACTTGTACTTCCCTTCCCCACAGCACCTGTATATATGTATATATGTTTGTACATATTCATTACTCTATTTATTTATTTATTTTACTTGTACATATCAATTCTATTTATTTTATTTTGTGAGTATGTTTGGTTTTGTTCTCTGTCTCCCCCTTTGAGACCGTGAGCCCACTGTTGGGTAGGGACTGTCTCTCTATGTTGCCAACTTGTACTTCCCTTCCCCACAGCACCTGTATATATGTATATATGTTTGTACATATTTATTACTCTATTTATTTATTTATTTTACTTGTACATATCAATTCTATTTATTTTATTTTGTGAGTATGTTTGGTTTTGTTCTCTGTCTCCCCCTTTTAGACCGTGAGCCCACTGTTGGGTAGGGACTGTCTCTCTATGTTACCAACTTGTACTTCCCTTCCCCACAGCACCTGTATATATGTATATATGTTTGTACATATTTATTACTCTATTTATTTATTTATTTTACTTGTACATATCAATTCTATTTATTTTATTTTGTGAGTATGTTTGGTTTTGTTCTCTGTCTCCCCCTTCTAGACCGTGAGCCCACTGTTGGGTAGGGACTGTCTCTCTATGTTGCCAACTTGTACTTTCCTTCCCCACAGCACCTGTATATATGTATATATGTTTGTACATATTTATTACTCTACTTATTTATTTATTTCACCTGTACATATCAATTCTATTTATTTTATTTTGTGAGTATGTTTGGTTTTGTTCTCTGTCTCCCCCTTTTAGACCGTGAGCCCACTGTTGGGTAGGGACTGTCTCTCTATGTTGCCAACTTGTACTTCCCTTCCCCACAGCACCTGTATATATGTATATATGTTTGAACATATTTATTACTCTATTTATTTATTTATTTTACTTGTACATATCAATTCTATTTATTTTATTTTGTGAGTATGTTTGGTTTTGTTCTCTGTCTCCCGCTTTTAGACTGTGAGCCCACTGTTGGGTAGGGACTGTCTATGTTGCCAACTTGGACTTCCCAAGCGCTCAGTCCAGTGCTCCGCACACAGTAAGCGTTCAATAAATACGATTGATGATGATGGTGATGATGAATGAAAAGCGAGGGAGATTCTGCCGGTCTGCTTGGCCGTCCCGGGCCCCCGCCACCTCCCTCTTCCTCACTTACGGAAAAGTATCTGACGCCGGCGGGATCTTGCAGGAGCCGCTCGAAGGAGACGGCCCAGCTGGCGACCCTTCTTTCCCGGAGCCTCCGGCAACTCTGCACGCTCGGGAGACTGGCATTGCTGCTCAAACTGTTGCTGCTCACCCGGTCTTTCAAATCGGAGCTGTTCAACTCTGTTGGACGGAGGCGCGGAGAAGGAAAAGGACACAATGAATTCCTCGCCCTTCACCCATTCGGCCCGACTGTTGACGGTAATAATCACCGCGGTACTTGCTAAGCGCTTTTATGTGCCGGGCACTGTAATAATCATAATAATGGCATTTATTAAGCGCTTACTATGTTCTAAGCGCTGGGGAGGTTCCAAGGTGATCAGGTTGTCCCACGGGGGGCTCACAGTCTTCATCCCCATTTTACAGATGAGGGAACTGAGGCCCAGAGAAGTGAGGTGACTTGCCCAAAGTCACCCAGCTGACAATTGGTGGAGCTGGGATTTAATAATAATAATAATAATAATGATGATGGCATTTATTAAGCGCTTACTATGGGCAAAGCACTGTTCTACGCGCTGGGGTAGATACAAGGTAATCAAGTTGTCCCACGTGGGGCTCACAGACTTAATCCCCATTTTCCAGATGAGGTAACTGAGGCCCAGAGAAGTGAAGTGACTTGCCCAAAGTCACACAGCTGACAAGCGGCGGAGCTGGGATTTGAACCCATGACCTCTGACTCCAAAGCCCGGGCTCTTTCCACTGAGTTACGCTGCTTCTCTAAGTGCTGTACTCACTGTACTATACTGTACTCTCACTGTACTAAGTGCTGGGGTGGAGAAGCAGTGTGGCACAGTGGAAAGAGCCTGGGCTTTGGAGTCAGAGGTCCGGGGTTCAAATCCCGGCTCCACCAACTGCCAGCTGTGTGACTTTGGGCCAGTCACTTCACTTCTCTAGGCCTCAGTTGCCTCATCTGGAAAATGGGGATTAAAACTGTGAGCCCACCATGGGACAACCTGATCACCTTGTAACCTCCCCAGAGCTTAGAATAGTGCTTTGCACACAGTAAGCCCTTAACAAATACCATCATCATCATCATCATTATTATTACAAGCAGATCAGGTTGGACGCGGTCCCCATCCCGCATGGGGCTCCCAGTTGCAATCCCCATTTTACAGATGAGGGAACTGAGGCACAGAGAAGTGTGCCTGAGAGAAGCAGTGTGGCTCAGTGGAAAGAGCACAGGCTTGGGAGGTCATGGGTTCTAATCCCGGCTCCGCCACTTGTCAGCTGGGTGACTTTGGGCCACTCACTTAACTTCTGTCTGCCTCAGTTCCCTCATCTGTAAAATGGGGATTAAGACGGTAAACCCCACGGGGGACAATCTGACGACCTTGTATCCCCCCCAGTGCTTAGAACGGTGCTTAGCACATAGTAAGCGCTTAACAAATATTATTATGATTATTATTAAGTGAAGTGACTTGCCCAAGGTCCCGCAGCAGACAAGTGGCAGGGCTGGATTAGAACCCATGACCTTCTGCTCTCAGGTCTGGAATGCAGACTTGGGGGGCACGGGGGCTGTCGACACATACAATCCTCCACTCCGGCCCAGGGTGGGAGGGGTGGGGGCCAATTCATTCATTCATTCAATCGTATTTATTGAGCGCTTACTGTGTGCAGAGCACTGTACAAAGCGCTTGGGAAGTGCAAGTCGGCAACATATAGAGACGGTCCCTACCCAACAACGGGCTCACAGTCTAGAAGGGGGAGACAGACAACAAAACAAAACAGGTGGACGGGTGTCAAGTCACCACAATAAATAAAAATAAAGCTAGATACACATCATTAACAAAGCTGATGGAAAGTCAACGGAGCGATGGATTGTGGGTACGGTGGTCTGGCCCAGGGGAACATCATCATCATCATCATCAATCGTATTTATTGAGCGCTTACTGTGTGCAGAGCACTGTACTAAGCGCTTGGGAAGTATAAGTTGGCAACATACAGAGACAGTCCCTACCCAACAGTGGGCTCACAGTCTAAAAGGAACAGGTTTATTGGCTCCAAAGACTCAGCCCAACCAGGAGAGATCGGGAAAACTCTCTACTCTAGCCACAGTGCCCAAAGTTTCCTTTGCACAGCTCCTTTAACCACCATTTTCATTCACTCAATTGTATTTATTGAGCGCTTCCTGGTGCAGAGCACTTTACTAAGCACTTGGGAGAGTACGATAGCACAATAAACAGTCACATTCCCTTCCCACGACGATCTTACACTCTACCAGACACGTTAGGCCTTGAGCTCCTCTTTGATGCTGAATTTACATATGACCAACTGTTCCCCCCCCCCAAAAAAATGGTATTTCATTCATTCAAACGTATTTATTGAGCACTTACTGTTCTCTGTCTCCCCCTTTTAGACTGTGAGCCCACTGTTGGGTAGGGACTGTCTCTATATGTTGCCAACTTGTACTTCCCAAGCGCTTAGTACAGTGTTCTGCACACAGTAAGCGCTCAATAAATACGACTGATTGATTGATTGATTGATTGCACAGCACTGGGCTAAGCTCTTGGAAAGTACAGTTCAGAAATAAAGAGAGACAATCCCTGCCCACACCGGGCTTACATTTGTAAGTGCTTACTATGTGTCAGGCACTGTACTAAGTGCTGGAGCACACACAGCTAACCGGGTTGGACACAGTCCACGTTCCACGTGGAGCTCGCCGTCTTAATCCCCATTTCAGATGAGGGATCTGTGGCACAGAGAACTGAAGTGACTTACCCAAGGTCACACGGCAGACAAGTGGAGGAGCCGGAATTAGAACCCATGTTCATTCATTCATTCAATCGTATTTATTGAGCGCTTACTGTGTGCAGAGCACTGTACTAAGCGCTTGGGAAGTACAAGTCGGCAACATATAGAGACGGTCCCTACCCAACAACGGGCTCACAGTCTTGAAGGGGGAGACAGACAACAAAACAATTGTTCTTCTAACTCCCAGGCCAGACCTCTAACCACTATGCAATGCTGCTTCTCTGTTTTTTTTAATGCTGATTTTACATTTAAACCATCTCATCTTTCCTTTTGCCAAAGCTTTCCCCAACTTATCCTTTGAAATCCTTATCCTTTGCCCGTCTGCTTGTTTTGTTTTGTTATCTGTCTTCCCCTTCTAGACTGTGAGCCCGTTGTTGGGTAGGGACTGTCTCTATTTGTTGCCGAATTGTACTTTCCAGTGCTCTGCACACAGGAAGTGCACAATAAATACGATTGAATGGAATGAATGAATGTAAGCTCCTGGAGGATAAAGAACCGTGTCTAACTTCATCTGTGTAAATTTATCTCCATCGCTTAGTCTGGTGCTCTGTCAACATAATAAGAGCAAACACTAGTACTACAACTAAAAAAAAAAAAAGAAATACAAATCAGTACTTTATCGAGTTGGGCTGTCTTCATGGAACAAACAATAATAATAATGATGGTATTTGTTAAGCGCTTACTATGTGCCAAGCATTGTCCAAGGTTGGAGCAGAGACATGGTAATCAGGTTGTCCTGCGTGGGGCTCACAGTCTTCACCCCCATTTTACAGATGGGGTAACTGAGGCACAGAGAAATTAGGTGACTTGCCCAAGGTCCCACAGCAGAAGAGTGGAGGAGCCGGGATTAGAACCCACAACCTTTCACTCCCAAGCCCGAGCTCTTCCCACTGAACCACACTGCTTTGTGGAAATGAAGCCGATCACTGCTCAACTTTCCACTTCCTCGGGCTGGGCCTCACCCAATTGGACACGTATCTACTTCCCTTCCATGAGGTAATTTCTACTCTATTAAAAGTTTTCCCGCCAAACATCTCCCCATTTTCTGCTAAATGAGGCATTCCCAGGTAGATCAGAAAACACATACTCATTAGTTATCCCTAGATCGGGATTTCCGAACATCTCTACCTCCAGATTCATGGACAATCAAGGGCAGGTTCCTCAATTTGTGGAAAATCAACGTGGCAAAACTAGATAAAACTTAGCTTTGCCAAGCCCAGCCTTTCCCTTTAGACTCTAAGCTCCTTGAGGGCAGGGGAAATATCTTCCAAATGCACCGTACACTTCCAGCAGCTTAATACAGTGCTCTGCACACAGTGAGCACTCAATAAATACCACTGATTGACTATCCTTAAAGACCCTTACTTAAGACACTTTTGCCCAGCACAATTTCATTCATCTTTACTTAATAAAACACGTCAAAGTGTGGAAATTGAGCTCCCTATGGAATGTTATATTCTTTAATTAAGTCTATTTTATTATAAATCAGTTATCTCTAGATTATCAATCTTATGTTCTTACTTTTTTAAAGAAAATCATCACCATTTAGAATGGTCATGTTTAATTTTGGGGATTGAAAGCCCATAATGGAACTTCTAAAGTTCCTAAAGATCTATTTTAATGCCTGGCTGTAGCAATTACTGAACTAGCATATGGGATTTTAATCAACTTCTTTACAATCCCCCAAATCAAACAATCATTCAAAGCTATTTAAAAAATCATATATCATAATGATAATAATAATAATGGCATTTATTAAGTGCTTACTATGTGCAAAGCACTGTTCTAAGCACTGGGGAAGTTGCAAGGTGATCAGGTTGTCCCACGGGGGGCTCACAGTCTTAATCCCCATTTTACAGATGAGGGAACTGAGGCCCAGAGAAGTGAAGTGACTTGCCCAAAGTCACACAGCTGACAGTTGGTGGCGCCGGGATTTGAACCCATGACCTCTGACTCCAAAGCCCGGGCTCTTACCACTGAGCCACGCTGCTTCTCCAGCCACGCTGCTTCTCTATATCATAAGTGTTTTAAGAATAAACTGCTTAGAGTCAACACTCCTGGCTCCCGAAAGCCGCTATGTGTGATTAAATATTGTGTTTCTCTCCATCAGGATAAATCCTGAAATTCAGGTGGCCTGCAAGAAACCCCTGTACATATTTACCCCAAATCCCTTTGTCTAATGATTCAACAACAGAAACCTGAACCTTTTCAAAGGAAGAGAAATATGGCAATTGTTTTTGAAAATACTTTGTTGTTTGTCTCCCTCATTAGATTCTTGTGCGTAGGGAATCATCATCATCATCATCATCAATCGTATTTATTGAGCGCTTACTATGTGCAGAGCACTGTACTAAGCGCTTGGGAAGTACAAATTGGCAACATATAGAGACAGTCCCTACCCAACATTGGGCTCACAGTCTAAAAGGGGGGGGGACAGTGTAAAAGGGAATGTGTGGCTTCAGTAAATACCACTGATGATGATAAAGATGATGATTCTCTAAGCTGCAGTTCCCTCAACTGTATAGTGGGGATTCAATAATAATAATAATCATCATCATCATCATAATAATAATAATAATAATAAATGTTGGCATTTGTTAAGCACTTACTATGTGCAAAGCACTTTTCTAAGCGCTGGGGGGGATGCAAAGTGATCAGGTTGTCCCACATGGGGCTCACAGTCTTAATCCTTATTTTACAGATGAGGTAACTGAGGCTCAGAGAAGTTAAGAAGCGCTTACTATGTGCAAAGCACTGTTCTAAGCGCTGGGGGGGATACAAAGTGATCAGGTTATCCCACGTGGGGCTCACAGTCTTAATCCTTATTTTACAGATGAGGTAACTGAGGCTCAGAGAAGTTAAGAAGCGCTTACTATGTGCAAAGCACTGCTCTAAGCGCTGGGGGGGAGACAAAGTGATCAGGTTGTCCCACGTGGGGCTCAGAGTCTTAATCCCCATTTTACAGATGAGGTGACTGAGGCTCAGAGAAGTTAAGTGACTCGCCCACTTCTGCTAAATGAGGCATTCCCAGGTAGATCAGAAAACACGTACTCATTAGCTATCCCTGGATCGGGATTTCCGAACATCTCTACCTCCAGATTCATGGACCATCAAGGGCAGGTTCCTCAATTTGTGGAAAATCAACGTGGCAAAACTAGATAAAACAGCAGATATGTGGCGGAGCCGGGATTCGAACCCATGACCTCTGACTCCAAAGCCCGTGCTCTTTCCACTGAGCCACGCTGCTTCAATACCTGTTCTCCCTCCAACTTATACGGTAAGCCCCGTGTGGGACCTGATTCATTTATTCAATCGTATTTATTGAGTGCTTACAGTGTGCAGAGCACTGTACTAAGCGCTTGGAAAGTACAATGCGGCAATAAAGAGAGACAATCCCTACCCACAATGGGCTCACGGTATAGGGAGGGAAGACAGACATCAAAACTAGTAAACAGGCATCAATATTACCAGGCACCTGATGATCTTCATTCATTCATTCAATCGTATTTATTGAGCACTTACTGTGTGCAGAACACTCTACTAAGCGCTAGGAAAATACAAATTGGTGAGAAATAGAGACGTTCCCTACCCAACAACGGGCTCACAGTCTAGAAGGGGGAGACAGACAACAAAACAAAACAAGTGGACAGGTGTCAATACCATCAGAATAAATAGAATTATAGCTGTATACACATCATTAATAAAATAGAGTAATAAATATATACAAATATACACAAGTGCTGTGAGGAGGGCAGAGGGAGGGAGGGGAGCAATAGGGAGGGGTGAGGGAGGAGGAGAGGAAAATGGGGGCTCAATCTGGGAAGGCCTCCTGGAGGAGGTGAGCTCTCAGGAGGGCTTGGAAGAGAGGAAGAAAGCTGGCTCGGCGGATGTGTGGAGGGACAGATCTTGTAAGCGCTTAGTACAGTGCTCTGCACACGGTAAGCGCTCAATAAATACGATTGATTGATCTTGTAATATACCGCAGTGCTTAGAACAGTTCTTGGCACACAGTAAGTGATTAACAAATACCACAGTTCTTATTATTAGTGAGAAGCAGCATGGACTAGTGGAAAGAGCCCAGGCCTGGGGGTTAGAAGGATCTGGGTTCTACTCCTGGCTCCACCACTTGTCCGCTATGTGACATTGGGCAAATCAATCAATCAATCAATCAATCGTATTAATTGAGCGCTTACTGTGTGCAGAGCACTGTACTAAGCACTTGGGAAGTACAAGTTGGCAACATATAGAGACAGTCCCTACCCAACAGTGGGCTCACAGTCTAAAATTACTTCACTTCTCTGTGCCTCAGTTACCTCACCTGTAAAATAGGGATGAAGACTGTGCGCCCCATGAGGGACAGTTTGTATCCAACCTTGTATTCATTCAATCGTATTTACTGAGTGTTTACTGTGTGCACAGCACTGTACTAAGCGCTTGTATCTATCTCAGTACTTAGTACAGTGCCTGGCACAGCATTTAGGTACATATAATAATAATGTTGGCATTTATTAAGCTCTTACTCTGTGCAAAGCACTGTTCTAAGCACTGGGGAGTTTACAAGGTGATAAGGTTCTCCCACAGGGGGCTCACAGTCATAATCCCCATTTTACAGATGAGGTAACTGAGGCACAGAGAAGTTAAGTGACTTGCCCAAAGTCACACAGCTGACAATTGGTGGAGCCGGGATTTGAACCCATGACCTCTGACTCCAAAGCCCGGGCTCTTTCCACTGAGCCAAGCTGCTTCTCATATCTATAATCCATTTATATTAATGTCTGTTCCCTGCCCTAGAAATACTACAATTATTTATTACCACAATTGCTTCTTCATTCTACATTTCCCATGTGTTGAATACGGGATACTGTATTAAGTGGATGTTCAATAAATGCTACCAAAGACACCAAGTTTGCAACGAGAAGCACCTTGGCTCAGTGGAAAGAGCACGGGCTTTGGAGTCAGAGGTCATGGGTTCAAATCCTGACTCCACCAATTGTCAGCTGTGTGACTATATGTTGCCAACTTGTACTTCCCAAGTGCTTAGTAAAGTGCTCTGCACTCAATAAATACGATTGAATGAATTAATGAATTTAACGTCTCTGGGCCTCAGTTCCCTCATCTGTAAAATGAGGATTCATTCATTCATTCAATCGTATTTATTGAGCGCTTACTGTGTGCAGAGCACTGTACTAAGCGCTTGGGAAGTACAAGTTGGCAACATATAGAGACGGTCCCTACCCAACAGTGGGCTCACAGTCTAGAAGGGGGAGACAGAGAACAAAACAAAACACATTAACAAAATAAAATAAGTAGAATAAATATGTACAAGTAAAATAAACAAATAGAGTCAGTTAAAAGTTATTTAACATCTTTTCCAGAAGGATTAAGACTGTGAGCCCCCTGTGGGACAACCTGATCATCTTGTAACCTCCCCACCACTTAGAACAGTGCTTTGCACATAGTAAGTGCTTAATAAATGCCATCACTATTATTATTATTATAACCTCGGCATTATCCTCGACTCCACTCTCTCATTCAACCCACAGCATGGCTTAGTGGAAAGAGCCCGGGCTTGGGAGTCAGCGGTCATGGGTTCTAATCCCGGATCCCCCACTGTCAGCTGTGTGAGCTTGGGCAAGTCACTTCACTTATCTGTGCCTCAGTGACCTCATCTGTAAAATGGGGAATAAGACTGTGAGCCCCATGTGGGATAACCTGATCACCTTGTAACTACCCCAGAGCTTAGAACAACGCTTGGTACATAGTAAGCCCTTAACAAATGCTGCCTTGTACTTTCCAAGCACTTAGTACAGTGCTCCGCACACAGTAAGTGCTCCATAAATACGACAATGAATGAATGAACAAATACCACCATCGTTATTATTATTATTCAATCCATCACTGAATCCCGTTGGTCCCACCTTCACAACATCGCTAAAATCCGCCCTTTCCTCTCCATCCAAACCGCTACCACATTAATACAATCACTCAGTCAAGCGCTTGTACTAATCAAGCGCTTAGTACAGTGCTCTGCACATAGTAAGCGCTCAATAAATACGATTGATGATGATGATAATCACTCACCCTAGCCCACCTGGATGACTGCATCAGCCTCCCTGCTGACCTCCCAGCCTCCTGTCTCTCCCCACTCCAGTTCATACTTCACTCTGTTGCCTGGATCATTTTTCTACAAAAATCATCATCATCATCATCATCAATCGTATTTATTGAGCGCTTACTGTGTGCAGAGCACTGTACTAAGCGCTCGGGAAGTACAAGTTGGCAACATATAGAGACAGTCCCTACCCAACAGTGGGCTCACAGTCTAAAAGGGGGAGACAGAGAACAAAACCAAACATACTAACAAAATAAAATAAATAGAACAGATATGTACAAGTAAAATAAATAAATAAATAAATATGTACAAACATATATACAAGGAGGGAAGGAGGAGGGAAGGAGGTAAGATGGGGGGATGGAGAGGGGGAGGAGGGGGAGAGGAAGGAAGGGGCTCAGTGTGGGAAGGCCTCCTGGAGGAGGTGAGCTCTCAGTAGGGCCTGGAAGGGAGGAAGAGAGCTAGATTGGTGGATGGGCAGAGGGAGGCCATTCCAGGCCTGGGGGATGACGTGGGCCGGGAATGCTCAGGACATGCAACCCCCCTTCTCAAGAACTTCCAGTGGTTTCCCATCCACCTTCGCATCCGACAAAAACTCCTCACCATTGGCTTTAAAGCCGTCCATCCCTTTGCTCCCTGTTACCTCACTCGGCCACGCTCCTATTACAACCCAGCCCACACACTCCGCTACTCAATCCATCAATCAATCGTATTTATTGAATGCTTACTGTGTGCAGAGCACTGTACTAAGCGCTAACGGCAACCTTCTCACTGAACCTCAATCTCGTCTATCTCGCCACCGACCTCTCGCCCACATTCCGCCTCTGGCCTGGAACTTTCATTCATTCATTCAATCGTATTTATTGAGCGCTTCCTGCGTGCAGAGCACTGGACTAAGAGCTTGGGAAGTACAAGTTGGCAACACAGAGAGACGGTCCCTACCCGACAACGGGCTCACGGTCTAGAAGGGGGAGACAGGCAACAAAACAAAACACGTGGACAGGTGTCAAGTCACCAGGATAAATAGAAATAAAGCTCGGTGCACATCATTAACAAAATAAATAGAATAGTAAATATGTACAAGTAAAATAAATAGAGTAATAAATCTGTACAAACATATATCAATCAATCAATCAATCGTATTTATTGAGCGTTTACAGTGTGCAGAGCACTGTACTAAGCGCTTAGGAAGTACAAGTTGGCAACATATAGAGACAGTCCCTACCCAACAGTGGGCTCACAGTCTAAAAGGGGGGGAGACAGAGAACAAAACCAAACATACTAACAAAATAAAATAAATAGAATAGATCTGTACAAGTAAAATAAATAAATAAATAAATAGAGTAATAAATATGTACACACATATATACATATATACAGGTGCTGTGGGGAAGGCAAGGAGGTAAGATGAGGGGATGGAGAGGGGGACGAGGGGGAGAGGAGGGAAGGGGCTCAGTCTGGGAAGGCCTCCTGGAGGAGGTGAGCTCTCAGTAAGGCCTTGAAGGGAGGAAGGTCATGGGTTCAAATCCCAGCTCTGCCAATTGTCAGCTGTGTGACTTTGGGCAAGTCACTTAACGTCTCTGGGCCTCAGTTAACCTCATCTGTAAAATGGGGATGAAGACTGTGAGCCCCCTGTGGGGCAACCTGATCAACCTTGTAACCGCCCCAGCGTTTAGCACAGTCCTTTGTACATAGAGTAAGAGCTTAATAAATAATATATACAGGTGCTGTGGGGAGGGGAAGGAGGTAGGGCAGGGGGGATGGGGAGGAAGAGAAGAAAAAGCGAATGACCTCTCTCCTCAAATCTGACAATGATTCTTCCCCCTTTCAAAACCTTACTGAAGGCCCACCTCCTCCAAGAAGCCTTCCCAGACTAAGTCCTCCTTTCCCCTTCTCCCACTCCCTTCTGCGTCGCCCTGACTTGCTCCCTTTACTCATTTCCCCTCCCAGCCCCACAGCATTTATGTACACATCTGTAATTTATTTATATTAATGTCTGTTCCCTGCCCTAGACTGAAAACTCCTTGTGGGCAGGGAATATGTCTTGTTTATGGCTATACTGTACTCTCAGCTTAGCACAATGCTCAATAAAGTGCTCAATAAATACAACTGAATGAACCAATGAAAGAACCTCTAATCCCAGCTCTGCCGCTTGGGCAAGTCGCTTCATTTCTCTGGGCCGCAGTTACTTCATCGGTAAAATGGGGATTAAAACTACGAGCCCCTTCGTAGGTCAGGGACTGTGTCTAACCTGACCACTTCGCATCTCCCCCAACGCTTAGTACAGTGTCTGGCACAAAGTAAGCACTTAACAAATACCATAAAAAAAAACAAAAAATAAATAAATAAAATTTTTTTAATTGTCTCTAAATATTCCTTCCTAAAATCTTGTTCCTAAATATCCTGAGGAGACCATCACACAGCATCACTCCGTACAATGTGCTACATCTCTAACTCCAGCGTTTTTAGCCCAAGGATAAATAAGATGACAGAAGAGCATAGACTAAAATGAAGAATCCAAAACTCAGAGGACAGCGATAAATTTTGGATGAAAGGGCATTTCCTCATCAAAGAGCAGTGATTGAAAGCTCCCAAGTTACCACTGTCTCCAAAATCAACCGGGTTTTGAAACAGCAGCATTAATCAATCAATCGTATTTGTTGAGCGCTTACTGTGTGCAGAGCACTGTACTAAGCACTTACTAGTCTTGCATTACTAGTATGTAAGACTACAGAGTAAGAAGACAATGAAATATCATCATCATCATCATCATCATCATCAATCGTATTTATTGAGCGCTTACTGTGTGCAGAGCACTGTACTAAGCGCTTGGGAAGTGCAAGTTGACAACATATAGAGACAGTCCCTACCCAACAGTTGGCTCATAGTCTAAAAGGGGGAGACAGAGAACAAAACCAAACATACTAACAAAATAAAATAAATAGAATAGATATGTACAAGTAAAATAAATAAATAAATAGAGTAATAAATATGTACAAACATATATACATATATACATATATATATATATACATATACATATATACATATATACAGGTGCTGTGGGGAAGGGAATCCTGGCATCCCGGTATCCAGGCATCCTGGCCAAGGGATCAATTTAACCATGTCACAATACGAGTTTGCAGCTTTAAGTAGAAAACTTTGACAAAGATTAATAATAATAATAGTTATTTGCTAAATGCTTACTATTTGCCAGGCACTGTAATAATAATGATGACATTTATTAAGTGTTTACTATGTGCAAAGCACTGTTCTAAGCGCTGGGGAGGTTACAAGGTGATCAGGTTGTCCCATGGGGGGCTCACAGTCTTAATCCCCATTTTACAGAGGAGGGAACTGAGGCCCAGAGAAGTGAAGTGACTTGCCCAAAGTCACACAGCTGACAATTGGTGGAGCCGGGATTTGAACCCCTGACCTCTGACTCCAAAGCCCGGGCTCTTTCCTCTGAGCCACGCGACTTCTCGGTACTAAGCGCTGGGGTGGATACAGGCAAATCGGGTTGGACACAGTCCGTGTCCCACATGGAGCTCACAGTCTCAATCCCCATTTTTCCAATGAGGTAACTAAGGCACAGAGAAGTGAAGCGACTTGCCCAAGGTAACACAGCACACAAGAGCGGAATTAGAACCCCTGACCTTCTGACTCCTGGGCAGTGCTCTATCCACTGTGCCATGCTATTTCCCTAATGAGAAGCAATGAGGACCAGGGTTCAAATCCCTGCCCCAACACTTGTCGGCTGTGTGACCTTGGTCAAATCATTTAACTTCTCTTTGCCTCAGTTTCCTCATCTGTAAAATAGAGATTCAATACCCATTCTCCCTCCTCCTTCGACTGAGAGCTCCAACCTGATTGACTTGTATCTATCCCAGTGCTTAGTAGAGGGTTTGGTACATAGTAAGTACTTACCAAATGTCATAATAATAACACACTATATTTTAAATAATAATACAATATATTTTAATAATACAATATATTTTAATAATACAATATATTTTAATAATACGATCTATTTTAATAATAATAATGGCATTTATTAAGTGCTTACTATGTGCAAAGCGCTGTTCTAAGTGCTGGGGAGGTGACAAGGTGATCAGGTTAACCCACTGGGGGCTCACAGTCTTAATCCCCATTTGGCAGATGAGGTAACTGAGGGACAGAGAAGTTAAGTGACTTGCCCAAATAATAATAATAATAACAATAATAATAATAATAATAATAATAATGATAATAATAAACATCTATTAAGTGCTTACTATGTGCCAAGCACTGTTCTAAGCACTGGGGAGGTGACAAGATAATCAGGTTATCCCACTGAGGGCTCACAGTCTTAATCCCCATTTGGCAGATGAGGTAACTGAGGCACAGAGAAGTTAAGTGACTTGCCCAAAGTCACACAGCTGACAATTGGTGGAGCCAGGATTTCAAACCATGACCTCTGACTCCAAAGCCCGGGCTCTTTCCACTGAGCCACGCTGCTTGTAGTAATAATAATAATATCATAATTACTGTTAATAAGAATAGTTGTGTTACTTTAAAAACATACATCCGAGTGGCTGCTGAAAAATCATTCCGGTCACTTTCAGGAATTTAATTCTTTGCCTTCTCAGAGTACAGACTGGAATAGTCTGCAGCGTGGCTCTGTGGAAAGAGCACGGGCTTTGGAGTCAGAGGTCAGGGGTTCAAATCCCCACTCTGCCAATTGTCAGCTGTGTGACTTTGGGAAAGTCACTTAACTTCTCTGTGCCTCCGTTCCCTCATCTGTAAAATTAGGATTAACACTGTGAGCCCCATGTGGGACAATCTGATCACCCTGTATTCCCACAGAGCTTAGAACAGTGCTTTGCACTTAGTAAGCGCTTAACAAATACCATTATTATTATTATTAATAGTCTCAATTTAGGCACCTTTTAAGATAAAAAACTCCTTTCACTGAAAGCCAATGAAAAAAGGCAAATAGGTCAGGGTAGTTTGGTGTTTTTAAAGCTGACTCCTTTTAGTTGCAATTTTTACCGGAAGAGATGTCTTCCTTACTAAGTAGATTTGGCAGCGGATAAAAACCGTCCTCCAACATAGTAACCATAGTAATGGTCCCTGTTTATTCATTATGCAACAAGAACACAAAGCAAAAGCAATAAAATCAGTTAATTCGCTGGGGAGGGGAAGGGGAAAGAGGGAGACTGTAAGGGGAATATTCTATTCCACAGCTACTGGGAATCATCCTTTGAATCAATTTGATGGGCTTTGGAACACTATCAAAATGTTCCTACTGCATTGTTTCCACTGCGGTCACGATAAGAAGAAATTTGGTTCCTTTTTAATATCAATTTTCAAGAATGAATTGATGCCATGAATGAATGATCACTTATGTAATCATTAGTAAGCGATTAGTAAGCGCTCAATAGATACGATTGAATGAACTGAATGAATTACTTAAAAAGATGTCAGTCAGAATCACTCCATTCCTTTGGAAAATACTCCGAGTTGCTAAAGATCAAGTCAATTATGTAAAAATAAGTTTGGTGCTTTTAGTAACGTGTCACATTCCATTGGGAAAAAATGACAATCACCAAGATTCTTTTATCGATGCTCATGCACAAAACTCAAACATACCAGGAAGAAGAGTATCTATGTCCCGACAGTGAGCTCGTTGTGGGCAGGGAATGTGTCTGCTTGTTGTTATAATGTTCTCTCCCAAGCACTTAGGACAGTGCTTTCCACAGAGTAAGCACTCAATAAATATGACTGAATGAATGAATATCTTGAATTACTTCTGTTTCCCAGGAACTATTATTTGACTAAAATTACAGAGACCTCTTTGCTTGATTCTTTACACTTACATGTCAGCTGCGTGACTTTGGGCAAGTCACTTAACTTCTCTGGGACTCAGTTACCTCATCTGTAAAATGGGGATTAAAACTGTGAGCCCCCCGTGGGACAACCTAATCACCTTGTAACCTCCCCGGCGCTTAGAACAGTGCTTTGCACATAGTAAGCGCTTAACAAATACCATCATCATTATTATTATTATCTCAAGTTAAAAAAAAGCCCACAGTTCTACCACACACACTAAATTTGAGATATATTTTCAAAATCTTCAAGATGAACTTTATTCACAAAAATACTCTGTGACTGTAACCAGACGAGGCTCTTTAAAAAAAAAAAATCAAATTGTGAGTTATCAAACGATGATCATTTTTCCTTAAACCTTATGCACTTGGAGGAAAAATGGGTTCATTTATGAATTCCAGAAACAAACAAATTCTTGTTTTAATCTGCACACAGTAAGCGCTCAATAAATATGATTGAATGAATGAATGACTCTTTGGCACTGTATTTACACAAAATGACTATGTGCAATTCTATTTAATCAATATTATCTCAAAAGTGTCCCTGACATAAATGTCCTCAATCATTGTCCACTCAAAACCGGATTTTTAAAAGATGTAAAAATAAGAACATTGGCCCGTCTCTTTCCGCGCGTAAATATCTCACGTCAACGTACCTGTAAGCCGAATAACTCGGCCTGTTCGTGACAACTATTAACAACGTATACATACCCGGGTCCGAAGGTTTTCTAATCGCCACTAAAAACTTTACCTGGATAAAGCTGATAAGAGCCACTGTGATGCCATTTAACTAAATACTTCAAACCATTCACTGCAAACCACCCCTCAGAATCCATACCAAATTTAAGTGCAAAACCCCAAAGCACAGTGGGAATAGTCTCTTGCCACCAAGTATGACATTGTTCCTTTTGCAATACTTCCAGATTAAGTCGAAGAAATAGAGTTTGTCCGACAATTTCAGTCGCGTAAATTGGCCAAAGTCGATTCTTTAACACGGGAGTCCTCGGTGGAGGAAACCAACGGTATCCTTGACACGAAGCAGGGCAGCTTGCCACTTAAATAATTGAAAGAGAAGGCCTTTAGTAGGCCGTTGCTAACGGAACCTGAATTATTTAGGTCACAGGAGAGAGCTACTGTAACTGTACTGAGCAGGAAAGATGATAAACCAAAAAACAGCAAACCTCGGGTCCGTCATCAATTTCCGCGGAATCACACAGCTGACGGGCAAAATTAATTGCTTCTTGGTTTGGTTTGGTTTTTAACTGGCCTTTCCTTGGTGACATCCGAATTCTCAACAATGGACTAAAAATTAGAATTTTTTAATCAATCAATCAATCGTATTTATTGAGCGCTTACTGTGTGCAGACTATATATTTTGTTAATGGCTATATGAGAAGTGACTCGAAATGACTGTCGGAAATATCGTTTAATTCATTCATTCATTTATTCAATCGTAATTATTGAGCGCTTACTGTGTGCAAAGCACTGTACTAAGCACTTGGGAAGTACAAGTCGGCAACGTACAGAGATGGTCCCTACCCAACAACGGGCTCACAGTCTAGAAGGGGGAGACAGACAACAAAACCCCTCGTCCCCCTTCCCTTCCCCACAGCACCTGTATATATGTATAATATGTTTGGACATATTTATTACTCTATTTATTTATTTATTTATTTTACTTGTACATATCTATTCTATTTATTTAATTTTGTTAGTATGTTTGGTTTTGTTCTCTGTCTCCCCCTTTTAGACTGTGAGCCCACTGTTGGGTAGGGACTGTCTCTATATGTTGCCAACTTGTACTTTCCAAGTGCTTAGTATAGTGCTCTGCACACAGTAAGTGCTCAATAAATATAATTGATTGATTGATTGATTGATGTGGACAGGTGTCAAAATAGTCAGAACAAATAGAATTATGGCACTTGTTAAGCCCTTACTAGGGATGGCAGCGGGGCTTAGTGGAAAGAGCCTAGTTCTAATCCCAGCTCTGCCACTTGTCAGCTGTGTGACCTTGGGCAAGTCACTTCACTTCTCTGGGCCTCAGTTACCTCATCTGTAAAATGGGGACAAAGACTGTGAGCCCCACGTGGGACGATCTGATTACCTTGTATCTACCCCAGCGCTTAGAACAGTGGCTTGGCACATAGTAAGCACTTAAAAAATACCAACATGATTATTACTATTATTATGTGTCAAGCACTGTTCTAAGCGCTGGGGAGTTATGTCCACAGGGGTTTACAGCCTAAGTAAACCCATATAATCTGAAATTATAAAACTGGAATGGTTAGAATGTCAATATTATTCTCAGACTTATTTACTCATCTGAAGAGCAGCGTGGCTTAGTGGAAAGAGCCCGGGCTTGGGAGTCAGAGGTCGTGTGTTCTAATCCCAGCTCTGCCACTTGTCTGCTGTGTGACATCGGGCAAGTCACTTAACTTCTCTGTGCCTCAGTTACCTCATCTGTAAAATGGGGACTGAGACTGTGAGCCCCACTTGGCACAACCTGATTACCTTGTACGTTGCACCTGATTACCTTGAGAAGCAGCGTGGCTCAGTGGAAAGAGCACGGGCTTTGGAGTCAGAGATAATGGGTTCAAATTCTGGCTCCGCCAATAATCAGCTGTGTGACTTTGGGCAAGTCACTTCACTTTTCTGTGCCTCAGTTACCTCATCTGTAAAATGGGGATTAAGACTGTAAGCCCCCCGTGGGACAACCTGATCACCTTGTAACCTCCCCAGTGCTTAGAACAGTGCTTTGCACATAGTAAGCACTTAATAAATGCTATTATTATTATTATTATTGTTATTGTTATTATTGTAACTACCCTAGAGCTTAGAACAGTGCTTGCCACATAGTAAGCGCTTAACAAATACCAACATTATTATTATTATGTGCTAAGCACTGTTCTAAGCACTGGGGTAGATACAAGTTAATCAGGCTATATCCACATGGGGCTCAAAGCCTAAGTAATAATAATGATGGCATTTGTTAAGTGCTTACTATTCATTCATTCATTCAATCATATTTATTGAGCGCTTACTGCATGCAGAGCACTGTACTAAGCGCTTGGGGGGATACAAGGTGATCAGGTTGTCCCACGTGGGGCTCACAGTCTTCATCCCCGTTTTACAGATGAGGGAACTGAGGCCCAGAGAAGTGAAGTGACTTTCCCAAAGTCACACAGCTGCCAAGCGGCAGAGCAGGGATTAGAACTCATGACCTCTGACTCCCAAGCCCGGGCTCTTTCCACTGAGCCACAATACTTCTCTGTAAACCCATATAATCTGGAACTATAAAATTGGAACAGTTAAAACGTCAATTCTATTCTCAGACCTATTTACTCATCTAAAGAATGACCTACCCTCTGTGTACCCGGGCTAAACAGTTAGTACAGTGCTCTGCACACCGTACGAGCTCCATAAATACGACCGACTGATTTTCGATTCTCATGTGAAACAGACAATACCTGATCCCTCCCGAGATCACTTTAGGCTTTAGTAAAGACTGGGTAATTTTTATAAAGAGCTACAGATTCCTTGAAGGAAGGAGTTATATCAAGACCAGTTTTCACGACTGTATGTCACAGTTCAAAAAAGGCCTTATAAAATCATTATTCGACCCCGTTTTAAAACCTCTTAACATCTGAGTAGCCTTGCCTGAGCAGAATCCAATCGAATATATTCTAGTAAAATACAACAGTGAAGGGAACCATTTAAAAAATAACACATAATCCTGGAAAAAACAGATGACGGAATTAAGATGCTTCCAAAATGTTGATCTATTCATCATCTATATTCGTCAAATATTCATCTCCAAAATATTGAGAAGCAGTGTGGCTCAGTGGAAGGAGCACGGGCTTTGGAGTCAGAGGGCATGGGTTCAAATCCAGGCTCCGCCAATTGTCAGCTGTGTGACTTTGGGCAAGCCACTTCACTTCTCTGTGCCTCAGTTCCCTCATCTGTAACATGGGGATTAAGACTGTGAGCCCCCCGTGGGACAACCTCATCACCTTATAACCGCCCCAACGCTTAGAACAATGCTTTGCATGTAGAAAGCACTTAATAAATGCCATTATCATTATTACTGCTATTATTATTATTATTATCTAAAATTTGATTATTTCACAGAGAGGAAACCCCTACTGATAGGTTTGAGGGAGAAAGATCCTGAAAGTTGTTGAACCCGACAGATAACGGCTCTCTCCACCTCTTAAAGCCTTATTGAAGGCACATCTCCTCTAGACTGTGAGCTCATTGTGGACAGGAAATATCACTCTTTATTGTTGTATTGTATTTTCCCAAATGCTTAGTACAGTGCCCTGCACACAGTAAGCGTTCAATAAATATGAGTGAATGAATGAATCTACTCCAAGAGGCTAGGAGCTCTGTGTGAGACAGTAATTGTGTCCAAGCCAATTATCTTTACCCCAGTGCTTGGTAAAGTGCTTGGCCTTTAGTGAGCACTTAAATCCCGCATTTACTATTGTTATTATTATTATTATTACTATTATTATTATTATTGTTGTTGCTGTTGTTATAATGTGGGTAAGGGGTGAGTACCTCAGAGGTTAGAGGGTAGGATGGAATACATGGGTGATACAGTTCGGGGGAAGATGGACGAAGAGATGAAAGACAAATCAGGGAATAATAATAACAATAATAATAATAATAATAATAATGGCATTTGTTAAGCGCTTACTATGTGCAAAGCACTGTTCTAAGCGCTGGGGGGGGATACAAGGTGATCAGGTTGTCCCGCGTGGGGCTCACAGCTATCATCCCCATTTTTTACAGATGAGGTAACTGAGGCTCCGAGAAGGTAAGTGACTTGCCCAAGGTCACACAGCAGACATGTGGTGGAGCCGGGATTCGAACCCATGACCTCTGACTCCAAAGCCCGGGCTCTTTCCACTGAGCCACGAAAGAGATGCGATTTTAGCAAAACTCTGAAGGTAGGGAGAGCGGTGGTCTGTCAGCTGGAGGCGGGAGGGAGCCCGTTGTGGGCAGGGAATGTGCTTACTCTTATATTGTACTCTCAGAAGTTGGAAAGTCATGGGTTCTAATCCCAGCTTTGCCACTCGCCGCTGGGTGACCTTTTCATTCATTCACTCAATCGTATTTATTGAGCACTTACTGTGTGCAGAGTACTGTACTAAGCGCTTGGGAAGTACAAATCGGCAACATATAGAGACAGTCCCTATCCAACAACAGGCTCCCGTTTAGAAGGGGATAATGATGGCATTTGTTAAGCGCTTATTATGTGCCAAGCACTGTTCTAAACACTGGGGGGGATACAAGGTGATCGGGTTGTCCCACATGGGGGTCACAGTCTTAATCCCCATTTTACAGATGAGGTTACAGGCACAGAGAAGTGACTCACCCAAAGTCACACAGCTGACAAGTGCGGAGCCGGGAGTAGAACCCATGACCCAGAGACTGAACTCCTTCTCTTCCCTCCCAAACCCTGCCCTCTCCCTGACTTTCCCATCTCTGTTGACGGCACTACCATCCTTCCCGTCTCACAAGCCCGCAACCTTGGTGTCATCCTCGACTCCGCTCTCTCATTCACCCCTCACATCCAAGCCATCACCAAAACCTGCCGGTCTCAGCTCCGCAACATTGCCAAGATCCACCCTTTCCGCTCCATCCACACCGCTCCCCTGCTCGTTCAAGCTGTCATCCTATCCCGTCTGGACTACTGCATCAGCCTTCTCTCTGATCTCCCATCCTCGTGTCTCTCCCTACTTCAATCCATACTTCACGCTGCTGCCCGGATTGTCTTTGTTCAGAAACGCTCTGGGCATGTTACTCCCCTCCTCAAAAATCTCCAGTGGCTACCAATCAAACTGTGCATCAGGCAGAAAGTCCTCACCCTGGGCTTCAAGGCTGTCCATCCCCTCGCCCCCTCCTACCTCTCCTCCCTTCTCTCCTTCTCCAGCCCAGCCCGCACCCTCTGCTTCTCCGCCGCTCATCTCCTCACCGTTAGGCCTCATTCTCGCCTGTCCCGCCATCGACCCCCGGCCCACATCCTCCCCCGGGCCTGGAATGCCCTCCCTCTGCCCATCTGCCAAGCTAGCTCTCTTCCTCCCTTCAAGGCCCTACTGAGAGCTCACCTCCTCCAGGAGGCCTTCCCAGACTGAGCCCCTTCCTTCCTCTCCCCCTCGTCCCCCTCTCCATCCCCCCATCTTACCTCCTTCCCTTCCCCACAGCACCTGTATATATGTATATATGTTTGTACATATTTATTACTCTATTTATTTATTTATTTATTTTCCTTGTACATATCTATTCTATTTATTTTATTTTGTTAGTATGTTTGGTTTTGTTCTCTGTCTCCCCCTTTTAGACTGTGAGCCCACTGTTGGGTACGGACTGTCTCTATATGTTGCCAACTTGTACTTCCCAAGCGCTTAGTACAGTGCTCTGCACACAGTAAGTGCTCAATAAATACGATTGATTGATTGATTGATTCTAGGCCACCTGGAGGAGGTGAGCCTTCAGTAGGGCTTTGAAGGGAGCCCGCTGTTGGGTAGGGACCGTCTCTATATGTTGCCAACTTGTACTTCCCAAGCGCTTAGTACAGTGCTCTGCACACAGTAAGCGCTCAATAAATACGATTGAATGAATGAATGAATGAAAGGGAGGAAGAGAGCTAGCTTGGCGAAGGAGTAGGGGGACGTCCACAGCGTCCATGACGGCTGAGAGGCCGAGGAGGATTAGGATGGCATAGAGGCCGCTGGGCTGGGCAAGAAGTAGGTCACTGGTGACCTAAGAGAGGGCCGTTTCTGTGCAGCGAAGAGGGTGGAAGCCAGTTGGCAGGGAGTCAATCAATCAATCAATCAATCGTATTTACTGAGCGCTTACTGTGTGCAGAGCACTGTACTAAGCGCTTGGGAAGTACAAGTTGGCAACATAGAGAGACAGTCCCTACCCAAGGGGAGAACTGGAGGAAAGGAAGTAAGGGCAGCGAGTGGCAACAATTCACTCAAGGAGTTGGATCTTTCACTCTTCCCATGCCGACGTATTAAGTGAAGCAGCGTGGCTCAGTGGGAAGAGCCCAGGCTTGGGAGTCAGAGGTCATGGGTTCAAATCCCGGCTCCGCCAATGGTCGGCTGTGTGACTTCGGGCAAGTCACTTCACTTCTCTGGGCCTCAGTGACCTCATCTGGAAAATGGGGATTAAGACTGTGAGCCATCCGAGGGACAACCCGATCACCTTGCAACTTCTCCAGCGCTTAGAACAGTGCTTTGCACATAGTAAGCGCTTAATAAAATGCTATTATTATTATTATTATTATCTCAATCTTGTCTATCTCGCCAACTACCCTTTGCCCACTCCTGCCTGTGGCTTGGAACGCCCTCCCGCTTCATATCTGACAGACCATCACTCTCTCCACCTTCAAAGCCTGGCTTATGGCAAGAGCCCGGGCTTGGGAGCCAGAGGTCATGGGTTCTAATCCCAGCTCCACGACCTGTCAGCTTTGGACGAGTCACTTCCCTTCACTGTGCCTCAGTTACCTCATCTGTAAAATGGGGATTAAGAGCGTGAGCCCCCCCTGTGGGGCAACCTGACTGCCTTGTATAATAATGATGGCATTTATTACGTGCTTACTATGTGCAAAAGCACTGTTCTAAGTGCTGGGGAGGTTACAAGGTGATCAGGTTGTCCTCTGTGGGACAGTCTTCATCTCCATTTTACAGATGATTTACAGACCTCACCGTACCTCGCTCTCGCCTGTCCCGCCATTGACCCCCGGCCCACGTCATCCCCCGGGCCTGGAATGCCCTCCCTCTGCCCATCCGCCAAGCTAGCTCTCTTCCTCCCTTCAAGGCCCTGCTGAGAGCTCGCCTCCTCCAGGAGGCCTTCCCAGACTGAGCCCCTTCCTTCCTCTCCCCCTCGTCCCCCTCTCCATCCCCCCATCTTACCTCCCTCCCTTCCCCACAGCACCTGTATATATGTATATATGTTTGTACATATTTTTTTACTCTATTTATTTATTTATTTAATTTATTTGTACATATCTATTCTATTTATTTTATTTTGTTAGTATGTTTGGTCTCTGTCTCCCCCTTTTAGACTGTGAGCCCACTGTTGAGTAGGGACTGTCTCTATATGTTGCCAATCTGTACTTCCCAAGCGCTTAGTACAGTGCTCTGCACATAGTAAGCACTCAATAAATACGATTGATGATGATGATGATGAAGGAACTGAGGCCCAGAGAAGTGAAGTGACTTGCCCAAAGTTACACAGCTGACATTTGGCAGAGCCGGGATTTGAACCCATGACCTCCGACTCCAAAGCCCGGGCTCTTTCCACTGAGCCACGCCACTTCTCTACCTTGTATCTAACCCAGCGCTTAGAAAAGTGCTTGGCACATAGTAAGGGCTTAGCAAATACCATCAGTATTATTATCATTATTAAAATCACATTTCCTCTGAGAGGTATTCCCTAACTAAGCACTCATTTCCACTACTTCCTCTCTCTTCTTCACAGCCGACGCATTTGGATCTCCACCCTTTAAGCGCTCGATATTCTCCCCACCCACAGCCCCACTGCAATTTTGTACAAGTCTATAATTTATTTTAATACCCACCTCCCCGTCTACACTACACGCTCCTGGTGGGCCGAGACCACGTCTACCAACTCTGTCCCGAGAAGCAGCGTGGCTTAGTGGAAAGAGCCCGGGCTTGGGAGTCGGACGGCGTGAGTTCTAATCCTGACCCCGCCACTTGTCAGCTGTGTGACTTTGGGCAACTCACTTCACTTCTCTGTGCCTCTGTTACCTCATCTCTAAAGTGAGGATGAAGACTGTGAGCCCCAAGGGGGACGACCTGATTACTTTGTATGTACCCCAGTGCTTGGCACATAGTAAGCACTTAACAAATGTTATTATTAATATTATTAAAAGGGACAAAGGAGTGATTTATGACATTTATTTAGTTATTGGTGATTTCAGGGTACTTCCAAGACCTTTCCAATGTCACAAGAGAGGGTTGAACATAGATTCACGGTTAAATAATGATGGTATTTAATGACAGCATTTATTAAGCACTTACTATGTGCAAAGCACTGTTCTAAGTGCTGGGGAGGTTACAAGGTGATCAGGTTGTCCCACGGGGGGCTCACAGTCTTAGTCCCCATTTTACAGATGAGGTCACTGAGGCCCAGAGAAGTGAAGCGACTTGCCCAACGTCACACAGCTGACAAGGGGCGGAGCCGGGATTAGAACCCACGACTTCTTACTCCCAAGCTCCGGCTCTTGTCACTAAGCCACGTTCTCTCCCGTTTCCATCAGCTCTCCCATTTCCCAAGTACAGTGCTTTTTACCCACTAGTTTACGTTGCTTTATGGTTGTACATATTTATTACTCTATTTATTTATTTATTTATTTATTTTACTTGTACATTTCTATCCTATTTATTTTATTTTGTTGGTATGTTTGGTTCTGTTCTCTGTCTCCCCCTTTCAGACTGTGAGCCCACTGTTGGGTAGGGACTGTCTCTATGTGTTGCCAATTTGTACTTCCCAAGCGCTTAGTACAGTGCTCTGCACATAGTAAGCGCTCAATAAATACGATTGATTGATTGATTGATTGATTGATTCACCTCCATTTCTCTTACTACCTAAGCCTTTGTTCAATCGATTCGGGAAGGACAAAATTTCCACGGGGCGACGGCACGCTCCTCCGTCACGGTTTTTGAACGGTCTAAGCTTCATCTTGTGTCTTCATCCTGCATCTAGGCCTCAAGGAGAGTGGGCCGACTGCATTTTTTCTCATCGGAAAGGAAACGAAGAGCCATCACAGGCCGCCTTGAGACGAAAGGCGGAAGACATGACTGGCCGCCTCAGGTTTTCAAAGGAATTAGATGGCAGATCGGGTTGGAGACATGAAAGGAGTCATTCCGTGTGAACCACTCTCTTTTTTGAACCGCGGACATCTGACCAAAGTAGGTCAGGGATTTGCGACCCTCCCTCCTTCCCGCCGGCCGACTTTCCCACTGGTTCGCGGCCTTTCGCTTCCCGACCCGCCGAGCTGTTCTCCCCAGTGACCGCTTCTGTTCCCGGAGGGAAGATCAAACCCCCCACCTTCCTCAAAATAAATGCTCTCGGCATCGGCTAAGAAACAGCACTTAGTGGAGAAGCGGCGGGGCTTAGTGAAAAGAGCCCGGGCTTCGGGGTCAGAGGGCGTGGGTTCTAATCCTGCCACCGCCACTTATCAGCTGTGTGACTTTGGCCAAGCTGCTTCACTTCTCTGGGCCTCAGTTACCACGTCTGTAAAATGGGGATTAAGACCGGGAGCCCCGCGTGGGACAACCCGATTACCTTGTATCTACCGCAGCGCTTAGAACAGTGCTTGGCACATAGTAAGCGCTTAACAAATACCATCATTATTATTGTTGTTGTTGTTAAATAGTTCTAGAATTCAAAAGGAAGTGGTGGGAAAACTTGGGGTTGGGAATCACCACTTCTCCAACTGATTGATCAGAAACCAGCTCTCTTTCACTCCACCCATCTATGGTATATATTGAGCGCTTACCCGGCTCTGCCAATTGTCAGCGATGTGACTTTGGGCAAGTCACTTAACTTCTCTGTGCCTCAGTTACCTCACCTGTAAAATGGGGATTAAGACTGGGAGCCCCGCGTGGGACAACCCGATTACCTTGTATCTACCGTAGTGCTTAGAACAGTGCTTGGCACATAGTAAGCGCTTAACAAATACCATCATTATTATTATTGTTGTTAAATAGTTCTAGAATTCAAAAGGAAGTGGTGGGAAAACTTGGGGTTGGGAATCACCACATCTCCAACTGATTGATCAGAAACCGGCTCTCTTTCACTCCACCCATCTATGGTATATATTGAGCGCTTACCCGGCTCTGCCAATTGTCAGCGATGTGACTTTGAGCAAGTCACTTAACTGCTCTGTGCCTCAGTTACCCCATCTGTAAAATGGGGATTAAGACCGGGAGCCCCACGTGGGACAACCTGATCACTTTGTATCCTCCCCAGTGCTTTGCACATAGTAAGCATTTAACAAATGCCATCATCATTATTATTATTATATTGATGCTACTGATGCCTGTCTATTTGATATGTTGTCTGTCTCCCCCCGCCCTGTAGACTGCGAGCCCGTGCTGGGTAGGGATTGTATCTATCTGTTGCCAAATTGTACTTTCTAAGCGCTTAGTACAGTGCTCTGCACATAGTAAGCACTCAATAAATACGATTGAATGAATGAGCACTGTCCTCAGTGCTTGGGAGAGTACAATCCCACGGGGGACTCACAGTCTTCGTCCCCATAGGAGGGCTGTTGCCGTGGATCAGCGTGAGGATACTATATGTTTACACATATTTATGTTTATACATATTTATTACTCTATTTTGGTTGTACATATTTCTTCTATTTATTTTATTTTGTTAATATGTTTGGTTTTGTGTCTGTCTCCCCCTTCTAGACTGTGAGCCCGCTGTTGGGTAGGGACCGTCTCTATATGTTGCCAACTTGGACTTCCCAAGTGCTTAGTACAGTGCTCTGCACACAGTAAGCGCTCAATAAATACAACTGAATGAATGAATACAACAGAGTTAGCAGACACATTCCTTGCCCTTGCCAGAGAAGCAGCATGGCTCCGTGGAAAGAGCCCGGGCTTTGGAGTCAGAGGTCACGGGTTCAAATCCCGCCTCCGCCACTTATCAGCTGTGTGACCTTGGGCAAGTCACTTAACTTCTCTGGGCCTCACTTCCCTCATCTGTAAAATGAGGATGAAGACTGTGAGCTCCACGTGGGACAACCTAATCACCTTGTAAACTCCCCAGCGCTTAGAACAGTGCTTTGCACATAGTAAGCGCTTAATAAATGCCACCATTATTATTATTATTATTATTATTGCCCTCAACGAGCTTACAAGGACTAGCTACCCAACGGGTAAGAGAAACAAGCTAGAAATTGAGATTCTAGGCCACACCAGCCTAAAACACATGGATTTTTTGATTATTTCAGAATGTAGCCATCCAGGAACTGTAGATGAGCTGCTGTTTACTCATCTACCGCTTAAGAACAGTGGGCTGTTTCATATCCCCGGAATCCTGTTTAAGGAGTACTACTCGTAGAAAAGCAGCAGCGTGGCTCAGGGGAAAGAGCCCGGGCTTTGGAGTCAGGGGTCATGGGTTCAAATCCCGGCTCCGCCACTTGTCAGCTGTGTGACTTTGGGCCAGTCACTTCACTTCTCTGGGCCTCAGTTCCCTCATCGGTAAAATGGGGATTAAGACTGTGAGCCCCCCATGGGACAACCTGATCACTTCGTAGCCTCCCCAGCGCTTAGAACAGTGCTATGCACATAGTAAGCGCTTAATAAATGCCATCATTATTATTATTAAAGAGCCCAGGCTTGGGAGTCAGAAGTCATGGGTTCTAATCCCCGCTCTGCTGCTTAAGCAGCAGCGTAGCTCAGTGGAATGAGCCCGGGCTTTGGAGTCAGAGGTCATGGGTTCAAATCCCGGCTCCGCCACTTGTCAGCTGTGTGACTTTGGGCAAGTCACTTCACTTCTCTGGGCCTCAGTGACCTCAGCTGGAAAATGGGGATGAAGACTGGGAGCCCCCCGGGGGACAACCTGATCACCTTGCAACCCCACCAGAGTTTAGAACAGTGCTTTGCACGTAGTAAGCGCTTAATAAATGCCATTATTATAGAGAAGCAGCGTGGCTCAGTGGAAAGACCATGGGCTTTGGAGTCAGAAGTCATGGGTTCGAATCCCGGCTCCGCCACATGTCTGCTGTGTGACCTTGGGCAAGTCACTTAACTTCTCTGAGCCTCAGATACCTCGTCTGTAAAATGGGGATTAAGACTGTGAATCCCACATGGGACAACCTAATCACTTTGTATCCCCCCCAGCGCTTAGAACAGTGCTTTGCACATAGTAAGCGCTTAACAAATGCCAACATTATTATCATTATTATTATTATTATTATTATTATTGTTATTATCATCAGCTGTGTGACTTTGAGCAAGTCACTTCACTTCTCTGGTGTCTCAGTTCCCTCATCTGTAAACTGTGAGCTCCACGTGGGACAACCTGGTGACCTTGTATCTACCCCAGGGCTTAGAATAGTGCTTGGCACATAGGGGAAGCAGCATGGCGTACTGGATAGAGCCCAGGTCTGGGAGTAAGAAGGTCATGGATTCTAATCCTGGCTCAGCCATTTGTCTGCTGTACGTTCTTGGACAAGTCATTTTACTTCTCTGGGCCTCAGTCACCTCCTCTGTAAAATGGGATTGAGATTGTGAGCCCCAAGGGGGACAGGGACTGTGCCCAACCCAATTTGCTTGTATCCACCACAGCGCTTAGTACAGTGCCTGGCACAAAGTCAGCGCTTAACAAATACTAGAATTATCATTATTAATAGTAGTAAGTGCTTAAAAAATATCATCATTAGCAATAATAATACTAATGATGGCATTTGTTAAGTGCTTACAATATGCCAAGCACCGTTTTAAGCGCTGGGGTAGATACAAGGTAATCAGGTTGTCCCACGTGGGGCTCACAGACTTAATTCCCATTTTACAGATGATTTAACTGAGGCAAAGAGAAGTTAAGTGACTTGCCCAAAGTCACACAGCTGACTAGTGGCAGGGCCGGGATTAGAACCCATGACCTCTGCCTCCCAAGCCCGGGCTCTTTCCACTGATCCACGCTGCTTCTCTATTATTATTATTACTTGACGAGCAAAGCTCCCACTGCTATGCGTGGGATTCCTACTTTAGTTGTAATTCATCCGGAATTCCCGGATTGAGCTTCGAAACACACGGAGAATTATGGCCATTCAGGGGCATTGCACAAGAACATTCGACTAAATACCAATTGTTTGCCCACCAGGCAATCAGTTATATTTACTGAGTGCTTACAGTGTGAAAAGCACTGGACTAAGAACCGGGGAAAGTACTATATAATAATAATAATAATAATGATGGTATTTGTTAATAATAATAATAATAATGGCATTTATTAAGCGCTTACTATGTGCAGAGCACTGTTCTAAGCGCTGGGATACATAGAAGGTAAATCAGGTTGTCCCACTTGGGGCTCACAGTCTTGATCCCCATTTTACAGATAAGGTCACCGAGGCACAGAGAAGTGAAGTGACTTGCCCGAAGTCACAGAGCTGAGAAGTGGCGGAGCCGGGATTAGAACCCACGACCTCTGACTCCCAAACGCGGGCTCTTGCCGTTAAGCCACGCTGCCCTGTCTCTGTGCGACTTTGGGCAAGTTACTTAACTTCTCTGTGCCAGAGTTACCTCATCTGTAAAACAAGGATTAAGACTGTGAGCCCCATGTGGGACAACCTGATTACCTTGTATCTACCCCAGTGCTTAGAACAGTGCTTGGCACATAGTAAGCGCTCAACGAACAGGTTTCAGAATGGTTCAGCCTCGGGGGCCTTGGCAAGCCTGGAGAAGTACCGCAGCTGAGTGGCTAGAGCCTGGGCTTGGGACTCAGAGGTTGTGGGTTCTAATCCCCATTCCCCCACTTCTCAGCTGTGTGACTTTGGGCAAGTCATTTCACTTTTCTGGACCTCAGCTACCTCATCTGTAAAATGGGGATTAAGAGTGTGAGCCCCATGGGGGACAGGGTCTGTGTCCAACCTGATTACCCGACATCTGCCCCGGAGCTTAGAACGGTGCTTGGCCCATGGTAACCCTTAACAAATACTATTCTATTTATTTCATTTTAATATGTTTTTCATTCATTCATTCAATCGTATTTACTGTGTGCAGAGCACTGTACTAAGCGCTTGGGAAGTACAAGTCGGCAACATATAGAGGCGGTCCCTACCCAACAACGGGCTCACAGTCTAGAAGGGGGAGACAGACAACAAAACAAAACATGTGGTCAGGTGTCAAGTCATCAGAATAAATAGAAGTAAAGCTAGATGCATGTCATTGACAAAATAAATAGAATAGTAAATATGTACAAGTATTGTTGTCTGTCTCCCCCTTCTAGACTGTGAGCCCGCTGTTGGGTAGGGACCGTCTCTATACGTTGCCAACTTGTACTTCCCAAGCGTTTAGTACAGTGCTCTGTACACAGTAAGCGATCGATAAATACGATCGAATGAAATACCGTAATCATTATTATTATTACTGGATGCTGCCCTGCTCCTTGGGCTAATGCTAATGCTCCTCCGGCTAATGTTAATAATAATAATAATAATAATAACAATAATGGCATTTGTTAAGCGCTTACTATGTGCAAAGCACTGTTCTAAGCACTGCGGGGGGATACAAGGTGATCAGGTTGTCCCACGTGGGGCTCACAGTTGTAATCCCCATTTTACAGATGAGGTAACTGAGGCTCAGAGAAGTTAAGTGACTTGCCCAAGGTCACACAGCAGACATGTGGTGGAGCCAGGATCTGAACCCACGACCTCTGACTCCAAAGCCCAGGCTTTTTCCACTGAGCCACGCTGATCAGGTTGACCCACGGGGGGCTCACAATCTTAATCCCCATTTTACAGATGAGGGAACTGAGGCACAGAGAAGTCAAGTGACTTGCCCAAAGTCACACAACTGACAGTTGGCGGAGCTGGGATTTGAACCCACGACCTCTGACTCTAAAGCCCGTGCTCTTTCCACTGAGCCACGCTGCTTCTAGACTATTAATGTTAATGTTAATGTTCCTCTGATGCTAACCTCCTTCTCACTGTTCCTCGATATTGTTCATCTCGATATTGTTCATCAACATTGCCAAGATCCGCCCTTTCCTCTCCATCCAAACCGCTACCCTGCTAATTCAAGCTCTCATCCTATCCCGTCTGGACTACTGCACTAGCCTTCTCTCTGATCTCCCATCCTCGTGTCTCTCTCCACTTCAATCCATACTTCATGCTGCTGCCCGGATTATCTTTGTCCAGAAACGCTCTGGACATATTACTCCCCTCCTCAAAAACCTCCAATGGCTACCGATCAATCTGCGCATCAGGCAGAAACTCCTCACCCTGGGCTTCAAGGCTCTCCATCCCCTCGTCCCCTCCTACCTCCCCTCCCTTCTCTCCTTCTCCAGCCCGGTCCGCACCCTCCGCTCCTCCACCGCTGATCTCCTCACCGTACCTCGCTCTCGCCTGTCCCGCCATCGACCCCCGGCCCACGTCATCCCCCGGGCCTGGAATGCCCTCCCTCTGCCCATCCGCCAAGCTAGCTCTCTTCCTCCCTTCAAGGCCCTGCTGAGAGCTCACCTCCTCCAGGAGGCCTTCCCAGACTGAGCCCCTTCTTTCCTCTCCCCCTCGTCCCCCTCTCCATCCCCCCGTCTTACCTCCTTCCCTTCCCCACAGCACCTGTATATATGTATATATGGTTGTACATATTTATTACTCTATCTATTTATTTATTTATTTATTTATTTTACTTGTACATTTCTATCCTACTTATTTTATTTTGTTGGTATGTTTGGTTCTGTTCTCTGTCTCCCCCTTTTAGACTGTGAGCCCACTGTTGGGTAGGGACTGTCTCTATGTGATGCCAATTTGTACTTCCCAAGCGCTTAGTACAGTGCTCTGCACATAGTAAGCGCTCAATAAATACGATTGATTGATTGATTGATTGATTGATCTCTCCACCAACCACTCGCCCGTGTCCTGCCTCCGGCCTGGAATGCCCTTCCTCCTCATATCTGACAGACAATGACTCTCCCCACCTTCAAAGCCTTATTGAAGGCCCATACAAAGCGCTCAATAAATACAATTGAATGAATGAATGAATGAACGAATACCATCATTATTATTCTAATGATATATCACAATATAACATGCTTCTCGGCACAGCACTATAACAATAAACAGATAGATCCCGTGCCCACAATGTGCTTACAGTCTAGACAGGGAGACAGACATGAATATAAATAAACATGACTAAGCTCTCATTTCCTCTCTTCTGCATCACCCCTGCACTTGGATTTGCTCCCTTTATTCATTACTCCCTCAGCCCTGTAGCACGTATATCCAGATCCGTCATTTATTTACTTATATTAATGTCCGTCTCCCCCTCTAGACTGTCAGCTCTTTGGTGAGGCAGTGAACACGTCTCCCAACTCCGCTCTATTGTACTCTCCCAAGTGCTTAATACAGTGCTCGGCATAGAAAAAGCTCCACCACTTGTCGGCTGTGTGACACTGGGCAAGTCATTTTACTTCTTATCCCGGCTCTGCCACTCATCAGCTGTGTGACTTAGAGCAAGTCATTTAACTTCTCTGGGCCTCAGTTACCTCATCTGTGAAAGGGGCATTAAGACGGTGAGCCCCCCCCTCCGTGGGACAACCTGATTTCCTTGTATCTACCCCAGCACTAAAACAGTGCTTGACATGTAGTAAGCGCTTAACAAATACCATTATTATTTTTTTATGGCATTTATTAAGCACTTACTATGTGCAAAGCACTGTTCTAAGCACTGGGGAGGTTACAAGGTGATCAGGTTGACCCACGGGGGGCTCACAGTCTTCATCCCCATTTGACAGATGAGGGAACTGAGGCACAGAGAAGTCAAGTGACTTGCCTAACATCACAGCAGACAAGTGGCGGAGCGGGGATTTGAACCCATGACCTCTGACTCCAAAGTCCAGGCTCTTTCCACTGAGCCACACTGCTTCATTATTATTATTATTATTATTATACTCCGTGCCTCATCTTTAAAACGGGGATTAAGATCACGAACCCCATGTGGAACAGGGACTGTGTCCGATCTGATTTGCTTGAATACACCCTAGCATTTAGTACAGTGCCTGGCACATAGTAAGTGCTTAACAAATACCACTACTGTTATCATTACTATTATTATTAATGATAATAAAAAGCACTCAATCAATATGACTGATTGTTTGATTGATTATTTGTTCTGATGCTTTTGACCCCTGTCTGCATGTTTTGTCTTGTTGTCTGTCTCCCCCTTCTAGACTGTGAGCCCGTTGTCGGGTAGGGACCGTCTCCATATGTTGCCAACTTGTACTTCCCAAGCGCTTAGTACAGTGCTCTGCACACAGAAGGCGCTCAATAAATACGATTGAATGAATTAATGAATGACTGAGAAGGAGTAGTGGGGAAAGTTTAAAGAAAGCCACGCAAGCTTTCAAAAAAAGTGGCTCAATCTGATGAACGATTCCACCCACAGACCAGGGCTGGACTTCCTCCGCCGTGTTTTAAACAACACTGGAAACTCCCCAATGATGGAGAAATAAAGGTAAAGTTTAAAAAATGTCTGTTCCATTGGTTTCTCTTGAATTTGGGCACGAGGTCACCAATCATCATCATCATCATCATCATCAATCGCATTTATTGAGCGCTTACTATGTGCAGAGCACTGTACTAAGCTCTTGGGAAGTACAAATTGGCAACATATAGAGACAGTCCCTACCCAAAAGTGGGCTCACGGTCTAAAAGGGGGAGACAGAGAACAAAACCAAACATATTAACAAAATAAAATAAATAGAATCAGTCAACAGCATTTACTGAGCACCTAATCTGTGCAGAGCACTGTTCGAAGCATGCAGGAGAGTCTCGGTGCCTCCTGTCTGCCGCGTGACCTTAGGCGAGTCACTGAATTTCTCTGGGGTTTCAGTTTCCTCATCTGTAAAATGGGGATTCGGTGTCTGCTTCCTCAACAAGGCTGTTCTCCTCCTCTAGACTGTATTAGACTAGACTTATTTTATTTTATTTTATTTTATTATTTTGTTAGTATGTTTGGTTTTGTTCTCTGTCTCCCCCTTTTAGACTGTGAGCCCACTGTTGGGTAGGGACTGCCTCTATATGTTGCCAATTTGTACTTCCCAAGCGCTTAGTACAGTGCTCTGCACATAGCGCTCAATAAATACGACTGATGATGATGATGATGTAAATTTGTTGTGGTCAGGGAATGTGTCTATTGTTAGGTTGTCCTCTCCCAAGCGCTTAGTAATAATAACAATATGATGATGATGATGATGTAAATTCGTTGTGGTCAGGGAATGTGTCTATTGTTATGTTGTCCTCTCCCAAGCGCTTAGTAATAATAATAATAATAATAATAATAACAGTGACATTTGTTAAGCGCTTACTATGCGCAAAGCACTGCTCTAAGCGCTGGGGAGGATACACGGTGATCAGGTTGTCCCACGGGGGGCTCAAAGTCTTCATCCCCATTTTACAGATGAGGGAGCTGAGGCACAGAGAAGTTAAATGACTTACCCAAAGTCACCCAGTTGACAAGCGGCGGAGCCGGAATTTGAACCCATGACCTCTGAATCCCAAGCCTGTGCTCTTTCCACCTGCTTCTCTTAGTACAGTACTCTGCCCAAAGCAACTGACTGACTGATTCCTTCTTGGATTAATAATAATAGTAATAATAATAATAATAATAATAATAGTGTTTGTTAAGGGTTTACTATGCGCCAGGCACTGAACTAAGCGCTGGGGTGGATCCAAGCAAATCAGGTTGGACGCAATCCCTGTCCCACATGGGGCTCACAGTCTCAACCCCCATTTTACAGAACAAGTAACTGAGGCACAGAGAGGTGAAGTGACTTGCCCAAGGCCACAGCAGACTAGTGGTGTAGCCTGCATTAGAACCCAAAACCCATGACCATGACTTTAACCCCAAATGGGACAGGGACCATGTCCAATCTGATTATTTTGCATCTACCCTAATGTTTAGTACAAGCAGCGTGGCTCAGTGGAAAAGAGCTCAGGCTTTGGAGTCAGAGGTCATGGGTTCAAATCCGGCCCCGCCGCTTGTCAGCTGTGTGACTTTGGGCAAATCACTTCACTTCTCTGGGCCTCAGTTCCCTCATCTGGACTGTGAGCCCCCCGTGGGACAACCTTATCACCTTGTAACCTCCCCAGCGCTTAGAACAGTGCTTTGCACATAGTAAGCACTTAATAAATGCTTAATAAATAAATAGGAGAAGCAGCGTGGCTCAGTGGAAAGAGCCCGGGCTTTGGAGTCAGAGGTCATGGGTTCAAATCCCGGCTCTGCCACTTAGCTGTGTGACTTTGGGCAAGTCACTTCACTTCTCTGGGCCTCAGTTATCTGTAAAATGGGGATTAAGACTGTGAGCCCCATGTGGGACAACCTGATCACCTTGTAACCTCCCCAGTGCTTAGAACGGTGCTTTGCACATAGTAAGCGCTTAATAAATACCATTAAAAAAAATAAAATAAATGCCATCATTATTATTATTACTACAATGCTCGCCGCATAGTAAGCATGTGGGCAGGGAA
Organism: Tachyglossus aculeatus; assembly: GCF_015852505.1. Classification (NCBI taxonomy): domain Eukaryota; kingdom Metazoa; phylum Chordata; class Mammalia; order Monotremata; family Tachyglossidae; genus Tachyglossus; species Tachyglossus aculeatus. The sequence continues at coordinate 2,999,140 of NC_052069.1, read as the reverse complement.
TGTGTCTGTTTATTGCCCAGTTGTGCTCTCCCAAGCACTTAGTACAGTGCTCTGCATACAGAAAGTGCTCGATAAGTACGATTGAAGGAATGAATGAATGAAAAATAGAATTATTATTATTACAGAAGCAATGACAAATGGCACCCTTGCTCTCACGGAGGTTAGGGTCGGTCGGGGGGAGAGAGTCCCTAAAATAAATTACAGGTGGGAGGAAGCACCTGAGTTTAACGATCTTCTCGTGAGTGCTATCAAAGAGGTAGCCGTGAGCTCCCAGGCCCTTTGTGGGCGAAGATAAGCACTTAGTACAGTGCTCTGCACATAGTAAGCACCCAATAAATACGATTGATTGAATGAATGAATGAATTCAAATCCAAGGGGCGGCAAAGAGGTGTGACGTGACACTAGGTTCGGGGAGAGGGTGAAGAGACGAGAAGCAGCGTGGCTCAGTGGAAAGAGCTGGAGTCAGAGGTCGTGGGTTCAAATCTTGGCTCTGCCGCTTGTCAGCTGGGTGACCTTGGGCAAGTCACTTAACTTCTCTGTGCCTCAGTGACCTCATCTGTAAAATGGGGATTAAGATTGTGAGCCCCACATGGGACAACCTGATCACTTTGTATCCTCCCCAGCGCTCAGAACAGTGCTTTGCACATAGTAAGCGCTTAACAAAAGCCATTATTATTATTGTTATTATTAATCAGGGAAGGCCTCCAAATCACCAACGGAATTTTTCCATTTTCAATCCTGATCCCAGAGGCACTTCACTTATTTAAAAAAAAGAGGTTGTCGAGAAGCAGCGTGGCTCAGCGGAAAGAGCACGGGCTTGGGAGTAGGAGGTCATGGGTTCGAATCCCGGCTCTGCCAACTGTCAGCTGGGTGACTTTGGGCAAGTCACTTCACTTCTATGGGCCTCGGTTACCTCATCTGTAAAATGGGGATGAAGACTGTGAGCCTCCCGTGGGACAACCTGATCACCTCGTAACTTCCTCAGCGCTTAGAGCGGTGCTTTGCACATAGTAAGCACTTAACAAATGCCATTAAAAAAATCAGTGTGGCTCAGTGGAAAGAGCACGGGCTTGGGAGTCAGAGGTCATGGGTTTGAATCCCGTTCTGCAAATTGTCAGCTGGGTGACTTTGGGCAAGTCACTTCACTTCTCTGGGCCTCAGTTACCTCATCTGTAAAATGGGGATGAAGACTGTGAGCCCCACGTGGGACAACCTGATTAACCTGTAGCCACCCCAGGGCTTAGGACAGTGCTTGGCACATAGTAAGTCAATCAATCAATCAATCAATCGTATTTATTGAGCGCTTACTGTATGCAGAGCAGTGTACTAAGTGCTTGGGAAGTACAAGTTGGCAACATATAGAGACGGTCCCTACCCAACAGTGGGCTCACAGTCTAGAAGGGGGAGACAGAGAACAAAACCAAACATATTAACAAAACAAAATAAATAGAATAGATATGTACAAGTAAAATAAATAGAGTAATAAATCCATCCAACCATATATACATTTATACAGGTGCTGTGGGAAAGGGAAGGAGGTAAGGCGGGGGGGGGGGGTGTGTGGAGAGGGGGAGGAGGGGGAAGTAAGTGCTTAACAAATAACAAATATCATAATTATCATTATTATTCATATTTTGAAAACACTTCGACTGTCAGCCCCACATGGGACAGGAATGGTATCCATACTAATTGATTTGTAATGATAATAATCCTAATAATGGTATTTGTCAAGTGCTTACTATGTGCCCGACACTGTACGAAGCGCTGACGTGGATACAAGCAAATTGTGTTGGACACAGTTCTGTCCCACGTAGGGCTCACAGCTTTAATCCCCATTTTACGAATGAGGGAACTGAGGCCCAGAGAAGTGAAGTGACTTGCCCAAGGTCACACAGCAGACAAGCTTGTCTTGACTCTAGAGTTTAGAGCAGTGCTTGATGCATAGTTAGTGCTTAAAAAATAACACACACAAAAAGAACACGGAACATCAGAATGAAACTCCCAGTGCACAGTTTCATTACTAGACGGAAGCTTTCTGAGGTGAGACTCAGAAATATAATAATAATAATAATAATAATAATAATGATGGCATTTGTTAAGCGCTTACTATGTGCAAAGCACTGTTCTAAGCACTGGGGGGATACAATGTGATCAAGTTGTCCCACATAGGGCTCACAGTCTTAATCCCCATTTTTACAGATGAGGTAACTGAGGCTCAGAGAAGTTAAGTGACTTGCCCAAGGTCACACAGCAGACTTGTGGCGGAGCCGGGATTCGAACCCACGACCTCTGACTCCAAAGCCTGGGCTCTTCCCACTGAACCACGCTGCTTCTCTAAATATATGCGTACACACTATATATCTTCACATTCATTATAAAGGCCTTCTCTGCAGCTTGACAATTAAATGGATGTCTAAATTTACAAATCAGATGAAGAAATTATAGTTTTCTTCACTGAAAAACGAAACAAGAGTAAAGTAATTTACTTCTTTTTTATGTTCTCCTCAGGGCTCTGCACCCAGTGTGTGATTAACCCAAACTTGAAATATTGTAATCTAGCTGTATTTCATTTTAGTGTCTGAATTTGCCTCTAAATTGTAAACTCCTTGAGGGCAGAAATCAAGATGACTCTGTACTCTTCCAGGTGCTCAGTACAGTCCTCTGCTCAAAGTAGATGCTCAATAAATAGTACTGGTAAACCACATTATGAAAAACAGACTACCACTTTGCCCAAAATCAACAGTACTCTATCATTTATTGGGAATATAAAACATGTTCATCATTGAGAAGGTTACAGGTCAAACTCTCAGCTCTTGGATTAAAATGGGTTAAATGTTTTCACTGTCAACAAAACAAATGATTTTAGTTAAAAACACAAATAGAAAACGTGCCAATTGTTGGGTAGAACCAAATTCTGCTTCAGGTATTAATAGTTGTGTAATTTGAGATCTAACTACTCAAAGCACACTCTGTGTATTCCATCTCTACTTGAATATCCTGCTGGCACCTTAAACTTAACGTGTCAACACTGTATCTTACCGACAACAACAATTAATAATAATAATAATGACAATGATGGCAACTCTCTCCTCGACCCCGTCCAATCTGGCTTCCGTCTCCTACATGCCATCAAAACTGCCCTCTCAAAGGTCACCGATGACCTCCTGCTTGCCAAATCCAACGGCTCCTACTCTATCCTAATCCTCCTCGACCTCTCAGTTGCCTTCGACACTGTGGCCCACCCCCTTCTCCTCAACACACTATCCAACCTTGGCTTCAGACTCCGTCCTCTCCTGGTTCTCCTCTTATCTCTCCGGCTGTTCATTCTCAGTCTCTTTTGTGGGCTCCTCTTCTCCCCGTCCCATCCCCTTACTGTAGGGGTTCCTCAAGGGTCAGTTCTTGGTCCCCTTCTGTTCTCTATCTACACTCACTCACTCCCTTGGTGACCTCATTCGCTCCCACGGCTTCAACTATCATCTCTACGCCGATGACACCCAAGTCTACATCTCTGCCCCTGCTCTCTCTCCCTCCCTTCAGGCTCGTGTCTCCTCCTGTCTTCAAGCCATCTCCATCTGGATGTCTGCCCGCCATCTAAAACTCAATATGTCCAAGACTGAACTCCTTATCTTCCCTCCCAAAACCTGCCCTCTCCCTGACTTTCCCATCACTGTTGACGGCACTACCATGCTTCCCGTCTCACAAACCCGCAACCTTGGTGTCATCCTCGACTCCGCTCTCTCACTCACACCTCACATCCAATCCGTCACCAAAACCTGCCGCTCTAACCTCCGCAACATCACCAAGATCCGGCCTTTCCTCTCCATTCAAACCGCTACCCTGCTGGTTCAACCTCTCATCCTATCCCGACTGGATTACTGCATCAGCCTCCTCTCTGATCTCCCATCCTCCTGTCTCTCCCCGCTTCAGGCTATACTTCATGCTGCTCCCCGGATCATCTCTGTGCAAAAATGCTCTGGGTATGTTACTCCCCTCCTCAAAAATCTCCAGTGGCTACCAATCAACCTACGCACCAGGCAAAAACTCCTCACTCTCAGCTTCAATGCTGAATGCAGAGCAGCCTCCGCTCCTCTGCCACCGCTCGCCTCCTCACTGTGCCTCGTTCTCGCCTGTCCCGCCGTCGACCCCCGGCCCACATCATCCCCCGGGCCTGGAATGCCCTCGCTCCGCACATCCACCGAGCTAGCTCTCTGAGAGCTCTCTGAGAGCTCACCTCCTTCAGGAGGCCTTCCCAGACTGAGCCCCTTCCTTCCTCTCCCCCTCCTCCTCCTCCCCATCCCCCCGCCCTACCTTCTTCCCCTCCCCACAGCACCTGTATATATGTTTGTACATATTTATTACTCTATTTTACTTGTACATATGTATGATTCTATTTATTTTATTTTGTTAATATGTTTTGTTTTGTTGTCTGTCTCCCCCTTCTAGACAGTGAGCCCGTTGTTGGGTGGGGACCATCTCTATATGTTGCCAACTTGTACTTCCCAAGCGCTTAGTACAGTGCTCTGCACGCAGTAAGCGCTCAATAAATGCGATTGAATGAATGAATGAACAAAACACTTTCATTTAATCTGTCATCACACCCTGTCAGTTCTGCTTTTCCAGCATCACTAAAATCCACCCTCTTCTTTTCATCCAAACAGCTACCACGTTACTTCAAGCACTTCTCCCATCCCACTATGACTATGGAATCAGCCTCCTTGCCGACCTCCCTGCCTCCTGTCTCTTCATCCACTTCATCCGCACTTCACTCTGCTGCCTGGATCATTTTGCTAAAAAAAACTTCATCCCATGTTTCCACACTCCCATCCACCTCCACATGAAAAAGGAAGTCATTATCATAATCGCAATCCATAATTTTTTTTAATGTCTGTCTTGCCCTCTAGATCGGAAGATCCTTTTGGGAAGGGAACACCTCTCCCAACTCTGTTGTACTATATTCTTCCGAGCGCTTAGGACAGTGCTCTGTACACAGTAAGACCTCCCGCCCCACAGCAATTGTGTATATATGTACATATTTATTATTCTACTTATTATAGTAATGCTCTGCAAATATCTATCATTCTATTTATTTATATTTATGCTATTGATGCCTGCTTACTTCCTCTGCTTTCACTCATTCATTCAATTGCATTTATTGAGCACTTACTGTGTGCAGAGTACTGTACTAAGCACTTGGGAATTTGTTTTGTTGTCTGTCTCCCTTCTAGACTGTGAGCCTGTTGTCAGGTAGGGATTGTCTCTATTTGCTGCCCAACTCATTCATTCATTCAATCGTATTTATTGAACGCTTACTTTGTGCAGAGCACTGTACTAAGCGCTTGGGAAATACAAGTTGGCAATATATAGAGACGGTCCCTACGCAACAGCAGGCTCACAGTGCTTAGGACAGTGCTCTGCACACAGTAAGCGCTCAATAAATATGACTGAATAAATGAATGAATGAATGAAAAAATACTGATTGACTGACCAAACAATATTCCCCCAATTTCAGCCACTTTTCCTGGATCAAACCAGGAGTGTGTAACAGTGATAATAATTGTTTTATTTGTTGACCACTTACTATGTGTCAGCGCTTACTATGTGTCAAACACTGTTCTAAGCGCTGGAGAAGATGAAAGATAAGCAGGTCAGACACAGTCCCTGTCCCACAAAGGGCTCACAGTCTAAACATGAGGGGAAACAGATATTCATTCATGCAATCGCATTTATTGAGCGCTTACTGTGTGCAGAGCACTGTACTAAGTGCTTGGGAAGTACAAGTCGGCAACATCTAGAGACGGTCCCTACCCAACTGCGGGCTCAGTATGTATTGAGCACTTACTGTGTGCAGAGCACTGGACTAAGGCTTAGTGGAAAGAGCCCGGGCTTGGGAGCCAGAGGTCATGGGTTCCAATCCCGGCTCTGCCACTTGTCATGGGCAAGTCACTTAACTACTCTGTGCCTCAGTTACCTCATCTGTAAAACGGGGATTAAGACTCTGAGCCCCACATGGGACAACGTGATAACCTTGTATCTATCCCGACACTCAGAACAGTGCTTGGCATACAGTAAGTGCTTATCAAATACCATCATTATTATTATTATTATTACAAAGCAATTAGCACTGTACTAAGCGCTTACTGAATCCCCACGATTGAATGAATGAATGAATGAACTTCTCTATGCCTCATTACGTCATCTGTAAAATGGGGATTAAGAATGTGAACCTCATGTGGGACTGGGATTGTCTACCCCAATTATTTTGTATGTACCCTAGTCAGTACTGGGCAAATGAGGTAACTGAGTTATGTTGCCAACTTGTACTTCCCAAGCGCTTAGTACAGTGCTCTGCACACAGTAAGCGCTCAATAAATACGACTGATGATGATGAACTGAGACACAAAAAGGTGGCAGAGCCGGCATTCAAACCCAAGTCCTCCAACTCCCAGGCCCAGCCTCTTTCCACCAAGACATGCTGCTCCTCAAGGAAATATGTGTGCATTTGAGTCACTTTATACGGTAATTTCAAAAGTATCAGTGGGGCTAGGGGAGAAAAGGTGGTTAGGAAAAAGCTTAGACGCCGTTCCTTCTGCCCCGGAATACAATCGAGAAGTCGGTCACCTGGCTATCTCCCCCCAGCCCAAGTCCTAATTTTCTCTTAAAGTATCTAACGAGGCCAGCTTTTCCTGTGTCCGGAACGGAGTACATAGGAGCTTTTGGAACTGATTTATCTCATACCTACCCCGGTGTTCGCACAGCACAGAGGAAACCAAACTCAATGACTCATCCCTCGACAGAAACCAGGCTAGACAGAAGACAGACAAAGCTCATGGAAGCAGGAACAAATCTTTCCTAAATCGAAAAGAATGTTGACTCCAGCTGTTGCTGAAGGAGGCATCCTGTCGATTAGTTCATTCATTCATTCAATCACATTTATTGAGCGCTTACTGTGTGTAGAGCACTGCACGAAGCGCTTGGGAAGAACAAGTCGGCAACATATAGAGACGGTCCCTACCCACAACAGGCTCACAGTCTAGAAGGGGGAAGACATACAATAAAATGAAGCATGTAGACAGGTGTCAAAACCATCAGAATAAATAGAATTATAGCTATATGCTCATCATTAACACAATTAATAAAATAGTAAATATGTACAAGTAAAATAAATAAAGTAATAAATCTGTTCTAGACTGTGAGCCCGTTGTTGGGTAGGGATCGTCTCCATATGTTGCCGACGTGTATTTCCCAAGAGTAAGGAGTTTTTGCCTGATGTGTAGGTTGATTGGTAGCCACTGGAGATTTCTGAGGAGGGGAGTGACATGCCCAGAGCGTTTCTGCACAAAGATGATCCGGGCAGCGGTGTGAAGTATGGATTGAAGCGAAGAGAGACAAGAGGATGGGAGATCAGAGAGGAAGCTGATGCAGTAATCCAGTAGGGAGAGGATGAGAGACTGAACCAGTAAGGTAGTGGTTTGGATGGAGAGGAAAGGGCGGATCTTGGCAATGTTGCGGAGGTGAGACCGGCAGGTTTTGGTGACAGATTGGATGCGAGGGGTGAACGAGAGAGCGGAGTCGAGGATGACAACAAGGTTGCGGGATTGTGAGACGGGACGAATGGTAGTGCTGTCTACAGTTGCGGGCATGTCAGGGAGAGGACAGGATTAGTGGTCATTCATTCATCTGATCGTATTTACTGAGTGCTTACTGTGTGCCCAGCACCGCGCTAAGCACTTGGGAGAGGACAATAGAACAATAAATGGACACATTCCCTGCCTATAACTAGCTTACAGTCAAGAGAGATCCCCACCGAATGAACAGAGTCCTGGTGTAAAACACAGCCCAGTTACAATACGTTTCCACAATAAATAATAATAATAATATTGATGTGTTAAGTGCTTACTATATGCCAAGCACTGTTCTAAGTGCTAGGGTAGATACAAAGTAATCAAGTTGTCCCATGTGGGGCTAATAGTCTTAATCCAGTGCTTAATCCAAGCAGAATTGTGCTTGGCACATAGCAAGCACTTAACAAAAACCACCATTATTATTATTAACCCTCATTTTACAGATGAGATAACTGAGGCCCAGAGAAGTGAAGTGACTTACCCAAAGTCACACAGCCTACAAGTGGCGGAGCCAGGATTAGAACCCAAAACCTCTGACTCCCAAGCCTGTGCTCTTTTCATAAAACCACCATAACCCAGACAGAGTATCAAATCACTAAAGACCACATTTCACCAAGTTGTAGTTTCTTGTACGGCATTTGCTGAGCGCTTATTACGAGCCAGGCTCTGTTCTAAGCGCGGGGTAGATACGGGTAAATCAGGTAATACAAGTTTATCTCGGACCCATGGTACGAAGCTTCTCTCCATTAGAGAGAAACAGCTAATCGGTATTAAGATCGCACCCAAACCTCGGAGATTGCCAGCCTTTTATCAAAAGCTCTGAGATCACTCATGACAAGTCAGTGAAAAAGGCGGCCCTGTTAGGTAGAGGAGCTGAAAGGATTTGTTTTAACTTGTCAACCCCAAAACGTGTCAATATCAAGTGCCTTAACGAGCAAATTTTTTTTATGGTATTTGTTACGCGCTTACTATGTGCCAAGCACTGTTCGTATGTAAGGGGCTTCCAGATGACAATAATGACGGCATTTGTTAGGCACATACTATGTGCGAAGCACTGTTCTAAGTGCTGGGGGGGAATACAAGGTGATCAGGTTGTCCCACGTGGGGCTCACAGTCTTAACCCCCATTTGACGGATGAGGTAACTGAGGCCCAGAGAAGTGAAGTGACTTGCCCGAGGTCACACAGCAGACAATTGGCGGAGCCGGGATTAGAACCCATGACCTCTGACTCCCAAGCCCGTGCCCTTTCCACTGAGCAATGCTGCTTCTCTAATGACAAGACATATCACTGTCCCCAATTTTACCCCATTTTTCTAGGCTGAATTCAGATAGCCGTAGCTCTGCTCTGGTTGGAATAATAATTCTGATACTTGTTAAGCGCTCACCATGTGCCAAGCACTTTTCTAAGTGCTGGAGTAGATACAAATTAATCAGGTTGGACACAGTCCCTGTCCCACGTGGGGCTCACACATTTAATTCAGCGCTTAGAACAGTGCTTTGCACATGGTAAGCGCTTAATAAATGCTATCTTTTAGACTGTGAGCCCACTGTTGGGTAGGGACTGTCTCTATATGTTGCCAATTTGTACTTCCCAAGCGCTTAGTACAGTGCTCTGCACATAGTAAGCGCTCAATAAATACGATTGATGATGATGATGATGATGATGATGATGATGATGATGATTATTATTAATCCCCATTTTACAGATGAGGTAACTGAGGCCAGAGAAGTTAAGTGTCTTGCCCAAGGTCACCCAGCAGATACATGGCAGAGTGGAATTAGGGAAACAGCATGGCTCAGTGGAAAGAGCCTGGGCTTGGGAGCCAGAGATCGTGGGTTCGAATCCCGGCTCCGCCACTTGTCAGCTGTGTGACTTTGGGCAAATCATGTAACTTCTCTGTGCCTCAGTTATCTCATCTGTAAAATGGGGATTAAGACTGTGAGCCCCAAGTGATTACCTTGTATCCCCCCCGAGTGCTTATAACAATGCTTGGCACATAGTAAGCGCTTAACAAATACCACTATTATTATTATTACTATTATTCACATCTCTGGGCCTCGGTCACCTCATCTGTAAAATGGGGATTAAGACTGTGAGCCCCACGTGGGACAACCTGATTACCTTGTATTCCCCCCGAGTGCTTATAACAATGCTTGGCACATAGTAAGCGCTTAACAAATACCACTATTATTATTATTACTATTATTCGCATCTCTGGGCCTCAGTTACCCCATCTGTAAAATGGGGATGAAGACTGTGAGTCCCACATGGGGCAACATGATTACCTTGTCACTACCCCAACACTTAGAACAGTGCTTGGCACATAGTAAGCGCTTAACAAAAATACCATCATCATCAACCTAGGTGCTTTTGACTCCCAGACACATATTCTATTCCCTGAGTACAGTGCTCTGCACACTGTAAGCGCTCAATAAATACGATTGATTGATTGATTGATTGACTGAGTCATGGAAAAAATGTAATTCCTTGAATTAAAAACTGGGTGGGAAAACCAAAATGAGCCCTTCTAAACCCAAAGCATCAGATCTGTTTACTGCATCCTAACATAAAACTTCAATCCTCTAGACTGTACACTCATTTATTCATTCAATCGTATTTAATGAGCGCTTACCGTGTGCAGAGCACCGTACTAAGCGCTTGGGAAGTACAATTCAGCAACAAAGAGAGACAATCCCTGCCCACAATGGGCTCACAGTCTAGAAGGGGGTAGACAGACATCAAAAGAAGTAAACAGGTATTCATTCATTCATTCAATCGCATTTATTGAGCGCTTACTGTGTGCAGAGCACTGTACTAAGCGCTTGGGAAGTACAAGTTGGCAACATATAGAGACGGTCCCTACTGTCGATAACTGTACACTGCTCTCATAAATACGATTTAAAAAATATGATTGAACGTACAGTCATTATTATTTACTGAATAAATAAGATCGAATGAATGAACTCCCATTATTATTTGTTTTCACCAGTTCATTCAATCATATTTATTGAGCGCTTACTGTGTGCAGAGCACTGTACTAAGCATTTGGGAAGTACAATTCAATAACAAATAGAGACAGTTCCTGCCCAGAATGGGCTCAAAGTCTAAGCAACGGGCTAGATAATAATAATTTTGGTATTTGTTAAGCACTTACTATGTGCCAGGTACTGTTATAATAATAATAATAATAATAATAATAATAATAATAATAATAATAATGGCATTTATTAAGAACTATGTGCAAAACACTGTTCCAAGCGCCGGAGAGGTTACAAGGTGATCAGGTTGTCCCAGGGGGTGCTCTCAGTCTTAATCCCCATTTTGCAGATGAGGCAACTGAGGCACAGAGAATCAGTGGCACCAATATAAAGAAATACAATTATGGAAATATACACCTCATTAATGTAAATAAATAGAATGATAAATATGTACAAATATACACAAGTGCTGTGGGGCGGGGAAGGGGGGTAGAGCAGAGGGAGGGAGTCGGGATGGTGGGAAGGGGAGGGGGAGAAGAGGAAAAGGGAGGCTCAGTCTAATCTCTGCTCCATCACTTATCATCATCATCATCAATCATATTTATTGAGCGCTTACTATGTGCAGAGCACTGTACTAAGCGCTTGGGAAGTACAAATTGGCAACATATAGAGACAGTCCCTACCCAACAGTGGGCTCACAGTCTAGCTGTGTTACTTGGGCAACTCAACTCCTCTGTGCCTCAGTTCCCTCATCTGTAAAATAATGATGGCATTTGTTAAGCGCTTACTCTGTGCCAGGCACTAGTCTAAGCGCTGGGACAGATACGAGGTCATCGGGTTGTCAATCAATCAATCAATCAATCAATCATATTTATTGAGCGCTTACTGTGTGCAAAGCACTGTACTAAGCGCTTGGGAAGTACAAGTTGGCAGCATATAGAGACAGTCCCTACCCAACAGTGGGCTCACAGTCTAACAGGGGGAGACAGACAACAAAACCAAACATACTAACAAAATAAAATAAATAGAATAGATATGTCCAAGTAAAATAAACAAATAAATAGATTAATAAATATGTACAAACATATATACATATATACAGGTGCTGTGGGGAAGGGAAGGAGGTAAAATGGGGGGGATGGAGAGGGGGACGAGGGGGAGTTGTCCCATGGGGGGGCTCACAGTCTTCATCCCCATTTTACAGAGGAGGTCACTGAGGCACAAAGAAGTGAACTGACTTGCCCAAAGTCACACAGCTGACAAGTGATGGGGCCGGGATTAGAACCCACGACCTCTGACTCCCAAGCCCGGGCTCTTTCCACTGAGCCACGCTGCTTGACTGTGAGCCCCACATGGGACAACCTGATGACCTTGTATCTACCCCAGCGCTTGGAACAGTGCTTGGCACATAGTAAGCGCTTAACAGATACCACTCATAATGGGCAGGGAACGGGTCTGCTAATTCTCTTTCGGAGTAATCCCTCAAGCGCTTAGAACATTTATTCATTCACTCAATCATCTTTATTGAGAGCTTACTGTGTGCAGAGCACTGTACTAAGCGCTTGGAAAGTACAATTCAGCAACAAATAGAAACAATCCCTGTCTAACAATCAATCAATCAATCAATCACATTCATTGAGCGCTTACTGTGTGCAGAGCACTGTACTAAGCACTGTACTGTAGCCTCAACAACAGGCTACAGTGCTCGGCACACGTTAAGCGCTCGATAAATACCAATCAATCAATCAATCGTATTTATTGAGCGCTTACTGTGTGCAGAGCACTGTACTAAGCGCTTGGAAAGTACAATTCAGCAACAAATAGAAACAATCCCTGTCCAACAACAGGCTACAGTGCTCGGCACACGTTAAGCGCTCGATAAGTACCAATCAATCAATCAATCGTATTTATTGAGCGCTTACTGTGTGCAGAGCACTGTACTAAGCACTTGGGAAGTACAATTCAGCAACAAATAGAAACAATCCCTGTCCAACAACAGGCTACAGTGCTCGGCACACGTTAAGCGCTCGATAAGTACCAATCAATCAATCAATCATATTTATTGAGCGCTTACTGTGTGCAGAGCACTGTACTAAGCACTTGGGAAGTACAATTCAGCAACAAATAGAAACAATCCCTGTCCAACAACAGGCTACAGTGCTCAGCACACGTTAAGCGCTCGATAAATACCAATCAATCAATCGTATTTATTGAGCGCTTACTGTGCGCAGAGCACTGTACTAAGCGCTTGGGAAGTACAATTCAGCAACAAATAGAAACAATCCCTGTCCAACAACAGGCTACAGTGCTCAGCACACATTAAGCGCTCGATAAATACCAATCAATCAATCAATCGTATTTATTGAGCACTTACTGTGCGCAGAGCACTGTACTAAGCGCTTGGAAAGTACAATTCAGCAACAAATAGGAACAATCCCTGTCCAACAACAGGCTACAGTGCTCGGCACACGTTAAGCACTCGATAAATACCAATCAATCAATCAATCGTATTTATTGAGCGCTTACTGTGTGCAGAGCACTGTACTAAGCGCTTGGGAAGTACAATTCAGCAACAAATAGAAACAATCTCTGTCCAACAACAGGCTACAGTGCTCAGCACACATTAAGCACTCGATAAATACCAATCAATCAATCAATCGTATTTATTGAGCACTTACTGTGCGCAGAGCACTGTACTAAGCGCTTGGAAAGTACAATTCAGCAACAAATAGGAACAATCCCTGTCCAACAACAGGCTACAGTGCTCAGCACACATTAAGCACTCGATAAATACCAATCAATCAATCAATCGCATTTATTGAGCGCTTACTGTGCGCAGAGCACTTTACTAAGCTCTTGGGAAGTACAATTCAGCAACAAATAGAAACAATCCCTGTCCAACAACAGGCTACAGTGCTCGGCACACGTTAAGCGCTCGATAAATACCAATCAATCAATCAATCGTATTTATTGAGCGCTTACTGTGTGCAGAGCACTGTACTAAGCGCTTGGGAAGTACAATTCAGCAACAAATAGAAACAATCTCTGTCCAACAACAGGCTACAGTGCTCAGCACACATTAAGCACTCGATAAATACCAATCAATCAATCAATCATATTTATTGAGCGCTTACTGTGCGCAGAGCACTTTACTAAGCTCTTGGGAAGTACAATTCAGCAACAAATAGAAACAATCCCTGTCCAACAACAGTCTACAGTGCTCGGCACACGTTGAGCGCTCGATAAATACCAATCAATCAATCAATCGTATTTATTGAGCGCTTACTGTGTGCAGAGCACTGTACTAAGCGCTTGGGAAGTCCAAGTTGGCAACATATAGAGACGGTCCCTACCCAACAGCGGGCTCACAGTCTAGGAGGGGGAGACAGAGAACAAAACTAAACATATTAACAAAATAACATAAATAGAATAGATATGTACAAGTAAAATAAATAGAGTAATAAATACGTACAAGCATATATACATATATACAGGCGCTCTGGGGAAGGGAAGGAGGTACCACTGATTGATTCAGCCACATCAAGTCAAAAGGGAGAAAGTTTTACTTACCACCATCCGAGACTGTTGCGGACTGAAAGAAAAAAAAGAAAGACATGAGTTATTCCACCTGGAGGAAAGGCCTGCGGAAAATCCGATCCATCTACACGACAGAGGGGAAGGGGAGCCGGGAAGTGGGCACGGCTTCTCCCCGCCAGGTATCGGGATGAACGGAGTGAGTCGACTGTTGCTTCCTTGCAGCTGTAACTGCCAGGCTGGACTCCTCCCAAACTGGTCATTTTCTCTTAAAGAAAACAGGCCTCTCCAGCTGTGACGCCGAAGCGCCGGCTTTGTAACTTTTCCACGCCAAGACGGCACACAAGCAACGTCCGTTTCCAACCGTTTTGGGAATCCGTAGGCCCTTGGGGCCTTTTTGCTAGGCCAAACCCACAAGAGGAAAAGAATACATCCTAAGAACCCATCTGCTTTGAAAGCTAGACGCCACTCCGCGTGGTTTAACTTCTCCGACATCTCCGAACGATTCCAAGGAGCGGAGTGGCCCCGGGCCCGGAATGCCCTCCCTCTGCCCATCCGCCAAGCTAGCTCTCTTCTTCCCTTCAAGGCCCTGCTGGGAGCTCACCTCCTCCAGGAGGCCTTCCCAGACTGAGCCCCTTCCTTCCTCTCCCCCTCGTCCCCCTCTCCATCCCCCCCATCTTACCTCCTCCCCTTCCCCACAGCACCTGTATATATGGATATATCGTTGTACATATTTATTACTCCATTTATTTTACTTGTACATATCTATCCTATTTATTTTATTTTGTTAGTATGTTTGGTTTTGTTCTCTGTCTCCCCCTTTTAGACTGTGAGCCCACTGCTGGGTAGGGACTGTCTCTATATGTTGCCAATTTGTACTTCCCCAGCGCTTAGTACGGTGCTCTGCACATAGTAAGTGCTCAATAAATATGATTGATAATAATAATAATAATAATAATAATGGCATTTATTAAGCGCTTACTATGTGCAGAGCACTGTTCTAAGCGCTGGGGAGGTTACAAGGTGATCAGGTTGTCCCACGTGGGGCTCACAGTCTTAATCCCCATTTTACAGACGAGGGAACTGAGGCCCAGAGAAGTGAAGCGACTTGCCCAAAGTCACACAGCTGACAAGTGGCAGAGCCGAGATTTGAACCTGTGACCTCTGACTCCAAAGCCCGGGCTCTTTCCACTGAGCCACGCTAAAGCCCGTATGTTGTAAAGATTCATTTTCTTTCGTGAACTATTCCTGTAGAGCAAATGCTGTCGCTTGGCAGGAAGGTTGAGTGGTTTTTATATTTGCCCGCAAGGCTGTTACAGCATACAACTTTTCATTTTGGCTTCCATTTGTGTTCTTCACCCCAGTTTGCTTGACAGACCATTGAGGTATTTTCCCAAAATGTAGTTTGGGAAAACTAGATTGATGATGATGATGATGATGATGTTGCCAATTTGTACTTCCCAAGCGCTTAGTACGGTGCTCTGCACATAGTAAGCGCTCAATAAATACGATTGATGATGATGATGATGATGATGATGAAGTGAAAGGCTCTGGGATTTTTTTTGCCATAAGCTACCGACTGGGAGATTCGGCATGCGGAAGCGTCATTCCGCGGGCTGCTTTGGTTTCGGGAATCTTTCTGCACCGAGGAGCTATCTGACGGATGCATCACCCGTGTGTCAAAGGGAAAGGCAGCAGCGTGGCTCAGTGGAAAGAGCCCGGGCTTTGGAGTCAGAGGTCATGGGTTCGAGTCCCGGCTCTGCCATATAATAATAATAATAATAATGGCATTTATTAAGCCCTTACTATGTGCAAAGCACTGTTCTAAGCACTGGGGAGGTTACAAGGTGGTCAGGTTGTCCCACGGGGGGGCTCACAGTCTTAATCCCCATTTTACAGATGAGGGAACTGAGGCTCAGAGAAGTTAAGTGACTTGCCCAAAGTCACACAGCCGACAATTGGCAGAGCTGGGATTTGAACCCATGACCTCTGACTCCAAAGCCCATGCTCTTTCCACTGAGCCACACTGCTTCTCTACTATGTCTGCTGTGTGACCTTGGGCAAGTCACTTAACTTCTCGGAGCCTCCGTTACCACATCTGTAAAATGGGGATGATGACTGTAAGCCCCACGTGGGACAACCTGATCACCTTGTATCCCCCCCAGCGCTTAGAACAGTGCTTTGCGCATAGTAAGCGCTTAACAAATGCCATCATCATCATCATCATCAAAGGTATTTAAAGCCACGCAGATTTATTTCTCAGATAGGAAACTATCAGATTCGGATTTAAAGGGTGGCCAACCGGAAAGCAGCTGTGGCTTAATGGAAAGACCCCGGGTTTGGGAATCAGAGGCCGTGGGTTCTAATCCCGGCTCCGCCACCTGGCAGCTGGGTGACCTTGTGCTAGTTACTTATCATCTCTGTGCCTCAGTTATCTGTGAAATGGGGATGAAGACTGTGAGGTCCACGTGGGACAACCTGATTGCCTTCTATCTCCCCCAGCACTTAGAACAGTGCTTGGCACGTAGTAAGCGCTTAACAAATACCATTATTATTATTGTTATCAAATAATCATATTTGTCCCAAAGGCAGGTTCAATTCTCCACATCCAAAATAAATAATTCAATTCGCTGCGTCCAAATATTATTATTATTATTATTATTATTATTATTATTGTTGTTATTATTATTATTGGGGTGGGGAGACCCTGACCATTCAGACGTCTTGCCCATGGAGGCCCTGGTGGGGAACTTTCCATGGCTGAATATTGCCAGCCTCTGAGTCCTCACTTCCCAAGTGGGAGTTCAGAGTTGGAGACCCAAATAATAATTAATAATAATAATTATGGTATTTGTTAAACACTTCTTATGTGGCAAGCACTGTTCTAAGAGCTGGGGAAGATACAAGGTAATCAGGTTGCCCCACGTGGGGCTCACGGTCTTAATCTCCATTATACAGACTTTATACATTATACAGACTATTATACATTATACAGTCTTTTAGACTGTGAGCCCACTGTTGGGTAGGGACTGTCTCTATATGTTGCCAACTTGTACTTCCCAAGCGCTTAGTACAGTGCTCTGCACACAGTAAGCGCTCAATAAATACGATTGATGATTATACAGATGAGGGAACTGAGGCACAGAGAAGTGAACTGGATTGCCTGAGGTCACACAGCAAACGAAGTGGCGGAGCCGGGATTAGAATCCACGTCCTTTGGCTCCCAAGCCCAGGCTCTTTCCACTTAAGCCATGCTGGTTTTCAAACGCCTCTGACCTGGAATGCCCTCCTTCTTCCTATCTGACAGACAATGACTCTCCTCCCCTGCAAAGCTTTACTGAAGGCTCATCTCCTCCCAGAGGCCTTCCCAGACTAAGCCCCACTTTTCCTCATCTCCCATTCCCTTCTACGTCACCCTGACTCACTCCCTTTATTCATCCCCCCCTCGTTGCTCATCAGTATTTACAGCCATATGTGTAATTTATCAATTTCTGTTAAAGTCTGTCTCCACCTCTAGACTGTAAAATTCTTGTGGGCAGGGAAGAAGAATAATAATAATGGCATTTATTAAATGCTTACTATGTACAAAGCACTGTTTGAAGGACTGGGGAGGTTACAAAGTGATCAGGTTGTCGCGCTGGGGGCTCACAGTCTTCATTCCCATTTTACAGATGAGGGAACTGAGGCCCAGAGAAGTGAAGTGACTCGCGCATATTCACACAGCTGACAATTGGCGAAGCCGGGTGCATGTGTGTTTATTGTTGCATTGTACTTGCCCAAACGCTCAGTAGAGTGCTCTGCAAACACCAAGCACTCAAAAAATATGACTGACGCACTTCATCCACAACTACAGGGTGTCTTGGAGGGAGCAGTGGCATTGTTATTATTATTATTATTGCTATTGCTATTTTTATTATTCACATTTTCCCCATGAAACCATGTTTCCCAGCGCTTAGTACAGTGCCTGGAACAGTGGCTACCAATCAATCTGCGCATCAGGCAGAAACGCCTCGCCCTCGGCTTCAAGGCTGTCCATCCCCTCGCCCCCTCCTACCTCTCCTCCCTTCTCTCCTTCTCCAGCCCAGCCCGCACCCTCCGCTCCTCCGCCGCTAATCTCCTCACCGTTAGGCCTCGTTCTCGCCTGTCCCGCCATCGACCCCCGGCCCACATCATCCCCCGGTCCTGGAATGCCCCCAATCCCTCTGCCCATCCTCCAAGCTAGCTCTCTTCCTCCGGTCAAGGCCCTACTGAGAGCTCACCTCCTCCAGGAGGCCTTCCCAGACTGAGCCCCTTCCTTCCTCTCCCCCTCGTCCCCCTCTCCATCCCCTCATCTTACCTCCTTCCCTTCCCCACAGCACCTGTATATATGTATATATGGTTGTACATATTTATTACTCTATTTATTTATTTATTTTACTTGTACATATCTATTCTATTTATTTTATTTTGTTAGTATGTTTGGTTTTGTTCTCTGTCTCCCCCTTCTAGACTGTGAGCCCACTGTTGGGTAGGGACTGTCTCTATATGTTGCCAACTTGGACTTCTCAAGTGCTTAGTACGGTGCTCGGCAATCAATCGATCAATCAATCATATTTATTGAGCGCTTACTGTGTGCAGAGCACTGTACTAAGCGCTTGGGAAGTACAAGCTGGCAACATACAGAGACGGTCCCTACCCAACAGTGGGCTCACAGTCTAAAAGGGGGAGACAGAGAACAAAACCAAACATACTAACAAAATAAAATAAATAGAATAGATATGTACAAGTAAAATAAATGAATAAATAAATAGAGTTATAAATATGTACAAACATATAAACATCATACAGGTGCTGTGGACACTCTGCTTACACAGTAAGCGCTCAATAAATACGATTGATTGATTGATTATTTTGTGCCAGGCACTATACCCAGCTCTCCCGAAGCAAGCATCCATGGCTCAGTGGAAAGAGCATGGGCTTTGGAGTCAGGGGTCATGGGTTCAAATCCCGGCTCCACCAAATGTCAGCTGTGTGACTTTGGGCAAGTCACTTAATTTCTCTGTGCCTCAGTTCCCTCATCTGGAAAACGAGGATTAAGACTGTGAGCCCCACATGGGACAACCTGATCACCTTGTATCCCCCCAGTGCTTAGAACAGAGCTTTGCACATAGTAAGCGCTTAATAAATGCCATCATCATCATCAAGGGTCAATAGGGATCATTCATTCGTTCAGCCGAATTTATCTTCTAGACTCTGAGCCCACTGTTGGGTAGGGACTGTCTCTATATGTTGCCAACTTGTAATTCCCAAGTGCTTAGTACAGTGCTCTGCACACAGTAAGCGCTCAATAAATACGATTGATTGATTGATTGATTGATAAGCATTGGGGTGAATACTCCTGTCAACTCTCCTTCCTGGACCTTCTTAGACCACTGCTGTCCCCATCTTCAAAGCCCTTCTGAGATCACCTTCAAGACCGTAAGCTCGCTGTGGGCAGGGAATGCTCATTCCTTCATTCTTTCAAATGTATTTATTGAGCGCTTTCTGCACGCAAAGCACTGTACTAAGCGCTTGGGAGAGTACCATTGAACAACAGACACATTCCTACCCAGGACGAGCTCACAGTCTAGAAGAAATATGGAACACTTCACCAAGTTGTGTGTCAGCCTTGCCCTAATTTTAGTATACGGGCTACCAAAGGGAGGACACGTGTCTGTTTATTGTTGTATTGTCCTCTTCCAAGCGCTCAGTACAGTGCTCTGCAGACAGCGCTCAATAAATATGACTGACTGAATGAATGAATCATCCCACCTCCAGGAAGCCTTCCCTGACTTATCTGCCCACCCTAATTTTTTCCCACCTGCTATTTCAACACTACCACGTCATCTGAATTTATTTTACTTGCACATATCTATTCTATTTATTTTATTTTGTTAGTACGTTTGGTTTTGTCTCCCCCTTTTAGACTGTGAGCCCACTGTTGGGTAGGGACCGTCTCTATATGTTGCCAATTTGTACTTCCCAAGCGCTTAGTCCAGTGCTCTGCACACAGTAAGCGCTCAATAAATACGATTGATGATGATGATCTGCGTACATAACTACTCATCTTCCCGGCTTGCACTTCATCATCATCATCATCATCATCATCAATCGTATTTATTATTCCAAATATATCTTAAAATCCTATGACTTCCTTGTTATCTATCATTTATTTTAGGGCCCGGGATCCCCGCTGGATTACATAAGCACCTTGATCATGTACGCTAATTGTACTGTATTCTACCAAGTGTTCAGTATGCTTCACTGGTCAGAAAGTTCTCAACAAATACTATCAGTTGACTGCCGAATTGTACTTTCCAGCGTTTAGTACAGTGCGTTGCACAGAGTAAGCACTCAATAAACACGAATGAAAGAATGAACATATTGACTTGAGGACAGAGATCGCTTCTACTAACTCTATTCTACTCTCTTAAGGGTTTAATAGAGTGTTCCGTACAAAGTAAGCACTCAGGGTTCATTCATTCATTCAATCGTATTTATTGAGCGCTTACTGCGTGCAGAGCACTGTACTAAGCACTTGGGAAGTACAAGGTGTACCTGATTGATAACCAAATCAAACACGATTTATTTCAAAAGCCTTAGTCCGTCCAGATTCCTTTTCTGCTAACATACAAACTGAAAAACATTCTTTCGCAAAGCTTGCCATTGTTTGGAAATAGAGAGAACTCAACACATTCCAAGAATTATTATATATAAATATATATATATATGTATATATGTGTATATATGTATATATATTTATGTATGTATATATATGTATATATGTATATATATACACACACATACATATATATTTATATTCACACATACACATATGTGCATATATGTATGCATATATGTGTAATAATAATGATAATAATGATGGTATTTGTTAAGCGCTTACTATGTGCAAAGCACTGTTCTAAGCTCTGGGGTGATACAAGGTGATCAGGTTGTCCCACGTGGGACTCACGGTCTTCATCCCCATTTTCCAGATGAGGGAACTGAGGCCCAGAGAAGTGAAGTGACTTGCCCAAAGTCACACAGCTGACAAGTGGCGGGGCCGGGATTTGAACCCATGACCTCTGACTCCAAAGCCCAGGCTCTTTCCACTGAGCCATGCTGCTTATGTGTGCATATAATATATACAGTATACATACATGTATGCATATATATTCACATACACAAATATACACATATATGTGTATACTGTATATATGATACACACACACACATATACATATATGTGAGTATGCTGTATATAATATATGTGCACACATATATACACATATATGCATACATACTTATACACACATACACATATGAACCTGTATATATGTTTGTACAGATTTATTACTCTAGTAATTTTACTTGTACATATTTACTATTCTACTTATTTTGTTAATGATGTGCATCTAGCTTTATTTCTTTTTATTCTGATGACTTGACACCTGTCCATATGTTTTGTTTTGTTGTCTGTCTCCCCGTTCTAGATGTGAGCCCGTTGCTGGGTCAGGACCGTCTCTATATGTTGCCAACTTGTACTTCCCAAGTGCTTAGTACAGTGCTCGGCACACAGTAAGCGCTCAATAAATACGATTGAATGAATGAATGAATATACTGTATTCATTCAATCATATTTATTGAGTGCTTACTGTGTGCAGAGCACTGTACTAAGCGCTTGGGAGAGTACACTCTAACAGACACATGCCCTGCCCACAACGAGCTTACAGTCTAAAGGGCCTCCACGAAACCCTCTCCCCTGACCCACGTCCTACCTCTGTCCTGGAATGCCATCCCTCCTCACATAATAATAATAATAATAATAATAATAATAATAATAATGGTGGCATTTATTAAACACTTACTATGTGCAAAGCACTGCTCTAAGCACTGGGGAGGTTACAAGGTGATCAGATTGTCCCTCGGGGGGTTCACAGTCTTAATCCCCATTTTCCGGATGAGGGAACTGAGGCCCAGAGAAGTGAAGTGACTTGCCCAAAGTCACACAGGTGACACTTGGCAGAGTGGGGACCCATGACCTCTGACTCCAAAGCCCGGGCTCTTTCCACTGAGCCACGCTGCTTCAGTGCTCTGCACACAGTGAGCGCTCAAACCATACGACTGAATGAATGAACAATAAACGGTGACAATCCCTGCCCATAAGGAGCTCAACAGTGTAGACGTGGGGAGACAGACGACGCTACAAATAAATAAATGACAGATACGGACATAAGGGCCGTGGGGTTGTAGGGGGAATGAGGAAAGGGAGCAAGTCAGGATGATGTGGAAGGGAGTGGGAGATGAGGAAAAGTGGGGTTTAGTCAGGGAAGGCCTCTTGGAGGAGACGGGCCTTCAGTAAGGCTCTGAAGGGGGGAAGAATCATTGTCCGGCGGATGTGAGAGGCAGTGTGGCTCTGTGGAAAGAGCACAGGCTTTGGAGTCAGAGGTCAGGGGTTCAAATCCCGGCTCTGCCACTTGTCAGCTGTGTGACTTTGGGCAAGTCACTTCACTTCTCTGCGCCTCAGTTACCTCATCTGTAAAATGGGGATGAAGACTGTGAGCCCCACGCGGGACACCCTGATCACCTTGTAACCTCCCCAGCGCTTAGAACAGTGCATTGAGCCCACTGTTGGGTAGGGACCATCTCCATATGTTGCCAACTTGTACTTCCCAAGCGCTTAGTACAGTGCTCTGCACACAGTAAGCGCTCAATAAATACGATTGAATGAATGAATGAATGCACTGCCCATAGTAAGCGCTTAATAAATGCCATTATTATTATTATTATAGTAAGCATTCAACAAATACGATTCAATTGAATTGAATTGAACTGGGAGTCACAAGGATCTGGGTTCTAATTCCAGCTCCGCCACATGTCTGCTGTGTGATCGGGGGCAAGTTACAGCACTCTTCTGTGCCTCAGTTACCTCATCTGTAAAATAGGGACTGCGCTTGTGTATTCTACGTGCGACAGGGACTAGGTCCAGCCCAATTAGCTAGTACCTTTCCCAGCGCTTAGTACAGTGTCTGGTATACAGTAAGCACTTTATAAAGCACTTTTTTAATGGTATTGATGCCTGTCAACTTGTTTTGCTTTGTTGTCTGTCTCCCCCTTCTACTGTGAGCCCGTTGTTGCGTACAGATTGTCTCTATCTGTTGCTGAATTGAATTTTCCAAGCACTTAGTACAGTGCTCTGCACCCAGTAAGCGCTCAATAAATATGATTGAATGAATGAATGAATGACTAAATATCTCAAACAAATAGAGAAGCAGCATGGCTCAGTGGAAAGAGCATGGGCTTTGGAGTCAGAGGTCATGGGTTTGAATCCTGGCTCAGCCATTTGTCAGCTGTGTGACTTTAGGCAAGTCACTTAATCAATCAATCAATCGTATTTATTGAGCGCTTACTGTGTGCAGAGCACTGTACTAAGCGCTTGGGAAGTACAAGTTGGCAACATCTAGAGACGGTCCCTACCCAACAGTGGGCTCACAGTCTAGAAGGGGGAGACAGAGAACAAAACATATTAACGAAATAAAATAAAATAGAATAGAGATGTACAAGTAAAATAAATAAATAAATAAATAGAGTAATAAATACGTACAAACATATATACTCAGTTGCCTCATCTGTCAAATGGGGATTAAGACTGCGAGCCCCCTGTGGGACAACCTGACCATCTTTTTTTTTTTTAATGGCATTTATTAAGCGCTTACTATGTGCAAAGCGCTGTTCTAAGCGCTGGGGAGGTTACAAGGTGATCAGGTTGTCCCACGGGGGGCTCACAGTCTTAGTCCCATTTTACAGATGAGGTCACTGAGGCCCAGAGAAGTGAAGTGACTTGCCCAAAGTCACACAGCTGACAACTGGCGGAGCCGGGGTTTGAACCCATGACCTCTGACTCCACTTTTCCACTGAGCCACGCTGCTTCTCTCATCTTGTGACCTCCCTAGCGCTTAGAACAGTGCTTTGCATATAGTAAGTGCTTAATAAATGCCATTATTATTATTATTATAAATGCCATTATGATGATTATTATTATTGTTATCATAAATAGAACAAATTCGGTAACGAAAGCTCCCCTGACCAACCGACAGCTGCGATGTTGAAGCAAAGAACGCAGAGTGTTTCAAGGAAACGCCTCACGTTTAATTTGGTGCGCAGAACAACGCGTTTTAATAACTAATTTGTTTTCCGATCCTCCGTTTTTTAGGATTCTCCCCAGATTCCCACGTCCGTCACTTCCACAGAGAAGGGACCGTCACGAAACCAGTCAGTGGGAAAACTTTCTCGCGGTTCGCCCACTTTCATGGTCATGATTTAAATTAACACCACCGCCTTGGAAGTGACTTCCAAAGCCCGAAGGTGACACTTTGAGAGTTGATTTTACGTGAAATAACTCTTTGTTACCGAGAAACACAGAGAGGCAGAAGACATTCCTCGGGTTGTTCAAAGCTTTGAACAACTTGAGAGTTTAGCTGAAACTTGTCGAGATCTGCCCTCGCTCGGAAGTTGCGCGATTACATGGGGCAAGTCGCTACAAAATGTTGTACTTTTAAGAAAATCCCTTCGGTCGGATTTATTGAGCGCTTACTGGGTGGAGAGCACTGTACTAATAATGATACACATTTTTGCACTGGGGTTCGTTTTGCTACCTAGAATTCATTCATTCAATTGTATTTATTGAGCATTTACTGTGTGCAGAGCACTGGACTAATAATGATACACATTTTTGCACTGGGGTTCGTTTCGCTACCTAGAATTCATTCATTCAATTGTATTTATTGAGCACTTACTGTGTGCAGAGCACTGGACTAATAATGATACACACTTTTGCACTGGGGTTCGTTTTGCTACCTAGAATTCATTCATTCAATTGTATTTATTGAGCACTTACTGTGTGCAGAGCACTGGACTAATAATGATACACATTTTTGCACTGGGGTTCGTTTTGCTACCTAGAATTCATTCATTCAATTGTATTTATTGAGCACTTACTGTGTGCAGAGCACTGGACTAATAATGATACACATTTTTGCACTGGGGTTCGTTTTGCTACCTAGAATTCATTCATTCAATTGTATTTATTGAGCACTTACTGTGTGCAGAGCACTGGACTAATAATGATACACATTTTTGCACTGGGGTTCGTTTTGCTACCTAGAATTCATTCATTCAGTTGCATTTATTGAGCACTTACTGTGTGCAGAGCACTGGACTAATAATGATACACATTTTTGCACTGGGGTTCGTTTTGCTACCTAGAATTCATTCATTCATTCATTCAATCGTATTTATTGAGCGCTTACTGTGTGCAGAGCACTGTACTAAGCGTTTGGGAAGTACAAGTTGTCAACAAATAGAGACGATCCCTACCCAACATTCATTCATTCATTCAATCGTATTTATTGAGCGCTTACTGTACAAACATATATACATACAGCAAACATATAGACATACAAGCACTTAGTGGTCGGGACACTATGAGCGCTCAATAAATGCCACCGCATCAAAAACCGGTCTCATTACTTATCTCGCCAGCTTCCTGCTGATGATATAATGGGCGCATTTTTTTATTATTAGCTTCGGTGCCTGTGGCGAGACCCGCTTAATTTCATCTGGGGAGATTCATAATTCATAATAATTCATAATAATTCATTCATTCAATCGTCTTTATTGAGCGCTTACTGTGTGCAGAGCACTGGACTAAGTGCTTGGGAAGTCCAAGTCGGCCACGGCTAGAGACGGTCTCTACCCGACAGCGGGCTCACAGTCGAGGAGGAGGAGACAGACAACAAAACCAAACATACTAACCAAATAATAATAATAATAATAATGGTATAAAGCGCTTTCTATGTGCAAAGCAACAAAATAAAATGAATAGAATAAATATGTACAAGTAAAATACACCATCTTGACATTTTTCGCCTTTTGAGAAGCGGGCCGAAATCCCCCCGCGAGCTGCCGAAGCCGAATAAATTGCAAATAAAAATCACAGTCAGGCTTGCTTTTGTCTATGTTTGAATTTTAGGGAGTTAGAGCTACTTCATAATAATAATAATAATAATAATAATAATAATAATAATAATAATAATAATAATAATAGCATTTGTTTAGCGCTTACTATGTGCAAAGCACTGTTCTAAGCGCCGGGGAGGTTACAAGGCGATCAGGTGGTCCCACGGGGGGCTCACAGTCCTCATCCCCATTTAACAGATGAAGGAACTGAGGCCCAGAGAGGTGAAGCGACTTGCCCAAAGTCACCCAGCTGACAGCCGGCGGAGCTGGCATTTGAACCCATGACCCATGTAGAATTGTTACACGAGGACGCTTAGTACAGTGCTCTGCACACAGTAAGCGCTCAATAAATACGATTGATGATGATGACGCAAACCTACACTGGGATTCATCCTATTCGAATCAGGATGATGACTATCTGGATTTGGTTCAACCCGGAATAGGTTTTTCACCATTTTTGGTCTTGAAGAGACAACACATTCGGAGAAACCCCGCGTGGTTCCAAGTTTTTGTTTGAAAGTTCCCAAATGATTATTCTAGTGTTGTTACGAGCTGTTCTGAAACGTCCCATTAAAAAAGAAACACCAGATAATGACCATAAAAGACTTGAACTCTTAACATTTCACTTCTAGGATTTGAACAAACCTTCAGAGAATTATTTGCATTCTGAGAGAGGATTTATATGGGCATTTTATAAAAATCCTCGGGACAGCTGTGAAAATTCAAAGCGATCCAGGCATTGAACTGGGACAGTGAAGCTAAACGCTGTCACGGAACTGCCATAAACAAAGCAGGAGGATAATAATAATAATAATAATGGCATTTATTAAGCGCTTACTATGTGCAAAGCACTGTTCTAAGAGCTGGGGAGGTTACAAGGTTATCAGGTTGTCCCACGGCGGGCTCCCAGACTCCATCCCCATTTTGCAGATGAGGTAACTGAGGCCCAGAGAAGTTAAGCGGCTTGCCCAAAGTCACAGAGCTGACAGCTGGCGGAGCCGGGATTGGAACCCACGACCTCTGACTCCAAAGTCCGGGCTCTTTCCACTGGGCCACGCTGCTTCAATGTGGGTGTGGGTTGAGCCCAAGAACCACAGTCTACAAATGCTGACTCAGAGGACCTGGGTTCTAATCCTACCTCCGTCACCTGCCTGCTGTGACCTTGAGCAAGTCACTTCTCTGTGCCTCAGTTTCCTCAACTGTAAAATGGAGATCCAAGACCTGCTCTCCCTCCTATATGACCGTGGGCCCCAGGTGGGACAGGAACTGTGCCCCGCTTGATTAGCTTGTATCTTACCGCAGCGCTTAGAACAGTGCTTGACACATAGCAAGCACTTAAATATCAAAGATAAAAAAGGCGTGTGAAGCAAAATGGAAGTAGGACGTCCCGGGAGAGATGTGTCCGTGAAGTTGGTTCGGGTCAGAGATGACCCGACAACATAATAATGATAATGATAATAATAATAATAATAATAATAATAATGGTATTTGTTAAGTGCTTACTATGTTCCAAGCACTGCTCGAAGTGCTGGGGTAGATACAAGGTAATTCATTCAATTGTATTTATTGAGCGCTTACTGTGTGCAGAGCACTGTACTAAGCGCTCGGAAAGTCCAAGTCGGCAACATCTAGAGACGGTCCCTACCCAACAGCGGGCTCGCAGTCTAGTAGGGGGAGACAGACAACAAAACAAAACATATTAACAGAATAAAATAAATAGAATAAATATGTACAAATAAAATAAATAGAGTAACAAATCCGTACAAACATATATACATATATACAGGTGCTGTGGGGAGGGGAACGAGCTAAGGCAGGGGGGACGGTGAGGGGAAGGAGGGGTATTTGTGGGGTAACGGTGGTATTTGTTAATAATGATTAATAATAATTAATAATAATTATAATAAATAATGATGGTATTTGTTAAGCACTTACTATGTGCCACGCACTGTACTAAGTGCTTGGTGGATACAAGCAAATCAGGTTGGATGCAGTTCCTGTCAAGCATTTAGTACAGTGCTCTGCACACAGTAAGTGCTCAATAAATACGTCCCACTTGGGGCCACAGTCTTCAACCCCATTTTACAGATGAGGGAACTGAGGCATAATAATAATAATAATGGTATTTGTTAAGCACTTACTATGTGCAAAGCACTGTTCTAAGCGCTTGGAGATACAAGGCATAAGACAAGACAATAGTTCCTAAAGCTGAGAGTCCTCCTGTCTTTTATTATTTCTTTTTTCTTAAGGTTTCATCTGAAGTGGATTTCGTGTCAGTGAATAAAACCAACAACCTAGCCACTCTGAAAGAGCCCGGGCTTTGGAGCCAGAGGTCATGGGTTCAAATCCCGACTCCACCAATTGCCAGCTGAGTGACTTTGGGCAAGTCACTTCACTTCTCTGGGCCTCAGTTACCTCATCTGTAAAATGGGGATGAAGACTGTGAGCCCCACGTGTGACAACCTGATGATCTTGCATCTCCCCCAGCGCTTACAACAGTGCTTGCCACATAGTAGGCATTTAACAAATACCATCATTATTATTTATTTATTTTTATGATGGCATTTATTAAGCGCTATGTGCAAAGCACTGTTCTAAGCGCTGGGGAGGTTACAAGGTGATCAGGTTGTCCCACTGGGGACTCACAGTCTTCATCCCCATTTTACAGATAAGGGAACTGAGGCACAGAGAAGTTAAGTGACTTACCCAAAGTCACACAGCTGACAACTGGTGGAGCCGGGATTTGAACCTCTGACTCCAAAGCCCGGGCTCTTTCCACGGAGCCATGCTGCTTCTCAGTACTAAAGCACTGGAGTGGATACAAGTGGGTTGGACACAGTCCCTTCTAGACTGTGAGCCCGTTGTTGGGTAGGGACCGTCTCTATATGTTGCCGACTAGTACTTCCCAAGCGCTTAGTACAGTGCTCTGCACACAGTATGCGCTCAATAAATACTATTGAATGAATGAATGAATGAATTTGGGGCTCACAATCCCAAGCCCCATTTTCCAGATGAGGTAACTGAGGCCCAGAGAAGTGAAGTGACTTGCCCAAGGTCACACAGCAGACAAGTGGTAGAGTCGGGATTAGAACTATTGATATGGATATAGAACTATGCTATTGATGCCTGTCTACTGGTTTTGTTTTTCATTCATTCATTCAATCGTATTTATTGAGCGCTTACTGTGTGCAGAGCGCTGTACTAAGCGCTTGGGAAGTACAAGTCGGCAACATATAGAGACGGTCCCTACCCAACAACGGGCTCACGGTCTAGAAGGGGGAGACAGACAACAAAACAAAACAAGAGGACAGGGGTCAAGTCGTCAAAACAAATAGAATTAAAGCTAAATGCACATCATTAACAAAATAAATAAAATCGTAAATATGTACAAGTAAAATAGACTAATAAATCTGTACACACATATATACTAGGTGCTGTGGGGAGGGGAAGGAGGTAGGGCGGAGGGGATGGGGAGGAGGAGAGGAAAAAGGGGGCTCAGTCTGGGAAGGCCTCTTGGAGGAGGTGAGCTCTCAGTAGGGCTTTGTTAAGCGCTTACTATGTGCCAGCCACTGTACTAAGCATGGGGGTGGACACAAGAGGGTTGGACACAGTCCCTGTCCCATTTGGGGCTCACACCCCATTTTTCAGATGAGGTAACTGAGGCCCAGAGAAATAAAGTGACTTGCCCAAGGTAACACAGCAGACAAGTGGCAGAGTCGGGATTAGAACTACTGATATGGAACTATGCTATTGACACCTGTCTACTTGGTTTCTTGGGGGGTTTTCAATGGCATTTATTAAGCGCTTACTATGTACAAAGCACTGTTCTAAGCGCTGGGGGGATACAAGGTAATCAGGTTGTCCCATGTGGGGCTCACAGTTTTAATCCCCATTTTACAGATGAGGGAACTGAGGCCCGGAGAAGTGAAGTGAACGTGCCCAAAGTCACACAGCTGACAATTGGTGGAGCCGGGATTGAACCCATGACCTCTGACTCCAAATCCCGGGCTCTTTCCACTGAGCCACGCCGCTTCTCCCCCTTCTAGACCGTGATCCCGTTGTTGGGTAGGGATTGTCTCTATCTGTTGCTCAATTGTACTTTCCAAGCACTTAGTACAGTGCTCTGCACACAGTAAGCGCTCAATAAATACGACTGAATGAATGAATGAATGAATGAATGAACCCATGACCTTCTGACATTCAGACCCGTGCTCTATCCACTGTGCCATGCTGCTTCTCTGTGGCATTTCAGTGTGTGCCTGCGTGCCATGGCCTAGAGGATAGGACACGCATCTAGGAGTCACAAGGACCTGGGTTCGAATCCCAGCTCCGGCATGTGTCTGCCGTGTGGCCTTGGGCAGGTCACTTCAATTACCTCATCTTTAAAATGGGGGTTAAGACTGTGAGCCCTATGTGGGACAGGGATTGTGTCCAACCTGATGCTTTTATATCTACCCCAGCGCTTACTGCAGTCCCTGGCAAATAGTAGGCACTGAACAAATACCCTAAGAAAACATGAACAACACCACCAAAAAGCAAACAAACAAACAAAAAAAGAAACAACACAGGGTAGGGTTGAAGCAAGAGAGGGGATTTATCCAATGATCATTCATTCATTCATTCATTCAACTGTATTTATTGAGTACTTACTGTGTGCAGAGCACTGCACTAAGTGCTTGGAAAATACAATTCACTAACAGAAACAATCCCTACCCAACAATGGGCTCACACCTCCCTTCTCTCCTCCTCCAGCCCAGCCCGCACCCTCCGCTCCTCTGCCGCTAATCTCCTCACCAGGCCTCCTTCTCGCCTGTCCCGCCGTCGACCCCCGGCCCACGTCATCCCCTGGGCCTGAAATGCCCTCCCTCTGCCCATCCGCCAAACTAGCTCTCCTCCTCCATTCAAAGCCCTACTGAGAGCTCACCTCCTCCAGGAGGCCTTCCCACACTGAGCCACCTTTTCCCTCTCCTCCTCCCCATCCCCCCCCCACCCTACCTCCTTCCCCTCCCCACAGCACCTGTATATATATTTGTACAGATTTATTACTCTATTGATTTTCCTTGGACATATTTACTATTTGATTTATTTTGTTAAAGATGTGCATTTAGCCTTAATTCTATTTATTCTGACGACTTAACACCTGTCCACATGTTTTGTTTTGTTGTCTGTCTCCCCCTTCTAGACTGTGAGCCTGTTGTTGGGTAGGGACCGTCTCCATATGTCACCGACTTGTACTTCCCAGTCACTTAGTACAGTGTTCTGCACACAGTAAGCGCTCAATAAATACGACTGAATGAATGAATGAATGAATAGAAGAAGGGAGACAGACATCAAAGCAACTCTGAGCTGAGATCCCCGAATTCTGCTACGTGGGCAGCACACCGACCAATGATGCAAGGATTGACAAGCAGGTAGGAAAGCCAGGTCACAAATGCTTGGGAACAATCAATCAATCAATCAATCGTATTTATTGAGCGCTTACTGTGTGCAGAGCACTGTACTATGCAAGACATGGGGCACAGTGCAGTGCCAACTCTTCATCGAGATTCCAGCCAAAGTGAAGGTAATAATAATAATAACAATAATAATGATGGTATTTGTTAAGCGTTTACTATGTGCAGAGCACTGTTCTAAGCCCTCAGGAGGTTACAAGGTGATCAGGCTGTCCCACAGGGGGCTCACAGTTTTAATCCCCATTTTACAGATGAGGTAACTGAGGCACAGAGAACTTAAGTGACTTTCCCAAAGTCACACAGCCGACCGTTGGAGGAGCCGGGATTGGAACCCATGACCTCTGAGGTGAGCTCTCAGTAGGGTTTTGAAGGGAGGAAGAGAGCTAACTTGGCGCTTGGGCAAATCACTTAGCTTCTCTGTGCCTCGGTGACCTCATCTGTAAAATGGGGATAAGAGTGTGAGCCCCCTATGGGACATGGACTGTGTCCGACCTGCTTAACTTTCAAAGACCACAGTGTTTACAACAGGGCTTGACACATAGCGCTTAACAGGTACCGTAATTGTTATTATTCATATTATTATTCTTGTCTCACAAGCCCGTAACCATGGCATTCTCCTCAACTCCTCTCTCTCATTCAACCCACATATTCAATCCATCATAAATCCTGTCAGATCCACCTTCATAACATCACTAAAATCTGCCCTTCCCTCTCCATTCCAACTGCTACCACGGTAATACAATCACTCATCCTCTCCTGCCTGGATTTATTCATTCATCCCCCCCTCGATCCCCCCCATCTTACCTCCTTCCCTTCCCCACAGCACCTGTATATATGTTTGTACATATTTATTACTCTATTTATTTATCTTACTTGTACATATCTATTCTATTTATTTTATTTTGTTAGTATGTTTGGTTTTGTTCTCTGTCTCCCCCTTCTAGACTGTGAGCCCACTGTTGGGCAGGGACTGTCTCTATATGTTGCCAATTTGTACTTCCCAAGCGCTTAGTACAGTGCTCTGCACACAGTAAGCGCTCAATAAATACCATTGATGATGATTCAGAGAATGAATAGAAGGAGAAGCAGCGTGGCTCAGTGGAAAAAAGCCTGGGCTTTGGAGTCGGAGGTCATGGGTTCAAATCCCGGGCTCCGCCACTGACCAGCTGTGTGACTTTGGGCAAGTCAGTTAACTTCTCTGTGCCTCAGTTCCCTCAACTGTAAAATGAGGATTAAGACTGTGAGCCCCCCGTGGGACAATCTGATGATAATAATAATAATAATGGCATTTATTAAGCACTTACTATGTGCAAAGCACTGTTCTAAGCACTGGGGAGGTTACAAGGTGATCAGGTTGTCCCACGGGGGCTCACAGTCTTCATCCCCATTTTACATATGAGGTAACTGAGGCACAGAGAAGTTAAGTGACTTGCCCAAAGTCACACAGCTGACAACTGATGGAGCCGGGATTTGAACCCATGACCTCTGACTCCAAAGCCCATGCTCTTTCCACTGAGCCACGCTGCTTCTCTGATCACCTTGTATCCTCCCCAGTGCTTAGAACGGTGCTTTGCACATAGTAAGCGCTTCATAAATGTTATCATCATTAGCATCATCATTCATTCAATCATATTTATTGAGCGCTTAATATGTGCAGAGCACTGTACTAAGCACTTGGGAAGTACAAGTCGGCAACACCTAGAGACAGTCCCTACCCAACAACGGGCTCACAGTCTAGAAGGGGGAGACAGACAACAAAACAAAACATGTAGACAGGTGTCAAAATCATCAGAATGATTAGATTTATAGCTATATGAACATCACTAACAAAATAGAGTAGTAAATATGTACAAGTAAAATAAATGGAGTAATAAATCTGTACAAACATATATACAGGTGCTGTGGGGAGGGGAAGGAGGTAGGGCAGGGGAGGAGGAGAGGAAAAAGGGGGCTCTGTCTGGGAAGGCCTCCTGGAGGAGGTGGGCTCTCACTAGGGCCCACTTAGGAGAAGCAGTGTGGCTCAGTGGAAAGAGCACGGGCTTGGGAGTCAGAGGTCATGGGTTCGAATCCTGGCTCAGCCACTTATCGGCTGTGTGACTTTGGGCAAGTCACAACTTCTCTGTGCCTCAGTTACCTGCTCTGTAAAATGGGGATTAAGATTGTGAGCCCCCCGTGGGACAACCTGATCACCTTGTATCCCCCCCAGCGCTTAGAACAGTGCTTTGCACATAGTAGGCGCTTAATAAATGCCATCATCATTATAATGGGGAAGCAGCGTGGCTCAATGGAAAGAGCACGGACTTTGGAGTCAGAGGTCATGGGTTCAAATCCCGGCTCCGCCACCTGTCAGCTGTGTGACTTTGGGCAAGTCACTTCACTTCTCTGGGCCTCAGTTCTCTCATCTGTAAAATGGGGGTGAAGACTGTGAGCCCCCTTGGGACCACTTGATCACCTTGTAACCTCCCCAGAGCTTAGAACAGTGCCTTTCACATAGTAAGCGCTTAATAAATGCCATTATTATTATTATTATTATTATTATTATTAGGGCTTTGAAGGGAGGAAGAGAGCTGGTTTGGTGGATGTGCGGAAGGAGGGCATGCCAGGCCAGGGGAAGGATGTGGGCCGGGATGGTGAGACAGGCGAGAACAAGGTACAGTGAGGAGGTTAGTGGCGGAGGAGCGGAGGGTGCGGGCTGGGCTGGAGAAGGAGAAAATCCAGGAGAGAGCTTGGATGACTGTATCCGCCTCCTCGCTGACCTCCCTGCCTCCTGTCTCTCCCCACACCAGTCCATGGTTCACTCTGCTGGACGGTGAGCCCACTGTTGGGTAGGGAC
Source organism: Tachyglossus aculeatus (assembly GCF_015852505.1). Lineage (NCBI taxonomy): Eukaryota > Metazoa > Chordata > Mammalia > Monotremata > Tachyglossidae > Tachyglossus > Tachyglossus aculeatus. The sequence continues at coordinate 2,964,683 of NC_052069.1, read as the reverse complement.
CACCTCCCTTCTCTCCTTCTACAGCCCAGTCCGCACCCTCCGCTCCTCCACCGCTGATCTCCTCACCGTACCTCGCTCTCGCCTGTCCCGCCATCGACCCCCGGCCCACGTCATCCCCCGGGCCTGGAATGCCCCCAATCCCTCTGCCCATCCGCCAAGCTCGCTCTCTTCCTCCCTTCAAGGCCCTGCTGTGAGCTCACCTCCTCCAGGAGGCCTTCCCAGACTGAGCCCCTTCCTTCCTCTCCCCCTCGTCCCCCTCTCCATCCCCCCATCTTACCTCCTTCCCTTCCCCACAGCACCTGTAAATATGTAAATATGTTTGTACATATTTATTACTCTATTATTTATTTATTTTACTTGTACATATCTATTCTATTTATTTTATTTTGTTAGTATGTTTGGTTTTGTTCTCTGTCTCCCCCTTTTAGACTGTGAGCCCACTGTTGGGTAGGGACTGTCTCTAGATGTTGCCAATTTGTACTTCCCAAGTGCTTAGTACAGTGCTCTGCACATAGTAAGCGCTCAATAAATACGATTGATGATGATGATGATCTCTATATGTTCCCAACTTGTACTTCCCCAGCGCTCAGTACAGTGCTCTGAACACAGTAAGTGCTCAATAAATACGATTGAATGAATGAATGAATGCTACCCTAATAATTTTTCCCCCCTCCTCAAGAACCTCTAGGGGTTGCCCATTAAACTCCACATCAAACAGAAACTCACCATTGGCCCTAAAAGCTATCCATCCCCTCGCCCCCTCCTGCCTCTCCTCGCTGCCATCATCATCAATCGTATTTATTGAGCACTTACTGTGTGCAGAGCACTGTACTAAGCGCTTGGAAAGTACAAGTTGGCAACATAGAGAGACAGTCCCTACCCAACAGTGGGCTCACAGTCTAAAATCCATCTAAATGCCATCCTACTCCAAGCCAGCCGACTCACTTCGCTCCTCTGATGCCCACCTCTTCGCTGTGCCTCCATCTCGGCAATCTTGCTGCCAACCTCTCACCCGCGTCAATCAATCAATCGTATTTATTGAGCGCTTACTATGTGCAGAGCACTGTACTAAGCGCGTCCTTCCTCTAACCTGGAACACTTCCAAAAAACACTCTCCCGCCTTTGAACTCTCATTTAAAGCCCATCCCCTCACTTGTACATATCTATTCTATTTATTTTATTTTGTTACTATGTTTGGTTTTGTTCTCTGTCTCCCCCTTTTAGACTGTGAGCCCACTGCTGGGTAGGGACTGTCTCTATATGTCGCCAACTTGTACTTCGCAAGCGCTTAGGACAGTGCTCTGCACACAGTAAGCGCTCAATAAATACGATTGATGATGATGATGATGAAGAGGCCTCTTTCTAAGCCCTCATTTCTTCTTCTCCCACTCCCTTCTGTGCCCCCCTGATTTCCTCCCTTTATAATAATAATAACGATGGTATTTGTTAAGCGCTTACTATGTGCCAAGCACTGTTCTAAGCACTGGGGGAGATACAGGGTAGTCAGGTTGTCCCACGTGGGGCTCACAGTCTTAATCATCATCATTATTATTATTATTATTACTATTAATCCCCATTTTCCAGTTGAGGTATATATATATGTATATATATTTGTACATATTTATTACTCCATTTATTTATTTTACTTGTACATATCTATTCTATTATTTTATTTTGTTAGCATGTTTGGTTTTGTTCTCTGTCTCCCCCTTTTAGACTGTGAGCCCACTGTTGGGTAGGGACCGTCTCTATATGTTGCCAATTTGTACTTCCCAAGCGCTTAGTACAGTGCTCTGCACACAGTAAGCGCTCAATAAATATGATTGATGATGATGATGATGAGGTAACTGAGGCCCGGAGAATTGAAGTGACTTGCCCAAGGTCACACAGCAGACAAGTGGCAGAGCCAGGATTCTCAGGTCGGGCCTCTAGCCACTACCTCTATCCACGATCCTCTATCCACTATAAGCAGCGTGGCTCAGTGGAAAGAGCCCGGGCTTTGGAGTCAGAGGCCATGGGTTCAAATCCCGGCTCCACCAATTGTCAGCTGTGTGACTTTGCACAAGTCACTTCACTTCTCTGGGCCTCAATTCCCTCATCTGTAAAATGGGGATGAAGACTGTGACCCCCTGTGGGACAACCTGATCACCTTGTAACCTCCCCAGCGCTTGGAACAGTGCTTTGCACATAGTAAGCGCTTAATAAATGCCATCATTATTATTATTACACCGTGCTGCTTTAATTTCCCCCCGACCCTTCACTGGGTTCCTCAGCATTATGTACATATGGAGAAGCAGCCTCAGTTCCCTCATCTGTAAAATAGGGATTGACTGTGAGCCCCACGTGGGACAACTTAATCACCTTGTATCCTTCCCAGCGCTTAGAACAGTGCTTTGCACATAGAAAGCACTTAACAAATGCCATTATTATTATTATGATTATATCCACAATTTTTTTTTACATTAATATCTGTATCCCTTTCTAGACTGTAGGCTAGTTGCGGGCAGGGAATGTGTCTACCAACTCTATTACACTGTACTCTCCCAAGTGCTCAGTACAGTGCTCTGCACATAGTAAGCCCCAATAAATATAATTGATTGAGTTTCCGTTTGACATCAATCGTATTTATTTATTGAGCGCTTTCTATGTGCAGAGCAATGTACTAAGCGCTTGGGAAGTACAAATTGGCAACATATAGGAGACAGTGAGAAGCAGTGAGGCCTCGTGAACGGAGCACGCGCCTGGGGATCAGAGAACCTGGATTCCAATCCTGGCTCTGCCACTTGTCGGCTCAGTGACCTTGGAGAAGTCACTTAAGGAGGAGCCAGGCATTAAAATAAATTCTGGAAACATACCTAAGTGCAATGAGCCTCTAAATCCAAGTGGAAGGGTGACACAAAAGGGAGTAGGAAGAGGGAAAACAAGGTATAATATACACCTGCATATATGTTTGTACATATTTATTACTCTATTCATTTATTTATTTATTTTAATTGTACATATCTATTCTATTTTATTTTGCAGTATGTTTGGTTTTGTTTCCCGCTTTTAGACTGTGAGCCCACTGTTGGGTAGGGACTGTCTCTACATGTTGCCAATTTGTACTTCCCAAGTGCTTAGTACACTGCTCTGCACATAGTAAGCGCTCAATAAATACGATTGATTATGATTAAGGCTTTGAAGGTGGAGCGAGTGATGGTCTGTCGGATATGGAGTCAGGGGTCATGGGTTCAAATTCCGGCTCCGCCACTTGTCAGCTGTGTGACTTTGGGCAAGTCACTTCACTTCCCCCTCGTCCCCCTCTCCATCCCCCCCATCTTACCTCCTTCCCTTCCCCACAGCACCTGTATATATGTTTGTACATATTTATTACTCTATTTACTTATCTTACTTGTACATATCTATTCTATTTATTTTATTTTGGTAGTATGTTTGGTTTTGCTCTCTGTCTCCCCCTTCTAGACTGTGAGCCCGCTGTTGGGTAGGGTCTGTCTCTATGTGTTGCCGACTTGTACTTCCCAAGTGCTTAGTCCAGTGCTCTGCACACAGTAAGCGCTCAATAAATACGATTGATTGATTGATTGATTGATTCTCTGGGCCTCAGTTACCTCATCTGTAAAATGTGGATCAAGACTGTGAGCCCCTCGTGGGACAACCTGATCACCTTGTATGCCCCCCAGTGCTTAGAACAGTGCCTCACCGTACCTCGTTCTCGCCTGTCCCGCCATCGACCCCCGGCCCACGTCATCCCCCGGGCCCGGAATGGCCTCCCTCTGCCCATCCGCCAAGCTAGCTCTCTTCCTCCCTTCAAGGCCCTACTGAGAGCTCACCTCCTCCAGGAGGCCTTCCCAGACTGAGCCCCTTCCTTCCTCTCCCCCTCGTCCCCCTCTCCATCCTCCCCATCTTACCTCCTTCCCTTCCCCACAACACCTGTATATATGGATATATGTTTGTACATATTTATTACTCTATTTATTTATTTATTTTACTTGTACATATCTATTCTATTTATTTTATTTTGTTAGTATGTTTGGTTTTGTTCTCTGTCTCCCCCTTTTAGACTGTGAGCCCACTGTTGGGTAGGGACTGTCTCTATGTGTTGCCGACTTGTACTTCCCAAGCGCTTAGTCCAGTGCTCTGCACACAGTAAGCGCTCAATAAATACGATTGATTGATTGATTGATTGATTCTCTGGGCCTCAGTTACCTCATCTGTAAAATGGGGATCAAGACTGTGAGCCCCTCATGGGACAACCTGATCACCTTGTATCCCCCCAGCACTTAGAACAGTGCTTCGCACCTAGTAAGCACTTAACAAATGCCATTCTTCTTCTTCTTCTTCTTATTATTATTATTATTATTATTATTATATGAAGGAAAAGGGAGTTCCGGGCCAGATGAAGGACGTGGGCGAGGGGTCGGAAGCGAGAAAGATGAGATAGTACAGTGAGTAGGTTGGCATTAGTAGAGCGTGGTACGCGGGCTGGTTTGGAGTAGGAGAGCAGCAAAGTAAGACACAAGAGGGCAAGGTGATTGAGGACTTGAAAGTCAATCAATCAGCAGAGCAACTGTATTTATTGAGCACTTACTATGTGCAGAGAACTGGACTAAGCGCTTGGGAGAGTATGGGACAACAATAAACAGACACATTCCCTGCCCACAGTCTAGAGGGGGAGACAGATAGTGAATATCCTAGGTGGTAGAAAGAAATCAGGAAAGTGAGATAGGAGGGGGCAAGGTGGTTGGGTACTTTAAATAATAATAATAATAATCATGGTATCTTCCCAAGTGCTTAGTACAGTGCTCTGCACACAGTAAGTGCTCAATAATAATAATAGTAGTGATATTTGTTAAACGCTTACTATGTGTGAAGCACTGTTCAGAGCGCTCGGGGGAAACAAGGTGATCAAGTTGTCCCACGTGGGGCTCACAGTCTTAATCCCCATTTCACAGATGAGGTAACTGAGGCTCAGAGAAGGTAAGTGACTTGCCCAAGGTCACACAGCACACATAATAATAATAATAATGGCATTTATTAAGCGCTTACTATGTGCAAAGCACTGTCCTAAGCGCTGGGGAGGTTACAAGGTGATCAGGTTGTCCCACGTGGGGCTCACAGTCTTCATCCCCATTTTACAGATGAGGTAACTGAGGCCCAGAGAAGTGAAGTGACTTGCCCAAAGTCACACAGCTGACAATTGGTGGAGCCAGGATTCGAACCCATGACCTCTGACTCCAAAGCCCGGGCTCTTTCCACTGAGCCACGCTGCTTCCCCTTGAATGAATGAATGAATGAATGAGTCTTTTAAGGCACTGTACTAAGCGCCTGGGTGGATACAAGCAAATCAGGTGGGACAAAGTCCCCTTCCCACGTGGGGCTCATGGTTTTAATCTCGATTTTACAGACGGGGTAACTGAGGCACAGAGAAGTGATGTGGCTTGCCCAAGATTTCACATTAAAGTGGCAGATGGGTGGCAGATCCGGGATTAGAACCCAGAACTGTGCTCTATTCGCTGGGCCACACTGCTTCTCTACAAGCGCTTAGTACAGTGCTCTGCACACAGTAAGCGCTCAATAAATACGATTGACGATGGTAGAGACGGTAAGAAGTTTCCGTTTGACGCAGAGGCGGATGGGCAATCACTGGAGGCTTTTGAGGAGTGGGGAGACGCAGACTGAACGTTTTTTGTAGAAAATGATACGGCAGAGTGAAGTGCGGACTGGAGCGGGGAGAGACAGGAGGCGGGGAGGTCGGCGGAGAGGCTGTCGCATTAGCAGATTAGGATAAATGCCGGGATTAACGTTTGGATGGAGAGGAAAAGGTGGAGTTTGGCCAGATTGGGAGGGTAGAACCAACAGGATTTGGGGAGAGATTGACTATGTGGGTTGAATGAGAGATCAGTTGAGGATTATGACATCATTCATTCATTCAATCAAATTTATTGAGCTCTTACTGTGTGCAGAGCACCGTACTAAGCGCTTGGGAAGTCCAAGTTGGCAACATACAGAGACGGTCCCTACCCAACGACGGACTCACAGTCTAGAAGGGGGAGACGGACAACAAAACGAAACATGTGGACGGGTGTCAAGTCATCAGAATAAATAGAAATAAAGCTAGATGCACATCATTATATATCATTATCCTGTATATATGTATATATATTTGTACATATTTATTACTCTATTTATTTATTCATTTTACTTGTACATATCTATCCTATTTATTTTATTTTGTTAGTATGTTTGGTTTTGTTCTCTGTCTCCCCCTTTTAGACTGTGAGCCCACTGTTGGGTAGGGACTGTCTCTATGTGTTGCCAATTTGTACTTCCCAAGCGCTTAGTACAGTGCTCTGCACATAGTAAGCGCTCAATAAATACAATTGATTGATTGATTGATTGATCAGTATATATCATTATCCTGTATATATGTATATATTTGTACATATTTATTACTCTATTTATTTATTTATTTATTTATTTTACTTGTACATATCTATCCTATTTATTTTATTTTGTTAGTATGTTTGGTTTTGTTCTCTGTCTCCCCCTTTTAGACTGTGAGCCCACTGTTGGGTAGGGACTGTCTCTAGATGTTGCCAATTTGTACTTCCCAAGCACTTAGTACAGTGCTCTGCACATAGTAAGCGCTCAATAAATACAATTGATTGATTGATTGATTGATTGATCATTAGCAAAATACATAGAATAGCATTGCGGGTTCCGAAGGAATCAGAACGGAAGGACGCCCGTGAAAACTGTTTAATTTACCGCAAGTTCCTAGACCCTGTTAGAATAAACCAATGCTTGACTTTCCAAGAGCGAATTATCCATCCCGGGGGGAATGAAATTTGGACTTTTGAAATTGCCCTTTTGTCACTGCTGAGCGGCATTCTTTTAGACTGTGAGCCCACTGTTGGGTAGGGACTGTCTCTATATGTTGCCAATTTGTACTTCCCAAGTGCTTAGTACAGTGCTCTGCACATAGTAAGCGCTCAATAAATACGATTGATGATGATGATGATTCTCGGAGGCAGTCGGATTTGATCCGCTTAGCTTCATCGCAACAGCTGGAGATTACTATCTGGGATGAAAGGTCAACGCTAGCAACAGAAAGTGAGATTTGGGAATTAAAAGTGCATTTCATCATCATCAATCGTATTTATTGAGCGCTTACTATGTGCAGAGCACTGTACTAAGCGCTTGGGAAGTACAAATTTCAACTACCCTTCTTAGACATCTCCTGCCACAGATTATCAAGAGTTAACCAAGACATCTCCTCCAAAGTGCCTAAAAATAGAAAAGGGGTAGGCCACTTAAAATGTTTTCTAAAGCATCTGGCTCCCTCCAAGCTTCAAGAGAATTTTTTTAGGCTTTGAACATTCTCCCTACTGAAGATAGCAATCAACTCATCTCTTTTAATATAGCTTGGTCCAAGTATCTTGTGTATTTAATAATAATAATAATAATAATGGTATTTGTTAAGCGCTTACTATGTGCAAAGCACTGTTCTAAGCACTGGAGGAGATACAAGGTGATCAGGTTGTCCCACGTGGGGCTCACAGTCTTAATCCCCATTTTACAGAAGAGGTAACTGAGGCGCAGAGAATAATAATAATAATGGCATTTATTAGGTGCTTACTGTTCTAAGCGCTGGGGAGGTTCCAAGGTGATCAGGTTGTCCCACGGGGGGCTCACAGTCTTAGTCCCCATTTTACAGATGAGGGAACGAGGCCCAGAGAAGTGAAGTGACTTGTCCAAGGTCACACTGCTGACAATCAATCAATCGTATTTATTGAGCGCTTACTGTGTGCAGAGCACTGTACTAAGCGCTTGGAACAGTGGTGGAGCCGGGATTCGAACCCATGACCTCTGACTCCAAAACCCGTGCTCTTTCCACTGAGCCACACCGCTTCTCTAAGAAGAGAGTTGACTGACAGGATCCCAGATCACAAGGAGTTTGCAATCTAGTGGAGGGGGCAGACTTTAAAATAAATTATAGACAGGGGAAGCAAGAAAATCTACGGATTTGGATGGAAGAGCTGCGGGGCTGGGGGTGAAATGAGTCTTAAAGGGCATAAGGAGCTCAGACTCAAGTGATTTGTACTGCCCAAGCGCTTAGTACAGTGCTGTGCACACAGTAAGCGCTCAATAAATACGATTGAATGAATGAATGAAAAGTGCGTAGGAGATGCAGAGAGGAGGGTGAATACAATCGGGAAATAAGTGGTCAGTCAGGGAGGGCTTCTGGGAGGTGGCGTGATTTAAGTCCTACTCCTTTCTATTTAGATTAAGAGCCCCATATGGGACAGGGACTCAGTCAGGTCTGATTATCTTGCCCCTTCCCCAGTGCTATGAACAGTGCATGGCACCTAGTAAACACCTTATAAATACCTTATAAATAGCATCATTATTTCAGGACTTGAGCTCTGAAATACACACTTTTAGATTGTGAGCCCGCTGTTGCATAGGGACTGTCTCTTTATGTTGCCAACTTGTACTTCCCAAGCGCTTAGTACACTGCTCTGCACACAGTAAGCGCTCAATAAATAATAAGCAATAAATAATAATAATTATTAATAATATTAATAATAATAAATTACTAATTTATATAAATATTTATATATTATGAATGATATTTATATATAAATATACAAATATAATATATTTATATGTATTTATTTATATTTATAGTTATATTTATATTATAATATATTATATATAATATATGTGTAATATATAATATTTATATAATATATATAATAGTAATTCATTCAATCGTATTTATTGAGCGCTTACTGTGTGCAGATCACCGTACTAGGCGCTTGGGAAGTACAAGTTGGCAACATATACAGACGGTCATTCATTCATTCAATCATATTTATTGAGTAATAAAGAATAATAATTTATTAGTAATAAAGAATAATAATAAAAAGCAATAAATATGATTGATTGATTGATTGATTCAGGACGGCTTTGAGGAGCCGGGTGGAACGTGGCTCTGTGGAAAAAGCCTGGGCTTTGGAGTCAGAAGTCATGGGTTCAAATCCCGCCACCGCCAATTGTCAGCTGGGTGACTTTGGGCAAGTCACTTCACTTCTCTGGGCCTCAGTTCCCTCATCCGTACAATGGGGATTAAGACTGTGAGCCCCACGTGGGACAACCCCATCACCTTGTATTCCCCCAGCGCTTAGAACAGTGCTTGGCACATAGTAAGCGCTTAACAAATGCCAACATTATTATTATTATGTGAAGAGGGAGAGAGTTTCGGGCCAGAGGGAGGACGCGAGCTAGGGGTCGGTGGGGAGACGGGAGAGGTCGAGGGAGAGAGGGTAGGTTGGCATTAGAGGGGCCAAGAAAACTTGCCGGGGTTTTAGTGGGAAACCGGCGAGATTACCCCGACGTCTCTATATGTTGCTGACTTGTACTTCCCAAGCGCTTAGTACAGTGCTCTGCACACAGTAAGCGCTCAATAAATACGATTGAATGAATGAATGAATGATTAGGTAGGTGGGGAGTCCTGGTTGAATACCTCAAAGCTGAAGGTACGGAGCTTCTATTAACGAGCACTAGTAATCATTGCCCCTAATTTGCCCGTTGTTGGGTAGGGATTGTCTCTATCTGTTGCCAAATTGTACTTTCCAAGAGCTTAGTACAGTGCTCTGCACTCAGTAAGTGCTCAATAAATACAACTGAATGAATGAATTTAAGTCCCAGAAGACCAGAGCAATGCATATTTTCACTGGGCTCACGCAGGTCTATAAAAATAACGAGTGCACGGCTTGGGAATAAACAGAGCAAATCAGGGTGACTTAGAAGGAAGTGGGAAAAGAGGAAATTAAGGCTTAATAATAATAATGATGGCATTTGTTAAGCGCTTACTACATGCGAAGCACTGTTCTAAGCGCCGGCGGCATACAAGGTGATCAGGTTGTCCCACGTGGGGCTCACAGTCTTCATCTCCATTTTACAGATGAGGGAACTGAGGCCCAGAGAAGTTAAGTGACTTGCCCAAGGTCACACAGCAGACACGTGGCGGAGTATGGCATTTGTTAAGCGCTTACTGTGTGCCAGGCACTGTTGTAAGCACTGGGGTGGATGCAAGCAAATCAGATTGAACACAGTCGCTTGTCCCACGTGGGGCTCACGGTATCAATCCTCATTTTACACATGTGGTAACTGAGGCACGGAGAAGTTAAGTGACTTGCCCGAAGTCACACAGCTGACAATTGGCGGAGCCGCAGTTTGAACTCATGACCTCTGACTCCAAAGCCCGGGCTCCTTCCACTGAGCCAAGCTGCTTCTCCAATTCATCATAATCATAATCATCATAATCATTCATAATTCATCATCATAATAATTCATCATAATCAGACTGTGAGCCCACTGTTGGGTAGGGACTGTCTCTACATGTTGCCAGCTTGTATGTCTCTATATGTTGCCAACTTGTACTTCCCAAGCGCTTAGTACAGTGCTCTGCAATCAATCAATCAATCATATTTATTGAGCGCTTACTGTGTGCAGAGCACTGTACTAAGCACTTGGGAAGTACAAGTTGGCAACATATAGAGACGGTCCCTACCCAACAGTGGGCTCACAGTCTAGAAGTCTACTCTGCACACAGTAAGCGCTCAATAAATACAATTGAATGAATGAGTCAGAGGACCTGGGTTCTAATCCCCACTCTGCCAACCGCTTGCTGCGTGATATTGGGCAAGTCACTTCACTTCTCCGTGCCTCAGTTTCCTCAACTGGAAAATATGGATTCAATACCTGTTCTCCTTCCCTACATCAGACTGAGAGCCCTAGGCAGGACAGCGACTGTGTCCTAACTGATTTATACCTACCCCGGTGTTTAGAACAGCATTTAGTACATAGTACGTACTTAATAACCGAATTTGCAGACACATTCTCTGCTCATAATGAGCTTAATTCAAAAGACGTTTACCCAATGGACTACAGAGACTAAAAATAAAGACATTTTTCACACTTGCCTGTGCAAGTAGCAAGACACAGGAAGACTGTCAACCTGCAAAGAACTTTTAATATGGCTTGGGTCGCAGACGGCAAATTTTGACCTCTTGGAGAAGTTCAGTCCAGAAGAGACACTACTAAGTGACCTCAAAGTGACAATCAGCTAGTATAAAACTTGGCTTTGCCGGCAGAAACTTCAAGAGGAGAAAGGGGTTAAGTACAGGCTACCGAAACTAACAAGTCCCAGCAAATTTTCTTTCTTTAAACAAAAAAATCCCTGTGTTCTTGGCTGGGGGAGCTGAATCAGAAGACAGGTATTTTGGTAGTTGAAGGACTTCAATCCCAGGGGAAAACATTGTTTCCTTAGAGAAAACCCATGCCCGTAAGGAGAAGCAAGCTCCCAGAGGAAATACTTTGAGTTTCCCCAATTAATGCTCATTTGTTAATAGGAGAGGTGGGAGGCTGGCCCTTCTAAACTGTGAGCCTGTTGTGGACAGGGATTGTCTCTATTTTTGGCTGAATTCTACTTTCTAAGCGCTTAGTGCAGTGCTCTGCACACAGTAAATGCTCAATAAATACGGCTGAATGAATCTCTTCAGTTTGGGTTTTAGTTTTGGTCCAATGTTCTGATCACTGGCCTCATGGGTGTCCTTTCTGGGCCTCAGTTTTCTCAACTTCCAACTCTTCAAAACATAGTCTCCAAAAATCTCCCAACTTCCATGTTAAGAATTCCTGATCCTTCAGGGATTACAACGCTATGGGCCTGAAAGGACCTTAGGAGCCATTACACACCCCCATTGGCCAGCTGGCTAAAAGACATAATAATGATAATGATAATAGTAATGGTATTTTGTTAATCGCTTACTATGTGCCAAGCACTGTTCTAAGCGCTGGGGTAGATATAAGGTCATCAGGTTGTCCCACGTGGGGTTCATAATCTCAATCCCCATTTTACAGATGAGGTAACTGAGGCACAGAGAAGTTAAGTGACTAGCCCAAAATCACACAGCTGATAAGTGGCAGAGCCAGAATTGTATTAATACTACTACTACTAATAATAATATTTGTTAAGCACTTGCTATGGGGCCAGGCACTATACTAAGCGCTGGGATAGATACAAGTTAATCAGGTTGGCCACAGTCCCTCTTCCACATGAGGCTGACACTCTTAATCCCCATTATTTTACAGATGAGGTAACTGAGGCAAAGCTAATGATAATAGTAATAATTATGGTACTTGTTGAGTGCTTCCTTTGTGCCAATCACTGTTCTAAGCACTGGGGTAGATAGAAGTTAATCAGGTTGGACACAGTTCCCGTCCCACACGGGGCTCACACTCTTAATCCCCATTATTTGACAGACGAGGTTACTAAGGCCCAGAGAGGTGTAATGGCTTACCCAAGGTCACACAGCAGACAAGTGAGCCCACATTTTTAGACTGTGAGCCCACTGTTGGGTAGGGACTGTCTCTATATGTTGCCAATTTGTACTTCCCAAGCGCTTAGTACAGTGCTCTGCATACAGTAAGCGCTCAATAAATACAATTGATGATGAAGTGGCGGAAGCGGGATTAGAACCCAGGACCTTCTGACTCCGAGGTCCGTGATTTATCCACCATGCCACGCTGCTTTTCTACATAATAATAATAATAATAATAATAATGATGGCATTTGTTAAGTGCTTACTATGTGCACAGCACTGTTCTAAGCGCTATGTATCGCGCTCCCCTGGCTGGCTAGCACTTTACAAGGGGCTTGACTGACACTCATTCATTCATTTATTGAGTGCTTACTGTGTGCAGAGCACTGTACTAAGTGCTTGGGAAGTACAAATTAGCAACACATTAGACATGGTCCCTAATAATAATAATAATAATAATAATAATAATAATGGCATTTATTAAGTGCTTACTATGTGCAAAGCACTGTTCTAAGCACTGGGGAGGTTACAAGGTAATCAGGTTGTCCCACAGGGGGCTCACAGTCTTAATCCCCATTTTACAGTTGAGGTAACTGAGGCCCAGAGAAGTGAAGTGACTGGCCCAAAGTCACACAGCTGACAATCGGCGGAGCCGGGATTTGAACCCATGACCTCTGACTCCAAAGCCCAGGCTCTTTCCACTGAGCCACGCTGCTTCCCTACCCAACGCCTCACACTCAGACCAATCCGGATTCACATCCTCTTGCTATACTAAGGAGAAACTCCAAGAGGAATTATCTAGGATCTTTCAGGAATCCACTCCAGTGACCAGTGCTCTGCACAAAGTAAGCGCTCAATAAATACGACTGAATGAATGAATGAATGAATAGCCATAATTGATTCATTCATATTCATATCTGTCTCCCCCTCTAAACTGTGAGTTCCCCCTCATCCCCCTCTCCATCCCCACCATCTTACCTCCTTCCCTTCCCCACAGCACCTGTATATATATATCTATATATATATATCTATATATGTTTGTACATATTTATTACTCTATTTATTTTACTTGTACATATCTATTCTATTTATTTTATTTTGTTAGTATGTTTGGCTTTGTTCTCTGTCTCCCCCTTTTAGACTGTGAGCCCACTGTTGGGTAGGGACTGTCTCTATATGTTGCCAACTTGTACTTCCCAAGCGCTTAGTACAGTGCTCTGCACACAGTAAGCGCTCAATAAATACGATTGATTGATTGATTGATTGTGGGCAGGGAACGTGTCTGTTTATTGTTGAACCGTGCTTTCCCAAGCACTTTGTACAGTGCTCGGCACACAGTAAGCGCTCAATCAATGCAATGGATCGATTAATATCAAACCCACTGAAATTGAACCAAAGCCTTCCTGTCTCATTCCCAAGGGAAAGAGAAGACCGTTGGTGACATCCCTCGGGCCTCCTGTTCAGTAATCAATCAACTGTATTTATTGAGTGCCTACTCTGGGCAGATCGAATCGAGCCCAGGTTTGGGAGTCGGAAAGACCTGGGTTCTAATCCCGGCTCCACCACCTGTCTGCTGTGTGACCTCGGGCGAGTCACTTCACTTCTCTGGGCCTCGTTCCCTCATCTGTAAAATGGGGATGAAGACTGCGAGCCCCATGTGGGACGGGGCTGTGTCATCATCATCATCATCATCAATCGCATTTATTGAGTGCTTACTATGTGCAGAGCACTGTACTAAGCGCTTGGGAAGTACAAATTGGCAACATATGGAGACAGTCCCTACCCAACAGTGGGCTCACAGTCTTCAACCTGATTAACTTGTATCTACCCCAGTGCTTAATAACAATAATAATAATAATAATAATAATAATGGTATTTGTTAAGTGCTTACTATGTGCAAACAACTGTTCTAAGAGCTGGGGGGATACAAGATGATGAGGTTTTCCCACGAGGGGCTCACAACCTTATTCCCCATTTTACAGAGGAGGTAACTGAGGCACAGAGAAGTGAAGTGACTTGCCCAAAGTCACACAGCCGATAAGTGGCAGAGCCGGGATTAGAACCCATGACCTCTGACTCCCAAACCCATGCTCTTTCCACTGAGTCACGCTGCTTCTCTAGCCATGCTGCTTAGTACAGTGCCTGGCACCTGTATATATGTATTTTTGTTTGTACATATTTATTACTCTATTTATTTATTTATTTATTTCACTTGTACATATCTATTCTATTTATTTTATTTTGTTAGTATGTTTGGTTTTGTTCTCTGTCTCCCCCTTTTAGACTGTGAGCCCACTGTTGGGTAGGGACTGTCTCTGTATGTTGCCAACTTGGACTTCCCAAGCGCTTAGTACAGTGCTCTGCACACAGTAAGCGCTCAATAAATACGATTGATGATGATGATGGCACATCGTAAGTGCTTAACAAATAGGGAAGCAGTGTGGCTTAGTGGATAGAGCCTGGGAGTCAGAAGGACCTGAGTTCTCATCCCAGCTCCGCCACATGGCTGCTGTGTGACCTTTGACAAGTCACTTAACTTCTCTGGGCCTTAGTTACCTCATCAGGACAATGGTGATTAATAATAATAATAATAATTATGGTATTTGTTAAGCACTTACTATGTGCAAAGCACTGTTCTAAGAGCTAGGGGGATACAAGGTTGTCCCACGGGGGGCTCATAGTCTTAATCCCCATTTTACAGCTGAGGGAACTGAGGCCCAGAGAAGTGAAGTGACTTGCCCAAAGTCATGCAGCTGACAATAAGAGGAGCTGGGATTTGAACCCCTGACCTGTGACTCCGAAGCCCATGTTCTCTACACTGAGCCACGCTGAGAGCCCCACGTAGGATAGGGCCTGCATCCAACCTGCTTAACTTATATCAATCAATCAATCAATCAATCGTATTTATTGAGCGCTTACTGTGTGCAGAGCACTGTACTAAGCGCTTGGGAAGTACAAGTTGGCAACATATAGAGACAGTCCCTACCCAACAGTGGGCTCACAGTATCTACGCCAGGGCTTAGAACAGTGGTTGGCACATAGGAAATGCGTAACAAGTACTATAACTATCATCATTATTATTATTATTGTTATTATTAAATACCATAAAAAGAGCACTTGAGCAAATGTTTGGAAGTGTAAAACACAATAGAGTTGGTAGACACATTCCCTGCTCTTAAGGAGTTGTGTTGTACTCTTCCAAGCACTTAGTACAGGGCTCTGCACATAGTAAGTGCTCAATAAATATCATTGACTGATTGATTGAGACAGACATTAAAATAAATTACAGTTGGGCACTTCTCTGTGCCTCAGTTACCTTATCTGTAAAAGTGGGGACTGAGACTGAGCGCCATGTGGGACAGGGACTGTGTCCAACCCCATTTGCTTGTATCCACCCCAGCCCTTAGTACAGTGCCCAGTAAGTGCTTACCAAATACCATTTTTTATTATTATTATTATTATTATTATTATTATTTTGATTATGTCAAAGCACTTACGAGTATAGACCCAAGGGCAAAGGTACAAGGAGTTTGTCTACCAACTCTGCTGTGCTGTACTCTCCCAAGGGCTTAGTACAGTGTTCTGCACACAGTAAGTGCTCAATACTTACCATTCATTCATTGGCATATTTATTGAGCGCTTACTATGTGCACACCACTGTACTAAGCACTTGGAAAGTGCAATTCGGCAACAGATCAAGACAATCCCTTCCCAACAACGGGCTCACAGTCTAGTAGGGGGGAGACAGACAGCAAAACGAAACAAGTAAAAAGGCGTCAATAATAATAATAACGATGGCATTTGTTAAGCATGAACTATGTGCAAAATGGATAAACTGAATTATAGATTTTATAAATATATACACATCAATATGATATACACATCATTAATATACACATGATATGCACATCATTAATAAAATAGGGTAATAAATATGTACAAATATACACAAGTGCAGTGACTCACCCCTTGACCCAGATGGAAGGGCCAATAGGGTGGGAAGGTGAGAGGTTTATACTCAGTAACTAGGCAATAATAAATGAGTCAAACATCCCTCTGTCTTTTAAAACCAAACAATAATAATAATAATAATAACAATAATAATGGTATTTTGTTAAGCATTTACTATGTGTCAAGAAGTGTTCTAAGTACTGGGGTAGATACAAGGTCATCAGGTTGCCCCAAATGGGGCTCACAGTCTTAATCCCCACTTGACAGATGCAGTAACTGAGGCACAGACTTGCCCAAAGTCACACAGCTGATAAGTGGTGGAGTCAGGATTAGAATCCAGGACCTCTGACTCCCAAGCCCGTGCTCTTCCCACTAAGCCAGACTGCTTCTCTATGTTTCTGGTATTTTCTAGTTTCTGTCTCACAAAGTCTCTATATGTTGCCAATTTGTACTTCCCAAGTGCTTAGTACAGTGTTCTGCACACAGTAGGCGCTCAATAAATACGGTTGAATGAATGAAGCCCGTGGCCATTTTGCTTTTTTCCTGACTGATGGTGGCTGTAGAGGGAAACTCACCTCACAACTCCCAAGTCCCTTTTGCCTTTTTAGACATTTTCATGCTCTTTTTGTGAGGAAACAGCTCCTCCACACTAACTCCAATTTCGCTGGCGTCAACCGTGGCATCCGGATTTAGCTGTAGCAATGGAGGACTACCATTCATTCATTCAATCGTATTTATTGAGCGCTTACTGTGTGCAGAGCACTGTACTAAGCGCTTGGGAAGTACAAGCTGGCAACATACAGAGATGGTCCCTACCCAACAACACTCTAGAACCAGGCCTGTCCTATCTTGGGATTTGTTTTCCCAAAATGGATTGGGATTGAGTGGATTAACTTGAACATTCCCGCCCCACCCTGCTTCCTCCTCTCGATCCTCACACTCGTCTACGTGCCTGTTTCCATACTGGGCAAAGAGCCGAAATATAGCGTGGCCTAGTGCCTACAGCCCGGGCCTGGGACTCCCAAGGACCTGGGTTCTAATCCCCGTTCTGCCACTTGTCTGTTGTGTGACCTTGGGCAAGTCACTTCGCCTCTCTGTGCCTCTGTTACCTCGTCTATAAAATGGGGATTAAGACTGGGAGCCCAGGTGGGACAGGGACTGTGTCCAACCCAAATGGTTTGTATCCACTGCAGCGCTTAGTACAGTGCCTGGCACATAGTAAGCGCTTAACAAATGCCACAATCATTACTATCATCATGTGTGCCTGCGTAAAAGACGGGGTTAGCTTTGGGGAAAGCAATGAGGAAGGGGGTGTCACTGTTATCACTTTGTCCCCTCCTACCTCACCCTCACCAGACCTTGTATCTACCCCAGTACTTAGAACACTGCTTGACACATAGTAAATGCTTAACAAAATACCATTATTATTATTATTTGGTTTTAAAAGACAGAGGGATGTTTGACTCATTTATTATTGCCTAGTTACTGAGTATAAACCTCTCACCTTCCCACCCTATTGGCCCTTCCATCTGGGTCAAGCGGTGAGTCACTGCACTTGTGTATATTTGTACATCATCATCATCAATCGTATTTATTGAGGGCTTACTATGTGCAGAGCACTGTACTAAGCGCTTGGGAAGTACAAATTACCTACATCCTTCACCTTCCTAATGCCAACCTTCTCGCTGTACCTCCATCTACTCCATCTCCCCCGCCGATCTCTCACCCACCGCCTGCCTCTGGCCTGGAATGCCCTCCCTCCTCCTCATAATAATAACAATCACAGTAACAATGGCATTTATTAAGCGCTTACTATGTGCAAAGCACTGTTCTAAGCGCTGGGGAGGCTACAAGGTGATCAGGTTGTCCCACGGGGGGCTGACAGTCTTCATCCCCATTTTACAGCTGAGGTAACTGAGGCCCAGACAAGTGAAGTGACTTGCTCAAAGTCACACAGCTGACAATTGGCGGAGCTGGAATTAGAACCCATGACCTCTGACTCCAAAGCCTGGCTCTTTCCACTGAGCCACGCTGCTTCTTTCATGTCCTCATATCTGACAGATAATGACTCTACCCCCCCACCAAAGCCTTACCGAAGGTGCATCTTGGCTCAGTGGAAAGAGCCCAGGCTTTGGAGTCAGAGGTCATGGGTTCAAATCCCGGCTCTGCCAATCGTCAGCTGGGTGACTTTGGGCAAGTCACTTCACTTCTCTGTGCCTCAGTTACCTCATCTGTAAAATGGGGATGAAGACTGTGAGCCCCCCATGGGACAACCTGATCACCTTGTAACCTCCCCAGCGCTTAGAACAGTGCTTTGCACATAGTAAGCGCTTAATAAATGCCATCATCATCATCATCATCATCATCCTCCAAGAAGCCTTCCCTGTCTAACTCCTCCTGTTCTCTTGTCCCACTCCCTTCTGAGTCACCCTGACTTGCTTCCTTCATGCGTTCCACCACCTAATCAATCAATCAATCGCATTTATTGAGCGCTTACTGTGTGCACAGCACTGTACTAAGCGCTTGGGAAGTACAAGTTGGCACCATATAGAGACAGTCCCTACCCAACAGGGGGCTCACAGTCTAAGTCACAGTCACAGGCTTCCAGCCCCCCAGCACTTACTTCTATATCTTTTTTTTTAAATGGCATTTATTAAGCGCTTACTATGTGCAAAGCACTGTTCTTTAATGTATTTCTTTATATCAATGCTGTCTCTACCTCCAGACCGTAAGCTCAATGTCGTCAGAGAATGTGTCTGTTCCATTGAACTCTCCCAAGTGTTTAGTAATAATAATAATGATGGCATTTATTAAGCGCTTACTATGTGCAAAGCACTGTTCTAAGAGCTGGGGAGGTTACAAGGTGATCAGGTTGTCCCACGGGGGCTGACGGTCTTAATCCCCATTTTACAGATGAGGTAACTGAGGCCCAGAGAAGTGAAGTGACTTGCCCAAAGTCACACAGCTGACAATTGGCAGAGCCGGAATTCAAACCCAGGACCTCTGACTCTAAAGCCCGTGCTCTTGCCACTGAGCCATGCTGCTTCTCATAGTACATAGTACAGTGTGTACAGTGGAGAAGACTCCTTCTAGACTGTGAGCCCACTGTTGGGTAGGGGCTGTCTCTATATGTTGCCAATTTGTACTTCCCAAACGCTTAGTACAGTGCTCTGCACATAGTAAGCACTCAATAAATACGGTTGAATGAATGAATGAATAAATGAATGAATGAAAGAGCCCGGGCTTTGGAGTCGGAGGTCATGGGTTCAAATCCCAGCTCCGCCAACTGTCAGCTGTGTGACTTTGGGCAAGTCACTTAACTTCTCTGTGCCTCAGTTACCTCATCTGTAAAATGGAGATTAAAACTGTGAGCCCCCCCCCCCACCGTGGGACAACCTGATCACCTTGTAACCTCCCCAGCGCTTAGAACAGTGCTTTGCACATAGTAAGCGCTTAACAAATACCATCATTATCATTTTTATTATTACAGTGCTCTGCAAACAGTAAGTGCTCAGTAAATAGGATAGACTGACTGACTAATTGCTCAGCCAGGGGCTTGGCCCTGTTGGTGGGGGCTGAAGCCCTTTCTGACCACTGGTAGTTGGTTTGAAGTCTCAGCAAAAACTTGACCAGTAACCCCAAACCAAATGGTCACACAGCCACTTGCCTGGCTGTGTGTCCATCCGACCCCTTTGTCTCTCCCTTCCTCATCCCTGACTCTCCCCCAGTGACCCTCAAAAATCCTCAAAACTCTCCAGTGGCTGCAGTCAACCTACGCATCAAGCAAAAACGCCTCATTCTCAGCTTGAAGGCTGTCCATCACCTCACCCCCGCCTAACTCCCCTCCCTTCTCTCCTTCTCCAACCCAGCCTGCACCCTCCGCTCCTCTGCCACTGCTAACCTCCTCACTGGGCCTCGTTCTCGCCCGTCCCGCCGTCGACCCCCGGCCCACGTCCTCCCCCTGGCCCGGAATGCCCTCCCTCCGCACATCCGCCAAGCTCGCTCTCTTCCTCCCTTCAAACCCCTACAGAGAGCTCACCTCCTCCAGGAGGCCTTCCCACACTGAGCCCCCTTTTTCCTCTCCTCCTCCCCATCCTCCCCACCCTACCTCCTTCCCCTCCCCACAGCACCTGTATATATGTTTGTGCAGATTTATTACTCTACTTATTTTACTTGTACATATTTACTATTCTATTTATTTTGTTAATGATGTGCATCTAGCTTTATTTCTATTTGTGCTGACGGCTTAGCAACTGTCCACATGTTTTGTTTTGTTGTCTGTCTCCCCCTTCTAGACTGTGAGCCCGTTGTTGGGTAGGGACCGTCTCTATATGTTGCCAACTTGGACTTCCCAAGCGCTTAGTACAGTGCTCTGCACTCAGTAAGAGCTCAATAAATACGATTGAATGAATGAATTAATTAATTAATGGACCAACCAACACCCCCAACTTTCCCCTCCCCATCCTTGACTCTCCCTCAGTGACCCAGTGTGGACCATAAAACCCTGCCTTGCCTCTCCCCATCTTTGACTCTCCCCGAGTGACCCGGCAGGGTCCATCCAACACCCCTGACTTTCCCTTCTCCATTAATCTCTGTGGCCTCAGTTTCTTCATTGGTAAAATGGAGATTAAGACTGTGAGCCCTGTGTGGAACAAGGACTGTGTCCAATCCAATTATCTCCTGTCTACCCCAGCAGTTAGTACAGTGTCTGGCAGATAATAAGCCCTTAACAAAGAACATAATTGTTATTTTTATTATCCAGGAAGTCAGATTTGGCCATTCTGTGGGGGAATTGATCAGCACAGGTGCTGTTCTCATTTGTCTTATCACCTGACTTTTAAATTATTTTTTAATTTTAATAATTATTTTAATGGTATTTGTTAGCTCTTTCTGCTGGGCCACCCTGTTTATTTATTAACTGACTTCAAGCAGTGGGGCCACTAGTGAAAATGAATCCGGGCCAGAATGCCAGATCATTAAGTTAATCAATTGATCGATAAGTGGTATTTATTAAGTCCTTACGCTGTGCAGAGAACTGTACAACTATTTATAATATATATTATCCCCATCCCCCCGGCCCTACCTCCTTCCCCTCCCCACAGCACCTGTATTTATGTTTGTACAGATTTATTACTCTATTTATTTTACTTTTACATATTTATTATTCTATTTATTTTGTCAATGATGTGCATCTAGCGTTATTTCTATTTATTCTGATGACTTGACACCTGTCCACATGTTTTGTTTTGTTGTCTGTCTCCCCCTTCTAGACTGTGAGCCCGTTGTTGGGAAGGGACCGTCTCTAGATGTTGCCAACTTGTACTTCCCAAGTGCTTAGTACAGTGCTCTGCACACAGTGCTCAGTAAATACGATTGAATGAATGAATGAATGAATGAATATGTAAGCACTTACTATGTGCCAAGCACCCTCCTGAGCTCTGGGGTAGATAAAAGATGCAGAGAATCAGAAAGAGCCCAGGCCTGGGAATCAGAGGCCCTGGATTCTAATCTCAGCTCTGCCTCTTGTCTGCTGTAGGATCTAGGACCAGTCACTTCACTCTTTTTTGCCTCAGTTACCTCTTCTGTGAAATGGGGATTACAACTCTGAGTCTCATGGAGGCTAGGGCTGGTATCTAATCTGATTAGCTTGTATCCAGCCCCACGCTTGGTACAGTGCCTGGCATGTAATAAATTCTCAACAAGAAAAAAAAAACTGTAGGGTCTTCTCTCCCCATTCTTCTGCTTGTTCTCCAGGGACACAGACGTGAATATGAATGAATGAGTCATTTATATTATATAAGTTATAGATATGTGCATAACTTCTGTAGGGTTGAGAGTGGGGCAGATATATTCAAAAGGTCATAATAATAATAATGATGGCATTTATTAAGCACTTTACTATGTGCCAAGCACTGTTCTAAGTGCTGAGGAGGTTACAAGGTGATCAGGTTGTCCCACAGGGGACTCACAGTCTTAATTCCCGTTTTACAGATGAGGGAACTGAGGCCCAGAGAAGTGAAGTGACTTGCCCAAAGTCACACAGCTGACAATTGGCGGAGGCAGGATTTGAACCCACGACCTCTGACTCCAAAGCCCGTGCTCTTTCCACTGAGCCACATGGCTTCTCTAAGTCTTCTTCTCATCCTGACTCTGCCGCTTGTCTATGATGTGGCTTTGGGCAAGTCACTTAACCTCTTTGTGCCTCAGTTCCCTCATCTGTAAAATGGAGATCAACATTATGAGCATCATGTGGGATTCGGAGTGTGTCCAACCCAATTTGCTTGTATCCACCCCAGTGCTTAGTACAGTGCCTGGCACATAGTAAGTGCTTAACAAATACCATTATTATTATTATTGTTTTTATTGTTAAATGCTCCCCAGAGCACAGTACGCAGCATCGCAAATGACTGACCACTGATTTATTGATCAATTTGGCCGTGTCCTTCCTAAAGCCTCCCACTCTCAGACCGACTCCGAGAGAGAGCGGTCCGTGGCGGGTTCCGGGCCTGGAAAGACACAAACACTTGTCCTGGATCTCCCGGTATTCATTCAATCGTTTTTATTAAGCACTTACTTTGTGCAGAGCACTGTACTGTATGGTACTGATTGGGAAAGTACAATACTGCAATAAAGAGAGGCAACCAGCTCGCAGTCTAGAAGGGGGGAGACAGACATCAATACAAGTAAAATGACATGACTAAATATAAATAAAATTGCAGATATATATACAAGTGATTTGGGGCATGGAGAGTGGGGAAGGGCAACGGGAGTGAGTCAGGGTGACCTGGAAGGGAGTGAGAGATGAGGAATAGTGGGGCTTAGTCGGGGAAGGCCTTTTGCAGGAGATGTTCCTTTTTTATGGCTTTACGGGAGAGTAATTGTCGGGTGGATTTGAGGAGGGAGGCCATTCCAGGCCAGAGGTCTGCAGCGAGACAGGCGAGAATGAGGCATATGAGAAGCAGCATGGCTAAGTGGAAAGAGCCCGGTCTTTCGAGTCAGCGTTCACGGATTCAAATCCTGGCTCCGCCAACTGTCAGCTGTGTGACTTTGAGCAAGTCACTTCACTGGGCCTCAGTTACCTCATATGTAAAATGGGGATGAAGACTGTGAGCCCCCCATGGGACAACCTCATCACCTTGTAACCTCCCCAGTGCTTGGAACGGTGCTTTGCACATAGTAAGCGCTTAATAAATGCCATCAACCTCATCATGGTGCACATCATTAACAAAATAAATAGAATAATAAATATGTACAAGTAAAATAAATAGAGTAATAAATCTGTACAGACATATATATGTATATATGTTTGTACGTATTTATTACTCTATTTACTTGTACATATCATTCTATTTATTTTATTTTGTTAATATGTTTTGTTTTGTTGTCTGTCTCCCCCTTCTAGACTGTGAGCCCACTGTTGGGTAGGGACCATCTCTATATGTTGCCAACTTGTACTTCCCAAGCGCTTAGTACAGTGCTCTGCACACAGTAAGCGCTCAATAAATACGATTGATGATGATCATCATCATCATCACGGTGATAAGGTAAGCACCAGAGGAACTAAGTGGGTGGGCTTGATTGTAGAAGGAGCCAAGGGAGGCTGGGTAGGAGGGGGCAAGGTGACAGAGAGCTCTAAATAATAATAATAATAATGATGGCATTTGTTAAGCGCTTACTATGTGCAGAGCACTTCAGGAATTTTTGTTTGATACAGAGGTGGATAGGCAGCCACTAGAGATTTTTGAGGTGGGGGAGTGGAGGTTGATATTCTCCGAATGTTTCTGTAGAAAGATAATCCGGGCAGCGGAGCGAAGTATGGACTGGAATTAGGGGAGGCAGGAGGTTGGGTTGCACAGAGAAGCAGCGTGACTCATAGGAAAGAGCCCGGGCTTTGGAGTCAGAGGTCATGGGTTCAAATCCCTACTCTGCCACTTGTCAGCTGTGTGACTTTGGGCAAGTCACTTCCCTTCTCTGAGCCTCAGTTACCTCATCTGTAAAATGGGGATTAAGACTGTGAGCCCCACGTGAGACAACCTGATCACCATGTAACCTCCCCAAAACTTAGAAGAGTGCTTTGCACATAGTAAGCGCTTAAAAAATGTCAATATTATTATTATCATCATTATTATTATTCCAGGGGCCAGGGGAATCTCTCCAGAGCAGCTGCTGGGTGCTTCTCCTTGGCCTCAAAGACTATCCCTCTTAGACTGTGGGCACATTCAACTCCCAGATTTACCTCATTGCTGAATGGGCAATATTGCTACTTGAGAGAATCAATCAATCAATCAATCAATCGTATTTATTGAGCGCTTACTATGTGCAGAGCACTGTACTAAGCGCTTGGGAAGTACAAATTGGCATCACATAGAGACAGTCCCTACCCAACAGTGGGCTCACAGTCTAAAAGGGGGAGACAGAGAACAGAACCAAACATACCAACAAAATAAAATAAGTAGGATAGAAATGCACAAGTAAAATAAATAAATAAATAGATAAATAGAGTAATAAATATGTACAACCATATATACATATATACAGGTGCTGTGGGGAAGGGAAGGAGGTAAGACGGGAGGATGGAGAGGGGGACGAGGGGGAGAGGAAAGAAGGGGCTCAGTCTGGGAAGGCCTCCTGGAGGAGGTGAGCTCTCAGCAGGGCCTTGAAGGGAGGAAGAGAGCTAGCTTGGCGGATGGGCAGAGGGAGGGCATTCCAGGCCCGGGGGATGACGTGGGCCGGGGGTCGATGGCGGGACAGGCGAGAGCGAGGTACAGTGAGGAGATTAGTGGTGGAGGAGCGGAGGGTGCGGGCTGGGCAGTAGAAGGACAGAAGGGAGGTGAGGTAGGAGGGGGCGAGGTGATGGAGAGCCTTGAAGCCCAGGGTGAGGAGTTTCTGCTTGATGCGCAGACTGATCGGTAGCCATTGGAGGTTTTTGAGGAGGGGAGTAATATGTCCAGAGCGTTTCTGGACAAAGATAATCCGGGCAGCAGCATGAAGTATGGATTGAAGTGGAGAGAGACATGAGGATGGGAGATCAGAGAGAAGCAGCGTGGCTCAGTGGAAAGAGCCCGGGCTTTGGAGCCAGAGGTCATGGGTTCTAATCCCGGCTCTGCCAACTGTCAGCTGTGTGACTTTGGGCAAGTCGCTTAACTTCTCTGTGTCTCAGTGACCTCATCTGTAAAATGGGGATTAAGACCGTGAGCCCCCCGTGGGACAACTTGATCACCTTGTAACCTCCCCAGCGCTTAGAACCTTCATTCATTCATTCAATCGTATTTATTGAGCACTTAGTACAGTGCTCTGCACATAGTAAGCGCTCAATAAATACGATTGATTGATTGATTGCAGAGCACTGTACTAAGCACTTGGGAAGTACAAGTTGGCAACATATAATAATAATAATAATAATAATGGTATTTATTAAGCTCTTACTATGTGCAAGGCACTGTTCTAAGCACTGGGGAGGATACAAGGTGACCAGGTTGTCCCGCGGCGGGCTCACAGTCTCCATCCCCATTTTACAGATGAGGGAACTGAGGCCCAGAGAAGTGAAGTGACTTGCCCAAAGTCACACAGCTGACAGTTGGCGGAGCCGGGATTTGAACCCACGACCTCTGACTCCAAAGCCCGTGTTCTTTCCACTGAGCCACGCTGCTTCTCTATAGAGACATATAGAGACGGTCCCTACCCAACAACGGGCTCACATAGTAAGTGCTTACTAAATGCCATCATTATTATTATTATTATTATTATCCCCCTTAGACTGTGGACACATTCAACTCCCAGATTTACCTCATTATTGAGTGGACTATATTGCTACTCAAGAGGGAAGTGCTGTGTGTGTGTGTGTGTCTGTATAAATAATAAGGGGAAGAGAGTATTGGGGCGTCTGGCCTTCATGAGAGGACGGGGCTGCTGAAGCTAGTTCTGTCTGACTCGACTGGGACTGAGAAGACCCGGGACCATTCATTCTAGACACAGGTCAATCAATCAATCAGTCGTATTTATTGAGCGCTTCCTGTGTGCAGAGCACTGTATTAAGCGCTTGGGAAGTACAAGTTGGCAACATATAGAGACAGTCCCTACCCAACGGTGGGCTCACAGTCTAAAAGGGCAAGCGTTCCTGTATCTATAGCAAAAACTACTCACCATTGGCTTTAAATCACCTTGCTCCCTCCTAGCTCACCTGGCTGCTCTCCTACCACAACTCATTCATTCATTCATTCAATCGCATTTATTGAGCGCTTACTGTGTGCAGAGCACTGTACTAAGCGCTTGGGAAGTCCAAGTTGGCAACATCTAGAGACGGTCCCTACCCAGAAGCGGGCTCACAGTCTAGAAGGGGGAGACAGACAACAAAACAAAACACATTAACAAAATAAAATAAATAGAATAGTAAGTATGTACAAGTAAAATAGAGTAATAAATCTGTATAAACATATAGACAGGTGCTGTGAGGAGGGGAAGAAGGTAGGGTGGGGGGGATGGGGAGGGAGAGAAAGGGGAGAGGAAGGAGGGGGCTCAGTGTGGGAAGGCCTCCTGGAGGAGGTGAGCTCTCAGTAGGGCTTTGAAGGGAGGAAGAGAGCTAGCTTGGTGGAGGTGCGGAGGGAGGGCATTCCAGGCAAGGGGGAGGACGTGGGCCGGGGGTCGACGGCGGGACGGGCGAGAACGAGGCCCAGTGAGGAGGTTAGCGGCGGCAGAGGAGCGGAGGGAGCGGGCTGGGCTGGAGAAGGAAAGAAGAAGGAGGGGGTGAGGTGATGGACAGCCTTGAAGCCGAGAGTGAGCCCACACACTTCTCTCCTCTGGTGCTAATCTACTCACTGTACCTCAATCTCATCTATCTCACTGCCAACCTTTTGCTCACATCGTACCTCTGGCCTGGAGTGCCCTCGAGAGCTCACCTCCTCCAGGAGGCTTTCCCAGACTGAGCCCCTTCCTTCCTCTCCCCTCGCCCCCCTCTCCATCCCCCCATCTTACCTCCTTCCCTTCCCCACAGCACCTGTATATATGTATATATGCTTGTACATATTTATTACTCTATTTATTTATTTATTTATTTTACTTGTACATATCTATTCTATTTATTCTATTTTGTTAGTATGTTTGGTTTTGTTCTCTGTCTCCCGCTTTTAGACTGTGAGCCCACTGTTGGGTAGGGACTGTCTCTATATGTTGCCAACTTGTACTCCCCAAGCGCTTAGTACAGTGCTCTGCACACAGTAAGCGCTCAATAAATACGATTGATGATGATGATCAGGCAGATAATTACTCTCTCCCACTTCAAAGTCTTATTGAAGGCACATCTCCTTCGGG
Source organism: Tachyglossus aculeatus (assembly GCF_015852505.1). Classification (NCBI taxonomy): domain Eukaryota; kingdom Metazoa; phylum Chordata; class Mammalia; order Monotremata; family Tachyglossidae; genus Tachyglossus; species Tachyglossus aculeatus. The sequence continues at coordinate 2,937,036 of NC_052069.1, read as the reverse complement.
AAGTCTTCCCTGACTGTGAGCCTCCCTCTTTTCTTCTCCCACTCCCTTCTACGCCACTCATGCCTGCTCCTTCATTCCCTTCTTTCCTTTCCCCACAGTTTGTCTTGTTTTATGCTGTCGAGTTGTCTCCAACCCATTGGGACTGTGTCCAACCCAACTTGCTTGAATCCACCCCAGCGCTTAGTACAGTGCCTGGCACATAGTAAGCTCCTTATAAATTCATTCGATCGTATTTACTGAGCGCTTACTGTGTGCAGAGTATAAATGCCATTATTACTTTTATTATTCATGCATATTAATATCTGTATGCGCTTACTGTGTGCAGAGTATAAATGTCATTATTACTTTTATTATTTATGCATATTAATATCTGTCCCCCTTCTCCAAACTGTAAGCTCACTGTGGGCAGGGAAAGTGTCTGTTTATTGTTACATTGTACTCTCCCAAGTGGAGAGTAAACATAGTACATATTGTGAACATAGTAAGCACTTAGAAGAGCAGCATGGCTCAGTGGAAAGAGCACGGGCTTGGGAGTCAGAGGTCATGGGTTCAAATCCCGGCTCCGCCGCTTGTCAGCTGTGTGATTTCGGGCAAGTCACTTAACTTCTCTGGGCCTCAGTTCCCTCATCTGTAAAATGGGGATTAAGACTGTGAGCCCCACATGGGACAACCTGATCACCTTGTATCCTTCCTGGCACTTAGAACAGTGCTTTGCACATAGTAAGCACTTAACAAATACCATTATTATTATTTTTATTATTATAAATACGACTGAATGAATGAACGTAGATACCCGAGATTCCACTTGAACTGTTGCCACTTGTAACAAAAACAAAATTGCTCAGCAGGCTGAAACAGTTTGTTTAATCTTTATGAAATCCCTGAACACCGGTATTGTTAACATGGGTGATTTCATTTTTACTTTGGCAAAGGGAATCCCACCATCATCATCATAATGATAATGATATTTGTTAAGCACTTACCATGTGCCAAGCACTGTTCTACGCACTGGGATAGATAAAAGGTCATGAGGTTGTCCCAAATGGGGCTCACAATCTTAATTCCCATTTGACGGATGAGGTAACTGAGGCACGGAGAAGTTAAGTGCCTTGCCCAAAGTCATACAGCTGACAAGTGGTGGGGCCGGGATTAGAACCCACGACCCCTGACTCCCAAGCCCGGGCTCTTTCCATTAAGCAGCGCTGATGGAGTGCCTTTGATGATAACAATAATAATAATAATAATAATAATAACGGTATACCACGAGCATGAGACATGAGCAGAGAATGACATTTTGGAAAAATGATCGGGGTCGCAAAGTGAAGTAATAAAAATAACAATTGTGGTATTTGTTAAGTGCTTACTATGCGCCAGGCACTGTACTAAGCGCTGGGGTAGATCCAATCAAATCAGGTTGCAGGCAGTCCCCGTCCCACATGGGGCTCACAGTCTTAATCCCCATTTAATGGATGAGGTAACTGAGGCATAGAGAAGTGAAGTGACTTGCCCAAAGTCACACAGCTGATAAGTGGCGTAGCCAGGATTAGAACCCTTGACCTCTGACTCCCAAGCCTGCTGCGCTCTTTCCACTGAGCCACGCTGCTTCATATAATCAATATAATTTAGACTGTGAGCCCACTGTTGGGTAGGGACCGTCTCTATATGTTGCCAACTTGTACTTCCCAAGCGCTTAGTACAGTGCTCTGCACACAGTAAGCGCTCAATAAATACGATTGATGATGATGATATAATCCTCTGGCACCTGCCTGGGACAAGACAATCTAAAACGGCTGGAAGATCGATTCCTGACTGACATCTCTGTAAAACAGAACACCCAATCAATCAGCGTGGCCTAATGGCTAGAGCCCAGGCCTGGCAGTCCGAAGGACCTGGGTTCAAATCCCAGCTCCGCCAATTGTCAGCTGTGTGACTTTGGGCAAGTCACTTCACTTCTCTGGGCCTCAGTTACCTCACCTGTAAAATGAGGATTAAGACCGTGAGCCCCACGTGGGACATGGACTGCGTCCAATCTGATTAGTTTGCATCTACTCCAGTGCTTAATATAGTGTTTAGCACACAGTAAGCATTTAAATACCACAATTATTATTATTATCCATCAAAGGTGCCTTCTGCGTGCACCAGGAAATTTCAGCAAGCGTTCATAAAATCGGGTAACTCACACTCTTCTCTAGACTGTAAGCTCGTCCTGAGCAGGGAATGTGTCTGTTTGTTATTGCATTGCACTCTCCCAAGCACTTAGCAGAGTGCTTTGCACACAGTAAACACCCAATAAATATGATTCATCATCAATCATATTTATTGAGCGCTTACTGTGTGCAGAGCACTGTCCTAAGCGCTTGAGCACTGTACTAAGCGCTTGTATTAAATGAATTCTCCGCTAGCAGTGGGAGGGGAATGTCTCTCAATAGGGCCTGTAGCTTATGTCTGTTTGTTATTGTATTGCACTCTCCCAAGCACTTAGTAGACTGCTTTGCACACAGTAAGCACCCAAAAAATATGAATAAATGAACAAATTCTCTGCTAGCAGTGGGAGGGGAATGTCTCTCAGTGGGGCCTGTAGCTCAATCATTCAATTTTCCAGGTGAGCAGTTTCAGAGAAGAAATCTGGAGATCAATCAATCAATCAATCAATCGTATTTATTGAGCGCTTACTATGTGCAGAGCACTGTACTAAGCGCTTGGGAAGCACAAATTGACAACATATGGAGACAGTCCCTACCCAACAGTGGGCTCACAGTCTAAAAGGGGGAGACAGAGCACAAAACCAAACATACTAACAAAATAAAATAAATAGAATAGGTATGTACAAGTAAAATAAATAAATAAATAATAAATAAATAATAAATAAATAAATATAAATAAATAAATAAATAGATAGATAGATAGATAGATAGAGATGGCCTGTAACTTTCCGAAAGCCACAAATGCAGTTTTACTGGCAGAAATTTCAACTGAGTTGAAACCTCAACCCTGAGCAGTGTGGCTCAGCGGAAAGAGCCCAGGCTTGGGACTCAGAGATCACGGGCTCTAATACGGCTCCGCCACTTGTCAGCTGTGTGACTTGGGGCAAGTCACTTAACTTCTCCGTGCCTCAGTTACCTTATCTGCAAAATGGGGATTAATAATAATAATAATAATAACGATGGCATTTGTTAAGCGCTTACTATGTGCAGAGCACTGTTCTAAGCGCTGGGGGGATACAAGGTGATCAAGTTGTCCCACGTGGGGCTTACAGTCTTAATCCCCATTTTACAGATGAGGGAACTGAGGCTCAGAGAAGTTAAGTGACTTGCCCAAGGTCACACAGCAGACATGTGGCGGAGTAGGGACTCGAACCCATGACCTCTGACTCCAAAGCCCGTGCTCTTTCCAATAATCCACACGGCTTCTCTGTGATTAAGACTGTGAGCCCCGTTAGTCTCTTTTAGACTGTGAGCCCACTGTTGGGAAGGGACTGTCTCTATACGTTGCCAATTTGTACTTCCCAAGCGCTTAGTACAGTGCTCTGCACATAGTAAGCGCTCAATAAATACGATTGATGATGATGATGATGATGATGACTGTGAGCCTCACTGGGACAACCTGATGACCTTGTATCCTCCCCCAGCTTTTAGAACAGTGCTTGGCACACAGTAAGCGCTTAACAAATGCCATCATCATTATTATTATATTATCTTTAAATGAATGAAACTTTGAGCTCAGAATCGATCACCAATGATATTCATTGGCCAACTAGATGTAGTACACCATTCTAAACCCCGGCAGAGAGTACAACAGAACTCAGAGAAATGATCCCTGCTCTCAGGAAGCTTTATCTTCTAGTGGGGAAGATAAAGAGAAACATAAATTACAGACAAGAGGACGTAATACTGGAGTATAAATCAATCCAGCGATAAATGGTATTTCTTGAGTGCTGGCCGTCGGCATGGTAAGCGCTCAGTAAGTACCACCAGAGTGGCAGTGTGGTGGAGTGGGAAAGCAGCGGCCCTTGCTCTGCCACAAGTCCACTCTGAGGCCGTAAGCAAGTCGCTTCCCCTCCCTGTGCCTCGGTTTCCCCATCTGTACAATGAGCATAATAATGATGGTATTTGTGAAGCGCTTACTACACGCCACACAGTGTACTAAGCGCTGGGGTGGATACAGGCTCTACAAAGAAATGAGAATGAGTGAGTAGGTTGGCTTGCCAGGAATGAAGTGTGCCATCTGGAGTGTGCTGGAAAAAGAGGATAAGTTATAAATAATAACAATGATGGTATTTGTTAAGCGCTTACTATGTGCTAATAACAGTTCTAAGCACTGGGGTAGATACAAAGTCATCAGGTTGTACCAAATGGGGCTCGCAATCTTAATCCTCATTTGACAGATGAGGTAACTGAGGCCCAGAGAAGTGAAATGACTTGCCCAAAGTCACACAGCTGACAAGTGGCGGAGCAGGGATTAGAACCCAGGACCTCTGACTCCCAAGCCCGGGCTCTTTCCACTAAGCCACTCTGATGGAGTGCCTTTAATAATAACAGTAATAATTATAATAATAATAAAATGCTATACCATGAGCATCAGACATGAGCACAGAATGATACTTTGGAAAAATAATCGGTGTCGCAGAGTGAACAAATAATAACAGTGGTATTTGTTAAGTGCTTACCATGTGCCAGGCACTGTACTAAGCGCTGGGGTAAATCCAATCAAATCAGACTGGACACAGTCCCTGTCCCACATGGGGCTCCCAGCCTTAATCCCCATTTTACAGATAAGGCAGCAGAGGCCCAGAGAAGGAAAGTGATTTGCCCAAGGTCACACAGAGACAAGTGGCGGAGCCAGGATTAGAACCCAGGTCCTTCTGATTCCCAGGACCACGTGTTATCCCCTAGGCCATGCTATGGACCGGAGAGGGGCGAGGCTGGAGGCAGGGAGATCAGCCAGGAGGCTGGTCTCAAGGCAGGATACCTTGATGGAAATAGAGGGGTGGTTTAGATGGAAAAGAAGGGGTGGGGTCTAATCAATCAATCGTATTTATTGAGTGCTTACTGTGTGCAGAGCACTGTACTAAGCGCTTGGGAAGTACAAGTCTTCAAGGGTTGAGGAGGTGGAACAAGAAGGGGAAATCAAGGCTAACGTCAACGTTACGGGATTGAGAGGGGGGCTAGATGGTGGCGATGCCAACCGGCAAGATTTTGGAAGGACGATGAAGATCTCGGTTCTGAATACGTTGAGTTTGAGATAATAATAATAATAATGATGGTATTTATTGAGTGCTTACTAGGTGCAAAGCACTGTTCTAAGTGCTGGGGAGGTTACAAGGTGATCAGGTTGTCCCACGGGGGGCTCACAGTCTTCATCCCCATTTTACAGATAACAATAATAATGATGGCATTTGTTAAGTGCTTACTATGTGCAAAGCACTGTTCTAAGCGCTGGGGAGGTTACAAGGTGATCAGGTTGTCCCACGGGGGGCTCACAGTCTTCATCCCCATTTTACAGATAATAATAATAATGATGGCATTTGTTAAGTGCTTACGATGTGCAAAGCACTGTTCTAAGCGCTGGGGAGGATACAAGGTGATCAGGTTGTCCCACGGGGGGCTCACAGTCTTCATCCCCATTTTACAGATAATAATAATAATGATGGCATTTGTTAAGTGCTTACTATGTGCAAAGCACTGTTCTAAGCGCTGGGGAGGTTACAAGGTGATCAGGTTGTCCCACGGGGGGCTCACAGTCTTAATCCCCATTTTACAGATGAGGGAACTGAGGCACAGAGAACTGAAGTGTCTTGCCCAAGGTCACACAGCAGACGTGGCGGAGTAGGAATTCGAACCCATGACCTCTGACTCCAAAGCCCGGGCTGTTTCCACTGAGCCACGTTGCTTCCCTGCAGGGTGTCAATTTCGAGGTGTGCTGCAGCAAAAGGAACCATGGGATTATAGAAGAGGAAAGAAATCAGGTCTAGCAAAGTAGATCGAAAGAGAAATTTGGACTCTCTGCAAAATAGACTTGCATAGCACTACCAGAAGGAAATACATAGCAGAAGTATTTTAGTCTTCTACCAAAGAGAAACAAATGTCAAAAGAAGGCTGTGTTGAAAGGCAGATTTATTCTCATCCTACTTGTGAAAACGATGCAAGTCAATAAATGCATCTTCAGCCACAGAGTTCTGTAAGGCGAGGGATTTTATCCGCCGAAAAAAAGGTTGAACCGAAAATGTAAACTACCTCTTCGGAGTGCATCTGTGACTCTCAGAAAGATATTGATTTCCTTAAAGGAGCCACTGCCCTGAATTGGCTCAGTGGAAAGAGCCCGGGCTTTGGAGTCAGAGGCCATGGGTTCAAATTCCGGCTCCGCCAATTGTCAGCTGCGTGACTTTGGGTAAGTCACTTCATTTCTCTGGGCCTCAGTTACCTCGCCTGTAAAATGGGGATTAAGACTGTGAGCTCCCTGTGGGACAACCTGATCACCTCGTAATTTCCCCAGCGCTTAGAACAGTGCTTTGCACATAGTAAGTGCTTAATAAATGCCATCACTACTTCATTTCTCTGGGCCTCAGTTACCTCACCTGTAAAATGGGGATTAAGACTGTGAGCTCCCTGTGGGGCAACCTGATCACCTTGTAACCTCTTAGAACAGTGTTTTGCACATAGTAAGTGCTTAATAAATGCCATTATTATTATTAAACCGCTGGTCTAGACCTAACTGGAAACATTCCTATTCAAGTGGACGGAGTGTATGCACTAAATTTCAGCAATTTTCTCTGCTACCCGGGCAGACGCCTAGCCTCACTAAAAAGATCGTGTGATCACTAACTGATTCTACAAACGGTAGCTTTATAATCGGATTACTGAGTGCTTACTGTGTGCAGAGCACTGTACTAAGCGCTTGGGAAGTACAAGTTGGCAACATATAGAGACAGTCCCTACCCAACAGCGGGCTCACAGTCTAGAAAGGGGACACAGACAACAAAACAAAACATATTAACAAAATAAAATCAATCAATCAATCAATCAATCAATCGTATTTATTGAGCGCTTACTATGTGCACAGCACTGTACTAAGCGCTTGGGAAGTACAAACTGGCAACACATAGAGACAGTCCCTACCCAACAGTGGGCTCACAGTCTAAAAGGGGGAGACAGAGAACAGAACCAAACATACCAACAAAATAAAATAAATAGGATAGAAATGTACAAGTAAAATAAATAAATAAATAAATAAATAGAGTAATAAATATGTACAACCATATATACATATATACAGGTGCTGTGGGGAAGGGAAGGAGGTAAGATGGGGGGATGGAGAGGGGGAGAAGAATGAATATGTGCAAGTAGAATAAATAAATAAATAAATAAATAAATAAATAAATAAATAAATAGAGTAATAAATACGTACAAATCACTAGTGATTATCGGGAGGGTCTTCTCACCAATTTAGAAACCAAAGGAGATATGAATCCAAGACGCCTCGTTCAAGACCCGAGACCCATCAGGGCTTTCTTTTTTGCACCTATGATTTCTGCCGTAAAACTCCATAGGGACTGTCTCTATATGTTGCCAATTTGTACTTCCCAAGCGCTTAGTACAGTGCTCTGCACATAGTAAGCGCTCAATAAATACGATTGATGAGGATGACCCCTAAAATGAGAGAGCTAATCATTCCAAGCTTTTATTGTAAGAGATCACTGGGTTAGCTGTCAGCCTCACTGGAGAGCAGAGTTGTCCGTGAGAAGCAGAGTGGCATAGGGGAAACAGCCCAGGCCTGAGAGTCAGAGGACCTGAGTTCTAATCCCAGCTCCGCCACTTGTCTGCTGCGTGACCTTGGGCAAGTGACTTAGCTTCTCTGTGCCTCAGTTCCCTGTATTCAGTACAGTGCTTGGAGCATAGGAAGTGCTTAATGAATACCCATCCCTCCCGCCTTACCTCCTTCCCCTCCCCACAGCACCTGTATATATGTACATATGTTTGTACGTATTTATTACTCTATTTATTTATCTATTTGTACATATTTATCTTATTTATTTTATTTTGTTAATATGTTTTGGTTTGTTGTCTGTCTCCCCCTTCTAGACTGTGAGCCTGCTGTTGGGTAGGGACCATCTCTATATGTTGTCAACTTGTACTTCCCAAGCGCTTAGTACAGTGCTCTGCACACAGTAAGAGCTCAATAAATACGATTGAATGAATGAAGGGACCATCTCTATATGTTGCCAACTTGTACTTCCCAAGTGCTTAGTACAGTGCTCTGCACACAGTAAGTGCTCAATAAATACTATTGAATGAATGAATGAATGAATACTACAATTATTATTATTAGTAGTATTTTTATCATGAAAGACTCAATGAAGCAAAGCCACAAAATACCATATTTCCACACATTACTGCCCCATTTTTTGGTGTGTAATTTTTGCAGCCCTAAAACAGTTTAAGGGGCTTATGCTGAGCAGGCTGCTTCATTCCTTCCAGGAATCATCTTTCATTTCTTCATCATCATCACTTAACTTCCCTATTCCTTAGTCCCCTCAACTGCAAAATCGGGATTCAATACTTGTTCATTCATCCATTCAATCGTATTTATTGAACGCTTACTGTGTGCAGAGCACTGTACTAAGCCCTATGGGAAGTACAAGTTGGCAACGTATAGAGACGGTCCCTACCCAACAGCGGGCTCACAGTCTAGAAGGGGGAGACAGAGAACAAAACCAAACAAATTAACAAAATAAAATAGAATAGTAAATATGTACAAGTAAAATAGAGTAATAAATATGTACAAACATATATACAGGTGCTATGGGGAGGGAAGGAGGCAGGGCAGGGGGATGGGGAGGGGGAGAGGAAAGAGGGGGCTCAGTGTGGGAAGGCCTCCTGGAGGAGGTGAGCTCTCAGTAGGGCTTTGAAGGGAGGTAGAGAGCTAGCTTGGCGGATGTGTGGAGGGAGGGAATTCCAGGACAGGGGGAGGACGTGGGCCGGGGGTCGACGGTGGGACGGGTGAGAACGAGGCCCAGTGAGGGGGTGAGCGGCGGCAGAGGAGTGGAGGGTGCGGGCTGGGATGGAGAAGGAGAGAAGGGAGGTGAGGTAGGAGGGGGCGAGGTGATGGACAGCCTGGAAGCTGAGAGCGAGGAGTTTTTGCCTGATGCGTAGGTTGATTGGTAGCCACTGGAGATTTTTGAGGAGGGGAGTAACATGCCCAGAGCATTTCTGCACAAAGATGATCCGGGCAGCAGCGTGAAGTACAGATTGAGCCCCATGATGGGCCTGATTATCTTTCACCTACCCCGGCATTTAATAAAGTTCTTGGCACATAGTAAGCGCTTCACGAATACCACGGTTATCGTTATTATCATCATTATTGTTATCACCCTCTGTGGCTGACTAAAGCGTCGTATCTGGTCTTGCCAGATAAGCTGGCTGATGGTGAGTCCTCACCTCCTCCAAGAGGCCTTGCTAGAATAAGCCCCCCTTTTCCTCAGCTCCCCTTCCCACCCACATCACCTCAACTCACTCCCTTTGCTCCTCCCCCCCACCACACAGCATGTATGCATTTATGTATATATGTATAGTTCTATTTATTTATATTGATGTCTGTATTCTTGTTTTGATGTGTACGTATCTATAATTTTATTTATTTATATCGATGCCTGTTTACTTGTTTTATGTCTGTCTTCCCCCTTCTGGACTGTAAGCCCTGTGCGGGCAGAGATTGTCTCTCAATTGCTGAAATGTAGTTTCGAAGTGCTAGGTACAGTGCTCTGCACACAGTACGTGCTCGGTAAATACAATAAATAAGTACAGAGAAGCAGCGTGGCTCAGTGGAAAGAGCCTGGGCTTTGGAGTCAGAGGTCACGGGTTCAAATCACAGCTCTGCCAATTGTCAGCTGTGTGACTTCGGGCAAGTCACTTCACTTCTCTGGGCCTCAGTTCCCTCATCTGTAAAACGGGGATGAAGACTGTGAGCCCCACGTGGGACAACCTGATCACCTTGTAACCTCCCCAGCGCTTAGAAGAGTGCTTTGTACATAGAAAGCGCTTAATAAATGCTGCTATTATTATTATTGTTGTTATTATTATTAATTGAATGAATGAGTCCATCTGCGGATCAGAGGGTCACGGTGAGAATCACCTCAGCTCATGTACATGAGAACTCAGCCGGGAAATTGGAGAGTTACGGTGAGAATCCCTTGAGCCTGTGCACATGAGAATACAGCCCGGGGATCCAATCTGACCCCCGGCCGTTTGGGTGAGCTTTGCTCCAGTTGTTAAGAGGGGATAATAATAATAACGATGGTATTTGTTAAGCGCTTACTATGTGCCAAGCACCGTTCTAAGCACTGGGGGAGATACAAGGTAATCAGGTTGTCCTCCGTGGGGCTCACGGCCTCAATCCCTATTTTACAGATGAGGTAACTGAGGCCCAGAGAAGTGAAGTGACTTGCCCAAAGTCACACAGCTGACGAGTGGCAAAGCCGGGATTTGAACCCATAATCTCTGACTCCAAAGCCCGTGCTCTTTCCACTGGGCCACGCTGTATATGTTAAGCACTTATTAAGTGCCAAGCATTGTTCTAAGCACTGGGGTAGATACACGCTAATCAGGTTGTCCCATGTGGGGCTCACAGTCTTAATCCCCATGTGACAGACGAGGTAACTGAGGCACAGAGAAGTGAAGTGACTTGCCCAAAGTCACGCAGCTGATAAATGGAGGGGCCAGAATTAGAACCCACGACCTCTGACTCCCAAACCTGGGCTCTTGCGGGGGATAACTAATCCAACACTCTAGTCTCCAAACGGATCTTTAGTCCATCTCCCCTATGTCGTCAATCAGTCAATGGTATTTACTGAGCGCTTACTGTGTGCGGAGCACTGTACTAAGCACTTGGGAGAGTACAATATAATAGAGTTGGTAGACACGTTCCCTGCCTACATCGAGCTTGCGATTTAGAGGTCGCAAAGCTATCTACCCAATGTATAAGTCTGTGCAACCCCTGCAATTGGTGCATAGCACGTAGTCTGAAGAAATTACATTTTTGTGCCTGTCTAAGGGAAGGAGCCCCTGAAAAACTGAGTCTATTTAAAAGACACTCCATCTGCAGCATCTCTTACAAAAAAAATTGTAAGAGATCTCTTACAAATTGTTGCCAACTCGTACTTCCCAAGCGCTTAGTACAGTGCTCTGCACACAATAAGCGCTCAATAAATACGATTGATTGATTGATTGATTAAAACAACAAATAAAACAATGTGCGCTTTCAGCAGACCTATTTTCCTCACTGACTCAAGAAAAGTGGCTATCAGTTTGGCAAAACACGGTACAAGAATCTCAGACCCAAATTCCTTCAATAAATTAGGATTAACTGCGTTTAAGTGTGCCATTTCTGAATTCTAAAGCGTACTCCCGCTAATCCGATATATGCTATGCAAACCTGACTTCACTGACTTGCTGTACAAAAATGATAGGTGGCTACGTGAAAATTAGTGGTTGCTTTCTTAAGGTTTAGAAGTGTTTCACAGGATCCGATTTTTATGCAAACAAGACCGGCTATCAAACTGTCAATCATCTAGGAAATCATACAGCTAAATTACTAGGAAAAGGAGATTTAAACCCATTAAATTAAATCTTTGCCTCTACTATAAACATTTTTATCTCAGCATTATCATGAATTCTCCACTTACCTAAACCCAAGTTAGGAGCTTGCTGGATTGAAAAAATAACTGTTTACACACCCAACATTAAATAAAAACAGGTATTTGGAATTTTTGTTGATTGTCACCCGAAGGCAAAATATTCTTTGTAAGAATACACCTCAGAGCACAATACCAGATTTCAATACTGGCAGTTCGATACTCTGCCGTTTGAAACGCATGCTATTTCTCATGAATGAAACTATAAATGTTTTACTTGGGATCTGTGCGTTTGAAGTTGAATCATTTAAATCAACGAACAATCATATTTTTTTAGCGCTCACTGTGTGCAGAGTACTGTACTAAATCAATCAATCAATCATATTTATTGAGCGCTTACTGTGTGCAGAGCACTGTACTAAGCGCTTGGGAAGTACAAGTTGGCAACACATAGAGACGGTCCCTACCCGACAGTGGGCTCACAGTCTAGTACTAAACACTTGGAAGAGTACAATATAACAGAATTGGCAGTATACGTATTCTGATCAATAAAATATGAAACATTAAATTGTGTTGGATCATCAGGCCAAGGTTTTAATAGATAGTAGATACAGGAAAGAGAGTAATTTCTGGAAAACTATAGTTCTATGCAGCACGACGGATTCGGCAATCACGACAAATCTTTGACAAAGAATTTAAAGTGGTTAACTCAAACGGCTTCTCGTCCTAAAGGAAACAAAGGCATAGAAAAATAGCCAACAGGGATGTGACTGCCTTCTATACTCCTAACGCCTTTGAAAACCGCAGGTCTAGAAATGAAAAGAGCCGGATCTTTTAGGATTGGGATTAAGAACCACCCAATTTCGGACGCTACAGAAAAGTGTCCGTTTAAATGCAGCAGGCCATTCGATTTCAGAAACGCCGGCCGGCTGCACAGTCTGCTGCATAATATGAACTAGAACCTCCGAATAATCCTGAACGTGAAGGCACTGAAGCGAATCGCTTCCGATAAAAGAGTCCCAGCTTATCAATCAATCAATCGTATTTATTGAGCGCTTACGGTGTGCAGAGCACTGTACTAAGCGCTTGGGAAGTACAAGTTGGCAACATATAGAGACAGTCCCTACCCAACAGTGGGCTCACAGTCTAAAAGGGGGGAGACAATATCTTTAAAATATCTGTCGGGGCCCAAGCTCTCCAAAGAAAGCCGTCGAGGGAGGGAATTTGTGTGATGAATCGTAAGCGAGCAAATCGATGTAAGAAAAGTGGGGTTGGCATGAATGCTCCTTAAGTTTTCACAGGAGCCGAAAGATCTCAGTGCTTGGCACACAGTAAGCGCTTCAACAAATGCCATCATCCATCATTATTATTATTATTATTATCTCATGGCTCCTGCAGAGTTACATCGGGTGGCTTACCTGCTCGTCGTAAGAGACGTATGTTTCGCTGGATAACGACTTCTCCAGATTCATCTTCACCGTCGGCCTGACGCCCGGAGCTCAGACCAAACCACTTGACACGATACCATGCCCGTGCATGTCGGAAAGTTAAGAGAGTTCCCGCCCCAAGTTCCATTTAGCTGCCGACCTGTTACCCATGGCAACGGGATCCAGCGGGAAGCCGGGCTTCCTCAAGGATTCGGATTCGCGCTCAATTCCCTCTCACGGAGAGCAAGCCCGGCTTATGGGACATCAGGCTATGATTTCATTTTTCATCACCTCCTGCAACAAGTCAGAAGGATGAACTTTGGGTTGTCGTGGAGGGTTCTGCGGTGGATAAGACCGGGCCTCTGTGTGGAAGTGGCTTTTAGGGGACAGTGAGGCGTGGTGTGATATTAATTAGAATCACGCTCCTCTCGTAAGCTTCTTCGTGTGAGTGGCTTCCTCGGGGCCGACCTCTAAAACCCGACGCGTCACCGATTTAGCGGCTTCTGGTTTTTTCCCTCTGGGCTTCCGAGTATTTGATCAACTGAAACTCGGTTTAGTGATTCATGGCTACGGCTTGGAGTACACTGCCTTAAAAATGGAATTTCAAAAAAAAAAAAATTACCTGTTCTGCTTTTTCTTTTTTCTTTAGCAGTTCCACTTTGGTTTTTTTACTTCCTGCTCTTTTAGAACACTACATTTAAAAAATTAGTGCCACCCCCACCTCCAAAACTGAAACTTTATAGGATTTTAACCCGGAATGTAGAAAAGAAGCAGCGTGGCCTAATAGATAGAGCATAGGCCTCAGAGTCCGAAGGACCTGGGTTCTAATCCCTGCTCCGCCCCATGTCTGCTGTGTGACCTCGAGTGACTCACCTCACTTCTCTGGGCCTTGGTTACCTCATCTGTAAAATGGAGATTAAGACTGTGAGCCCCACATGGGACACGGATTTGTGCCCAACCTGATTCGCTTATATCCATCCAAGTGCTTAATACAGTGCATGGTACACAGTAAGCACTTTTCAAATACCATAAATAAATAGCGGTGAAGGATGTTTGCTCCATTTTACTTACTATTGGATCTTAAAAGCAGTGTGGCTTAGTGGAAAGAGCAGGGGCTTGGGAGTCAGAGGTCATGGGTTCAAATCCCGGCTCCGCCACTTCTCAGCTGTGTGACTTTGGGAAAGTCATATAACTTCTCTATGCCTTGGTTACCTCATCTGTAAAATGGGGATTAAGCCACACGTGGGACAACCTGATAACCTTGTATCTACCCCAGCGCTTAGAGTGCTTGGCACTTAGTAAGCGCTTAACATATACCATCATCATCATTACCTTGTATCTACCCCAGAGCTTAGAACAGAGCTTGGCACATAGTAAGCGCTTAACAAATACCATTATTATTATTATTATTATTACTAACTTTTTTAAAGCACTGGAGAAAAAATGTTTCAAGAGACAAGGTGATGAAATTATATGATTGCACTATGCCTTAAAAATTAGCAAATTAGTGTTCAAGCCCGTTGTTGGGTAGGGACCATCTCTATATGTTGCCAACTTGTACTTCCTAAGCGCTTAGTACAGGGCTCTGCACACAGTAAGCGTTCAATAAATACGACTGAATGAATAAAACCGGGAAGACTTTGTTATAAAAGGGCATACGGGAGAGAGAGGATACAGAGGGGAAAGAGGAGAAAAAGGAAAGAGAGAAAAGGGGCGAGGGAAAGGGGAGGAGACAAAATCTTTAAGACATCTTGTGGCCAAGCATAAAGGACTTAAAAAAAGCATCAACAATATACTGAATTACACAAATGTAACACAAATGGAGCCAGCTCCCAAATTCTGCACAACTCCTCCAAGAGGCCTTCCCTGACTAAACCGCCCTTTCCCATTCTCCCCATAATAATAATAATAATAATTATAGCATTTATTAAGCACTTAATATGTGCAAAGCACTATTCTAAGTGCTGGGGAGGTTACATGGTGATCAGGTTGTCCCATGGGGGGCTCACAGTCTTAATCCCCATTTTACAGATGAGGTAACTGAGGTGCAGAGAAGTTAAGTGACTTGCCCAAAATCACACACCTGACAAGTGGGGGAGCCAGGATTTGAACCCATGACCTCTGACTCCAAAGCCCGGGCTCTTTCCACTGAACCACGTTGCTTCTCTGCACACACTGAGTGAATGAATGAATGACATATTCTGTGTTTAGTAATTTTAAGGCCTTGTTCTGCACTATGGGCAGTGTACGTGCACTCTAAGTGTTGGGCACACAAAAGTGTGTGCACTCCAGCCATTCACTCATACATTCATATATATTCATTCATTCAATCGTATTTATTGAACGCTGTGTGCAGCACACTGTACTAAGCACTTGGGAAGTACAAGTCGGCAGCATATAGAGACGGTCCCTATCCAACAACGGGCTCATATTTATTGAGTGCTTACTGTGTGCAGAGCACTATACTAAGCACTTGGAAAGCACAATTCAACAGCAAAGAGAGACAATTCCTGCCCACAATGGGCTCACAGTCTAGAAGAGGGGACACAGACATCAAAGCAAGGAAACAGGCATCAATAGCAGCGATGTAAATAAACAGAATTATAGATATATACACATCATTAATTAAATAAATACAATTATAAATTTGTACATATATACACACAAGTGATGAGGGGTGGAGAGGGGGGTAAAGCAGAGGGAGCAGGTGGGGACAATGGGGAGGGGAGGGGGAGTTGAGGAAAAGGGGGGCTTAGTCTGGGAAGGCCTCCCGGAGGAGGTGAGCTGTCAGTAGGGTTTTGAAGTGGGGGAAAGTGTGCTAGTTTGGCAGATTTGAGGAGGAAGGGCATTCCAGGCCAGAGGCAGGATGTGGGCCAGGGCTCGACGGCGGGACAGGAGAGAACGAGGCCCAGTGTGGATGTTAGCGGCGGAAGAGAGGAGCAGAGTGTGTGGACTGGGATGGAGAAGGAGAGAAGGGAGGGGTGGTAGGCGGGGGCGAGGGGATGGACAGCCATGAAGCCAAGAGTAAGGAGTTTTTGCTTGATACATAGGTTAACTGGCAGCCACTGGAGATTTTTGAGGAGGAGAGTGACATGCCCAGAGCGTTTCTGTAGAAAGAGAATCCGGGCGGCAGAGTGAAGTACAGACTGAAGTGGGGAGAGGCAGGAGGTTGGGAGGTCAGAAAGGAGGCTGATTCAGGAATCCAGTCGGGATATGATAAGTGATTGTACTAACTTGGTAGTGGTTTGGATGGAGAAGAAAGGGCGGATCTTGGAGATGATGTGAAGGTGAGACTGGCAGATTTTGGTGACAGATTGGATATGTGGGGTGAACGAGAGAGCGGAGTCAAGGATGACACCCAGGTAAATGCATTTTGGGTGTTGGGTAGTCATTCATTCATTCAATCATATTTATTGCGTGCTTATTGTGTGCAGAGCACTGTACTAAGCACTTGGAAAGTTCAATACAGCAATAAAGAAAGACAATCCCTGCCCACAGCAGGCTCGCTGGAGTAGGAGATGAGTGAAGTGAGATAGGATGAGGCAAGTTGATTGAGTGCTTTAAAGCCAATGATGAGTGTTTAGGGCCAGGCTATCCACATAATATAAAAATTGTGGTATTTCTTAAGGGCTTACTATGTGTCAAGCCCTGTTCTAAGCCCCGGGGTAGATACAAAATAATCAGGTTGAACACAATATGCCACTGATTGATTTCTCATCACTGTTTAATGATTTCAGATTGGGATCGCACATCATAAAAGTGATCCTGCTTTTTGATTTCCCCTTTAAGTCTGTGTTTCCTGATTTAATTTGGCAAAACAGCCCCTTGGGACAGTTCTGCAGTCCTCCTGGATAATCCTTGAGTTTTCCATTTCTCTTTTAACCCTTTGGGATTTCAATGTTCTGCAGTCCTCCTGGATAATCCTTGAGTTTTCCATTTCTCTTTTAACCCTTTGGGATTTCAACATTCCCTGCAATTGGTTCCAAACACCTTTAAGCCAAGTATCTAGTGATAGTGTCCCCCAATCTGCCTGATGAGTCTGAAATGTCCTACCCCTATACGAGTCCAAAGTCACATCTTGTTTTAAAGTTGTTTAGGAAGGCGGACAGAACCCGCTCAAGGGGCCTGGGATGGTTGAAACCTGCTGCAACTCTCTCAGGCTCTTAAATTGCTAGAAACGAACTAACACGCACCAGGTGCTTTCTCAAAAGTTGAAGCCATTTGGAGTTGCTAAAGCACAACACACAAAGATCACGACAACTGGAAGTCTTAACACATTTACAGCCGACAGAGAGAAGATTGAAAGCGCTGACAATTTTTCTCTCCTGGGATCGATAATTAATAATAAAGGAAAGAAATTCGCAGAAGATTGGGAAGATTCGCTCTGAAGAGCCCGGAAAAAGTCATGAAATATGCTGATGTAACAGTTGCCACAAAAATACAAACTGTCAACTCTATTGTGTTTCCAGTGACAATGTATGGATCCGAAAGCTGGACGGAGAAGAAACAGGATAAAAAGAGCATCGGTTCTTTTGAAATACAGTGTTGGAGAAGGCTTTCATGGACTGCCTGAAAAACGAACAAATGGGTTTTGGAGCAAATTAAACCAACGTGGTCTTTGGAAGGCCAAATGACTCAATTTAGATTAGCACATTTTGGACACATCATCTGGAGGGCTAAGTCTTTGGAAAGACACTAATGCTAGGAAAAATCCAGGGAAAACGTGGAAGAGGCAGATTGGCAGCTAAATGGATAGAGACCATAACAACGATAATGGAAGAACCGTTAGCGGGGTTACGGATCACGGCAGAAGACAGGACATCCTGGAGAAAATAGATCCATAGAGTCGCTGTGAATCGGAAATGACTCGATGGTCCTGGATAGTAATAATAAAGCACAACATAAGAAGCTGGCTTTTTTTAATGGTATACATTAAGCGTTTACTATGTGCCAGGCAGCAGTGTAGCCTAGTGGAAAAAGTATGGGCAGCCTGGGAGTCAAGGGACCTGAGTTCTAATCCCGGCTCCACCACTTGTCTCCTGTGTGGCCTTCGGCAAGTCATTTCTCTTGACTCCGTTACCTCATCTATAAAATGGGGATTAAGACTGCGAGCCTCATGGGGGAGCAGTGCTTGACGCGTAGTAAGCGCTTAACAACTACCATAACAATTAATCACAGCAATATTGAAGCCATTCTTAAACACAAATTATGTGCTAATCACTTTCCCAAACACTGAGGTAAACAGAAGATATCAGATCTCCCACACGAGGCTCATATTCTAACAGAAAAGCCCGGAGTGTGTTTTATGCCCATTTTACAGATGAGGAAACTAAGGTTCAGAGAAGTAAATGAATGAAGTGACTTTCCCAATGTCACACAGCAGATAACTGCAGAGTCAAGATTAGAACCCAGGTTGCCTGACTCCCGGGCTATGCTCTCTTCACTAGGCCACCTGTCTTTCCTTCACATTCATTCATTCGTTCAATCGTATTTATTGAGCACTTACTGTGTGCAGAGCACTATACTAAGCGCTTGGGAAGTACAAGGTTGCAACATATAGAGACGGTCCCTACCCAACAACATGAAAAGTGAATGTGCTTTTAAATATTTCCCTTTTGGATTTGCTCCTGGTTCCTTTTAATAATAATCATGATGGTATTTGTTAAGCGCTTACTATGGGCCAGGCACTCTACTAAGCGCTGGGGTGGATACAAACTGAACTGGACGTAGACCCTGTCCCATGTGGGGCTCACAGTCCCAATCCCCATTTTCCAGATGAGGGAACTGAGGCCCAGAGAAGTGAAGTGACTTGCCGAAGGTCACAGAGTAGGCAAGTGGAAGAGCTGGGATCAGAACCCATAGAAGCAGCGTGGCTCAGTGGAAAAGAGCCCGGGCTTTGGAGTCAGAGGTCATGGGTTCAAATCCCGGCTCTGCCAATTGTCAGCTGTGTGAATTTGGGCAAGTCACTTCACTTCTCTGGGCCTCAGTTCCCTCATCTGGAAAATGGGGATGAAAGACTGTGAGCCCCCCGTGGGACAACCTGATCACCTTGTAACCTCCCCAGCACTTAGAACAGTGCTTTGCACATAGTAAGCGCTTAATAAATGCCATTATTATTATTATTATTATTATTATGACCTTCTGACTCCCAGGTTCGGGCTCTATCTGCTAGGCCATGCTTTTCCCTCCCACTTTTCCCTAACTGCCTTCTGGAGCGAAAGGCGGAGGGGAAGAATGAGGGTGAGGGGACTGGGAGGGGAAGCAAGTTGACCAAACCTCAACAGACCCCCCCACTTTGGAAATGACCCTTCCCCACTTTCTCCCCGCTCCCCCTACCCCCAGTACAATCAATCAATCAATCAATCAATCAATCGTATTTATTGAGCGCTTACTATGTGCAGAGCACTGTACTAAGCGCTTGGGAAGTACAAATTGGCAAATTGACATAGAGACAGTCCCTACCCAACAGTGGGCTCACAGTCTAAAAGGGGGAGACAGAGAACAGAACCAAACATACCAACAAAATAAAATAAATAGGATAGAAATGTACAAGTAAAATAAATAAATAAATAAATAAATAGAGTAATAAATATGTACAACCATATATACATACATACAGGTGCTGTGGGGAAGGGAAGGAGGTAAGATGGGGGGATGGAGAGGAGGACGAGGGGGAGAGGAGGGAAGGGAGGGGGAGAGGAGGGAAGGGGAGAGTACAACAGAGTCAGGGTCCAATGCAAAGCTTACTAGGAAAGTCTGGCCCACATAAGCCTTTTAGACTTTTAGACTGTGAGCCCACTGTTGGGTAGGGACCGTCTCTATATGTTGCAAACTTGCACTTCCCAAGCGCTTAGTACAGTGCTCTGCACACAGTAAGCGCTCAATAAATACGATTGATGACTGATGATAAGCCTCTCTAAAGGTCCCGAACGATGCTCGTACCAAATGAAGACTCATTCATTCATTCGCATTTATCGAGCACTTACTGTGTGCAAAGCACTGTTTTAAGCGCCGGGGAGAGTACAATATAAAACTATACGGTCGCATTAGATGACTTCACACATTCCCCGCTCCGTCTCGTCAACTCATCAGGGTGCTTGGGGCTGGCTTTAGCCAGTTGGCTCATGGAAAATTGGTCATCTAATAATCATAATTATTCATTCATTCATTCATTCGTTCAATCGTATTTATTGAGCGCTTACTGTGTGCAGGGCACTGTACTAAGCGCTTGGGAAGGACAAGCTGGCCACATCTAGAGACGGTCCCTACCCAACAGCGGGCTCACAGTCTAGAAGGGGGAGACAGACAACAAAACATATTAACAAAATAAAATAAATAGAATAAATATGCACAAGTAAAATAGAGTAATAAATATGTACAAACATATATACATATAACAAACATATATACATATAATAATAATAATAATAATGGCATTTATTAAGCGCCTACTATGTGCAAAGCACTGTTCTAAGCGCTGGGGGAGATACAAGGTGATCAGGTTGTCCCACAGGGGGCTCACAGTCTTAATCCCCATTTTACAGATGAGGGAACTGAGGCATAGAGAAGTTAAGTGACTTGCCAAGAGTCACACAGCTGACAAGTGGCGGAGCCGGGATTTGAACCCATGACCTCTGACTCCAAAGCCCATGCTCTTTCCACTGAGCCACGCTGCTCAGTGTTTGTTATATATAACAAACATATATACATATAACAAACATATATACAAATTATGGTATCTATTAAGCGCTTACTATGTGCCAAGCCCTGTTCTAGTGCTGGGGGAGATACAAGGCAGTCGTGGGGGGAACGGGCCCTGTACCATGTGGGGCTCACGCTCTTAATCCCCACTTTACAGATGAGGTAACTGAGGCCTAGAGAAGTGAAGCGACTTGCCCAAGGTCACTGTCCCAAAGTGACCCCGGGGCACCCACCATCTCAAGGTCAAATGCTATCTCGGATTCCTTCCAATCAGTCAATCAATCAATCGCATTTATTGAGCGCTTACTGTGTGCGGAAGCACTGTACTAAGCGCTTGGGAAGTACAAGTTGGCAACATATAGGGACGGTCCCTACCCAACAGTGGGCTTACAGTCTAAAAGTGGGAAGAGCACGTGCGTGAGAGCCAGCCGCCTCGCCACGTGCGGGTAATGCATGAGTGGATTCCTCCCAAGAGGGAAGTGCCCGTGGGTGAGAGTTAGCCGCCTCACCACACGTGAACAAACCGTAAGTAACTTCCTCCTGTGTGGGACCTGGGTGACTTTGGGTAAGTCACTTCACTTCTCTGTGCCTCAGTTACCTCATCTGTAAAATGGGGATGAAGACTGTGAGCCCCCTGTGGGACAACCTGATCACCTTGTAACCTCCCCAGCGTTTAGAACAGTGCTTTGCACATAGTAAGCACTTAATAAATGCTATTATTATTATTATTACTGTTATTATTATTATTATTACTATTACTATTATTATTATTATTATTATTATTATTATTATTATCTCGTGATCGCCCGAGCCAGCAGGCGGAACTGAGAAGGGCTGGTGGGATACCGCGCCTACAATCCAAACTGCTAGATTGACAGCCCAAGCCGGGAATGCAGAAGGTGTCCCTCGCCCCCCGTGCCAATCAAATTAGGTATGGAGGAGGGCAGAGATTGGATAAACTGAGTCTGGAAGCAGGAACGGCCTAGGAGCACTGGTAATAAATCATCATCATCAATCGTATTTATTGAGCGCTTACTGTGTGCACAGCACTGGACTAAGTGGTTGGGAAGTACAAGTTGGCAACATATAGAGACAGTCATCATCATCAATCGTATTTATTGAGCGCTTACTGTGTGCAGAGCACTGTACTAAGCGGTTGGGAAGTACAAGTTGGCAACATAGAGAGACAGCCATCATCATCAATCGTATTTATTGAGTGCTTACTGTGTGCAGAGCACTGTACTAAGCGCTCGGGAAGTACAAGTTGGCAACATATAGAGACAGCCATCATCATCAATCGTATTTATTGAGCGCTTACTGTGTGCAGAGCACTGTACTAAGCGCTCGGGAAGTACAAGTTGGCAACATATAGAGACAGCCATCATCATCAATCGTATTTATTGAGCGCTTACTGTGTGCAGAGCACTGTACTAAGCGCTTGGGAAGTACAAGTTGGCAACATATAGAGACAGTCACCATCATCAATCGTATTTATTGAGCGCTTACTGTGTGCAGAGCACTGTACTAAGCGCTTGGGAAGTACAAGTTGGCAACATCTAGAGACAGTCCCTACCCAATAGTGGGCTCACAGTCTAAAAGGGGGGAGACAGAGAACAAAACCAAACATACTAAGAAAATAAAATAAATAGAATAGATATGTACAAGTAAAATAAATAGAGTAAGAAATATGTACAAACATATATAATAATAATAAAAAAATAAAAAATACATATATACAAATACAAATAAAACATACATACATACATACATACAAAGAAAAAATACATATATACAGGTGCTGTGGGGAAGGGAATGAGGTAAGATGGGGGGATGGAGAGGGGGACGAGGGGGAGAGGAAGGAAGGGGCTCAGTCTGGGAAGGCCTCTTGGAGGAGGTGAGCTCTCAGCAGGGCCTTGAAGGGAATAAATCCCTGCGGCCTCTGACCTTCTGGGCGGCGGATCGAGACTGGCAGCAGCCAGCCGCAGGTCGCCCTTGCCCAGGGCCCGAGATGCCCGCTCGGCCCGCACCAGGTGCGAATCCGTGGGACGGGGGAGTTTTCCGTCCCGCTGATCGCTCGTGGGGCTGGAAGCCGGGCGCTTCGCCACGGGTTTGTAACGCATAAGTGGATTCCTTCCGAGTGGGAAGAGCACGTGGGTGAGAGCCAGCCGCCTCACCACGTGCGGGTAACGCATGGGTGGATTCCTCCGGAGAGGGAAGCGCACGTGGGTGAGAGTTAGCCGCCTCACCACACGTGAACAAACCATAAGTAACCTCCTCCTGGGTGGGACCTGGGTGATTTGCCTCGCGTGAGTAATACGTAATAATAATAATGATGGCATTTATTAAGCGCTTACTATGTGCATAGCACTGTTCTAAGCGCTGGGGAGGTTACAAGGTGATCAGGTCATCCCACGGGGGGCTCACAGTCTTCGTCCTCATTTTACAGATGAGGGAACTGAGATGCAGAGAATAATAATAATAAGATAACAACATTTACATAAGTATACTCCTCCCGAGAGAGAAGCTCTAGTATCATCTAGTATCTAGCTCTAGGGAAGACATGGAGAAGTAGCGTGGCTCAGTGGAAAAAGCCCGGGCTTTGAAGTCAGAGGTCATCATCATCAATCGTATTTATTGAGTGCTTACTGTGTGCAGAGCACTGGACTAAGCGCTTGGGAAAGTACAAGTTGGCAACATATAGAGACAGTCCCTACCCAACAGTGGGTTCACAGTCTAAAAGGGGGAGACAGAGAACAAAACCAAACATACTAACAAAATAAAATAAATAGAATAGATATGTACAAGTAAAATAGAGTAATAAATATGTACAAACATATATCCATATATACAGGTGCTGTGGGGAAGGGAAGGAGGTAAGCTGGGGGGGAATGGAGAGGGGAACGAGGGGGAGAGGAAGGAGAGGGCTCAGTGTGGGAAGGCCTCCTGGAGGAGGTGAGCTCTCAGTAGGGCCTTGAAGGGAGGAAGAGAGCTAGCTTGGCGGATGGGCAGAGGGAGGGCATTCCAGGCCTGGGGGATGACGTGGGCCAGGGGTTGATGGAGAAGCAACGTGGCTCCATGGAAAGAGCCCGGGCTCTGAAGTCAGAGGTCATGGGTTCAAATCCCGGCTCCGCCAACTGTCAGCTGTGTGACTTTGGGCAAGTCACTTCACTTCTCTGGGCCTCAGTTCCCTCATCTGTCAAATGGGGATTAAAACGGTGAGCCTCCCATGGGACAACCTAATCACCTTCTACCCTCCCCA
Organism: Tachyglossus aculeatus; assembly: GCF_015852505.1. Lineage (NCBI taxonomy): Eukaryota > Metazoa > Chordata > Mammalia > Monotremata > Tachyglossidae > Tachyglossus > Tachyglossus aculeatus. Next base: position 2,913,023 of record NC_052069.1, on the reverse strand, counting down.
GCGCTTAGAACAGGGCTTTGCACATAGTAAGCACTTAACAAATACCATTATTATTATTATTATCAAATAATCATATTTGTCCCAAAGGCAGGTTCAATTCTCCACATCCAAAATAAATAATTCAATTCGCTGCGTCCAAAATAATCAAATAATTCAATTTGCCTCACGGAATACGTTTTGTATAAAATTCAAGCTTTCTGCCCCCGGTGTGTCTCCTCTCTCCTCTCTTCTCTTCCCTTCCCTCCTCTCTCTCTTTCTCTCCTGATTCCCAAACGAATCCGTCCCCGGGTGACGGACAACAGTCACACAGCAGACAGGTGGTGGAGCCAGGATTAGAACCCATGACCTTCTGATTCCCAGGCCTGTGCTCTACCCACTAAGCCATGGAAGCAGTGTGGCTCAGTGGAAAGAGCACAGGTTTGGGAGTCAGAGGTCATTCATTCAATCGTATTTATTGAGCGCTTACTGTGTGCAGAGCACTGTACTAAGCGCTTGGGAAGTCCAAGTTGACAACATATAGAGACGGTCCCTACCCAACAACGGGCCCATAGTCTAGAAGGGGGATGGGTTCTAATTCCAGCTCCGCCACTTGTCTGCTGTGTGACTTTGGGCAAGTCACTTAACTTCCCTGTGCCTCAGTTCTCTCATCTGTAAAATGGGGATTAAGACTGTAAGCCCCACGTGGGGCAATCTGATGACCTTGTATCTCCCCCAGCGCTTAGAACAGTGTTTGCCACATAGTAAGCGCTTAACAAATACCATCATTATTATTTATTTATTTTTATGGTGGCATTTATTTATTTATTGGCTCTGCATATAGTAAGCGCTCAATAAATACGATTGATGATGATTTATTAAGTGCTTACTATGTGCAAAGCACTGGGGAGGTTACAAGGTGATCACGTTGTCCCACGGGGGGCTCACAGTCTTAATCCCCATTTTCCAGATGAGGTCACTGAGGCACAGAGAAGTGAAGTGACTTGCCCAAAGTCGCACAGCTGACAATTGGCGGAGCCGGGATTTGAACCCCTGACCCCTGACTCCAAAGCCCGGGGTCTTTCCACTGAGCCACGCTGCTTCTCATATCATGTATCAAATAGTAAATATCATACAATTTGAAAATAGGCTTGCTTACCCAGAGAGCATCAAAACTACAGGATTCACAATTGATTTGCTCCTCTCTTTACTCATCATCATCAATCGTATTTATTGAGAGCTTACTGCGTGCAGAGCACTGTACTAAGCGCTTGGGAAGTACAAGTTGCCAACATATAGAGACAGTCCCTACCCAACAGTGGGCTCACAGTCCACTCCTCTCACTATATGGAAGTTTTTGCTTTAGGCTCTTCTTGGAACAAGCTTTCCCCTGAAGAAAAAAATCTGCCCTACCAAGAAATACAAATAAACAACCCAGAGAGCCCATTCCCACCCCTAACAAGTGTGGTACGTTTTACGGGCTTTTTGTGTGCCACACACTGTGCTAAGTCCTGGGGTAGATACAAGATAATCACTCCTGTGTCATATCATCATCATCATCAATCGTATTTATTGAGCGCTTACTATGTGCAGAGCACTGTATGGGGCTCACATTCTCACTGAGAGAGAGAACAGGTACTGAACCTTCACTTTCTTTGTTTTTTTACGGAAGAGAAGACAGGCATAGAAATTAGTGGGAAGAGCATGGTCTTGGGAGTCAGAGGTCATGGGTTCTAATCCCGGCTCTGCCACTTGTCAGCTGTATGACCTTGGACAAGACACTTAACTTCTCTGTGCCTCAGTTACCTCATCTGTTAAATGGGGATTAAGACTGTGAGCCCCCCCTGGGACAACCTGATGACCCCGTGTCTCCCCCAGCGCTTAGAACAGTGCTTGGCACATTGTAGTCGCTTAACAAATACCATCATTTTGATTATTGTTCATTCATTCATTCATTCATTCAATCGTATTTACTGCACACAGTAAGCGCTCAATAAATACGATTGATGATGATGATGATGATGATTGAGTGCTTACTGCGTGCAGAGCACTGTACTAAGCGCTTGGGAAGTGCAAGTTGGTAACATATAGACATATACATATATATGGTAACTGTCTCTATATGTTGCCAATTTGTACTCCCCAAGCGCTTAGTACAGTGCTCTGCACACAGTAAGCGCTCAATAAATACGATTGATGATGATATAGAGACGGTCCCTACTCAATAGCGGGCTCACAGTCTAGAAGGGGGAGACTTGCCCAAAGTCACACAGCTGACAAGTGGCGGAGCGGGATTTGAACCCACGATCTCTGACTCCAAAGTCCCTGCTCTTTCCACTGAGCCACGCTGCTTCTCTTTTGTGGACCTATTTGTTAAACATTTACTATGTGCCAGGCACTGTACTAAGCACTGGGGTAATCAGTTGGACACAGTCCCTGTCTCTCACGGGGCTCAGAGTCTTAACCCCCATTTTACATACGAGGTAACTGAGGCACAGAGAAGTGAAACGGTCGCCCAAAGTCCCACAGCAGTAAGTGGCGGAGCCAGGATTAGAATTCAGGTCCTCTGAATTCCAGTCCCGGGCTCTTCCCACGAGGCCACGCTCAAAATAATCCACCACCAAGACATTTTGGAGCTACGCACATCCTTACTGAAAGCAAAAAGACTCCCAGTTCACTTCTAAAGCCACACGCTGGTAACAGAACATCTTTCCCTTTTAAAAATCCACAACTAAAGAGGCGTAAATATGGAATATGTTTTTGCCTAGCATCTGTATTATATAAAACAGAAATGATTCCTACATAGTGGAAATATATGGGAACATGGAACACTCAAAGACGCCGAAGGCAAAAAATTTAATTGTCAAAGCCAAGCGTATTGAATTAATAATTATTTCCTGAAAGCCAGTTAAAAGCCAAGGTGCCTCCAATCCGACGGAGAAGTGAAGTGACTTTCCCAAGGTCTCTCAGCAGACACGTGGCGCAGCCGGGATTAGAACCCACGACCTTCTGACTCCCAGGCTCGGGCTCTATCCACTAGATAGTGCTGCTTCTATAAGGATATCATAATAATAATAATAATAATAATAATAATAATGGTATTTGTTAAGCGCTTACTACGTGCAAAGCACTGTTCTAAGCACTGGGGAGGTTACAAGGTGATCAGGTTGTCCAACGGGGGGGAGCTCACAGTTTTAATCCCCATTTTACAGATGAGGCAACTGAGGCACAGAGAAGTTAAGTGACTTTCCCAAAGTCACACAGCTGACAGTTGGCGGAGCCGGGATTTGAACCCATGACCTCTGACTCCAAAGCCCGGGCTCTTTCCACTGAGCCATGTGTACGTAAGTACTTAGAGAAGCAGTGGAGAGTCGCTTAGTGGAGAGAGCACAGGCCTAGGAGTCGGAGGATCTGAGTTCTAATTCTGGTTCCACCACTTCTCTACTGTGTGACCTTGGGCAAGTCGATTCTCTTCTCTGTCCCTCAGTTACCTCATCGGTAAAATGGGGATTGAGACTGTGAGCCCCACGTGGGACAGGGACTGTGTCCAATCCGATTAGCTTATATCTACCCCAGCACTTAGTACAGTGCCTGGCACATAGTAAGCACTTAACAAATACCGTAATTATTATTATTATTATATTATTATAATTATTATTATTATTATATAAGTGCTGGGGTGGGGGGGGGTGAATATCAAGAGCCTTAGGGGTACAAACCCAAGCACACAGGCAATGCAGAAGGGAGGGCGAGTAGGAGAAATTAGGGCCTAGTCAAGGAAGGCTTCTCGGAGGAGAAGTGATTTTTTAGAAGAGCTTTGAAGGTGGGGATACGATTGAATGAATGAATATAAATAGTAAATGTTATTTACTATTTATTATATTTACTTGTACATATTTACTATTCTATTTATTTTATTTTGTTAATATGTTTTGTTTTGTTGTCTGTCTCCCCCTTCCAGACTGTGAGTCCACTGTTGGGTAGGGACCGTCTCTATCTGTGGCCAACTTGGATTTCCCAAGCGCTTAGTACAGTGCTCTGCACACAGTATGCGCTCAGTAAATACGATTGAATGAATGAGAGTGGCGCGCTGTGGGATATGAAGGGGGAGCGGCAAAATGGATAATAATAATAATAATAATGGCATTTATTAAGTGCTTACTATATGCAAAGCACTGTTCTAAGCGCTGGGGGGATATAAGGTCATGAGGTTGTCCCACGTGGGGCTCACAGTCTTCATCCCCATTTGACAGATGAGGTAACCGAGGCCTGGAGAAGTGAAGTGACTTGCCCAATGTCACACAGCTGACAAGTGGCAGAGCCGGGATTTGAACCCATGACCTCTGACTTCAAAGCCCGGGCTCTTTTCCACTGAGCCACGCTGCTTCTCCAATGGATGAGAAATGGATGAGATCGAGGTACAGAGAGTAGGTTTTTTTTTTGGAGTGGGGGGCGGGGTTGGTATTTATTTACTATGTTCCACCAGTTTATTTATTTATTATTGTACTCAATTTATTTAATTGAATTTTTATTAAATTACTGATTATTGATTATAGATGATAATTAAATAATTATCAAAGTATGTAATTTAATTACAACCAGAGGAACCGCTTACTATGTGCCAGGCACTGTACTAAGTGCTGAGGTAGAAATGAGCCCGTTGTTGGGTAGGGACCGTCTCTATATGTTGCCGACTTGTACTTCCCAAGCGCTTAGTACAGTGCTCTGCACACAGTAAGCGCTCAATAAATCAATCAACTGCATTTATTGAGCGCTTACTGCGTGCAGAGCACTGTACTAAGCGCTTGGGAATATTGAATGAATAATAATAATAATAATAATGGCATTTATTAAGCGCTTACTATGTGCAAAGCACTGTTCTAAGCGCTGGGGAGATTACAAGGTGACCAGGTTGTCCCACGGGGGGCTCACAGTCCCAATCCCCATTTCACAGATGAGGTAACTGAGGCCCAGAGAAGTGAAGTGACTTGCCCAAAGTCACACAGCTGACAAATGGTGGAGCCGGGACTTGAACCTATGACCTCTGACTCCAAAGCCCGTGTTCTTTTCACCGAGCCACGCTGCTTTTCTAAGACTGGGGCTCACAGTCTTAATCCCCATTTTACAGATGAGGTAACTGGAGCACAGAGAAGTGAAATGACTGGCCCAAAGTCACACAGTAGACAAGTGGCGGAACCGGGATTAAAACTCAGATCCTCTGACTCCTAGGCTGGTGATCTTCCTATTAGACCATGCTGCCTTGAGGGACTACGGACTCTCCCAAGCGTTTAGTACAGTGTTCTGCACACAGTTCATGCTCAATAAATACACTAACGGATTCACAGGTGAATCTGAATTAAAGTGAACTTAATGAGCTGCCTTTAAACTAAAATGAAGAGGAAACACCATAATAATTTATTCCGATTGTCTTTTCAATCTCCTTTTTAACTGTTTTATGCAAACAGGAAAATAATTTCATTCTGCAATTGCATAGATATGGCCTAGGAATGGAGAAGCAGCGTGGCTCAGTGGAAAGAGCACGGGTTTTGGAGTCAGAGGTCTTGGGTTCTAATCCCGTTCTGCCACATGTCTGATGCATTCATTCAATCATTTATTCATTCGATCGTATTTATTGAGTGCTTACTGTGTGCAGAGCACTGTACTGAGCGCTTGGGAAGTACAAGTTCGCAACATATAGAGACAGTCCCTACCCAACAGCGGGCTCACAGTCTAGAAGGGGGAGGCAGAGGACAAAACAAAACATATTAACAAAATAAAATAAATAGATAAATAACATGTAGAAGTAAAATAAATGGAGTAATAAATATGAACAAATATATACGGGTGCTGTGGGGAGGGGAAGGAGGTAAGGCTTGGGGATGGGTAGGGGGAGGAAGGGGAGAACTTGTACTTCCCAAGCGCTTAGTACAGTGCTCTGCACACAGAAAGCGCTCAATAAATACGATTGATGATGATGAGAGGAAGGAGACGGCTCAGTCTGGGAAGGCCTCCTGGAGGAGGTGAGCTCTCCCACATGGGGCTCACAGTCTTAATCCCCATTTTACAGATGAGGGTACTGAGGCCCAGAGAAGTGAAGTGACTTGCCCAAAGTCACACAGCTGACAGTTGGCGGAGCCGGGATTTGAACCCGTGACCTCTGACTCCAAAGCCCGGGCTCTTTCCACTGAGCCACGCTGCTTCTGACGATTGTGGAATTGTAAGTTCTAACCGTGCGCTAAGCACTGAACTCAGCACTGAAAACTAGACCTAGCTGAGCACCCTAACTGAGGCCCAGAGAAGTGAAGTGACTTGGCCAATTAATTTTTTTCACGATGTGTATATATCTATAAGTCTATTTATTTATATCGATGCTATTGGTGCCTGTCTACTTCAATCAATCAATCAATCGTATTTATTGAGCGCTTACTGTGTGCAGAGCACTGTACTAAGCGCTTGGGAAGTACAAGTTGGCAACATGGCTCAGTGGAAAAAGCACGGGCTTTGGAGTCAGAGGTCATGGGTTCAAATCCCGGCTCCACCACTTGTCAACTGTGTGACTTTGGTCAAGTCACTTATCTTCTCTGGGACTCAGTTCCCTCATCTGTAAAATGGGGATGAAGACTGTGAGCCCCACGTGGGACAACTTGATCACCTTGTAACCTCCCCAGCGCTCAGAATAGTGCTTTGCACATAGTAAGTGCTTAACAAATACCATCATTATTATTATTATTATTATTATTAGTGGCTAGAGGCCAGGCCTGGGAGCCAGAAGGTCACAGGTTGTAATCTAGTCTCCACCACTTGTCTGCTATGTGACCTTGGGCAAGTCACTTCAGTTCTCTGTGCCTCAGTTACCTCATCTGTAAAAGGGGGATTGGAGACTTGGAGCCCGATGGGGGACAGGGACTGCGTCCAACCCGATCTGCTTATATCCACCCCAGCGCTTCATACAGTGCCTGGCACGTAGGTAAGCGCTTAACGCCATAATTCTAATAAAAGAAAGAGTGGGAGAAGAGAGAGTCTGTACTCTTTTAATTTCCAGCTAAGGATTTTATCACATTTGGTAACCAGGGTCCATCTCAACCAAAAGAGAGGACAAGGACAAGCCGAGGAAATAAATGTCAACGCCTTCGACAGAAATAACTTGCAACCCTCTTGAAATGCTTTCATTCTTTAAAAATAATCCTGATTTAAAACCATCCACTCCAAGATTTCCCCCTGCTTTCAGAAACCCAGAGGCAAACCCCGAGAAAAGAAGCTGGAGTCATTTTACTCACTCCCTAAAATGTGGTTAATAACCAGACCGCAATTAAATATTCTCTCGTCATTAATAGCGCATTTTTAAAAATCTTTCAGAGTAGAAAATCTGACTCTAAGAGTTGCCCAAAACCTTATACTTTACACAATACCAGCTATTTCTCTAAATAAATAAAAACCTTACACATGGAGCGATAGGTAAGTTAAGAGCAGTGGCCAGAATAATGTTAGCTGAATGAGGCAAAACTACCTAGAAAACTAAAGCAGCGAGGCTCAGTGGAAAGAGCCCAGGCTTGGGACTCAGAGGTTGTGGGTTTTAATCCCTGCTCCGCCGCTTGTCAGCTGTGTGACTTTGGGCAAGTCACTTAACTTCTCTGTGCCTAAATTCCCTCATCTGGAAAATGGGGATTAAGACTGTGAGCCCCACATGGGACAACCTGATCACCTTGTATCCACCCCAACACTTAGAATCAATCAATCAATCGTATTTATTGAGCACTTACTATGTGCAGAGCACTGTACTAAGCGCTTGGGAAGTACAAATTGGCAACATATAGAGACAGTCCCTACCCAACAGTGGGCTCACAGTCTAAAAGGGGGAGACAGAGAACAAAACCAAACACAGTAACAAAATAAAATAAATAGAATAGATATGTACAAGTGAAATAAATAGAGTAATGAATATGTACAAACATATATATATATATATATATATATATATACAGGTGCTGTGGGGAAGGGAAGGAGGTAAGATGGGGGGATGGAGAGGGGGATGAGGGGGAGAGGAAGGAAGAGGCTCAGTCTGGGAAGGCCTCCTGGAGGAGGTGAACAGTGCTTTGCACATAGTAAGCACTTAACAAATGCCATCATCATCATCATTATTATTATTATTATTATTACTATTAAAAGAGATCTTCATGTCCAACAATTATCACTCTCCCAATGGAAGCACTTTAATTATTTCAGAAAAGAGGCCGGCAACCCTTTGCTCCTGGCTAAACTGATGTGTTAAGCGCTTAGTATAGTGCTTGGCATACAGTAAGCGCTCAATAAATACAATTGAATGATTATGTTCTGGCTTCCTTGACCTGAACCAGGGTGGACATTCTGGGAGATCTGACCTCCTAAAATAGCTATTCGAGATTCCTTAGCAAACTCCAACAGCTTGGCACAAGATGAAAACCGGAGCCAGGGATTTTCATCGTTTATTAAATGGGGCTCGGATGACTCGGCCAAACTGAATTTAGCATTTAAAATGGAATATTACACTGACCTCTGTTTCCTTTCAATTTCCAGACTCACTCAAGAACCAACCATATTTATTGAGCGCTTAATATGAGCAGCGCTCATACTAAGCACTTGGGAGAGAATATAATACAAAAGGGTTGGTGGACACGTTTCCTGCCCAAAATGAGCTTACAACTTAAAGGTGGAGACAGACACTAATATAATTCAATAATTGATAATGGATCATTCATTTATTCATTCAATCATATTTATTAAGTGCTTACCGTGTGCAGAGCACTGTACTAAGCACTTGGGAAGTACAAGTCGGCAACATATAGAGACGGTCCCTACCCAGCAACGGGCTCACAGTCTAGAAGGGGGAGACAGACAACAAAACAAAACATGTAGACAGGTGTCAAAATCATCAGAACAAATAGAATTAAAGAATTAAATAGAATTAGATCAATTATAGATATGCACGTAAGTGTTGTGGGGCAGAGGGTGGGGCGATTAATAATAATTATGGTATTTGTTAAGCACTTAGTATGTGCCAGGCACTGTTTTAAGCACTGGAGTGGATTCAAGCAAATGGGATTGGACATAGTCCCTGCCCCACATGGGGCTCACAGGCTCAATCCCTATTTTACAGATGAGGGAACTGAGGCCCAGAGAAGTGAAATGACTTGCCCAAAGTCACACAGCAGACATACCAAATGCCCAAAGGCATAGATCCAAGTGCAACCTTAAACTTCCTTATAAACCATTTTTTAAAGGTTACCTAGCTACTTTAAAATGTAACTCGCATTTTGCAGATGTTTCTACAGATCGCCAAAGCAAAGAGCTACTCTGTTTCCACATTCATTCATTCACTCAATCGTATTTACTGAGCGCTTACTGGTGCAGAGCACTGTACTAAGCGCTTGGAAAGAATACAGATCCAAGTATGTAGGAGGCAGAGGAGGAGTAGGGGAAATGCGGGCTTAGTACAGTGCTAAGCACCATATCATCATTATCATCATCATCAATCGTATTTATTGAGCGCTCACTATGTGCAGAGCACTGTACTAAGCGCTTGGGAAGTACAAATTGGCAACATATAGAGACAGTCCCTACCCAACAGTGGGCTCACAGTCTAAAAGGGGAAGACAGAGAACAAAACCAAACATACTAACAAAATAAAATAAATAGAATAGATAGGTACAAGTAAAATCAATACATAAATAAATAGAGTAATAAATATGTACAAACATATATACATATATACAGGTGCTGTGGGGAAGGGAAGGAGGTAAGAAAGGGGGGATGGAGGGGGGACGAAGGGGAGAGGAAGGAAGGGGCTCAGTCTGGGAAGGCCTCCTGGAGGAGGTGAGCTACACAACTCTTACAAACGAGTGGCTGAACAAGTCTTTTTATACTTTGAGCACTTAGCCTGGACAAAACTCTGTGATATCTCTTCCTGTTCCAGAATTAGAGAAAACAAGCTGGAGAAACCTCAAAGAACACTAAGAACAGTTTGCATTTTTCAAACTTCCGCACCTCCGACTTGCCGGTAACTCTTCTTTATCCCATCTCGCTTGAACCACCAAAAATCCCTGCCTCTCTTTCCCTCTCTCCCATCCTCCGAAAAGCCCATCTCCCATCCACTTTAGACAAACAAAGGGATATACTCACAGAGGCTGGGCATGCAGTGAAAGTTTTCTCCATGTACAAATAGTTTCTGAAAAAGATGTCTTTCATCATTAGTCAAGTTGCGATGGGGAGAAAGCGAGGCTGCTTTGCCTCTCAAATACCCCCCGCTCCCAAATGGACACCTACTTCTTCGGATTCTGCTAAGATAAAGCGAAACGCAGTCCCCTTTCCCCGCTTGCCTGACAACCCGACTCACATTTTCTTCTTTCTGCAGCTTACTTGTTCTCCCCACCCCAAACTGAAGAATTGTTTTGCATTTTCCAGTCATTGGAACAAATTACTACCCACAAGCCTTTTTTATTTGGGGTGGAAGTAGGTCTCACATAACAATGGACGTTTTGTAGAAACGACATGATAATAAGAGCACCTTTGAAGCTCTGCATTACTATTAATAAATGCTCCAAGGGCCCCACGGTATTAAAACATTTAGTCAAGTAAAAACACGCTCGGCTCTTCTGAGTAACCCTTCTATGAAAAGAAAAGGGATTGGGCCTCTCTCAATCTCTGACGCGATTTTTAGGTTACTGGTGGGTTAGAAACGTTCCTCCGCCACGCTAACATATAGAGACGGTCTGACAGTCGACACTGAGAAAACAGAGAAGCAGCATGGCCTTGTGGAAAAGCACAGAGCCTAGGAGTCAAAGGACCTGAGTTCTAATCCTGGCTCTGTCCCTTGCCTGCTGTGTGGCCTTGGGCTAGTCACTTCACTTTCTCCGGGACTCAGTTCCCTCATCGGTAAAATGGGGATTGAAACTGTGACCCCCCCCCAAGTGGGACATGGGCTGTGTCCAACTTGGTTATGTTCGATCCACCCTATACTATAGTATACATAGTATACTATACTATGCCTATACTAGGCGCTTAGTATAGTGCCTGGCAGATAGTAGGGAAGCAGAGAAGCAGCGTGGCTTAGTGGAAAGAGCACAGGCTTGGGAGTCAGAGGTTGTGAGTTCTAATCCTGACTCTATCACTTGTCAGCTGTGTGACCTTGGACAATTCCCCCTTCTAGACTGTGAGCCTGCTGTTGGGTAGGGACCGTCTCTATATGTTGCCAACCTGTACCTTCCTGAGCACTTAGTACAGTGCTCTGCACACAGTAAGTGCTCAATAAATACGATAGAATGAATGAATTCACAACTTCTCAGGGCTTCATTTACCTCATCTGCAAAATGGGGATTAAGATTATTATTATTATTATTATTATTATTACTATAGTATGTGCTCCTCCTGAAGTCAGGCCTGCAACAGGGTCTCTGAAGACTGCTGGGACTTTTTTTAATGGTACTTGATAAGCGCTTACTATGCGCCAGGCACTGCACTATGTGCTTTGCACATAGTAAGCGCTTAGTAAATGCCATCATCATCATCATCATCATCACTAAACGCTGGGGTGATAATAATAATAATAATAATGATGGCATTTGTTAAGCACTTACTATGTGCAAAGCACGGTTCTAAGTGCTGGGGAGGTTACAAGGTGATCAGGTTGTCCCACACGGGGCTCACAGTCTTAATCCCCATTTTACAGATGAGGTAACTGAGGTACAGGGAAGTGAAGTGACTTGCCCAAAGCCACACAGCTGACAAGTGGCAGAGCCGGGATTTGAACCCAGGACCTTTGACTCCAAAGCCCGGGCTCTTTCCACTGAGCCACGCTGCTTCCCTATAGATACAAGTTAATCAGATTGTCCCAGACAGGGCTCACAGTCTTAATCTCTCTTTTCCAGATGAGGTCACTGAGGCCCAGAGAGGCGAAGTCATAATAATAATAATGATGGCATTTATTAAGTGCTTACCATGTGCCAGGCACTGTACTAAGCGTTGAGATGGATACAAGAAAATCGGATTAGACACAGTCCTTGTCCCACAAAGGGCTCACAGTCTTCATCCTCATTTTCCAAATGAGGTAACTGAGGCCCAGAGAATAATAGTAATAATAATACAATAATAGGGATTAGTATGGTATTTGTTAATCACTTACTATGTGCCAAGCACTGTACTAAGCGTTGGAGTGGATACAAGCAAATCAGATTGGACACAGTCCCTGTCCCACATTGGGCTCAAAATCTCAATCCCCATTTTTCAGATGAGGTAACTGAGGCAGAGAGAAGTGAAGTAACTTGCCCAAGGTCAGACAGCAGACAAGTGGCGGATCCGGGATCGGAACCCATGACCATAATAATAATAATAATAGTAATAATGATGATGGTATTGTTGAGCGCTTACTATATGGCAAGCATTGTTCTAAACGCTGGGGTACAAGGTAATCAGTTTGTCCCACAGCACCTGTATATATGTATATATGTTTGTACGTTTTTATTACTCTATTCATTTATTTTACTTGTACATATTTATTCTATTTATTTTATTCTGTTAATATGTTTTGTTTTGTTCTCTGTCTCCCCCTTCTAGACTGTGAGCCCACTGTTGGGTAGGGAACGTCTCTATTATTATTCCATCGTATTTATTGAGCGCTTACTGTGTACACAGCACTGTACTAAGCGCTTGGGAAGTACAAGTTGGCAACACCTAGAGACGGTCCCTCCCCAACAGCGGGCTCACAGTCCAGAAGGGGGGAGACAGACAACAAAACAAAACGTATTAACAAAATAAAAGAAATAGAATAGTATTCATTCAATCATATTTATTGAGCGCTTACTGTGTGCAGAGCACTGGACTAAGCGCTTGGGAAGTCCAAGTGGGCAACATGTAGAGACAGTCCCTACCCAACAGCGGGCTCACAGTCTAGAAGGGGGGAGACAGACAACAAAACAAAACGTATTAACAAAATAAAAGAAATAGAATAGTCAATATGTTCGAAGAGTGCTGGCAAATAGGATCTTAATTCATGGTGGAGGGGGGTCACCGGGAGGCCTCCTCACCTGAGCGCTCTGCACTTGGTCACTGACCAGCAGGAGGAAGACACTGGGGCCGACGGCTCTATATGTTGCCAACTTGTACTTCCCAAGCGCTTAGTACAGTGCTCTGCACACAGTAAGTGCTCAATAAATCCGACTGAATGAATGAATGAATGAATGAAGCTCACAGTCTTCATCCCCATTTTACAGATGGGGTAAACTGAGGCACAGGGCAGTGAAGTGGCTTGCTCAAGTTCACGCAGCACGAGCAGCAGCGTGGCTCAGTGGAATAGAGCGCGGGCTTTGGAGCCAGAGGTCATGGGTTCAAATCCTGGCTCCGCCACTAGTCAGCTGTGTGACTTCGGGCATCATCAATCGTATTTATTGAGCGCTTACTGTGTGCACAGCACTGTACTAAGCGCTTGGGAAGTACAAATTGGCAACATATAGAGACAGTCCCTACCCAACAGTGGGCTCACAGTCTAAAAGTGGGCTCACGGTCACTTAACTTCTCTGTGCCTCAGTGACCTCATCTGTAAAATGGGGATGAAGACTGGGAGCCCCCTCTGGGTCAACCTGATCACCTTGTAACCTCCCCAGCGCTTAGAACAGTGCTCTGCACATAGTAAGCGCTTAATAAATGCCATCATTACTATTACTATTATTACGCAGCGGACAGGCAGCAGAGCCGGGATTAGACTCCCAAGCCCCGCTGCTGGGACCCAGGTCCTTTGGCGCTTGGAACAGTGCTTGGCACATAGTAGGCACTTAACAAATACCATTATTATTATTATACTCTGGGCCTCAGTGACCTCATCTGTAAAATGGGGATGAAGCATGTGAGCCCCATGTGGGACAACCTGATTACCTCGTATCTACCTCAGCGCTTGGAACAGGCTTGACACATAGTAGGCGCTTAACAAATACCGTAATTATGAAGTATGAATGCTTCCTTTCCCACCACAGCCACGGCAGAAAAGAAAAGAGAAGGAGCGTGGCTCAGTGGAAAGAGCCCGGGCTTGGGAGTCAGAGGTTGTGGGTTCTAATCCCGGCTCCCCCGCACGTCTGCTGTGTGACCTTGGGTAAGTCACTTGGCTTTTAGACTGTCAGCCCACTCTTTTAGACTGTGAGCCCACCGCTGGGTAGGGACTGTCTCTATATGTTGCCGATTTGTACTTCCCAAGCGCTTAGTACAGTGCTCTGCACATAGTAAGCGCTCAATAAATACGATTAATGATGATGGCTTCTCTGAGCCTCAGTTACCTCATCTGTAAAATGGGGATTAAGACTGTGAGCCCCACTTGGGACAACGCGATCACCTTGTAACCTCCCCAGCGCTTGGAACAGTGCTTTGCACATAGTAAGCGCTTAACAAAATGCCATCATTATTATTATTATTATTAATAAAAGAAAGGGATGAGAAAGTTGTGTTCCGCAGCCTGATTGTAGTGCCAACTTGTACTTCCCAAGCGCTTAGTACAGTGCTCTGCACACAGTAAGCGCTCAATAAATATGACATTGATTGATTGATTGATTCTGACTCCCAGGGTCGTGCTGTATCCATTAGGCCACACTGCCACTTCTCACTGGGACTATACCCTTGAGCGGATCCGGGGCTGAGCCGTCAGCAGGGAGGGGGAATTGGGAATGTCGGGACCAGTCCCGACCTGCAGGCTTCCTGACAACCCGCCATTCCTGTCCCAACGCTCCTTCCGCGCGGTGGTTTCACAGCCCGGCACGGCTGACGATTCCTCCACCCTAATCAATCAATCGATCAATCGTATTTATTGAGCGCTTACTATGTGCAGAGCACTGTACTAAGCGCTTGGGAAGTACAAATTGGCAACATATAGAGACGGTCCGTACCCAACAGTGGGCTCACAGTCTAAAAGGGGGAGACAGAGAACAAAACCAAACCTACTAACAAAATAAAATAAATAGAATAGATAGGTACAAGTTAAATAAATAAATAAATATCGACTAATATCGACTAATCACGGTTAGTCAATGCCCGTCGCAGTCTGGCTCTCAGTCGAGCTCTGACTGGCTCTCTGAGAGCCAACCAGTGACTCATTCATTCATCCAATCGTATTTACAATAATAATAATAATAATAATAATAATAATAATAAGGGCATCTGTTAATAATGGTATCCCTTCCCCACGGCACCTGTATATATGTTTGTACATATTTATTACTCTATTTATTCATTTATTTATTTATTTATTTTACTTGCACATATCTATTCTATTTTATTTTGTTAGTATGTTTGGATTTGTTCTCTGTCTCCCCCTTTTAGACTGTGAGCCCACTGTTGGGTAGGGACTGTCTCTATGTGTTGCCAACTTGGACTTCCCAAGCGCTTAGTACGGTGCTCTGCACACAGTAAGCGCTCAATAAATATGATGATTGATTGACTGATTGATTGTTAAGCGCTTACTACGTGCCAAGCACTGTTCTAAGCACTGGGATGGATACAAGGTGATCAGGTTGTCCCACCTGGGGCTCACAGACTCAGTCTCCATTTTACAGATAAGGAAACTGAGGCATACCTCCTCCCCATCCCCCCGCCCTACCTCCTTCCCCTCCCCATGGCCCCTGTATATATTCATTCATTCATTCATTCAATCGTATTTATTGAGCGCTTACTGTGTGCAGAGCACTGTACTGAGCGCTTGGAAAGTACAAGTCGGCAACATATAGAGATGGTCCTATGTTTGTAAAGATTTACTACTCTATTTTACTTGTACATATTTACTATTCTATTTATTTTGTTAATGATAATAATAATAATAATAATGGCATTTATTAAGCGCTTACTATGTGCAAAGCACTGTTCTTCGCAAAGCAATGTGCAAAGCAATGATGTGCATTTAGCTTTAATTCTATTTGTTTTGATGACTTGACACCCGTCCACATGTTTTGTTTTGTTGTCTGTCTCCCCCCTCTAGACTCTGAGCCTGTTGTTGGGTAGGGACCGTCTCTATATGTTGCCGACTTGTCCTTCCCAAGCGCTTAGTCCAGTGCTCTGCACACAGTAAGCGCTCAATAAATACGATGGAATGGATGAATGAATGAAAGTGACTTGCCCAAGGTCACACAACAGACAAGTGGCGGAGGCGGCATTGGAACCCACGACCTCTGACTCCAAAGCCCGTGCTTGGCCATGCTGCTTCTCACATGTGGGATGAATGGGATGAAGACTGTGAGCCCCACGTGGGACAACCTGATTATCTTATGTATATATGTTGTATAGACGTATATATGTTTGTACATATTTATTACTCTATTTATTTATTTATTTTACTTGTACATATCTATTCTATTTATTTTGTTTTGTTGGTATGTTTGGTTTTGTTCTCTGTCTCCCCCTTTTAGACTGTGAGCCCACTGTTGGGTAGGGACTGTCTCTATGTGTTGCCAATTTGTATTTCCCAAGCGCTTAGTACAGTGCTCTGCACATAGTAAGCGCTCAATAAATACGATTGATGATGATGATGATCTTGTATTCCCCCCACCAGTGCTTAGAACAGTGCTTGGCACATAGTAAGTGCTTAACAAATACTATTATTATTATTTGCTTGGATCAGCATGGTAGCAGTTTGGATGGAGAGGAAAGGGCGGATGTTAGCAGTGTTGTGAAGGTAAAACCGACAGGATTTGGTGACGGATTGGATCCGTGGCTGGAATGAGAGAGAGGAGTCGAGGACAATGCCGAGGCAGGGAGGCTAGTGGTGTTGTCTACAGCGATGGGAAAGACAGGGGAAGGGCAGGGATTGGGTGGGAAGATAATAAGTTCGATTCTAGACGTGTTTAATTTGAGGGGTCGGCGGGCATCCAAGTAGATACGTGCTGAAGACAAGAGGAAATGCGAGACTGCAGGGAAGGGGAGAAGTCCATCCTGGAGCTGGAGAGTTGGGAATCTTCTGCATATACATGGCAACTGAAGCCATGGGAGTGAATCAATCAATCAGTCATATTTATTGAGCGCTTACTGTGTGCACAGCACTGTACTAAGCGCTTGGGAAGTACAAGTTGGCAACATATAGAGACAGTCCCTACCCAACAGTGGGCTCACAGTCTAGAACTTGTCAGCTGGGTGACTTTGGGCAAGTCACTTCATTTCTCTGGGCCTCAGTTCCCTCATCAATCAATCATTCAAGCAATTGTATTTATTGAGCGCATACTGTGTGCAGAGCACTGTACTAAGCGCTTGGGAAGTACAAGTTGGCAACATATAGAGACGGTCCCTACCCAACAGTGGGCTCACAGTCTAAAAGTGAATGAATGAGTTCTCCAAGGGACTAGGTGTAGAGGGAGAATAGAAGAAGACTTTGAACTGAGCCTTGAGAGACCCTGACTGTCAGAAGGGTGGAGGTAGAGGAGGAGTCATCTCCTCTTCATTTTTCTACAGAAATGTTACCCCCCTCCTCAAAAATCCCCAGTGGTTGTCCATCCACATCCATATCAAGCAAAAACTCCTCACTATTGGCTTCAAAGCTGTCCATCCCCTCACCCCCTCACCTCCCTTCTCTCTTTCTCCATACCAACCCACAGTATGTTTGGTTTTGTTTTCTGTCTCCCCCTTTTAGACTGTGAGCCCACTGTTGGGTAGGGACTGTCTCTATATGTTGTCAGCTTGTACTTCCCAAGCACTGCACACAGTAAGCGCTCAATAAATACGATTGATTGATTGATTGATTGATTGGTGCCGCTAACCTCCTCACTGGGCCTCCATCTCGCCTGTCACGTCGCCAACCCGTGACCCACGTCCTGCCACTGGCTTGAAATGACCTCCCTCCTCAAATCCGCTAGACAGTCACTCTTCTCCCCTTCAAAGCTTTACTGAAGGCCCATCTCCTCCAAGAGGCCTTCCCAATCAATCAATCAATCAATCAATCATATTTATTGAGCGCTTACTCTGTGCAGAGCACTGTACTAAGCGCTTGGGATTCCCAGACTAAGCCCCACTTTTCCTCAGCTCCCACTCCCTTCTGTGTCGCCATGACTTACTCCTTTGCCCTGCCTCCCCCACAGTTCCACCGCACTTAAATATATATATATATGAATAAATGAATATATACGTATAGATATATATATGTATCTATATAGATATGTGTATATATATATATATCTATATAGATATCTACATAGATACATATATATGTATCTATATAGATTGTGAGCCCACTGTTAGACTGTGAGCCCACTGTTGGGTAGGGACTGTCTCTATGTGTTGCCAATTTGTACTTCCCAAGCGCTTAGTACAGTGCTCTGCACATAGTAAGCGCTCAATAAATACGATTGATTGATTGATTGATTGTTAGTATGTTTGGTTTTGTTCTCTGTCTCCCCCTTTTAGACTGTGAGCCCACTGTTGGGTAGGGACTGTCTCTATATGTTGCCAATTTGTACTTCCCAAGCGCTTAGTACAGTGCTCTGCACATAGTAAGCGCTCAATAAATATGATTGATGATGATGATGATGATATCTATATAGATACATATATATATATATATATGTATAGATATATTCATTTATTTGTATTGATGTTTGTTTCCCCCGGACCCCGCCAGGCTGTGAGCCCACTGTGGGCACGGAACATCACTGTTTATTGCCGTAATGTACTTTCCCAAGTGCTTAGAACAGTGTTCTGCACACAGTAAGCGCTTAATAAATATAATTAAATAATGAATGACTGAGTGAGCCCACAAACCACGCCGGGTATGACCAGTCCAGTCAGAGAGCTAGGAGGAGAACCAAGAGTGGCCAGTGTCCTTGAATCCAAGGTTGGATAACATTTCAAGGAGAAGGGGGTGGTCCACCGTGTAAGAAGAAGAAGCAGTGTTAGAGAAACAGCGTGGCTCAGTGGAAAGAGCCCGGGCTTTGGAGTCAGAGGTCGTGGGTTCAAATCCCGGTCAGCTGGGTGACCTTGGGCAAGTCACTTCACTTCTCTGGGCCTCAGTTCCCTCATCTGTAAAATGGGGACTAAGACTGTGAGCCCCCTGTGGGACAACCTGATCACCTTGTAACCCCCTCAGTGCTTAGAACAGTGCTTTGCACATAGTAAGCACTTAATAAATGCCATTATTATTATTATTATTATTATTAAGAGGCAGCAAAGATGTCTAGGAGGATTAGGATGGAGCGTGGCTCCGTGGAAAGAGCCCGGGCTTTGGAGTCAGAGGTCAGGGGTTCAAATCCCAGCTCCACCAATTGTCAGCTGTGTGACTCTGGGCAAGTCACTTTACTTCTCTGGTCTTCAATTACCTCATCTGTAAAACGGGGATTAAGACTGTGAGCCCCCCGTGGGACAATCTGATCACCTTGTAACCTCCCCAGCGCTTAGAACAGAGCTTTGCACATAGTAAGCACTTAATAAATGCCATCACTGTCATTATTATTACTATCAGATTTGGTGAGACAACTTGCCCAAGGTCACACAGCAGACAAGTGGCGGAGCTGGGATTAGAACCCATGACCTCGGACTCCCAAGCCTGTGCTCTTTCCTCTGAGCCACGCGGCTTCTCTGTTTATTTATTGAGCGCTTATTGTGTGCAGGGCACTGGACTAAGCGTTTGGAAAGTACAATTCAGCAACAGATAGAGACGGTCCCTACCCAACAACGGGCTCAAAGTTTATTGAGCGCTTACTATGTGCAGAGGCGATTGGGAGAGTACCACACAACAGAGTTGGCAGACACATTCCCCGCTCATAATGAGGAAGCGGATATTAATATAAATTACTTCTAATCTATAATTTAACAAATTCTGAGCAATCAACCAATCATTCGTATTTACTGAGTGCTTACTGTGTGCAGGGCACTGTACTAAGCGCTTGGGAGAGGACAACACAGCAATATAACAAACACATTTCTTGCCGGTACTTAGCTTTATACTTAAGCTCAACTTTAACTTAAGCATACTAAAGTTATATGTAACTTTATATTGTTATATTGTACTCTCCGAAGGGCTTAGTACAGTGCTCTGCACACAGGAAGCACTCAATAAATACAATTGACTGACTGATTAGCTGTTGGGAGAGAACAATATAATAGAATTGGCAAACAAAAACTTTCCCTGCCCACAGTGAGCAGAGGGGGAGAGAGACATTTATGTAAATAATTTATAATAAGTAATATTCATTCGATCGTATTTATTGAGCACTTACCGTGTGCAGAGCACTGTACTAAGCGCTTGGGAAGTACAAGTTGGCAACATAATAATAATAATAATAATAATAATAATAATAATTCAGTCATTCATTCAATCGTACTTATTGAGCACTTACTGCATGCAAAGCACCATACTGAGGGCTTAGGAGAGAACAATATAACAATAAACAGACACAGACAGATAGGATTGAGACTGTGAGCCTCATAATAATAATGGTATTTGTTAAGTGCTTACTAAGTGCCAGACACTGTACTAAGCGCTGGGGTGGAGGAGTCAGAGGTCATGGGTTCTAGTCCCGGCTCCACCACTTGTCAGCTGTGTGACTTTGGGCAAGGAACTTAACTTCTCTTACCTCATCTGGAAAATGGGGATGAAGACTGTGAGCTCCACATGGGACAACCTGATTATCTTGTACCTACCCCAGTGCTTAGAACAGTGCTTGGCACATAGTAAGCACTTAACAAATACCATTATTATTATTATTATTATTATTATTATTATCATAATAATGGCATTTATTAAGTGCTTACTATGTGCAAAGCACTATTCTAAGTGCTGTTAAAGCACTGTTCTAAGCGCTGGGGAGGTTACAAGGTGATCAGGTTGTCCCACGGGGTGCTCACAGTCTTCATCCCCATTTTACAGATGAGGGAACTGAGGCCCAGAGAAGTGAAGTGACTTGCCCAAAGTCACAACAGCTGGCAATTGGCAGAGCCGGGATTTGAACCCATGACCTCTGACTCCAAAGCCTGGGCTCCTTCCACTGAGCCACGCTGCTTCTCTAATTGGTTTATCATGAAACCAAATTGGGTTGGACCCAGTCCCCGTCCCACGTGGGGCTCACAGTCTTAATCCTCATTTTACAGACAAGGGAACTGAGGCACAGGGAAGTGAAGTGACTTGCCCAAAGTCACAAAGCAGACAAGTGGCGAAGCCGGGATTAGAACTCATTACCTTCTGGCTCTCAGGCCTGCACTCTATCCACTTTGCCACACTGCTTCCACTGCAATTTAAAGATAGATACATAAGTGCTGTAGGGTTGAGGAAGGGGTGAATATTAAATGCAGAGCACTGTACTAAGCACTTGGGAGAGTACAATGAAACAGAGGGGCAAGATAAAAGAAGAAAGGATGCCTTGACAGCCATAAGAATCCGATGGGGGTGGGGGGGGATATTCAGTTTAATAATAAAAGAAATAATAATAATAATGGAATTTGTTAAGTGCTTACTATGTGCAAGACACTGTTCTAAGCGCTGGGGGGGGATACAAGGTGATCAGGTTGTCCCATGTGGGACTCATAGTCTTAATCCCCATTTTACAGATGAGGCAACTGAGGCCCAGAGAAGTTAAGTGACTTGCCCAAGGTCACACAGCAGACATGTGGCAGAGCCGGTATTAGAACCCATGACCTCCAACTCCCAAGCCCCAGGCTCTTTCCAATGAGCCACGCTGTAATAACAATAATAATAAAAATAATAATAATAATAAATAATGGCATTTGTTGAGCACTTATTATGTGCCTAAGCCCTGTTCTAAGAGGTGGGGGGGGACACAAGGTAATCAGGTTGTCCTATGTGGGGCTCACAATCTTAATCCCCATTTTACAGATGAGATAGCTGAGACACAGAGAGGTGAAGTGACTTGCCCAAAATCACACAGCTGACAAGCGGCGAAGCCGAGATTAGAATTCATGACCTATTATTTCTCTATTTATTTTATTTGTACATATTTATTCTATTTATGTTATTTTGTTAATATGTTTTGTTTTGTTCTCTGTCTCCCCCTTCTAGACTGTGAGCCCACTATTGGGTAGGGACCGTCTCTATATGTTGCCAACTTGTACTTCCCAAGCGCTTAGCACAGTGCTCTGCACACAGTAAGCGCTCAATAAATAGGACTGAATGAATGAATGACCTCTGACTCCCAAACCCGTGCTCTTTCCACTGAGCCACGATGCTTCTCTGTTTATTCCCACCGGGATGGAGATTAAATAATGTTGCAAAAATATGCAGGCAACCTAAGACCAGAATCCATTTAGTAATGATAACAATAATAATTGTGGCATCTCTTAAGCGCTTATTATGTGCCAGGCATTATTTTATTAATGATATGCATATATCTATAATTCTATTTATCTATTTTGAAGGGACTGACACCTATCTATTTATTTTGTTTTGTTGTCTGTCTCCCCCTTCTAGACTGTGAGCCCGTAGCTGGGTAGGGACCGTCTCTATATCTTGCCGAATTGTTTTTTTGTTGTTGTTGTTGTTGTTTTTAATGTTGTTTTTAATGTTTTCAATGTTGTTTTACATATTTTTTACTCTATTTATTTATTTATTTATTTATTTTACTTGTACATATCTATTCTATTTATTTTATTTTGTTAGTATGTTTGGTTTTGTTCTCTGTCTCCCCCTTTTAGACTGTGAGCCCACTGTTGGGTAGGGACTGTCTCTATATGTTGCCAATTTGTACTTCCCAAGCGCTTAGTACAGTGCTCTGCATATAGTAAGCGCTCAATAAATACGATTGATGATGATGATGATGATAATGGCATTTATTAAGCACTTACTATGTGCAAAGCACTGTTCTAAGCGCTGGGGAGTTTACAAGGTGATCAGGTTGTCCCACAGGGGGCTCACAGTCTTAATCCCCATTTTACAGATGAGGGAACTGAGGCCCAGAGAAGTGAAGTGACTTGCCCAAAGTCACACAGCTGACAAGTGGCGGAGCCGGGATTTGAACCCCTGACCTCTGACACCAAAGCCTGGGCTCTTTCCACTGAGCCACGGAAGGAATTGTACCTTCCATACATTCAGTACAGTGCTCTGCACATAGTAAGCGCTCAATAAATATGACTGATGAATGAACGAATGTACTAAGCGCTGGTGTAAGCACAAGGAAATTGGGCTGGACACATTTCCTGTCCCACGTGGGGCTCACAGTTTCAATTTTACAGATGAGGTAACTGAGGCCCAGAGAAGAGAAATTAATTATAATAATAATAATGTTGGTATTTGTTAAGCGCTTACTATGTGCAAAGCACTGTTCTAAGCGCTGGGGTGGATACAAGGTAATCAGGTTGCCCCCGTGGGGCTCACAGTCTTCATCCCCATTTTGCAGATGAGGTAACTGAGGCCCAGAAAAGTTAAGTGACTTGCCCAAAGTCACACAGCTGACAAGTGGCGGAGTCGGGATTTGAACCCACGACCTCTGACTCCAAAGCCCGGGCTCTTTCCACTGAGCCACGGAAGGAATTGTACCTTCCATACATTCAGTACAGTGCTCTGCACATAGTAAGCGCTCAATAAATACGACTGATGAATGAACAAATGTACTAAGCGCTGGTGTAAGCACAAGGAAATTGGGCTGGACACATTCCCTGTCCCACGTGGGGCTCACAGTTTCAATTTTACAGATGAGGTAACTGAGGCCCAGAGAAGAGAAATAATAATAATAATAATGTTGGTATTTGTTAAGCGCTTACTATGTGCAAAGCACTGTTCTAAGCGCTGGGGTGGATACAAGGTAATCAGGTTGCCCCCGTGGGGCTCACAGTCTTCATCCCCATTTTACAGATGAGGGAACTGAGGCCCAGAGAAGTGAAGTGCCTTGCCCAAAGTCACACAGCTGACAAGTGGCGGAGCGGGATTTGAACCCAGGACCTCTGACTCCAAAGCCTGTGCTCTTTCCACTGAGCCACGGAAGGAATTGTACCTTCCATACATTCAGTACAGTGCTCTGCACATAGTAAGCGCTCAATAAATACGACTGATGAATGAACGAATGTACTAAGCGCTGGTGTAAGCACAAGGAAATTGGGCTGGACACATTCCCTGTCCCACGTGGGGCTCACAGTTTCAATTTTACAGATGACGTAACTGAGGCCCAGAGAAGAGAAATAATAATAATAATAATGTTGGTATTTGTTAAGCGCTTACTATGTGCACAGCACTGTTCTAAGCGCTGGGGTGGATACAAGGTAATCAGGTTGCCCCCGTGGGGCTCCCAGTCTTCATCCCCATTTTACAGACGAGGGAACTGAGGCCCAGAGAAGTGAAGTGCCTTGCCCAGTCACACAGCTGACAAGCGGCGGAGTCGGGATTTGAACCCACGACCTCTGACTCCAAAGCCTCTGACTCTTTCCACCGAGCCACGCTGCTTCCCAAGACAAGAAATGACTTGTCCAAGGCCACACGGCAGACACGTGGTGGAGTGAGGTTAAGCTCCACTCCCTCTCAGGCCCGTGCTCCACTCACTCTACCATCTTTTTCCCCCGTCCCCACCCAACTCACGAACAAAACGCATATAAGCGAAAAGACAGAACGGAGACGAAATTCAGGCGGAAACAATAGGGCTATTGTTTATTATTATGATTATTTCTACTGCCCACAGAAATTTGGGTAACTTGAACGGCCCGAAGTTAGATTCAGATCAATCAAGGGAGTCCGGGGGAAAAATAAAAGTTAAGTAAAAGCACACAGAGAATACAATGCGGCACTCAACGAGTTTCCCCGAAAGAGAGGCTGGCTAAAAAAAGTACAATATAACCAAATAAGCCCGGCAACGGTAACAATGCGGACTGCGTCCAGACAATAGACGAGCCCCCGCGCTCCGACCGATGGCTGTCCCGCAGGAACTGATGACAACTAAACAAAAATTTGTTTAACTTTGCACATATTTTTTTACTCTATTTATTTATTTATTTATTTATGTAATTTATTTGTACGTATCTATTCTATTTATTTTATTTTGTTAGTATGTTTGGTTTTGTTCTCTGTCTCCCCCTTTTAGACTGTGAGCCCACCGTTGGGTAGGGACTGTCTCTCTATGTTGCCAATTTGTACTTCCCAAGCGCTTAGTACAGTGCTCTGCACATAGTAAGCGCTCAATAAATACGATTGATGATGATGATGATGATGAAGGAGGGGGCTCAGTCTGGGAAGGCCTCCTGGAGGAGGCGAACTCTTAGTAGGGCTTCATTCATTCAGCCATATTTATTAAAAATGATGATAAAAATAATAATGATAATGGTATTTGTTAAGGGTTTACTGTGTGCCAAGCACTGCTTTAAGCGCTGAGGTAGATACAAGCACATCCGGTACAGTGCTCTGCACATAGTAAGCGCTCAATAAATACGATTGATGATGATGATGATGATGAAAAATGTTTGCCCCTCCAGAACCAGCTCATTGTGCGCCGGGAACGTGTCTGTTATATTTTCTATTACGCTCACCCCAGCGCTTAGTAGGTTGCTCTGTCCACAGGAAGCGCTCAATAAATACGACTAACGGACCGGCAGGAAAAACTGTGAAAGAGAGGACGGGGTGAAGAGGGTGATAGCTTGTGCTCTGCACACACTAAGCGCTCAATAAATACGATTGATTGATTGATCGATTGGGGGAAGCAGCATGGCTCAGTGGAAAGAGCCCGGGCTTTGGAGTCGGAGGTCAGGGGTTCAAATCCCGACTCCGCCAATTGTCAGCTGTGGGACTTTGGGCAAGTCACTTCACTTCTCTGGGCCTCAGTTCCCTCATCTGTAAAATGGGGGTGAAGACTGTGAGCCCCCCGTGGGACAACCTGATCACCTTGTAATCTCCCCAGCGCTTAGAACAGTGCTTTGCACATAGTAAGCGCTTAATAAATGCTATCATTATTATTATTATAGCGGGGAGGGAAGCAGAGTGGCTCAGCGGAGGGAGCACGGGCTGGGAGTCGGAAGGACCTGGGTTCCAATCCTGGCTCCGTCACTTGTCTGATGTGTGATCTTGGCGGAGTCACTTCGCATCTCTACGCCTCGGTTACCTCATCTGTCAAATGGGGATTATTATTATTATTATATTATAATAACATTATATATAATAATATAATAATATATAATTATATTATATAATATATAATATAATATAATATAATATATAATAATAATAATAATGGTAATAATAATGGTATTTGTTAAGCGCTTACTACATGCCAAGCACTGTTCTAAGCACTGGGGTAGATACAAGGTAATCAGGTTGTCCCACGTGCGGCTCACAGTCTTAATCCCCATTTTACAGATGAGGTAACTGAGCAGGGACTGGGTCCCAGCTGATTACCATGTGTCTAACCCAGCACTTAGTACAGTGTCTGGCACATAGTAAGCACCTAACAAGTGCCATAATTATTATCATTATTCTTAACACAGGGGTCTTAACTTCCCCACAGCCTTGAGAGATTTCAGCCACCAGCAATTACAGCACTTGCCCTAGAAGTATCATCATCATCATCATCATCAATCGTATTTATTGAGCGCCTACTATGTGCAGAGCACTGTACTAAGCGCTTGGGAAGTACAAATTGGCAACATCTAGAGACAGTCCCTACCCAACAGTGGGCTCACAGTCTAAAAGGGGGAGACAGAGAACAGAACCAAACATACTAACAAAATCAAATAAATAGGATAGATATGTACAAATAAAATAAATAAATAAATAAATAGAGTAATAAATATGTACAAATATATATACATATATACAGGTATGACAGCAAAGGACAGTTTATATATATATATATATATACATATATACATGTATATATACATATATACAAGTATGAGAGCAAAGGACAGTTTTTTACACCATCAGTTCATTAATTTTATGCTGTTGATTACCCGCTTCTGCCACTGAATCAGAACAGCATCATAAAAATCTCAATTCCATCATGAAACTTTTCCCAACCAAAAAACATGCTTTAATTGACATGAAATAGTCACGCTTGTCATTCTTATGCTGGAAGTGGGAGTCGCTTTAAGGGTGGCCAAAAGTTCAGAGAAAACCCTCTCGTTTTCATTCTTCACTTGAATAGAAAGTGGTCTTTGTTTTCATCCGCGCATTCAATCGCATTTTTTGAGCGCTTACTGTGTACAGAGCACTGTACTAAGCACTTGGGGGAGTACAATAAAACAACAAACAGACATATTCCCTGCCCGCAGTGAGCTTATAGTCGAGAGGGAGAAACAGACATGAAAAGAAATGTATAAATGACAGATAATAATAATAATAATAATAATGGCATTTATTAAGCACTTACTATGTGCAAAGCACTGTTCTAAGTGCTGGGGAGATTACAAGGTGATCAGGTTGTCCCACATGGGGCTCACAGTCTTAATCCCCATTTTACAGATGAGGGAACTAAGTCTCAGAGAAGTTAAGTGACTTGCCCAAGGTCACACAGCAGACATATGGCACAGCTAGTATTAGAACCCATGACCTCTGAATCCCAAGCCCCAGGCTCCTTCCAATGAGCCACGCTGTAATAATAATAATAATAATAATAATGATAATGGCATTTGTTGAGCGCTTACTATGTGCCTAAGATGAGGTAACTGAGGTACAGAGAAGTTAAGTGACTTTTCATTCATTCATTCAATCGTATTTATTGAGCTCTTACTGTGTGCAGAGCACTGTACTAAGCGCTTGGGAAGTACAAGTTGGTAACATCAATCAATCAATCAATCATATTTATTGAGCGCTTACTGTGTGCACAGCACTGTACTAAGCGCTTGGGAAGTCCAAGTTGGCAACATATAGAGACAGTCCCTACCCAACAGTGGGCTCACAGTCTAAAAGGGGGAGGCAGAGAACAAAACCAAACATACTAACAAAATAAAATAAATAGAATAGGTATGTACAAGTAAAATAGAGTAATAAATATGTCCAAACATATATACATATATACAGGTGCTGTGGGGAAGGGAAGGAGGTAAGATGAGGGGGATGGAGAGGGGGACGAGGGGGAGAGGAGGGATCAATCAATCAATCAATCAATCAATCGTATTTATTGAGCGCTTACTATGTGCAGAGCACTGTACTAAGCGCTTGGGAAGTACAAATTGGCATCACATAGAGACAGTCCCTACCCAACAGTGGGCTCACAGTCTAAAAGGGGGAGACAGAGAACAGAACCAAACATACCAACAAAATAAAATAAGTAGGATAGAAATGTACAAGTAAAATAAATAAATAAATAAATAAATAGAGTAATAAGTATGTACAACCATATATACATATATACAGGTGCTGTGGGGAAGGGAAGGGGGTAAGATGGGGGGATGGAGAGGGGGACGAGGGGGAGAGGAAAGAAGGGGCTCAGTCTGGGAAGGCCTCCTGGAGGAGGTGAGCTCTCAGCAGGGCCTTGAAGGGATATAGAGACGGTCCCTACCCAATAGCGGGCTCACAGTCTAGAAGGGGGAGACTTGCCCAAAGTCACACAGCTGACAAGTGGCGGAGCGGGATTTGAACCCATGATCTCTGACTCCAAAGTCCGTCCTCTTTCCACTGAGCCACGCTGCTTCTCTTATGTGGACCTAAACGGTGTGGGGCTGGGAGGGGAGATGAATAAAGGGGGCAAGTCAGGGCGACGCAGAAGGGAGTGGGAGAAGAGGCGAAAATGTGTATTTGTTCTCTGGTTGCACGTTGGGAAAAATCAAAGCATACACTTGCAGTCCACCAAAAATCAGGCCAAATTTTCAACATTTGCTTAAGTACGGTGCTTCCCTAACTTCTGACGGCGGTCAATTCTGCCCAGAGATGCCCCCTCAAAGTCAACTTACCTCAAGATCATCTAGTGAACGCGTGACGCTGAATCTCTTGGATCTGCCAAAGGATCGCCGAGCTGTGCTGCGCTGGGCAGGCTGCGAGAAACCCATCCCGGACCCGAATTTGGCCACCTACAATCAAAGAGAACCAACAAACAAATTCATAATAATAATAAGAAGAAGAAGAATTGGCATTTCTTAAGCTCTTACTATGTGTAAAGCACTGTTCTAAGTGCTGGGGAGGATACAGGGTGATCAGGTTGTCCCACGGGGGGCTCACAGTCTTAATCCCCATTTTACAGATGGGGCCCAGAGAAGTTAAGTGACTTGCCCAAGATCACACAGCAGACCTGTGCTTCCCAAGCGCTTAGTACAAAGCGCTCAATAAATACGATTGAATGAATGAATGAATGAATGTGGTGGAGTCAGGATTCGAACCCATGACTTCTGACTCCAAAGCCCGTGCTCTTTCCACTGAGCCACGCTGCTTCTTTGAATGAAGTCATTCATTCATTCATTCAATCATATTTATTCAGCGTTTACTGTGTGCAGAGCATCATCATCATCAATCATATTTATTGAGCGCTTACTATGTGCAGAGCACTGTACTAAGTGCTTGGGAAGTACAACAAATCAACACCTTGTCCAATTTTGGTATCCACACTACACCCAGGGGCTACCTTTCATTCATTCATTCATTCAATCAATCATATTTATGGAGCACTTACTGTGTGCGGAGCACTGTACTAAGCGCTTGGGAAGTACAAGTCGGCAACATATAGAGACGGTCCCTACCCAACAACGGGCTCACAGTCTAGAAGAGGGTGACAGACAACAAAACATGTGGACAGGTGTCAAAACCGTCAGAACAAATAGAATTAAAGCTAGATGCACATCATTAACAAAATAAATAGAATAGTAAATATGTACAAGTAAAATAGAGTCGTAAATCTGTACAAATATATCCAAGTGCTGTAGGAAGGGGAAGGAGGTAGGGCAGAGGAGGCATGGGAGTCAGAGGTCATGGGTTCTAATCCCGCCTCTGCCACTTGTCAGCTGTGTGACTTTGGGAAAGTCACTTAACTTCTCTGTGACTCAGTGACCTCGTCTGTAAAACGGGTATTAAGACTGTGAGCCCCATGTGGGACAACCTGATAATCTTGTATCTATCGCAGCGCTTACAACAGTGCTCAGCACGTAGTAAGCGCTTAATAAATACCATTATTATTATCAAAAGCATTCAATCAATCAATCGTATTTATTGAGCGCTCACTGTGTGCAGAGCACTGTACTAAGCGCTTGGGAATTACAAGTTGGCAACATATAGAGACAGTCCCTACCCA
This sequence comes from Tachyglossus aculeatus, assembly GCF_015852505.1. NCBI lineage: Eukaryota > Metazoa > Chordata > Mammalia > Monotremata > Tachyglossidae > Tachyglossus > Tachyglossus aculeatus. The sequence continues at coordinate 2,882,919 of NC_052069.1, read as the reverse complement.
ACAGTGGGCTCACAGTCATTATGTGTCCCGCCATACGTGGCCTCGTGCTGAGCATTATTTTTTTTATGGTATTCGATAAGTACTTAGTTTGTGTCGGCCAGTATTAATTGAACACTTACTTCCATTCATTCATTCATAATAGAGAAGCAGCATGGCATAGTGGATACAGCACGGACCACAGAGTCAGAAGGTCATGGGTTCTAATCCCGGCTCCGCCACTTGTCTGCTGGGTGACCCTGGGCAAATCACTTCACTTCTCTGGGCCTCAGTTACCTCATCTGTAAAATGGGGATTGAGACCAGGAGCCCCAGGTGGGACAGGGGACTGTGCACAACCCGATTTGTTTGTATCCACCCCAGCTCTTAGACCAGAATGGTGCCTGGCACAATAAGTGCTTAAAAAATACCATAATCATTATTATTATTATTATTATTATTATTCATTCAATAGCATTTATTGGGTGTTTGTTTACTGGGTTCAAAGCACTGTACTGAGCACTTGAGAGAGTATACTAGAACAAAACACAGATACATTCCCTGCCCACAACGAGCTCCCTGTCTAGAGAGGGAGAAAGACATTAATTTCAATAAATGACAAATATGTACATAGGTTCTGTGGGGTTGCAAGCAGGTTGAACAAAGGGAACAAGTTAGGATGACACAAAAGGGAGTGGGAGAAGAAGAAAGGAGGGCTTACTGTGTGCAGAGCACTGTACTAAGCACATTGGAGAGTAAAATAAACATATTTTTAGACTTTTAGACTGTGAACCCACTGTTGGGTAGGGACTGTCTCTATATGTTGCCAACTTGTACTTCCCAAGCGCTTAGTACAGTGCTCTGCACACAGTAAGTGCTCAATAAATACGATTGATTGATTGATTGATATTTTATAATATAAATATACATATATGTATAATATAAATATAAAATATAACAATGTAACAGACAGGTCCCCTGTCCATCATCAGTTTACAGTCTACTGATGCCTGTCTACTTGTTTTGTTGTCTGTCTCCCTCTTCTAGACTGTGAACCCATTGTTGGTTAATGACCGTCTCCATATATTGCCGATTTGTACTTCCCAAGCGCTTAGTACAGTGCTCTGCACACAGTAAGCGCTCAATAAATATGATTGAATGCATGAATATATTTTCTGTTCAAAGCAGTGGGGTACTGGGTGAATTAGGTTGGATTAATTCACATAGGACTCACAGTCTCAATCCCCATTTTGCCTGTGAGGGAACTGAGGCCCAGAGAAGAGAGGTGCCTTGCCCAAGGTCACAGAGCAGACAAGTGGCAGGGCCAGGATTAGAACCCATGACCTGATTCCCAGGCCCATACTTTACCAATTAGGCCACGCTGCTTCTCCAATAGTGAAGGTGATCCTCTCCATCCAAATCTCTCATCCTCTCCCCACTGGATTCCTGTATCGGCCTCCTCTCTGATCTCCCATCCTCCCGTCTCTCCCCGCTTCAGTCTATACTGCACTCTGCTGCCCGGATTCTCTTTGTATATACGTATATATATTTGTACATATTTATTACTCTATTTATTTATGTATTTATTTTACTTGTACATATCTATTCTATTTATTTTATTTTCTTAGTATGTTTGGTTTTTTTTCTCTGTCTCCCCCTTTTAGACTGTGAGCCCAATGTTGGGTAGGGACTGTCTCTATATGTTGCCAATTTGTACTTCCCAAGCGCTTAGTACAGTGCTGTGCACATAGTAAGCGCTCAATAAATATGATTGATTGATCTGTGCAGAAACGCTCTGGGCATGTCACCCCTATCCTCAAAAATCTCCAGTGGTTGCCTAGAAACCTCCGTATCAAGCAAAAGCTCCACAGCGTGGCTCAGTGGAAAGAGCAGGGGCTTTGGAGTCAGAGATCATGGGTTCGAATCCCAACTCCACCACATGTCTGCTGTGTGATCTTGGGCAAGTCACTTCACTTCTCTGGGCCTCAGTTACCTCATCTGTAAAATGGGGATTAAGACTGTGAGCCCCACATGGGACAACCTGATCACCCTGCATCCTCCCCAGCGCTGAGAACAGTGCTTTGCACATAGTAAGCGCTTAACAAATGCCAATTATTATTATTATTATTATTATTATTATTATTATTATTCAAAGCTGTCCATCCCCTCGCCCCCTCCTCCCTCCTCTCCTTCTCCATCCCAGCTCGCACCCTCCGCTCCTCTGCCACTGCTAACCTCCTCACTGGGCCTCGTTCTCGCCCGTCCCGCCGTCGACCCCCGGCCCACGTCCTCCCCCTGGCCCGGAATGCCCTCCCTCCCCCCATCCGCCAAGCTCGCTCTCTTCCTCCCTTCAAAGCCTTACTGAGAGCTCACCTCCTCCAGGAGGCCTTCCCACACTGAGCCCCCTTTTCCTCTGCTCTTCCTCCCCTCCACATCTCCCAGACTCCCACCCTTTTCTCTACACTCCCTCCCCGCCCCACAGCACTGGTGTACATACGTACATATTTATTATTCTATTTATTTTATTATTGATGTGTATATAGCTATACTTCTATTTATTTATATTGATGCTATTGATTCATTGATTCATTCAATCGTATTTATTGAGAGCTTACTGTGTGCAGAGCACTGCACTAACCGCTTGGGAAGTACAAGTTGGCAACATATAGAGACAGGCCCTAACCAACAGCGGGCTCACAGTCTAGAAGGGGGAGACAGACAACAAAACAAAACATATTAACTAAATAGAATAAATATGTACAAGTAAAATAGAGTAATAAATATTTACCAACATATATACATATTTACAGGTGCTGTGGGGAAGGGAAGGAGGTAAGGCGGGGGGATGGGGAGGGGGAGGAGGGGGAGGGGGAGGAGGGGGCTCAGTCTGGGGATGCCTGTCAACTGGCTTTGTTTTGTTTTGTTGTCTGTCTCCCCCTTTCAATCAATCAATCAATCATATTTATTGAGCGCTTACTGTGTGCAGAGCACTGCACTAAGCGCTTGGGAAGTACAAGTTGGCAACATACAGAGACAGTCCCTACCCAACAGTGGGCTCACAGTCTAAAAGGGGGAGACAGAGAACAAAACCAAACACACTAACAAAATGAAATAAATAGAATAGATACGTACAAGTAAAATAAATAAATAAATAAATAGAGTAATAAATATGTACAAACATATATACATCTATACAGGTGCTGTGGGGAAGGGAAGGAGGTAAGATGGGGGGATGGAGAGGGGGATGAGGGGGAGAAGAAGGAAGGGGCTGTGAGCCCGTTGTTGGGTAGGGATTGTCTCTACTTGTTGCCAAATTAATAATAATAATAATAATAATGGCATTTATTAAGCGCTTACTATGTGCATACTATGTTAGTATGTTTGGTTTTGTTCTCTGTCTCCCCCTTTTAGACTGTGAGCCCAATGTTGGGTAGGGACTGTCTCTATATGTTGCCAATTTGTACTTCCCAAGCGCTTAGTACACTGCTCTGCACATAGTAAGCGCTCAATAAATATGATTGATTGATTGATTGATTGATTGATTGCAAAGCACTGTTCTAAGTGCTGGGATGGTTACAAGGTGATCAGGTTGTCCCACGGAGGGCTCACAGTCTTAATCCCCATTTTACAGATGATGTACCAGATTGTACTTTCCAAGCGCTTAGTACAGTGCTCTGCACACGGTAAGCACTCAATAAATACGACTGAATGGATGAATTAATTAAGTTTAAATGTTGGGGTCTGCCTTTGATCATTCTCCTTCCCAGCCAAGCTCCCGCCATTCCTTTACTACCACGTTTCTTTGCTTGACTCTGTCTTCTGCAACAACCACCGCCCCCCCGGCATGAACCTTGGGCAGATCTTGGGAGTTCAGTTCAGGACAACAGGCACTCTCCATTTCCTTCAATCAATCAATCAATTGTATTTATTGAGCGCTTACTGTGTGCAGAGCACTGTACTAAGCGCTTGGGAAGTACAAGTTGGCTTCACTCACTCTCTCAACACCTGCCCGGCTCCCCGCACCACAACGGCACGGCATAGAGTGGAAAGAATACGGGCCTGGATGTCCGAGGGCCTGGGTTCTAATCCTGGATCCGCCACTAACCAGCTGTGCGACCTTGGGCAAGTCGCTTCAGTTCTCTGGGCCTCCATTCCCTCATCCGCCAAAGGGGGATTCAGTACCTGTTCTCTCTTTCATTCATTCAATCATATTTATTGAGCACTTACTGTGTGCAGAGCACTGTAATAATAATAATCATCATCGTCATCATCAATCGTATTTATTGAGCACTTACTGTGTGCAGAACACTGTAATAATAATAATAATCATCATCATCATCAATCGTATTTATTGAGCGCTTACTGTGTGCAGAGCACTGTACTAAGCGATAATAATAATGATAATGAGGGCATTTGTTAAGCGCTTACTATGTGCCAACCACTGTTCTAAGCGCTGGAGATTATACAAGGTGATCAGGTTGTCCCACATGGGGCTCCCAGTCTTCATCCCCATTTTACAGATGAGGGAACTGAGACCCAGAGAAGTGAAGTGACTTGCCCAAAGTCACACAGCTGACAAGTGGCGGAGTCGGGATTAGAACCCAGGACCTCTGACTCCTAAGCCCGTGCTCTTTCCACTGAGCCACGCTGTACTAAGCGCTAAGCCCCATGTGGTACAAAGACTGCGTCTAACCCGATTACCTTGTACCTACCCCAATCAATCAATCAATCAATCGCATTTATTGAGCGCTTACTCTGTGCAGAGCACTGTACTAAGCGCTTGGGAAGTACAAGCTGGCAACATATAGAGACAGTCCCTACCCAACAGTGGGCTCACAGTCTAAAAGTGCTTCATACAAGGCTTGGCACATAATAGGCACTTAAACACCCCAGCTAATAATTATCATAATTAGACTTTTAAACTTTTAGACTGTGAGCCCACTGCTGGGTAGGGACTGTCTCTATATGTTGCCAATTTGTACTTCCCAAGCACTTAGTACAGTGCTCTGCACATAGTAAGCGCTCAATAAATACGATTCATGATGATGATTATCACAAGGGACCAATATCAGGTCTATAATTACGCTACTTATTAAGCGCTTACTACATGCTAAGCACCATTCTAACTGCTTGGATAGAGACAGGTCCATACGGTAGGACCCTTTCCCGTCCCGCACGGGGCTCATGGTATTAATCCCCATTTTACAGAAGAGGTAACTGAAGCCCAGAGAAATAAAATGACTTACCCAAGGTCAAACAGCAGACACATGGCGGAGGCGAAATTAGAACCCAGGTCCTTCTGGCGCCCAGGCCTGTGCTCTAGCCACTAAGCCACGCTGCTTTTCTACCCTCCCCTCCCCCTTCACTTGTCCGTATTTATTATTCTATTGATTTTGTTCAATTATGTACACATCACTTATATATGTATATACGTTTGTACATATTTTTTTTACTCTATTTATTTATTTAATTTATTTGTACATATCTATTCTATTTATTTTATTTTGTTAGTATGTTTGGTTTTGTTCTCTGTCTCCCCCTTTTAGACTGTGAGCCCACTGTTGGGTAGGGACTGTCTCTATGTGTTGCCAATTTGTACTTCCCAAGCGCTTAGTACAGTGCTCTGCACATAGTAAGCGCTCAATAAATACGATTGATGATGATGATGATGATGATCACTTGTACATATTTATTTTATTTTGTTAATCTGTCTTGTTTTGTTCTCTGTCTCCCCCTCTCATTTTCCAAAGAGATTGTTTTGTGTGTACAGCCCCATATCCGTGGGGACCGTGGATGTGTGTTTTTGGAAGAATAAAATCGATTGTATTTCCAAAGCGCTTAGTACAGTGCTCTGCACACAGTAAGTGCTCAATAAATATGGTTGAATGAATGAATGAATGGTCATGCAATTCAAACCTGTCATTTTCCAAAGAGATTGTTTTGTGTGTACAGCCCCATATCTGTGGGGGCTATGGATGTGTGTTTTTGGAAGAATAAAATTGATTGTACTTCCAAAGCGCTTAGTACAGTGCTCTGCACACAGTAAGCGCTCAATAAATACGGTTGAATGAATGAATGAATGGTCATGGAATTCAAACCTGTCATTTTCCAAAGAGATTGTTTTGTGTGTACAGCCCCATATCTGTGGGGGCTATGGATGTGTGTTTTTGGAAGAATAAAATCGATTGTACTTCCAAAGCGCTTAGTACAGTGCTCTGCACACAGTAAGGACTTAATAAATACGGTTGAATGAATGAATGGATGGTCATGCAATTCATACTTCTCATTTTCCAAAGAGATTGTTTTGTGTGTACAGCCCCATATCTGTGGGGGCTATGGATGTGTGTTTTTGGAAGAATAAAATCGATTGTACTTCCAAAGCGCTTAGTACAGTGCTCTGCACACAGTAAGCGCTCAATAAATACGGTTGAACGAATGAATGAATGGCCATGCAATTCAAACCTCTCATTTCCCAAAGAGATTGTTTTGTGTGTACAGCCCCATATCTGTGAGGGCTATGGATGTGTGTTTTTGGAAGAATAAAATCGATTGTACTTCCAAAGCGCTTAGTACAGTGCTCTGCACACAGTAAGCGCTTAATAAATACGGTTGAATGAATGAATGAATGGTCATGCAGTTCATACTTCTCATTTTCCAAAGAGATTGTTTTGTGTGCACAGCCCCATATCTGTGGGGGCTATGGATGTGTGTTTTTGGAAGAATAAAATCGATTGTACTTCCAAAGCGCTTAGTACAGTGCTCTGCACATAGTAAGCGCTCAATAAATACGATTGATGATGATGATGATGAATAAATACGGTTGAATGAATGAATGAATGATCATGCAATTCATACTTCTCATTTTCCAAAGAGATTGTTTTGTGTGTACGGCCCCCATATCTGTGGGGACTATGGATGTGTGTTTTTGGAAGAATAAAATCGATTGTACTTCCAAAGCGCTTAGTACAGTGCTCTGCACATAGTAAGCGCTCAATAAATACGATTGATGATGATGATGATGATGATCACTTGTACATATTTATTTTATTTTGTTAATCTGTCTTGTTTTGTTCTCTGTCTCCCCCTTTTAGACTGCGAGCCCGCTGTTGGGTAGGGACTGTCTCTACATGCTGCCAACATGTACTTCCCAAGCGCTCAGTACAGTGCTCTGCACACAGTAAGCGCTCAATAAATACGATTACTTGTACGTATTTATTATATTTATTTTATTTGGTTTATATGTTTTGTTCTCTGTCTCCCCCTTCTAGACTGTGAGCCCCCTGCTGGGTAGGGACCGTCTCTAGATGTTGCCAACTTGGACTTCCCGAGCGCTCAGTCCAGTGCTCTGCACACAGTAAGCGCTCAATAAATACGATTACTTGTACATATTTATTCTATTTATTTTATTTGGTTTCTACGTTTGGTTTTGTTGTCTGTCTCCCCTTTCTAGACTGTGAGCCCGCTGTTGTGTAGGGACCGTTTCTCTAGGTTGCCAACTTGGACTTCCCAAGCGCTCAGTACAGTGCTCTGCACACAGTAAGCGCTCAATAAATACGATTACTCGTACTTGTACAAAGCAATGGGGGTGGCAGCTCAGTACGGTTTTCCCCCAGCCCAAATACCAACTGTTGTTAGTTTTTTTTCCGCCCTTTATACTGGAATGAATCACTGTATATCGATTTTCCAAGAGGCTTAACAGCACTTCACTTCTCTGGGCCTCAGTTACCTCATCTGTGAAATTCATTCGTTCATTCAATTGCATTTATTGAGCGCTTACTGTGTGCAGAGCACTGTACTAAGCGCTTTGGAAGTACAATCAATTTTATTCTTCCAAAAACACACATCCATAGCCCCCACAGATATGGGGCTGTACACACAAAACAATCTCTTTGGAAAATGAGAGGTTTGAATTGCATGACCATTCATTCATTCATTCAACCGTATTTATTCATCATCATCATCATCAACCGTATTTATTGAGCGCTTACTATGTGCAGAGCACTGTACTAAGCGCTTTGGAAGTACAATCGATTTTATTCTTCCAAAAACACACATCCACAGTCCCCACAGATATGGGGCTGTGCACACAAAACAATCTCTTTGGAAAATGAGAGGTTTGAATTGCATTGCCATTCATTCATTCATTCAACCGTATTTATTAAGCACTTACTGTGTGCAGAGCACTGTACTAAGCGCTTTGGAAGTACAATCGATTTTATTCTTCCAAAAACACACATCCATAGCCCCCACAGATATGGGGCTGTACACACAAAACAATCTCTTTGGAAAATGAGAGGTTTGAATTGCATGACCATTCATTCATTCGTTCAACCGTATTTATTGAGCGCTTACTGTGTGCAGAGCACTGTACTAAGCGCTTTGGAAGTACAATCGATTTTATTCTTCCAAAAACACACATCCATAGCCCCCACAGATATGGGGCTGTACACACAAAACACTCTCTTTGGAAAATAAGAAGTATGAATTGCATGATCATTCATTCATTCATTCAACCGTATTTATTCATCATCATCATCATCAATCGTATTTACTGAGCGCTTACTATGTGCAGAGCACTGTACTAAGCGCTTTGGAAGTAAAATCGATTTTATTCTTCCAAAAACTCACATCCATAGTCCCCACAGATATGTGGCTGTACACACAAAACAATCTCTTTGGAAAATGAGAGGTTTGAATTGCATGATCATTCATTCATTCGTTCAACCGTATTTATTGAGCGCTTACTGTGTGCAGAGCACTGTACTAAGCGCTTTGGAAGTACAATCGATTTTATTCTTCCAAAAACACACATCCATAGTCCCCACAGATATGGGGCTGTATACACAAAACAATCTCTTTGGAAAATGAGAGGTTTGAATTGCATGACCATTCATTCATTCATTCAACCGTATTTATTAAGCGCTTACTGTGTGCAGAGCACTGTACTAAGCGCTTTGGAAGTACAATCGATTTTATTCTTCCAAAAACACACATCCATAGCCCCCACAGATATGGGGCTGTACACACAAAACAATCTCTTTGGAAAATGAGAGGTTTGAATTGCATGATCATTCATTCATTCAACCGTATTTATTCATCATCATCATCATCAATCGTATTTATTGAGCGCTTACTATGTGCAGAGCACTGTACTAAGCGCTTTGGAAGTACAATCGATTTTATTCTTCCAAAAACACACATCCATAGCCCCCACAGATATGGGGCTGCACACACAAAACAATCTCTTTGGAAAATGAGAGGTTTGAATTGCATGGCCATTCATTCATTCATTCAACCGCATTTATTGAGCGCTTACTGTGTGCAGAGCACTGTACTAAGCGCTTGGGAAGTACAATTTGGCGACAGAGATGGTCCCTACCCCACAATGGGCTCACAGTCTAGAAAGGGGAGGTACCAAACTTCTAGACTGTGAGCCCGCTGTTGGGTAGGGACCGTCTCTATATGTTGCCAACTTGGACTTTGGAAGTACAATCGATTTTATTCTGAGGCCCAGAGAATCAATCAATCAATCGTATTTATTGAGCGCTTACTATGTGCACAGCACTGTACTAAGCACTTGGGAAGTACAAATTGGCAACACATAGAGAAAGTCCCTACCCAACAGCGGGCTCACAGTCTAAAAGGGGGAGACGGAGAACAGAACCAAACATACCAACAAAATAAAATAAATAGGATAGAAATATACAAGTAAAATAAATAAATAAATAAATAAATAAATAGAGCAATAAATATGTACAACCATATACACATATATACAGGTGCTGTGGGGAAGGGAAGGAGGTGAGATGGGGGGATGGAGAGGGGGACGAGGGGGAGAGGAAGGAAGGGGCTCAGTCTGGGAAGGCCTCCTGGAGGAGGTGAAGTGACTGGAAGAGAAGTGAAGTGACTGGAAGAGAAGTGAAGTGACTGTTAAGCCTCTTGGATTGATTGATTGATTTCACTCACAGATCTATTTTCTCCAGAAGGTCCTGTCTTCTGCCACCATCCATAACCTTTCTAACAGTTCTTCCGTTATCGTTGTCGCCGGGATTAGAACCCACAACCTCTGACCCCCAAGCCCGTGCTCTTTCCACTAAGCCACGCTGCTTGCTTCATGCTTCTGCTTATGGTTATATTGTACTCTGCCAGGGGCTTAGTACAGTGTTCTGCACACAGTACGCGCTCGGCGGAAAGAGCCCAGGCTTGGGAGTCAGGGGTCGTGGGTTCTAACCCCGGCTCCACCACTTGTCTGCTGTGTGACCTTGGGCAAGTCACTTCACTTCTCTGGGCCTCAGTTACCTCATCTGTAAAAGGGGCGTTAAGACTGTGAGCACCACATGGGACAACCTGATCACCTTGTAACTACCCCAGTGCTTAGAACAGTGCTTGGCCCATAATAATGATAACATTTGTTAAGCGCTTACTATGTGCAAAGCACCGTCCTAAATGCTGGGGTAGATACAAGGTCATCAAGCTGTCCTAAATGGGGCTCACAGTCTTCATCCCCATTTTACAGATGAGATCACTGAGGCCCAGAGAAGTGAAGTAACCTGCCCAAAGCCACACAGCTGACAAGCAGCAGAGTTGGGATTTGAACCCATGATCACATAGTAAGCGCTTAAATACCATTATTATTATTATTATTATTATGGCCTCCCCATCCCCCCCGCCTTACCTCCTTCTCCTCCCCACAGCACCTGTATATATGTATATATGTTTGTACATATTCATTACTCTATTTATTTTACTTGTACACATTTATTCTATTTATTTTATTTTGTTAATATGCTTTGCTTTGTTGTCTGTCTCCCCCTACTAGACTGTGAGCCCGCTGTTGGGTAGAGACGGTCTCTATATGTTGCCAACTTGGACTTCCCAAGCGCTTAGTACAGTGCTCTGCACACAGTAAGTGCTCAATAAATACGATTGAATGAATGAATGAATGAATGAAAGTGAGCGCTAACCCAATTACTTACTAGCTTCATACTGCCCTCTAGCGGAGAAAGGAAATCTACAGGCGGCGGCCTTTAGTGCCACCTACTGGCTGCGGGGGAGAATAATAAATAAATAAAATAATGATGGCATTTTGTTAAGCGCTTACTATGTGCAAAGCACTGTTCTAAGCGCTGAGAATAATAATAATAATAATAATAATAATAATAATAATAATAGTATTTGTTAAGCGCTTACTATGTGCCAAGCACTGTTCTAAGCGCTGGGGTAGACACAAGGTAATCAAGTTGTCCCACGTGGGGCTTACAGTCTTCATCCCCATTTTCCAGGTGAAGGAACTGAGGCACAGAGAAATGAAGTGACTTGCCCAAAGCCACACAGCTGACAAGCGGCAGTGTCGGTATTTGAACCCATGACCACATAGTAAGCGCTTAACAAATACCACTACTATTATTAGTATTGATAATAAAAACGACTGAGTGAATGAATGAATGAAAGTAAGCACTACTCCAATTACTTACTAGCTTCATACTGCCCTCTAGCGGAGAAAGGAAATCTACAGGCGGAGGCTTTTAGTGCCACCTACTGGCAGTGGGGAGTAATAATAATAATAATAATAATAATAATAATAATAATAATACGCTTACTACGTGCCAAGAACTGTTCTAAGCAATGGGGTAGACACAAGGTAATCAAGTTGCCCCACGTGGGGCTTACAGTCTTCATCCCCATTTTCCAGATGAAGGAACTGAGGCACAGGGAAGTGAAGTGACTTACCCAAAGCCACACAGATTACAAGCGGCAGAGTCGGGATTTGAACCCATGAACACACAGTAAGCGCTTAACAAATACCATTACTTCTATTAGTATTAATAATAAAAACAATTGAGTGAATGAATGAATGAAAGTAAGCACTACCCCAATTACTTACTAGCTTCATACTGCCCTCTAGCGGAGAAAGGAAATCTACAGGCGACGGCTTTTAGTGCCACCTACTGGCAGTGGGGGAGAATAATAATAATAATAATAATAATAATAATGCGCTTACTATGTGCCAAGCACTGTTCTAAGCGCTGGGGTAGACACAAGGTAATCAAGTTGCCCCACGTGGGGCTTACAGTCTTCATCCCCATTTTCCAGATGAAGGAACTGAGGCACAGAGAAGTTAAGTGACTTGCCCAAAGCCACACAGATGACAAGCGGCAGAGTCGGGATTTGAACCCACGACTACATAGTAAGCGCTTAACAAATACCATTACTGTTATTAGTATTAATAATAAAAACGATTGAGTGAATGAATGAATGAAAGAAAGTAAGCACTACCCCAATTACTTACTAGCTTCATACTGCCCTCTAGTGGAGAAAGGAAATCTACAGGCGGCGGCTTTTAGTGCCACCTACTGGCAGTGGGGGAGAATAATAATAATAACAATAATAATAATAATAATAATAATGCGCTTACTATGTGCCAAGCACTGTTCTAAGCGCTAGGGTAGACACAAGGTAATCAAGTTGTCCCACGTGGGGCTTACAGTCTTCATCCCCGTTTTCCAGATGAAGGAACTGAGGCACAGAGAAGTGAAGTGACTTGCCCAAAGCCACACAGATGACAAGCAGCAGAGTCGGGATTTGAACCCATGACCACATAGTAAGCGCTTAACAAATACCATTACTATTATTAGTATTAATAATAAAAACGATTGAGTGAATGAATGAAAGTAAGCGCTACCTCAATTACTTACTAGCTTCATACTGCCCTCTAGCGGAGAAAGGAAATCTACAGGCGGAGGCTTTTAGTGCCACCTACTGGCAGTGGGGGAGAATAATAATGACAATAATAATAATAATAATAATAATAATAATAATAATAATAATAATAATGCGTTTACTATGTGCCAAGCACTGTTCTAAGCGCTGGGGTAGACACAAGGTAATCAAGTTGTCCCACGTGGGGCTTACAGTCTTCATCCCCATTTTCCAGATGAAGGAACTGAGGCACAGAGAAATGAAGTGACTTGCCCAAAGCCACACAGCTGACAAGCGGCAGTGTCGGTATTTGAACCCATGACCACATAGTAAGCGCTTAACAAATACCACTACTATTATTAGTATTGATAATAAAAACGATTGAGTGAATGAATGAATGAAAGTAAGCACTACCCCAATTACTTACTAGCTTCATACTGCCCTCTAGCGGAGAAAGGAAATCTACAGGCGACGGCTTTTAGTGCCACCTACTGGCAGTGGGGAGTAATAATAATAATAACAATAATAATAATAATGCGCTTACTACGTGCCAAGCACTGTTCTAAGCACTGGGGTAGACACAAGGTAATCAAGTTGCCCCACGTGGGGCTTACAGTCTTCATCCCCATTTTACAGATGAAAGAACTGAGGCACAGGGAAGTGAAGTGACTTGCCCAAAGCCACACAGATTACAAGCGGCAGAGTCGGGATTTGAACCCATGACCACACAGTAAGCGCTTAACAAATACCATTACTTCTATTAGTATTAATAATAAAAACAATTGAGTGAATGAATGAATGAAAGTAAGCACTACCCCAATTACTTACTAGCTTCATACTGCCCTCTAGCGGACAAAGGAAATCTACAGGCGGCGGCTTTTAGTGCCACCTACTGGCAGTGGGGGAGAATAATAATAATAATTAATAATAATAATAATAATAATATTTAAGCGCTTACTATGTGCCAAGCACTGTTCTAAGCACTGGGGTAGACACAAGGTAATCAAGTTGTCCCACGTGGGGCTTACAGTCTTCATCCCCATTTTCCAGATGAAGGAACTGAGGCACAGAGAATTGACTTGCCCAAAGCCACACAGATGACACGCGGCAGAGTCGGGATTTGAACCCATGACCACATAGTAAGCGCTTAACAAATACCATTATTATTATTATTATTGATGATAAAAACGATTGAGTGAATGAATGAATGAAAGTAAGCACTACCCCAATTACTTACTAGCTTCATACTGCCCTCTAGCGGAGAAAGGAAATCTACAGGCGACGGCTTTTAGTGCCACCTACTGGCAGTGGGGGAGAATAATAATAATAACAATAATAATAATGCGCTTACTATGTGCCAAGCACTGTTCTAAGCGCTAGGGTAGACACAAGTTGTCCCACGTGGGGCTTACAGTCTTCATCCCCATTTTCCAGATGAAGGAACTGAGGCACAGAGAAGTGAAGTGACTTGCCCAAAGCCATGCAGCTGACAAGCGGCAGAGTCGGGATTTGAACCCATGACCACATAGTAAGCGCTTAACAAATACCATTACTATTATTAGTATTAATAATAAAAACCACTGAGTGAATGAATGAATGAAAGTAAGCACTACCCCAATTACTTACTAGCTTCATACTGCCCTCTAGTGGAGAAAGGAAATCTACAGGTGGCGGCTTTTAGTGCCACCTACTGGCAGTGGGGGATAACAATAATAATAATAATAATAATAATAATATTTAATCTCTTACTATGTGCCAAGCACTGTTCTAAACGCTGGGGTAGACACAAGGTAATCAAGTTGTCCCACGTGGGGCTTACAGTCTTCATCCCAATTTTCCAGATGAAGGAACTGAGGCACAGAGAAGTGAAGTGACTTGCCCAAAGCCACACAGCTGACAAGCGGCAGAGTCGGGATTTGAACCCATGACCACATAGTACGCGCTTAACAAATACCATTATTATTATTATTAATAATAATAATAATAATAATAATAATAATAAAAACGATTGAGTGGATGAATGAATGAAACCACTAACCCAATTACTTACTAGCTTCATACTGCCCTCTAGCGGAGAGAGGAAATCTAAAGGCGGCGGCCTTTAGTGCCACCTGCTGGCTGTGGGGGAGAATAATAATAATAATAATAATAATAATAATAATAATAATAATATAATAGTTAAGCGCTTACTACGTGCCAAGCACTGTTCTAAGCGCTGGGGTAGACACAAAGTAATCAAGTTGTCCCACGTGGGGCTCACAGTCTTCATCCCCATTTTCCAGATGAGGTCACTGAGGCCCACTGAAGTTATGTGGCTTGCCCAAGGTCACACAGCAGACAAGTGGCGGAGCCGGGATTAGAACCCACGACCTTTGGCTCCCAAGCCCGGGCTCTTCCCACTAAACCACGTTTCTTCCCAGCTGCTCCAGCAGCTGGAGAATTCCCCCAGCTGCTGCAAGACTCACCACCAGTCAGTCAATCCTATCTATTGAGCGCTTACTGTGTGCAGAGCACTGTACTAAGCGGTTGAGAGAGTCCAATACAACAATCATCATCTTCCACTCACTCCTGAATCGCCTAACTTGCTCCCCTTGCTTTTGTCCCCCCTCTCCCCGCCCCACAGGATTTATGTGCACACGGTCTGGGTTCTAATCTGTGCTTAGGTTGGAGCAGAACTCTGATCTGGGTTCTAATCCCAGCTCTGCCACAATAATAATAATAATAATAATAATAATAATAATAATAATAATAATGGCATTTATTCAGCGCTTACTATTGCAAAGCACTGTTCTAAGCGCTGGGGAGTTTACAAGGTGATCAGGTTGTCCCACGTGGGGCTCAAAGTCTTAGTCCCCATTTTTACGGATGAGGTAACTGAGGCACAGAGAAGTGAAGTGACTTGCCCAAAGTCACACAGCTGACAAGTGGCGGGCTTATGTCTACTATGTGACCTTGGGCAAGTCATTTCACTTCTCTGGGCCTCAGTTTCCTCATCTGTAAAATGAAGATTAAGACTGTGAGCCCCACGTGGGACAGGGACTGTGTTCAACCCCGTTCTAGACTGTGAGCCCACTGTTGGGTAGGGACCGTCTCTATATGTTGCCAACGTGTACTTCTCAAGCGCTTAGTACAGTGCTCTGCACACAGTAAGCGCTCAATAAATACAACTGAATGAATGAATGAATTTGCCTATATCCACCCCAGCCCTTAAAACAGTGCTTGGCACATAGTAAACCCTTAACAAATACCATCATTATTATTATTATTATATATTTGTTCTGACAACTTTGACACCTGTCTACATGTTTTGTTTTGTTGTCTGTCTCCCCCTTATAGACTGTGAGCCCCTTGTTGGGTAGGGACCGTCTCAATATGCTACCAACTTGTACTTCCCAAGCGCTTAGTATAGTGCTCTGCACACAGGGAGCGCTCAATGAATACGATTGATTGAATGGATGAATATTATTATATTATAATAATAATAAATAGCCCGTTGTCGGGTAGGGACCGTCTCTATATGTCGCCAACTTGTACTTCCCAAGCGAATGAATGGATGAATATTATTATATTATAATAATAATAAATAGCCCGTTGTCGGGTAGGGACCGTCTCTATATGTCGCCAACTTGTACTTCCCAAGCGAATGAATGGATGAATATTATTATATTATAATAATAATAAATAGCCCGTTGTTGGGTAGGGACCGTCTCTATATGTTGCCAACTTGTACTTCCCAAGCGAATGAACGGATGAATATTATTATATTATAATAATAATAAATAGCCCGTTGTTGGGTAGGGACCGTCTCTATATGTCACCAAATTGTACTTCCCAAGCGAATGAATGGATGAATATTATTATATTATAATAATAATAAATAGCCCGTTGTTGGGTAGGGACCGTCTCTATATGTCGCCAACTTGTACTTCCCAAGCGACTGAACGGTTGAATATTATTATATTATAATAATAATAAATAGCCCGTTGTTGGGTAGGGACCGTCTCTATGTGTCGCCAACTTGTACTTCCCAAGCACTTAGTACAGTGCTCTGCACACAGTAAGCACTCAGTAAATACGACTGAATTTAAGCACTTAGTACAGTGCTCTGTACACAGTAAGTGCTCAATAAATACGATTGATTGATTGAATGAATGAATGAATGAATGAACAACCCAACATACACATTCCCCACAGCTCCAACAAGCTCCATAAATACGACTGAATGAATGAATGTCTAGATCTGTCATTTTATTTATTTATACTGATGCCCTTTTACTAGTATTGTCGTCTGTCTCCCCATCCTCTAAACTGTGAGCTCGCTGTGGGCAGAGCATGTCACTGTTTACTGTTGTACTGAACTCTCCCAAGTGCTCAGAACAGTGCCCTGCGCAAAGTAAGCTCAGAAGCAGCATGGTTTAGTGGCTAGATCACGGGCCTGGGATTCAGGAGGTCATGGGTTCTAATCCAGGCTCGCCAACCTGTCTGCTGTATGGCCTTGGGCCAGTCATTTAACTTCTCTGGGCCTCAGTTTCCTCATCTGGAAAATGGGGATTGAGACTGTGACTCTTCTAGACTGTGAGCCCACTGTTGGGTAGGGACTGTCTCTATATGTTGCCAACTTGTACTTCCCAAGCGCTTAGTACAGTGCTCTGCACACAGTAAGCTCTCAATAAATACGATTGATTGATTGATTGACTGGGAGCCCCAAATGGGACGGGGGCTGCATCCAACCTGATGTGCTTGTATCTACCTCAGCGCTTAAAGCAGTGCTTGGCACATGGTAAACCCTTAACAAATACCATTATCATTATTATTTTTATCATCATTATTAATAAATATGGCTGATGAATGAAGCCCTACTAAGAGTTCACCTCCTCCAGGAGGCCTTCCCAGACTGAGCCCCCTCCTTCCTCTCCCCTTCCCCATCCTCCCCGCCCTACCTCCTTCCCCTCCCCACAGTACCTGTATATCTATTTGTACAGATTTATTACTCCATTTATTTTACTTGTACATATTTACTATTCCATTTATTTTGTTAATGATGTGCATATAGCTTTAATTCTATTTGTCCTGATGATTTTGACACCTGTCTACATATTTTGTTTTGTTGTCTGTCTCCCCCTACTAGACTGTGAGCCTGTTGTTGGGTAGGGACTGTATATGTTGCTGACTTGTACTTCCCAAGCGCTTAGTACAATGCTCTGCACAGAGTAAGCGTTCAATAAATACCACTGAATGAATGAATGAAAATAAATGCTCTGTGCCTCAGTTACTTCTTCTGTTAAATGGGGATTCACTACCTGTTCTCCCTCCCTTTTAGGCTGTGAGTCCC
The DNA here is from genome assembly GCF_015852505.1 of Tachyglossus aculeatus. NCBI lineage: Eukaryota > Metazoa > Chordata > Mammalia > Monotremata > Tachyglossidae > Tachyglossus > Tachyglossus aculeatus. The sequence continues at coordinate 2,864,913 of NC_052069.1, read as the reverse complement.
ATGTGGGACAAAGACTGTGTCCAACCTTATTATTTTGTATCTACCCCGGCGCTTAGAACAGTGCCTGGCACATAGCAAGCACTTAACAAATACCGCAAATATTGTTATTATTTGTGTGTACGTGGAAATATATGCAGTGTGTGTGTAATAATAATAATAATGATGGCATTTATTAAGTGCTTACTATGTGTGAAGCACTGTTCTAAGGGCTGGGATAGATACAAGGTCATCAGGTTGTCCCACGTGGGGCTCACAATCTTAATCCCCATTTTCCAGATGAGGGAACTGAGGCACAGAGAAGTTAAGTGACTTGCCCAAAGTCACACAGCTAACAAGTGGCAGAGCCAGGATTAGAACCCATGACCTCTGACTCCCAAGCCCGGGCTCTTTCCACTGAGCCACGCTGCTTCTCAGGATCTACCCCAGTGCTTAATACAGTGCCTGGCACAAAGTATGTGCTTAACAAATACCATAATAATAATTAACACGAACCTGGAGAAATAACAGAATAACGACAAAAGGAAATATTTATTTTATTTTGTTAGTATGTTTGGTTTTGTTCTCTGTCTCCCCCTTTTAGACTGTGAGCCCACTGTTGGGTAGGGACTGTCTCTATATGCTGCCAACTTGTACTTCCCAAGCGCTTAGTACAGTGCTCTGCACATAGTAAGTGCTCAATAAATACGATTGATGATGATGATGATGAAAGCATCTCCATCGTTTTCCATCATGGCACCAAAGGGCAATTTGAAGTTCATTCATTCATTCATTCAACTGTATTTATTAAAAATAATAATGATGGCATTTGTTAAGCACTTCCTATGTGCAAAGCACTGTTCTAAGCGCAGGGGGGATACAATGTGATCAGGTTGTCCCACGTGGGGCTCACAGTCAATCCCCATTTTACAGATGAGGGAACTGAGGCTCAGAGAATAATAATAATAATGTTGGTATTTGTTAAGCGCTTACTTTGTGCAAATCACTGTTCTACGCGCTGGGGTAGATACAAGGTAATCAGGTTGTCCCACAAGGGGCTCACACTCTTCATCCCCATTTGACAGATGAGGGAACTGAGGCCCAGAGAAGTGAACTGACTTGCCCAAAGTTACACAGCTGACAAGTGGTGGAGCCAGAATTTGAACCCACGGCCTCTGACACCCAAGCCCGGGCTCTTTCCACTGAGCCACGCTGCTTCTCAGGATCTACCCCAGTGCTTAAAACAGTGCCTGGCACAGAGTACGTGCTTAACAAATACCATAATAATAATTAACACGAACCTGGAGAAATAACAGAATAACGACAGAAGGAAAGAGTTTCCATCGTCTTCCATCATGGCACCAAATGGCTATTTGAAGTACATTCATTCATTCAAATGTATTTATTGAGCGCTTACTGTGTGCAGAGCACTGTACTAAGCACTTGGGAAGTACAAGTCGGCAACATATAGAGACGGTCCCTACCCAACAACGGGCTCACAGTCTATAGGGGGGAGACAGACAACAAAACAAAATACAGCCATAGTTCATTCATTCATTCATTCATTCAATCGTATTTATTGAGTGCTTACTGTGTGCAGAGCATTGGACTAAGCGCTTGGGAAGTACACGAGAAGCAGCGTGGCACAGTGGAAAAGAGCCATGGCTTTGGAGTCAGAGGTCACGGGTTCAAATCCCAGCTCTGCCACTTGTCAGCTGTGTGACTTTGGGCAAGTCACTTCACTTCTCTAGGCCTCATTTCCCTCATCTGTAAAATGGGGATGAAGACTGTGGACCCCACGTGGGACAACCTGATCACCTTGTAACCTCCCCAGTGCTTAGAACAGTGCTTTGCAAATAGTAAGAGCTTTATAAATGCCATTATTATTATTATTACAAGTTGGCAACATACAGAGACGGTCCCCACCCAACAGCGGGCTCACAGTCTAGAAGGGGGAGACAGACAACAAAACGAAACATGTAAGCCTAATAAAATAAATAGAATAAATATGTCCAAGTAAAAAACTGAATACAGCGGTTGAATGAGAAAAATGGAGTCTTCTGGTTTCATTTTAAAACCCTGGGGTCTCGTCAATAATTGAAAGGCAAGAAACCCTAAACCTTCTCTAGGCCATCTGTTCCAATTAGCCGAGAGGCTTTTTGCTAACACTGACCTAGCCAAAGGCAACTCTTTCTTCCCCCCGGGCCACGGAGCTCATCATCATCATCATCAATCGTATTTATTGAGCGCTTACTGTGTGCAGAGCACTGTATTAAGCGCTTGGGAAGTACAAGTTGGCAACATATAGAGACAGTCCCTACCCAATAGTGGGCTCACAGTCTAAAAGGGGGAGACAGAGAACAAAACCAAACATACTAACAAAATAAAATAAATAGAATAGATATGTACAAGTAAAATAAATAGATAGAGTAATAAATATGTACAAACATATATACATCATCATCATCATCAATCGTATTTATTGAGCGCTTACTATGTGCAGAGCACTGTACTAAGCACTTGGGAAGTACAAATTGGCAACATATAGAGACAGTCCTTACCCAACAGTGGGCTCACAGTCTAAAAGGGGGAGACAGAGAACAAAACCAAACATACTAACAAAATAAAATAAATAGAATAGATATGTACAAATAAAATAAATAGAGTAAAAAAATATGTACAAACATATATACATATATACAGGTGCTGTGGGGAAGGGAAGGAGGTAAGATGGGGGGGATGGAGAGCTGGGCCTAACGGTCCCCAGTAGCTGGACTCTCTCTCCACTAGGTCTTCCTAATAATAATACTAGGAATAATAATATTAGGAATAATAATATTCCTAATAATAACTGTGCTATTTCTTAAGCGCTTACTATGTGCCAAGCACTGCTCTCGACCCTGAGGTAGATACAAGCTGATCAGGTTGGCCACAGTCCCTGTCCCACATGGGGCTCACAGTCTGAATCCCCATTTTACAGATAATAATGATAGTAATGATGGCATTTATTAAGTGCTTAATGCCAAGTACTGTTTTAAGGTAACTGAGGCACAGGGAAGTGAAGTGACTTAATAATAATGTTGTTATTTTCCCTGTCCCACAAGGGACTCACAGTCTTAATCCCCATTTTACAGATAATAATAATAATGATGGCATTTATTAAGTGCTTACTATGTTCCAAGCACTGTTCTATGGTAACTGAGGCACAGAGAAGTGAAGTGACTTAATAATAATGTTGGTATTTTCCCTGTCCCACATGGGGCCCACGGTCTTAATCCCCATTTTACAGCTAATAATAATGATGATGGCATTTATTAAGCGCTTATTATGTGCCAAGCACTGTTCTATGGTAACTGAGGCACAGAGAAGTGAAGTGACTTAATAATAATGTTGGTATTTTCCCTGTCCCACAAGGGGCTCACGGTCTGAATCCCCATTTTACAGATAATAATAATAATGATGGCATTTATTAAGCGCTTATTATGTTCCAAGCACTGTTCTATGGTAACTGAGGCACAGAGAAGTGAAGTGACTTAATAATAATGTTGGTATATTCCCTGTCCCACAAGGGGCTCATGGTCTGAATCCCCATTTTACAGATAATAATAATAATGATGGCATTTATTAAGTGCTTACTATGTGCCAAGCACTGTTCTAAGGTAACTGGTAATGGTAACTGAGGCACGGAGAAATGAAGTGATTTAATAATAATAATAATGTTGGTATTTTCCCTGTCCCACACGGGGCCCATGGTGTTAATCCCCATTTTACAGATAATAATAATAATAATGATGGCATTTATTAAGCGCTTACTATGTTCCAAGCACTGTTCTATGGTAACTGAGGCACAGAGAAGTGAAGTGACTTAACAATAATGTTGGTATTTTCCCTGTCCCACAAGGGGCTCACGGTCTTAATCCCCATTTAACAGATAATAATAATAATGATGGCATTTATTAAGCGCTTACTATGCACCAAGCACTGTTCTAAGGTAACTGAGGCAAAGAGAAATGAAGTGACTTAATAATAATAATAATGTTGGTATTTTCCCTGTCCCACAAGCGGCTCACGGTCTTAATCCCCATTTAACAGATAATAATAATAATGATGGCATTTATTAAGCGCTTACTATGCGCCAAGCACTGTTCTAAGGTAACTGAGGCAAAGAGAAATGAAGTGACTTAATAATAATGATAATGTTGGTATTTTCCCTGTCCCACAAGAGGCTCATGGTCTTAATCCCCATTTTACAGATAATAATAATAATGATGGCATTTATTAAGCACTTACTATGTGCCAAGCACTGTTCTAAGGTAACTGGTAACTGAGGCACAGAGAAGTGAGGTGACATAATAATAATAACAACAATAATAATAATAATAATAATAATAATAATAATAATGTTGGTATTTTCCCTGTCCCACATGGGGCCCATGGTCTTAATCTCCATTTTACAGATAATAATAATAATGACGGCATTTATTAAGCGCTTACTGTATGCCAAGCACTGTTCTAAGGTAACTGGTAACTGAGGCACAGAGAAGTGAAGTGACTTAATAATAATAATAATAATAATGTTGGCATTTGTTAAGCGCTTACTATGTGCCAAGCACTGTTCTAAACACTGAGGTGGACATGAGATAATCAGGTTGTCTCACGTGGGGCTCACAATCTTAATCCCCATTTGACAGATGAGGTAACTGAGGCCCAGAGAAGTTAAGTGACTTGCCCGAAGTCACACAGCCGAGAAGTGGCAGAACCGGAATTAGAACCCACGACCTCTGACTCCCAAGCCCGGGCTCTTTCCACTAAGCCATGCTGTTTCTCTAATAATAACTGTGTTATTTGTTAAGCGCTTACTACGTGCCAAGCACTATTCTGGGCCCTGAGGTAGATACAACCTGATCAGGTTGGGCACAGTCTACATCCCACATGGGGCTCACGGTCTTAATCCCCATTTTACAGATAAGGGAACTGAGGCAAGAGAAATGAAGTGACTTAATAATAATAATAATAAAATAATAATAATAATGTTGGTATTTGTTAATCCCCATTTTACAGACAAGGTAATTGAGGCACAGAGAAAGGAAGTGACTTAATAATAATAATAATAAAAATAATAATAATGTTGGTGTTTGTTAATCCCCATTTTACAGATAAGGTAACTGAGGCAAGGGAAATGAAGTGACTTAATAATAATAATTATAATAATACTAATGTTGGTATTTGTTAATCCCCATTTTACAGATAAGGTAATTGAGGCACAGAGAAATGAAGTGACAATAATAATAATTATTATTATAATTATAATAATAATAACGTTGGTATTTGTTAATCCCCATTTTACAGATAAGGTAACTGAGGCAGAGAGAAATGAAGTGACTTAATAATAACAATAATGTTGGTATTTGTTAAGCGCTTACTATGTGCCAAGCACTGTTCTAAGCACAGGGGTAGATACAAGATAATCAGGTTGCCCACGTGGCTCACAGTCTTCATCTCCATTTTCCAGATGAGGTAACTGAGGCCCAGAGAAGTGAAGTGACTCGCCCAAAGTCACACAGCAGACAAGTGGCGGAGCCGGGATTGGAACCCATGACCTCTGACTCCCAAGCCTGGGCTCTTTCCACTAAGCCACGCTGCTAATAATAACTGTGTTATTTGTTAAGCGCTTACTATGTGCCAAGCACTCTTCTAGGCCCTGAGGTAGACACAAGCCGATCAGTTTGGGCACAGTCCACGTCCCACATGGGGCTCACGGTCTTAATCCCCATTTTACAGATAAGGGAACTGAGGCACCGCTGTCAAGTGGAGGAGCCGGGATTAGAACCCACGACCTCTGACTCCCAAGTCCGGGCTCTTTCCACTAAGCCATGCTGCTTCTCTAATAATAACCGTGTTATTTGTTCATTCATTCATTCAATCGTATTTATTGAGCGCTTACTGCGTGCAGAGCACTGGACTAAGTGCTCGGGGAGTCCAAGTCGGCAACATATAGAGACGGTCCCTACCCAACAGCGGGCTCACAGTCTAGAAGGGGGAGACAGACGACAAAACAAAACGTGTGGACAGGTGTCAAGTCATCAGAACAAATAGAATTAAAGCTAAATGCACATCAGTAACAAAATAAATAGAACAGTAAATATGTACAAGTTCATTCATTCATTCATTCAATCGTATTTATTGAGCGCTTACTGCGTGCAGAGCACTGGACTAAGCGCTTGGGGAGTCCAAGTCGGCAACATATAGAGACGGTCCCTACCCAACAGCGGGCTCACAGTCTAGAAGGGGGAGACAGACGACAAAACAAAACATATTAAACAAAATAAAATAAATAGAATAAATATGTACAAGTAAAATAGAGTACTAAATATGTACAAACATATATACATATACATATACATTCATTCATTCAATGGTATTTATTGAGCGCTTACTGTGTGCAGAGCACTGGACTAAGCACTTGGGAAGTCCAAGTTGGCAACATATAGAGACGGTCCCTACCCAACAGCGGGCTCACAGTCTAGAAGAGGGAGACAGACGACAAAACAAAACATATTAAACAAAATAAAATAAATAGAATAAATATGTACAAGTAAAATAAATAGGGTAATAAATACGTACAAACATATATACATATATACTCATTCATTCATTCAATCGTATTTATTGAGTGCTTACTGTGTGCAGAGCACTGTACTAAGCACTTGGAAAGTACAAGTCGGCAACATATAGAGACAGTCCCTACCCAACGGCGGGCTCACAGTCTAGTAGGGGGAGACAGACAACAAAACAAAACATATTAACAAAATAAAATAAATAGAATAAATATGTACAAATAAAATAGAGTAATAAATACGTACAAGCATATATACATATATACAGGTGCTGTGGGGAGGGGAAGGAGCTAAGGCAGGGGGGATGGTGAGGGGGAGGAGGGGTATTTGTGGGGTAACTGTGGTATTTGTTAATAATAATTAATAATAATTAATAATTATTATAATAAATAATGATGGTATTTGTTAAGCACTTACTATGTGCCAGGCACTGTACTAAGTGCTGGGTGGATATGAGCAAATCAGGTTGGATGCAGTTCCTGTCAAGTGTTTAGTACAGTGCTCTGCACACAGTAAGTGCTCAATAAATACGATTGAATGAATGAATGAACGTCCCATTTGGGGCTCACAGTCTCAATCCTCATTTTACATTTTAATAATGGTGGTATTTGTTAAGCACTTACTAGGTGCCAGGCACTGTACTAAGTGCTCTATCCACTAGGCCACATTGCTTCCCCAATAACTGTGGTATTTGTTAATAATAATTAATAATGATGGTATTGGTTACGTACTTACTATATGCCAGGCACTGTATTAAGTGCTCTATCCACTAGGCCACATTGCTTCCCCAATAACTGCGGTATTTGTTAATAATAATTAATAATGATGGTATTTGTTAAGCACTTACCATGTGCCAGGCACTGTACTAAGTGCTCTATCCACTGGGCCACGTTGCTTCCCCAATAACTGCGGTATTTGTTAATAATAAGTAATAATGATGGTATTTGTTAAGCACTTACCATGTGCCAGGCACTGTACTAAGTGTTTTATCCACTAGGCCACATTGCTTCCCCAATAACTGTGGTATTTGTTAATAATAATTAATAATGATGGTATTGGTTACGCACTTACTATATGCCAGGCACTGTACTAAGTGCTCTATCCACTAGGCCTCATTGCTTCCCCAATAACTGCGCTATTTGTTAATAATATTTAATAATGATGGTATTTGTTAAGCACTTACCATGTGCCAGGCACTGTACTAAGTGCTCTATCCACTGGGCCACATTGCTTCCCCAATAACTGCAGTATTTGTTAATAATAAGTAATAATGATGGTATTTGTTAAGCACTTACCATGTGCCAGGCACTGTCCTAAGTGTTTTATCCACTAGGCCACATTGCTTCCCCATAACTGCGGTATTTGTTAATAATAATTAATAATGATGGCATTTGTTAAGCACTTACTATGTGCCAGGCACTGTACTAAGTGCTGGGTGGATACGAGCAAATCAGGTTGGATGCAGTTCCTGTCAAGCGTTTAGTACAGTGCTCTGCACACAGTAAGCGCTCAATAAATACGATTGAATGAATGAAATTTAAAAAAAATAACACAGAAAGCATATGATCTGGGGAGAAGAAAGTGAAATGGGAAAGACCTCCTAAAGAGCAGAGATTTGCTCATATCCACCCCAGCTCTTAGTACAGTGCCTGGCACATTCATTCCGTCATTCAATCATATTTACTGAGCGCTTACTGTGTGCAGGGCACTGTACTAAGCGCTTGGAAATTACAATTTGGCAACAGTTAAAGACAGTTCCAACGGAATAACGGGCTCAAAATCTAGAAACAGTAAGCACTTGACAAACACCATCATTATAATGTTGCCAACTTGTACTTCCCAAGCGCTTAGTACAGTGCTCTGCACACAGTAAGCGCTCAATAAATACGATTGATTGATTATAATAATGATGGCATTTGCTAAGCGCTTACTATATGCAAAGCACTGTTCTAATTATCACTATTATTATTAGAAGGGCTCTGTGAAGTTGGGGAAGGCTGCGGCAAGTTTTCCGCTTCTTTTAGTTGCACTCCATTTCCTTGCGATCTCTGAAATCTATACTCTTTTATAATGATGCTATTGATGCCTGTTTCCTTGTTTTGATGTCTGTCTCCCCCCTTCTAGACCATGAGCCCGTTGTGGGCAGGGACTGTCTCTCTTTGTTGCTGAATTGTCCTTTCCAAGCGCTTAGTACAGTGCTCTGCACACAGTAAGCGCTCAATCAATACGACTGAATGAATGATTCACTGGATCTCTCTTTTCTTTCCCTTCCATCTAGACTGTGAGCCCATTGTTGGGTAGGGACTGTCTCTTTATGTTGTCAATTTGTACTTCCCAAGCGCTTAGTACAGTGCTCTGCACACAGGAAGCACTCAATAAATACGACTGAATGGATGAATGAATGAATTCCCTTGGGTCCTGGGGTCATTCTGCTTCCTGGAGTCCTTTGGCTCATTTCCTTTTAGACTGTGAGCCCACTGTTGGGTAGGGACTGTCTCTTTATGTTGCCAATTTGTACTTCCCAAGCGCTTAGTACAGTGCTCTGCACACAGTAAGAGCTCCATAAATATGACTGAATGGATGAATGAATGAATTCCCTTGGGTCCTGGGGTCATTCTGCTTCCTGGAGTCCTTTGGCTCATTTCCTTTTAGACTGTGAGCCCACTGTTGGGTAGGGACTGTCTCTATATGTTGCCAATTTGTACTTCCCAAGCGCTTAGTACAGTGCTCTGCACACAGTAAGCGCTCAATAAATATGACTGAATGGATGTATGAATGAATTCCCTTGGGTCCTGGGGTCATTCTGCTTCCTGGAGTCCTTTGGCTCATTTCCTTTTAGACTGTGAGCCCACTGTTGGGTAGGGACTGTCTCTTTATGTTGCCGATTTGGACTTCCCAAGCACTTAGTACAGTGCTCTGCACACAGTAAGCGCTCAATAAATACGACTGAATGGATGAATGAATGAATTCCCTTGGGTCCTGGGGTCATTCTGCTTCCTGGAGTACTTTGGCTCATTTCCTTTTAGACTGTGAGCCCACTGTTGGGTAGGGACTGTCTCTATATGTTGCCAATTTGTACTTCCCAAGCGCTTAGTACAGTGCTCTGCACACAGTAAGCGCTCAATAAATACGATTGATGATGATGATTTCCAGAAGAGCCCATTCCCTCCTTCTGGGCTTTGTAGAGGGATTTTAATTAATCCTTATGGAGACTGCCAGCCTATTTTAATACTTCCTCCCACTGTATGACCGCGCTTCTTGTACTGTGGGTTTTGCACAGCTGAAATCCACAGCCCACTGTTGGGTAGGGACCGTCTCTATATGTTGCCAACTTGTACTTCCCAAGCGCTTAGTACAGTGCTCTGCACACAGTAAGCGCTCAATAAATACGGTTGATTGATTGATTGATTGATTGTGTGATGGCCCCCCGCTCTGCTCGCTTAAAATCCACCTATCAGAGCACTGGACTAAGTGCTTGAGAGAATAATTGCTCAGTAATAATAATAATGATAATAACGGCATTTATTAAGCACTTACTATGTGCAAAGCACTGTTCTAAGCGCTGGGGAGGTTACAAGGTGAACCTGGAGAAGCAGGGTGGCTCAGTGGAAAGAGCCTGGCCTTTGGAGTCAGAGGTCATGGGTGCAAATCCCAGCTCCGCCAACTGTCAGCTGTGTGACCTTGGACAAGTCACTTCACTTCTCTGTGCCTCAGTTCCCTCGTCTGTAAAATGGGGATGAAGACTGTGAGCCCCCCGGTGGGACAACCTGATCACCTTGTAACCTCCCCAGCGCTTAGAACAGTGCTTTGCACATAATAAGCGCTTAATAAATGCCATTATTAGTAGTAGTAGTACTAGTAAGGTGATCAGGTTGTCCCACGGGGGGGTCACAGTCTTAATCCCCATTTTACAGATGAGGTAACGGAGGCCCAGAGAAGTGAAGTGACTTGCCCAAAGTCACACAGCTGACAAGTGGTGGAGTCGGGATTTGAACCCATGACCTCTGACTCCAAAGCTCGTGCTCTTTCCACTGAGCCATGCTGCTTCCCCGAAGTACAGTGCTCTGCACACAGTAAGCACTCAATAAATAAGATTGAATGAATACAATATAACAGAGTTGGTAGATACATTCCCTGCCCACGACCAGCTTACAGTTTAGAGGGAGAGAAGTAGTGTGGCTTAGTAGATAAAGCCCGGGCTTGGGAGTCACAGGATGTGGGTTCTAATCCCAGCTCCGCCACTTGTCTCCTGTGTGACTTTGGGCAAGGCACTTAACTTCTTTGTGCCTCGGTTATCTCATCTGTAAAATGGGGATTGAGACTGTGAGCCCCATGTGGAATAACCTGATTACCGTGGGCGCATAGTAAGCACTTAAATGCCACAATTCTTCTTAAAAATAATAATAATAATATTAATGATGGTATTTGTTAAGTGCTTACTATGTGCAAAGCACTGTTCTAAGCGCTGGGGGTGATAAAAGGTGATTAGGTTGTTCCACGTGGGGCTCACAGTCTTAATTCCCATTTTCAATCAATCAATCAATCGTATTTATTGAGCGCTTACTGCATGCAGAGCACTGTACTAAGCGCTTGGGAAGTACAAGTTGGCAACATATAGAGACAGTCCCTACCCAACAATGGGCTCATCATCAATCATATTTATTGAGCGCTTACTGTGTGCAGAGCACTGTACTAAGCGCTTAGCACTGTACTAAGTGCTAACAGTCTAGCTCACAGTCTAGGGGATTGTCATTTTCCAGATGAGGTAACTGAGACACAGAGAAGTTAAGAGACTTGCCCAAAGTCACACAGCAGACAAGTGGTGGAGCCGGGATTCAAACCCATGACCTCAGATTCCCAAGCCCATACTCTTTCCACTTAGCCATGCTGCTGCTTCTTCTTATTATTATTATTATCATTATTATCATAACAAATAGAGGGGAGAACAGATATTAATTCCCCACTTTGCAGCTGAGGAAACTGAGGCACAAGGAAGTTAAAATCCACTTTTCTTCTCCATCCAAACTCCCACAGCGCTGATCCCAGCACTTCTCCTATTCTTGAAGACTGCAAGCCCCCTCTAGACAGTGAGCCCGCTGTGGGCAGGGATTGTCTCTCTGAATTGCTGAACTGTACTTTCCAAGCGCTTAGTACAGTGCTCTGCACAGAGTCAGTGCTCAATAACTAGGATTGAACAAATGAACAAAAAGACTGCATCAGCCTCCTCGTTGACCTCCCTGCCTCCTGTCTCTCCCGTCAATCAACCATATTTATTTTGTGCTTACTGTGTGCAGAGCACTGTACTAAGCGCTTGGGAGAGTACAATTCAGCAACAAACAGAGACAATCCCCGCTCACGACGGGCTCACAATCTAGACGCACTGGGGTCTCCGCATCTCCACACTCTTCGGTTATTTCCAGTGGTTGCCCATCCACCTCCGCATCAAACGGACCATTAATACCCTGACCACTGGTATTAATAACAATAATAATAATAATAATTGGGGTATTTGTTAAGCGCTTAGTATGTACCAGGCGCTGGGATGGATGCCCAGCAAATCGGGTTGGACACGGTCCTTGTCCCACATGGGGCTCACGGCCTTAATCCCCATTTGACAGATGAGGACACTGAGGTCCAGAGAAGTGAAGTGACTGGCCCAAGGTCGTACAGCGGACAAGTGGAGGAGCCGGGATTAGAACCCATGACCTTGGGAATCCCAGGCCCGGGCTCTATTCGTCATGCTGGGCTGCTTCATTCAATCAGCTCTCCCTCCTAGTTTACTGTTGAGAAGCAGCGTGGCATAGTGAGAAACAGCATGGTTTAGGGGCTACAGCCTGGCTTGGGAGTCAGAAGGTCCTGAGTTCTAATCCTGGCTCCGCCCCTTGTCCACTGTGTGATCTTGGGCAAGTCACTTCACTTCTCTGTGCTTCAGTTCCCTTATAGACTGTGAGCCCGTTGTTGGGTAGGAACCGTCTCCATATGTTGCCGACTTGTACTTCCCAAGCGCTTAGTAATAATAATGGCATTTATTAAGTGCTTACTATGTGCAAAGCACTGTTCTAAGCGCTGGGGGATACAAGGTGATCAGGTTGTCCCACGTGGGGCTCACAGTCTTAATCCCATTTTACAGATGAGGTAACTGAGGCACAGAGAAGTTAAGCGGCTTGCCCAAGGCCCCACAGCTGACAAGGGGTGGAGCCGGGATTCGAACCCATGACCTCTGGCTCCAAAGCCCGGGCTCTTTCCACTGAGCCACGCTGCTTCTCCACACAGTAAGCGCTCAATAAATACGACTGAATGAATGAATCTGTAAAATGGGGGTTAAGGCTGTGAGCCCCATGTGGGACACGGGCTGCGTCCAACCCAATTTGCTTGTATCCACCCCGGCGGTTAGTACAGTGCCTGTCACATAGTAAGCACTTAACAAATACCCCAGACTGAGCCCCCTCCTTTCTCTCCCCCTCCTCCCCGTCCCCAGCGCCCTACCTCCTTCCCCTCCCCACAGCACCTGTATATGTGTATATATGTTTGTACATATTTATTACTCTATTTATTTTACTTGTACATATTTATTCTATTTATTTTATTTTGTTAATTTGCAAACTTGTACTTCCCAAGTGCTTAGTACAGTGCTCTGCACACAGTAAGCGCTCAATAGAGAAGCAGCGTGGCTCAGTGGAAAGAGCACGGGCTTTGGAGTCAGAAGTCACGGGTTCGAATTCCGGTTCCGCCAATTATCAGCTGTGTGACTTTGGGCAAGTCACTTCACTTCTCTGGGCGTCAGTTCCCTCATCTGTAAAATGGGGATTAAGACTGTGAGCCCCCCGGGGGACAACCTGATCACCTTGTATCCTCCCCAGTGCTTAGAACAGTGCTTTGCACATAGTAAGCGCTTAACAAATGCCATCATCATCATCATCATCATCAAATACGACTGCTGGATGATGATGGATGGGTTCAAACCCCGGCTCCGCCAAATGTCAGCTGTGTGACTTTGGGCAAGTCACTTAGCTTCTCTGGGCCTCAGTTACTCAGCTGTAAAATGGGGATTAAGACTGTGAGCCCCCCGTGGGACAACCTGATCACCTTGCAATCTCCCCAGCACTTAGAACAGTGCTTTGCACATAGTAAGCGCTTAACAAATGCCATCATTATTATTATTATTGGGTAGGGACCATCTCTATATGTTGCCAACTTGTACTTCCCAAGCGCTTAGTACAGTGCTCTGCACACATTAAGTGCTCAATAAATGCGATTGAATGAATGAATGAATGAAAAAAAATACCATTATCACACACAGTCCATGGCTCAGAGGAAAGAGCCCAGGCTTTGGAGTCAAAGGTCATGGGTTCAAATCCCGGCTCTGCCAATTGTCAGCTGTGTGACTTTGGGCAAGTCACTTCACTTCTCTGTGCCTCAGTTACCTCATCTGTAAAATGGGGATTAAGACTGTGAGCCCCATTTGGGACAACCTGATCACCTTGTAACCTCCCCAGTGCTTAGAACAGTGCTTTGCACATAGTAAGCGCTTAATAAATGCCATCATCATCATCATCATCATTATCTCCTACTACATCCCAATCGGCTCATTTCATTCCTCTATCACTAACCTACTAAATGGACCCCATGGCTCAGTGGCAAGAGCCCAGGCTTGGGAGTCAGAGGTCGTGGGTTCTAATCCGGGCTCCACCACTTATTAGCTGTGTGACTTTGGGCAAGTCATTTAACTTCCCTGTGCCTCAGTTACCTCAACTGGAAAATGGGGATTGAGACTGTGAGCCCCATGTGGGACAACCTGATTACCTTATATCTACCCAGCGCTTAGAACGGGGCTTGGCACATAGTAAGCGCTTAACAAATACCAAAATTATTATTATCTCTCTTGCTACTGAGTTCCTGTTCCCCCTTCACCTGGAACTCCCTTCTCCTTCATTGTTCTAATGGCACTTGATAATAATATGCTTGGTACATAGTAAGCACTTAACAAATACCATCATTAATAATAATAATAGTGGTATTTGTTAAGCATTTACTGTGCACCAGGCACTGTACTAAGCGCTGGGGTGGACACCAGCAAATCAGGTTGGACACATTCCCCATCCCAGAGGAACAGCCTCTACTCCTGGCCAACCCTGGGCTCTGATGAACCGCCCTCCTCCCTGACCGAAAAAGAAAGAGGGGGAAAGAATAATAATCATAATTTATGGTATTTCATTCATTCATTCATTCAATCGTATTTATTGAGAGCTTACTGTGTCCACAGCACTGTATTAAGCGCATGGGGAGTACAAGTTGGCAACATACAAAGACGGTCCGTACCCAACAACGGGCTCACAGTCAAGAAGGGGGAGACAGACAACAAAACAAAACATGTAGAGAAGCAGCGTGGCTCTGCGAAAAGAGCACAGGCTTTGGAGTCTGAGGTCATGGGTTCAAATCCCGGCTCCTCTGCCAATTGTCAGCTGTGTGACTTTAGGCAAGTCACTTAACTTCTCTGTGCCTCAGTTCCCTCATCTGTAAAACGGGGATAAAGATTGTGAGCCCCCCGTGGGACAACCTGAAGACCTTGTATCTCCCCAGCGCTTAGAATAGTGCTTTGCACATAGGAAGTGCTTAACAACTACCATCATTATTATTATTATTATGTACACAGGTGTCAAAACCATCAGAACAAATAGAATTAAAGCCATATGCACATCATTAACATAATAAACAGAATAGTAAATATGTACAAGTGAAATAGAGTAATAAATCTGTACAAATATATACAAGTGCTGAGGGGAGGGGAAAGAGGTAGGGCAGGGGGGGGAATGGGGAGGAGGAGAGGAAAAAGGGGGCTCAGTCTGGGAAGGCTTCCTGGAGGAGGTGAGCTCCTAGTACGGCTTTGAAGGGAGCTAGTTTGGCGGATGTGTGGAGGGAGGGCATTCCAGGCCAGGGAAAGGACGTGGGACAGGGGTTGATGGCGGGACAGGATTGAACGAGGCCCGGTGAGGAGGTGAGCGGCGGCAGAGGAGCGGAGGGTGCGGGCCGGGATGGAGAAAGACAGAAGGGAGGTGAAGTAGGAGGGGGCGAGGGGATGGACAGCCTTGAAGCCGAGAGTGAGGAATTTTTGCTTGATTCGAAGGTAGATAGGCAACCACTGGAGATTTTCGAGGAGGGGAGTGACACGCCAGAGCGTTTCTGTACAAAGATAATCCGGGCAGCAGCGTGAAGTATAGACTGAAGTGGGGAGAGACAGGACGATGGGAGATCAGAAAGGAGGCTGATGCAGTCATCCAGTCGGGATAGGATGAGAGACTGAACGAGCAGGGTAGCGGTTTGGATGGAGAGGAAAGGGCGGATCTTGGCAATGTCGTGGAGATGAGACCGCATTTGTTTAGCGCTTACTATGTGCCGGGCACTGTACTAAGCACTGGGGTGGATACAAGCAAATCGGGTGAGACGCGGTCCCTGTCCCACGTGGGGCTTAAAGTCTTAATCCCTATTTTACATATGAGGGAACTGAGGCACAGAGAAGTGAAGTGACTTGCTCAAGGCCACACAGAAGACAAGTGGCGGAGCCACGATTGGAACCCATGACCTTCCCAGGCCCGGGCTCTAGCCACTAGGCCAGGCTGCTTCTCATGGGCACCCCAAGTCCCTACCAAGGCTGTGCAATCCCTCCCCACCCCCTGTGCTGAAACTCGACATTCCTGGGATTTCCATTCATTCATTCATTCATTCAATCGTATGTATTGAGCACTTACTGAGTGCTGAACACTGTACTAAGCACTTGGGAAGTACAGGTCAGCAATATATAGAGACGGTCCCTACCCAACAACGGGCTCACAGTCTATTTCCAGACTACGGCTCAGTCAATCTTATTTTTTGAGCGCTTACTACATGCAGAACACAGTCCTAAGCCCTTGGGAGAGGGCCGTTTCAAGAGAATTAGCAGACAACTTCCCTGCCCATGACACAGAGCCCAGACCTGGGAGTAAGATAGATCTGGGTTCTAATCTCTGCTCTGCCACTTTTCTTGCAACCATTCATTTGGTCATATTTATTGAGCACTTACCGCGTTAAGAGTACTGCACAAAGCGCTCAGGAGATAATAGTACAACAGCCCACACACTCCGCTCCTCTGGTGCTACTAACCTTCTCACTGCACCTCGTTCTCATCTGTCCCACCGTCGACCCCCGGCCCATGTCCTTCCCCTGGCCTGGAATGCCCTCCCTCCGCACATCCGCCAAACTAGCTCTCTTCCTCCCTTCAAAGCCCTGCTGAGAGCTCACCTCTTCCAGAAGGCCTTCCCGGACTAACCCTCCCTTTTCCTCAGCTCCTCCACCCTTCCCCAACTCCCTCCCTCTGCTCTACCCCCCTCCCCGCCCCACAGCACTTGTGTATCTATGCACATATCTACAATTCCATTTATTTATATTACTGCCTGTCTATCTGATTTGATGTATATATGTCTATAATTCTATTTATTTATATTGATGCCCGTTTACTCTTCTTCTTCTTCTCTTCTTCTTCTTCTTCTTCTTATTTTCTTCTTCTTTTCTTCTTCTCCTTCTCCTTCTCCTTATTATTATTATAGTGGCATTTTTAAGTGCTTACTATCTGTTAATATTTGTCTTACCCTGTAGGCTCAAAACTCCTTGTGGGTACTCATTTTGATGTCTGTCTCCCTCCTACTCGACTGTAAGCCCTGTGTGGGCAGGGACTGTCTCTACTGCTGAATGGTACTTTTCAAGCACTTAGTCAGCGCTCAATAAATAGGATTGAATGAATAAATAAACAATAAACAGACACGTTCCCTGCCCACAACAAGCTTACAGTCTAGACGGGGGGAGGCAGACATATTTTAAAAATTACATAAATTACAGACATAAAGAAATAACGGACATAAATTGTCTGCTCTGTGACCAAGGGCAAGTCACTTCACTGGGCCTCAGTGACCTCTTCTATAAAATGCGGATGAAGATTGTGAGCCCCACGTGAGGCAGGGACTGTGTCTAACCTGATCATCTTATATCTACCCCATCGCTTAAAACAGTGCCTGGCTCATTGTAAGCGCTTTCCAAATACCATTTAAAAAAAATTATTGGTTTTGTGTAAACTGTGAACCCGTTCAGTGGGGTGGGATTCTTTCTTGCCCAAGAGACAGACGGCAGTTAGCATCCTCTCAGAGGATGAAGTACTCCTATTTCCAAAAACCACACGTGCCAGTTAAGGAATTTCTTCCTGCTGCCGGTGTGGAAAACACCAGGGAATTCCCAGCTCCGCTCTGTGCTATTGGCCCATTATCAGCTCTCCAGTGCATATCCGGGAAAAATCAGAGATCCAAAGTCAGGAGAATTTTGAGAGAGGCCAAATTACACACGTTAAATCAACTTTCTACCTGGCCTCGGGCTGACCCTTTGGACAGAGAACGCTACAGGCTTGGATGTGGTTGCTTCCTCCTTGGTTTCTCAAGGGTCAGTTCTTGGTCCCCTTCTGTTCTCTATCTACACTCACTCCCTTGGTGAACTCATTCATCATCATCATCATCATCAATCGTATTTATTGAGCGCTTACTATGTGCAGAGCACTGTACTAAGCGCTTGGGAAGTACAAATTGGCAACATATAGAGACAGTCCCTACCCAACAGTGGGCTCACAGTCTAAAAGACATTCACTCTCAAGGCTTCAACTATCACCTCTATGCTGATGACACCCAAATCTACATCTCTGCCCCTGCTCTCTCCCTCCCTTCAGGTTCGGCTCTCCTCCTGCCTTCAGGGCATCTCCATCTGGATGTCTGTCCACCATCTAAAACTCAATATGTCCCAGATTGAACGCTTTATCTTCCCTCCCAAACCCTGCCCTCTTCCTGACTTTCCCGTCACTGTTGACGGCACTACCATCCTTCCCGTCTCACAAGTCCGCAACCTTGGTGTCATCCTTGACTCCGCTCTCTCGTTCACCCCTCACATCCAATCCATCACCAATACCTGCCGGTCTCACCTCCGCAACATCGCCAAGATCCGCCCTTTCCTCTCCATCCAAACCGCTACCCTGCTGGTTCAATCTCTCATCCTATCCCGACTGGATTACTGCATCAGCCTCCTCTCTGATCTCCCATCTTCGTGTCTCTCCCCACTTCAGTCTATACTTCACGCTGCTGCCCGGATTGTCTTTGTGCAGAAACACTCTGGGCATGTTACTCCCTTCCTCAAAAATCTCCAGTGGCTACCAGTCAACCTATGCATCAGGCAAAAACTCCTCACTCTCGGCTTCGAGGCTGTCCATCCCCACGCCCCCGCCTACCTCACCTCCCTTCTCTCCTTCTCCAGCCCAGCTCGCACCCTCTGCTCCTCTGCCGCTAACCTCCTCACTGGGCCTCGTTCTCGCCTGTCCCACCGTCGACCCCCGACCCCCGTCCTCCCCCTGGCCTGGAATGCCCTCCCTCTGCACATCCGCCACGCTACCTCTCGTCTTCCCTTCAAAGCCCTACTGAGAGCTCACCTCCTCCAGGAGGCCTTCCCAGACTGAGCCCTTTCCTTCCTCTCCCCCTCCCCATCCCCCCACCCTACCTCCTTCCCCTCCCCACAGCACCTGTATATATGTTTGTACATATTTATTACTCTATTTATTTTACTTGCACATACTTATTCTATTTATTTTATTTGGTTTATATGTTTTGTTGTCTGCCTCCCCCCTCTAGACTGTGAGCCTGCTGTTCTGTCACTCCCTTCTAGACTGTGAGCCCACTGTTGGGTAGGGACCGTCTCTATATGTTGCCAACTTGGACTTCCCAAGTACTTAGTACAGTGCTCTGCACACAGTAAGTGCTCAATAAATACGACTGAATGAATGAATGAATGAATGGGTAGGGACTGTCTCTATATGTTGCCAACTTGTACTTCCCAAGCGCTTAGTACAGTGCTCTGCACACAGTAAGCGCTCAATAAACACAACTGAATGAATGAATAAATACAGGGGGAGACAGACACGAATATAAATTCTGGAAATGTATGTAAAGGCTCTGGGGCAGAAGGTGGAGTGAATAGCAATAATAATAATAATGATGATGGCATTTGTTAAGCACTTATTATGTGCCAAGCCCTGTTCTAAGCACTGGGGAACAAACAAGGTAATCAGGTTGTCCCACGTGGGGCTCACAGACTTAATCCCCATTTTCCAGATGAGGTAACTGAGGCCCAGAGAACTGAAGTGACTTGTCCAAGGTCACACAGCTGACAAGTGGCAGAGGCGGGATTAGAACCACGACCTCTGACTCCCCAAGCCCGGGCTCTTTCCATTCATTCATTCATTCATTCAATCATATTTATTGAGCACTTACTGTGTGCAGAGCACTGTACTAAGCACTTGGAAAGTACAATTCAGCAACATATAGAGATGGTCCCTACCCAACAATGGGCTCACAGTCTAGAAGGGGGAGAAAGACAACAAAACAAGTAGGCAGAAATCAACAGCATCAAAACTATTTCCACTAAGCCACGCTGCTTCTCTAATCACTTAAAGGGAACAGATAAAAGTGCACAAGTGACACAGAAGGGAGAGTAATAATAATTATTATTATTATGATACTTGTTCGGCGCTTACTGTGTGTCAGGCACTGTACTAAGCACTGGGGTGGATACAAGCAAATCAGGTTGGCCACAGTCCCTGCCCCACGTGGGCTCATAGTCTTAATCCCCATTTTACAGATAATAATAATAATAATAATGGCATTTATTAAGCGCTTACTATGTGCAAAGCACTGTTCTAAGCACTGGGGAGGTTACAAGGTTGTTCCACGGGGGGCTCCCAGTCTTCATCCCCATTTTACAGATGAGGTAACTGAGGCACAGAGAAGTTAAGTGACTTGCCCAAAGTCACACCCCTGACAATTGGCAGGGCTGGGATTCGAACCCATGACAGATGACATAACTGAGGCACAGGGAAGTTAAGTGACCTTGTATCTACCCCAGCGCTGAGATCACTGCTCAGCACAGAGTAAGCGCTTAACAAAAATATCATTATTATTATCAGGTTGTCCCACGTGGGGCTCACAGTCTTAATCCCCATTTTACAGATGAGGTAACTGACGCACAGAGAAGTGAAGCGACTTGCCCAGAGTCACACAGCCGATAAATGGAGGAGCCTGGATTAGAACCCATGACCTCTGACTCCCAAGCCCAGGCCACAGTGCTTCCCTGATGGGGATCCAATCCCTGTTCCCCCTCCTGTTTAGACTGTGAGCCCCCTGGGGAACCTGATAATCATCTATAATAATAATAACGATGGCATTTGTTAAGCACCTACTATGTGCCAAGCACTGTTCTAAATGCTAGAGTAGATACAAGGTCATCAGGTTGTTCCGTGTGGGGCTCCCAGTCTTAATCCCCATTTTACAGATGAGGTCACTGAGGCCCAGAAAGGTGAAGTGACTTGGCCGAAGTCACACAGCAGACAAGTGGCGGAGCCGGGATTAGAACCCACGACCTCTGACTCTCAAGCACGGGCTCTTGCCACTGAGCCACGCTGCTTCTCTATTTGAGGTAGAGCTTAGAACAGTGCCTAGCACATAGTGAGCGCTTAACAGATACCACAGGGATTAGTAATTATTAGCGGGGGATGAGGGCTGATTGTCCCTGGCCCCTGCCTAGCCCGGGAAGAAGCCACAATGCGGTCAACCTGAAGGCACAAAAAAAGGAAAGGGGCGCCGGGGGAGAGTTTTTTTAGTACTTAGTACTTAGTACAAGCGCTTAGTACAGTGCTCTGCACACAGTAAGCGCTCAATAAATGCGACTGATTGAGAGCATCTGCCGTGAACACTGGCCCTGATGCAGAATCCCACCACTTGGGCAGACTGTGAGCTCCCTGTGGGCAGGGATCGTCTCTCTTTATTGCTGTACTGAACTTTCCCAAGCGCTTAGTACAGCGCTCTGCATACAGTAAGCAGAGAAGCAGCGTGGCTCAGTGGAAAGAGGGCGGGTTTGGGAGGCAGAGGTCATGGGTTCTAATACCGGATCTGCCACTTATCAGCTGTGTGACTCTGAGCAAGTCACTTAACTTATCTGTGCCTCAGCTACCTCATCTGGAAAATGGGGATTAAGACTGTGAGCCCCATGTGGGACAACCTGATTACCTTGTATCTCCCCCAGCGCTTAGAACAGTGCTTGAAACATAGTAAGCACATAAATATCAAAATTATTATAATAATTATTATTAGTAAGCGCTCAATAAATACGACTGAATGAATAGGGAGCTAAGCCTGTCCCTCACAGCTCCCCCAAAGCCTGTTGCCAGAATCCTCACCCCCTGACTAGTCGATTTATACTTACTGAGTGCAGAACACTGTACTAAGCGCTTGTTTAAACACATCTAAAACAGAACGCCTCATCTTTCCATCCAAACCCTGGCCTCCCGCTGACTTTCCCAGCTCTGGAGACAACGCCACTATCCCCCCAGTCCCGCAGGAATCTCTCCCTGTCTACACTGCAAGCTCATTGCCGGCAGGGAAAGTGTCCGTTTATTGTTCTGTTGTACTCTCCCAAGCGCTTAGTACGGTGCTCTGCACACAGTATGACCTTGATAAATATGACTGAATGAATGGCAGGGAGAGAGAGGGCGCAGAGAAAGAGAGAGGGAGAAGAGAGAATGGAGAAGAGGGGGAAGACAGACAGGGGAATAGAAGTAAAGAGATAGGGGAAGAGAGGAAAAGAGAAAAAGAAAAAGAGAAAGAGGAAAAGAGGAAGGGGAAAGGAGGAAAAGAGATGGGGGAAGAGAGGAAAAGAGAAAAAGGAAAAGAGGAAGGGGAAGAGAGGAAAAGAGAAAGGGGGAGGGGAAAAGAGAGGGGGAAAAGAGAAAGAGGGGAAAAGAGAAAAAGAGGGGAAGAGAGAAAAAAGAAAGAGGAAAAGAATGAAAAGAGAAAAAGGAAAAGAGAAAGAGAGGAAAAGAGGAAGGGGAAGAGAGGAAATGAGAAAAAGAGAAAGGAAAAGAGGAAGAGGAAGAGAGGAAAAGAGAGGGGAAGAGAGGAAAAGGGGGAAAAGAGAAAGAGGGGAAGAGAGGAAAAGAGAGAGGGGAAAAGAGAAAGAGGGGAAGAGAGGAAAAGAGAGAGGGGAAAAGGGAAAGGGGAAAAGAGGAAGGGGAAGAAAATGAAAAGAGAAAAAGGAAAAGAGAAAGAGGAAAAGAGGAAGGGGAAGAGAGGAAAAGAGAAAAAGAGAAAGAGGAAAAGAGGAAGGGGACGAGATAAGAGAAAAAGGAAAAGAGAAAGGAAAGGAGGAAGGGGAAAGAGGAAGGGGAAGAAAATGAAAAGAGAAAGAGGAAAAGAGAAAGAGGAAAAGAGGAAGGGGAAGAGAGGAAAAGAGAAAAAAAGAGAAAGAGGAAAAGAGGAAGGGGAAGAGATAAGAGAAAAAGGAAAAGAGAGAGGAAAAGAGGAAGGGGAAGAGAGGAAAAGAGAAAAAGGAAAAGAGAAAGAGAGGAAAAGAGGAAGGGGAAGAGAGGAAAAGAGGAAGGGGAAAAGAGGAAGGGGAAGAGAGGAAAAGAGAAGGAGGACGAGGGAAGGGAAAGAAGAAGGGGAACAGGAAAAGAGAAAGAAAGGAAAATGAAAGAGTGGGAAGTAGCATGACGTACAGGATGGGACCTGGGTTCTAATTCTGCCTCTACCAGTTCATTCATTCAATCGTATTTATTGAGCGCTTACTGTGTGCAGAGCACTGTACTAAGCACTTGGGAGGTACCAGTTGTCTACTGTGTGACCTTGGGCAGCTGGCTTCACTTCTCTGGGCCTCAATGATCTCATCCGTCAAACGACAGACAACCGTGCGCCCCGTGTGGGACAGGGACTGTGTCCAACCCAATACAGAAGCAGCGTGGCTCAGTGGGTAGAGCCTGGGCCTGGGGGTCAGAAAGTCATGGGTTCTAATTCCGGCTCTGCCCCTTGTCTGCTGTGCGATCTTGGGCAAGGCACTTCACTTCTTCGGGCCTTGGTAACCTCATCTGTAAAATGGGGATGAAGACTGTGAGCGCCAAGTGGGACAACCTGAACACCTTGTATCTACCTTGTATCATAGAGAAGCAGCGTGGCTCAGTGAAAGGGCCCGGGCTTGGGAGCCAGAGGTTATGGGTTCAAATCCCAGCTCTGCCAATTGTCAGCTGTGTGACTTTGGGCAAGTCACTGCACTTCTCTGTGCCTCAGTGACCTCATCTGGAAAATGGGGATTAAGACCATGAGCCCCCACCTCGTGGGACAACCTGATAACCTTGTAACCTTCCCAGTGCTTAGAACAGTGCTTTGCACATAGTAAGCATTTAATAAATGCCATTATTATTATTATTATTATTACCACAGAGCTTAGAATGGGGCTCGGCACGTAGAAAGCACTTAACAAATACCATTATTACGAATATTATCATTATTACTGGTATCCACCCCAGGGCTCAGAACAGCGCCCCTTCCAGACTGTGAGCCCGCTGTTGGGTAGGGACCGTCTCTATACGCTGCCAACTTGTACTTCCCAAGCGCTTAGTACAGCTGTATGACTGCGGTCAAGTCACTTAACTTCTCTGTGCCTCAGTTACCTCATCTGTAAAATGGGGGTGAAGACTGTGAGCCCCACATGGGACAACCTGATCACCTTGTAACCTCCCCAGCGCTTAGGACAGCGCTTTGCACAGAGTAAGTGCTGAATAAATGCCATCATTATTATTATTACAGCGCTCTGCACACAGTAAGCACTCAATGAATATGACTATATGTATATATATATATATGTTGCCAATTTGTACTTCCCAAGCGCTTAGTACAGTGCTCTGCACATAGTAAGCACTCAATAAATACGATTGATGATGATGACTGAATGAATGAATGAATGAATGCCTGACCCGTAGCGAGCGCTTAGCAACGAGCATCGTTAGGAGAGAAGAAGGGGTGGGGAGGGAAGGATGGCCTGGGCGGCCTTACCTTTTTATCGTCCTTGGCCTTGCGGAGGTGGCGGTGGGGGCCGAACAGGTTTGGCCCCGCGAAAGCCCTCTTGGGCCACTCGAGCTGGGGGGGCGGCCAGGCCCCGGCCGTCCAGCCGGTAGCGATCCGCGGGGATCTTGCTCATGGGCGGGGGCAGGGTGCCGCAGTTAACGCTAGACCAGCCGTCGGTGGAATCGGTGTAGGACTCCTGGTCGCTGGCGGGGCCCGGGTGCCAGTCGCGCAGCACGTGCCCGGGTGGGCGCCGCGGGCCGGCCGGCGGAGGGGGCGGCCCACCCGGGCCCAGGGGGCTCCTCCGGGGCGGCGGCGAGGGACCCCCGGGGCGGACGGGCTCCCCGTCCCACGGGCCCCCGACGGCGGGAGGAGGCGGGGGGTGCTTGGCGGGCGGGCCCCCGAGGTCCACCACCAAGACGCGGTTGCCCTTGTCCTCCGGGTGGAAGTTGCCAATGCCGCTGTCGCTGCTCGTGCTGTTGTTGTGGTGGGGGGCCTCCGCGTCCCCGCGCGGCAAGGCCCGGGCTCTCACCCCCTCGATCAGCTCCCCCATGTCCCGGTAGAGGACGGACACGAACTGCAGGACGGGCAGGGAGGACGGGGGGAACTCCAGGCAGCCGTCCGTGTCCGGGTCGGCCGTGCAGCGGAAGCCGAAGCGCCGGGCGATGCCCTGGTGGACCTGGTGGGCGAACAGGTCCGGGTCCACCATGAAGACGTGGCAGGAGGTACGCAGGTCGCCCGGGTCCTCGCGGGCGGCCCCGCCGTCGCCGGGCTGCACGGTCACCAGGCCGAAGAAGCGGCGGTCGTCGGGGCAGACGGCGCTGAAGGCCAGCTTGTCGGCCGGATAGGCGGCCACGGCGGGGCCGGGCCGGTCGGCGCAGAGCTGCACCCGGTCGTGCAACACGCGCAGCAGGACCAGGGAGTGGACGCGCTGCTCGGCCCGCAGGCGCCTCATGCAGCCGCGGATGGCCTGCAGGCTGTCGTGCTCCACGTTGGAGCCGGTGGACGGCAACTCGATGGAGCCCAGGTAGCCCACCACCATGGCCACGTTGAGGATGCCCGCGTCCAGCCGGGCGGCCTCGGGCCCGAACACCGCGGCCTCCTCCTCGTCCTCGTCCTCCTCCGCGGCCGGCCCGGCCTCGGGGAAGGAGCGGGAGGCGGGGGCCTCGGGCCCCCGCTCGGCCCGGGCGGCGGCCGACTCCGACAGGGACCGCGGCTTGACTCCGGCCCGGTGCCGGGGCTCCGGCCGGTCAAACAGCAGGCCGAAGATGCCCCCCGCCCGCAGGTCCTCCACCACCCTCTCGGCCCGGTCGATGCCCAGGGCCCTGGAGTCCAGCCGGGGCTTGGGCCGGCCGGGGCCCGCTTCCTCGTCGCTGGAGCCCGAGTCCGGCGGCGGGGCCCGGCCCTCTCCGACCACCAGGCGCAGGAGGCCGGAGCACTTGCCGATGAGCTTGACCACGTCCTCGTGTGAGGCCTTCCGGACGTTGATCTCGTTGACGCCCAGGATGCGGTCCCCGGGCCGCAGGCCCACGTGGTCGGCCGGGCCGCCGGGCACCACGCGGCTCAGGACACAGGGCGCCTGCCCGGCCAGGGTGAAGCCATAGCCGCCCCGGCCCCGGGCCACCTCTACGGTCCTGACCCGCGGGCCGGGCGGAGCGGGCGGCCGCCGTTTGGCCTCGCCGGGCCTGTACATGGCTCGGGAGGCCGGGCCGGGGCGGGAGGCGGTTTCGGGGGGCGCCGGGCCGGGGCGGGAGGCGGTTTCGGGGGGCTCCGGGCCGGGCTCTTCACCGAGGCTGAATGGGAGACGCGGTTCCCTCGCGCGCTGAGGTCCTGAGGGGACAGAACGAAGACATCATCACCTCCTTGCCCTGCTTCTGAGCACGCACCCGAGAAGCAGCGTTCATTCATTCATTCAATCGTATTTATTGAGCGCTTCCCCACAGCACCTGTATATGTGTATATATGTTTGTACATATTTATTACTCTATTTTACTTGTACATATCTATTCTATTTATTTTATTTTGTTAGTATGTTTGGTTTTGTCTCCCCCTTTTAGACTGTGAGCCCGCTGTTGGGTAGGGACTGTCTCTATATGTTGCCAATTTGTACTTCCCAAGCGCTTAGTACAGTGCTCTGCACACAGTAAGCGCTCAATAAATACGACTGATGATGATGATGATGCAGAGCACTGTACCAAGCGCTTGGGAAGTACAAGTGCTCAACATATGGAGACGGTCTCTATCCAATAACGCGCTCACAGCCTCGGGCGGAGTGGAGAGAGTAGGGAGCCTGGGAGTTAGAAGGACATGGGTTCTAATCCCACCACTAGTCTGCTGTGTGACCCTGGGCAAGTCACTTCACTTCTCGGGGGCCTCAGTTCCTTCATCAATCAATCAACCAATCAATCGTATTTATTGAGCGCTTACTGTGTGCACAGCACTGTACTAAGCGCTTGGGAAGTACAAGTTGGCAACACATAGAGACAGTCCCTACCCAACAGTGGGCTCACAGTCTAGAAGGGGGAGACAGAGAACAAAACCAAACACATTAACAAAATAAAATAAATAGAATAGATATGTACAAGTAAAATAAATAAATAGAGTATCACCCTACAGAAAGCTCACCTCCTCCAGTAGGCCTTCCCTGACTGAGCCCTCCTTTTCCTGTGCTCCTCCTCCCCTCCCCATCACCCCGACACTCTCTCTCAGCTCCACCCCCGTCCCCACCCCACAGAACTTGTGTATATTTGTACATATTTATTACTCTATTCATTATATTAATGATGCATATAGATCCATAATTCTATTTATTTATATTGATGCTATGGATGCCTGTCTACTTGTTTTGTTTTGTTGTACGTCTCCCCGCTTCTAGACTGTGAGCCCGTTGCTGGGTAGGGATCTTCTCTATTTGTTGCGGAACTGTACTTTCCAAGTGCTTAGTCCAGTGCTCTGCACACAGTAAGCACTCAATAAATATGACCGAATGAATGAACGAATGAACGAATTTTATTCCTCCAATGCCGTCCTTAATGTGCCTCGATCTCGTCTGCTTTCGTCGCCAATGACCACCCCCTTCTCCTGGAAACATTATCCAACCTCGGCTTTGCTGACTGTCCTCTCCGGGCTCTCCTTCCATCTCTGCGGCCGTTCATTCTCAGTCTCCTTCGCAGGCTCCTCCTCCTCCTCCTCCCATCCCCTAACTGTGAGGGTCAGTTTTTGTTCCCCTTCTGTTCTCCATCTACCCCCACTCCCTTGGAGAACTCATTCGCTCCCATGGCTTCAATTCCCACCTCTATGCAGATGATTCCCAGATCTCTCAGACCTGTATATATGTTTGTACATATTTATTACTCTATTTATTTATTTATTTATTTTACTTGTACATATCTATTCTATTTATTTTATTTTGTTAGTATGTTTGGTTTTGTTCTCTGTCTCCCCCTTTTAGACTGTGAGCCCACTGTTGGGTAGGGACTGTCTCTAGATGTTGCCAACTTGTACTTCCCAAGTGCTTAGTACGGTGCTCTGCACACAGTAAGCGCTCAATAAATACGATTGATGATGATGATGATCTCATCTCCAGCCCTGAAAGCTCTCCCTCTCTGCAATCTCGTATTTCCTCCTGCGTTCAGGACACCTCGCCCACATCAAGTGCTGACCGCCAACCCCTTGCTCAAATCCCCCCCTTCTAGACTGTGAGCCCGTGGTGGGCAGGGATCGTCTCTATTTGCCGCTGAATTGTACTTCCCTGTTAGACTGTACGCTCCTCAAGGGCAGGGATCATGTCTACTTTACTGCACCCTCCCAAGTGCCCAAGAGAGTGTTCTGCATTCAATAAGTGCTCAATAAATACCACTCATTGAACAAAATGACTAGAAAAGAGGTTACATGTCCCACTTGAGTGGAATAATACTAATAATAATGGTGAAAATGGTATTTGTTAATCACTTACAATGTGCTAGGCACTGTACTAAGCGCTGGGGTGGATCCAAGCAAATTGGGTTGGATACAGTCCCTGTCCAACGTGGGGTTCACAGTTTCAATCCCCATTTTCCAGACGAGGTAACTGAGGCACAGAGAAGTGAAGTGACTTGCCCAAGATCACACTGCGGACGAGGAGTGGAGGGGGGATTAGAACCCATGACCTTCATACTCCCAGGCCCGGGCTCTACCCATTAGGCCATGCTGCTTCTCCACTGCGTCACTGTGAGCAAGATACGTTTAACTAGCTTGGTTGGTACCTCCCATCGCTTAGCACAGTGCACTGTAATAGTAATAATAATAATAATAACAATAATGATAATGGTATTTGCATGGCTCAGTGGAAAGAGCCGGGGTTTGGAGTCAGAGGTCATGGGTTCAAATCCTGGCTCCGCCACTTGTCAGCCGTGTGACTTTGGGCAAGTCACTTCACTTCTCTGGGCCTCAGTTCCCTCATCTGTAAAATGGGGATTAAGACTGTGAGCCCCCAGTGGGACAACCTCATCACCTTGTGACCTCCCCAGCACTTAGAACAGTGCTTTGCACATAGTAAGCGCTTAATAAATGCTATCATTATTATTATTATTATTATTTGGGCAAGTCACTTCACTTCTCTGGGCCTCAGTTCCCTCAGCTGGAAAATGGGGATTAAGACTGTGAGCCCCCCATGGGACAACCTGATCAATCATATTTCATCATCAATCGTATTTATTGAGCGCTTACTGTGTGCAGAGCACTGTACTAAGCGCCTGATCACCTTGTAACCTCCCCAGTGCTTAGAACAGTGTTTTGCACATAGTAAGTGCTTAATAAATGCCATCATTATTATTATTATTATTATCATTATTATTATTTGTTAAGCGCTTACTATGTGCCCTACACTTTCCTAAGCTCTGGGCACTGTACTAAGCACTGGGCACTGTTCTAAGCAGTGGGTCAGTGAGCTCTCAATAGAAGCAGCGTGGCTTAGTGGAAAAAGCCCAGGCTTGGGAGTCAGAGGTGGTGGGTGCTAATCCCGCCTCCGCCGCTTGTCAGCTGGGTGACTTTGGGCAAATCCCTTCACTTCTCTGTGCCTCAATTACCTCATCTGGAAAATGGGGATTAAGTCTGTGAGCCCCACGTGGGACAACCTGATGACCCTGTATCTACCCCTGTGCTTAGAACAGTGCTTGGCACATATTAAGCGCTTAACAAATACCATCATTATTATTATTACCACTACTAAAAAACGACCATCTCCTTTTGATCTGTAAATGTTAAAGCCATTTTCTCTCCCTTCCGCGTCACTTAAGCACTTGGATCTAAATCCTTCAAGCACTTAATATTGAACCCACCTTCGGCCCCGGGGCACTTATGTCCAGATCCATCATTTATTTATTTATATTCACAACTGTCTCCCCCTCTAGACTGCGAGCTCGTTGTGGGCAGGGAACATGTCTACCAACGCAGTTGTAGGGCACCCTCCCCAGTGCTCAGTACAGAGCCCGGCACACGGTGAGAGCTCAAATAGCACCAATTGATAGCTCGGGAAAAAAAACATGACGTGACAAAATAATAATAATGGCATTTATTAAGCGCTTACTATGTGCGCAGCACTGTTCTAAGCGCTGGGGGGAATACAAGATGATCAGGTTGTCCCACGTGGGCTCAGTCTTCATCCCCATTTTACAGATGAGGGAACTGAGGCCCAGAGAAGTGAAGTGACTTGCCCAAAGTCACACAGTGGACAAGTGGCGGAGCTGGAATTCGAACCCATGACCTCTGACTCCAAAGCCCGGACTGTTTCCACTGAGCCACGCTGCTTCTCTGGCTCAGTGGAAATCAATGGTTCCTTCCACAGAGATGTTCTCTCTACCCATTACTCTCACACCAAGCAAAGCTGTAGACTTCCTCGTTTGGTAAAACCGTAAAAAAATTAAATTAACTGAATTAAAAACCTCCGATCCTCAGGAAGAGGCCTCCCATTCATTCATTCTATCGCATTTATTGAGCGCTTACTGTTTGCAGAGCACTGTACTAAGCGCTTGGGAAGTACAAATCGGCAACGTATAGAGACAGTCCCTACTCAACAACAGGCTCACAGTCTAGAAGGGGGAGACAGACAACAAAACAAAACATGTAGACAAGTGTCAAAATAGTCAGAACAAATAGAATTCAAGCTATATGCACATCATTAACAAACTAAATAGTAAATATGTACAAGTAAAATCAATAGAGTAATAAATCTGTACAAATAGATGTACAGGTGCTGTGGGGAGGGGAAGGAGATAGGGCAGGGGGATGGGGAAGAGGAGAGGAAAAAGGGGGCTCAGTTTGGGAAGGCCTCTTGGAGGAGGGGAGCTCTCAGTACGGCCTTGAAGGGAGGAAGAGAGCTAGCTTGGCGGATGTGTAGAGGAGGGCACTCCTGGTCCTCTCAGAAATCGTCACCTTTCCAGGGACATCGTCCGTGTCTAATTCAATCGATCCATCAGTCCTATTTGGTGAGTGCTTACCATGTGCAGAGCACTGTACTAAACGCCTGCTCTCAACTCTATCCTCTCTACTCAGCTCAACTTGCTCGCTCCCCTTTCCCTTCGCCGGTCTCATACCACTAACCCACAGCCCTGGATCACTGCCACTGTCCGCCTCCTTTGCTCTTATGCTCGAGCTGCTGAACGCTGCTGGAGAAAGTCTAAACACCGTGCCAACCTCGTTCACTTCAAGTTTATCCTTTCCTGCCTTAACTCTGCCCGACAAAACTATTTCTCCTCCCTTATTGACACCCATGCCCATCACCCCGTCACCTGTTCTGGACATTTAATTACCTCCTCCGGCCCCCTGTTCCTCCCCCTCCTCCATCCCTCACCCCCAAAGATCCGGCCTCCTACTTCATTAGTAAAATTAACTCCATCAGGTCTGAGCTCCCCAAAGTCACTCCTCCCCATTCTCCAACCCCCCTGCTCTCAACCCTCTCCGCTACTCTCCCATCCTTCCCAGCAGTATCTTCAGATGAGCTCTCCTCCCTCCTCTCAAGTGCTACTCCAGCCACCCGTGCTTCTGACTCCATTCCCTCTCACTTTATAAAATCTCTTGCCCCGTCCCTCCTCCCCTCCTTAACTTCCATTTTCAACCGCTCACTCTCCACTGGTTCCTTCCCCTCTGCCTTCAAACATGCCCACGTCTCTCCCACCCTAAAAAAAACCCTCTCTTGACCCCACCTCCCCTTCTAGCTATAGCCCTATTTCCCTCCTAACATTCCTTTCCAAATTCCTTGAACGAGTTGTCTACACCAGCTGCCTCAAATTCCTCAACGCCAACTCTCCCCTCGACCCCCTCCAATCTGGCTTTCGTCCCCTACACTCCACCAAAACTGCCCTCTCAAAGGTCACCGATGACCTCCTTCTTGCCAAATCCAACGGCTCCTACTCTATCCTAATCCTCCTCGACCTCTCAGCTGCCTTCGACACTGTGGCCCACCCCCTTCTCAACACGCTCTCCAACCTTGGCTTCAGAGACTCCGTCCTCTCCCAGAACTCCTCTTATCTTTCTGGCCGTTCATTCTCAGTCTCCTTTGTGGGCTCCTCCTCCCCGTCCCATCCCCTTACTGTAGGGGTTTCTCAAGGGTCAGTTCTTGGTCCCCTTTTGTTCTCTAGCTACACTCACTCCATTGGTGAACTCATTCACTCCCACGGCTTCAACTATCATCTCTACACTGATTACACCCAAATCTACATCTCTGCCCCTCCTCTCTCCCCCTCCCTCCAGACTCGCGTCTCCTCCTGCCTTCAGGACATCTCCATCTGGATGTCTGCCCGCCATCTAAAACTCAACATGTCCAAGACTGAACTCCTTATCTTCCCTCCCAAACCCTGTCCTCTCCCTGACTTTCCCATCACTGTAGACGGCATTACCGTCCTTCCCGTCTCACAAGCCCGCAACCTTGGTGTCATCCCCGACTCTGCTCTCTCGTTCAACCCTCACATCCAATCCATCACCAAAACCTGCCTATCTCACCTCCGCAACATCACCGAGATTTGCCCTTTCCTCCCCATCCAAACCACTACCCTACTGGTTCAATCTCTCATCCTATCCCGACTAGATTACTGCATCGGCCTCCTCTCTGATCTCCCATCCTCCTGTCTCTCCCCGCTTCAGTCTATACTTCACACTACTGCCCGGATCATCTTTGTGCAGAAATGCTCTGGGTATGTTACTCCCCTCCTCAAAAATCTCCAGTGGCTACCAGTCAACCTACGCATCAAGTAAAAACGCCTCACTCTCGGCTTCAAGGCTGTCCATCACCTCGCCCTCTCCTACCTCACCTCCCTTCTCTCCTTCTCCAACCCAGCCCGCACACTCCGCTCTTCTGCTGCTAACCTCCTCACCGTACCTCGCTCTCGCCTGTCCCACCGTCGACCCCCAGCCCACGTCCTCCCCCTGGCCTGGAATGCCCTTCCTCCACACATCCGCCAAGCTAGCTCTCTTCCTCCCCTCAAAGCCCTACCGAGAGCTCACCTCCTCCAGGATGCCTTCCTAGACTAAGCCCCCTTTTTCCTCTCCTCCTCCCCACCCCCCAACCCTACCTCCTTCCCCTCCCCACAGCACCTGTATATATGCTTGTACAGATTTATTACTCTATTTATTTTACTTGTACATATTTACTATTCTATTTATTTTGTTAATGTGCATCTAACTTTACTTCTATTTATTCTGATGACTTGACACCTGTCCACGTGTTTTGTTTTGTTGTCTGTCTCCCGCTTCTAGACTGTGAGCCCGCTGTTGGGTGGGGATCGTCTCTATATGTTGTCAACTTGTACTTCCTAAGCGCTTAGTACAGTGCTCTGCACACAGTAAGCGCTCAATAAATACGATTGAATGAATGCCATTACTACTACTACTACTACTACTATGAGTCTTTCTTCTGCTTGTCCCCCAAGAACCACCAAACAGCTTCTTATGTATACGCCCGAACACTTCTATATGCAACCTCCTGGAAATAAATCACTAAACAATCCATTTTTAGTCCACCTGACTATCGCACACATTCATTAAGGATCAGTGTGGAAGAAAGACAACTTGTAAATAATAATAATATATTTGTTAAGGGCTCACGCTATGCCAAACACTGTAATCAGCGCTGGGATAAATACAAGGTAATTATGTCCCAAATGGGGCTCACAGTCCTAACACTGCTCTCCACATTGGAAGCGCTCAATAAATACCATTGATGATGATGACGTTGATGAAGGAGTAGAAGGGAGAACTGAGGTCCAGAGAATCGATCATATTTATTGCGTGCTTACGGAAAAGTTCGGTGACTTGTCCAAGGTCACACAACAGGTTTGTGGCAGGGCTGGGATAATTATCGTAATTAATAATAATTATGGCACTTGTAAAGCGCTTACTATGTGCCAGGCACTGTACTAAACGCCCCCACAGGCCCATGCTCAAGACCCTAGATCCTGTGCAATCCACACCAAGCCATTCTTTCTTTACTTAAATTCCCAATCCAGTCACTTTTCCCAACAAACGTCCCAGGCACGTTTCTATAATTCTATTTATTTTGTTGGTATTGACACCTGTCTACTTGTTTTGTTGTCTGTCTCCCTCTTCTAGACTGTGAGCCCATTGTTGGGTAGGGACCATCTCTATATGTTGCCAAATTGTACTTTCCAAGTGCTTAGTACAGTGCTCTGCACATAGTAAGCGCTCAATAAATACAATTGAATGAATGAAGAAAAGTCACAGATCATCGTTTGGATTTCCAATTTGAAGACAATCTGTCACCGCTCATTAAATGCATTAGATTTCAATCTGCGTCTCCGCTCCGAAGTGCTTGAGAGTCAATTAGAGCTTCACTTGCTACTGGCATTGTCGGTTGTTCCGATAATTGTGCTGCCATTTAAAATTTCTCTCACAACTTTGTCAACAAATGCTGTTTTGCACACTGTCCATCTGGAATAATAATTATAATTAAATACTAGTCCGCCAATTACCACTGCATCCTGTCTATTTTTAGCAATTGAACTGCCCTACCGCATTTAACTGGGATGGTGGGGTTCTGAAAATGCTGATGCTACGTTATTTAGGAATTGGAGAGAAAAATCTGAAATCGCCAGAAGGCAATGATAATTATGGTGTATTTGTTAAGCACTTACTATGTGCCAAGCACTGTTCCGAACGCTGGGGTAGATACGAGGTAATCAGGTTGTCCCACGTGGGGCTTCTACAGTCTTCATCCCCATTTGACAGATGAGGGAACTGAGGCACAGAGAAGTGAAGCGACTTGCCCAAAGTCACATAGCTGACAAATGGTGGAGGCGGAATTGGAACCCACAACCTCTG
This sequence comes from Tachyglossus aculeatus, assembly GCF_015852505.1. Taxonomy (NCBI): domain Eukaryota; kingdom Metazoa; phylum Chordata; class Mammalia; order Monotremata; family Tachyglossidae; genus Tachyglossus; species Tachyglossus aculeatus. Next base: position 2,830,064 of record NC_052069.1, on the reverse strand, counting down.
ACTCCCAAGCCTGGGCTCTTTCCACTGAGCCACGCCATTAGGAGACTATTAGAGGGTACGGACTTTCTCTATATGTTGCCAGCTTGTACTTCCCAAGCGCTTAGTACAGTGCTCTGCACATAGTAAGCGCTCAATAAATACGATTGATTGATTAGAGAAGTTTCCTGTTTCCTGGATTGTGGTGAGCAAACAGAATGAGGCGGACTCTAAGACTAGAAGCTTGCTCAGGGGCTGATTACGTGCTTCTCTCCAACTTCTCCGACACCCCAATCTCCCCAAAACCCCAATATCCCACCTCCATCGCTCTAGCACAGTGCTCTGCACAAAGTAAGTGCTCAAAAAGTACGACTGAATGAATGGAGCCCCGTAAAAACCCATCAGCCAGTTACAACATCCATCAATGTACCAAGAAACCCACTGTACCAAGTATCTGTTCTGACAATTTTAACCCCTGTCTTCATGTACGCTGATGACACCCAAATCTTCATCTCTGCCCCTGCTCTCTCTCCCTCCCTCCAGGCTCGTATCTCTTCCTGCCTTCAGGACATCTCCATCTGGATGTCTGCCCGCCATCTAAAACTCAACATGTCCAAGATTGGACTCCTTATCTTCCCTCCCCAACCCTGCCCTCTCCCTGACTTTCCCATCACTGTTGACGGCACTACCGTCCTTCCCGTCTCACAGGTCCGCAACCTTGGTGTCATCCTCGACTCCGCTCTCTCGTTCACCCCTCACATCCAATCCGTCACCGAAACCTGCCGGTCTCACCTCCGCAACATCACCAAGATCCGCCCTTTCCTCTCCATCCAAACGGCTAACCTGCTCGTTCAATTTCTCATCCTATCCCGACTAGATTACTGCATCAGCCTCCTCTCCGATCTCCCACCCTCCTGTTTCTCCCCGCTTCAATCCATACTTCACACTGCTGCCCGTATTGTCTCTGTGCAGAAACGCTCTGGGCATGTTATTCCCCTCCTCAAAAATCTCCAGTGGCTACCAATCAACCTATGTATCAGGCAAAAACTCTTCACTCTCGGCTTCAAGGCTGTCCATCCCCTCGCCCCCTCCTACCTCCCCTCCCTTCTCTCCTTCTCCAGCCCAGCCCGCACCCTCTGCTCCTCTGCTGCTCACCTCCTCACCGTACCTCATTCTCGCCTGTCCCACCATCGACCCCCGGCCCATGTCATCCCCCGGGCCTGGAATGGCCTCCCTCTGCCCATCCGCCAAGCTAGCTCTCTTCCTCCCTTTAAGGCCCTACTGAGAGCTCACCTCCTCCAGGAGGCCTTCCCAGACTGAGCCCCTTCCCTCCTCTCCCCCTCGTCCCCCTCTCCATCCCCCCCATCTTACCTCCTTCCCTTCCCCATGGCACCTTTATATATGTATATATGTTTGTACATATTTATTACTATATTTATTTTACATACATATTTATTCTACTTATTTGATTTTGTTAATATGTTTTGTTTTGTTTTCTGTCTCCCCCTTCTAGACTGTGAGCCTGATGTTGGGTAGGGACCGTCTCTATATGTTGCCAACTTGGACTTCCCAAGCGCTTAGTACAGTGCTCTGCACACAGTAAACACTCAATAAATACGACTGAATGACTGCATGAATGAATGTACCAAGCACTGTTCTAAGCGCTGGGGTAGAAACAAGGTAATCAGGTTGTCCCACGTGGGGCTCACAATCTTTCATTCCCCTTTTACAGATGAGGGAACTGAGGCACAGGGAAGTGAAGTGGCTTGCCCAATTTCACACAGCTGACAAGTGGCGGGATTAGAACCCACAACTTCTGACTTCCAAGCCCGGGCTCTTTCTATTAAGCCACGCTGCTTCTCACTTATGTACGCATCAGTAATTTATTTATTTGTATTGATGTCTGTCTCCCCCACTTGAGACGGTGAGCTTCTTGTGGGTAGGGAATGTCACTGTTTCTTGCAAGTGCTTAGTACAGTGCTCAGCACACAATAAGCGCTCCATAAATACGACTGAACGAATGAAGCAGACACATCATCATCAATCGTATTTATTGAGCGCTTACTGTGTGCAGAGCACTGTACTAAGCGCTTGGGAAGTACAAGTTGGCAACATATAGAGACAGTCCCTACCCAACAGTGTGCTCACAGTCTAAAAGGGGGAGACAGAGAACAAAACCAAACATACTAACAAAATAAAATAAATAGAATACATATGTACAAGTAAAATAAATAAATAAATAATAAAGAGAGTAACAAATATGTACAAAGTGACTTTGGGCAAGTCACTTAACTTCTCTGGGCCTCAGTTACCTCATCTGTAAAATAGGGATTAAGACCGTGAGCCCCTTGGGACAACCTGATCACCTTGTAACCTCCTCAGTGCTTAGAACAGTGCTTTGCACATATTAAGCGCTTAATAAATGCCATTATTTATTTTATTATGATTAGGGAGACACACTCCCTCCACACAGTGACTTGTCCACATCTCGTTCCATTCTTTTGTTTAACCTCTACCTCCCGGCTGCGCTAATTAACTCCTAGCAACAAATGGAAGGAGGGAATTTAATACATGGAGAGGAATCTATTTATTATTAAGTGCCGTCGAATCATTTCCGACGCATAGCAACTCCACGGATACACTTTATCCAGAACGTCCTATCCTCTGCCATAATCCGCAACCTTTCTAACGGTTATTAATAATAACAATGATAACAATAATAATCATAAGGATGGTATTTGTTAAGTGCTTACCATGTGCCAAGCACTGTCTTAAACGTTGGGGTAGATACAAGTTAATCAGGTTGTCGCACCTGGGGCTCGGAGTCTTAATCCCCATTTTACAGATGAGGTAACTGAGGCCCAGAGACGTGAAGTGACTTGCCCAAAGTCACGCGGCTGATCAGTGGCGGAGCCGGGATTAGAATCAATCAATCAATCGTATTTATTGAGCACTTACTGTGTGCAGAGCACTGTACTAAGCGCTTGGGAAGTACAAGTTAGCAACCTATAGAGACGGTCCCTACCCAACAGCGGGCTCACAGTCTAGAAGGGGGAGACAGACAACAAGACAGAACATATTAACAGAATAAAATAAATAGAATAAATATGTACAAATAAAATAAATAAATAAATAGAGTAATAAATCCATACAACCATATATACAGGTGCTGTGGGGAGGGGAAGGAGGTAAGGTGGGGGGATGGGGAGGGGGAGGAGGGGGATTGTTCTAGACTATGAGCCCACTGTTGGGTAGGGACCGTCTCTCTATGTTGCCAAATTGTACTTCCCAAGTGCTTAGTACAGTGCTCTGCACACAGTAAGCACTCAATAAATACGATTGATTGATTGATTGATTGATTGTTCTGGTCTCTATCCATCTCGCTGCCGGTCTGTCTCTTCCCCCTTTTCCCTGGACTTTTCCTAGCACTAGTGTCTTCTCCAGAGAATCAGTCTATACCAAAGTAATAATGCTAAAATGCAGTAGACGACGCTCCAGAGAAGCAGCGTGGCTCAGTGGAAAGAGCCCGGGCTTGGGAGCCAGAGGTCGTGGGATCTAATCCCGGCTCCGCCACTTGTCAGCTGTGTGACTTCGGGCAAGTCACTTCACTTCTCTGGGCCTCAGTTACCTCATCTGTAAAATAGGGATTGAGACTGTGAGCCCCACGTGGGACAACCTGATTACTCTGTATCTAGCGCTTAGTACAGTGCTCTGCACATAGTAAGCACTCAATAAATACGATTGATGATACCCCAGCGCTCAGAACAGTGCTTGGCACATAGTAAGTGCTTAACAAACACCATTATTATTACTGGACTTATCTAAAAGCATGCCCCAAAATTAGTTACTATGATAAATCAGATACAGAGTAATGGTAAAATCCCAATAATGGTTAAATCCCAATCTACTCTTTCAATCAATACTACTTACTGGGTGCTTACTCTGTGCAGATGAGCACTGTACTAAGCACTTAGGAGAGGACAATACAATAGAGTTGATAGAAGAAACATTTCCTGCACAGGAGAAGTTTACGGTCTAGAGGGGGAAACAGACATTAAAATAAATTCGGAGACGCACGTAACTGCTATGGGGCTGAGGGTGGGGGAAACATCAAATTCATTCATTCAATCATATTTATTGAGCACTTACTGGGTGCAGAGCACTGTACTAAGCACTTCATTCATTCATTCAATCGTATTCATTGAGCATTTACTGTGTGCAGAGCACTGTACTAAGCGCTTGGGAGAATACAATTCGGCAACATATAGAGACGGTCCCTACCCAACAACGGGCTCACAGTCTAGAAGGGGGAGACAGACCACAAAACAAAACATGTAGACAGGGGTCAAAACCCTCAGAATAAATAATATTATAGCTATAATATATATATATATATATATAAATACACACATACATATATTATATATGCATATACACACACACACACATATATATATATACACATATATATACACAACCACACAAATATATGTGTATATATATATACACACACACATATATGCACACACATATATATTTATGTATATATACACACCCACACATATATATGTGTGTATATATGTATACACGTATATATATACATATATACACACACACACACACACTCTCTCTCTCTCATTTTTGGAAAGAGAACAGATCCAAGTGCGTAGGAAGCAGAGAAGGAGTAGGGGAAATGCAGGCTTAGTATAGTGCTAAGTGCTTAGTACAGTGCTCTGCACATAGTAAGCACTCAATAAATAATAATAATAAAAATAATGGTATTTGTTAAGCGCTTACTATGTGCAAAAACCGTTCTAAGCGCTGGGGAGGTTACAAGGTGATCAGGTTGTCCCACGGGGGCTCACAGTTTTAATCCCCATTTTACAGATGAGGTAACTGGGGCACAGAGAAGTGAAGTGACTTGCCCAAAGTCACACAGCTGACAGTTGGCAGAGGCAGAATTTGAACCCATGACCTCTGACTCCAAATCCCGTGCTCTTTTCCACTGAGCCGCACTGCTTCTCAAATATGATTGAATGAATGAATGAATGAGGGCTTAGTCGGGGAAGACTTAGTAATAATATTTAGTGATGATGGTATTTGTTAAGCGTTTACTATGTGTCAAGCACTCTTCTAAGCACTACAGTAGATACAAGGTGATCAGATTGTCCCATGTGGGGCTCACGGTCTTAGTCCCCATTTTACAGATGAGATCACTGAGGCAAAGAGGAGTGAGAAGCAGCGTGGCCCAGTGGAAAGAGCACGGGCTTTGGAGTCAGAGGTCATGTGTTCAAATCCCGGCTCCACCAATTGTCAGCTGTGTGACTCTGGGCAAGTCACTTAACTTCTCTGTGCCTCAGTCACCTCACCTGTAAAATGGGGATTAAGACTGTGAGCCCCCCGTGGGACACCCTGATTACCTTGTAACCTCCCCAGCGCTTAGAACAGTGCTTTGCACGTAGTAAGCGCTTAATAAATGCCATCATTATTATTATTAAGTGACTTACCCAACGTCACACAGCTGCTAAGTGGCGGCGCCAGGATTAGAACCCACGTCCTCTGGCTTCCAGGACCAGTCTCTTTCATTCATTCATTCAATCGTATTTATTGAGCGATTACTGTGCGCAGAGCCTTGGAAAGTACAATTTGGCTTTCCATTGAGCAACGTTAGGAAGGCTTTAAAGGGGTGAAGAGAGGTGGTCTGGAAGTCTTTGGGCAAGGAAGGGGTTCTTCTGAATCAATCAATCAATCAGTCGCATTTATTGAGCGCTTACTGTGTGCACAGCACTGTAGTAAGCGCTTGGGAAGTACAAGTTGGCAACATATAGAGACGGTCCCTACCCAACAGTGGGCTCACAGTCTAGAAGGGGGAGACTGAACTTAAAAAGGGAGGGAGGAAAATCAAATTTCTCTCAACGGCCGTATTTTTCGAGAACATTCGAGATCTTTCGGATTCGGGATTCAGGCTTTTCCTTCCAGGAGCCCACCTGAATTCTTTGAGTGACCATGAAGCCCTGCAGCGTGGCTCGTTGGAAAGAGCCCGGGCTTTGGAGTCAGAGGTCATGGGTTCAAATCCCGCCTCCTCCAACTGTCAGCTGTGTGACTTCGGGCGAGTCACTTCACTTCTCTGGGCCTCAGTGACCTCATCTGGAAAATGGGGATTAAGACTGTAAGCCCCACGTGGGACAACCTGATCACCTTGTAACCTCCCCAGCGCTTAGAACAGTGCTTTGCACATAGTAAGCGCTTAATAAATGCCATTATTATTATTATTATTCTCTGGGCCTCAGTTACCTCATCTGTAAAATGGGAATGAAACCACCTGATCACCTTGTAACCTCCCCAGTGCTTTGCACATAGTAAGCGCTTCTAGACTGTGAGCCCGTTGTTGGGTAAGGACCATCTCTATCTGTTGCCAAGTTATACTTTCCAAGCACTTAGTACATGCTCTGCACACAGTAAGCGCTCAATAAATACAACTGAACGAATGAATGAATGAATGAAAAGCACTGTACTAAGCTCTTGGGAGAGTCCAATATAACAAACAAACACACAGGATTGAGACTGTGAGCCCCACGGGGGACGGGGATTGGGTCCAACCATCCCACTGCTTAGGACAGAGAAGCAGCGTGGCTCAGTGGAAAGAGCCCGGGCTTGGGAGTCAGAAGTCATGGGTTCTAATCCCGGCTCCGCCACCTGTCAGCTGTGTGACTTTGGGCAAATCACTTCACTTCTCTGGGCCTCAGTTATCCCATCTGTAAAATGGGGATTAAGACTGTGAGCCCCACGTGGGACAACCTGATCACCTTGTATCCCCCCCCCCCAGCACTTAGAACAGTGCTTGGCACATAGTAAGCGCTTAACAAATGCCATCATTATTATTATTTTATTAACAGTGTGCGTAGATATTATCTATGATAATGATAATGATGATGGCATTTGTTAAGCACTTACTACGTGCCAAGCACTGTTCTAAGTGTTCTAAGCAGCGTGGCTCCGTGGAAAGAGCCCGGGCTTGGGAGTCAGAGGTCATGAGTTCAAATCCCGGCTCTGCCAATTGTCAGCTGTGTGACTTTGGGCAAGTCACTTCACTTCTCTGTGCCTCAGTTACCTCACCTGTAAAAATGGGGATAAAGACTGTGAGCCCTCGGTGGGACAATCTGATCAGCTTGTAACCTCCCCAGCGCTTAGAACAGTGCTTTGCACATAGTAAGTGCTTAATAAATGCCATTAAAAAAAAAGTGCGGGGGGGGAATACAAGGTGATCAGGTTGTCCCACGTGGGGCTCACAGTCTTAACCCCCATTTTTAAGAGAAGCAGCGTGGCTCAGTGGAAAGAGCCTGGGCTTTGGAGTCAGAGGTCATGGGTTCGAATCCCGGCTCCGCCACATGTCAGCCGTGTGTCTTTGGGCAAGTCACTTCACTTCTCTGGGCCTCAGCTACCTCATCTGTAAAATGGGGATGAAGACTGTGAGCCCACCACGGGACAATCTGATCACCTTGTAACCTCCCCAGCGCTTAGAATAGTGCTTTGCACATAGTAAGTTCTTAATAAATGCTATTAAAAAAAAAGATGAGGGAACTGAGGCAGAGAGAAGTTTAGCCGCTTGCCTAAGGTCACACAGCAGACAGTGGCAGAGCTGGGATTAGAACCCACGACCTCTGATTCCCAAGCCCGGGCTCTTTCCACTGAGCCATGCTGCTTCTCTAGCGTGTAAGCTCGTTGTGGGTGCGAGTGTGTCTGTCCTATTGTTCTGGTGTGCTTTTTCCCAAGCGCTTAGTACAGTGCTGTGCCCACAGGAAGACTCACTGATAGACCAAAGCCCCTAGGAAGGCCCAGGCTCCCACCCCCAGTTCCCTCGCCTTGGGCCCTGCAGGGCACGTGTCTACCAACTCTGTTGATTCATTCCTTCGTATTTATTGAGCGCTTACTGTGTGCAGATCACTGTACTAAGCGCTTTGGACAACAGAATAATAAGCAGACACATTCCCTACCCACAGTGAGTAATCTCTGTCCACAGCCGGTTTACAGTCTAGAGGGACTTAAGTAAGCGCTTACCAAGTACTACCATCATTATTATTATCATCATTAGTATTAATCCCTGTCCACATGGGTTTACAGCCTAGAGGGACTTAAGTAAGCGCTTAACAAGTAGCATTATTATTATTGTTGTTATTATTATGATCATCATCACTAGTATTAATCTCTGTCCACAACAGGTTTACAGTCTAGACTTAAGTACCTGTATATATGTATATATGTTTGTACATATTTATTATAGTGCTCTGCACATAGTAAGCGCTCAATAAATACGATTGATGATTACTCTATTTTACTTGTACATATTTACTATTCTATTTACTTTATTTTGTTAATATGTTCTGTTTTGTTGTCTGTCTCCCCCTTCTAGACTGTGAGCCCGCTGTTGGGTAGGGACCGTCTCTATATGTTACCAACTTGTACTTCCCAAGCGCTTCGAACAGTGCTCTGCACAGAGTAAACGCTCAATAAATATGATTGAATGAATGAATGAAAGTAGGCACTTAACAAGTATTACCATCATTATTGTTATTATCATTAGTATTAATCCCTGTCCACAACAGGTTTATAGCCTAGAGGGACTTAAGTAAGCGCTTAACAAGTAACATTATTATTATTGTTATTATTATTATCCTCATCACTAGTATTAATCCCTGTCCACAGCAGGTTTACAGTCTATAGGGACTTAAGTAAGCGCTTAGCAAGTACTACCATCATTCTTATTATTATCACTAGTATTAATCCTTGTCCACAACGGGTTTACAGCCTAGAGGGACTTAAGTAAGCACTTAACAAGTAACACTGTTATTACTGTTATCATCATCACTAGTATTAATCCCTGTCCAAACAGCTTTACAGTCTACAGGGACTTAAGCAAGCGTTTACCAAGTACTACCATCATTATTATTATTATCGTTAGTATTAATTCCTGTCCACAACGGGTTTACAGCCTAGAAGGACTTAAGTAAGCGCTTAACAAGTAACACTGTCATTACTGTTATCATCATGACTAGTATTAATCCCTGTCCACAACAGGTTTACAGTCTAGAGGGACTTAAGTAAGCGCTTACTAAGCATTATTATCATTAGTATTACTCCCTGTCCACAACGGGTTTACAGCCTAGAGAGACTTAAGTAAGCGCTTAACAAGTAACACTGTTATTACTGTTATCATCATCACTAGCATTAATCCCTGCCCACAACAGGTTTACAGTCTAGAGGGACTTAAGAAAGCGCTTACCAAGCATTATTATCATTAGTATTAATCCCTGTCCACAACGGGTTTACAGCCTAGAGGGATTTAAGTAAGCGCTTAACAAGTAACACTGTTATTACTGTTATCATCATCACTAGTATTAATCCCTTTCCACAACAGGTTTACAGTCTAGAGGGACTTAAGTAAGCACTTACCAAGTACTACCATCATTATTATCATTAGTATTAATCCCTGTCCACAACGGGTTTACAGTCTAGAGGGACTTAAGTGAGCACTTAACAAGTAACAGTGTTATTATTATTATGGCATTTATTAAGCACTTACTATGTGCAAAGCACTGTTCTTATTTCTGTTATCATCATCACTAGCACTAATCCCTGTCCACAGCAGGTTTACAGTCTAGAGGGACTTAAGTAAGCGCTTACCAAGTACTACCATCATTATTAGTATTATCATTAGTATTAATCCCTGTCCACAACGGGTTTACAGCTTAGAGGGACTTAAGTAAGCGCTTAACAAGTAACACTGTTATTACTGTTATCATCATCACTAGTATTAATCCCTGTCCAAACAGCTTTACAGTCTACAGGGACTTAAGCAAGCATTTACCAAGTACTACCATCATTATTATTATTATCGTTAGTATTAATTCCTGTCCACAACGGGTTTACAGCCTAGAAGGACTTAAGTAAGCGCTTAACAAGTAACACTGTCATTACTGTTATCATCATGACTAGTATTAGTCCCTGTCCACAACAGGTTTACAGTCTAGAGGGACTTAAGTAAGCGCTTACTAAGCATTATTATCATTAGTATTACTCCCTGTCCACAACGGGTTTACAGCCTAGAGAGACTTAAGTAAGCGCTTAACAAGTAACACTGTTATTACTGTTATCATCATCACTAGCATTAATCCCTGCCCACAACAGGTTTACAGTCTAGAGGGACTTAAGAAAGCGCTTACCAAGCATTATTATCATTAGTATTAATCCCTGTCCACAACGGGTTTACAGCCTAGAGGGATTTAAGTAAGCGCTTAACAAGTAACACTGTTATTACTGTTATCATCATCACTAGTATTAATCCCTTTCCACAACAGGTTTACAGTCTAGAGGGACTTAAGTAAGCACTTACCAAGTACTACCATCATTATTATCATTAGTATTAATCCCTGTCCACAACGGGTTTACAGTCTAGAGGGACTTAAGTGAGCACTTAACAAGTAACAGTGTTATTATTATTATGGCATTTATTAAGCACTTACTATGTGCAAAGCACTGTTCTTATTTCTGTTATCATCATCACTAGCACTAATCCCTGTCCACAGCAGGTTTACAGTCTAGAGGGACTTAAGTAAGCGCTTACCAAGTACTACCATCATTATTAGTATTATCATTAGTATTAATCCCTGTCCACAACGGGTTTACAGCTTAGAGGGACTTAAGTAAGCGCTTAACAAGTAACACTGTTATTACTGTTATCATCATCACTAGTATTAATCCCTGTCCAAACAGCTTTACAGTCTACAGGGACTTAAGCAAGCGTTTACCAAGTACTACCATCATTATTATTATTATCGTTAGTATTAATTCCTGTCCACAACGGGTTTACAGCCTAGAAGGACTTAAGTAAGCGTTTAACAAGTAACACTGTCATTACTGTTATCATCATGACTAGTATTAATCCCTGTCCACAACAGGTTTACAGTCTAGAGGGACTTAAGTAAGCGCTTACTAAGCATTATTATCATTAGTATTACTCCCTGTCCACAACGGGTTTACAGCCTAGAGAGACTTAAGTAAGCGCTTAACAAGTAACACTGTTATTACTGTTATCATCATCACTAGCATTAATCCCTGTCCACAACAGGTTTACAGTCTAGAAGGACTTAAGTAAGCGCTTACCAAGTATTATTATCATTAGTATTAATCCCTGTCCACAACGGGTTTACAGCCTAGAGGGATTTAAGTAAGCGCTTAACAAGTAACACTGTTATTACTGTTATCATCATCACTAGTATTAATCCCTGTCCACAACAGGTTTACAGTCTAGAGGGACTTAAGTAAGCACTTACCAAGTACTACCATCATTATTATCATTAGTATTAATCCCTGTCCACAACGGGTTTACAGTCTAGAGGGAATTAAGTAAATACTTAACAAGTAACAGTGTTATTATTATTATGGCATTTATTAAGCACTTACTATGTGCAAAGCACTGTTCTTATTTCTGTTATCATCATCACTAGCATTAATCCCTGTCCACAGCAGGTTTACAGTCTAGAGGGACTTAAGTAAGCGCTTACCAAGTACTACCATCATTATTAGTATTATCATTAGTATTAATCCCTGTCCACAACGGGTTTACAGCCTAGAGGGATTTAAGTAAGCGCTTAACAAGTAACACTGTTATTACTGTTATCATCATCACTAGTATTAATCCCTTTCCACAACAGGTTTACAGTCTAGAGGGACTTAAGTAAGCACTTACCAAGTACTACCATCATTATTATCATTAGTATTAATCCCTGTCCACAACGGGTTTACAGTCTAGAGGGACTTAAGTGAGCACTTAACAAGTAACAGTGTTATTATTATTATGGCATTTATTAAGCACTTACTATGTGCAAAGCACTGTTCTTATTTCTGTTATCATCATCACTAGCATTAATCCCTGTCCACAGCAGGTTTACAGTCTAGAGGGACTTAAGTAAGCGCTTACCAAGTACTACCATCATTATTAGTATTATCATTAGTATTAATCCCTGTCCACAACGGGTTTACAGCCTAGATGGACTTAAGTAAGCGCTTAACAAGTAACACTGTTATTACTGTTATCATCATCACTACTATTAATCCCTGTCCACAACAGGTTTACAGTCTAGAGGGACTTAAGTAAGCACTTACCAAGTACTACCATCATTCTTATTATTATCATTAGTATTAATCCCTGTCCACAACGGGTTTACAGCCTAGAGGGACTTAAGTAAGCGCTTAACAAGTAACACTGTTATTACTGTTATCATCATCACTACTATTAATCCCTGTCCACAACAGGTTTACAGTCTAGAGGGACTTAAGTAAGCACTTACCAAGTACTACCATCATTCTTATTATTATCATTAGTATTAATCCCTGTCCACAACGGGTTTACAGCCTAGAGGGACTTAAGTAAGCGCTTAACAAGTAACACTGTTATTACTGTTATCATCATCACTACTATTAATCCCTGTCCACAACAGGTTTGCAGTCTAGAGGGACTTAAGTAACCGCTTAATAAGTACCATCATCAACATGAGCGCTTAGAACAGTGCTGGGCACATAGTGAGCGCTTAACAAATTTCATTATTATTGTTCTTATTATTATAATCATTATCATTCTTGTTTCAACAGAGCCCCAGACAGATTCCATGCATTCTGTAACACAGTGCAAGCGCTCAGCGGGCAGATTGATAGATTGATTGATTGATTGATTGATGGATTGATTGATGGTCCGGTCCGGTGCCGCGATCGATGATCACTCACCTCCTCTGCGAACCGCTCCGCCGCGGCCCGCTCCGGCCGCCCTCCCTAGCAACGCCGAGCCCCGCCCCCGGCGCGTTGCTAAGCGAGGCCCCGCGCCCATTGGCTGGACGGGTCTGTCACTCAGGCCGGGGGGCAGGGCCGGGCCCGGCGCGCGCAACAGGCCCCCCGAGGGAGGGAGGGAGGGAGGGGCGGGGCCGAGGACTACGACTCCCAGCGGGCAGCGCGGCAACACCCACAATCCCCCGCGCGACACGCCGCTTTTGGGGCTTTGCTTCGCATAGGGGCGGGGGGAGGAGTCACTATCTGCGCATGCGCTTGGTTTTTTTTTTGGCTCCGTTCGTTCATGTATTCCCTCTGACCATTCATTCATTCATTCTGACCATTTATTCATTCTGACCATTCATTCATTCTGACCATTCATTCATTCTGACCATTCATTCATTCATTCAATCGTATTTATTGAGCGCTTACTGTGTGCAGAGCACTGTACTAAGCGCTTGGGAAGTCCAAGTTGGCAACACATAGAGTTCATTCTGACCATTTATTCATTCTGACCATTCATTCATTCTGGCCAATCAGTCATTCATTCATTCATTCAATCATCATCAATCATCATCATCAATCGTATTTATTGAGCGCTTACTGTGTGCAGAGCACTGTGCTAAGCGCTTGGGAAGTACAAGCTGGAAACATTCAGAGACGGTCCCCACCCAACAGTGGGCTCACAGTCTAGAAGTCTATTAATTCATTCTGACCATTCATCCATTCATCATCATCATCAATCGTATTTATTGAGCGCTTACTATGTGCAGAGCACTGTACTAAGCGCTTGGGAAGTACAAATTGGCAACATATAGAGACAGTCCCTACCCAACAGTGGGCTCACATTCATTCATTCTGACCATTTATTCATTCTGACCATTCACCCATTCATTCATTCTGACCATTTATTCATTCTGACCATTCATCCATTCATTCATTCTGACCATTCATTCGTTCGTTCTGACCATTCATTCATTCTGACCATTCTTTCAATCGTATTTATTGAGCGCTTACTGTGTGCAGAGCACTGTACTAAGCGCTTGGGAAGTACAAGTTGGCAACGTATAGAGACGGTCCCTACCCAACAGTGGGCTCACAGTCTAGAAGTCAATTCATTCATTCTGACCATTCATCCATTCATTCATTCTGACCATTTATTCATTCTGACCATTTATTCATTCTGACCATTTATTCATTCTGACCATTCATCCATTCATTCATTCTGACCATTCATTCATTCAATCATATTTATTGAGCGCTTACTGTGTGCCGAGCACTGTACTAAGCGCTTGGGAAGTACAAGTTGGCAACATATAGAGAGGGTCCCTACCCAACAGTGGGATCACAGTCTAGAAGTCTATTCATTCATTCATTCTGCCCATTCATCCATTCGTTCATTCTGACCATTCTTTCAATCGTATTTATTGAGCGCTTACTGTGTGCAGAGCTGTACTAAGCGCTTGGGAAGTACAGGTTGGTAACGTATAGAGACGGTCCCTACCCAACAGGGGGCTCACAGACTAGAATAATAAAAATAATGATAGCATTTACTAAGCTCTTACTATGTGCACTGTTCTAAGCGCTGGGGAGGTTACGAGGTGATCATGTTGTCCCACGTGGGGCTCACAGTCTTAATGCCTATTTTACAGATGAGGTAACTGAGGCGCAGAGAACAGACTTGCCCAAAGTCACATAGCTGACAAGAGGCAGAGCAGGGACTTGAACCCAGGACCTCTGACTCCAAAGCCCAGGTTCTTTCCACTGTGCCACGCTGCTTCTCATTCATTCTGACCATCCATCCATTCATTTATTCTGACCATTCATTCATTCTGACTTTTCATTCTGACCATTCATTCATTCATATATGTTGTAGGTACCGTCTCTATATGTTGCCAACTTGTACTTCCCAAGCGCTTAGTACAGTGCTCTGCATACAGTAAGCGCTCAATAAATACGATTGAATGAATATGTTGCCAACTTGTGCTTCCCAAGCGCTTAGTACAGTGCTCTGCACACAGTAAGCTCTCAATAAATACGATTGAATGAATATGTTGCCAACTTGTACTTCCCAAGCGCTTAGTACAGTGCTCCGCATACAGTAAGTGCTCAATAAATACGATTGAATGAATAAATTAATTCATTCATTCATTCTGACCGTGTATTCATTCATTCTGTCCATTCATTCACAACATACATTCATTCATTCTGACCAGTCATTCATTCATACCATTCATTCATTCATTCATTCTGACCATGCATTCATTCATTCTGACCATTCATTCATACATACATTCATTCATTCTGACCATTCATTCATTCAATCGTATTTATTGAGCACTTACAATGTGCAGAGCACTGGACTAAGTGCTAGGGAAAGTATGATGTGTGACTTTGGGCAAGTCACTTCCCTTCTCAGGGCCTCAGTTCCCTCATCTGTAAAATGGGAATGAAGACTGTAAGCCCCACGTGGGACAACTTGATGACCTCATATCTCCCCCAGCGCTTAGAACAGTGCTTGGCACATAGTAAGCACTTAAAAGCCATCATCATCATTATTATTATTATACAACAGCATTGTGGTGCACTATGAGCCCGGACAGGTGCAAGAGCCAGAAGGACCTGGGTTCTAATTCTGCCTCTGCCACTTATTCATTAAATCATATTTATTGAGCACTTACTGTGCGTAGAGCACTGTACTAAGTGCTTGGAAAGTACAATTCAGCAACAAATAGAGACAAAGCCCAACAACGGTCTCACAGCCTAGATATTTAAGCCCTTACTATGTGCCAAGCACTGTTCTAAGCACTGGAGGAGATACAATGTAATCAGATTGTCCCACGTGGGGATCACAGTCTCAATCCCCATTTTCCAGATGAGGTAACTGAGGCCCAGAGAAGTGAAGTTGTGGGTAGGGAATGTCTCTCTTTATTGCTGAACTGGACTTTCCAAGCACTTAGTACAGTGTTTTGCTGTATATATACCTATGCATATATATATGTATATATAAACATATGTCTATACATATACATACATACATATATATATATATATACATATCTCTATATATACATATTACACCTGTCTACATGTTTTGTTTTGTTGTCTGTCTCCCCATTCTAGACTGTGAGCCCACTGTTGGGTAGGGACTGTCTCTATATGTTGCCGACTTGTACTTCCCAAGCGCTTAGTACAGTGCTCTGCACACAGTAAGTGCTCAATAAATACGATTGATTGATTGATTGATTAGTACAGTACTCTTCACACAGTAAACGCTCAATAAATACGATTGAATGAATGAATGAATGAATGAATGAATTGACTTCCCCAAGGTCACACAGCAGACTGGTGGAGGAGCCGGGATTAGAACTCATGACCCTTTGATTCCCATTCCATGTTCTTGCCACTAAACCACTCTCGGGCAAGTCATCTCACTTCTCTGTGCCTCAGTTTCCTCATCTGAAAAATGGGGATTAAGACTGCGAAGCACCGGGCTCTAATCCCAGCTTCGCCACATGTCTGCTGTTTGACGTTGGGCAAGTCACCTCAATTCTCTGCACCTCAGTTACCTCATCTGTAAAATGGGGATAAAGACTGTGAGCCCCACATAGGACAGATACCATGTCAATCAGTCAATCGTATTTATTGAGCACTTACTGTGTGCAGGGGACTGTACTAAGTGCTTGGGGAAGTATAGCACATAAATTTAACAGACACATTCACTGCCCACAACGAGTTTACAGTCTAGTGGGGGAGACAGACATTAACATAAATAAATACCTGATTAGTTTGTATCTGCTCCAGAGCTTAGTACAGTGCCTGGCATGCAATAAGCACTTAACAAATACCATAAAAAGATAGTTTTTATTGAGTGATTACTCTCCTGGTTGCTCTCTAGCACAGAGTACGGTGAGAAGCAGTGTCGCTCAGTGGAAAGAGCCCGGACTTGCGGGCCAGAGGTCATGGGTTCTAATCCCGGCTCCGCCACTTGTCCCCCCGATCTTGTCCCCCCCATCTCCCCCATGACTACATTCCCTCTCCCACTCTTCATCATCATGGGATGATAGTCTAATAATAATAATAATAATAATGGCATTCTTACTAGACCTCGCCACTTCTTGGTAGTTAAATTAGTTGTGCTGAAGAGCCTAGTCTTGGGCGATCAGAATGGCAATGTATGCAGTTTCCGGTGAATACCGTGCCTTCGATTAATAAATGATTTTGCTCTTAGTTATTTATTTAATGATCTTTTATTATTGGTGCATTGCCTTTTCATCATGGAAATTACCAAAGTGTCCATTGTTATGGGTTTTATTGTGTTGGTCAATGTTTGGGTCTTGGGAACACAATACTGCACTTTACATAATTTCCTATGTAGTTTGTTTATGCTCTTTTTCTTTGCATTCTATTTTAATGGAATTAAGAGCTGTAACTGCTGTTTTTCAGTAAAGAAAGGAGAGAGCCAGATGTAAAAAAAAAACACATTAGCACTCATGTTCATATTGTACTTCCCAAGCGCTTAGTACAGTGCTCTGCACACAGTAAGCGCTCAATAAATACAATTGAATGAATGAATGAATGAATTTCTCCTCCTTTCATTGCCCCTTTCTCTCCTTTCCACATGTTTTGTTTTGTTGTCTGTCTCCCCCTTCTAGACTGTGAGCCCATTGTTAGGTAGGGACCGTCTCTATATGTTGCCAACTTGTACTTCCCAAGCACTTAGTACAGTGCTCTGCACACAGTAGGCGCTCAATAAATGTGATTGATTGATTAAGCGCTTAACTGTTCAAAGTGCTGGGGAAGTTACAAGGTGATCAGATTGTCCCACAGGGGCCTCACAGTCTTAATCCCCATTTTACAGATAAGGTAACTGAGGCCCAGAGAAGTTAAGTGACTTGCCCAAAGTCACACAGCTGACAGTTGGCAGAGCCGGGATTTGAACCCACGACCTCTGACTCCAAAGCTCGGGTTCTTTCCACTGAGCCACACTGCTTCCCTAAGTCTAGATAACATTACACCTAGGAAATAGGGAGGAAACTACAAAGAGAGGAGGTTCTTGAGAAAGTTGAGCCTGATCTAGTAGAACGTGGATCGATAGCTGGTTATTAAGAGGACTATTTTAAGGCAGCTTGATGGAAATGCAATAGCCACAGAAAGACTCCTGGTTACTCCTCCCCAAGCAAATCTCATTAGCAGGGAGCCACCGGTGAGAAGAGTCCCTTCCAACAGAGGGAAGTTGGTGTGAAGTGTCAAATCACTGAGTGAAACTAAACGTGGAGAATGAGGAGAGAGCAGTCAGAGAGGAGATGGAGAAACAGGGGATGTAAATTCATTCATTCAATCATATTTATTGAGCGCTTACTGTGTGCAAAGCACTATAACTAAGCACTTGGGAAGTACAAGTTGGCAACATATAGAGATGGTCCCTACCCAACAGTGGGCTCACAGTCTAGAAGGGGGAGACAGAGAACAAACCCAAACATATTAACAAAATAAAATAAATAGAATAAATATGTACAAATAAAAAAAATAAATAGAGTAATAAATCCATACAAACATATATACATATATACAGGTGCTGTGGGGAGGGGAAGGAGGTAAGGCGGGGGGATGGGGAGGGTTACGAGGGGGAGAGGAAGGAGGGGGCTCAGTGTGGGAAGGCCTCCTGGAGGAGGTGAGCTCTCAGTAGGGTTTTGAAGGGAGGAAGAGAGCTAGCTTGGCGGATGGGCAGAGGGAGGGCATTCCAGGCCAGGGGGAGGACGTGGGCTGGGGGTCAATGGCGGGACAGGCGAGAACGAGGCCCGGTGAGGAGATTAGCGGTGGAGGAGCGGAGGGTGCGGGCTGGGCTGGAGAAGGAGAGAAAGGAGGGGAGGTAGGAGGGGGCGAGGGGATGGACAGCCTTGAAACCGAGGGTGAGGAGTTTCTGCCTGATGCGCAGATTGGTTGGTAGCCACTGGAGATTTTTGAGGAGGGGAGTAACATGCCCAGAGCGTTTCTGGACAAAGACGATCCGGGCAGCAGCGTGAAGTATGGATTGAAGTGGGGAGAGACACGAGGATGGGAGATCAGAGAGGAGGCCGATGCAGTAATCCAGACTGGATAGGATGAGAGCTTGAACGAGCAGGGTAGCAGTTTGGATGGAGAGGAAAGGGTGGATCTTGGTGATGTTGCGGAGGTGAGACCGGCAGGTTTTGGTGACGGATCGGATGTGAGGGGTGAACGAGAGAGCGGAGTCGAGGATAACACCATGGTTGCAGGCGTGTGAGACGGGAAGGATGGTAGTGCCTCCAACAGTGATGGGAAAGTCAGGGAGAGGGCAGGGTTTGGGAGGGAAGACAAGGAGTTCAGTCTTGGACATGTTGAGTTTTAGATGGTGGGCAGACATCCAGATGGAGATGTCCTGAAGGCAGGAGGAGATGTAAATGAGCTCAGGAGAAGATTAGCCAGGTTAAAAGAGGGCGAACCTGCTGTAGCTGAGGTTTCCTGGAAGCAGAGAAGTCTGTAATTATCTCCGGAGAGCCTGAAGAAAGGAAAGCCCTACTGAGAGCTCAAAGCCCTACTGAGAGCTCACCTCCTCCTAAAGGCCTTCCCAGACTGTGCCCCCTTTTTCCTCCCTCTTCCCCATCCTCCTCGCCCTACCTCCTTCCCCTCCCCTCAGCACCTGTATATGTTTGTACAGATTTATTACTATATTTATTTTACTTGTACATCTCTACTATTCTATTTATTTTGTTAATGATGCGCATCTCACTTCATTTCTGTTGATTCGGATGACTTGACACCTGTCCACATGTTTTGTTTTGTTGTCTGCCTCCCCCTTCTAGACTGTGAGCCCGTTGTTGGGTAGGGACCATCTCTATATGTTGCCGACTTGCACTGCCCAAGCACTTAGTACAGTGCTCTGCACACAGTAAGCGCTCAGTAAAGACGATTGATTGATTGATTGATTGATTGATTGATTAGCAGGGAGCCATTGGTGAGAAGAGTCCCTTCCAGCAGAGGGAAGTTAGTGTGAAGTGTCAAATCACTGACAAACTAAATGTGGAGAATGAGGAGAAAGTAGTCAGAGAGGAGATGGAGAAAGAAGGGATGTAAATGAGCTCAGGAGAAGATTAGCCAGGTTAAAAGAGAGCGAACTTGCTGTCACTGAGGTTTCCTGGAAGCAGAGAAGTCTGGAATTATCTCTGGAGAGCCTGAGGAAAGGAACCTAAAGGAAAGGAATTCTATTATAGCTATAATTCTATTTATTCTGACGGTTTTGACCCCTGTCTACATGCTTAGTTTCGTTGTCTGTCTCCTCCTTCTAGACGGTGAGCCCGTTGATGGGTAGGGACCGTCTCTATATTCATTCATTCATTCAATCGTATTTATTAAGCGCTTACTGTGTGCAGAGCACTGTACTAAGCGCTTCGGAAGTACAAGTTGGCAACATATAGAGACGGTCCCTACCCAACATGTTACCAACTTGTACTTCCCAAGTGCTTAGTACAGTGCTTTGCACATAGTAAGCGCTCAATAAATAAGATTGAATGAATGAATGAATGCAGAGCACTGTGTTAAGCACTTGGGTACAACACAACGGAGTTGGTAGACTCCTTCCCTGCCCACTTTGTGCTTACAGTCTAGTCACTCAGACAATTGTATTTATTGAGAGAAGCAGCGAGGCTTAGTGGAAAGAGCCCGGGCTTGGGAATCAGAGGTAGTGGGTTCTAATCTTGGCTTTGGCCACTCATCAGCTGTGTGACTTTGGGCAAGTCATTTCACTTCTCTGTGCCTCAGTTACCTCATCTGGAAAGTGGGGATGAAGACTGTGAGCCCCACGCGGGACAACCTGATTATCTTATGTCTACCCCAGTACTTAGAACAGTGCTTGGCACATAGTAAACACTGAACAAATACCATCATCGTTATTATTATTACTGTGTGCAGCACACTGTACTAAGAGCTTAGGAGAGTACAACACAACAATATAACAGAGACAGTCCCTGCCCACAACAAGCTTAAAGTCTAGAAGGGAAGACAGACGTTAAAAGAAGTAAATAAATGACAGATATGGACATAAATGGTGTGGGGCTCTCTCTCCACGAGTGAGTCCAAAATCTACTTCTCCGGCCCAGATCTCTCGTTCATTCATTCAGTCGTGTTTATTGAGCACTTACCGTGTGCGGAGCACTGTACTAAGCGCTTGGAGAGGACAATTCAGCAACAAATAAAGGCAATCCCAACCCAACAGTGGGCTGCCCAACACGGGCTCTCCTCTGCAATTTCGCATCTCCTCCTGCCTCCGGGACATCACTACTCAGATGTCCTGATGACATCTCAAATTTAACAAGTCCATGAGAGAACTCCTCATCTTCCCACACAAACCCTGCCCTCGTTGTTATTTTCCTATCACTGTAGACAACACCTACATCATCCCCGTCTCGCATGCCCACAACTTACACATGATCCGCAACTCAAAGGTTGTTGTGTAGGGACCATGTCACTGTGCCCCCTTCCCAGACTGAGCCCCCTTTTTCCTCTCCTCCTCCCCATCCCTCCCACCCTACCTCCTTCCCCTCCCCACAGCACCTGCATAGACATTTGTACAGATTTATTACTCTATTTTTCATGTACGTATTGACTATTCTATTTATTTTTAGCTTTAATTCTATTTATTCTGACAACTTGACACCTGTCCACATGTTTTGTTTTGTTGTCTGTCTCCCCCTTCTAGACTGAGAGCACGTTGTTGGGTAGGGACCATCTCTATATGTCGCCAACTTGTGATAATAATAATAATAATAATAATAATAATAATAATAATGGCATTTATAAAGCACTTACTATGTGCAAAGCACTGTTCTAAGCACTGGGGAGGTTACAAGGGAACAGGTTGTCCCACGGGGGGCTCACAGTCTTCATCCCCATTTTACAGATGAGGTCACTGAGGCACAGAGAAGTGAAGTGACTTGTCCAAAGTCACACAGCTGACAAGTGGTGGAGCCGGGATTTGAACCCATGACTCCAAAGCCCGGGCTCTTTTCACTGAGCCACGCTGCTTCCGCAAGCTTGTACTTCCCAAGCACTTAGTACAGTGCTCTGCACACAGTAAATGCTCAATAAATACGATTGAATAAGTGAACTCAACCCACATATTCAATCTGTCCTCAAACTCTGTCCATGCGTGGCCTAGTGGAAAGAGCCCGGGCTTGGGAATCAGAGGTCACGGGTTCTAATCCCACCTCTGCCACTTGTAAGCTGTGTGACTTTGGGCAAGTCACTTCACTAATCTGGGCCTCAGTTACCTCATCTGGAAAATGGGGATTACGACTGTGAGCCCCACATGGGACAACCTGATTACCTTGTATCTACCCCAGCACTTAGAACAGTGCTTGGCACAAATAAGCGTTTAACAACACCTTCATTTTTATTACTCTCACAGCATCGCTAGAATCCTGTCCTTCCTCTCCCCTCAAACAGCTACATTCATTCAATTGTATTTATTGAGCGCTTACTGTGTGCAGAGCACTGTATTAATTCACTCATTTATTCAATCGTATTTATTGAGTGCTTAGAAAGTACACTGTACTTTCCTCTTATCTCTCCAGCCGTTCATTCTCAGTCTCCTTTGCGGGTTCCTCCCACCCCTCCCATCCCCTTACTGTAGTGGTTCTTCAAGGGTCAGTTCTTAGTCCCCTTCTGTTCTCTATCTACATTCACTCCCTTGGTGACCTCATTCGCTCCCATGGCTTCAACTATCATCTCTATGCTGATGACACCCAAATCTACATCTCCGCCCCTGCTCTCTCTCCCTGCCTTCAGGCTCGGGTCTCATCCTGCCTTCAGGACATCTCCATCTGGATGTCTTCCCGCCACCTAAAACTCAGTATGTCCAAGACTGAACTCCTTATCTTCCCTCCCAAACCCTGCCCTCTCCCTGACTTTCCCATCACTGTTGACGGCATTACCGTCCTTCCCCTCTCACAAGACCGCAAACTTGGTGTCATCCTCGACTCCGCTCTCTCATTCACCCCTCACATCCAAGCTGTCACCAAAACCTGCCGGTCTCACCTCCGTAACATCACCCAGATCCACCCTTTCCTCTCCATCCAAACTGCTACCTTGCTGGTTCAATCTCTCATCCTATCCCGACTAGATTACTGCATCAGCCTCCTCTCTGATGTCCCATCTTCCTGTCTCTCTCCACTTCAGTCTATACTTCACGCTGCTGCCCGGATCATCTTTGTGCAGAAATGCTCTAGGCATGTTACTCCCCTCCTCAAAAATCTCTAGTAGTTACCAGTCAACCTAAGGATCAAGCAAAAACTCCTCACTCTCGGCTTCAAGGCTGTCCATCCCCTCGACCCCTCCTACCTCACTTCCCTTCCCTCCTTCTCCAGCCCAGCCTGCACCCTCCGCTCCTCTGCCGCTAACCTCCTCACTGTGCCTCGTTCTCACCTGTCCCACCATCAACCCCCGGCCTACGTCCTTCCCCTGGCCTGGAATGGCCTCCCTCCACACATCCGCCAAGCTAGCTCTCTTCCTCCCTTCAAAGTCCTACTGAGAGCTCACCCCCTCTAGAAGGCCTTCCCACACTGAGCCCCCTTTTTCCTCTCCTCCTCCCCATCCCCCCCGCCCTACCTCCTTCCTCTCTCCACAGCACCTGTATATATTTTTGTACAGATTTATTACTCTATTAATTTTACTTGTACATATTTACTATTCTATTTATTTTGTTAATGATGTGCATTTAGCTTTACTTCTATTTATTCTGATGACTTGACACCCATCCACATGTTTTGTTTTGTTGTCTGTCTCCCACTTCTAGACTGTGAGCCCATTGTTGGGTAGGGACCGTCTCTATATGTTGCCAACTTGTACTTCCCAAGCACTTAGTACAGTGCTCTGCACATGGTAAATGCTCAATAAATACGATTGAATGAATGAACTTAGCCCACATATTCAATCTGTCTGCAAACTCTGTCCATGCATGGCTTAGTGGAAAGAGCCCAGGCTTGGGAGTCAGAGGTCGTGGGTTCTAATCCTGCCTCTGCCACTTGTCAGCTGTGTGACTTTGGGGAAGTCACTTCACTCCTCTGGGCCTCAGTTACCTCATCTGAAAAATGGGGATTACGACTGTGAGCCCCATGTGGGACAACCTGATTACCTTGTATCTATCCCAGCGCTTAGAACAGTGCTCGGCACATAGTAAGCACTTAACAATACCATCATTATTATTACTCTCACAGCATCACTAGAATCCTGTCCTTCCTCTCCCTTCAAACAGCTACATTCATTCAATCCTATTTATTGAGCACTTACTGTTTGCAGAGCACTGTATTCATTCATTCATTTAATCATATTTATTGAGCACTTAGAAAGCACTTGGACTATGCTAACCAAAGCCATTATCATATCAATCAATCGTATTTATTGAGCGCTTACTATGTGCAGAGCACTGTACTAAGCGCTTCCCGCTTTGAGTATCACAACAGCCTCTTCACTGACCTCCCTGCCTCCTCTCTCTCTCCTTACTTCAGTCAGTACTTCACTCTGCTGCCCAGATCATTTCCCAGCACTTAATACAGTGCCTGGCACATAGTTAAGTGCTTAACAAATATCATTATTATTATTATTATTATTGTTATTTTCTAAAAAAACTTCAGTTCACATCTCCCCATCCCCTCAAAACTCTCCAGTGCCCAACCATCTCTACATCAGCAGAAAATTCTGACAATCAGCTTTAAGGCACTCAACTAGCTCTCCCCCTCCTACCTTAATTAATCAGTCGATCATATTTATAGAGCGCATACTCTGTGCAAAGCACCATACCAAGCATTTGGTAGAGTAAAATATTACAGCTTGTCTCCAAATGTTGCTAATTTGTACTTCCCAAGCGCTTAGTACAGTGCTCTGCACACAGTAAGTGCTCAATAAATATGATTGAATGAATGAATGAATGAGACATGCAATAATAATAATAATAATAATAATAATAATAATAATAAGAGCATTTGTTAAGCACTTACTATGTGTCAAGCACTGTTCTAAGTGCTGGGGAGGATACAAGGTGATCAGGTTGTCCCGCGTGGGGCTCAAAGTCTTCATCCCCATTTTCCAGATAAGGTAACTGAGGCCCAGAGAAGTTAATCAATTCATTCATTCATTCATTCAATCGTATTTATTGAGTGCTTACTGTGTGCAGAGCACTGTACTAAGAGCTTGGGAAGTACAAATCGGCAACGTATAAAGACAATCCCTACCCAACAACTGGCTCACAGTCTAGAAGAGGGAGACAGACATCAAAACAAAACAAATTGACAGGTGTCAGTACCATCAGAATAAATAGAATTATAACTATATACACAAAGTTAAATGAGCTTGCCCAAAGTGACAAACCTGACAAGCGGCGGAGCCGGGATTTGAACCCATGACCTCTGACTCCCAAGCCCGGGCTCTTTCCCCTGAGTCACGCTGCTTCTCTGTACATAAGTGCTGTGGGGCTGAGAGAGGGGTGTAAATCCAAAGGCAAGGATGATGCAAAAGGGAGTGGGAATAGAAGAAATGAGAACTTAGAGAAGGCCTCTTGGAGATGTGCTTTCAATTAGGCTTTGAAGGTGAGGAGAGGGATAGTCCATCGTATATTCATTCATTTATTCAATCGTATTTATTGAGCCCTTACTGTGTGCAGAGCACTGTACTAAGCGCTTGGATAGTGCAATTCGGCAACAGAGACCATACCTACCCAACAACAGGCTCACAGTCTAGAAGGGCTATTTTTGGGCTACCACACAGGTGATCAAGCTCATTGTGGGCAGGGAATGTGTCTGTCATATTGTTATATTGCGTTCTCCCAAGCAGTCATTACAGTGCTCCAGTTAAGCACCCAATAAATATAACTGTCTCTCCCGTGGGGAGACGGGAGGAGGAGACAAAAATAGTCTCTTTGACCTCATCTGTAAAATGGAGATTGAGACCGTGAGCCCCACATGAGACAGAGATTGGGTCCAATCCGATTTGCTTCTATCCAGCCCAGCGCTTAGTGGGGTGGCTTTAAAGCCGTACATCACCTCGCCCTCCTTCATTCATTCATTCAATCATATTTATTGAGCGCTTACTGTGTGCAGAGCGCTTGGGAAGTACAAGTCAGCAACATAGAGAGATGGTCCCTACCCAACAACGGGCTCACAGTCTATAAGGGGGAGACAGACAACAAAACAAAACATGTGGACAGGTGTCGAGTCGTCAGAACTAATAGAAATAAAGCTAGATGCACATCATTAACAAAATCAATAGAATAGTAAATATGTACAAGTAAAATAAATAGAGTACTAAATCTGTACAAACATATATACAGGTGCTGTGGGGAGGGGAAGAAGGTAGGGTGGGGGGGATGGGGAGGAGGAGAGGAAAAAGGGAGCTCGGTGTGGGAAGGCCTCTTGGAGGAGGTGAGCTCTCAGTAGGGCTTTGAAGGGAGGAAGAGAGCTAGCTTGGTGGATGGGCAGAGGGACGGCATTCCAGGCGAGGGAGGACGTGGGCCGGGGGTTGATGGCAGGACAGGCGAGAACCAGGTACCTCACCTCGCTTGTCTCTTTCTACAACCCAGCCCGCACACTTCGTTTGCTCCTCTGGTGCCACTAAACTTCTCACAGTGTCTCCATCTCTCCTGCCTCACCACCGACCCCTGGCCCACGTCCTGCCTCTGTCCTGAATGCCCTCCCTCCTCACATCCAACAGACAATGACTCTCCCCACTGTCAAAGCCTTACTGAAGGCCCATCTCCTCCAAGAGGCCTTCCAAGACTAAATCCCACTTTTCCTCATCTCCCATGCCCTTCAGCATCACCCTGACATGCTCCCTTTCCCCTCCTCCCTGCCCCAGCCCCACAGCACTTACGCATATTCATTCATTCATGCATTCAATCGTATTTACTGAGCACTTACTGTGTGCAGAGCTCTGTACTAAGTGCTTGGAAAGTACAATTTGGCAACAGATAGAGACAGTCCCTACCCAACAACAGGCTCACAGTCTTTTATTTATTTGTACTGCAGTCTTCCTCCCCTCCCTAGACTGTGAGCTCATTGTGGGCAGTGAATGTCACTGTTTATTGATTTATTGTACTTTCCCAAGTGCTCAGTCCAGTGCTCTGCACACAGTAATTGCTTAATAAATACGATTGAATGAATGAGTGAATGAAAGTTAATGTTAATATGTTTTGTTTTGTTGTCTGCCTCCCCCTTCTAGACTGTGAGCTTGCTGTTGGGTAGGGACCGTCTCTATATGTTGCCAACCTGTACTTCCCAAGTGCTTAGTACAGTGCTCTGCACACAGTAAGCGCTCAATAAATATGATTGAAGAATGAATGAATGAACAAGGCCTGGCACATATTATTATTATGATTATTAAGCATCTAGTGTGTGCAGAGCACTATATTAAGCACCGGGAGGAACTACGCAGGTCCCTGTCCCTCAGGGGTGGGGGCTGTCTCTGGTCTGTAATGCCCTCCCTTCTCATATCAGACAGATAATTGCTCCTCCCCACCACTTTAAGGCCTTATTGAAAGCCCATCTCCTCCAAGAAGCTTTCCCTGACTAAGCCTTCCTCTCTTCTGCCTCCTCTCCCCCTCGCCTCCCCCTCCATCCCTCTGTCTTACCTCCTTCCCTTCCCCGCAGCACCTGTATATATGTATATATGTTTGTACATATTTATTACTCTATTTATTTATTTATTTATTTTACTTGTACATATCTATTCTATTTATTTTATTTTGTTAGTATGTTTGGTTTTGTTCTCTGTCTCCCCCATTTAGACTGTGAGCCCACTGCTGGGTAGGGACTGTCTCTATATGTTGCCAACTTGTACTTCCCAAGTGCTTAGTAAAGTGCTCTGCACACAGTAAGCGCTCAATAAATACGATTGATGATGATGATGATGATCTCCCACTCCCTTCTGCATTGCCCTAACTCGCTCCCTTCATTCATCCTCCCTCTCATCCCCACAGCACTTATGTCCACATCTGTCATTTATTTACTTATTTATAATAATAAGGATAATGGCATTTGCTAAGCACTTACTATGTACCAAGAATTGTTCTAAGAGCTGGGGTAGATACAAAGGTAATCAGGTGGTCCCACGTGGGGCTCACAGTCTTCATCCCCATTTTACACATGAGGCAACTGAGGCACAGAGAAGATCTGCTCAAAGTCACACAGCTGATAAGTGGCCGAGCCAGGATTAGAACCCATGACATCTGACTCCCAAGCCCGTGTTCTTTCCACTAGGCCACGCTACTTCTGTCTCCCCCTCTAGACTGTGAACTCACTGTGTGCAGGGAATGTGTCTGTTGTTGTAGTGTACTCTCCCAGCGCTTAGTACAATGCTTTGCACACAGTAAGTGCTCAGTAAATACAATTGAATGAATGAAAGGGACTGGAGAGACACATCAGAAGTTGTGAAACACTAAAATACAAAAAAAAAATGCACCAAATGAAAAGAAAATCACTTGGGAATTGTGGCTAGAAGAGAAGAACTGCTGACTCCTTGGAACACAGAGTACAGGGCATCCTGTAGTCCTGTAGAAAAGCAGTGTGGCTCAATGGACAGAGCCCGGGCTTGGGAGTCAGAGGTCATGGGTTCTAATCCCGACTCCACCACTTGTCTGTTGTGTGACTTTGGGCAAGTCACTTCACTTCTCTGGGCCTCAGTTACCTCACCTGGAAAATGGGGACTAAGACTGTGAGCCCCACGTGGGACAACCTAATCACCTTGTACCACCCCAGTGCTTAGAACAGTGCTTCGCACAAAGTAAGCGCTTAACAAATTCATTCATTCAATAGTATTTATTGAACGCTTACTGTGTGCAGAGCACTGTACTACGCACTTGGGAAGTACAAATCAGCAACATATAGAGATGGTCCCTACACAACAAGGAGTTCACAGTCTAGAGAGGGGTGGGGGGTGGGCAGAGTAGGGATTTGAACCCATGACCTCTGACTCCAAAGCCCGTGCTCTATCCACTGAGCCACGTGCGTCAATCAATCAATCAATCAAAATAACAGTGGTATTTGCTAAGTGCTTAACTATGTGCCAAGCACTGTCATTAATTCATTCATTCAATCATATTTATTGAGCACTTACTGTGTGCAGAGCACTGTACTAAGCACTTGGGAAGTACAAGTTGGCAACATGTAGAGACGGTCCCTACCCGACAACAGGCTCACAGTCTAGAAGTGGGAGAAAAACAAAACAAAACATGTAAACAAGTGTCAAGTCATCAGAATAAATAGAAGTAAACCTAGATGCACATCATTGACAAAATAAATAGAATAGTAAATATGTACAAGTAAAATAGAGTAATAAATCTGTACAAACATATATACAGGTGCTGTGGGGAGGGGAAGGAGGTAGGGCGGGGGGATGGGGAGGAGGAGAGGAAAAAGGGGGCTCAGTCTGGGAAGACCTCCTGGAGGAGGTGAGCTCTCAGTAGGGCTTTGAAGGGAGAAAGAGAGCAAGCTTGGCGGATGGGCGGAGGGAGGGCATTCTGGGCCAGCGGGAGGACATGGGCCGGGGGTCGACGGCGGGACGGGCGAGAACGAGGCCTAACGGCGAGGAGGTGAGTGGCGGCAGAGGAGCGGAGGGTGCGGGCTGGGATGGAGAAGGAGAGAAGGGAGGGGAGGGAGGAGGGGGCGAGGGGATGG
Organism: Tachyglossus aculeatus; assembly: GCF_015852505.1. Lineage (NCBI taxonomy): Eukaryota > Metazoa > Chordata > Mammalia > Monotremata > Tachyglossidae > Tachyglossus > Tachyglossus aculeatus. Next base: position 2,800,590 of record NC_052069.1, on the reverse strand, counting down.
ACAGCCTTGAAGCCGAGAGTGAGGAGTTTTTGCCTGATGCGTAGGTTGACTGGTAGCCACTGGAGATTTTTGAGGAGAGGAGTAACATGCCCAGAGCGTTTCTGCACAAAGATGATCTGGGCAGCAGTGTGAAGTATAGACTGAAGTGGGGAGAGACAGGAGGAATGGTCATCAGAGAGGAGGCTGATGCAGCAATCCAGTCCGGATAGGATGAGTGATTGAACCAGCAAGGTAGCGGTTTGGATGGAGAGGAAAGGGCAGATCCTGGCGATGTTGTAGAGGTGAGACTGGCAGGTTTTGGTGACGGAATGGATGTGAGGGGTGAACTAGAGAGCGGAGTCAAGGATGACACCACGGTTGCAGGCTTGTGAGACGGGAAGGATGGTAGTGCCGTCTACAGTGACGGGAAAGTCAGGGAGAGGGCAGGGTTTGGGAGGGAAGATAAGGAGTTCAGTCTTGGACATATTGAGTTTTAGATGGCGGGCAGACATCCAGACGGAGATGTCCTGAAGGCAAGAGGAGACCCGAGCCTGGAGGGAGGGAGAGAGAGCAGGGGCAGAGATGTAGATTTGGATGTCATCAGCGTAGAGATGATAGTTGAAGCCGTAGGAGCGAATGAGTTCACCGAGGGAGTGAGTGTAGATGGAGAACAGAAGGGGACCAAGAACTGACCCTTGAGGAACCCCAACAGTAAGGGGATGGGAGGGGGAGGAGGAGCCCGCAAAGGAGGGTGAGAATGAATGGCCAGAGAGATAAGAGGAGAACCAGAAGAGGACGGGGTCTGCGAAGCCAAGGTTGTAGAGCGTGTTGAGGAGATGGGGGTGGTCCACAGTGTCGAAGGCAGCTGAGAGGTCAAGGAGGATTAGGGTAGAGTAGGAGCCATTGGATTTGGCAAGAAGGAGGTCATTGGTGACCTTTGAGAGGGAAGTTTTGGTGGAATGTAGGGGACGAAAGCCAGATTGGAGGGGGTCGAGGAGAGAGTTGGCGTTGAGGAATTCAAGGCAGCGTGTGTAAACAACTCGTTCAAGGAGTTTGGAAAGGAATGGTAGGAGGGAGATAGCGCAATAACCAGAAGGGGAGGTGGGGTAAAGAGAGGGTTTTTTTAGGATGGGGGAGACATGGGCATGTTTGAAGGCAGAGGGGAAGGAACCAGTGGAGAGTGAGCAGTTGAAGATGGAAGTTAAGGAAGGGAGGAGGGACAGGGTGAGAGATTTCATAAGAGAGAGGGAATGGGGTCAGAAGCACAGGTGGCTGGAGTAGCACTTGAGAGGAGGGAGGAGGGCTCCTCTGAGGATACTGCTGGGAAGGATAGGGGAGTAGCAGAGAGGGTTGAGAGTCCTGAATGCTGGGGTAGATACAAGATCATCAGGTCCCACAAGGGGCTCACAGTCTAAGTAGGAGGGAGTACAGGTGTTGAATCCCCATTTTACAGATGAGGTAACTGAGGCTCAGAGAAGTGAAGTGACTTGCCCAAGATCACACAGTGGACAAGTGGTGGAGCTGGGATTAGAAACCTGGTCTGACTGTGCTCTACCCACTAGGGCATGTTGCTTCCTGATGCTTCCCCATTAATCCAAGGTATTACTGGGGGCTTATTGAAAGCAGGGCACTGTACAAGCGCTTGGGAGAGTACAGTAATAGATTTGGTAGACATGTTCCCTGCCCACAAGAAGCTTGCAGTCTATAATATAATAATAATAATAATGATGGCATTTATTCAGTGTTTACTGTGTGCAAAGCACTGTTCTAAGCGCTGGGGAGATTACAAGGTGATTAGGTTGTCCCACGGGGGGCTCACAGTTTTAATCCCCATTTTACAGATGAGGGAATGGAGGCACAGAGAAGTGAAGTGACTAGCCCAAAGTCACACAGCTGACAATTAGCGGAGCCAGGATTTGAACCCATGACCTCTGACTCCAAAGCCCGTGCTCTTTCCACTGAGCCACGCTAGAGGGAAAGATGAACAACTGGACATAATAATATTAATGATGATGATGATGGTACTAAGTGCTTACTATGCGCCAAGCACTGTTCATTCATTCATTCATTCAATCATATTTATAGAGAAGCAGCATGGCTCAGTGGAAAGAGCACAGGCTTGCGAGTCAGAGGTCATGGGTTCTAATCCCGGCTCCACCACCTATTGGCTGTTGACTTTCGGCAAATCACTTCACTTCTCTGTGCCTCAGTTACCTCATCTGTAAAATGGGGATTAAGATTGTGAGCCCCACGTGGGACAACCTGATCACCTTGTATCCCCCCAGTACTTAGAACAGTGCTTTGCACATAGTAAGCGCTTAACAAATACCACTATTATTATTATTACTGAGCAGTTACTGTGTGCAGGGCACTGTTCTAAACGCTTGGAAAGTACAATCTGGCAACATATAGAGACAGTCCCTACCCAACAATGGGTTCACAGTCTAGACGGGGAAGACAGATATCAAAAAAGCGCTGGGGTAATAATATTTATTCATTCATTCAATCATATTTATTGAGTACTTACTGTGTGCAGAGCACTGTACTAAGCGCTTGGGAAGTTGTCAACTTGTACTTCCCAAGTGCTTAGTACAGTGCTCTGCACACAGTAAGTGCTCAATAAATATGATTGAATGAAGTACAAGGTGGCAACATATAGAGACGGACCCTACCCAGCAGCGGGCTCACAGTCTAGAAGGGGGAGGCAGACAACAAAACAAAACATATTAACAAAATAAAATAGAATAAATATGTACAAATAAAATACATAAATAAATAAATAGAGGAATAAATACGTACGACCCTCGGCCCACGTCCTCCCCCTGGCCTGGAATGCCCTCCCTCCGCACTTCTGCCAAGCTAGCTCTCTTCCTCCCTTCAAAGCCCTACAGAGAGCTCACCTCCTCCAGGAGGCCTTCCCAGACTAAGCCCCCTCTTTCCTCTCCCCCCATCCCCCCCGCCTTACCTCCTTCCCCTCCCCACAGCACCTGTATATAAGTATATATAATAATAATGATAATAATGGTATTTGTTGAGCACTTACTATGTTCTGGGCACTGTACTAGACACGGAGTTGGATAAAAGCAAATCGGGTTAATTTACAATTGGGGAGATACAAGGTGATCAGGTTATCCCATGTGGGGCTCACAGTCTTAATCCCCATTTTCCAGATGAGGGAACTGAGGCCCAGAGAAGTGAAGTGACTCACCCAAAGTCACCCAGCTGACAAGGGACGGAGCCGGGATTAGAATCCACGACCTCTGACTCCCAAGTCTGTGCTCTTGCCACTAAGCCTCACTGTTGTGGGGCTGAGGGTGGAGTGAATAAAGGGTGAAAATTCAAGTGCAAGGGTGACACAGATAGGAGAGGGAGTAGGGGAATTGAGGAATTAGTTGGGGAAGGCCTCTGGAAGAGATGTCATTTTCATAAGAAAATGTCATGTCATTGGAGAAGCAGCATGGCTCAGTGGAAAGAGCCCGCGATTTGGAGTCAGAGGTCAGGGGTTCAAATCCCGGCTCCGCCAATTCTCAGCTGTGTGACTTTGGGCAAGTCACTTCACTTCTCTGGGCCTCAGTTCCCTCATCTGTAAAATGGGGATTAAGACGGTGAGCCCCCCATGGGACAACGTGATAACCTTGTAACCTCCCCAGTGCTTAGAACAGTGTTTTGCACATAGTAAGCGCTTAATAAATGCCATTATTATTATTATAAGGCTTTGAAGGTGTGGGAAGGGATGGACTGTCGGATAATAATGAGGACGGCATTTGTTAAGTGCTCACTATGTGCCAAGCACTGTTCTGAAGTGGGAGGGAATTCCAGGGCCAGTGGTAGGACGTGGGCAGATGTGTGAGAGCCAGTGAGATAGAACCCTCTTCTGGCGGTGTCTATCAGTCAATCGGTCCAAAGCAGTGTCACCTAATGGATTTATAATGGATATATGTTTGTACAGATTTATTACTCTATTTTACTTGTACACATTTACTATTCTATTTATTTTATTTTGTTCACATGTTTTGTTTTGTTGTCTGTCTCCCCCTTCTAGACTGTGAGCCCGCTGTTGGGTAGGGACCGTCTCTATATGTTGTCAACTTGTACTTCCCAAGCGCTTAGTACAGTCCTCTGCACACAGTAAGAGCTCAGTAAATACAATTGAATGAATGAATGAATAGACCCCGGGCCTAGGAGTCAGAAAGAGCTGGTTCCTAGTCCCGGCTCCGCCACTTGTCTCCTATGTGACCTTAGGCAAGCCACTTCAATCAATCAATCAATCAATCAATCAATCGTATTTATTGAGCGCTTACTGTGTGCAGAGCACTGTACTAAGCGCTTGGGAAGTACAAGTTGGCAACACATAGAGACAGTCCCTACCCAACAGTGGGCTCACAGTCTAATAATCACCATCACATCTCTGGGCCTCAGTTACCTCATCTGCAAAATGGAGATTACGACTGTGAGCCCCACATGGGACAAGCACTGTGTCCAACCTATTTACCTTCTAATAATAATAATAATAATAATAATGGCATTTATTAAGCATTTACTATGTGCAAAGCACTGTTCTAAGTGCTGGGGAGGTTACAAGGTCATCAGGTTGTCCCACTGGGGGCTCACAGTCTTAATCCCCATTTTACAGATGAGGGAACTGAGGCCCAGAGAAGTGAAGTGACTTGCCCAAAGTCACACATCTGGGTAGGGACTGTCTCTATATGTTGCCAACTTGTACTTCCCAAGTGCTTAGTACAGTGCTCTGCGCACAGTAAGCGCTCAATAAATATGATTGATTGATTGATTGATTATCTACCCTAGCACTTAGAACAGTGCCTGACACATAGTAAGTGCCAAACATATACCATAAAAAATTACTGAGTGCCAGTGTTCTGCACACAGTAAGCGCTCAATAAATATGATTGAATGAATGTTTGAAAAAATGCAGAGAAATAATAATAATCATAACAATAATAATAATAATAATAATAATAATAATAATGGTATTTGTTAAGTGCTTACTATCAGGAAATGTATTAAGGATTGGGGTTGGTACAAGAATAACCAGGCCAGACACAGCACTTGAGAGAGTATTAAGTGTTCAGTTTAGTACAGTAAAGCTGGTAAACACAATCTTAATCCTCCTCAGTCTCTCAGCTATCTTCAACACTGTGGCCCACTCCCTTCTCCCCGAAACATTATCCAACCTCGGCTTCACAGACACTGTCCTCTCCTGCTTCTCCTCTTGTGATGATGATGATGATGATGATGATGATGGCATTTATTTATTAAGTGCTTACTATGTGCAAAGCACTGTTCTAAGTGCTGGGGAGGTTACAACGTAATCAGATTGTCCCACGGGGGGCTCACAGCCCCATTTTTACAGATGAGGGAACTGAGGCACAGAGAAGTGAAGTGACTTGCCCAAAATCACACAGCTGACAATAGGCAGAGCAGGGATTTGAACCCACGACCTCTGACTCCAAAGTCCGTGCTCTTTCCACTGAGCCACGCTGCTTATTTCTCCGGCCTTTCATTCTCAGTCTCCTTTGTGGACTCCTCCTCTGCCTCCCACCCCCTAACTGTGGGGGTCCCTCAAGGTTCAGTTCTGGATCCCCTTCTATTCTTCATCTCTGTCCACTCCCTCAGGGAACTCATTCACTCCCATGGCTTCAACAACCACCTCTATGTGGATGATACCCAAATCTCCATCTCCAGCCCAATCTCTCTCCCTCTCTCCAGGTTTACAACTCCTCCTGCCTTCAAAACATCTCTGCTTGGATGTCCTCTCATCATCTCAAACTTAACATGACCAAAACAGAATTCCTTATCTTCTCACGCGAACTCTGTCCACCTCCTGACTTTCTCATTACTGTTGACGGCCCCTGTCTCACAAGCCCCTAGCCTTGGTCTTATCCTTGACATTTCTTTCTCATTCAACCCACATATTCAATCCATCACTAAATCCTGTCAGTTAAACCTTCACAACATCCATCCTTTCCTCTCCATGCGAACTGCTACCATGGTAATACAATCATTTATCCTATCTCTCTTCGCTTACCAGACCAGTCTCCCCACTGACCACCCAGCCTCCTGTCTCTCCCCACTCGAGTCCATACTTGAGAAGCAGCGTGGCTTAGTGGAAAGAACACGGGCTTTGGAGTCAGGGGTCAGGAGTTCGAATCCCGGCTCTGCCAATTGTCAGCTGTGTGACTTTGGGCAAGTCACTTCACTTCTCTGGGCCTCAGTTCCCTCATCTGTAAAATGGGGATTAAGACTGTGAGCCCCCTGTGGGACAACCTGATCTCCTTGTAACCTCCCCAGCAATTAGAACTGTGCTTTGCACATAGTAAGTGCTTAATAAATGCCATTATTATTATTATTATTATTATTGTTACTTCACTCTGCTGTCTGGATCATTTTTCTTCACAAACATTCAGGCCATGTTTCCCCACTCCTCAAGGAGTCCCAGTGCTTGCCCATCCACCTCCTCATCAAACAGAAACTCTTTACTACCAGCTTCAAAGCTGTCCACCACTATTTCCCCCTCCTACCTCACCTGGCTACTCTCCTAATACAACCCAGCTCTCACACTTCACTCCTCTAATGCTTACCTTCTCACTGTTCCTCGACCCCCCGTCTATCTCACCACCGACCCCTCACCCACATCCTGCCTCTGGCCTGGAACGCCCAGCCTTCTCAAATCCAATAATTCCCCTCCCAACTTCAAAGCCTTACTGAAGGCCCATCTCATCCAAGAAGCCTTCCCCGGCTAAACCCTCTTTTCCTCTTCTCCCACTCCCTTCTGCGTCACCCTGGCTTGTTCCCTTTATTCATCCCCAGCTCGTCAGTACTTATGTACATATCTGTAATTTATTTATTTATATTAATGTCTGTTCCCCCGCCTTGACTGTAAATTCATTGTGGACAGGGACCAAGACTGAGCTCCTTATCTTTCCTCCCAAACCCTGTCCTCCCCCTGACTTTCCTGTCACTGTGGACGGCACTACCATCCTTCCCGTCTCACAAGCCCGCAACCCTGGCGTCATCCTCGACTCTGCTCTCTCGTTCACCTCACGCATCCAATCCGTCACCAAACCTGCTGGTCTCGCCTTCACAACATCACCGAGATCCGCCCTTTCCTCTCCATCCAAACTGCTACCCTGCTCGTTCAATCTCTCATCCTATCCCGACTGGATTACTGCATCAGCTTCCTCTCTGATCTCCCATCCTCCTATCTCTCCCGGCTTCAGTCTATACTTCACTCTGCTGCCTGGATTATCTTTCTACAGAAAAGCTCTGGGCATGTCACTCCCCTCCTCAATAATCTCCAATAGTTGCCTATCAACCTTCACATTAAGCAAAAACTCCTCACTCTCTGCTTCAAAGCTGTCCATCGCCTCGCCCTTCCCACTTCCCCTCCCTTCTCTCCTTCTCCATCCCAGCCCGCACCCTCCATTCCTCTGCCACACTAACCTCCTCACTGAGCATACTTCTCTCCAGTCCCGCCGTCGACCCCTGGCCCACGTCCTACCTCTGGCCTGGAATACCCTCCCACCTCACATCCACCAAACTAGCTCTCTTTCCCTCTTCAAAGCCCTACTGAGAGCTCACCTCCTCCAGGAGGCCTTCCCTGGCTGAGCCCCCCTTTTCCTCTGCTCTTTCTCCCCTCCCCATCTCCCCAACTCCCTCCCTCAGCTCTACCCCTTCCCCTCACCACAGCACTTGTGTATATTTGTACATATTTATTACTCTATTTATTTTAATAATGATCTGTATATATCTATAATTCTATTCATCTGTTTTGATGATGTGGACATGCATCTACATGTTTTGTTCTATATCTGTCTCCTGCTTCTAGACTGTAAGCCCATTGTTGGGTAGAGGCTGTCTCTATCTGTTGCCAAATTGTACTGTCCAAGTGCTTAATACAGTGCTCTGCACACAGTAAGCGCTCAATAAATATGAATGAATGAATGACCATATCTGCTTATTGTTGTTTGGACTCTCCCAAGTGCTCTGTATACAGAAAGCATTCAATAAATATGAATGAATGACCAAATAATAATAATAATAATAATGGAATTTATTAAGCACTTACTACGTGCAAAGCACTGTTCTAAGCACTGGGGAGGGTACAAGGTGATCAGGTTGCCCCACAGAGGGCTCACAGTCTTAATTCCCATTTTACAGATGAGGTAACTGAGGCATAGAGAAGTTAAGTGACTTGCCCAAAGTCACACAGCTGACAAGTGGCGGAGCCAGGATTTGAACCCATGACCTCTGACTCCAAAGCCCGTGCTCTTTCCACTCAGCCACGCTGCTTGAATCCCAGCCGTTAAGGATCTTACAATTAATCAGGAGTAACTACTGAGCACTTGTTGTTTCCTGAGCACTTGTTCTAAGTGGCCGGAAGAGTTCAACGGAATTAGTAGGACACTAATTCTAATTCATGTCCCTCAAGGAGCTCATAGCCTCATAGTGGAGACCAGAATAAAATAAATTGCAGATAGGAAGATACAAAAGAGGATAAAGATTACATGTAGAATATACGTATGTTGGATCAATAATCAATAATAAAGGAACCAGTAGCCAAGAATTACGCCGAAGATTAATGTTAGGAAGACCTGCCATGAAGAGCCTGAAAAAGTAATGAAATGTGCTGATGTAATGATTGCCACAAAAACACAAATTGTCAACTCTATGGTGTTTCCAGTGGCAATGTATGGATCCAAAAGCTGGACAGTGAAAAAACAGGATAGAAAGAACATCGATTCTTTTGAAATGTGGTGCTGGAGAAGGCTTTTGCAAATACCGCAGACTGCCCCCCACCAAAAAAAACAAATGGATTTCAGAACAAATTAAACCAAAGTGGTCTTTGGAAGGCCAAATGACTCGACTTAGATGAATGTATTTTGGACACGTAATCAGGAGGACTAATTCTCTGGAGAAGACACTAATGCTAGGAAAAGTCCAGGGAAAAGATGGAAGAGGCAAACCGGCAGCTAGATAATAATAATAATAATAATGATGGGATTTGTTAAGCGCTTATTGGATATTGGATTGTCTGTCTCCCCTTTCTAGACTGTGAGCCCACTGTTGGGTAGGGACTGTCTCTATATGTTGCCAATTTGTACTTCCCAAGCGCTTAGTACAGTGCTCTGCACATAGTAAGCGCTCAATAAATACGATTGATGATGATGATGATAGCGCTCAATAAATATGATTGAATGAATACTGAACAACGATAATGGAAGAACCATTAGAAAGGTGTGGATTACGGCAGAGGACAGGACGTTCTGGAGAAAGTCTATCCATGGAGTTGCTATGAATCTGAAATGACTCGAAGGCAATAATAATAATAATAGTAATAATAATAATATATACCAGAACTACTACAGAAGAGCGAAGATAGGACCTTCTGGAGAAAATATGTCCATAGAGTTGCTATGGATTGAAATGACTCTACAGCATTTAATGATGATGAAATATAGATTATATAGAAAGAAGTATTCATTCAATCATATTTATGGGGAGCTTACTGTGTGCAGAGCACTGTACTAAGTGCTTGTGAAGCAGCTTGGCCTAGTAGACAGAGGACAATCCTGGGAGTTGGAAGAACCGGGGCTCTAATCCCGCCTCCATCCCTTGTCTGCTCTGTGACCCTGGGCAAGTCACTTCACTTCTCTGGGCCTCAGTTCCCTCATCTGTAAAATGGGGATTAAGACTTAGAGCCCCATGTGGGACAGGGACTGTGTCCAACCCAATTTGCTTATATCCCCCCCCAGCACTTAGTACAGTGCCTGGCACATAGCAACTGCTTAACAAACACCATTATTATTATTATTATTATTATTATCATTATTATCATTGCTCCTTAAGGTCACTAAGCAAACACCTTTTCAGGAAAACTCAAAATCTTTCGATATGTTTAGATTGAGGCAGTTTTTTTTTCTATCTCTTGCTGTTTTATAAAATAGATTACAGTACCATAGAATGAAGCATTTTCTAGACGCCCAGGATAATAAATACTGAGAGCTCACCTCCTCCAAGAGGCCTTCCCAGACTGAGTCCCCTTTTTCCTCTCCTCCTCCCCATCCCCCCACCCTACCTCCTTCCCCTCCCCACAGCACCTGCGTATATGTTTGTACAGATCTATTACTCTATTTATTTTACATGTACATATTTACTATTCTATTTATTTTGTTAATGATTTATTCATTCAATAGTATTTATTGAGCACTTACTGTGTGCAGAGCACTGTACTAAGCACTTGGGAAGTACAAGTTGGCGTCATAGTCACGTGCATTTAGCTTTAATTCTATTTGTTCTGACGACTTTGACACCAGTCCACATGTTTTGCTTTGTTGTCTGTCTCCCTCTTCTAGACTGTGACCCCATTGTTGGGTAGGGACCATCTCTGCGTGTTGCCAACTTGTACTTCCCAAGCGCTTAGTACTGTGCTCTGCACACAGTAAGTGCTCAATAAATACGATTGGATGAATGAATGAAATACTCATTTAATCTCCATTGCTTTCATTAAAAAACTGGAGTGATCTTTTTCTGGACTGTCTGTGTAGAACAGAGAACTTAATAGGGATGTGCTTAATTGACCAGAAGAATTATAGCAACCAGACTAATGGGTAACTATTTATATTCCCAGACTGAGCCCCCTCCTTCCTCTCCCCCTCGTCCCCCTCTCCATCCCCCCGCCTTACCTCCTTCCCTTCCCCACAGCACCTGTATATATGTATATATGTTTGTACATATTTATTACTCTATTTATTTATTTTACTTGTACATATCTATTCTATTTATTTTATTTTGTTAATATGTTTGGTTTTGTTCTCTGTCTCCCCCTTCTAGACTGTGAGCTCACTGTTGGGTAGAGACCGTCTCTATATGTTGCCAACTTGTACTTCCCAAGTGCTTAGTACAGTGCTCTGCACACAGTAAGCGCTCAATAAATATGATTGATTGACTGATTGATTGATTGATTGATTGATTGATTATGGGCAGAGACTGACAACTCTTCCATCATTATAAGCAGCTTGACCTAGTGGAAAGAAAACAGGCCTGGGGGGCAGAGGACCTGGGTTCTAATCCCGGCTCTGCCATCTGCCTGTTGTGTGACCTTGGGCAAGTCACTTAACTTCTCTGTGCCCCAGTTACCTCATCTGTAAAATGGGGATTAAGAGTGTGAGCCCCACGTGGGACAACCTGATCACCTTGTATCTACCCCAGTGTTTGGAACAGTGCTTGGCACATAGTAAGTGCTTAACAAATATCATAATTATTATTATTACAGTGCTCTGCACATAGTAAGCACTCAGTAAATACAATTGACTTATCTGTGCCTCAGTTAATTCATTTGTAAAATGGGGATTCAATAACTGTTCTCCTTCCTACTTAGATTGCTAGTCCTGTGTGGGACAGGGACTATGTCTGACCTGATTATCTTGTATTTTCCCCAGCATTTATAACAGTGCTTGACACATAGTAAGTGTCTAAAAGATACCACAAAGATTAATATTATCATTAATAATAATAATGATGATGGTATTTGTTAAGTGCTTACTATGTGCAAAGCACTGTTCTAAGCACTGGGGGGATACAAGGTGATCAGGTTGTCCCACGTGGGGCTCACAGTCTTAATCCCCATTTTATAGATGAGGGAACTGAGGCACAAAGAAGTTAAGTGACTTGCCCCAAGTCACACAGCTGACAATTGGTGGAGCTGGATTTGAACCCATGACCTCTGACTCCAAAGCCCATGCTCTTTCCACTGAGCCACGCTGCTTCATTACTATTATTAACATCAAACCAAGATCCAGTCAATGTGACACCTCAAACATCAGTCTCAAAGCCTAATATTGGGAGTCAGAAGTCATGGGTTTAATCCGGACTCCGCCACATGTCTGCTGTGTGACCTTGGGCAAGTCACTTAACTCCTCTGAGCCTCAGTTACCTCATCTGTAAAATGGGGATTAAGACCGTGAGCCCCACATGAGACAACCTGATCACCTTGTATCCTCCCCAGCGTTTAGAACAGTGCTTCACACATAGTAAGCGCTTAACAAATGCCATCATCATCATCATCATCAATCGTATTTATTGAGCGCTTACTATGTGCAGAGCACTGTACTAAGCGCTTGGGAAGTACAAATTGGCAACATACAGAGACAGTCCCTACCCAACAGTGGGCTCGCAGTCTAAAAGGGGGAGACAGAGAACAAAACCAAACATAATAACAACAACAACAAAAAATAAATAGATAGAAAAATAAATAAATAGAATAGATATGTAAATAAATAGAATAGATATGTAATAATAATAATAATACCATTATTATTATTATTCTAATATCATGTTTCAATTTACTGGAATAATTACGGATGAAAATGCTTATTAAAAAGAGATTAGCAGGTGGTTGCCATGTAAATTTATAAATTCCTCAGTGCGCCCAGAGAAGAGCAGATCCTTTCTTCAGCTAGAAGAAGTCTCTCCGCATTCCCAGCTTAAATAAAAGTGTCGGGGTGGGGGGAGTATTTTCTTCTCAAAGAGGGATTATATGTAAGGAATCTTAGGAATGCCATGCATTTGCTTTACAACAATATGATAAGATGCTGAACCTTAAGTAGCTCTAAGATCTTGCTGGGATCCCTAAGTAATCAACCAGCGTGCTCGGAAATCCGTCAAATCACGGATTTGACGATTGAATGAAATCAGCCTATTTACTGAGTGTCCCTAAATCCGTCAGATCCTCCTATTTACTGAGCGCTTTCGGCAATTTGTCAACGGTGGTATCTGTTAAACGCTTACTAGGTGCTGAGCATTGTTGTAAGCGCTGAGAAACCGTCATGACTGAACTCCTTAAAATCAGCCTATTTCCTGAGCGCTTTCGTAAATCTGTAAAGTCAGCTATTTACTGAGCGCGCCTAAATCCGTAAGATCCTCCTGTTTACTGACAGCTTTCGGAAATCTGTCAAATCGTCCTATTTACTGAGCGCTCGTAAATCCCTAAAACCGTAATGACTGAGCACTTTTGTAGCTTTTTAAAATCAGCCCATTTACTGAGCGGTCTCGTAAATCCCTAAAGTCAACCTATTTACTGAACGCTTTCATAAATCCGTCAAATCGTCCTATTTACTGAGCGCTCTCGTAAGTGTTTTGTTGTCTGTCTCCCTCTTCTAGCCTGTGAGCCCGTTGTTGGGTAGGGACTGTCCCTATATGTTGCCGACTTGTACTTCCCAAGCGCTTAGTACAGTGCTCCGCACACAGTAAGCGCTCAATAAATGCGATTGAATGAATGAATGGGCAGAAGAGAGGCCTTGGCAGGGTTGGAGTCTGACCCTTAGCTTTGACACTGAGCTGCTCGCTGAGGTGAGGAATCTCAGCTCCACTTTATGACTTCCCCGGCCCCCTACCCCCATTCCGCACGAGCCTTTGAATTCCTTTAAAACTGAGGGCCGGTGGATGAGAGTCAGAAGGTCATGGGTTCTAATTCTCGCTCGACCACTTGTCTGTTCCCAGATGAGGTAACTGAGTCATACCTCATCTGTAAAATGGGAATTAAAACTTTTAGACTGTGAGCCCACTGTTGGGTAGGGACTGTCTCTAGATGTTGCCAACTTGGAATTCCCAAGCGCTTAGTACAGTGCTCTGCACACAGTAAGCGCTCAATAAATACGATTGATTGATTGATCCCCTCGTCCTACCTCCTTCCCCTCCTCACAGCACCTGTATATATGTTTGTACAGATTGATTACTGTATTTATTTTACTTGTACATATTTACTATTCTATTTATTTTGTTAATGACGTGCACCTTAGCTTTATTTCTATTTGTTCTGACAACTTGACCCCTGTCCACATATTTTGTTTTGTCGTCTGTCTCCCCCTTCTAGACTGTGAGCCCGTTGGTGGGTAGGGACCGTCTCTATATGATGCCAACTTGTACTTCCCAAGCGCTTAGTACAGTGCTCTGCACAAAGTAAGCACTCAATAAATGCGATTGAATGAATGAATGAATGAATGCTGTGTGATCTTGGGCAAGTCACTTCTCTGTGCCTCAGTTACCTCATCTGGAAAAGGAGGAACGAGACTGTGAGCCCCATGTGGGACAACCTGATCACCTTGTATCTCCCCAGTGCTTAGAACAGTGCTTTGCACTTAGTAAGCACTTAACAAATACCATTATTATTTTTATTAATGATAATATTAATCTTTGTGGTATCTTTTAGACACTTACTAAAAGATACCAGTGTTTAGTTACAGTGCCTAGCATATAGTAAGGGCTTAACAAATACCACAATTATTATTATCCTCTAGACTGTGAGCTTGTTGTGGGCAAGGACTGTCACTCTTTATTCTTGTATTGTACTTTCCCAAGCGCTTAGTACAGTGGTCTGCAAACGGTAAGCACTTAATGAAAACGATTGGACGAATGAATGAATTGCCCAGCTATTTTCTTCCTTCTTTTTTTCCCCTCTCTTGAGAAGCAGTGTGGCCTATTGGAAAGAGCATGGATGTGGGAATCAAAGAACCAAGATTCTAATCCCAGCTCAGCCACTTAATAATAAAAATAATGATGGCATTTATTAAGCACTTACTATGTGCAAAGCACTGTTCTAAGCGCTGGGGAGGTTACAAGGTAATCAGGTTGTCCCCCGGGGGGTTTACAGTCTTAATCCCCATTTTACAGATGAGGTAACTGAGGCACAGAGAAGTGAAGGAGGCCTTCCCAGACTGAGCCCCTTCCTTCCTCTCCCCCTCGTCCCCCTCTCCATCCCCCCAGCCTTACCTCCTTCCCTTCCCCACAGCGCCTGTATATATGTATATATGTTTGTACATATTTCTTACTCTATTTATTTATTTTACTTGTACATATCTATTCTATTTATTTTATTTTGTTAGTATGTTTGGTTTTGTTCTCTGTCTCCCCCTTTTAGACTGTGAGCCCACTGTTGGGTAGGGACTGTCTCTATATGTTGCCAGCTTGTACTTCCCAAGTGCTTAGTACAGTGCTCTACACACAGTAAGCGCTCAATAAATACAATTGATTGATTGAGCCTCAGTTACCTCATCTGGAAAAGGGGGAACAAGACTGTGAGCCCCAAGTGGGACAACCTGATGACCTTGTATCCCCGCAGTACTTAGAACAGTGCTTTGCACATAGTAAGCACTTAACAAATACCATTATTATTATTATTAATGATAACATTAATCTTTGTGGTATCTTTTAGACACTTACTAAAAGATACCAGTGCTTAGTACAGTGCCTAGCATATAGTAAGGGCTTAACAAATACCACAATTATTATTATCCTCTAGACTGTGAGCTCGTTGTGGGCAAGGACTGTCACTCTTTATTGTTGTATTGTACTTTCCCAAGCGCCTAGTACAGTGGTCTGCACACGGTAAGCACTTAATGAAAACGATTGGACGAATGAATGAATTGCCCAGCTGACATTTTCTTCCTTTTCTTTTCCCTCTCTTGAGAAGCAGTGTGGCCTAGTGGAAAGAGCATGGATGTGGGAATCGAAGAACCAAGATTCTAATCCCAGCTCTGCCACTTAATAATAATAATAATAATAATGGCATTTATTAAGCACTTACTATGTGCAAAGCACTGTTCTAAGCACTGGAGAGCTTACAAGGTAATTCATTCATTCATTCATTCAATCGTATTTATTGAGCGCTTACTGTGTGCAGAGCACTGTACTAAGCGCTTGGGAAGTACAAGTTGGTAATCAGGTTGTCCCCCGGGGGGTTTGCAGTCTTAATCCCCATTTTCCAGATGAGGTAACTGAGGCACAGAGAAGTGAAGTAACTAGCCCAAAGTCACACAGCTGACAATTGGCGGGGCTGGGATTTGAACCCATGACCTCTGACTCCACAGCCTGTGGTCTTTCCATTGAGCCAGGCTGTTTCTCTGTAAAATGCTTCCATGCTGCTTCTCGCTTGCCTGCCAAGTGATCTTGGGCAAGTCACTTCACTTTCTCGTGCCTCGGTTTCCTCAGCTGTAAATGGGGGTTCAATTCCTGTTCTTCCTCCTACTTAGATTGAGACATGTGGGACAAGGCATGCATGTGTCTGACATGATTGTCTTTTATCTAGTACAGTGCTTGGCAGATAGTAAGAACTTAACACAGTGCTCCAGCGCTTAGAACAGTGCTCAGCACATAGTAAGCGCTTAACAAAAGCCATTATTATTATTATTAACACATACCATTATTATTATCGAGGGGCAATTGTGGCCCTGCCACAAGAATGAGGGGCTGGGAGCTGGGACAACTAGGTCCTAAGAAGCAGGGTGGCTCAGTGGAAAGAGCCCGGGCTTGGGACTCAGAGGTCTTGGGTTCTAATTCCGACTCCGCCACTTGTCAGTTGGGTGACTTTGGGCAAGTCATTTCACTTCTCTGTGCCTCAGGTTCCCTCATCTGTAAAATGGGGATTAAGACTGTGAGCCCCATGTGGAACAGCCTTGATGACCTTGTATCCCCCCCAGCGCTTAGAACAGTGCTTGGCACATAGTAAGCACTTAACACTTAGCACTTGTACATATTTATTACTCTATTTATTTATTTATTTATTTATTTTTCTTGTACATTTCTATCCTATTTATTTCATTTTGTTGGTATGTTTGGTTCTGTTCTCTGTCTCCCCCTTTTAGACTGTGAGCCCACTGTTGGGTAGGGACTGTCTCTATGTGTTGCCAATTTGTACTTCCCAAGCGCTTAGTACAGTGCTCTGCACATAGTAAGTGCTCAATAAATACGATTGATTGATTGATTGATTGATTAACAAATACCAACATTATTATTAGTCCCAGCTCGAGAAGCAGGGTGGCCTAGTGAATACAGCCCGGGCCTGGGACTCAGAAGGATCTGGGTTCTAATCCCGGCTCTGCCACTTGTCTGCTGTGTGACCTTGGGCAAATCATTTCCCTTCTCTCGGCCTCAGTTATGTCATCTGGAAAATGGGGATTAAGACTGTGAGACCCATGTGGAACACGGACTGTGCAGGACCTGGTGAGCTTGAATCTACCCCAGCGCTTAGCACAGTGCCTGACACGTAGTAAAAGCTTAAAAGATACCAATAAAAAAAAAACTCTGCCACTGGCCTGCTGCGTGTGACTTGAGCAAGTAACTTGAGCAAGTCACCTCGTCATACTTCATCATTTGATAATAATAATAATAATAATAATAATGGTATTTATTAAGCACTTACTATGTGCCAAGCACTGTTCTAAGCGCTGGGGGTGGGGGTGGGGGGATACAAGGTGATCAGTTTGTCCCACGTGGGGCTCACAGTCTTCATCCCCATTTTACAGATGAGGTTACTGAGGCACAGAGTAGTTAAGTGACTTGCCCAAAGTCACACAGCCGACAAGTGGTAGAGCCGGAATTAGAACCCATGACCTCTGACTCCCAAGCCCATGCTCTTTCCACTGAGCCACGCTGCTTCTCTATCACTCCTCAGTTTCCTTATCTATTAAATGGGGATTTGTTACCTATTTTTTCTGGAATTTGTTAAGCACTTACTATGTGCCAGGCACTGCACTAAGTGCTGGGGGAGATACAAGCTAATCAGGTTGGACAAGGGGGCTCTCACTGTTAATCTCCATTTGACAGATGAGGTAACTGAGGCCCAGAGAAGTGAAGTGCTTGCCCAAGGTCACACAGCAGAAACGTGTGAGAGCAGGATTAGAATCCAGGTCCTTCTGACTCCCGGGCCTCTTGATCTGATTGCCTTGACTCTACCTCCTCTTGGTCTCCGGCAGAAACTCATACAAACACCATTTACCATCCTTGCGGGCTTTCCCGACAAATAATCCAGCCATCGGCCCCGAATGCGAAAGCAAATCTTGTTAATATGAAACAAAAGCTGTCTCCTGACACGTCCAATATGTGCACAAAGGCAGATGGGGCTTGTTGAAACACTCCAACAACGCTGGTTGTTCAGTACATTGGATTTTGTTGCCTTTTTCAGGCTGAAAATCGTGAGACCCTGATCAGTAGTTAAAAACCAAGACTATCCTGAATAGTTCTCAAGAGTCTGATAGCTTAAAAACCAGCTTCCAATTTTTCTTTAATTTCTCAAACTTGGTGAAGGATAAGAGAGAAAGAGGGAAAGGCACTTAAAATTCAGAGTGCATTCTCTACTACATCCCAACCATTTTAAGATGGGCCAGATTTTATAACAAACCAGCTGAGCATACACATTAGCCATCTGGAACTAGTTTTGTTGGGGGTTTTTTTGGTTACAATGACATTATTTGAAATTTTTCATCCTCATTAAATATGCCCGTTCTTAGAGCTGTCTGGTGTGATCAATCCCTCAGATTGCAGCACAAAATGCCTATGGGAAAATAAAGCTATAACTTCAGGAAAAATGAAAACTTCAAATCGGGTAGTGGATAATTTGATGATTGTGGGCATTTTTGAAAATGACAATTATAAAACAAACGGTCAATCAATCAGTGGTATTTCTTGACTGCCTACTAAGTGCAGAGCAATGTGTTAAGCGCTTGGGAGAGTATAATACTGTAGAATCAGTAGACAAACTAATAATAATAATAATAATAATGACATTTATTAAGCACTTACTACGTGCAAAGCACTGTTCTAAGCACTGGGGAGGTTGCAAGGTGATCAGGTTGTCCCACGGGGAGCTCATAGTCTTCATCCCCATTTTACAGATGAGGTAACTGAGGCCCAGAGAAGTGAAAAGACTTGCCCAAAGTCACACAGCTGACAGTTGGTGGAGCCGGGATTTGAACCCATGACCTCTAACTCCAAAGCCCGGGCTCTTTCCTGCTTCTCTACATGATCCCTACGCTTACAGTCTAGGTGGGGAAACAGACATTCAAATAAATTCCGGATATGCACCTAACTGCTGTGGGGCTGATGGAGGAAGACGTAGTGAATAATAATGATAATTTTGGTATTTGTTAAGTGCTTACTATGTGCCAAGCATTGTTCTAAGTGCTGGGGGAGATACAGGGTAATCAGATTGGCCCCCGTGGGGCTAACAGTCTTAATCCCCACTTTCCAGATGAGGTAACTGAGGCACAGAGAAGTTAAGTGACTTACCCAAAATCACACAGCTGATAAATGGCAGAGTCCAGATTTGAACCCATGACATGTGACTCCCAAGCCCGTGCTCTTTCTATTGAGCCACACTGCTTTTCTAATAGTGGATAGTGAATAGTGGGTAAAGTCCTGGCGAAGGAGTCAGAACATCACGGGTTCTAATTCTGGCTCCACCACCTGTCTGCTGTGTGACTTTGGTCAAGTCACTTCACTTCCCTGGG
Source organism: Tachyglossus aculeatus (assembly GCF_015852505.1). Lineage (NCBI taxonomy): Eukaryota > Metazoa > Chordata > Mammalia > Monotremata > Tachyglossidae > Tachyglossus > Tachyglossus aculeatus. The sequence goes on along the minus strand of NC_052069.1, from coordinate 2,781,310 downwards.
CCTCAGTTCCCTCATCTGTAAAATGGGGATCGAGACTGTGAGCCCCACGTGGGGCAGGGGCTGTGACCAATCCGATTTGCCTGTATCCACCCCAGCACTTAGTACCATGCCTGGCACGTCTGTTAGTTGCAATTTTATCCACGAAGTAGCATTGTGAAGCAATGTGCTTAGTGGAAAGAGCATGGTCTCCAGAGTCAGAGGTCGTGGGTAATAATCCCTGCTCCACTGCTTATCAGCTGTGTGATTTTGGGCAAGCCACTTAACTTCTCTGTGCCTCAGTTACCTCATTGGTCAAATGGGGATTGAGGCTGTGAGCCCCATGTGGTACAACCTGATTACCTTGTATCTAACCCATCATTTAGAACAGTGCTCGGCACATATTAAGCATTTAACTAATACAAATACCATCATTATTATTAAGTACCTGGCTAGATCATCTGGGAAAAGAGATGAGGGTGGAGAAGACAGGGGGAATGAGGTGGAGATTAGAAGTCTGAAAAAGTGTCATCCTGGACTCCGCTCTCTCATTCACCCCACACATTCAATCTGTCACCAAAACCTGCGGGTCTCACCTTCACAACATCGCCAAGATCCGCCCTTTCCTCTCCATCCAAACTTCCTTGTTGGTTCAGTCTCTCATCCTGGATTACTGCATCAGCCTCGTCTCTGACCTCCCATCCTCCTGTCTCTCCCCGCTTCGGTCTATACTTCACTCTGCTGCTCAGATTATCTTTCTACAGAAACACTCTGGGTTTGTCACTCCCCTCCTCAATAATCCCCAGTGGTGGCCTATCAACCTTTGCATGAAGCAAAAACTCCTCACTTTCGGCTTCAAAGCTGTCCATCCCCTCGCACCCTCCTACCTTACCTCCCTTTTCTCCTTCTCCAGCGCAGCCCGCACAGTCTGCTCCTCTTCTGCTTTAACCACCTCACTGGGCCTCCTTCTCTCCTGTCCCACCATCAACCCCTGACCCTTGTCATCATCATCATCATCAATCGTATTTATTGAGCGCTTACTATGTGCAGAGCACTGTACTAAGCGCTTGGGAAGTACAAATTGGCATCATACCTCTGGACTGTAATGCCCTCCCTCCTCACACCCACCAAACAAGTTCCCTTCCCCCCTTCAAAGCCCTTCTGAAAGCTCCCCTCCTCCAAGAGGCCTTCCCAGACTGAGCCCCCCTTATCCCCTGCTCCTCCTCCCCTCCCCATCACCCCGACTCCCTCCCTCTGCTCTACCATCTTCCCCTCCCCACAGCACTTGTGTATATTTGTACATATTTATTACTCTATTATATTAATGATGTGCATATATAAATAATTCTATTTATCTGTTCTGATGGCATTGATGCCTGTCTGCTTGTTTTGTTGTCTGTCTCCCCCTTCTAGACTGTGAGCCCATTGTTGGCTAGGAATTGTCTCTATCTTTCGCCAAATTGTACTTTTCAAGTGCTTAGTACAATGCTGTGCACGTAGTAAGCGCTCAATCAATATGATTGAATGAATTAATTAATTAATTAATGAAGGAATGAATGAATGAAAAAGCCAGTGTGGACAATGGACATGAGAGTCTATAAATAATACTATCAGGTGTCAGAGCAAGGAGAGCTAACGCAAATGAGGGTGTTTGATGTGGATAATAATAATAATTCATTCACTCAATCGTACTTTAATAATTCATTCACTCAATCGCACTTATTGAGCGCTTACTGTGTGCAGAGCACTGTATTAAGCGCTTGGGAAGTACAAGTCGGCAACATATAGAGACAGTCCCTACCCAACAACGGACTCACATGGTATTTGTTAAGTGCTTACTATGTGCCAAGCACTGTCCTAAGCACTGGGGGTAAATACATGGTAATTAGGTTGCCCCACATGGGGCTCACAGTCTCAATCTCTATTTTACAGATGAGGTAACTGAGGCACAGAGAAGTTAAGTGACTTGCCCAGGGTCACTCGCAGAAAAGTGGCAAAGCCGGCATTAGAACCCATGAACGCTGATTCCCAGGCCCGGGCTCTTTCCACTGTGTCTGGATTTCTGCCAGCAGCGCCCTTTCGCTCGTGTCTAAGAGCAGAGAAAGATTCCTGAGGAGGTGATCCAGGGTCGCAGAGGGATGTGGGAAAAAAGAAAAGTCACAAGGTTGTGACGGGAGAGTGGAATTTCAGAGTTGGTGAAGGGGGAGATTGTACGATGACTAGGTTGAAAATCCGGCGCTTAGAACAGTGCTTGGCACATAGTAAGAGCTTAACAAATACCATCATTATTATTAAAACGAGCCCCAAATCCAATTTGGTGAGTGGGTGAGGTGGGGTCATCTTGTGCTGCTGGCAAGTTCATTCAATCGTATTTATTGAGCGCTTACTGTGTGCAGAGCACTGTACTAAGCGCTTGATGTGATGCCAATACAAGTAAAAGAAGAGAAGCAGCGTGGCTCAGTGGAAAGAGCCCGGGCTTTGGAGTCAGAGGTCACGGGTTCAAATCCCGTCTCTGCCACTTGTCAGCTGTGTGACTTTGGGCAAGTCACTTAACTTCTCCAGGCCCCAGTTTCCTCATCTGTAAAATGGGGATGAAGACTGTGAGCCCCCCGTGGGACAGCCTTATCACCTTGTACCCTCCCCAGCGCTTAGAACAGTGCTTTGCACATAGTAAGCGCTTAATAAATGCCATTATTATTAAGTAAAAGACCCATCATATGAAAGCAGTGTGGCCTAGTGGAAAGAGCACTGGACTGCGAGTCGGAAGACTTGGGTTCTAATCTCGGCTCTGTCACCTGTCTGTTGGGTGACCTTGGGCAAGACACTTCACTTCTCTGTGCCTCCGTTATCCCCTCTGTAAAACGGGGATTAGGAATGTGAACCCCAAGTGGGACATGTACTTTGTCCAACCTATCTCGGATCTGCCCCATCGCTTGGTACAGAGCTTAGACTGTGAGCCCGTTGTTGGGTAGGGACCATCTCTATATGTTGCTGACTTGTACTTCCCAAGCACTTAGTACAGTTCTCGTATTTATTGAGCGCTTATTGTGTGCAGAGCACTGTACTTGACAAAGGGCTTTTCCTTTCAGATAAATGACAAGACAGTGATTAAGGGGAAGACTGTTACTCCTCAGAATACTTGGTTTTTAGCACACTGCACACAGTGAGCGCTCAATAAATACGATCGATTGATTGATTTTTCCTCCCATTTGACATAATTTTTTTTCCCCCTTGTGAGGCAGACCGGTGAATTCTCTCATTGCTGGTAGTTCAAAAGTAACCCATGGTCTCAGGTAATGAAAAAACTAGACATTTAATATCAAAAGCAACTTCAAGTATTTTCAATAGTCACTCTCTGTGTATATAGAAGGATTTAACATTTCTACAGTTAACTCAAATGTTCAGAACACCAATTTCAATTTTCGGCATTAGGGCTCACCACCGCAGGAATGAGATTTCAAGAAATCGGATGTCTCAAAAGGCCCCTCAAAGCCATAAGCCTTCCTCCTCGAGGCTGCGTGGGTATAGCTCATCCGCTTGGTCCGCTTAGTACAGTGCTCCCCACCCAGTGCCCCGCCCACAGTAAGCGCTCAATAAATACCAGCGATAGAAGAAGGAAAGCAGCACGGCCTAGAGGAAAGAGCCGGGGCCTGGGAGATGGAGAACCTGGATTCAAGTCCCAGCTTTGTCATTTGCTTGCTGGGTGACCGTGGTCAAGTCGCTTCCCTTCTCTGGGCCTCTGTTTCCTTCTCTGTAAAATGGGAATTGAATCCCCGTTCTCTCTCCCCTGTAGACTGTGAGCCCCATGTGGGACAGATTTGTGTCCGATCTGATTATGTTGTCTCTACCACAGCACTTAACACTGCGCTTGGCACATAATGAGCACAGAACACCTGCCACAAATCTTATAATTTGGTCAGAGCCACACATTCTGGTGGAGCACTGCACTGTGGAACTAATAATAATTAATAAGGAAGGTACCCGTTTAGGGGTTTCACTTTTCTATTATTTCATGAAAGCTTGAAATCTGAATCTCTTCAATCTCTTCCTGTAGACTGCAAGTAGACTGTGGGCAAGGATAATAATAATAATGACGATGGCATTTGTTAAGCACTTACTACGTGCAAAGCACAATTCTAAGCGCTGGGGAGGATACAAGGTGATCAGGTTGTCCCACTTGGGGCTCACAGTCTTAATCCCTATTTTACAGATCAGGGAACTGAGGCACAGGGAAGTTAAGTGGCTTGCCCAAACTCACACGGCTGACAATTGGCATTTGAAACCATGACCTCTAACTCCCAAGCCACTTTCCACTGAGCCACACTACTTCTCTGTTTGCTATATTATATTCATTCAATCGCATTTATTGAGCGCTTACTGTGTGCAGAGCACTGTTGTATTGTTGTATTGTACTCTTCCAAGCGCCTAGTACTCTTCCAACTGCTTAGTACAGTGCTCTGCACAGAGTGAGTGCTCGATAAATACAAATGAATGAATGAATCAACTCCTAAAGCACTGATTATGTGCCAAGCACCATTCTAAGCGCTGGGCTAGGTACAATTAAATCAGGTTGGACACAGTCCCTGTCCCACATGGGACTCACACTCTTAATTCCCATTTTCCAAATGAGGGAACCAAGGCTCTTCTTCACCCACCCCAGGACGGTCAGTGGGGTGTGTAAAATGCTACAACTCGGGACCCCTCAGCCTCTTAAAGTATAAAAATAATGAAGACCACTTATCTTCTTAGGAGAATATATCTATCTATCTCTAACTATAGATGCAGATATAGATTTCACAGTTCAGTTTCGTCCCTCCCCTGGCCATCCCCAGTGGTGACTTGGTCTTGACTCCACCGATTCGGTTCTCCCTCCTTCTCCGTCCCTGTCTTCCTTCTCCCCCGAGGCTGACGGCGTCGAGGGCAATCCCGGGCCCATGGGCGGGAAGGATGAGGCCGGACGGGGAGCGGTGGCGGGGAAGGCGGGGGGCCGGCGGGTTGCTAGGCGTTGGCCTTGGCCACCATCTTCTCGAGGAGGTTCATCATGCGCTCCTGCAGCTGGAGGCTCTGGACTTGAATAATGTTCTGCTGGTCCAGGAGCCTGCGGGCCTCCCGGCACGTCTCCTCCATCGCCCGACTCAGTTTCTTTTGCTCTTCCAACATGGCTTCCATCAACTTGAGCTTCTTCTTCTGGAAGTGGCAGCTCTGGACCTTCCTTTTCTTGACCGGTCTTTCTTCGGATCTGAAATGAAAGATTGTTGAAGGAGGGAGGGGCGGCTGGCAGGTAATAATAACAGTAATGATGGCTTTTGTTAAGTGCTTACTATGTGCAAGGATACACATAATATAGTATACTATATAGTATAGTACTATAGTATAGTATTAGTATAGTATAGTATAGTATAGTATAGTATAGTATAGTATAGTGTAGTATAGTATACTATGTGGGAAGGATACAAGGTGATCAGGTTGTCCCCCGTGGGGCTCACAGTTTTAATCCCCATTTCACAGATGAGGTAACTGAGACCCATAGTACTATAGTATAGTATTAGTATAGTATAGTATAGTATAGTATAGTATAGTATAGTATAGTGTAGTATAGTATACTATTTGGGAAGGATACAAGGTGATCAGGTTGTCCCCTGTGGGGCTCACGGTTTTAATCCCCATTTCACAGATGAGGTAACTGAGACCCAGAGAAGTGAAGTGACTTGCCCAAAGTCACACAGCTGAGAAGTGGCAGAGGCGGGATTAGAACCCACGGGCTATGATTCCCAAGCCTGGGCCCTTTCCACTAAGCCACGCCGCTTCTTTGGGTTAGGTCGCTAGGGGTGGGAGGATTTAGGGGATGGGGTTGCTAGGGGGTGGGAGGATTTAGGGGGTGAGGAGCGTTAGGGGGAAAAGGATCAAGGCGTCGGGCAAACCTGCCGTCTCCAGGTAAGTGGGTCCTCAGGCAGGATTTTGCCCCCCACCCCCACCTTGGGAGTCAGAAGTCCAGGGTTCAAATCCCAGCTCCACCAATTGTCAGCTCTGTGACCTTGGGCAAGTCACTTCTCTTCTCTCAAAAATCTCTCCTCAAAAATCTCCAGTGGCTACCAATCAATCTGCGCATCAGGCAGAAACTCCTCACCCTCAGCTTCAAGGCTGTCCATCACCTCGCCCCCTCCTACCTCACCTCCCTTCTCTCCTTCTACAGCCCACCCAGCACCCTCCGCTCCTCCGCCGCTAATCTCCTCACCGTTAGGCCTCGTTCTCACCTGTTCCGCCATCGACCCCCGGCCCACGTCATCCCCCGGGCCTGGAATGCCCTCCCTCTGCCCCTCCGCCAAGCTAGCTCTCTTCCTCCCTTCAAGGCCCTACTGAGAGCTCACCTCCTCCAGGAGGCCTTTTCAGACCGAGCCCTTTCCTTCCTCTCCCCCTCGTCCCCCTCTCCATCCCCGCCATCTTACCTCCTTCCCTTCCCCACAGCACCTGGATATATGTATATATGTTTGTACAGATTTATTACTCTATTTATTTATTTATTTATCTTACTTGTACATATCTATTCTATTTATGTTATTTTGTTAGTATATTTGGTTTTGTTCTCTGTCTTCCCCTTCTAGACTGTGAGCCCGCTGTTGGGTAGGGACTGTCTCTATATGTTGCCAACTTGTACTTCCCAAGCGCTTAGTACAGTGCTCTGCACACAGTAAGCGCTCAATAAATACGATTGACGATGATGATGATGATGACTGTCTCTATGTGTTGCCGACTTGTACTTCCCAAGCGCTTAGTACAGTGCTCTGCATACAGTAAGCACTCAATAAATACGATTGATTGATTGATTGATTGATTGATTCTCTGGGCCTCAGTTACCTCATCAGTAAAATGGGGATTAAAACTGTGAGCGTTTAACAAATACCATCTTTATGTTTATATTTAACAAAAACCACCTCCATATCCTAAATAATCCCACCTAAATCCTCCTACCCCTATTTCCCCCAACCCCTAATGATAATATTAACTGTGGTATTTGTTAAGCAGTTACCGTGTGTCAGGCACTGTTCTAAGCACTGGGGCAGATATAAGAGAATCAGGTTAGACACAGTCCCTATCTCACACATGGCTCACAGTTTTAATCTATGAGAAGCGGTGTGGTTTAGTGGCTAGAGCATGGGCCTGGGAGTTGGACGGTCATGGGTTCTAATCCCACTCTGCCACATGTCTGCTGGGTCTCAGTTACCTCATCTGTAAAATGTGCATAAAAAAATAATTATAATGGTATTTGCTAAGTGCTTACTATGTGCCAAGCTCTGTTCTTAGTGCTGGGGTAGTTACAAGGTAATCAGGTTGTCCCACGTGGGGCTCACAGACTTAATCCCCAATTTACAGATGAGGTAACTGAGGCACAGAGAAGTTAAATAAGCTGCCCAAGGTCACACAGTAGACAAGTGGCAGAGCCGGGATTCGAATCCACAACCTCTGATGCCCAAGCCCATGACATTTCCACTAAGTCACGCTGTGAGCCCTATGAGGGACAAGGACTGTGTCCAACTTGACTAACTTTTAGTGCTTTGAACATTGCTTGGCACATAGTAAGTGCTTAACAAGTACCATAACTATTATTAGTATTATTTTTCTTAATCTTCATTTTACAGATGAGGGAACTGAGGCACCAAGAAGTGAAGTGACTTGTCCAAGGTCGCACAGCAGACAAGTGACCAGGATTGGAACCTAGCTCCTTTTGACTCCCAGGGCCAGACTCTAGCCACTAGGCCAAGCATCCCCTAGATCCCCCTAACCGCTAACACCCTCATCTCCATCACCCCTGCTCCCTCTCCCACATCCTAGCTCAGAGAGAGGCAGATATTATTGTTCTGCACACAATAATAATAATAATAATGGCATTTATTAAGCACTTACAATGTGCAAAGCACTGTTCAAAGCGCTGGGGAGGTTACAAGGTGACCAGGTTGTCCCACTGGGGGCTCACAGTCTTCATCCCTCTTTTCCAGATGAGGGAACTGAGGCCCAGAGAAGTGAAGTGACTTGCCCAAAGTCACACAGCTGACAATTGGCAGAGCCAGGATTCGAACCCATGACCTCTGACTCCAAAGCCCATGCTCTTTCCACTGAGCCATGCTCCCTTAATAAATGCCAGGGATTGGGTGATTGACCAATAGACTGTAAGCTCCTTGTGGGCAGGGAATGTGCCTGCCAACTCTGTTATACTGTGCTTTCCCAAACATTTAGTTCAGTGCTTTGTACACTGTAAGTGCTCAAAAAATACCACTGATTGCTTATTATCTCCATTTTACGGATGAGGAAACAGGCACAGAGGACTAAAGTGATCTTCCCAAAAGTCCTCAACAGGCTAGGAGCAGAGCTAATTAATCAATTAACCATGGTATTTGTCGATGCTTATTTATTTTTTACATGCCAAGCCCTGAACTAAACACTGGCGTAAATCAAAGTTCACCAGATCAGGCACAGTCCCTGTCCCACAGTCTGAAAGGGAAGGAGAACGAGATGAAGAAACTGAGGCACAGAGAAGTTTGTTGTTTTTTTAAGCACTCACTATGAGCCTAACACTGTTGTTAAGTGCTGGGGTGATACAAGTTAATTAGGTTGGACACAGTCCCTGTCCCTCATGGAAGAACAAGAGTTAGATGACTTGTCCGAAAGATATAAGCTCATTCATTTATTCATTTATTAAATCATATTTTTTGAGCACTTACGGTGTGCAGAGCACTGTACTAAGTGCTTAGGACAGTATAATAATAATAATAATGGCATTTGTTAAGTGCTTACTATGTGCCAAGCACTGTTCTAAGCACTGGGAGGATTACAAGGTAATCAGGTTGTCCCACATGGGGAATCACAGTCTTCATCCCCATTTTCCAGATGAGGTAACTGAGGCCCAGAGAAGTTAAGTGACTTGCCCAAAGTCACCCAGCTGACAGGTGGTAGAGTCGGGATTAGAACCCATGACCTCTGACTCCCAAGCCCGGGCTCTTTCCACTGAGCCACGCTGCTACTCTATATAATAAACCTTCCCAGACCGAGGAAGACTTCCCAGACCTTCCCAGGCCTTCCCAGACTGAGCCCCCTTTTTCCTCTCCTCCTCCCCATCCCTCCCGCCCTACGTCCTTCCCCTCCCCACAGCACCTCTATATATGTTTGTACAGATTTATTACTCTATTTTACTTATACATATTTACTATTCTATTTATTTTGTTAACGTTGTGCATCTAGCTTTAATTCTATTTGTTCTGACGACTTTGACACCTGTCTACATGTTTTGTTTTGTTGTCTGTCTCCCCCTTCTAGACTGTGAGCCCATTGTTGGGTAGAGACCATCTCAATAGGTTGCCAACTTGTACTTCCCAAACACTTAGTACAGTGCTCTGCACACAGTAAGCACTCAATAAATACGATTGAATGAATGAATAAACAGTGTAATAAACAGACATATTCCCTGCCCACAATGAGCTTACAATCTAAAAGAGGGGTGACAGACATTAATATAAATAAATTACAGGTATCTACATAAATGCTGTGGGGCTGGGAGAGGGGAAGAACAAAGAGAGCAAATCAGGGTGACACGGAAGGGAGTGGGAGAAGAGGAAAGGCAGGGCTTAGTCAGGGAAGGCCTCTTGGAGGAGGTGTCCCTATAATAAGGCTTTGAAGAAGGGGAGAGTAACTGTCTGTTGGATTTGAGGAGAGAAGATGTGCCATTCATTCATTCATTCAATTTTATTTATTGAGTGCTTACTGTGTGCAGAGCACTGTACTAAGCGTTTGGGAAGTACCAGTTCCAGGCCAGAGGCAGGATGTGGGCTGCCCTCCACTCCTCTGCTGCTAACCTCACTGTGCTTCGTTCTCGCCCGTCCCGCCATCAACCCCCGGCCCACGTCCTCCCCCGGCCTGGAATGCCCCCAATCCCTCTGCACATCCGCCAAGCCAGCTCTCTACCTCCCTTCAAAGCCCTACTGAGAGCTCACCTCCTCCAGGAGGCCTTCCCAGACTCAGCCCCCTCCCCACAGCACCTATATATATATATATATATATATATATGTTTGTACATATTTATTACTCTATTTTACTTGTACATATTTATTCTATTGATTTTATTTTGCTAATATGTTTTGTTTTGTTGTCTGTCTCCCCCTTCTAGACTGTGAGCCCGCTGTTGGGTAGGGACCATCTCTCTATGTTGCCAACTTGTACTTCCCGAGGGCTTAGTACAGTGCTCTGCACACAGTAAGCGCTCAATAAATACAATTGAATGAATGAATGAATGAATGAACGAATGAATGTGGGCGAGGGGTCGGCGGGGAGACAGGTGAGATGGAGGCCCAGTGAGAAGGATGGCATTACAGTAGTGAAGTGTGAAAACTGGGTTGGAATAGGAGAGTAGCAAGGTGAGGTCGGAGGGGGCGAGGGGATAGACGGCTTTAAAGCCAATGATGAGGAGTTTTTGTTTGATGCCAAGGTGGATCAATCAATCAATCGTATTTATTGAGCGCTTACTGTGTGCAGAGCACTGTACTAAGCGCTTGGGAAGTACAAGTTGGCAACATATAGAGACGGTCCCTACCCAACAGTGGGCTCACAGTCTAGTCTAGTGGATGGGAAACCACTAGAGTTTTCTGAGGAGTAGTGTGTCATGTCCTGAACGTTTCTGTAGAAAAATGAACCGGGCAGCAGAGTGAAATATGGACAACCCATTGTTGGGTAGGGATTGCCTCTATTTGTTGCCGAATTGTACTTTCCAAGCGCTTAGCACAGTGCTCTGCACACAGTAAGCGCTCAATATGAATGAATGACTGGAGTGGGGAGACACAGGAGGCTGGGAGGTCAGCAAGGAGGAGGATGATCTTTGTGGGCAGGGAATGTGTCTGCTTATTGTTATATCGTACTCTCCCAGGCACTTAGCACAGTGCTCTGCACACAGTGAGTGCTCAATCAATATGCTTGGATGAAAGAACAAACAGGCAGCAGGCAAGTGACGGAGCCAGGGTTAGAACCCAGGACTCATAACTCCCACGCCTGGGTTCTTTCTGCTAGGCCTCGTTGTGGTTTAGTGGAAAGAGCCCAGGCTTGGGAGCCAAAGGACATGGGTTCTAATCCCGGCTCTGCCACTTGTCTGCTGTGTGACCTTGGGCAAGCCACTTCACTTCTCTGGGCCTCAGTCACCTCGTCTGTAAAATGGGGATTAAAACTGTGAGCCCCACATGGGACAACCTGATGACCTAGTATCTACCCCGCTCTGCCAACTGCCAGCTGTGTGACTTTGGGCAAGTCACTTAACTTCTCTGTGCCTCAGTTCCCTCCTCTGTAAAATGGGGATTAAGACTGTGAGCCCCCCCGCGGGACAACCTGATCACCTTGCAACCTCCCCAGCGCTTAGAACAGTGCTTTGCACATAGAAAGCGCTTAATAAATGCTATCATTAATTAATTACCCCGGTGCTTAGAACAGTGCTTGGCACATAGTAAACAATTCTATTTGTTCTGATGATTTTGACACCTGTCTACATGTTTCGTTTTGTTGTGTCTCCCCCTTCTAGACTGTGAGCCCGTTGGTGGGTAGGGACCGTCTCTATATGTTGCCGACTTGTACTTCCCAAGCGCTTAGTACAGCGTTCTGCACACAGTAAGCACTCAAAAAATATGATTGAATGAATGAATGAAAATACCACTATTATTATTAATTATTATTATTATTCTCTGAGGCCTAAAGCTGAGGCTTTTTCACCTGCTAGTCAGGAGCCTCCCTTCCTGCTTCGTCCCGGACATCCTGGCCACGCTTCATTCATTCAATAGGATTTATTGAGCACTTACTGTGTGCAGAACACTGTACTAAGCGCTTGGAAAGTACAACTCGGCAACAGATAGGGACAATCCCTACCCAACAACGGGCTCACAGTCTAGACGGGGGGGAAACAGACAACAAAACAAGTAGACAGGCATCAGTAGCATCAAAATAGATAAATAGAATTATAGATATAGATGCATCATTAATAAAATAAATAGAATAATAAATATGTACACATACACCTAAGTGCAGTGGGGTAGGGAAGGGGGTAGAGCAGAGGGAGGGAGGGAGTCAGGGCGATGGGGAGGGGAGGAGGAGCAGAGGAAAAAGGGGGCTCAGTGTTGTTGGCTGTGTGACCTGGGATAAGTCATTTCACTTCTCTTAGCCTCAGTGACCTCATATAATAATAATAATAATGGTATTTATTAAGGGCTTACTATGTGCAAAGCACTGTTCTAAGCGCTGGAAATGTTACAAGGTGATCAGGTTGTCCCACGTGGGGCTCACAGTCTTAATCCCCATTTTACCGATGAGGGAACTGAGGCCCAGAGAAGTTAAGTAACTTGCCCAAAGTCACACAGCTGACAACTGGCGGAGCCGGGATTTGAACCCATGACCTCTGACTCCAAAGCCCGGGCTCTTTCCACTGCGCCACGCTGCTTCCCCATATGTTAGACTGTGAGCCCCATGTGGGACGGGGCCTGTGTCCAACCCAATCTGCTTGTATCCACCCAACGCTTAGTATTCATTCATTCAATTCATTCAGTCATATTTATTAAGCGCTAACTGTGTGCAGAGCACTGTACTAAGCACTCGGGAAAGTACAGTGCTCTGCACACAGTAAGCGCTCAATAAATATGATTGAATGAATGAATACAATGAAGCAATAAAGAGTTCCTGGAACATCTTAAACACTTAAATACCACAGTTATTATTATTGTTACTTCACTTCTCTATGCCTCAGTTGCCTCATTTGGAAAATAGGGATTAGAATTGTGATTCCCATGTGGGATAGGGACTGTGTCCAAACCAATTTGCTTGTATCCACTCAGCGCTTAGTACATTTCCTGAAATAGAGTAAGTGCTTAAACACCATAATTATTAGTAGTAGTATTATTACTTCACTTCTCTGTGCCTCAGTTGTCTCATGTGTAAAATGGGGACTAGAATTGTGAGTCTCATGTGGGACAAGGGACTGTGTCCAACCTGATTAGATCCACCCCAGTGTTTATTACAATGCCAGGCACATAGTACGTGCTTAAATATCATGAAAGAAAAAAAAATCACTGTTATCGGGTGCTCTCAGACCCCCCCAGGATTGCTGCTGCCCCCAAGAAGAAGCAGGAATTGGAGGAAAACATCTTCCATATAATAATAATAATAATAATGGTATTTGTTAAGCGCATCCTAGCAGTGGGAGGTCAGTGCTACTGAAGGCAACTTAAAGTTGAAATGTGACCCCTCAAATTGGAGGCTCTGAAACAATAATCGTATTAGACGATAATAACGTGGGTAATTAGGCTAGATAAAATGGATAACAGTTGAACATATATCTGAAAAGGTTTTTTGCCTAGCTTTCTGTTGCTTTTTTTTTCCCTCTCTCTCTCTCTCTCTCTCTGGGAAACCATAATTGAATGCATATTTGAACTGTAAATTGTATTTTTGCCATCAGCAATGGAATTTTACATCTTAGATCTTTGTTAGAACTGTCCTCTGTGGGGTGGCTTATTGTGTTAATAATAGGGAGTTAAATCAATTATACATTCCCCCGTCCTCCAGCCAAAGTCTGCCTGTGCACATTTCAATAACGCCTGCAAATTCTCCCTAATTCTGGATTTCCAAGTTCTCCCTCTCCTTCCCCCACCATGCCCCAGCCACAGGTAGATGCAGTTATTTATCTACGAGGGCAAAAATGTTAGTTTATCCTTCTAATGACCCACCCATTCATTTTGTTCATCTTAAGGGGTCTCGGTTCTGCTCTAGGAAGGCTGGAAATAGCCGGGCTCTGGAGGAGCAGGGGAATCATCATCATCACCATCAGTCGCATTTATTGAGCGCTTACTATGTGCAGGGCACTGTACTAGGCGCTTGGGAAGTACAAATTGGCAACATATAGAGACAGTCCCTACCCAACAGTGGGCTCACAGTCTAAAAGGGGGAGACAGAGAACAAAACCAAACATACTAACAAAATAAAATAAATAAAATGAATAAAATGAAGGGAATGAAGCCGGGAGGCGGCGGAGAAAGAGTACAATAGAAACCACAATAAGACAACGGAAAGGCGGCAAAATCCTTAGATGGGTTAGCTCAACCCAGGTCTACTGAGCACCTGAATTTCTCAAAAAAAGGGGTATCTGGAGGCCAGTCAGTCACTTGTATTTATTGAGCGCTTACTGAGTGCAGAGCACTGTATGAAGCACTTGGGAGGGAACAATATAACAAACACACTCTCTGTCCATAATGAGCTTACAGTCTAGAGACATCGATCAGTGATTAGTAACAGCATGGCCTAGTGGATAGGGCACGGGTCTGGGATTCAGAAGGACCTGGGTTCTAATCCTGACTCTGCTGCTTGTCTGCTGTGGGATCTTGGATAAGTCTCTTCACTTCTCTGTGCCTCAGTTCCCTCATCTGTAAAAGGGGGATTAAGACCGTGGGCCCCAAGAGGGACAGGAACTGTGTCCAACCTGACTTGCTTGTATCCAAACTGTGAGCCTGTTGTGGACAGGGAATGTGTCTGTTATATGGTTCTATTGTAAAAATAGTAATCATAATTATGGTATTTGTTTAGTGCTTACTGTGTGCCAAGCACTGTTCATTCATTCATTCAATCGTATTTATTGAGCACTTACTGTGTGCAAAGCACTGTGCTAAGCCCTTGGGAAGTACAAGCTGGCAACATATAGAGACGGTCCCTACCCAACAACTGGCTCACAGTCTAGAAGGGGGAGACAGACAACAAAAAATATATATATTAACAAAATAAAATAAATAGAATAGTAAATGTGTACAAGTAAAATAAATAGAGTAATAAATCTGTAGAAACATATAGACAGGTGCTGTGGGGAGGGGAAGGAGGTAGGGTGTGGGGGGAGGGAGAGAGGAAGGAGAGGGATCAGTCTGGGAAGGAGAGGGGTCAGTCTGTTCTAAACACTGGGGTAGTTTCAAGGTATTCAGGTTGTCCCCCGTGGGGCTTACAGTCTTAATCCCCATTTTACAGAAGAGGGAACTGAGGCACAGAGAAGTGAAGAGGCTTGTCCAAGGTCACACAGCAGACAAGTGGCAGAGCCGGGATTAGAACCCACGTCCTCTGACTCCCAAGCCCTTGCTCTTTCCACAAAGCCACGCCGTTCTCCCAAGCCCTGAGTACAGTGTAAAATGGGGATTAAGACTGTGAGCCCCACATGGGACAACCTGATGACCCTGTATCTACCGCAGAGCTTAGAACGGCACTTGGCACGTAGTAAGCGCTTAACAAATACCATCATGACTATGATAACGATTATGAAAAAGGAAGAAATGGGGCCCCTACCTTAACTTGAAGGAGAGCAAACTGGACGAGCTGTCCGAGGGCTGCTGGTCTTTGTAGCACTGTTCTCTCCCCTCATAGGGGAACTGGTTGTAGGGCAGATAGAGCGGGGCGGACTTGGCCGACGGAGACAGGGAGGCCTCCGTCTGGGACGTGGAAGGCCCCGGTTGCTGGTTCTCGAGCAGCTTGACGTCGCTGTATTCTGGGACTTTGGACAGGATCCGATCAATGGTCAGGTAATAGGGCCAATCCGGGGGCACGGACTCACTCTCAGTCATGCATTTTAATTTCCTGCAACGAGAGACACACGGCTGCGAAGGGCGATAATAATAATAATAGTGGTATTTGTTAAGCGCTGACGATGTGCAAAGCACTATTCTAAGCGCTGGGGGGGATACAAGGCGATCATCATCATCAATCATATTTATTGAGCGCTTACTGTGTGCAGAGCACTGTACTAAGCGCTTGGGAAGTACAAGTTGGCAACATATAGAGACAGTCCCTACCCAGTAGTGGGCTCACAGTCTAAAAGGGGGAGACGGAGAACAATACCAGACATACTAACAAAATAAAATAGAATAGATATGTACAAGTAAAATAAATAAATGAATAAATAGAGTAATAAATATGTACAAACACCACGTGGGGCTCACAGTCATCATCTCCATTTTACAGATGAGGTAACTGAGGCCCAGAGAAGTGAAGTGACTTGCCCAAAGTCACACAGCTGACAAGTGGTGGAGCAGGGATTAGAACCCCCTTCTAGACTGTGAGCCCGTTGATGGGTAGGGACCTTCTCTATATGTTGCCAACTTGTACTTCCCAAGCACTTAGTACGGTGCTCTGCACACAGTAAGCACTCAATAAATACGATTGAATGAATGAATGAATGAATGAATGAATGAATGAACCCATGACCTCTGACTCCCAAACCCAGGCTCTTTCCACTGAGACATGCTGATTCTCTGGCGATCATGTGTAGACAAACACACACGCCAACTCTGATCTCCACTTTCCTCCTCCTCCACTGCCTGGCTCATCAAGGAGCTCGTTGTGGGCAGGGAATGTGTCGGTTTATTGTTATATCGGACTCTCCCAAGCACTTAGTGCAGTGCTCTGCACACAGTAAGCGCTCAATAAGTATGACTGAATGAATGAATGAGTGTCCGAACTCCCTCAGATGACCTGTGGTGGGCATGGGGCATAAGAAGCATGACCAGTCATTCATTCCTTCAATTGTATTTATTGAGCGCTTGCTGTGTTCGGAGCACTGTACTAAGCGCTTGGGAAGGTCATTCAATCATATTTATTGAGCGCTTACTGTGTGCACAGCACTGTACTAAGCACTTGGGAAGTACAAGTCGGCAACATATAGAGATGGTCCCTACCCAACAGTGGGCTTACAGTCTAGAAGGGGGAGACGGACAACAAAACAGAACATGTAGACGGGTGTCAAAATCATCAGAACAAATAGAATTAAAGCTATATGCACATCTTTAACAAAATAAATAGAATAGTAAATATGCACAAGTAAAATAAATAGAGTAATAAATCTGTACAAATATATACAAGTGCTGTGGGGAGGGGAAGGAGGTAGGGCGGGGGGGATGGGGAGGAGAAGAGGAAAAAGGGGGCTCAGTCCGGGAAGGCCTCCTGGAGGAGGTGAGCTCTCAGTAGGGATTTGAAAGGAGGGAGCTAGCTAGGGAAGTACGACCAAGTGGATAAATCCCGGGTCTGAGAGTCAGAAGGACCTGAATTTTCATCCCGGCTCCGCTGCTTGTCTGCTGTGTGACCTTGGTCATGTCACTTCACTTCTCTGGGCCTCAGTTCCCTCATCTGTAAAATGGAGATTAAGACTCTGAGCCCCACATGGGACAGGGACTGTGTCTCACCTGATTTGCTTGTATCCACCCCAGTGCTTAGTACAGTGCCTGTCTCGTACAGCCCAGCCCACACCCTCCACTCCTCTGCCGCCGCTAACCTCCTCGCTGGGCCTTGTTCTCTCCTGTCCCGCTGTTGACCCTGGCCCATGTCCTACCTCTGGCCTGGAAAACCCTCCCTCCACACACCTGCCAAACGAGCACACTTCCCCCTTTCAAAGCCCTTCTGAAAACCCACCTCCCCCAGGAGGCCTTCGCAGACTGAGCCCACCATTTCCTCTGCTCCTCCTCCCCTCCCCATCACCCAAGCGCTCAATAAATATGATTGATTGATCACCCCAATTCCTTCCCTCTCTTCTACCCCCTCCCTATCCCCACAGCACTTTTTTATTACTCTATTTTATTAATGATGTGTATACATATATATATCATCATCATCATCATCAATCGTATTTATTGAGCGCTTACTGTGTGCAGAGCACTGTACTAAGAGCCTGGGAAGTACAAATTGGCAACATATAGAGACAGTCCCTACCCAACAGTGGGCTCACAGTCTAAAAGGGGGAGACAAAACCAAACATAGTAACAAAATAAAATAAATAGAATCGATACGTACAAGTAAAATAAATAAATAAATAAATAGAGTAATAAATATGTACAAGCATATATACATATATACAGGTGCTGTGGGGAAGGGAAGGAGGTAAGATGGGGGGATGGAGAGGGAGATATATATATATATTTCTGTTTATCTGTTTTGATGCTATTGATGCCTGTCTACTTGTTTTGTTTTGCTGTCTGTCTCCCCCTTCTAGCCTGTAAGCCCGTTGTTGGGTAGGGGCCGTCTCTATGTGTGCCAATTTGTACTTCCCAAGCACTTAGTACAGTGCTCTGCACACAGTAAGCGCTCAATAAATACGATTGAATGAATGAATAGTAAGTGTTTAATACCATAAAAAAATGGATATGATTCTCCCCACATCCCAGCTGGTGACAGGTGGCAGGCTACTAGCCTGGGTGAATCTATTATTGAAAATTGAGAAGCAGCATGGCCTGAGTCACAGGCTCTGTGTTTTAATCCTGGCTCTGTCACCTACCTGCTCTGTGACCTTGGGCAGGTCATTTAAATTCTCAGTGCTTCTCTTTCCTCATCTGTATAATGGGGATTTAAAAACCTGTTCTCACTCTCCCCGAGACTATGGGAGAGGGACTCTGACCGATCTGCACATACTGTAGCTACCCCAGTGCTTAGCTCAGCGTTTGCCACATGATAAGCCCTCAACACCAGACTTCCCCCAGATGGGTTCATTCATATTTATTGAGTGCTTATTGTGTGCAGAGCTCTGTACTAAGCGCTTGGGAAAGCGCAATACAACAATAGTCACATTCCCTGCCCACAATGAGCTTTGAGTCTAGAGGTGGGGAGACTGACGTTATAAAAATAAATAAAATGACAGACCTATACATAAATGCTGTGGGGCTGGGAGAGGGGGGAAGAGCACAGGGAGGGAATCAGGGTGACGCAGAAGGGAGTGGGAGATGAGGAAAAGTGGGGCTTAGTTTGGGAAGGCCTCTTGGAGGAGATGAGCCTTCAATAAGGCTTGAAGGAGGAGATGTCCCTTCAATAAGGTTAGCACCCAGGTGTTATTATTATTGTTATTATTATTATGGTATTTGTTAAGCGCTTACTATTTGCCAAGAACTGTTCTAAGTGCTGGGGTAGATACAAAGTAATCAGGTTGTCCCACGTGAGGCTCGCAGTCTCCATCCCCACTTTACTGATGAGGGAACTGAGGCCCAGAGAAGTGAAGTGGCTTGCCCAAGGTCACACCACAGTCAAGTGGCAGTGGTGGGATTAGAACCCACATCCTCTGACTCTCAAGCCCAGGCTCTTGCCCCTAGGTCATGCTGTTGCCTCGCTCAGGAGCTGAGTGTTGGCAGGAGAAAGGACGCCTTAATTTGGGAGAGGGGCAAGCAGGTGGGCAGGAGAGCTGAAGGAGGGGCAGATGGGGATGCCGTTTTAACGGTGCGTCCACCCCCGGCCTCCCCTCACACCTCAACCCCATCATCACTGTTACTCAGAACTGTCACCTCACCTCCACCCCCACCAAATTTAGGTCCAGATCTATAATTGTTAATTATTTGTTAAGCGCTTACTATGTGCCAAGCACTGTTCTAAGCATTGGGGTAGATACAAGGTAATCAGGTTGTCCCACGTGGGGCTGATTCTTTGAATCCCATTTTGCAGTTGAAATATTTATTCTATTTATTTTATGCTGTTAAGATGTTTTGTTTTCTGTCTCCCCCTTCTAGACTGCGAGCCCACTGTTGGGTAGGGACCGTCTCTATATGTTGCCAACTTGGACTTCCCAAGCGCTTAGTACAGTGCTCTGCACACAGTAAGCGCTCAATAAACACGATTGAATGAATGAATGAATGAGGCACAGTGAAGCCAACTGGCTTGCCCAAGGTCACACAGCAGACAAGTGGCGGAGCCAGGATTAGAACCCAAGTCCTCTGACTCCCAAGCCCGGGCTTTTCCACTAAGCCATGCTACTTCTGTGTGTAAGTGCTGTGGGTTGGGGAACGGAAAAACAAAGGGAGCAAGTCAGGGGGATGTAGAAGAGAGTGGGAGAAGAGGAAAGGAGGGGCTTAGTCAGGGAAGGCCTCTTGGAGGAGACGGGCCTTCAGTAAGGCTTTGAAGCAGGGTAGAGGCATTGTCTGTCAGATTTGAGGAGAAAGGGCATTCCAAGCCAGAGTTAGGCAAGATGGAGGCACAGTTTAGCATTATTCATTCAATTCATTCAATCGTATTTACTGAGCGCTTCCTGTGCGCAGAGCACTGTACTAAGCGCTTAGTATCAGAGGAGTGAAGTGTGCAGGCTGGGTTGTAGAAGGAGAGTAGTGAGGTGAGGTAGGAGGGAGCAAGGATGTGGACTGCTTTACAGCCGATGGTGAGAAGTTTTTGTTCGATGTGGAGGTAGGTAGGCAACCGCTGGAGTATCCTGAACATTTTTCTAGAAAAATGATCCAGGCAGCGGAGTGAAATATGGACTGGAGTGGGGAGAAACAAGAGTCAGGGAGGTCAGCAAGAAGGCTGATGCAGTAATCCAGGTGGGATAGGCTGATTGTATTAATAATAATTATAATAACGACGGCATTTGTTAAGCACTTACTATGTGCAAAGCACTGTTCTAAGCACTGGGGAGGATACAAGGTGTCCAGGTTGTCCCACGTGGGGCTCACAGTCTTAATCCCCATTTTACAGGCGAGGTAATTGAGGCACAGAGAAGCTAAGTGACTTGCCCAAGGTCACACAGCTGACAATTGGTGGAGCGGGGATTTGAACCCACGACCTGACTCCCAAGCCCGTCCTCTTTCCACTGAGCCACGCTGCTGCCATTAACATGGTAGCAGTTTGGTTGGAGGGCAGAGGGCGGATTTTAGCAAAGCTGTGAAAGTGGAACCGGCAGGATTTGGAGACAGATTAAATATGTGGGTTGAGCGAGAGAGAGGAGTCAAGGAAAATGCCAAGGTTACAGGCTTGTGTGACAGGATGAATGGTGGCACTGTCTTCTTCCCCTCCCCCTGCACTCCCCGCAAATAGCCTTCACCCAATGCGGCCTCTAGAATCAGTGGAAAGAGCCCGGGCTTTGGAGTCAGAGGTCATGGGTTCAAATCCCTGCTCCACCGCTTGTCAGCTTGTCAGCTGTGTGACTTTGGGCAAGTCACTTAACTTCTCCGTGCCTCAGTTACCTCATCTGACAAAAGGGGATTAAGACTGTGAGCCCCCCGAGGGACAACCTAATCACCTTGTAACCTCCCCAGCGCTTAGAACAGTGCTTTGCACATAGTAAGCGCGTAACAAATGCCATCATTATCATTAGTATCATTAGTATTACAGAAAAGCTTCCCTTCTTTCTTGACCCAGTCACCGCTCCTTCTTACCATCACGGAAATCTGCCTCTCTCCAATCAAGCGGGTCTCCCCTCCTGTTCTCTCCAAAGGGGAGCTCGATCTTCTCCCACTCCCCCAGACCACTGGGAAAGGTAGAGTGGGCTTTTTTCATTCATTCAATTCAATTGTATTTACTGAGCACTTACTGTGTGCAGAGCACTGTACTAAGCGCTTGGGACGTACTCGCTCCCCCATTTTCACCCCACTCCACCTCCCCCATCCCTCTTTTTTCCTTCCTTTGAAGCCCATACCATCCACCT
Organism: Tachyglossus aculeatus; assembly: GCF_015852505.1. NCBI lineage: Eukaryota > Metazoa > Chordata > Mammalia > Monotremata > Tachyglossidae > Tachyglossus > Tachyglossus aculeatus. The sequence continues at coordinate 2,759,907 of NC_052069.1, read as the reverse complement.
CTACAACCCACTCCAGATTCTAATAATGGTCATTCATTCATTCAATCGTATTATTGAGCGCTTACTGTGTGCAGAGCACTGTACTAAGCGCTTGGGAAGTACAAGTCGGCAACATATAGAGACGGTCCCTACCCACCAACGGGCTCACAGTCTAGAAGGGGGAGACAGACAACAAAACAAAACAAAACACGTGGACAGGTGTCAACAGAATAAATAGAAATAAAGCTAGATGCGCATCTATCCTACACCTCCGCCCCCAACCCAACTTCCTCCTCCACCTTTCTGAACTATTTTGATCCCCAGCGCTATTTGGATTATTTGATTTTGAACTATTTATTTCCTTAGAAATAAATGCCAATGTTATTATTATTATTAAGTGACTTGCCCAAGGCCACACAGCAGACAAGTGGTGGAGCCAGGATTGGAACCCATGACCTTCTGAATCCCAAGCCAGTTCTCTATCCACTACACCACGCTGTTTCCCGTGGTTAGAACGGTGCCTGGCACATAGTCACTTCACTTCTCTGTGCCTCAGTTCCCTCATCTGTAAAATGGGGATGAAGACTGTGAGCCCATGTGGAACGACCTGATTGCCTTGTATCTACCCCAATGCTTAGCAGATAGTAGCATGGCTCCATGGAAAGAGCCCAGGCTTGAGAGTCAGAGGTCATGGGTTCAAATCCCAGCTCTGCCACTTGTCGGCTGTGTGACTTTGGGTAAGTCACTTCACTTCTCTGAGCCTCAGTTGCCTCGTCTGGAAAATGGGGATGAAGACTGTGAGCCCCCCGTGGGACAACCTGATCACCCTGTATCCCCCCCAGTGCTTGGAACGGTGCTTCGCACACAGTAAGCACTTAATGAATGCCATCATTATTATTATTATAGTAAGTTCTTAACGAATACCTGTGAGCCCTGCGTGGGACAACCCGATCACCTTGTATTCCCCCCCTCCCAGTGCTTGGAACAGTGCTTCACACATAGTAAGCGCTTAATGAATGTCATCACTATTATTATTATAGTAAGCGCTTAACAAATACCTGTGAGCCCCATGTGGGACAACCTGATCACCTTGTATCCCCCCCAGTGCTTAGAACAGTGCTTTGCACATAGTAAGCGCTTAACAAATGCCATCATTATTATTATTATTATTCATCCTCCCTCCCAGTCCATCACATGTGTGTGTGTATATATATATATAATCTGTCATTTATTTATTTATTTATTCATTTATTTATTTATATTAATGTCTGTCTCCCTCTAGACTGAGCTCACTGTGGGCAGGGAATGTGTCATGTTATTATGTACTCTCCCAAGTGCTTACTACAGTGGCCTGCACACACTAAGGGCTCAATAAGTACGACTGACTGATTTAGGAACCATAGTTGTGACAGATTCCTTTGGATGGTCTGAAAGAATAAAACCAATGAATGGAGTTAAGCAAAGTTAAGATAAAGTAAAGAAGCAGACCTCTGCCGTCACAAAAATTCTCCTGAATTTTGACAATAGCTCTGGAGGTGATGGCTTCAATCTGTAAGTTTGTTGTGGGAGGGGAATGGGTCTGTTTACTGTTACATTGTACCCTCCCAAGCGCTTAGTACAGTGCTCTGCACACAGTAAGTGCTCTATAAATACTATTGAATGACTGGATGAATGAATGATCTTTCTGACTCTTAGGCTTGTGCTAAATCTACTAGGCAATGCTGCCTCACTTGCCCCTTCTCTCCTTCCCTCCCTGACCGCCATCCTCAACCATTTTACTTTCCAATGGCTTCTTCCCCACTGTTTCCAAAAATGCTCATGCCTCCCTTATCCTAAAAAAACCAACCCTCCTTTGACCCACAGTTCCCTCCAGTTTATCACCCCATCTCCCACCTGCCATTCCTCTCCAAACTTTTTGAGGGAGTTGTCTCCACCCACTGTCCCCACATCCTCTCTTCCAATTCACTCCTTCCTTGATCCTTTCCAATCCGGTTTCTGCCCCCTTCACTCCAGAGAAACTGCTTTCTCAAAGATCACTGAAGACCTTTTTCTTGCTAAATCCAACAGCTTCTACTCCATCTTAATCCTAATTAACCTCCCAGCTACATTCAACTTTATGAACAACCCTCTCCTCCTTGGAAGTTGATCCAACTTTGGCTTCACTGACACTCTCATCTCCTGGTTCTCCACCTCTCTCTCTGGCCATTCATTCTCAGTCTTCTTCGCAGACTCCTCCTCTGCCTCCCAGCCCCTAATGGTGGGAGTCCCCCAAGGCTCATTTCTGGGTCCCCTTCTATCCTCCATTTTCACCCACTCCCTTGGAGAACTTATTCCCTCCCAAGACCTCAACTACCACCTCTATGTGGTTGATTCCCAAATCTCCCTCTCCAGCCTGGACCTTTCACCACCTCTTCGGTCTTGCATTTCCTTCTGCCTTCAGGACATCTTTACTTGGATGTCCCACCAATATCACGGCTTCAAGGCTCTCCATCCCCTCGACCCCTCCTACCTCACCTCACCTCCCTTCTCTCCTTCTACAACCCACCCCACACCCTCCACTCCTCTGCCACTAACCTCCTCACTGTGCCTCGTTCTCACCTGTCCCGCCATCGACCCCCAGCCCACGTCCTTCCCAAGGCCTGGAATTCCCTCCCTCCACACATCCGCCCAACTAGCTCTCTTCCACCCTTCAAATCCCTACTGAGAGCTCCCCTCCTCCAGGAGGCCTTCCAAACTGAGCCCCCTTTTTCCTCTCCTCCTCCCCATCCCCCCCGCCCTACCTCCTTCCCCTCCCCACAGCACTTGTATATACTTGTACAGATTTATTACTCTATTTATTTTACTTGTACGTATTTACTATTCTATTTTGTTAATGACGTGCATATAGCTATAATTCTATTTGTTCTGATGGTTTTGACACCTGTCTACATGTTTTGTTTCTTGTCTGTCTCCCCCCTTCTAGACTGTGAGCCCGTTGTTGGGTAGGGACCGTCTCTATATGTTGCCAGCTTGCACTTCCCAAGTGCTTAGTACAGTGCTCTGCACACAGTAAGCGCTCAATACGATTGAATGAGTGAATCTCAAACCTAACATGTCCATAGTAGAATTCCTCTTCTCAACCAAACCCTGTTCTCTCCCTGACAGTCATATTCATTCATTCATTCAATCAATCGTATTTATTGAGCGCTTACTGTGTGCAGAGCACTATACTAACAAAGTGCTTGGGAAGTACAAGTTGGCAACATAGAGAGACGGTCCCTACCCAACAACGGGCTCACAGTCTAGAAGGGGGGAGACAGACAACAAAACAAAACATGTGGACAGGTGTCAGGTCGTCAGAATAAATAGAAGTAAAGCTAGATGCACATCATTTACGAAATAAATAGAATAGTATGTACAAGTAAAATAAATAGAGTACTAAATCTGTACAAATATATATACAGGTGCTCTGGGGAGGGGAAGGAGGTAGGGTGGGAGGGATGAGGAGGGGGAGAGGAAGGAGGGGGCTCAGTGTGGGAAGGCCTCCTGGAGGAGGTGAGCTCTCAGTAGGGCTTTGAAGGGAGGAAGAGAGCTAGCTTGGTGGATGTGCAGAGGGAGGGCATTCCAGGCCAGGGGTAGGACGTGGGTCGATGGCGGGACGGGCGAGAACAAGGCACAGTGAGGAGGTTAGAATCATATCACTGTAGACAACACCATTATCCTCCCGATCTCACAAGCCCATAACCTTGGCATTATCCTCAATTCCTCTCTCTCATACAGCCAGATTTTTCATCATTCACCGGATCTTATCTGCTCTACCTTCTCAACATCACTAATATCCACTGTTTCCCCTCCATCCAAACTGCAACTATGCCGATCCAAGCAGTCGTCCTAACTTGGCTTGACTTGCATCAGTCTTCTCGCTGACCTCCAAGCTTCCTGTCTCTCCCCTCTCCAGTCCATACTTCCCTCTGCTGCCTGGATCACTTTTCTAAAAAAACATTCAGGCCACATCTCCCCGCTCCTCAAGAACCTCCAGGGTTTGTTCATCCACCGCAGCACCAAACAGCAACTCCTTACCGCTGGCTTTAATCGACTTTATCTCCTCTCCTCCTCCTACCTTGCCTCACTGATCTACTACTGATCTCATAATGATAATAATAATAACGGTATTTCTTAAGCGCTTACTCTGTGCAAAGCACTGTTCTAAGCTCTGGGGAGGTTACAAGGCGATCAGGTTGTCCCACGGGGGGCTCACAGTTTTAATTCCCATTTTACAGATGAGGTAACTGAGGCCTGGAGAAGTGAAATGACTTGCCCAAAGTCACACAGCTGACAATTGGTGGAGGCAGGATTTGAACCCGTGACCTCTAACTCCAAAGCCCGTGCTCTTTCCACTGAGCCATGCTGCTTCGCTCCTCTAATACTAACCTACTGACTTTCCCCTTATCTCATCTCTCCCACCCCCAATTCTCTACCCAAATCCTGTCTCGGGCCCAGAACTCCCACCCACTTCACAAGAGAAGCAGCGTGGCTCAGTGGAAAGAGCCCGGGCTTTGGAGTCAGAGGTCATGGATTCAAATCCCCACCCTGCCAATTGTCAGCTGGGTGACTTTAGGCGTCACGTCACTTCTCTGGGCCTCAGTTCCTTCATCTGGAAAATGGGGATTAAGATTGTGAGCCCCCCGTGGGACAACCTGATTGCCTTGTAACCTCCCCAGCACTTAGAACAGTGCTTTGCATGTAGTAAGCACTTAATAAATGTCATCATTATTATTATTATCGACAGACCATTAGTCTCCATCTTCAAAGCCCTACTAAAATCACATCTGCTCCATTCATTCATTCATTCAATCATACTTACTGAGCACTTACTGTGTGCAGGAGCACTGTACTAAGCGCTTGCCTGCAGGCAAATCCTCCAAGCTGCCACCTCAGGACTAATGGTATTTGTTAAGTGCTTACTATGTGCCAGGCACTTTACTAAGTGCCTGGCATCAAATAGAAACTCCTCACCATTGGCTATCAAATAGAAACTCCTCACCCATGGCTTTAAAGAAGCCGTTAAAAGCAGCATGGCCTAGTGGCAAGCGTCCAGGTTTGGGAGTCAAAGGTCGTGGGTTCTAATCCCGCCTCTGCCGCATGTCTGCTGTGACCTTGGGCAAGTCACTTCACTTCTCTATGCCTCAGTTACCTCACCTATAAAATGGGGATTGAGACTGTGAGCCCCACGTGGGACAACCTGATCATCTCGTATCTACCTCAGCACTTAGAACAGTGCTTGGCACATAGTAAGCACTTAACAAATACCATAATTATTATTATAATTATTATTAAAGCACTCAATCAACTGCCCCTCCTACCTCACCTTGCTACTCAGAGTGGCTCAGTGGAAAGAGCATGGGCTTTGGAGTCAGAGGTCACGGGTTCAAATCCCGGCTCTGGCAATTGTCAGCTGTGTGACTTTGGGCAAGTCACTTCACTTCTCTGGGCCTCAGTACCCTCATCTGGAAAATGGGGATTAAGACTGTGAGCCCCCCGTGGGACAACCTGATTACTCTGTAACCTCCCCAGCTCTTAGAACAGTGCTTTGCACATAGTAAGTGCTTAAGAAATGCCATTATTATTATTATTATTATTATTATTACTCTCCTACTCCAACCCAGCCTGCAGACTTCCCTCCTGTTATGCTGACCTTCTCAATGTACCTCGATTTCATCTGTCTCCCTGCTGAACTCTCGCCCATGGCCTGCCTCTGGCCTGAAACACCCTTCCTCTTCATATCTGACAGATGATGACTCCGCCCGCCTTCAGAGATTTACTGAAGGCCCATCTCCTCCAAGCAGCCTTCCCTGACTAAACCCTCCTTTCCTCTTCTCCACACTCCTTTCTGCGTCACCTGGACTTGCTCCTTTTATTCATCCCTCCCACCAACCCCACAGCACTTACATAGTGCTCCGCACACAGAAAGTGCTCAATAAATATTATTGAGTGAATGAAAATCCATATTTTATTTATTTCTATTAATAATAATAATAACAATATAATAACAGTATTTGCTAAGTGCTTACTATGTGCCAGACGTTGTTCTAAGCACGGGGGTGGACACAAGCAAATCGGGTTGGACACAGTCCCTGTCCCACGTGGGGCTCACAGTCTCAATCCCCATTTTACAGAGGAGGGAACTGAGGCACAGAGAAATGAAGTGACTTGCCCAAAGCCACACAGCTGATAAGTGGCAGAGCCAGGATTCGAACCCAAGACTTCTGACTCCCAAGCCCGGGCTCTTTCCACTGAGCCACACTGCTTCTCATAATGTCACGCTGCTTCTATTAATGTCTGTCTCCCTCTCTAGAATGTAAAGCTCACTGTGGGTAGGGAATGAGAAGCAGTGTGGCTCAGTGGAAAGAGCCCGGGCTTTGGAGTCAGAGGTCATGGGTTCAAATCCCGACTCCACCACTTGTCAGCTGTGTGACTTTGGGCAAGTCCCTTAACTTCTCTGTGCCTCGTTTACCTCAACTGTAAAATGGGGATTAAGACTGTGAGCCCCATGTGGGACAACCTGATCACCCTGTATCCTCCCAGCGCTTAGAACGGTGCTTTGCACATAGTAAGCGCTTAATAAATACCATTATTATTATTAATGTATCTGTTATATTGTTACACTGTACTATCCCAAGCACTTAGTACAGTGCTCTGCTGCAGTAAGCACTCAATAAACATGACCAACTGAATGACTTCACTAAGAACTGGGGGATATAATAATAATAATAATAATGGTATTTGTTAAGCGTTTACTATGTGCCAAGCACTGTTCTAAGAACTGCGGTAGATACAAGCTAATCAGGTTGTCCCACCTGGGGCTCACAGTCTTCATTCCCATTTTACAGATGAGATAACTGAGGCTCCGAGAAGTGAAGTGACTTGTCAATCAATCGTATTTATTGAGCGCTTACTGTGTGCAGAGCACTGTACTAAACGCTTGGGAGGTACAAGTTGGCAACATATAGAGACAGTCCCTACCCAACAGTGGGCTCACAGTCTAAAAGGGGGAGACAATCGCTCTGTCTTGTCACAGAGCAGACAAGAATTCCAGCGCTTAGAACAGTGCTTGGCACATAGTAAGCGCTTAACACATACCATGATTATTATCATTAAGTGGTGGAGGTGGGATTAGAACCCAGATCCTTCTGACCCCCAAGCCCAAGCTCTAACCACTAGACCACACTGCTTCATGGTGGTGGAGGTGGTGTGAGCCAGCGTGGCTCAGTGGAAAAAGCCCGGGCTTTGGAGTCAGAGGTCACAGGTTCAAATCCTAGCTCTGTGAATTGTCAGCTGTGTGACTTTGGGCAAATCACTTAACGTCTCTGTGTCTCAGTTCCCTCACCTGTAAAATGGAGATTAAGACTGTGAGCCCCCCGTGGGACAACCTGATCACCTCATAATTCCCCCAATGCTTAGAACAGTGCTTTGCACGTAGTAAGCACTTAATAAATGCCATCATCATCATTATTATTATTGCCTTTTAGACTGTGAGCCCACTGTTGGGTAGGGACTGTCTCTATATGTTGCCAATTTGTACTTCCCAAGCGCTTAGTACAGTGTTCTGCACATAGTAAGCGCTCAATAAATACAATTGATGATGATGATGAGGCAGTGGGGGGTTCTCCTGGGCTGGTTTAACCTGTCAGACCCTCAGGGCAGGCTGAGATCGCCCACCTGTCCTGCAAGGGACCCAAACTTCCCGAACACCACCGTCCAACACCTCACCACCAGAATTTACAGAGGCCTCTAACGCCTCGGGCGTCAAGCCAGAAAGCAGTGTGGCCCAATGGATAGAGCAAGGGCCAAGGACCCGGTGGAGCTGGGTTCTAATTCCAGCTCCACCACATGGAACCGTGAATTGATGATGATGATGGCATTTGTTAAGCACTTACTACACGCCAAGCCCTGTTCTAAGCGCCGGGAGAGATACAAGGTAATCAGGTTGTCCCACGTGGGGCTCACGGTCTTCATCCACATTTTACAGAGGAGGTAACTGAGGCCCAGGGAATAGTAATAATAATAGTGATGGTATTTGTTAAGCGCTTATTATGGCCAAAGCACTGTTCTAAGCGCTGGGGAGGTTACAAGGTGATCAGGTTGTCCCACGGGGGGCGCTCACAGTTTTAATCCCCACTTTACAGATGAGGGAACTGAGACACAGAGAAGTAAAGTGACGTGCCCAAAGTGACACAGCTGACAAGTGGTGGAGCCGGGATTAGAATCCACGACCTCTGACTCGCAAACCTGGACTCTTGCCATTAAGCCACACTGATTTAGACTGTGAGCCCACTGTTGGGTAGGGACTGTCTCTATATGTTGCAACTTGTACTTCCCAAGCGCTTAGTACAGTGCTCTGCACACAGTAAGCGCTCAATAAATATGATTGATTGATTGATTGATTGAGCACTGGCCTCCGAGTCAGAAGGTCAGCGGTTCTAATCCAGGCTCTGCCACCTGTCTGCTGTGTGATCTTGGGCAAGTCACTTCACTTCTCTGGGCCTCAGTTATCTCATCTGGAAAATGGGGAAGAAGACTGTGGGCTCCACGTGGAACAACCTGATCTGCCACTCGTCTGCTGTGCAACCTTGGGCAAATCGCTTCATTTCTCTGGGCCTCAGTTATCTCATATGGTTAAGCCGCTTGCATACCTGTACAATGTCTAACGCTGCATGGCTTAGAGGAAAGAGCCCGGGCTTTGGAGTCAGAGGACGTGGGTTCTAATCCCGGCCCTGCCATTTGTCTGCTCTGTGACCTTGGGCAAGTCACTTCACTTCTCTGGGTCTCAGTTACCTCATCTGTAAAATGGGGATTTTACACATGGGACAACCTGATTAACTCTTATCTACCCCAGCACTTAGAACAGAGTTCTAAGCACATAGTAACTGCTTAACAAATACCATTATTACTATATTATTGCTAAAAATAATAATAAATCATTTCACTTCTCTGGGCCTCAGTTCCCTCATCTGTAAAATGGAGATTGAGACTGTGAGCCCCTCGTGGGACAGGGATTGTGTCCAACCCAGTTTGCTTGTAGCCACCCCAAAGCTTAATACAGTGCCTGGTACACAGTAAGTGCTGAACAAGTACTACAATTATTATTATTATTATTTCTGCTGAGTGACCTTAGACAAGTCACTTCACTTGTACGCCTCAGTTATCTCATCTATAAAATGGGGATTCAACAACTCGCTCCCATGGCTTCAACTATCATCTCTACGCTGATGACACCCAAATCTACATCTCTGCCCCTGCTCTCTCTCCCTCCCTTCAGGCTCGGGTCTCCTCCTGCCTTCAGGACATCTCCATCTGGATGTCTGCCCACCATCTAAAACTCAATATGTCGAAGACTGAACTCCTTATCTTCCCTCCCAAACCCTGCCCTCTCCCTGACTTTCCCGTCACTGTAGACGGCACTACCATCCTTCCCGTCTCACGAGCCCGCAACCTTGGTGTCATCCTCGACTTTGTTCTCTCGTTCACCCCTCACATCCAATTTGTCACCAAAACCTGCCGGTCTCACCTCCTCAACATCTCCAGGATCTGCCCTTTCCTCTCCATCCAAACCGCTACCTTGCTGGTTCAATCTCTCGTCCTATCCCGACTGGATTACTGCATCGGCCTCCTCTCTGATCTCCCATCCTCCTGTCTCTCCCCACTTCAGTCTATACTTCACGCTGCTGCCTGGATCATCTTTGTGCAGAAACACTCTGGGCATGTTACTCCCCTCCTCAAAAATCTCCAATGGCTGCCAGTCAACCTACGCATCAAGCAAAAGTTCCTCACTCAGCTTCAAGGCTGTCCATCCCCTCGCCCCCTCCTATCTCCCCTCCCTTCTGTCCTTCTCCATCCCAGCCCGCACCCTCCGCTCCTCTGCCGCCACTAACCTCCTCAATGGGCCTCGTTCTCGCCCATCCCACCGTCAACCTCCGGCCCACATCCTCCCCCTGGCCCGGAATGCCCTCCCTCCACACATCCACCAAGCTAGCTCTCTTCCTCCCTTCAAAGCCCTACTGAGTGCTCACCTCCTCCAGGAGGCCTTCCCAGACTGAGCCCCCTTTTCCCTCTCCTCCTCCCCATCCCCCCAGCCCTACCTCCTTCCCCTCCCCACAGCACCTGCATATATGTCTGCACAGATTTATTACTCTATTTATTTTACTTGTACATATTTACTATTCTATTAATTTTGTTAATGAAGTGCATCTGGCTTTATTTCTATTTATTCTGATGACTTGACACCTGTCCACATGTTTTGTTTTGTTGTCTGTCTCTCGCTTCTAGACTGTGAGCCCGTTGTTGGGTAGGGACCGTGTCTATATGTTGCCAACTTGTACTTTCCAAGAGCTTAGTACAGTGCTCTGCGCACAGTAAGTGCTCAATAAATATGATCGAATGAATGAATGAATGAACAAAGATCGATCGTCTTCTTAGACTGAGAGGCTCTGTGGGACAGGGACTGTGTCCGACCTAACTGGCTTATACCTACCCCAGCGTTCAGTACAGTGACTGGCACATAATAAGTGTTTAACAAATAGCACTTAAAAAAAAAAGGAAGATGGCTGAAGGGCATCTCAGGAGACTCAAGGCCACAACCTGGGAGAGCGGAATAGGGTAAATTCATCCCTTTCATGCTACGTTCTTTCTCGGGCTAGTGTCCATTTCCTATTTAAGAGCTGGGAATCGCTTTCTTTTTCAAAGACTGCATTTTTCAGAGGGGAGACCACCGCTCTGTCTTCCTCCCCTCTTTGCCTTGTTTACTGCCATATTTGTTTGATATTGCCCTCGCCTTCAGAAATGGAAACGGAATTTCTCCCCTGGGAATCCCGAAAAAGCTTTCAGAATAAATAATGAATAATCACGTTCCGGCCACCATATCACCTAGGAAACCGGGTGGGGAGGGAACAGAGAGAGAGTGTGTGTGTGTGTGAGAGAGAGAGAGCGCACAGTACTTAAGTTGTGTGGAGCTTTGAATTATGGAACCGGCAGGAAAAGCTGGTCAGATATTCAAATTTAACTTTCTGCAACATCCTCACTGCATTTTTCCTCCACCACTCACTAACTCATAGGTCAAAACTTTAGTCACTTAATTTCATCAAATTTAGTGAAAGATCACACGAGCCACTACACTTAATTGCAATTGTGTGTAGTCATAAAAACCCCCTCAGACTTTCAACCTTCTGCCTCAAATCATGAGGCAGCGATTCAAATTTAACATTCATTAACATTAATCGACGCAGCTGCATCCTGTTTCAGGACCTCTCTCTGGTCGTCTTGGAAAAATATCAAAGATATAAAAATGTACACGTTCATTTGTTTATATAAGCACAATCATCCTGCCTCCGACCTAGAATGCCCGCCCTCTTCATTTCATTCATTCAATCGCATTTATTGAGCACTTACTGGGGGCAGAGCACTGTACTAAGCGCTAAAATTAATTATGGTTTCTGTTAAGCGTTTACTATGTGCCCAGCACTGTTCTAAGAGTTGGGGTAAATACAAGGTAATCAGATTGTCCCACGTGGGGCACACAGTCTTAATCCCCATTTTACAGATGAGGTAATTGAATTGAGGCCCAGAGAAGTTAAATGACTTGCCCAAGGTCACAAAGCAGACCAGGGGCAAAACCAGGATTAGACTCTCCCTCCATTTCAAACCCTCATTGAAAGCCCATCTCCTCCAAGAGGCCTTCCCTGACTGAGCCTGCCTTTCCCCTTTTCCCTCTCCCTCCTGCGTCATCCTGATTTGTTCCCTTCATTCACCTTCCCTGCCTCACAACACTTAATAATAATAATAATAATAATATTTATTAAGCACTTACTATGTGCAAAGCACTGTTCTAAGCACTGGGGAGGTTACAAGGTGATCAGGTTGTCCCATGGGGGGTTCACAAGTCTTAATCCCCATTTCCCAGATGAGGTAACTGAGGCCCAGAGAAGTGAAGTGACTTGCCCAAAGTCACACAGCTGGCAATTGGTGGAGCCGGGATTTGAACCCATGACCTCTGACTCCAAAGCCTGCACTCTTTCCTCTGAGCCACGCTGCTTCTCATAATCAACACATCAATCAATCAATCATATTCATTGAGCACTTACTTTGTTTAAGGCACCGTACTAATCTCTTGGGAGAGTACAGTACAACAATACAACAGACACATTCCTTGCCCACAGTGAGTTTACAGTCTAGCAGGGCAGACATACATGAATAGAAATAAATACATTTTGGATAGATACATAATAATAATAATAATTTTGGTATTTGTTAAGCGCTTGCTATATGCAAAGCACTGTTCTAAGCACTGGGGAGGATGCAAGGTGATCAGGTTATCCCATGTGGGGCTTACAATCTTAATCCCCATTTTACAGATGAGGTAAACTGAGGCACAGAGAAGTTAAGTGACTTGCCCAAAGTTTGGGGCTGAAGGAGGAGTGAATAAAGGTACTGCGTGATTTAAGTTTAGTCCATATTTTAATCCATCGTATTTTATTGAACACTTAGTGTGCGCAGAGCACTGTACTAAGCATTTGGGAGAGTCCAACATAACAGAGTTGGTAGACCCATTGCCTAGCCACAACGAACTTACAGTCTAGATGTGGAGACAGACATTAATATAAATAAATTACAGCTACCAGAGCACTGTACTAAGCGTTTGGGAGAGTCCATCATAACAGAGTTGGTAAACTCATTCCCTGGCCACAACGAATTTACAGTCTAGAAGTGGAGACAGACACTAATACAAATAAATTACAGATACCAGAGCACTGTACTAAGCGTTTGGGAGAGTCCAACGTAACAGAGTTGGTAGACCCATTCCCTGGCCGCAACGAACTTACAGTCTAGAGGTGGAGGCAGACATTAGTATAAATAAATTACAGAAATGGACATAAATGCTGTGGAGCTCTGGGAGAATCTATCTGTAATGTATTTATTTATATTAATGTCTGTCTCCCCCTCTAGACTGACAGCTCATTGTGGGGAGGGACTGTGTGTTATACTCTCCCAAGTGCTTAGTACAGTGCTCTGCACACATTTAGAGAAGCAGCATGGCTCAGTGGAAAGAGCCCGGGCTTTGAAGGCAGAGGTCATGGGTTCAAATCCCGGCTCCGACAATTGTCAGCTGTGTGACTTTGGGCAAGTCACCTAATGTCTCTGGGCCTCAGTTCCCTCATCCATAAAATAGAGATTAAGACTGTGAGCCCCCCCCCGTGGGACAACCTGATCAGCTTGTTCCTCCCCAGTGCTTAGAACAGTGCTTGGCACACAGTAAGCGCTTAATAAATGCCATTATTATTATTATTATTAAATGCTCAGTAAGTACAATTGATTGATTTAGGAACCATAGTTGTGACAGATTCCTTTGGATGGCCTAAAAGAATAAATCCAATTAATGGAGTTAAGCAAAGTTAAGATAAAGTAGAGAAGCAGACCCCTGCCACCACAAAAATTCTCCTGGATTCCGACAATAGCTCTGGAGGCGATGGCCTGAGTCTGTAAACTTGTTGTGGGCAGGGAATGGTTCTGTTTACTGTTACACTGTACCCTCCCAAGCATTTAGTACAGTGCCCCGCACACAGTTAGCACCCAATAAATGCGATTGAATGAATTAATGAGTGAATTCGTTTCCCAGACAGGCTTGTAGCTCTGGACCATCAATGGGGAGACAGATTCTCCAGATGAGCCCTGTTATTTTTTCATCTTGGACCAGTGATCACTGAAAAGGAAGCTGGGGGCCCTGGGAGGTCCGGAATGTAAGCTCACTGAGGGCAGGGAATGCGTCCACCAACTCTGCGGACAAGCGCTTAGTACAGAGCTGAATACACACACTAGGCGCTCAATAAATACCACTGCCTGTTCTTGGGTTGAGGGTCATTCTCGGCTGAGAAGCACCTTGGCCCAACTGGTAGAGCACAGGTTTGGGAGTCAGAGGACCTCGCTTTAAGCAGCGTGGCTCAGTGGAAAGAGCCCGGGCTTTGGAGTCAGAGGTCAGGGGTTCAAACCCCAGCTCCGCCACTTGTCGGCTGTGTGACTTTGGGCAAGTCACTTCGCTTCTCTGTGCCTCAGTTACCTCATCTGTAAAATGGGGATTAAGACTGTGAGCCCCATGTGGGACAACCCGATCACCTTGTATCCTCCCCAGCGCTTAGAACAGTGCTTTGCACATAGTAAGCGCTTAACAAATACCAACATTATTATTATTATTCTAAACTTGGCTCCGCCACTTGTCGCTTCACTTCTCCAAGCCTCAGTTTCTTCATCTGTAAAATGGGGATGATATAAATCCTCCTCCCTCCTACTCAGACCTAGAGCCTCATGTGGACAGGAATCAAGCAAAAACGCCTCACTCTCAGCTTCCAGGCTGTTCATCCCCTCGCCCCCTCCTCCCTCACCTCCCTTCTGTCCTTCTCCATCCCAGCCCGCACCCTCCGCTCTTCTGCCACTAATCTCCTCACCGGGCCTCATTCTCGCCTGTCCCACCATCGACCCCCAGCTCACGTCCTCCCCCTGGCCCGGAATGCCCTCCTTCCGCACATCCGCCAAGCTAGCTCTCTTCCTCCCTTCAAAGTCCTACTGAGAGCTCACCTCTTCCAAGAGGCCTTCCCAGACCGAGCCCCCTTTTCCATCTCCTCCTCCCCATCCCCCCAGCCCACCTCCTTCCCCTCCCACAGCACTTGTATATATATTTGCACAGATTTATTACTCTATTTATTTTACTTAGAGAAGCCGCGTGGCTCAGTGGAAAGAGCACAGACTTTGCAGTCAGAGGTCATAGGCTCGAATCCTGGCTCCGCCACATCTGCTGTGTGACCTTGGGCAAGTCACTTCACTTCTCGGAGCCTCAGTTACCTCATCTGTAAAATGGGGATGATGACTGTGAGCCCCAAGCGGGACAACCTGATCACCTTGTATCCCCCCAGTGCTTAGAACAGTGCTTTGCACATAGTAAGCGCTTAACAAATGCCATCAGTATTATTATTATTACTTGTACATATTTACTATTCTATTTATTTTGTTAATGATGTGCATCTAGCTTTAATTCTATTTGTTCTGACAACTTTGATGCCTGTCTACTAGGTTTGTTTTGCTGTCTGTGAGCCCGTTGTTGGGTAGGGACCGTCTCTATATGTTGCCGACTTGTACTTCCCAAGCGCTTAGTACAGTTCTCTGCACACAGTAAGCGCTCAATAAATACGATAGAATGAATGAATGAATGAATGAATGGTGTCTGACCTGATTATCTTGTATTTACCTTTTAGTGCTTGTTACAGAGTACGTGATTAACAAATATTATTAACTGTGGTATTTGTTAAGCTCTTACTGTCTGCCAGGCGCTGCACTAAGAGCTGGGGTAGATGGAGTGCTAGGGAAGCAGCGTGGCGCAGTGGATAGAGCTTGGGAGTCAGAAGGTCATGGGTTCTAATCCCAGCTCTGCAACTTGTCTGCTTTGTCACCTTAATAATAATAATAATAATAATAATAGCATTTATTAAGCACTTACTATGTGCAAAGCACTGTTCTAAGCACTGGGGAGGTTACAAGGTGATCAGTTTGTCCCACTGGGGGCTCACAGTCTTAATCCCCATTTTTACAGATGAGGTAACTGAGGCCCAGAAAAGTTAAGTGACTTGCCCAAAGTCACCCAGCTGACAAGTGGCAGAGCCGGGATTTGAACCCATAACCTCTGGCTCCAAGCCCCGGGGTTTTTTCCACTGAGCCACGCTGCTTCTCATTAAGCAAGTCGCTTCACTCCTCTGGGCCTCAGTTCCCTCATCTGTAAAATGGGGATGGAGACTGTGAGCCCCACATGGGACAGGGATGTGTCCAACCCGATTTGCTTGTAATAATAATAATAGTAATAATAATAATGGCATTTATTAAGTGCTTGCTATGTGCAAAGCACTGTTCTAGGCATTGATGAGGTTACAAGGTGATGCGGTTGTCCCACGGGTGGCTCACAGTCTTCGTCCCAATTTTGCAGATGAGGTAACTGAGGCACGGAGAAGTTAAGTGACTTGCCCAAAGTCACACAGCTGACAATTGGCGGAGCCGGGATTTGAACGAATGACCTCTGACTCCAAAGCCCATGCTCTTTTCACTGAGCCACGCTGCTTCTCTATCCACCCCAGCACTTACTACAGGGCCTGGTACATAGAAAGCCCTTAACAAATACCATAATTATTATTATTGTTATTATTATTACAAGCAAATCAGATTGGACACAGTTCCTGTCCTACATGGGGCTCACGGTCTTAATCCCTACTTTACAGATGAGGAAACTGAGGCAAAGAGATGTGAAGTGCGTTGTCTACTAACTCTTTTGTATTGTGCTTTCCCATGAAGGTACACACTGAATGCTCAAGAAATAGTATTGATTGCTTGATTAATTAACTGAAAGAACTGCAGCTGCCAGGCCAATTTACCACCTAGTTACCTCATCTGTCAAATGGAGATGAACATTACGAGTCCCATGTGGTACATGGGACTGATTAATCTTGTATTCACCCCAGCACTTAGCATCGTAGTAGACACAGAGTAAGAACTTAACAAATCATAAGAATGGTATTTGTTAAGCGCTCACTATATGCGAGGCACTGTAACACTCTTTAGGCTAGTGAAGATCTGACTCCACAGAAGAGGCCTTCTCTTTGAGCAGACAGGGGGAGAGGGAGGGCCAGAGGTTTTTCTACATGTATTCCTCCCCCTCAAATAAAAATCAATCGTCTTCTTGCTTCCCCAAGAAGCGGCGTGACCTAATCTTGTCTCGTCTTATGTCGTCGAGTCATTTCCGACCCACAGCGACAGCACGGACACATCTCTCCCAGAAGGCCCCACCTCCATCTGCAATCGTTCTGGTAGTGGATCCGCAGAGTTTTCTTGGGAAAAATCCAGAAGGGGTTGACTGCTTGGTCAGTCGACTGACTGGATGGTATTGCATATTTATTACTCTATTTATTTTACTTGTACATATCTATTCTATTTTATTTTGTTAGTATGTTTGGCTTTGTTCTCCGTCTCCCCCTTTTAGACTGTGAGCCCACTGTTGGGTAGGGACTGTCTCTATATGTCGCCAACTTGTACTTCCCAAGCGCTTAGTCCAGTGCTCTGCACACAGTAAGCGCTCAATAAATATGATTGATTGATTGATTTACCACTGCCGCCTTCTGCGTGGTAAACTTGAGTCTCCGCCCTCAACTCTCTCCCACGTCACTGCTGCCCAGCACAGGGGAGTTTTGACTTGTAGCAGATTGCCTGACCCTCGTTAGCCACTAGCCAAGCTAGGAATGGAATGGACTTGACTTTCCCTCCCGTAGCCGAGACTGGGAGAGGACTGGAAACTCCTCAGGTGCCACCCTGAGAAGGGAGTGACCTCTTAGGAAGAGCATAAGATGGGGAGTCGGATTCAGTATCTGTTCTCCTTCCCCTTTTGGCTGTGATTTCCAGGTGGGACAGGGACTGTGTCTAATCTGAATATATTGTATCTACCCCAGCACTTAGCACAGAGCTTGGCACCCAGGAAGGACTTAATGAACATCACTGTTACTGCAAAGGGAGGATTGGAAAAGTTGCAGGTTTAGATGAAAAAAATTCTACGGGTCAGACCCATGGAAAATGCGTCATCTTTGCTGGGTGCATCCAAACTGCCAACGCACAAGAGGTTCCCGTCTCCCTACCATGGATTCTTCTCCTGTCCCACGGATGAGATTTGGGAAAGACAAAGAAAACTGTTGAGAAGGAGCCAGGAGCTCTGGAGCCTGCCTCCCGCCTTCCGAGCTTCCCCTGCTTTCCTGTGGCTCTGTTTTCCTGTTCCACCTCCCATGCCCGTGTCCATGCCCACAGAGAACACTACACTACACTGTGCTTTGATGGTGCCCTCAGAAAATGGCACCCCACGGACCCACTCCTAGGCTGATGACAAATCAGCCCCCAAACTCTCCAAATCAAACTGTCCCCCGGGGGGGCCCGCACTTCTCCCTCACTCCTGAAGCTTGGCGGTGTCCACCAGAGCCCATCCACAGACCATTCGGAGTGGCACATTTCGGGTTGGGCTGGGATAGGATGGGCTGGGAAGGGTTGGGTTGTGATGGGGTTGGGTTGGGTTGTATTGTGTTGTGTTGGGCTGGGTTGGGTTGGGTTGGGCTGGGTTGTCCACCTCTCTGGCTGATGGGTGAGTGGCATCTTTCCTGAGAGAGGGAGGGAGGAAAACCAGTAGTTTAAACACAGCTGTGCCTGCAGTAAAATTATCCTGTCTCCTTCCTCTCAATTCTCTCCCCAATCAATCTCTCTCTCTCTCTCTTTCTCCTCCTCACACAACACCCCTCATGCCACTTATGTTCCCAGGCAACAATCACAACAGGAAATACAACCCATCCCCATCCAGTATTTCCACCCTAGGGCAGTTGGCACCCTCGGAATTGAGGGGTTGCAAATCCTCTCATCTCCATAATCCTCTCATCTCATCTTACAGATAGACTGTGAGCTCGCTGTGGGCAGGGAATGTGACTGTTTACTGTTGTATTGTACTTTCCCAAGCACTCCGCACACAGTAAGCACTTTGACTGTGACCCTTCTAGACTGTGAGCCTGTTGTTGGGTAGGGCCTGTCTCTATATGTTGCCAACTTGTACTTCGCAAGTGCTTAGTACAGTGCTCAAGCCTTAGTACAGTGCTCTGCACACAGTAAGCGCTCAATAAATACAAATGAATGAATGAATAATATCCTCCATTTATATATTTCTATTCATGTCTGTCTCCCCCTCTAGACTGTCAGCTCATTGTGGGCAGGGAACAGGTCTACCAACTGTCTTATATTGTACTCTCCCAAGCTCTTAGTACAGTCCTGTGCACACAGGAAGTACCACTGACTGATTGATAGATCGAAGGAGAGAGCTGTTGCTTTGAAAGCAGAATCTGTTACCCTTTCCCTGTTCACGCACATCCGTCTCTTTCCGACTTGGCCTGTAGACGCAGATACCTATTTCACATGATTTCCTCTTTCGTGACAGAGTCCTGGCCTTTCCGGTTTGAAAGCAGTTCGGTATATTCTCTCTCTCTCAGTCTCTCTCCCTCGTCTCTGGCCATCTCTCCCCTCCTCACCAGCGCTGCTTTCAATCACAGCAGTAGATGCCACTCAAAAAGAAGGGCCCCAGTAATATTGGCCCCGAGATATGACGTGAGTCTCCCCTTCGGCCCCGCCTCCAGCCTCTACTTGACCTGCCTTTCCTGACCATGGGGTTCATCCCCCCGCACCCCAACTACCTTCCTCTCCCCCCACAAAGCCGTGCTACTGAATCTGAACTTTGACTCCTCTTTCTCCCTCTCGCAACTGGCCACTTGACGCTGCAGTGGTTTGAAGGGTGAAGAAGTGAGCCAACACTGCCAGACCTATAAGCAGGAAAAGCTCTGGGCTTCCACGCTCTATGGACCATAGCCAGGGGCCTCCTCAAGCAAACTCAAGGGGCCAAAGTTCTTCAATAAATAAGGGTGGGGGGAAGGCAGATCAAAGTGACGCGAGGAGGTTGGCAGCAACAATTCTCCCCAAGTAGGACAAACTACCTTTCCTCTCTTACAGTCTGGATTGTCTGCAAGAGAGGTGACGCTGCAAAGTCCTGGTTATGAGCTAAAAAAAGGCACTAACCTCCCCTTTACCGGCCCCCTTCCCCCCCGAAAAAGGATGAAGAGGAGGAGAAGGGAGTGAAGGACAAAGATCCACAGCTTACCTGTACTGAAAGGTCATATTTGTAATTTTTATCTTTATCTCTTCTCCGTGCCGATGTTCTCCAGTCATTTCAAAGAGTTTGTTCGCCATTTTCTCATAAACTTTAGCATTCCTCTTGGTTTGTTTCAGCTCATCGAAAAATTCTTCCCACACCAGCATCAGGCCTCTCATTTCTGCATCGGTCCAGTTCCTGGCCCTCCTGTGTTTCTCCGTCTGAGGAGATACGACATAACTGGGTAGTTCTGCTGCAGCCATTGCTGATTGACCTAAAAGGGTTTTAAAAGAGGACACTTAACCACGCTGTATTTTCAGCTCAGATTTTGTCGGGCGAGGCGGGCATGTGCGGAGAAAGAATTTGAATGACAACAGAACATATGAAACCTTTTTGCAACAGCTTGAAGCTTGAGTGCACAAAATGGGGCCTATATCTGACAGGCAGGAATTTAGTTAAAAGCTTTTAAACAGAGAAACGTCATTTTGATGTCACGTTTCCATAGCAACAGAGCAACTGCAGAAGCTACAACAACAAAAACCTTTTAACTGAAAGCCAAGGAATCAGGACAGAGTTGACGGGCCATCAATATTAAAGCTTTTAAACACTTTAAAAAGGTTTAACCAAAAAAAGAGAGAGCGGGAGCAAGCGAGGCGAGAGAGGGAGAGATCTATACAGCCTTTGGAAAAGCTACTTTTAAGTTTCTGTCCTGATTTAGCTCTCCTCTCTCCCCTCCCACCTCAGCTGCTTTTTGCCTTTTATGCTAAGACACACAATCCACTAGTTGGTGTCGTGATTTCCTGAATAAGCTTTTAAGTTGCACCTTGTCAGACTCTCCAGGCAGTAGAGAGGACTGAATTTGAGTGTACACACATACGCTCTTTTTCAAAGACAGACTATCGAAATCTCACCGCCTCTTTATGGGACACAATGGACTAAAATCATCCATCTCAAGCGGCAGCAAAGTTTGAGGACCCCCCCACCTCTTTCTGCCTCTCCCCGCTTTTCATCTCTGCCCTCCCCCTTCACCCCCACTTTCCCAAGAACGTCTCAGAATTAGTTTCTAGCAATAAGACGCAACACCCCAATTAAGTGTTTAAATAGGATCCTTTTTATTATGCTCAAACGTGCATATGCACGCAGACTCTTCTCCCTGCTACCCGCTCAGATGATTTCTCTGCTGATTAGCACACACTGCAGTGTTGTCAGCCTGGGTGTGTGTGTGTGTGTGTGTGTGTGTGTATTAGTCTATGGCTATTTGGTATTCAGGGTAATTTATATGCTATTTGTGCAGCCGGTCGGCTGCTTTGCGTCTGAGCATTACAGGCTCTGTGGAGATTTTCAAGGGATCATTCGGCAAAAGGGGAAAGAGGGTGCAGGACACCCAGGAGATAAGTGGTTTTTTCTCGTTCTCCTGGTAAAGCAGAAAGGATTTGGCCGCTTTACCAAAAGCTCTGATAGGGAAGCAGCTCAGCTCCGGGAGGGTCAGAATTGGAAGAGATCAGCGCTTAGTACAGTGCTTTGCACATAGTAAGCACTTAATAAATGCCATCATTATTATTATTATAAAGAGCCGCAGGAGAGCAATGCACCAGATTTGAGGCTAAACGCCAATGGACTTGGAATGCGACTGAGGCTCCGTCAACCCACCCCAAATTCCAGAATACTCTCCTTCTTTCTCCTTCTCCTCCTCCTCTGCCTCCTCCTCCTCCTCCTCTTCACATTCTCACCTTCTCCCCAACACCTCATCTTCCCAACGCCTCTAACTTCATGGATTAATAGCAAAGGAAACCAGGCGCCTCCTACATCATCTAGGGGTTGATTAGTAACAAGGAAGGTAGGTCAGGGGTCACTCAGTCAAGTGTATTTACTGAGCTCTTACTGTGTGCAGAATGCTGTGCTAAATGCTTGGGAGAGGCCAGTATAACAATATTACAGACACATTCCTTGCCTATAATGAACTTGGTTCCTTGACCACAGTGAGCTTGCAGTCTAGAGGGGGAGACATTCATAGAAATAAATAAATGACGGATATGGACATAAGTGCTGTGGGGTTGGGAGGGGGGAATGAATAAAGAGAGCAAGTCAGGGTGATGCGGAAGGGAGTGGGAGATGAGGAAAAGTGGGGCTTAGTCTGGGAAGACCTCTTGGAGGAGACGGGCCTTTGGTAAGGCTTTGAAAGGGGGGAGAGTGACTGTCTGTTGCGTAGTAAGAGGGAGGGCACTCCAGGGCAGAGGCAGGACGTGGGCAATCAATCAATCAATCAATCATATTTATTGAGCGCTTACTATGTGCAGAGCACTGTACTAAGCGCTTGGGAAGTACAAATTGGCAACACATAGAGACAGTCCCTACCCAACAGTGGGCTCACAGTCTAAAAGGGGGAGACAGAGAACAGAACCAAACATACCAACAAAATAAAATAAATAGGATAGAAATGTACAAGTAAAATAAATAAATAAATAAATAAATAAATAGAGTAATAAATATGTACAACCATATATACATATATACAGGTGCTGTGGGGAAGGGAAGGAGGTAAGATGGGGGGATGGAGAGGGGGACGAGGGGGAGAGAGGGGGAGGAGAGAGAGGGAGAGGGACGAGGGGCAAGAAGTCGGTGGAGAGATAGATGGGATCGAGGGACAGTGAGAAGATTGGCAATAGAGGAGCTAAGTAGGCAGGCCGCTTGGAGTAGGAGAGTAGTGAGGTGAGACAGGAGGAGGGCAAGGTGATGGACGACTTTGAGGCCAACATTGAGGAGTTTCTTTTTGATGCAGAGGTCGATGGGTGACCATCGGAGGTTCTTGAGAAGGGAGGGGGCCTCTTTCTGTCACCCTCCTCACCCTGCCACTCTCCCCCTCCACGACCTCCAGCTGACGAAGTTCCCTTGGTCCATGACACTGCAGGTGAGGGGCCAATGCACTGCAACTTTCCAGGGGGTCTGAAAGCCCCCTGTTCATCATCCTCATCATCCTCACCACTGTATGAACAGTGTTATAATATATAATATAATGTATTATATTATATACGATATATAATATATTAGATAATATATAATGTTCACCTGTATATATGTATATGTTTGTACATATTTATTACTCTATTTATTTATTTATTTATTTGTACATGTCTATTCTATTTATTTTATTTTGTTAGTATGTTTGGTTTTGTTCTCTGTCTCCCCCTTTTAGACTGTGAGCCCACTGTTGGGTAGAGACTGTCTCTATATGTTGCCAATTTGTACTTCCCAAGCGCTTAGTACAGTGCTCTGCACATAGTAAGCGCTCAATAAATACGATTGATGATGATAATGGTATAAATTATCTCTATTAACGTCTGTCTCCCCCCCGCCCCCAGACTGCAAGCTCCTTGTGGGAAGAGAACGTGTCTGCCAACTCCCTTGTATTGTACTCTCCACCAACTGCTTAAAACAGTGCTCTGCTTATTGTAGGCGTTCAGTAAGAAAAGCAGAGTGGTCTAGTGGATAGAGCCTGGACCTCGGGGTCAGAAGGACTCCAATGAAGTTTCCAGTGGCTGCCAGTCAACCTACACATCAGGCAGAAACTCCTCACCTTGGGCTTCAAGGCTGTCCATCCCCTCGCCCCCTCCTACCTCAACTCCCTTCTCTCTTTCTCCAGCCCAGCCCACATCCTCCGCTCCTCTGCCACTGCTAAACTCCTCACTGGGCCTCGTTCTCACCTGTCCCGCCATCAACCCCCGGCCCACGTCCTCCCCATGGCCCGGAATGCCCCCCCTCCACCCATCCACCAAGCTAGCTCTCTTCCTCCCTTCAAAGCCCTACTGAAAGCTCACCTCCTCCAGGAAGCCTTCCCAGACAGAGCCCCCTTTTTCCTCTCCTCCTCCCCATCCCCCCGCCCTAGCTCCTTCCCCTTCCCACAGCAGCTGTATACATTTGTACAGATTTATTACTCTATTTTACTTGTACATATTCACTATTTATTTTGTCAATGATGTGCATCTAGCTTTAATTCTATCTGTTCTGGCAACTTGACACCTGTCCACATCATCATCATCAATCGTATTTATTGAGCGCTTACTGTGGGCAGAGCACTGTACTAAGCGCTTGGGAAGTATAAACTGGCAACATATAGAGACAGTCCCTACCCAACATTGGGCTCACATGTTTTGTTTTGTTATCTATCTCCCCCTTCTAGATTTTGAGCCCGTTGTTGGGTAGGGACCGTCTCTATATGTTGCCAACGTGTACTTCCCAAGCGCTCAGTACAGTGCTCTGCACACAGTAAGCGCTCAATAAATATGATTGAATGAATGAATAAATGAAAGGACCTGACGTGAGCCCCACATGGGACGGGGATTGTGTCCAAACCGATTTGCTTGTATAATAATACTACTAATAATAACGGTATTTGTTAAGCGCTTACTATGTGCCAAGCAATGTTCTCAGCGCTGGGGTAGATACACGGTTATCAGGTTGTCCCACATGGGACTCACAGTCTTAATCCCCATTTTACAGATGAGGTAACTGAGGCACAGAGAAGTTAACTGACTTGCCTAAAGTCACCCAGCTGACAGGTGGAGGAGCTGGGATTCGAACCCACGACTTCTGACTCCCAAGCCTGGGCTCTTTTCACTAAGCCACGCTGCTTCTCTCTTTGTATCCACCCCAGAGCTTAGTACAGCACCTGGCACATAGTAACCGCTTAACAAATACCATTATTCTTATTATTACCACTGAATGATTGAACAGTTTCCCTATCTCAAAGCCAGGCTCACCACGATCCAGCTATACCAGGTGGGGCACATGAAGAGAAGGAGTGACAGCAGCCTGACTCAGTGGAAAGATCCCGGGCTTGGGAGTCAGAGGTCATGGGTTCTAATCCCGACTCCCCCACTTGTCAGCTGTGTGACTTTGGGCAAGTCATTTCACTTCTCTGTGCCTCAGTTGCCTCATCTGTAAAATGGGGATGAAGACTGTGAGCCCCACGGGGGACAACCTGATTACCTTGTATCTATCCCAGCGCTTAGAACACTGCTTGGCACATAGTAAGTGCTTAACAGATACCATCATTACGGCAGGAGACCGGAAAAGCTGCTGGATCATCGTCATCATCAATTGCATTTATTGAGCGCTTACTATGTGCAGAGCACTGTACTAAGCGCTTGGGAAGTACAAACTGGCAACATATAGAGACAGTCCCTACCCAACAGTGGGCTCACAGTCTAAAAGTTGGGAAACTGAGAGCCAGGAGGGCAGAGGGAGTGATTTAAGGACACGGTGAAAGAAAGATTCAGACACAACAGACACAGCGCCGCGTCCCAGCTGGAAACTGGGAATCTGTTGCTCAGGACAGACCAGCATGGCTTGTTGGTGCTGCTGAGAAAGGAGTTTTTCTCTTGGAACAATAATAATAATAATAATAATAATAATAATAATAATAATAATAATAGTATTTGTTAAGCACTTACTATGTGCCAAGCACCATTCTAAGAACTGGGGTAGACACAAGGTAATCAGGTTGTCCCACGTGGGCCTCCTAGTCTTCATTCCCATTTTCCAGGTGAAGTAACTGAGGCCCAGAGAAGTGAAGTGACTTGCCCAAGGTCACGCAGCAGGCAAGTGGCAAAGTCGGGATTAGAACCCACAACCTCTGACTCCCAAGCCCGGGCTCTTTCCACTAAGCCACGCTGCTTCTTGTACATAAGGTATCTACGAAAAGAGAGACACGGAGGCACAAGGGAAAACATTCATTCATTCAGTCAGTCAGTCGTATTTACTGAGTGCTTACTGTGTGCAAGGCACTGTACTAAGCGCTTGGGAGAGTACGACAGAACAATAAACAGAAATATTCCCTGCCCAGAGTGTCAGGCGCTTCAAAGCCTCAGTTCGATGACCAAAGGGACAACCACATTGTGTGTCCCATATGAAGCAGCATGGCGTAGAGGAAAGAGAATGACTTGGGAGTCATAAGGTCATGAGTTCTAATCCCTGCTCCGCCACCTGTCAGCTGTGTGTCTTTGGATGAGTCACTTCACTTCTCTGGGCCTCAGTTACCTCATCTGGAAAATGGGGATGGAGACTTTGAGCCCCTCTTGGGATAGGGACTCTGTCCAACCCGCCTTGCTTGTATCCACCCCAGCGCTTCATACAGAGCTTGGCACATAAGCAGCGTGGCTCAGTGGAAAGAGCCCGGGCTTTGGAGTCAGAGGTCATAGGTTCAAATCCCGCCTCCGCCAATTGTCAGCTGTGTGACTTTGGGCGAGTCACTTCACTTCTCTTGGCCTCAGTTACCTCATCTGTAAAATGGGGATGAAGACTGTGAGCCCCGTGTGGGACAACCTGATCGCCTTGTATCCCCCCAGCGCTTAGAACAGTGGTTTGCATATAGTAAGCGCTTAACAAATGCCATTATTATTATTATTAAAAATACCATAATAATAACAAATACCATAACAGTAATAATAATAATATGGCTGGGAATGTAGGTTCTACACTGACCTTTTCAGGCCAATGCACACTCACTGGTCGGCTTCACCATCAGTGTGGCTTAGTGGAAAGAGCCCGAGTTTGGGAATCAGAGGACATGGGTTCTAATCCCGGCTCCGCCACTTGTCTGCTGTGTGACCTTGGGCAAGCCACTTCACTTCTCTCAGCCTCAGTGACCTCATCTGTAAAATGGGGATTTAGACTGTGAGCCCCATGTGGGACAACCTCATTACCTTCTATCTACCCCAGAGCTTAGAACAGTGCTTGGCACATAGTAAAATACCCTTATTATTATTGTTATTATGAATTAGTATTATCCGTTCATCTGTAAAAATGGGGATTAAGACTGTGAGCCCTATGTACGATAGGGACTGTGTCCAACCTGATTTGCTTGTATTCACCCAGTGCTTAGTACAGTGCCTGGCACATAGTAAGCACTTAACATATACCAGAAGCAGCGTGGCTCAGTGGAAAGAGCACAGGCTTGGGAGTCAGAGGTCATGGGTTCAAATCCCAGCTCCGTCTTTTGTCAACTGTGTGACTTTGGGCAAGCCACTTAACTACTTTGTGCCTCAGTTACCTCATCTGTAAAATGGGGGTTAAGATTGTGAGTCCCACATGGGACAACCTGATCATCTTATATTCATTCAGTCGCATTTATTGAGCGCTTACTGTGTGCAGAGCACTGTAATAATAATAATAATAATAATAATAATAATAATGGCACTTATTAAGCACTTACTATGTGCAAAGCACTGTTCTAAGCGCTGGGGGATACACGGAAATCAGGTTGTCCCATGGGGGGCTCACAGAGAATCAATCAATCATATTTATTGAGCGCTGACTGTGTGCAGAGCACTGTACTAAGCGCTTGGGAAGTCCAAGTTGGCAACATATAGAGACGGTCCCTACCCAACAGCGGGCTCACAGTCTAGAGGTGGGAGACAGAGAACAAAGCCAAACATACTAACAAAATAAAATAAATAGAATAGAAATGCACAAGTTAAATAAATAAATAGAGTAATAAATCTGTACTAAGCGCTTGGGAAGTACAATTTGGCAACATATAGAGACGGTCCCTACCTAACAGCGGGCTCACAGTCTAGAAATCTTGTATCCTCCCCAGTGCTTAGAACAGTGCTCTGCACATAGCAAGCACTTATTATTATTATTACTATTATTAGGGTTGGTGGGCCACCAACCCTAATAATAATAATAATAATAATAATAATAATTTTGGGGTGGCTCCGCATGTCAGCAAGGGGCTTCTGGGGCTCCTCGTCACCCTCTGCACTCCCCGCCTTCCTCCCAAGCCCTCTCCATTACCCTCCACGCTCTCCCCCCGCTCCTCTCTCTCCCTCCGTTCCCTCCCGCCGCCAGCCCCATCTATTTTGAGAGCTCATCTAAAAATATATTTTCCTCTGTCTTGCCTAAGTCGCTGAATTTCTCCTGACGGTTCAATCTGTAATTGTGCCATTTACCCAACCCTATTTCGGGCGACGGTTGGTGCGGCCGATTTGAGGCCAAGCCAAGGGGCGTCGGGTTGCCTTGACAGCTTTTCTCCAGAAAGAAAAGTTCTGGAAGACAGAGATCTGGCTCGAATCCCGGCCCCGCCACTTGTCTGCTGTGTGACCTTGGGCAAGCCACTTAACGTCTCTGGGCCTCAGTTACCTCAGCTGTAAAATGGGGATTAAGACTGTGAGCCCCATGTGGGACAACCTGATCACCTTGTATCCCCCCAGCGCTTAGAACAGTGATAATGATGATGATGGCATTTGTTAAGCACTGCGAAGCATTGTTCTAAGCACTGGGCTAGATACAAGGTAATCAGATTGTCTCACGAGGGGGCTCACAGTCTTCATCCCCATTTTATAGATGAGGGAACTGAGGCTCAGAGAAGTTAAGTGACTTGCCCAAAGTCGCACAGCAGCCAGGTGGCGGAGCTGGGATTAGAACCCATGACCTCTGACTCCCGAGGCTGAGCTCCTTCCATTGAGCCACGCTCAATGGAAGAACCGTGAGAAAGGTTGCGGATTAGGGCAGAGGACAGGACGTCCTGGAGAAAGTATATCCGTGGAGTCGCAATCAATCATAAAAAGCTCGACAGACTTAGTAATAATGATAATAATAATTATTATTATTATTATTATTGAGAGTAAATTATTATTATAATAATAGTCTAAGTAACAGTGATTCGCATAGAGTAACTACTTAACACATACCATCATCATCATCATCATCGGGGCTGTAGAGGATGAGGAGCGTGGTGGGGGGGACCGTTCCCCACTTCAGATTCATGAGGCAGGGTACAATCAGTCAATCAAACAGTGCAAATTACTGGGTACCTGCTGAGTGATCATCGTCATCATAATTGTGGTATTTTTAGGCACTTACTATGTGTCAGACACTGTACTAAGCGCTGGGGTAGATACAAGGTAATTGGGTTGGATACAGTCCCTGTCCCATATGGGGCTCACAGACTTAATCCCCATGTTACAGATGAGGGAGCTGAGACACAGAAAAGTGAAGTAATAATAATAATAATGGGATTTGTTAAGCGCTTACTAAGAGCCAAGCACTCTTCTAAATGCTGGGGGAGATACAAGGTTATCTGTTTGTCCCACGTGGGGTTCACAGTCTTCATCCCCATTTTATAGATGAGGTAACTGAGGCACTGAGAAGTTAAGTGACCCGCCCGAAGACACAGAGCTGACAAGTGGCGGGACCGGGATTAGAACCCACAACCTCTGACTCCCAAGCCCGGGCTCTTTCCATTAAGCCACGCTGCTTCTCGGGGGCAAGTGACTTACCCAAGGTCACCCAACAGACGAGTGGTGGAGCCTGGATTAGAATCCAGGTCCTTCTGACTCCTGGGCCTGGGCTCCATCCACTAATCCACGCGGCTTCCGTCCTAACCAGAAGCAAAAAGACATGGGCCCTGCCCTCAAGGGGCAACTGTACAGTTCATTCAATTCATTCAATTGTATTTATTGAGCACTTACTGTGTGCAGAGCACTGTACTAAGCGCTTGGGAAGTACAAGTTGGCAACATATAGAGACGGTCCTTACCCAACAATGGGCTCAGAGCAGTATGGTGTAGTGGGTAGAGCTGGGGCTTGGGAGTCTGAGGACGTGGGTTCTAATCCCGGCCCTGCCATTTGTCTGCTGTGTGAGCTTGGGCAAGTCACTTCACTTCTCTGGGCCTCAGGTCCCTCATCTGTAAATGTGAGCCCTACTGAGAGCTCACCTCCTCCAGGAGGCCTTCCCAGACTGAGCCCCCTTTTTCCTCTCCTCCTCCCCATCCCCCCAGCCCTTCCTCCTTCCCCTCCCCACAGTATAATAATAATGGCATTTATTAAGCGCTTACTATGTGCAAAGCACTGTTCTAAGCGCTGGGGAGTTTACAAGGTGATCAGGTTGTCCCATGGGGGGCTCACAGTCTTAATCCCCATTTAACAGATGAGGGAACTGAGGCCCAGAGAAGTGAAGTGACTTGCCCAAAGTCACATAGCTGACAATTGGCGGAGCGGGGATTTGAACCCATGAACTCTGACTCCAAAGCCTGGGCTCTTTCCACTGAGCCACGCTGCTTCTCCTATATACGTTTGTACAGATTTATTACTCTATTTATCATCATCATCATCATCAATCATCAATCGTATTTATTGAGCGCTTACTGTGTGCAGAACACTGGACTAAGCGCTTGGGAAGTCCAAGTTGGCAACATATAGAGACAGTCCCTATCCAGCAGTGGGCTCACAGTCTAAAAGGGGGAGACAGAGAACAAAACCAAACATACTAAGAAAATAAAATAAATAGAATAAATATGTACAAGCAAAATACATAGAGTAATAAATACGTACAAACATATATACATATATATACAGGTGGTGTGGGGAGGGGAAGGAGGTAAGGCGAGGAGGAGGGAGAGGGGGGAGGAGAGGGAGAGGAAGGAGGGGACTCAGTCAGATGGCCCCTAGCAGCCCCTAGCCTCCCCATCCCCCCCGCCTTACCTCCTTCCCCTCCCCACACCACCTGTATATATATGTATATGTGTTTGTACGTATTTATTACTCTTATTTATTTGTACATACTTATTTTATTTATTTTATTTTGTTAATATGTTTTGTTTTGTTGTCTGTCTCCCCCTTCCAGACGGTGAGCCCGCTGTTGGGTTGGGACCGTCTCTATATGTTGCCAACTTGGACTTCCCAAGCACTTAGTCCAGTGCTCTGCACGCAGTAAGCGCTCCATAATTATGATTGATTGATTTATTGATTCTAGACTGTGAGCCCATTGTTGGGTAGGGACCGTCTCTATATGTTGCCAACTTGCACTTCCCAAGCGCTTAGTACAGTGCTCTGCACACAGTAAGCGCTCAATAAATACGATTGAATGAATGAATAAACACGATTATTACTTGATTTATTTATTTATTTATTTATTTTGCTTGTACATATCTATTCCATTTTATTTTGTAGTATGTTTGGTTTTGTCTCCCCCTTTTAGACTGTGAGCCCACTGTTGGGTAGGGACCGTCTCTAGATGTTGCCAATTTGTACTTCCCAAGCGCTTAGTACAGTGCTCTGCACATAGTAAGCGCTCAATAAATACGATTGATGATGATGAGCCCGCTGTTGGGTTGGGACCGTCTCTATATGTTGCCAACTTGGACTTCCCAAGCGCTTAGTACAGTGCTCTGCACACATTAAGCGCTCAATAAATGCGATTGAATGAATGAATGAATAAATAAACCCAAGCCTCCAGGCTGGTGCCTTTGGGCGAGCTGACCATCCACTGCCAGGCTGCTGGCTGACCCGGCTCACAACCGGCTCTGCCCATATCCCTCTGACCCAAACCGCCCGCTGGACTCAGAACCAGGACTGTGAGCCCGCTGTTGGGTAGGGACCGTCTCTATCTGTCGCCAACTTGGACTTCCCAAGCGCTTAGTACAGTGCTCTGCACACAGGAAGCGCTCAATAAATATGACTGACTGAATGAATGAATGAACCAGGAGGGACTGGACCCCTTTCACCAACGAGGAAGCAGCGTGGCTCAGTGGCTAGAGCCTGGTCCTTGGAGTCAGAATAATAATAATAATAATAATGATGGCATTTATTAAGCACTTACTACGTGCAAAGCACTGTTCTAAGTGCTCTCCCCCTCTCCCCCTCCCCGTCGTCCCCCTCTCCATCCCCCATCTTACCTCCTTCCCTTCCCCACAGCACCTGTATATATGTATATATGGTTGTACATATTTATTACTCTATTTATTTATTTATTTATCTTAATTGTACATTTCTATCCTATTTATTTTATTTTGTTGGTATGTTTGGTTCTGTTCTCTGTCTCCCCCTTTTAGACTGTGAGCCCACTGTTGGGTAGGGACTGTCTCTATGTGTTGCCAATTTGTACTTCCCAAGCGCTTGGTACAGTGCTCTGCACATAGTAAGCGCTCAATAAATACGATTGATTGATTGATTGATTGATTCTAAGTGATGGGGAGGTTAAAAGGGGATCAGGTTGTCCCACGGGAGGCTCACAGTCTTCATCCCCATTTTCCAGATGAGGTAACTGAGGCCCAGAGAAGTGAAGTGACTCGCCCAAAGTCACACAGCTGACAATTGGCGGAGCCGGGATTTGAACCCTTGACCTCTGACTCCAAAGCCCGGGCTCTTTCCACTGAGCCACGCTGCTTCTCTAAGCAGGTCTACGACCTCTAAGAAGGTCACGGGTTCCAATCCCTGCTCCGCCGCTTGTCTGCTGGGTGACCATTGGCAGGTCACAGCGTGGCTCAATAGAAAGAGCCCGGGCTTGGGAGTCAGAGGTCATGGGTTCAAATCCCGGCTCTGCCAATTGTCAGCTGTGTGACCTCTAGACTGCGAGCCTGTTGTTGGGTAGGGACCGTCTCAATATGTTGGCAACTTGTACTTCCCAAGCGCTTAGTACAGTGCTCTGCACACAGTAAGCACTCAATAAATACGATTGAATGAATGAATGACTTTGGGCAAGTCACTTAATTCTCTGTGCCTCAGTTCCCTCACCTGTAAAATGGGGATGAAGACTGTGAGCCCCACGTGGGACAATCTGATCAACTTGTATCCTCCCCTGCACTTAGTACAGTGTTCTGCACACAGCAAGCACTTAATAAATGTCATTATTATTATGATTATTCTCCATGTCTCAGTGACCTCATCTGTAAAATGGGGATCGAGACTGTGAGCCCCATTTAGGACAGGGACTGTGTCCGACCGGATTTGCTTGGGTTCATTCATTCATTCATTCATTCATTCAATCAATCGTATTTATTGAACACTTACTGTGTGCAGAGCACTGTACTAAGCACTTGGAAAGTACAATTTGGCAACAAATAGAGACAAATCCCTACACAACAACAGTCTCAGAGTCTAGAAGGGGGGAGACAGATAATAAAACAAAACAAAATAACTCTCCCAGAGAGAGAGAGAGAGAGAAGGGGGGGAGAGAGAGGAGACAGAGAGAGATCCCCATCCAGGATAGAAACAATAAATACGATCGATGGATTGATTGATTGCTTAGAACGGAGTCATGAGAAGCAGAGATTCATTCATTCATTCAATCGTATTTATTGAGCACTTACTGTGTGCAGAGCACTGGACTAAGCGCTTGGGAAGTACAAGTCGGCAACATAGAGAGACGATCCCTACCCAACAACGGGCTCACAGTCTAGAAGGGGGAGACAGACGACAAAACATGTGGACAGGTGTCAAATCATCAGAATAAATAGAAATAAAACTAGATGCGCATCATTAACAAAATAAATAGAATAGTAAATATGTACAAGTAAAATGAATAGAGTAATAAATCTGTACAAACTTTTAGACTGCGAGCCCTCTGTTGGGTAGGGACTGTCTCTATATGTTGCCAACTTGTACTTCCCAAGCGCTTAGTACAGTGCTCTGCACGCAGTAAGCGCTCAATAAATACGATTGATTGATATATACAGGGGCTGTGGGAAGGGGAAGGAGGAGAGGAAAAAGAGGGATAGAGATAGAGACAGAGAAGCAGTGTTGCTCAGTGGAAAGAGCCCGGGCTTGGGAGTCAGAGGTCGTGGGTTCTAATCCCGGCTCCGCCGCTTGTCAGCTGTGTGACTTTGGGCAAGTCACTTCACTTCTCTGGGCCTCAGTTCCCTCATCTGTAAAATGGGGATGAAGCCTGTGAGCCCCACATGGGACAACCTGATCACACTGTATCCCCCCCAGCGCTTAGAACAGTGTTTCACACATAGTAAGCGCTTAACACATCATTATTATTATTATTATTATTACAAGATAGAATCAGAAGCAGAACCCATCTCAGAAGCAGGCAGACGGGAAGACTCTGTGCCGGCCTCACGGGCACAGCTACGCGACCTAATGGGTAGACCCCGGGCCCGGGAGTCAGAAGGACCTGGATTCCAATCCCAGCTCCACCACATGTCTGCTGTGTGACCTTGGGCAAGTCACCTCACTTCTCTGGGCCTCAGTTCCCTCATCTGGAAAATGGGGATAAGAGAGTGAGCCCTATGTGAGAAAGGGACTGTGTCCAATCTGATAAACTTGTATCTCCCCTAGGGCTAAAAACAGTGCTTGGCCCATAGAAAGTGCTTATCAATCAATGTATTTATTGAGCGCTTACTATGTGCAGAGCACACAGTAATTATTATATATTAATTAGTATATTGATAATTAGTATATTGATAACGGTCTATTATTATAATATAATATTATAGTAATATTATTATTGTCATATATTATTATACTATAATAATAGTATTGTATATATTATTGTTATTATTATAATGGTATTTGTAAAATGCTTACTACAGGCCAAGCGCTGAGCTAATCAGGTTGGACACTGTCCCTTTCATTCATTCATTCATTCCATCGTATTTATTGAGCGCTTACTGTGTGCAGAGCACTGGACTAAGCGCTTGGGAAGTACAAGTTGGCAACATATAGAGACAGTCCCTACCCAACAGTGGGCTCACAGTCTAAAAGGGGGAGACAGAGAACAAAACCAAACATACTAACAAAATAAAATAAATAGAATAGATATGCACAAGTAAAATAGAGTAATAAATATGTACAAACATATATCCATATATACAGGTGCTGTGGGGAAGGGAAGGAGGTAAGATGGGGGGATGGAGAGGGGGATGAGGGGGAGGGGGGAGAGTACCCTAAGTACCATAATTATTGCTATTATTATTAGAAATCATTCATTCATTCATTTGTATTTATTGAACACTTATCGTGTGCAGAGCACTGTACTAAGCTCTTGGGAGAGTGCAATAGAATAATATAACCTCTGGTCCAGTGGGAGCAGACTCCTGGACCCACACCTTCCCAGATTTCTAGACTGTGAGCCCGTTGTTGGGTAGGGACGTCCCTATATGTTGCCAACTTGTACTTCCCAAGCGCTTAGTACAGTGCTCTGCACACAGTAAGCGCTCAATAAATAGATTGAATGAATGAATGAATTGAGCCCCCTTAATCCTCTCCTCCGCCCCATCCCCCCACCCTCCCTCCTTCCCCTCCCCACAGCCCCTGTATATATGTTTGGACAGATTTATTACTCTATTGATTTTACTTGTGTATATTTACTATTCTATTGATTTTGTTAATGATGTGCACCTAGCTTTAATTCTATTTGACGATTTTGCCCCCTGTCTACATCAATCAATCCATCAATCAATCGTATTTATTGAGCGCTTACTGTGTGCAGAGCACTGTACTAAGTGGTTGGGAAGTACAAGTTGGCAACATATATGTTTTGTTTCGTCGTCTGTCTCCCCCTTCTAGACTGTGAGGCCGTTGTTGGGTAGGGACCGTCTCTATATCATCATCATCATCATCAATCGTATTTATTGAGCGCTTACTGTGTGCAGAGCACTGTACTAAGCGCTCGGGAAGTACAAATTGGCAACATATAGAGACAGTCCCTACCCAACAGAGGGCTCACAGTCTAAAAGGGGGAGATAGAGAACAAAACCAAACATACTAACAAAATAAAATAAATAGAAAAATATGGAACGCTTCACGAATTTGCGTGTCATCCTTGCGCAGGGGCCATGCTAATCTACTCTGTATCGTTCCAATTTTAGTATATGTGCTGCCGAAGCGAGAATGCATTTCTCCGGCCCGCGGGGCTCACTATATGTTGCCGACTTGTACTTCCCAAGTGCTTAGTACAGTGCTCCGCACACATTAAGCGCTCAATAAATACGATTGAGTGAATGAATGAGTCTGCACATACTAAGCGCTTAACAAATGCCATTATTAATTTTTATTATTATAAAAAAAAACAAAACGGCAGCAGGTGCGGCAAAGCAGGGAGCATGTAAGGCAACAAGAGACAACCTTTGTGTGTGCACAGCATGGCCCAGGATTGTGGCTCTCCCATTCAGCTACACACTCACAACTAGGCAAACTTCATTATCACTGGTGTCTCCTTCAAAAATGACATGTGGCCTAGTGGGAAGCAGCGTGGCTCAGGGGAAAGAGCCCGGGCTTTGGAGTCAGAGGTCATGGGTTCGAATCCTGACTCTGCCGCTTAGCTGTTTGACTTTGGGCAAGTCACTTCGCTTCTCTGGGCCTCAGTTCCCTCATCTGTAAAATGGGGATTAAGACTGTGAGCCCCCGTGGGACAACCTGATCACCTTGTAACTTCCCCAGCGCTTAGAACAGTGCTTTGCATATAGTAAGTGCTTAATAAATGCCATCATTATTATTAAAAGCCCAGGCCTGGGGGGGAGTCAGAGGACCTGGGTTCTAATCCCGGACTCCACAATTTGCTTGTCGTGGGACCCTGTGGTTAAGTCACACAACTTCTCTGGGCCTCTTTTCTCATCTGTAAAATGGGAAGTAAATATCCGCTCTCCGTCCCCCTTACCCTGGGAGCCCCATGTGGAAGAGGGATCGTGTCTCATTCATTCATTCAATCGTATTTATTGAGCGCTTACTGTGTGCAGAGCACTGTACTAAGCGCTCGGGAAGTACACGTTGGCAACATATAGAGACGGTCCCTACCCAACAGCGTGCTCACAGTCTAGAAGGGGGAGATGTGAAGTGCCTTGCCCAAGGTCATACAGCAGACAAGTGGAGGAGCTGGGACTAGAACTCAATCAATCAATCAATCAATCAATCAATCAATCGTATTTATTGAGCGCTTACTGTGTGCAGAGCACTGTACTAAGCGCTTGGGAAGTACAAATTGGCAACATATAGAGACAGTCCCTACCATGAGAAGCAGCGTGGCTCAGTGGAAAGAGCCCGGGCTTGGGAGTCAAAGGTCATGGGTTCAAATCCTAGCTCCGCCACCCGTCAGCTGTGTGACCCTGGGCAAGTCCCTTAACTTCTCTGGGCCTCAGTTCCCTCATCTATAAAATGGGGATTAAGACTGCATGCCCCACATGGGACAACCTGATCACCTTGTATCCCCCCCAAGCGCTCAGTTGACTTCACCTCTTTTAATAATAATAATAATAATAATAATAGTAACTATTTCGCACTTACTATGTGCAAGGCACTGTACTAAACGCTGGGGAGGATACAGGCAAATTGGGTTGGACACAGTCCTTGTCCCACGTGGGGCTCACAATTCCAATCCCCATTTTACAGATGAGGTAACTGAGGCCCAGAGAGGTGACTTGCCCAAGGTCACACAGCAGATAAGCGGCAGAGCCAGGATTAGAACCCACAACCTCCGACTCCCAGCCCGTGCTCTTTCCACTAAGCCACGCTGCTTCTCCAACCCAGCCCTTAACTCAGTGCTTGGCACATAGCGACTAAATACCACAGTGATGATGATTATTGTTTGAAATCCATTCCCTTCCAGGGCTCATCCTCACTAAAATCCCTGTCCCCTCATACACTCCCACGCTCCCGAGGAAACCCCGGCACTCCTGACACTGCTCAGCGTCTAATACACTATTTCCTCATGTCTTCCTGGAAAATATAAAAGAAGGAGGAATGAGGAAGTAGTTAAATGAGTCACTGTTGTACCAAACCTACTTTAGATATTCAAGAACCATTTTCCTTGTACATATTTACTATCCTGTTTATTTTGTTAATGATGTGCATATAGCCATAATTCTATTTGTTCTGACGATTTTGACACCTGTCTACATTTATTCATTCAATCGTATTTATTGAGCGCTTACTGTGTGCAGAGCACTGTACTAAGCGCTTGGGAAGTACAAGTTGGCAACATATTTTAGACTGTGAGCCCACTGTTGGGTAGGGACTGTCTCTATGTGATGCCAATTTGTACTTCCCAAGCGCTTAGTACAGTGCTCTGCACATAGTAAGTGCTCAATAAATACAATTGATTGATTGATTGATTGATATAGAGACGGTCCCTACCCAACAGCGGGCTCACATCTACATGTTTTGTTTTGTTGTCTGTCTCCCCCTTCTAGACCGTGAGCCCATTGTTGGGTAGGGACCGTCTCTATATGTTGCTGACTTGTAGCTGTGTGACTTTGGGCAAGTCACTTAACTTCTCTGTGCCTCAGTTACCTCATCTGTAAAATGGGGATTGATTGTGAGCCCCCCCGTGGGGCAACCTGATCACGTTGTAACCTCCCCAGTGCTTAGAACAGTGCTTTGCACATAGTAAGCGCTTAATAAATGCCATTATTATTGTACTTCCCAAGCGCTTAGTACAGTGCTCTGCACAGAGTAAGCACTCAATAGATACGATTGAATGAATGAATGAATGAACTAGACTGTGAGCTCACTGTGGGCAGGGAATGTCGTTGTTTATTGTTGTATTACTCTATTTTATTTGTACATATTTATTCGATTTATTTTATTTTGTTAATATGTTTTGTTTTGTTCTCTGTCTCCCCCTTCTAGACTGTGAGCCCATTGTTGGGTAGGGACCGTCTCTATATGTTGCCAACTTGGACTTCCCAAGCGCTTAGTACAGTGCTCTGCACACAGTAAGCGCTCAATAAATACGATTGAATGAATGAATGAACTTACAGTGCTCTGCACACAGTAAATACTCAATAAATCCGATTGAATGAATGAATGACTGAAGTCCAGTTGCATTTTTCCTCTCAGAGAGATTTTTTTTTTTCCCGACAGGGATGTGGAACTGCTTATGGAAAAAAACAAATTCCATCTGGAAGACGAATCTTTATAGGTGTGCCAAAAACGCCAAGTTAACATTTTAGCCCTAATGATCTGCGCTTCCTAAAGGCCCTTGGGCCGACCCTTTGAAATGCCTCTGGGGAAAAACATCGCCTTCCAAGAGTCGGTTATGTTAGGAATTAGTGTTGAATTATGTCAAGGAAGGATAAGGTCAATGAAAACTAATTTGACGCTCTTAAATTGAATTAATGGGAAAAGCGTCCCCAGATTGTACTTCCTTTAGGAATCCCGGGTGCCGTTCATGGGACAGTCCAGCATTTCGGGCGGTTGGCGGGTTTGGTGATATCCAAGGGCAAAAGACTAAGCAATCTAGTTCCAATATTTTGTCCATTTTCCCAGTAATGGTTTCTCCTAAGTCTCCGGAGCTGCGGTTTTTGCGGAGCCGGGATAGCTAGAGTCTGTCGCCCAGGTTTGGGGGAGCGGGGAGGACGCGGGGCGCAGCCAAGTGACCTGTTTTGTACCTTCGGGGCTAGTATGAGAAGCAGCGTGGCTCAGTGGAAAGCGCCCGGGCTTTGGAGTCAGAGGTCATGGGTTCAAATCCCGGCTCCGCCACTTGTCAGCTGTGTGACTTTGGGCAAGTCACTTCTCTGGGCCTCAGTTACCTCATCTACAAAACGGGGATTAAGACTGTGAGCCCCTCGTGGGACAACCTGATCACCTTGTAACCTCCCCAGTGCTTAGAACAGGGCTTTGCGCATAGTAAGCGCTTAATAAATGCCATCATTATTATTAGTAGTAGTGGTATGGTGTAGTGGCTAGAGCCCAGGCCTGTCATTCATTCATTCAATTGTATTCATTCATTCAATCATTATTATTAGTAGTAGTATGGTCATTATTATTAGTAGTAGTATGGTGTAGTGGTTAGAACAGTGGTTTGCACATAGTAAGCACTTAATAAATGCCATTATATATATAGTGGCTAGAGCCCAGGCCTGTCATTCATTCATTCAATTGTATTCATTCATTCAATCGTATTTATTGAGCACTTACTGTGTGCAGAGCACTGTACTAAGCGCTTGGGAAGTACAAGCTGGCAACATATTGAGACGGTCCCTACCCAACAGCGGGCTCACAGGCTAGACGAGCGGGCTCACAGTCTAGAAGAAGAGTCAGAAAGTCATGGGTTCTAATCCCCTCCACTTGTCTGCTGTGTGGTCTCGGGCAAGTCACTTCACTTCCCTGGGCCTCAGTGACCTCACCTGCAAAATGGGGATTAAGACTGTGAGCCCCACGTGGGAGAGGAACTGTGTCTAACCTGGTTTGCTTGGATCCACCCTAGTGCTTGGTACAATGAGCGTTTAACAAATGCCACAATTATCATCATCATCATCATCAATCGTATTTATTGAGTGCTTACTACGTGCAGAGCACTGTACTAAGCGCTTGGGAAGTACAAATTGGCAACATATAGAGACAGTCCCTACCCAACAGTGGGCTCACAGTCTAAAAGGGGGAGACAGAGAACAAAACCAAACATACCAACAAAATAAAATAAATAGAATAGATATGTACAAATAAAATAAATAAATAGAGTAATAAATCTGTACAAACATACATACATATATACAGGTGCTGTGGGGAAGGGAAGGAGGTAAGATGGGGGGGATGGAGAGGGGGATGAGGGGGAGAGGAAGGAAGGGGCTCAGTCTGGGAAGGCCTCCTGGAGGAGGTGAGCTCTCAGCAGGGCCTTGAAGGGAGGAAGAGAGCGAGCTTGGCGGATGGGCAGAGGGACTGGGGGCATTCCGGGCCCGGGGGAGGACGTGGGCCGGGGGTCGATGGCGGGACAGGCGAGGGCGAGGTACGGTGAGGAGATCAGCGGTGGAGGAGCGGAGGTTATTAAGGTGAGAGAGAGCACACTTATGTGGATCCTAGGGACACAACCCCCTCTCAGGGGGTTTCCAGTTTCCAGAAACTGGAGAGTTTCCAGTCCTCTCCCAATCACAACTGTGGGAGGGAGAGTGAAGCCGAGCCCTGTCCAAGCCATTCCTAGCTTAGACAGTGGCTGGTGAGTGGAAGGCCATCTGCTACAAGTCAAAACTCAAGTCAAGTCCCTACTGAGAGCTCACCTCCTCCAGGAGGCCTTCCCAGACTGAGCCCCCTCCTTCCCCTCCTCTCCATCCGCCCCCCGCCTTACCTCCTTCCCTTCCCCACAGCACCTGTATATATGTATATATGTTTGTACATATTTATTACTCTATTTATTTTACTTGTACATATCTATTCTATTTATTTTATTTTGTTAGTATGTTTGGTTTTGTTCTCTGTCTCCCCCTTTTAGACTGTGAGCCCACAGTTGGGCAGGAACTGTCTCTATATGTTGCCAATTTGTACTTCCCAAGCGCTTAGTACAGTGCTCTGCACACAGTAAGCGCTCAATAAATATGATGATGATGATGATTTATTACTCTATTTTACTTGTACACTTTTATTCTATTTTATTTTGTTAATATGTTATGTTTTGTTGTCTGTCTCCCCCTTCTAGACTGTGAGCCCACTGTTGGGTAGGGACTGTCTCTAGATGTTGCCAACCTGGACTTCCCAAGCGCTTAGTACAGTGCTCTGCACACAGTAAGCACTCAATAAATACGATCGATTGAATGAATGAATGAATGAAAACTCACCTGTGCTGGGCAGCAGCAGCAGCAGGGGAGAGAGTCGAAGGCGGAGACTCAACTGTGCTCGGTGGCTAAGTGGAAAGAGCCCGGGCTTTGGGGTCGGAGGTTATGGGTTCAAATCCCGACTTCGCCACTTGTCAGCTGTGTGACTTTGGGCAAGTCACTTCACTTCTCTGGGCCTCAGTTCCCTCATCTGTAACATGGGGGTGAAGACTGTGAGCCCCACGTGGGACAACCTGATCACCTCGGAACCTCCCCAGTGCTTAGACCAGTGCTTTGCACATAGTAGGCGCTTCATAAATGCCATTATTATAAGGAAGCGATGCCAAACCACTTCTGCATTTTTCCCAAGAAAGCATTATGGAAACCACTACCGGAAGGATTGCAGACGGAGGTGGGGCGCTCCATGCTGTCGCTATGGATCGGAGACGGCTCGACGGCCTAAGACAAGGGACGCAACCCCCCTGTTCCTCCTCTTCTCCTGCGTCTCTGGCCCCCCGTGGGTTGCCGGCCAGTTGCGAGCACGGCAGAGTGTGAGCCCGCTGTTGGCTAGGGACCGCCAACTTGTACTTCCCAAGCGCTTAGTACAGTGCTCTGCATCATCATCATCATCATCGTCAATCGTATTTATTGAGCGCTTACTGTGTGCAGAGCACTGGACTAAGCGCTTGGGAAGTACAAATTCCAACAGACAGGTTGGAGAAGCAGCGTGGCTCAGTGGAAAGAGCCCGGGCTTTGGAGTCAGAGGTCATGGGTTCAAATCCCAGCTCCGCCAATTGTCAGCTGGGTGACTTTGGGCAAGTCACTTCACTTCTCTGGGCCTCAGTTACCTCATCTGTAAAATGGGGGTGAAGACTGTGAGCCCCCCGTGGGACAACCTGATCACCTTGTAACCTCCCCAGCGCTTAGAACAGTGCTTGGCACATAGTAAGCGCTGAATAAATGCCATTATCATCATCATTACAAATTGGCAACATATAGAGACAGTCCCTACCCAACAGTGGGCTCACAGTCTAAAAGGGGGAGACAAAACCAAACATACTCACAAAATAAAATAAATAGAATAGATATGTACAAGCAAAATAAATAAATAGAGTAATAAATATGTACAAACATATATACATATATACAGGTGCTGTGGGGAAGGGAAGGAGGTAAGATGGGGGGATGGAGAGGGAGAGGAGGGGGAGAGGAAGGAAGGGGCTCAGTCTGGGAAGGCCTCCTGGAGGAGGTGAATCTAGCTTTATTTCTATGACTTGACACCATATTTACTATTCTATTTATTTTGTTAATGATGTGCATCCAGCTTTACTTCTATTTATTCTGATGATTGACACCTGTCCACATGTTTTGTTTTGCTGTCTGTCTCCCGCTTCTAGACTGGGAGCCCGTTGTTGGGTAGGGACCGTCTGTACATGTTGCCAACTTGTACTTCCCAGGCGCTTCGTACAGTGCTCTGCACACAGTAAGCGCTCAATAAATACGATTGAATGAGTGAATGAAGTTTGGCGAGCTCTGGCCCCACTCGTCGTATGGAGTGGGCAGGGACCCTGACCACACCGGTGGATCTCGCCCGCCTCGCTGGCCGTGGGCCGTCGGAGAGGCACGAGAAACTGCGAGTAGAGCCAACGCTCCTTTCAAACTCTTAACTGTCAGATCCTTAATCAATCAATCAATCAATCAATCGTATTTATTGAGTGCTTACTGTGTGCAGAGCACTGTACTAAGCGCTTGGGAAGTCCAAGTTGGCAACATATAGAGATGGTCCCTACCCAATAGTGGGCTCACAGTCTAGGGAACGTATTCAATTGTATTTATTGAGTGCTTACTGTGTGCAGAGCACTGTACTAAGCACTTGGGAAGTACAAGAGAAGCAGCGTGGCTCAGCGGAAAGAGCCCGGGCTTTGGAGTCAGAGGTCATGGGTTCGAATCCCGGCTCCGCCACTTGTCAGCTGTGTGACTTTGGTCAAGCCACTTCACTTCTCTGGGCCTCAGTTACCTCATCTGTCAAATGGGGATTAAAGACGGTGAGCCCACCCGTGGGACAACCTGATCACCTTGTAACCTCTCCAGTGCTTAGAACAGTGCTTTGCACATAGTAAGTGCTTAATAAATACGATTGATGTAACCTCCCCAGCGCTTAGAACAGTGCTTTGCACATAGTAAGCGCTTAATAAATGCTATTATTATTATTATTATTACAAGTTCGCACATATAGAGACGGTCCCTACCCAACAACGGGCTCACAGTCTAGAAGGGGGAAGACAGTCTAGAAAGGCTGTCAGATTGTACTCCCCCATTCAATCGATCGTATCTATTGAGCGCTTCCCATGTGCAGAGTGCTGGACTAATCAATCAATCGTATTTATTGAGCGCTTACTGTGTGCAGAGCACTGTACTAAGCGCTTGGGAAGTACAAGTTGGCAACATATAGAGACAGTCCCTACCCAACAGTGGGCTCACAGTCTAAAAGACTAAGTGCTTGGGAGAGCACGATACAACAGAATTAGCCAACGCGTTCCCTTCCCGCAACGAACATGCAGTCTAGAGTTGAACCTACAAGTGTTTTATACAGTGCTCTGCACTCAGTAAATACTCAATAAATACCACCGATCGATTGATGGATTTCAAAACAGAAAAGACACGGATGAGGAGAGACGGAGTCTCCACTGGTGCTGTCTTGGGGCCCCTCTCCGTGCAGGGAAGACAACCTTTCCATCCCAACTCCCAAAGCCCCATGTCAGGAAGGATCCGGCCCTGACTGGATCCTCAAGCGCTTAGTACAGTGCTCTGCACACAGTAAGCGCTCAATAAATATGATTGATTGATTGATTGATTGACTGGGAAGTTTTCCGAAGCCGGCTGAGGTCCCCGCTCTGGGTTTGTCAAAAGCACAGCCGGCGCGGGTTGCAGGGTGGGAAACGTGGGGATTAATGTTAATAATGTATTTGTACTTGTCAATAATAATAATAATAATGGTGGTATTTGTTAAGTGCTTACTATGTGCCAAGCACCGTTCTAAGCGCTGGGGTAGATACAAGGTCATCAGGTTGTCCCACGTGGGGCTCACGGTCTTCATCCCCATTTTCCAGATGAGGTCACTGAGGCCCAGAGAAGTGGAGTGACTTGCCGAAGTCACAGAGCTT
This sequence comes from Tachyglossus aculeatus, assembly GCF_015852505.1. NCBI lineage: Eukaryota > Metazoa > Chordata > Mammalia > Monotremata > Tachyglossidae > Tachyglossus > Tachyglossus aculeatus. The sequence continues at coordinate 2,715,794 of NC_052069.1, read as the reverse complement.
ATAAGTGGCAGAGCCGCGATTAGAACCCACGACCTAGATTTGTGAGCCCACTGTTGGGTAGGGACCGTCTGTATATGTTCATTCATTCATTCAATCGTATTTGTTGAGCGCTTACTCTGTGCAGAGCACTGTACTAAGCACTAGGGAAGTACAAGTTTGCAACAGATAGAGACGGTCCCTACCAACCAGCAGGCTCACAGTCTAGAAGGGGGAGACAGAAAACAAAACAAAATATATAAACCAAATAAAATAAATAGAATAAATATGCACAAGTAAAATAAATTCATTCATTCATTCAATCGTATTTATTGAGTGCACACTGTGTGCAGAGCACTGTTGGGTAGGGACCGTCTCTATATGTTCACTCATTCATTCAATCGTATTTGTTGAGCGCTTACTCTGTGCAGAGCACTGTACTAAGCGCTTGGGAAGTACAAGTTGGCAACAGATAGAGACGGTCCCTACCCACCAGCAGGTTCACAGTCTAGAAGGATGAGACAGAGAACAAAACAAAACATATAAACCAAATAAAATAAATAGAATAAATATGTACAAGTAAAATAAATTCACTCAGTCACTCAATTGTATTTATTGAGTGCACACTGTGTGCAGAGCACTGTTGGGTAGGGACAGTCTCTATATGTTCATTCATTCATTCAATTGTATTTATTGAGTGCTTACTCTGTGCAGAGCACTGTACTAAGCGCTTGGGAAGTACAAGTTGGCAACAGATAGAGACGGTCCCTACCAACCAGCAGGCTCACAGTCTAGAAGGGGGAGACGGAGAACAAAACAAAACATATAAACCAAATAAAATAAATAGAATAAATATGCACAAGTAAAATAAATTCATTCATTCATTCAATCGTATTTATTGAGCGCACACTGTGTGCAGAGCACTGGACTAAGCGTTTGGGAAGTACAAGTTGGCAACATAGAGAGACAGTCCCTACCCACGTTGCCAACTTGTACTTCCCAAGCGCTTAGTCCAGTGCTCTGCACACAGTAAGTGCTCAATAAATATGATTGATTGATTGATTGACCTCTGACTCCGAAGACGGTGCTCTTTCCACTAAGCCACGCTGCTTCTCTAGCAGTCATTCAGTCAGCCGGACCTATTTATTGAGCGCTTACTGTGGGTGGAGCAGTGTAACAAGAGCTCGGGAGAGTACGATACAACAGTAAACAGATAAATCCCGGCTCCGCCACTTGTCAGCTGTGTGACTTTGGGCAAGTTGCTTAACTTCTCTGTGCCTCAGTTATCTCATCTGTAAAACGGGGATTAAGACTGTGAGCCCCTCGTGGGACAACCTGATCACCTTGTATCCTCCCCAGCGCTTAGAACAGTGCTTTGCATATAGTAAGCGCTTAACAAATGCCATTATTATTATTATTATTATAAATTCCCTGCCCACTACAAGTGAGCTGGGGGGTCCCTTGGGATGTTGGGATTCTCCTCCTCCCAAATGAAAGATGGCAAACACCGTTAGCCTGGGAGCCCAGGCCTGAGAGGCAGAAGGTCCTGGGTTCTAATCCCGGCTCCGCCGCTTGTCTGCTGTGTGCCTTGGGCAAGTCGCTTCACTTCTCCGGGCCTCGGTTACCTCATCTGTAAAATGGGGATTAAGACTGTGAGCCCCACGTGGGAGAGGGTCTGTGTCCAACTTGATCACCTTGTATCTACCCCAGTGCTTAAAACAGTGCTTGGCACATAGTAAGTGCTTGATTCTATTTGTTCTGACGATTTTGACACCTGTCTACATGTTTTGTTTTGTTGTCTGTCTCCCCCTTCATTCATTCATTCAATCGTATTTATTGAGCGCTTACTGTGTGCAGAGCACTGTACTAAGCGCTTGGGAAGTACAAGTTGGCAACATCTTCCTTCCTCTCCCCCTCGTCCCCCTCTCCATCCCCCCATCTTACCTCCTTCCCTTCCCCACAGCACCTGTATACATGTATATATGTTAGTACATATTTATTACTCTATTTATTTATTTATTTATTCTACTTGTACATATCTATTCTATTTATTTTATTTTGTTAGTATGTTTGGTTTTGTTCTCTGTCTCCCCCTTTTAGACTGTGAGCCCACTGTTGGGTAGGGACTATCTCTATATGTTGCCAATTTGTACTTCCCAAGGGCTTAGTACAGTGCTCTGCACATAGTAAGCGCTCAATAAATACGATTGATGATGATGATGATCTAGAGACGGTCCCTACCCAACAGCGGGCTCACAGTCTAAAAGGGGGAGACAGAGAACAAAACCAAACATATTAACAAAATAAAATAAATAGAATAAATATGTACAAATAAAATAGAGTAATAAATCCGTACAAACATATATACATATATACAGGTGCTGTGGGGAGGGGAAGGAGTAAGGTGGGGGGGATGGGGAGGGGGAGCCCCTTCTAGACTGTGAGCCCATTGTTGGGTAGGGACCGTCTCTGTTGCCGACTTGTACTTCCCAGGTGCTCAGTACAGTGCTCTGCACACAGTAAGCGCTCAATAAATACGATTGAATGAATGAATGAATGAAATACCATCATCATTATTATTATTATTATCTATCCCAATGCTTTGAACTGTGCTTGGCACATGGCAGTGCTTAAATACCATAATTATTATTATTATTTACCTCTGCGTTTATAATGTGAGCTCGTTGTGGGTGGGGAATGTGTTTAATGTTATATCGTACTCTCCCGAGTGTGTAGTACTTAGAGAAGCAGCGTGGCTCAGTGGAAAGAGCCCGGGCTTTGGAGTCAGAGGTCATGGGTTTGAATCCCGGCTCTGCCAATTGTCAGCTGTGTGACTTTGGGCAAGTCACTTCGCTTCTCCGGGCCTCAGTGACCTCATCTGTCAAATGGGGATGAAGACTGTGAGCCCCACGTGGGACAACCTGATCGCCTTGTAACCTCCCCAGCATTTAGAACAGTGTACATAATAAGCGCTTAATAAATGCCATTATATATGTGTGTGTGTGTGTGTGTGTGTGTGTGTGTGTGTGTGTGTGTGTGTGTGTGTGTGTGTATAGAGAGTACAGTGCTTTGCACACAGCAAGCGCACAAATACAATTAATAAAAATAATAATAATGACGGCAGAATTTGGCACATCGTAAGTGTTTAGCAGATACCATCATTATTATTATTATCTACCCTAGTGCTTAGAACAGTGCTTGGCACATAGTAAGCGCTTAACAAATACCATAATAACAATAATCATAACCTTCCCTTCTCCGGGATGGTTTCCAATCGTAACCTTCACTTTTCCGGGATGGCTTCCCCCAACAGACCCGGCTTCGGACTGGCTGACCGGAGCCGGCCCCGGCTGGTCAGCGGCATCCCTGGGGACCGCGTTGTAGCCAACTGACCGTCTGCGGCAATCACGAGGGTTTCAAAACGCCGCCCGGCTCGGGGGCCGGGGAAAGAAGAGCGATCCAAGTGAGACGGTGCAGAAAGGACTTCCTTTAATTGGGCGGCGCGGCCGGACACCACGAGAATCTCGGAAATACCGGGTCCGGGTACGGTTCGGGACGGGGTGAGTCGTTACCAACAATTACTTCCGTTCGCACCATCCTGAACCACTGCGCTGAAGGTTCGGCTCCGGGGGGCGGGGGACAGGGGGACGGTGGAATACACAAAATAGACATTTTAGGAAGTGTGACCCTTGGATGAGCGAATCACTTTATACCGAGGGGGTGGGAGGGGAGGCATCCGGAACCCGAGCCAAGAAGGGCCAACAAGGGGGAGAAAGTGAAAGGGGGATTAAAGGAAGGCCTGGGTGCCATTTTGGAGCTTGGTGGGGCCAAGGGGCGAAGGAACCGCCAGATCCCCCGGCCTCTACATCTTTCCACACGTCGAACAGGGGTCTTGTGCCCACCGGCTGCTTCCTGCCCCTATATCCAACGCGCTGCTCACCCCTTCCCATTTCCAAGTCCTGCCCAAGGCCTCAAGAGCCCTTGCTTTCCCCTCTCACCCCCGAAACCCTTCCAAGCAAAACGTAGGGGAAATGGCTCCGGAGAACTCCCGACCACCGGTACCTGAAGACAAACGAATTGCGCCCTATTCGGGCTCTTCACGGGGCGGACGCACAAAACGGGGTGGGAGGGAGAGCCCAGAAATGCCACCCGGACACTGGCGCGGGCTGAGAACCTAATGAACGACTGGAGGGGGCCGGGGGAGCCCAAAGGGAAAACGGAGACGGGGCGAGGAACGGCAAGGCATTCGGTCAGTGGCTTCGGTCGTCGGAGGAGACGAACGGTGTCATGCAGCAGTGGGTTTTACAATTTTACATACTTTACATGATATAGAAATCTTTTTTAAGTTAAAATTAATCTCTTTACTCGTATACTCGAATCTGAAATCCTGAGAACCACCAAGGAAAACGAAGCGCGGAGCGGCCAAGGGGGTCACCGGGTTTCCCCCCCCCCACCTCCACGGCCACTGGCGCCGTCAAGCCCATCCCGCGCAACACCGCCGGACGGTGAGGGGCCCGAGAGACGGGAAGTACATGCTGGGAGTGTTAATCATGAAGACTGGAATTTCTTTTCCTTTTCCACTTGGGAGGGGACCAGGGAGAGGTCTGGGGATAGAGATCTGTGGCGTGGAAGGCAAAGGATCAACGTTGGTCCCCGCGGATAGCGCCTTCCCTAAGGGCCTCGTTCCCCGTCCCGGATGCCGTGCTAAAAGGGGAAGGGGGAGGGGGACGAGGGGACATTTCCCCGCCGCCCGCGGCCCACACCCCCGTGGGAAACATTATTTCTGTCATCCTCAGGAGAGAGGCAGCAAAGGGCTCGGATTCTCCCGGGGGAAGCAACCACCGGCCCGCCCGGGTGAGAGGGCGGCCCCCTCGGCCCCCCGGTCGTCTCCCCTCGCCCGGCTGGCCGCCCTCAGCACGTGGCGACCTCGTGGACGTTCTGCAGGCAGGTTAACAGGCGGTGGTAAGGGCTGCCCGGGGACGCCACCACCTCAAACACCGACTGGAAGGCCCTGCGGTCCAGCTCCTCGTCTATCTGGTGCCGGTAAAAGTCCACGGCCACCAGGCAGAAAAGGTTAACGTCCACTGGGTCCGATTTTCCCATCCTGCTGATGACGTGCGGGAGGCTGGCGAGGGAGTTAAGGGCAAAGAGGAGGACCTCCGCGGCTCTGCAGCTGACCGTCGCCCTCCCTTCGGAGACCCACGCCGGGCCTCCGACCGACCCCAAGCCGACCCCCGCGGGCTTCCCGTCTGCCGCCCTCCCTCCCCCGGAGAGGAGGAAGGCGGGCGACGACTCGGATGGTTTCGGAAAGCCACACGCGGCCCCCGCGAGGCCCAGCGGCTGGCCAAGGAGGAGGAAGAGGAGAACCACGACCACCCCCACACCCTCTGGCCCCAGCCCCGGGTCCTGTGGCGATACTAGCTGGCAAGGCCGCCCACCCCGGCAAGACTCACCCGGCCCTGGCTGCCCTGCCCGGCCCGCCCGTCCACCGCCGCTTTTCCTCTGGCCGGCCCGGCCGCGCCGGGGGTCTGGGTGATGTCCCCCCCGTCGGCGCCGGGAGCAGCCGGGCTCCTCTCTGGCCGGCGTGGTTCGCCTGGCGGGGCCCGTCGCCAAAGAACGCCTTGAGCTCTGAGGGTGGGAGACGGAGGGGACGCTCCTCTCTTAAGGGCTGGAGCCAAGGCAGGGCCGACATAAAGGAATAATGAAAAGCAGCCTTAATTGAAAAAACGAACGGCCCCGAACGCCCCGACCGCCTGCGGGGGCCGCAGCCTCAGCGCTTCTCCCCACGGTCCCCCTTCGCCTGGGCAAAACCGCAGACACTCCCCTCCTGCTCCTCCCGCCACCACCGTCGCGCCCGCCCGGGCACCGAGGACGGGGGGCCTGGCCCGCCGGGGCTCCCGTCGGGCAACCGGGTCTCGGGAGCGAGCCGGACAGGGCCGGGGGGAAGGCTTTCTCCGATCCAAAAGCACCAGACCAAATTGGGGCCAGTGGCGGGGCCGAGAGAAGAAGCAGCGTGGCTCCGTGGAAAGAGCCCGGGCTTCATGTCTGCTGTGTGACCTTGGGAAAGTCACTTCACTTCTCTGGGCCTCAGTTCCCTCATCTGTCAAATGGGGATGAAGACTGCGAGCCCCCACATGGGACAACATGATTGCCCTATATCCCCCCCACAGCGCTTAGAACAGTGCTTTGCACCTAGTAAGCACTTAATAAATGCCATTATTATTATTATTATTATTAGAAGGAAGGGGACAGCCTTGGGAGTGCTAGTCATGGCTCAGTGGCAACAGCCCAGGCTTGGGAGTCAAAGGTTGTGGGTTCTAATCCTGCCCCTGCCACTTAGCCGTGTGACTTTGGACAAGTCACTTCACTTATCCGGGCCTCAGTGACCTCATCTGGAAAATGGGGATGAAGACTATGAGCCACCCGTGGGACAACCCGATTACTTTTCTAGACTGTTGTGTAGGGACCGTCTCTATATGTTGCCAACTTGTACTTCCCAAGTGCTTAGTACAGTGCTCTGCACACAGTAAGCACTCAATAAATACGACTGAATGAATGAATTACCTTGTATCTCCCCCAGTCCTTAGAACAGTGTGCGACCCACGGTAAGTGCTTAAACAAATACCATCATTAAGAGAAGCACGGTGGCTCAGTGGAAAGAGCACTGGCTTGGGAGTCAGAGGTCATGGGTTCTAATCCCAACTCCGCCACATGTCTGCTGTGTGACCGTGGGCAAGTCACTTAACTTCTCTGAGCCTCAGTTACCTCATCTATAAAATGGGGATTAAGACTGTGAACCCCACGTGGGACAACCCGATCACCTTATATCCCCCCAGCACTTAGAACAGTGCTTCGCACATAGTAAGCACTTAACAAATGCCATCATTATTACTATTATTCTCTGTGTCTCAGTGACCCCATCTGTAAAATGAGGATTAGGACTGTGAGCCCCACGTGGGACAACCTGATTAAATTGTTTCTACCCCAGTGCTTAGAATAGTGCTTGGCACAGAATAAGCGTTTAACAAATACCATACTTATTATTATTATTAGTGGACCAGGAACATTTATATTGTTCTATTGTTCTATTTCTATTGTTCTCCCGAGCAGTTAGCACAGTGCTCTCTATACATGGTAAGCGCCCAACAAATACCACTGACTGAGCAGTACCAGCTTGGCTGCCGGCCTGCTGTAGGGCATCGGATAATAATAATGATAGCATCTATTACGTGCTTACTATGTGCAAAGCACTGCTCTAAGCGCTGGAGAGCTTCCAAGGTGATCAGGCTGTCCCACAGTCTTAATCCCTGTTTTACAGATGAGGTAACTGAAGCCCAGAGAAGTGAAGTGACTTGCCCAAAGTCACACAGCTGACAGTTGGCGGAGGCGGGATTTGAACCCGTGACCTCTGACTCCAAAGCCCGGGCTCTTTCCGCTGAGCCACGCTGCTTAGTCTTCTCCGAGGCAGAGCAGGGGTTAGACGTCCAACCTCCTGCTCCCTGCACCCTTCAGGTGCTGGGGTCCGGGGCATGGCCAATGACCGCCCCACCCCTCCTGGTTTCCACGTCATCATCATCAATCGTATTTATTGAGCGCTTACTGTGAGCAGAGCACTGTACTAAACGCTTGGAAAGTACAAATTGGCATCATATAGAGACAGTCCCTACCCAACAGTGGGCTCACAGTCTAAAAGAGTGGGCTCGCCCAAGGCGGGTCCTTCCCTCTCACCCCCAAACCCCCTCCAAGCACGAGGCAGCGGGTCACTCTTTTAACCCCTCTGCGTCCTCAACTGAAGCAGTGTGGCTCAGTGGAAACAGCCCGGGCTTGGGAGTCAGAGGTCATGGGTTCGAATCCTGGCTCCGCCACATGTCTGCTGTGCGACCATGGGCAAGTCACTTAATAATAATGGCATTTATTAAGCGCTTACCATGTGCCAAGCACTGTTCTAAGCGCTGGGGAGGTTACAAGGTGATCAGGTTGGCCCACGGGGGGCTCACAGCCTTCATCCCCATTTTACGGATTCATTCGTTCAATCAATCGTATTTATTGAGCGCTTGCTGTGTGCAGAGCACTGTACTAAGCACTTGGGAAGTTCAATTGCATTTATTGAGCGCTTCTTACTGTGTGCAGAGCACTGTATTAAGCGCTTGGGAAGTACAAGCTGGCAACATATAGAGACGGTCCCTACCCAACAGTGGGCAGATGAGGTAACGGGCACAGAGAAGTGAAGTGACTTGCCCAAAGTCACACAGCTGATCATTGGCAGAGCCGGGATTTGAACCCCTGACCTCTGACTCCAAAGCCCGGGCTCTTTCCACTGAGCCACGCTGCTTCTCTAACTTCTGCTTCACTTAACTTCTCTGAGCCTCAGTTACCTCATCTGTAAAATGGGGATTGACTGTGAGCCCCACGTGGGACAACCTGATCACCCTGTATCCCCCCCAGCGCTTAGAACAGTGCTTGGCACATAGTAAGCACTTAACAAATGCCATTATTATTATTATTATTATTATTATTAAAACAGGGATGAGAGACTCGCTCTGCCTTCCTCACAGCCTGGGAGCCCAGCAGGCAGTATCTATCACAGTGCTTGGCGCATCAAGAAGTAGTGTGGCCTAATGGCCATACTTGTACATATTTATTCTATTTATTTTATTGTTAATATGTTTTGTTTTGTTCTCGGTCTCCCCCTTCTAGACTGTGAGCCCACTGTTGGGAAGGGACCGTCTCTAGATGTTGCCAAATTGTACTTCCCAAGCGCTTAGTACAGTGCTCTGCACACAGTAAGCGCTCAATAAATACGACTGAATGAATGAATGAATGAATAATGGCTAGAGCCTGGGCCTCGGAGTCAGAAGGACCTGGGCTAGTCTCGGCGGAGGCTTGTTGGCTGTGTGACTTTGGGCAATCAATCAATCAATCAATCATATTTATTGAGCGCTTACTGTGTGCAGAGCACTGCACTAAGCGCTTGGGAAGTACAAGTTGGCAACATATAGAGACAGTCCCTACCCAACAGTGGGCTCAAGTCACTTCACTTCTGGAGAAGCAGCGTGGCTCAGTGGAAAGAGCCTGGGCTTGGTCATGGGTTCAAATCCCGGCTCTGCCAGCTGTCAGCTGTGTCACTCTGGGCAAGTCACTTTACTTCTCTGTGCCTCAGTTCCCTCATCTGTATAATGGGGATTAAGACTGTGAGCCCCACGTGGGACAACCTGATTACCTTGAATGCCCCCCAGAGCTTACAACAGTGCTTGGCACATAGTAAGCGCTTAAGAAATGCCATCATTATTATTATTATTATTACTGTCTGCTATGTGACCTTGGGCAAAGTCGCTTCAGTTCTCTGTGCCTCAGTTACCTCGTCTGTAAAATGGAGATTGAGACTGGGAGTCCCATGTGGGACAACCTGATTAGCTTGTATCTGCCCCAGCGCTTAGAACAGTGCCTGGCACATAGTAAGCACTTAACAAATGCCATAGTTATCATTACTACTGTAGCATGAAGCGGGAATAAGGCATGGGCTGGTGGCTGGTTTCTAGAGCTCTTGGGGGGTTTGAGGTACCGAGTCTCCGAAAGGAGCGTGGCTCAGTGGAAAGAGCCCAGGCTTTGGAGTCAGAGGTCATGGGTTCAAATCCCGGCTCCACAACTTGTCAGCAGCGTGACCTTGGGCAAGCCACTTAAGTTCTCTGGGCCTCAGTTCCCTCATCTGTAAAATGGGGATTAAGACTGTGAGCCCACATGTGGGACAACCTGATCACCTTGTAACCTCCCCAGTGCTTAGAACAGTGCTTTGTACATAGTGAGCGTTTAATAAATGCTATCATTATTGTTATTAAGAAGCAGTGTGGCTCAGGGGAAAGAGCCCGGGCTTTGGAGTCAGAGGTCAGGGGTTCAAATCCCAGCTCCACCAACTGTCAGCTGTGTGACTTTGGGCAAGTCACTTGACTTCTCTGGGCCTCAGTTACCTCATCTGTAAAATGGGGATTAAGACTGTGAGCCCCCTGTGGGACAACCTGATCACCTTGTAACCTCCCCGGTGCTTAGAACAGTGCTTTGTACATAGTAAGCGTTTAATAAATGCTATCATTATTATTATTAAGAAGCAGCGTGGCTCAGGGGAAAGAGCCCAGGCTTTGGAGTCAGAGGTCAGGGGTTCAAATCCCGGCCCCCCCAGTTGTCAGTTGTATGACTTTGGGCAAGTCACTTAACTTCTCTGTGCCTCAGTTCCCTCATCTGTAAAATGGGGATGAAGACTGTGAGCCCCCCATGGGACAACCTGATCACCTTGTAAACTCCCCAGCCCTTAGAACAGTGCTCTGCACATAGTAAGCGCTTAATAAATGCCATTATAATCATCATCAAGTCACTTGACTTCTCTGGGCCTCAGTTCCCTCATCTGTAAAATGGGGATGAAGACTGTGAGCCCCCGGTGGGACAGTCTGATCACCTTGTAATCTCCCCAGTGCTTAGAACAGTGCTCTGCACATAATAAGTGCTTAATAAATGCCATCATCATCATCAAGTCACTTGACTTCTCTGGGCCTCAGTTCCCTCATCTGTAAAATGGGGATGAAGACTGTGAGCCCCCCGTGGGACAACCTGATCACCTTGTAACCTCCACAGCCCTTAGAACAGTGCTCTGCACATAGTAAGCGCTTAATAAATGCCATTATCATCATCATCAAGTCACTTGACTTCTCTGGGCCTCAGTTCCCTCATCTGTAAAATGGGGATGAAGACTGTGAGCCCCCCATGGGACAACCTGATCACCTTGTAACCTCCCCAGCGCTTAGAACAGTGCTCTGCACATAGTAAGCACTTAATAAATGCCATCATCATTATCAAGTCACTTGACTTCTCTGGGCCTCAGTTCCCTCATCTGTAAAATGGGGATGAAGACTGTGAGCCCCCGGTGGGAGAGTCTGATCACCTTGTAATCTCCCCAGCGCTTAGAACAGTGCTCTGCACATAGTAAGTGCTTAATAAATGCCATTATCATCATCATCATCATCAAGTCACTTACTTGACTTCTCTGGGCCTCAGTTCCCTCATCTGTAAAATGGGGATTAACACTGTGAGCCCCCGGTGGGATAATCTGATCACCTGGTAACCTCCCCAGCACTTAGAACAGTGCTCTGCACATAGTAAGTGCTTAATAAATGCCATCACCATTATTAATGGTGATGCCATCACCATCATCATCATCAAGTCATTTGACTTCTCTGGGCCTCAGTTCCCTCATCTGTAAAATGGGGATGAAGACTGTGAGCCCCCAGTGGGACAATCTGATCACCTGGTAACCTCCCCCGCGCTTAGAACAGTGCTCTGCACATAGTAAGCGCTTAATCAATGCCATCATCATCATCAAGTCACTTGACTTCTCTGGGCCTCGGTTACCTTATTTGTAAAATGGGGATTAAGACTGTGAGCCCCCGGTGGAACAATCTGATCACCTGGTAACCTCCCTAGCGCTTAGAACAGTGCTCTGCACATAGTAAGTGCTTAATAAATGCCATTATTATTATTATTATTATTATTATTATCTGATCTTCCCCTGCCTGGGGGGGGTGGCTACCAGATGTCGGGGGGCCTCGGGGCGGATCAGAGGCGCTGCCCGTCCCTCTCGGACCCGGACGGAAATCCAGGCTGCGGCGGGTCTCGCCGGCCGTGCCTCGGTTGGCCCCCTGGAAGCCCCCACTGGGGGAAGGCCGAGTGAAGGATACATCGCGGACACCCACGGGCTGGTGGAAGCGCTGACGAAGAAGCAGGACAGGCTCCACATGGCCATGGCCACCGGGCTCCTCTGCGTGAAGTTGGACAGGGACAGCATCACCCAGTCCCGCACCATGGACGACTGCCCCGTCGTGTGGAGCGTCTGAAACACCTGAGGAGACACCACAACCAATCAATCAATCGTATTTATTGAGCGCTTACCGTGTGCACAGCACTGGACTAAGCGCTTGGGAAGTACAAGTTGGCAACATCTAGAGACGGTCCCTACCCAACAGTGGGCTCACAGTCTAAAAGGGGGAGACAGAGAACAAAACCAAACATACTAACAAAATAAAATAAATAGAATAGATATGTACAAGTAAAATAGAGTAATAAATAGGTACAAACATATATACATATATCATCATCATCATCATCGATCGTATTTATTGAGTGCTTACTATGTGCAGAGCACTGTACTAAGCGCTTGGGAAGTACAAGTTGGCAACATATAGAGACGGTCCCTACCCAACAGTGGGCTCACAGTCTAAAAGGGGGAGACAAGAGAACAAAACCAAACATATTAACAAAATAAAATAAACAGAATAGATATGTACAAGTAAAATAAATAGAGTAATAAATATGTACAAACATATATACATGTATCATCATCATCATCAATCGTATTTATTGAGCGCTTACTATGTGCAGAGCACTGTACTAAGCGCTTGGGAAGTACAAGTTGGCAACATACAGAGACGGTCCCTAGCCAACAGTGGGCTCACAGTCTATAAGGGGGAGACAGAGAACAAAACCGAACATACTAACAAAATAAAATAAATAGAATAGATATGTACAAGTAAAATAAATAAACAAACAAACAAATAAATAAATAAATAAATATACACAAACACAAGCACGTCGGTTTCCTCGCAGGGCAGGGGCCCCGGGACGCGGGAAACGGGGCGAGGAAGGAAGGGCGGGCAGGCCGATCGGGACGCACTGCACGGATCCCGGGAATAATAGTAATAATAATGATGATGGCATTTATTAAACACTTACTATGTGCCAAGCAGTGTTCTGAGCGCTGGGAAGATTACAAGGTGATCAGGTTGTCCCGCGGGGGGGGCTCACAATCTTCATCCCCATTTTCCAGATGAGGTCACTGAGGCCCAGAGAAGTGAAGTGACCTGCCCAAAGTCACACGGCTGACAACTGGCGGAGCCGGGATTTGAACCCATGACCTCTGGCTCCAAAGCCCGGGCTCTTTCCGCTGAGCCACGCTGCTTCCCTGTCAGCTCCTTGAGAGAAGGGTCCACGTCTCCGGAATCTACTTTACTCTCCTGACGGCTCAGTACGCTTACAACAGTGCTTTCTCCCCGCTTCTAGACTGTGAGCCCACTGTTGGGTAGGGACCGTCTCTCTATGTCGCCAACGTGGACTTCCCAAGCGCTTAGTACAGTGCTCTGCATACAGTAAGCGCTCAATAAATACGACTGATTGATTGATTGATTGCACATAGTAAGTGCTTAATAAATGCCATCATTATTTCTTTATTTACAGTGCTCTGACCGCAACAGGCGGGCCACGTGTGCCATCCTCAGTGGCAGGGAAGGGTCGGGCAGATGCCACCCCGGAGGCTGCAGGGAGGGAGACAATTGGGGGGGTGTTGTGTAGGTTGTCAGCTCCTCCCTGCTCCCGGAAGGGTCGGTCATTCCCGGACCGACGGGGATGGAGGTGGTCTTGGTGCCTGCAGTAGACTGTGAGCCCGTTGTTGGGTAGGGACCGTCTCTATACGTTGCCGACTTCCCAAGCGCTTAGTACAGTGCTCTGCACACAGTAAGCGCTCAATAAATACGACCGAATGAATGAATGAATGAACGGTCCATCTTTCCTCGGCCCGTGCTGACTTGAGGACACCCAGACGGGGGAAGGGGGCAAATTTCAGGCAGAGAGACAACGTGCTAAAAGCCCTCATGCACAGAATCAATATTCCGGGCCTGGTTTTTCCCCCAGATCATTCATTCATATTTATTGAGCGCTTACTGTGTGCAGAGCACTGTATTAGGCGCTTGGGAAGTACAAGTTGGCTACATATAGAGACGATCATTAGGACTACTGAGGGAAAGTGCAAGGCGTTGAAGGGGAAGCAGCGCGGCTCCTAATCTTCTAGACTGTGAGCCCGCTGTTGGGTAGGGACCGTCTCTATATGTTGCCAACTTGGACTTCCCAAGCGCTTAGTACAGTGCTCTGCATACAGTAAGCGCTCAATAAATAGGATTGATTGATTGATTGATGTCTGCTGTGTGACCTTGGGCAAAGCACTTCACTTCTCTGGGCCTCGGTTACCTCATCTGTAAAATGGGGATTGAGACTGCGAGCCTGGTAATGGGACCGGGATTGGGTCCATCTTAAATTGTATCCACTCCACTGCTTAGATCAGTGCTTGGCACATAGTAAAGCCGTTAGGAAGCACCACTGTTATTTATTCGTTCAATCGTATTTATTGAGCGTTTAGTGTGTGCAGAGCACTGTACTAAGCGCTTGGGAAGTATAAGTTGGCAACATATAGAGACAGTCCCTACCCAACAACAGGCTCACAGTCTAGAATTATTGCTGAAAAGCAGCACAACGTGGTAGAAAGAGCCCAGGCCTGGGAATCAGAAGGTCATGGGTTCTAATCCCAGCTCCACCACGGGTCTGCTGTGTGACATCAGGCAAGTCCTCGGTCTTTGGGCAAAGACCCACAATAAAGTGTCACTGTTTGGTTAATTTCTAAATCAAAAAAGTAAAACCGTCTCGTGATATCACGGCACAACCACAACCTCGCTGCTTAGAGAAGCAGCGTGGCTCTGTGGAAAGAGCACGGGCTTTGGTGTCGGAGGTCATGGGTTCCAATCCCGGCTCTGCCACTTGTCGGCTGTGTGACTTTGGGCAAGTCACTTCACTTCTCTGGGCCTCAGTGACCTCATATGGAAAATGGGGATGAAGACTGTGAGCCCCACGTGGGACAACCTGATCACCTTGTAACCTCCCCAGAGCTGAGAACAGTGCTTTGCACATAGTAAGCGCTTAATAAATGCCATTAAAAAAATAAAGTCACTTCACTTCTCTGGGCCTCAGTTCCCTCATCTGGAAAATGGGGATAGAGACTGCGAGCCCCATGTGGGACTCCACACAATTTGCTTGTATCCACTCCATCTCTTAGAACAGTGCCTGGAACATAGTAAGCGCTTAATAAATGCCATTAAAAAAAAAAAAGTCACTTCACTTCTCTGGGCCTCAGTTCCCTCATCTGGAAAATGGGGATAGAGACTGTGAGCCCCACGTGGGACTCCACGCAGTTTGCTTGTATCCACTCCATCTCTTAGAACAGTGCCTGGAACATAGTAAGCGCCTAACATCATCATCAATCGTATTTATTGAGCGCTTCCTATGTGCAGAGCACTGTACTAAGCGCTTGGGAAGTACAAATTGGCAACATCTAGAGACAGTCCCTACCCAACAGTGGGCTCACAGTCTAAAAGTCTAACAGATACCGTAATTATTAAGTGCAATCGTGTATTAGAGGTAATTTTGGACGGTTGTGCAGATTTTTCTTGTCAAATCAAACCACGCTTCCCTCTCCGACCTCTGCGGTGTCGTCACCCTCCCTGTCAAAGCGCTGGGAAACGGAAGTTTTGGGAGGGAAACCGGGGGGGCTCAACCAGTAGTTCTCCTGCACCGGTTGGAAGCCCAGGGAAAGCCACACACCTTGTAGAGCACCGCTGCCATGAACTGTGGGTACGGCTGTTGGTTGGACAAAAATTCCCCGATCACTTTGTTCATGACATCCTGGGGGGGGAAGAAGTCATCCAGGAACTGGGGGAGAATCCGGGCCACCACTCTGGCTTCGCAGGGATATCCTTTCCTGATCCTAAGTGGGAAAGAAGGCGACAAGTGGTCAGTTCCCGAGCTGTCCATACAATGGCTCCACGGGCCACGGGAGGACAACGGGACAGGATTTGGGGGCCGAGCGGGGCACCGAAGCGAGGATACAGGAGGAAGGTTTGGGATGTAGGAAGACGGAGGGAGGCAGAGGCCAAAGCAGAGCCCTGGCTTCATCATCATCATCATCATCAATCGCATTTATTGATTGATTTACTGATTGATTCTGGCTTGGGAGCCAGAAGGACCTGGGTTCTAATCCCGACTCTACCCTGTTGCTGTGTGACCGTGGGCATGTCACTTCACTCCTCGGGGCCTCCTTGCCCTCATCTGGAAAATGGGGATTAAGACCGTGGGCCCCATGCGGGACAGGGACTCCGTCCAACTGATTAACTTGTGTCTACCCCAAACCTGATCACCTTGTATCAATCAATCGTATTTATTGAGCGCTTACTGTGGGCAGAGCACTGGACTAAGCGCTTGGGAAGTACAAGTTGGCAACATACAGAGACAGTCCCTACCCAACAGTGGGCTCACAGTCTAAAAGGGGGAGACAGAGAACAAGACCAAACATACTAACAAAATAAAACAGAATAGATATGCACAAACAAAATAAATAAATAAATAGAGTAATAAATATGTACAAACATATATACATATATACAGGTGCTGTGGGGAAGGGAAGGAGGTAAGATGGGGGGGATGGGGAGGGGGTGTAGAGGGTGGGGAGGAGGGGAGGGAGGTGGGGTGTAGAGGGAGGGTGGGGATGTAACCTCCCCAGCGCTTAGAACAGTGCTTTGCACATAGTAAGTGCTTAATAAATGCCATTATTATTATTATTATTATTATTATTACCTTAGCACATGGAAACAGCCCAGGCTTGGGAGTCAGAGGGCATGGGTTCTAATCCCGGCTCTGCCACTTGCCGGCTTTGTGACCTGGGGCAAGCTGCTTAACTTTTCTGTACCTCAGTTACCTCACCTGTAAAATGGGGACTGTGAGCCCCACGTGGGACAAGCCTATTACCCTGTAACTACCCTGTACTACAAGCCTAGTGGCCCCCCAATTACGCACAGAGATCTCTCTTCTTTCCTTAACGAGAAACTGAAGAAGGCATTCCTTCATTCATTCAATAGCATTTATTGAGCGCTTACTGTGTGCAGAGCACTGTACTAAGCGCTTGGGAAGTCCAAGTCGGCAACATATAAGGACAGTCCCTACCCAACAACGGGCTCACAGTCTAGAAGGGGGAGACAGACGACAAAACATGTGGACAGGTGTCCAGTTGTCAGAACAAAAATGTGGGCAGGGAATGTGTCAATGCTGAGTGTAATAATAATAATAAAAATAATGGCATTTCTAGACTGTGAGCCCACTGTTGGGTAGGGACCGTCTCTGTGTGTTGCCAACTTGTACTTCCCAAGCGCTTAGTACAGTGCTCTGCACACAATAAGCGCTCAATAAATACGATTGATTGATTTATTAAGGGCTTACTATGTGCAAAGCACCGTTCAAAGCGCTAGGGAGGTCACAAGGTGATCAGGTTGTCCCTCGGGGGGGCTCCCGGTCTTAATCCCCATTTTCCAGATGAGGGAACTGAGGCCCAGAGAAGTGAAGTGACTTGCCTAAAGTCACACAGCTGACAATTGGCGGAGCTGGGATTTGAACCCATGACTTCTGAGCAGCACCTCAGCGCTAGGGTTGCCCACCTAGCAATCCCTTTGGTCAGAGAGGTTAGTTTGACGGCTTCTCCTCCTGATTCTGGCGGAGGCCCTGCTGCCGCCATTCCCCCGTGGCCTCCACTCCTACAGTTGGTGACCTTCTAGACTGTGAGCCCACTGTTGGGTAGGGACCGTCTCTATATGTTGCCAACTTGGACTCCCCAAGCGCTTAGTACAGTGCTCTGCACACAGTAAGCACTCAATAAATACGATTGAATGAATGAATGAATGAATAAATACGATTGATTGATTATTGAGAGGTCTTGGGGGAGGAGATGGGGGAGAGGGTCTGGCCAAATGTAAGTGTTGATTCACGAGGCCAGGACAAATCCCTTCAATTCCAGGATTTGTTTGCACATAAATGTGTACACAGGCTCACACGCACGTGTGTGCCATCATCAATCGTATTTATTGAGCGCTTACTGTGTGCAGAGCACTGTACTAAGTGCAATGACATTCTCGGTCTATTTCTGGCCCCCCGGAAACAGCTCTTAGGGAGTTCTGGGGCAAGAGAAGCAGCGTGGCTCGGTGGAAAGAGCCCGGGCTTTGGAGTAGGAGGTCATGGGTTCAAATCCCGGCTCCGCCACTTGTCAGCTGTGTGACCTTGGGCAAATTAAGCACTTAGTACAGTGCTCTGCACACAGTAAGCACTCAATAAATACGATTGAATGAATGAAGTCACTTCTCTGGGCCTCAGTTCCCTCAATCAATCAATCAATCAATCAATCGCATTTATTGAGCACCTACTGTATGCAGAGCACTGTACTAAGCGCTTGGGAAGTCCAAGTTGGCAACATATAGAGACAGTCCCTACCCAACAGTGGGCTCACAGTCTAAAAGGGGGAGACGGAGAACAAAACCAAACATACTCATCTGTCACATCAATCAATCAATCGTATTTATTGAGCGCTTACTGTGTGCACAGCACTGTACTAAGCGCTTGGGAAGTCCAAGTTGGCAACATCTACAGACAGTCCCTACCCAACAGTGGGCTCACAGTCTAAAAGGGGGAGATGGAGAACAAAACCAAACATACTCATCTGTCACATCAATCAATCAATCGTATTTATTGAGCGCTTACTGTGTGCAGAGCACTGTACTAAGCACTTGGGAAGTCCAAGTTGGCAACATCTAGAGACGGTCCCTATCCAACAGCGGGCTCACAGTCTAAAAGGGGGAGATGGAGAACAAAACCAAACATACTCATCTGTCAAATGGGGATTAAGACTGTGTTGCCCCATGTGGGACAACCTGATCACCTTGTAACCTCCCCAGCGTTTAGAACAGTGCTTTGCATATAGTAAGTGCTTAATAAATGCCATTATTATTGTTATTATTATTATTTTTAGAAGCGAATCCCCCAACTTCAGACTGGGGCCGGCCCGGGGACACGCAGAGGTGTAAGGCGGCTCCGACCAGCCGCCGGGACCCAGATGCCAGGCTCGTTCCCTCACTGGGTTGATGCCACCTTGGGTAGCTGTGGGGAGGGGAACCGGCACGGCCCAGAGGATAGAAACTGGATCTGGGAGTTTCGGATCCTCACCGTACCTCGTTCTCGCCCATCCCGCCGTCGACCCCCGGCCCACGTCATCCCCCGGGCCTGGAATGCCCCCAATCCCTCTGCCCATCCGCCAAGCTCGCTCTCTTCCTCCCTTCAAGGCCCTAATGAGAGCTCACCTCCTCCAGGAGGCCTTCCCACACTCAGCCCCTTCCTTCCTCTCCCCCTCGCCCCCCTCTCCATCCCCCCATCTTACCTCCTTCCCTTCCCCACAACACCTGTATACATGTATATATGTTTGTACATATTTGTTACTCGATTTATTTTACTTGTACATATCTATTCTATTTATTTTATTTTCTTAGTATGTTTGGTTTTGTTCTCCGTCTCCCCCTTTTAGACTGTGAGCCCACTGTTGGGTAGGGACTGTCTCTATATGTTGCCAACTTGTACTTTCCACGTGCTTAGTGCAGTGCTCTGCACACAGTAAGCGCTCAATAAATACGATTGATGATGATGATGACGATGGGAGTTGGAGGTCATGAGTTCTAATCCCGGCTCTGCCACGGAAAACTAGCCTCCCTTGACTGAGCCGATTTTACTATTGGTGAGGCGCTTACTCTGGGCGGAGCACTGGGGTATGTGCAGGACCATCAGATTTCACACAGTCTAGATTCATTCATTCATTCAATCGTATTTATTGAGCGCTTACTGTGTGCAGAGCACTGGACTAAGCGCTTGGGAAGGACAAGTTGGCAACATATAGAGACAGTCCCTACCCAACAGTGGGCTCACAGTCTAGATGCCCCGCGGGGGGGGGGGCGGGGGTAACCCCTACTTTCTTCAATCATTCAATCGTATTAATTGAGCGCTTACTGCATGCAGAGCACTATACTAAGCACTTGGGAAGTACAATCAATCAATCAATCAATCAATCGTATTTATTGAGCGCTTACTGTGTGCAGAGCACTGTACTAAGCACGTGGAAAGTACAAGTTGGCAACATATAGAGACAGTCCCTACCTAACAGTGGGCTCACCGTCTAAAAGGGGGGGACAGAGAACAAAACCAAACATACTAACAAAATAAAATCAATAGAATAGATATGTACAAGTAAAATAAATAAATAGAGTAATAAATATGTACAAACATATATACAGGTACAAGTTGGCAACGTTTAGAGACGGTCTCTACCCAACAACGGGCTTTACAGATGCAGAGACTGCCACATGCGGAAAGAGCCCGGGCTTATGAGCCAGAGGGCGTGGGTTCTAATCCCGCCTCTGCCACTTATCAGCTGTGTGACTTTGGGCAAGCCCCTCTGCTTCTCCGTGCCTCAGTTACCTCATCATGAGAAGCAGCGTGGCACAATGGAAAGAGCCCGGGCTTTGGAGTCAGTGGTCATGGGTTCAAATCCCAGCTCTGCTGACTGTCAGCTGGGTGACTTTAGGCAAGTCGCTTAGCTTCTCTGTGCCTCAGTTACCTCATCCGTAAAATGGGGATTAAGACTGTGAGCCCCACGTGGGACAACCTGATCGCCTTGTTTCCTCCCCATTCATTCACTCATTCAA
Source organism: Tachyglossus aculeatus (assembly GCF_015852505.1). Classification (NCBI taxonomy): domain Eukaryota; kingdom Metazoa; phylum Chordata; class Mammalia; order Monotremata; family Tachyglossidae; genus Tachyglossus; species Tachyglossus aculeatus. The sequence goes on along the minus strand of NC_052069.1, from coordinate 2,695,389 downwards.
TCGTATTTATTGAGCACTTACTGTGTGCAGAGCACTGTACTAAGCGCTTGGGAAGTCCAAGTTGGCAACATATGGAGACGGTCCCTACCCAACAACGGGCTCACAGTCTAGAAGGGGGAGACAGACAACAAAACAAAACATGTGGACGGGTGTCAAGTTGTCAGCGCTTAGAACAGTGCTTTGCACATAGTAAGCGCTTAACAAAAACCATTATTATTATTATCTGTAAAATGGGGACTAAGACTTTGAATCCCACATGGGGCAACCTGATTACCTTGTATCTAACCCAGCACGGAGAACGGCACTTGGCACATAGTAAGCGCTGAACAAACACCATCATTATTACTATTATTAAGTCGCTCAACTTCTCTGTGCCTCAGTTCCCTCATCTGTAAAATGGGGATTAAGACTGTGAGCCCCACGTGGGACAACCTGATCACCTCGTATCCTCCCCAGCGCTTAGAACAGTGCTTTGCACATAGTAAGCGCTTAACAAATGACATTATTTTTATTATCTGTAAAATGGGGACTAAGACTTTGACTCCCACATGGGGCAACCTGATTACCTTGTATCTAACCCAGCGCGGAGAACAGCACTTGGCACATAGTAAGCGCTGAACAAACACCATCATTATTACTATTATTAAGTCGCTTAACTTCTCTGTGCCTCAGTTACCTCATCCGTAAAATGGGGATTAAGACTGTGAGCCCCACGTGGGACAACCTGATCGCCTTGTATCCTCCCCAGCGCTTTGCACATAGTAAGAGCTTAACAAATACCATTATTATTATTATCTGTAAAATGGGGACTAAGACTTTGACTCCCACATGGGGCAACCTGATTATCTTGTATCTAACCCAGCGCGGAGAACGGCACTTGGCACATAGTAAGCGCTGAACAAACACCATCATTATTACTATTATTAAGTCGCTTAAGTTCTCTGTGCCTCAGTTCCCTCGTCTGTAAAATGGGGATTAAGACTGTGAGCCCCACGTGGGACAACCTGATCGCCTTGTATCCTCCCCAGCGCTTTGCACATAGTAAGCGCTTAACAAATACCATTATTATTATTATCTGTAAAATGGGGACTAAGACTTTGACTCCCACATGGGGCAACCTGATGACCTTGTATCTAACCCAGCGCGGAGAACGGCACTTGGCACATAGTAAGCGCTGAACAAATACCATCCTTATTACTATTATTAAGTCGCTTAACTTCTCTGTGCCTCAGTTCCCTCATTTGTATCCATCATTACCATTACCTCGTCTGTATCCATCATTACCAAGAAATACCATCATTATTATTATTATTAGTTGGAAGCGGTTGCACGACTTGCTGCCTTGGGGGTCGGATCCGGGCCTCGGCGACCTACCTGTCGAAGAGGATGGACACCCGCTCCATGGCGACAATCACGGACTCGCTGTCGGGGGCCGAGGCGTTGGCTTCCGTCGTCCTTCCCGGGCTCATTTTCTCCTTTCCTGAAAGACGGAACGGGATTTGGGGAAGGGTCACTTGGGAGACGCGGACCGGAGCCCGCCCGGCCCCGCGGGATCCGCTACAGGGCTTCGGGGGACGGGGATGGAATCCTTCCCGACAGCTCCGTTTCAGATCCTGAATTCAGGAGACCCGCTCGCTTTATTTGGTGATGGCAGGAACGCAAGGGTGCTTGGTGGGGTGGTCAATCTTCAGCGCTTAGAACAGTGCTTTGCACATAGTAAGCGCTTAATAAATGCCATCATTATTATTATTCTAGACTGGTAGCCCACTGTTGGGTAGGGACTGTCTCTCTATGTTGCCAACTTGCACTTCCCAAGTGCTTAGTACAGTGCTCTGTGCTCAATAAATACGATTGATTGACTGATTATTATTATCTTGCTCCCCACACTGCTCGCCCCACTGGGGAAGCAGCGTGGCTCAGTGGAAAGAGCCCGGGCTTTGGAGTCAGAGGCCGTGGGTTCACATCCCAGGTCCGCCGATTGTCAGCTGTGTGACTTTGGGCAAGTCACTTCACTTCTCTGGACCTCAGTGACCTCATCTGGAAAATGGGGATTAAGACTGTGAGCCCCCATGGGACAACCCGATCACCTTATAACCTCCTCAGCGCTTAGAACAGTGCTTTGCACATAGTAAGCGCTTAACAAATACCATTATTGTTATTCTCTGTGCCTCAGTGACCTCATCTGTAAAATGGGGATTAAGACTGTGAGCCCCCATGGGACAACCCAATCACCTTATAACCTCCTCAGTGCTTAGAACAGTGCTTTGCACATAGTAAGCGCTTGAAAAATACGATTATTATTCTTATTCTTATTCTCTGTGCCTCAGTGACCTCATCTGTCAAATGGGGATTAAGACTGTGAGCCCCCCATGGGACAACCTGATCACCTCATAACCTCCTCAGTGCTTAGAACAGTGCTTTGCACATAGTAAGCGCTTGACAAATACCATCATTATTATTATTATTATTATTATTATTCTCTGTGCCTCAGTGACCTCATCTGTAAAATGGGGATTAAGACTGTGAGCCCCCCATGGGACAAGCCGATCACCTTACAACCTATTCAGCGCTTAGAACAGTGCTTTGCACATAATAAGCGCTTAATAAATGCCATCATTATGATTATTATTTCTGGCCCTCTGATATGCTTAAAAGTGGGTTTTCCCAGCCCTCTCCCACCCCTCCCTACTGGGAATTCCCAGGGCTGGCAGTCCGGCAGCGAGCGGCTGGCAGGAAAGACCGGAGAGCCCGTCTCTGGCCAACAGGGTTGAGGCGAAAGCCTGGCCGCAGTCATCATCAATCGTATTTATTGAGCGCTTACTGTGCGCAGAGCACTGTACTAAGTGCTTGGGAAGTACAAGTTGGCAACAATCCATCAGTGGCTATCTACTGAGTGCTCCGCTGTGTGCTTGGGAAAACGCGATATGATCCAGTTGGTGGATCCGACCCCTGCCCGCAGGAGGTCACAGTCTAGTTGGGCAAATGAACCTTTAAACTTTGAGAAGCAGCATGGCGTAGCAGATGGAGCCTGGGCCTGGGACTTGGAAGGTCACGGGTTTTAAACCCAACATGTCTGCTGTGCAACCATGGGCAAGTCACTTCACTTCTCTGGGCCTCAGTTCCCTCATCTGAAAATGGGGATTGAGACTGTGAGCCCCACGTGGGACAGGGATTGGGGCCAACTCCATTTGCCTGTATCCACCCCAATAATAATAACAACAACTATGGTACTTGTTAAGCGCTTCTTATGTGCCAGGCACTGTACTAAGCACTCGCGTGGATACAAGCAGATTGGGTTGGACGCAGTCCCTTTCCCATGTAATAATAATAATAATGATAATGGCATTTACTAAGCGCTTACTATGTGCAAGGCACTGTTGGGTAGGGACTGTCTCTATATGTTGCCAACTTGTACTTCCCAAGCGCTTAGTACAGTGCTCTGCACACAGTAAGCGCTCAATAAATACGATTGACTGATTGATTCTAAGTGCTGGGGAGGTTACAAGGTGATCAGGTTGTCCCACGTGGTGCTCACATTCTTAATCCCCATTTTCCAGATGAGGCCCAGCGAAGTGAAGTGACTTGCCCAAAGTCACACAGCTGACAACTGGCGGAGCCGGGATTTGAACCCATGACCTCTGACTCTAAAGCCCGGGTTCTTTCCACTGAGCCACGCTGCTTCTCTGTGGGGTTCACTGCCTTATTCCCTGCTTTACAGATGAGGTAACTGAGGCCCAGAGAAGTCAAGTGACTTGCCCATGGTCACACAGCAGATAAGAGGCAGGGCCAGGATGAGAACACTTAGGGAAGCTGCGTGGCCCAGTGGAAAGAGCCCGGGCTTTGGAGTCAGAGGTCACGGGTTCCAGTCCCGGCTCTGCCAATCGTCAGCTGGGTGACTTTGGGCAAGTCACTTCACTTCTCTGGGCCTCAGTTCCCTCATCTGTAAAATGGGGATGAAGACTGTGAGCCCCCCGTGGGACAACCTGATCACCTTGTAACGTTCTCAGTGCTTAGAACAGTGCTTTGCACACAGTCTCCATCCCCATTTGACAGATGAGGGAACTGAGGCCCAGAGAAGTGAAGTGACTTGCCCAAAGTCACACAGCTGACAATTGGCCGAGCCGGCATTTGAACCCATGACCTCTGACTCCAAAGCCCATAGTCTTTCCCCTGACCCACGCTGGTAACTGAGGCCCAGAGAAGTGAAGTGACTTGCCCAAAGTCACACAGCGGACAATTGGCGGAGCCCCCTCCTTCCTCTCCCCCTCCTCCCCCGTCCATCCCCCCCACCTCTCCTCTTTCCCTTCCCCACAGCACCTGTAAATATATATATATATATGTATATATATATATATATATATATATATATATATATGTTTGTACGGACTTATTACTCTATTCATTTATTTATTTTACTTGTACATATCAATCAATCAATCGCATTTATTGAGCGCTTACTGTGTGCAGAGCACTGTACTGAGCGCTTGGGAAGTACATCTATCCTATTTGATTTTGCTTATATTTTTTGTTTTGTTCTCTGTCTCCCCCTTCTAGACTGTGAGCCCACTGTCAGGTAGGGACCGTCTCTATACGTCTCTAACTTGGACTTCCCAAGCGCTTAGTACAGTGCTCTGCACACAGTAAGCGCTCAATAAATATGACTGATTGATTGATAATGGGCAGAGCCGGGATTTGACCCCACGAACTCTGACTCCAAAGCCCAGGCTTTTTCCACTGAGCCACGCTGCTTCTCCTTGCCATTATCGCAATATGCAATATGCCATATTGCAATGATGATGATGGCATTTGTTAAGCGCTTACTATGTGCACAGCACTGTTCTAAGCGCTGGGGGGGTGGATACAAGGTGATCAAGTTGTCCCACCTGGGGCTTACGGTCTTCATCCCCATTTTCCAGATGAGTGAACTGAGGCCCAGAGAAGTGAAGTGACTTGCCCAAAGTCACACAGCTGACAAGTGGTAGAGCCGGGATTTGAACCCACGACCTCTGATTCCCTAGCCGGGGCTCTTTCCATTGAGCCACGCTGCTTCTCATAAATGCCATCATTATTATTATTATGACGGACTCCGGGCACTGGCCGGGCCTGGGTCGGACGTGGAATCGGGGCGAGGGGCGTCAACCGAACCCCCTCGGCCTCAGGAGCCCCCCACCCAATCAATCAATCAATCAATCACATTTATTGAGCGCTTACTGTGTGCAGAGCACTGTACTAAGCGCTTGGGAAGTACAAGTTGGCAACATCTAGAGACAGTCCCTACCCAACAGTGGGCTCACAGTTTACAAGGGGGAGACAGAGAACAAAACCAAACATACTAAGAGAAGCAGCGTGGCTCAGCGGGAATCAATCAATCAGTCAATCGTATTTATTGAGCGCTTACTGTGTGCAGAGCACTGTACTAAGCGCTTGGAAGATACAAGTTGGCAACATACAGAGACAGCCCCTACGCAACAGTGGGCTCAGTCTAAAAGTGGGAGACAGAGAACAAAACCAAACATACTAAGAGAAGCAGCGTGGTTCAGTGAGAATCAATCAATCAATCAGTCGTATTTATTGAGTGCTTACTGTGTGCAGAGCACTGTACTAAGCGCTTGGGAGATACAAGTTGGCAACATCTAGAGACGGTCCTTACCCAACAGTGGGCTCACAGTCTAAAAGGGGGAGGCAGAGAACAAAACTAAACATACTAAGAGAAGCAGCGTGGCTCAGTGGGAATCAATCAATCAATCAATCGTATTTATTGAGCGCTTACTGTGTGCAGAGCACTGTACTAAGCGCTTGGGAAGCACAAGTTGGCAACATATAGAGACAGCCCCTACCCAACAGTGGGCTCACAGTCTAAAAGGGGGAGACAGACAACAAAACCAGACATAGTAAGAGAAGCAGCGTGGCTCAGCGGGAATCAATCAATCAATCAATTGTATTTATTGAGCGCTTACTGTGTGCAGAGCACTGCACTAAGCACTTGGGAAGTCCAAGTTGGCAACATATAGAGACAGCCCCTACCCGACAGCTGGCTCACAGTCTAGAAGGGGGAGACAGACAACAAAACCAAACACACTAAGAGAAGCAGCGTGGCTCAGGGGAAAGAGCCTGGGCTTTGGAGTCAGAGGTCGTGGGTTCAAATCCCGGCTCGGCCAACTGTCAGCCGTGTGACTTTGGGCAAGTCACTTCACTTCTCTGGGCCTCAGTTCCCTCATCTGGAAAACGGGGATGGAGACTGTGAGCCCCCCCGTGGGACAACCCGATGACCTTGTAACCTCCCCAGCGCTAAGACCAGTGCTTTGCACATAGTAAGCGTTTCATAAATATTATTATTATTATTATTAAGGAGACACTCGCCTGTGTACATGCAGGTCAGCATGAAGCCCAGGGCGGCCATGGCTCGGTGGGGGCTGTGGACGTTGACGCGGTCGACGCTCAGCTTGACCAGGGCCTCGGCGTCCAGGCGCGAGAGCTGCTCCGACAGGAGGAGTCTCTCCAGTCCCCTCAGGATGCAGTGGTACGTCATGGACGGGGTGGACTCGTCGCTGCCGGACACCATCACCCCACACAGCTGAAATAATAATAATAATAATAATAATAATAATAATAATAATAGGCATTTGTTAAGCGCCTACTATGTGCGAGGATACAGGGTGATCAGGTTGTCCCACGTGGGGCTCCCAGTCTTCATCCCCATTTTGCAGATGAGGGAACTGAGGCCCAGAGAAGTGAAGTGACATGCCCCAGATCACACATGTGGCGGAGTCGGGATTCGAACCCACGACCTCTGACTCCAAAGCCCGGGCTCTTTCCACCGAGCCACGCTGCCTCTCTCAAACCGCCACGGGACGGAGCGCAGAGCCCGGCGGGGAGGAAGGAAGGGCCGACGGAAGGGGGGGAGAAGGGAGCTGTCGTCCGGGCGTCGCAGCAGCTCGGTGGACTGGGGTTCCCAAGCGCTCAGTCCAGTGCTCTGCACACAGTCAGCGCTCAATAAATGCCAACTTGTACTTCCCAAGCGCTCAGTCCAGTGCTCTGCACACAGTAAGCGCTCAATAAATGCCAACTTGTACTTCCCAAGCGCTCAGTCCAGTGCTCTGCACAAAGTAAGCGCTCAATAAATGCCAACTTGTACTTCCCAAGCACTTAGTCCAGTGCTCTGCACACAGTAAGCGCTCAATAAATGCCAACGTGTACTTCCCAAGCGCTTAGTCCAGTGCTCTGCACACAGTAAGCGCTCAATAGATGCCAACTTGTACTTCCCAATCAATCAATCAATCGTATTTATTGAGCGCTTACTGTGTGCAGAGCACTGGACTAAGCACTTGGGAAGTACAAGTTGGCAACATATAGAGACAGTCCCTACCCAACAGTGGGCTCACAGTCTAAAAGGGGGAGACAGAGAACAAAACCAAGCACTTAGTACAGTGCTCTGCACACAGTAAGCGCTCAATAAAGACGACTGAATGAATGAATACGATTGAATGAATGAATGAATGCGAGCTCACCTCCTCCCGGAGGCCTTCCCAGACGGAACCCCCTCCTTCCGCTCCCCCTCCCCACCCCCCACCTTACCTCCTTCCCCTCCCTACAGCACCTGTATATATGTTTGTATAGATTTATTACTATATTTATTTTACTTATAAATATTTATTCCATTTATTTTATTAATATGTTCTGTTGCTTGTCTCCCCCTCCTAGACTGTGAGCCCGCTGTTGGGTGGGGAAGGTCTCTATATTTTGCCAACTTGGACTTCCCAAGCGCTTAGTCCAGTGCTCTGCACACAGTAAGCGCTCAATAAATACAATTGAATGAATGAATGAATGAATGAGAGCTCACCTCCTCCAGGAGGCCTTCCCAGACTGAGCCCCCTCCTTCCTCTCCCCCTCCCCATCCCCCCGCCTTATCTCCTTCACCTCCCTACAGCACCTGCATATATGTTTGTACGGATTTATTACTCTATGTATTTTACTTATACATATTTATTCCAATTATTTTATTTTCTTAAGATGTTTTGTTCTCTGTCTCCCCCTTCTAGACTGTGAGCCTGCTGTTGGGTGGGGACCATCTCTATATGTTGCCAACTTGTACTTCCCAGGCGCTTAGTACAGTGCTCTGCACACAGTAAGCGCTCAATAAATATGATTGAATGAATGAATGCGAGCTCACCTCCTCCAGGAGGCCTTCCCAGACTGAGCGCCCTCCTTCCTCTCCCCCTCCCCATCCCCCCGCCTTATCTCCTTCGCCTCCCTACAGCACCTGTATATATGTTTGTATGGATTTATTACTCTATGTATTTTACTTATACACACTTATTCCAATTATTTTATTTTGTTAAGATGTTTTGTTGCTTGTCTCCCCCTCCTAGACTGTGAGCCCGCTGTTGGGTGGGGACCATCTCTACATGTTGCCAACTTGGACTTCCCAAGCGCTTAGTATAGTGCTCTGCACACAGTAAGAGCTCAATAAATATGATGAATGAATGAATGAACGAATGAGAGCTCACCTCCTTCAGGAGGCCTTCCCAGACTGAGCCCCCTCCTTCCTCTCCCCCTCCCCATCCCCCCGCCTTATCTCCTTCGCCTCCCTACAGCACCTGCATATATGTTTGTACGGATTTATTACTCTATGTATTTTCCTTATACATATTTATTCCAATTATTTTATTTTGTTAAGATGTTTTGTTCTCTGTCTCCCCCTTCTAGACTGTGAGCCCGCTGTTGGGTAGGGACCGTCTCTACATGTTGCCAACTTGGACTTCCCAAGCGCTTAGTCCAGTGCTCTGCACACGGTGAGCGCTCAATAAATACGACTGAATGCAAGAATGAATAATAATTATGGCATCTGTTAAGTTCTTACTATGTGCCACTGTTCTAAGCGCGGGGGTGGGGGGGATATTCTATTTACTATTCTATTTATTTTGTTACTGATGGGCATCTAGCTTTACTTCTCTTTATTTTGCTGACTTGACACCTGTCCACATGTTTTGTTTTGTTGTCTGTCTCCCCCTTCTAGACTGTGAGCCCGCTGTCGGGTAGGGACCGTCTCTAGATGTTGCCAACTTGCACTTCCCAAGCGCTTAGTACAGTGCTCTGCACAGAGTAAGCGCTCAATAAATACGATTGAATGAATGAACGAAAGGGGCGGCGGGAAGATCTGGGGGTGGCCCCTGAGCCTGGCTCCGGCCATCCGGCAGAACGCGGCATTCTCCCCCTTTTAGACTGTGAGCCCACTGTTGGGTAGGGACTGTCTCTGTATGTTGCCAATTTGTACTTCCCAAGCGCTTAGTACAGTGCTCTGCACATAGTAAGTGCTCAATAAATACGATTGATTGATTGACTGATTCCTGGAGGAGCTGTTGGCTCCGGGTGGAGACCTGTGCCATCATCAGAACAGTGCTTTGCACCACAGCACCTGTATATATGTATATATGTTTGTACATATTTATTACTCTATTTATTTATTTTACTTGTACATATCTATTCTATTTATTTTATTTTGTTAGTATGTTTGGTTTTGTTCTCTGTCTCCCCCTTCTAGCCTGTGAGCCCGCTGTTGGGTAGGGACCATCTCCATATGTTGCCAACTTGGACTTCCCAAGCGCTTAGTACAGTGCTCTGCACACAGTAAGCACTCAATAAATACGACTGATTGATTGATGGATTATTTTTATTTTTATTTTTTTAGACTGTGAGCCCACTGTTTTTAGACTGTGAGCCCACTGTTGGGTAGGGACTGTCGCTATATGTTGCCAATTTGTACTTCCCAAGCGCTTAGTACAGTGCTCTGCACACAGTAAGCGCTCAATAAATACGATTGATTGATTGATGGATTGATTATCAGGAAGAAGCTATTTTGAGAGAGACTCTCTCTATACTGTAAGCTCCAGGTGGGCAGGCAGTGCGGCGTAGTAGATAAAGCCCGGGCTTGGGGGTCAAAAGGACCTGGGTTCTAATCCTGACTCTGCCACTTGTCTGCTGTGTGACGTTGGGCAAGTCACTTCACTTCTCGGTGCCTCAGTTACCTCATCAGTAAAATGGGGATTTAGACTGTGAGTCCTATGTGGGATGAGGACTTAGAGGAGACCTTCCCAGACTGAGCCCCCTCCTTCCATTCCCCACAGCACCAGTATATATGTATATATGTTTGGACGGATTAATTACTCTATTAATTTATTTATTTTATTTGTACATATTTATTCTATTTATTTTATTTTGTTAATATGTTTGGTTTTGTTGTCTGTCTCCCCCTTCTAGACTGTGAGCCCGCTATTGGGTAGGGACCGTCTCTATACGTTGCCAACTTGGACTTCTCAAGCACTTAGTACAGTGCTCTGCAAACAGTAAGCGCTCAATAAATATGATTGAATAGTAAGCGCTTAACAAATGCCATTATTATTATTATTATTATTATTATTATTATTATCACTTGGGAGAGAATTAGGTAGGGTGCTCAGAACACTGCTTGACACATAGTAGGTGCTTAACAAACACCACCAATATGATTGGGGAAACACCATCAAGGAGTCTAACTGTGGACAGACTCCAAATACTTTATAGACTCTGCCAATTGTCTCTATATGTTGCCGACTAGGACTTCCCATTCATTCATTCAATCGTATTTATTGAGCGCTTACTGTGTGCACAGCACTGTACTAAGCGCTTGGGAAGTACAAGTCGGCGACATATGGAGACGGTCCCTACCCAACAACGGGCTCGCAGTCTAAAAGGGGGAGACAGAACAAAACCAAACATACTAACAAAATAAAATAAATAGAATAGATATGTACAAGTAATCAATCAATCAATCAATCGGATTTATTGAGCGCTTACTGTGTGCAGAGCACTATACTAAGCGCTTGGGAAGTCCAAGTTGGCAACATCTAGAGACGGTCCCTACCGAACAGTGGGTTCACAGTCTAGAAGGGGGAGACAGAGAACAAAACAAAGCGCTTAGTACAGAGCTCTGCGCACAGTAAGCGCTCAATAAATACGATGGAATGAATGGATGAATGAGCAGTGGGAAGCTGGGAAAGTGAGGGGGGACTCTGTTGATAAAATTGGCATCAACCCCCCCAAAATCACCTAACCCCCATTCATTCAATCATATTTATTGAGCGCTTACGGTGTGCAGAGCACTGTACTAAGCACTTGGGAAGTACAAGCTGGCAACATACAGAGACGGTCTCTACCCAACAGTGGGCTCACAGTCTAGAGGGGGGAGACAGACAACAAAACCAAACATATTAACAAAATAAAATTAATAGAATAAATATGTACAAATAAAATAAATAGAGTAATAAATCTGTACAAACATATATACATATATACAGGTGCTGTGGACCTCCGTTCCCTGAACAAACCTGCCCAAGGAGCTTTTCTGCCAAAAAAATCAAGCAAACTAGAGTGGACAATTAAAATCATAACAATAACTGGTATTTACTCAGTGGTTACTATGTGCCAAGCACTGTACTAAGCGCTGGGCCAGACTCACGATAATCAGGTCCCACGTCGGGCAAACAGTCTAAGTAGGAGGGAGCACAAGGACAGAATTCCCATTGGGGAAGCAGCGTGGCTCAATGGAAAGAGGACGGGCTTTGGAATCAGAGGTCATGGGTTCAAATCCCGGCTCTGCCACTTGTCAGCTGTGTGACTTTGGGCAAGTCACTTCTCTGGGCCTCAATTACCTCATCTGTAACAACAAAACTGTTGTTTGGTTCTCTGTCTCCCCCTTTTAGACTGTGAGCCCGCTGTTGGGTAGGGACTGTCTCCATATGTTGCCAGCTTGGACTTCCCAAGCGCTTAGTACAGTGCTCTGCACACAGTAAGCGCTCAATAAATACGGTTGATTGATTGATTGATTGTTGGGTAGGGACCGTCTCTATATGTTGCCAGCTTGTACTTCCCAAGCGCTTAGTACAGTGCTCTGCACACAGTAAGCGCTCAATAAATATGATTGATGATTGATGATGTTGGGTAGGGACCGTCTCTATATGTTGCCAACTTGCATTTCCCAAGTTGGGAAATACTTACTTTCCCAACTTAATACTTTATGCTTAATACTTTAATGCTTAATACTCTCCCAAGTAAGCGCTCAATAAATACGATTGAATGAATGAATGAATTAAAATGGGGATGAAGACTGTGAGCCCCCCGTGGGACAACCTGATCACCTTGTAACCTCCCCAGCACTCAGAACACTGCTTTGCACATAGTAAGCACTTAATAAATGCTTAATGCTTAATAAATGTCATTATTATTATTATTATTATTATTATTGTTATTATTATTGTTATTATTCTACAGATGGGGTAACTGAAGCCCAGACAAGTGAAGGGATTTGCCCAGGGTCACACACCGCAGCGAAGAGACAGAGCGGGAACTAGAACCCGGGCTTGGGAGTCAGAGGTCGTGGGTTCTAATCCCGGCTCCGCCACTTGTCAGCTGTGTGACTTTGGGCAAGTCACTTCACTTCTCGGAGCACGGGCTTGGGAGTCAGAGGTCATGGGTTCAAATCCTGGCTCCGCCACATGTCAGCTGAGTGACTTTGAGCAAGTCACCTAACTTCTCTGTGCCTCAGTGACCTCATCTGTAAAACGAGGATGAAGACTGTGAGCCCCATGTGGGACAACCTGATCACCTTGTATCCTCCCCAGCGCTTAGAACAGTGCTTTGCACACAGTAAGCGCTTAACAAATGAGCCCACTGTTGGGTAGGGACCGTCTCTATATGTTGCCAACTTGTACTTCCCAAGCGCTTAGTTCAGTGCTCTGCACACAGCAAGCGCTCAATAAATAGGATTGAATGAATGAATGAATGAATGAATGTTGGGTAGGGACCGTCTATTACGTTGCCAACTTGGACTTCCCAAGCGCTTAGTACAGTGCCCTGCACACAGCAAGTGCTCAATAAATACGATTGAATGAATGAATGAATGAATGTTGGGTAGGGACCGTCTCTATAGGTTGCCAACTTGGACTTCCCAAGCGCTTAGTACAGTGCTTTGCACACAGTAAGTGCTCAATAAATACGACTGAATGAGTGAATGGTCATACTGAACTCTCTCAAGTGCTTAGTACAGTGCTCTGCACACAGTAAGCGCTCAATAAATACGATTGAATGAACAAATGCCATTATTATTATTATTCTCTGTGCCTCAGTGACCTCATCTGTCAAATGGGGATGAAGACTGTGAGCCCCACGTGGGACAACCTGATCACCTTGTATCTCCCCCAGCGCTTAGAACAGTGCTTTGCACATAGTAAGCACTTAACAAATGCCATCATTATTATTATTATTATCATTATTAGAACCGAGATTCTCAAGCCCAGGCTCTTTCCACTAAGTCACGCTGCTTCTCGGACACCTTGGAGGTCAAACGTATTTCCCGGGGTCTCCCCGTCCAATGAAGGAAAACGGCAGACCGCAGGTGATAATTTTCCTCTCTCCATTTATAGGGAGATAATAATAATAATAATAATAATAATAATAATATAGGGAGATAATAATAATAATAATAATAATAATAATAATAATAATAATGGTATCGATGGGGTCAGTGAGAGGAGAGAACGTGTTAAAAAAGAGGAAGTGACCGGGATGTGTGTGTGTGTGGATGAAGGCGGCTCTAGCCCATATTCGGACAACTTGACACCTGTCCACATGTTTTGTTTTGTTGTGTGTCTCCCCCTTCTTGACTGTGAGCCCGCTGTTGGGTAGGGACCGTCTCTATATGTTGCCAACTTGGACTTCCCAAGCGCTTAGTACAGTGCTCTGCACACAGTAATCATCAATCGTATATATTGAGCACTTACTGTGTGCAGAGCACTGTACTAAGCGCTTAATAGTAATAATAATAGTAATAATAATAGTAGTGATAATAGTAATGGCATTTGTTAAGCGCTTACTACGTGCAAAGCACTGTTCTAAGCGCTGGGGAGGGGAAACAAGGTAATGAGGTTGTCCCATGTGGGGCTCACAGTCTTCACCCCCGTTTTACAGATGAGGGAACTGAGGCTCACAGAAGTGAAGTGACTTACCCAAGGTCACACAGCAGACATGGGATTCGAACCTATGATCTCTGACTCCAAAGCCCGGGCTCTTTCCACTGAGTCATGCCGCTTCTCCGAGCGCTCAATAAATACAATTGATTGATTGATTGATTGTTAAGTAGGGATCATCTCTTTATAATAATAATAATAATAATGATGGCATTTGTTAAGCGCTTTCTATGTGCGAAGCACTGTTCTAAGCACCGGAGTGGATATCAGGTGATCAGGTTGTCCCTAGGGGGGCTCAGTCTTAATCCCCATTTTACAGATGAGGTAACTGAGGCACAGAGAGGTTAAGCGACTTGCCCCAAGTCACCCAGCTGACAAGCGGCAGAGTCAGGATTAGAACCCACGACCTGTATATATGTTTGTACACATTTATTACTCTATTTATTTATTTTACTTGTACATATCTATTCTACTTATTTTATTTTGTTAGTATGTTTGGTTTTGTTCTCCGTCTCCCCCTTTTAGACTGTGAGCCCACTGTTGGGTAGGGACCGTCTCTATATGTTGCCAACTTGGACTTCCCAAGCGCTTAGTCCAGTGCTCTGCACACAATAAGCGCTCAATAAATACGATTGATTGATTGATTGACTGATCTCTGACTCCCGAGCCCGGGCTCTTTCAACTGAGCCACGCCGCTTCCATATGTCGCCAACGTGTACTTCCCAAGCGCTCAGTCCAGTGCTCTGCACACAGTAAGTGCTCAATAAATACGATTGAATGAATGAATGAATGAATGAATGAATGAATGAACGAATGAATGAAAAGCCATTCCGGCTCCTCCGGCTCCACTCACCTGTATTATTTCCGCGGAGAATTCCGGCCCAACGTCCAGCGGGTAGTTCTCCACCAGGTAGAAGGCCGCCGCGCACATCACCAGGACGTGCTCTTGGTTGTGCAAATTCACGTTGCTGAAAGGGAGCGAGACGGCCGACGGTCACGGCAGGGGACCGGACGGACCGGACTTCTGAGCCCGGCGCTTAGTACGGTGGTCTGCGCGCGGTCTTTTAGACCGTGAGCCCGCTGTTGGGTAGGGACTGTCTCTCTATGTTGCCAACTTGGACTTCCCAAGCGCTTAGTACGGTGCTCTCCATACAGTAAGCGCTCAATAAATGCGATTGTGACTGTGAGCCCTTTTAGACTGTGAGCCCACTGTTGGGTAGGGACTGTCTCTATATGTTGCCAATTTGTACTTTCCAAGCGCTTAGTACAGTGCTGTGCACACAGTAAGCGCTCAATAAATACGATTGATGAATAAGCCTTCCCAGACTGAGCCCCTTCCTTCCTCTCCCCTTCGTCCCCCTCTCCATCCCCCCATCTTACCTCCTTCCCTTCCCCACAGCACCTGTATATATGTATATATGTTTGCACATATTTATTACTCTATTTATTTATTTATTTTACCTGTACATATCTATTCTATTTATTTTATTTTGTTAGTATGCTTGGTTTTGTTCTCTGTCTCCCCCTTTTAGACTGTGAGCCCACTGTTGGGTAGGGACTGTCTCTATACGTTGCCAGTTTGTACTTCCCAAGCGCTTAGTACAGTGCTCTGCACACAGTAAGCCTCAATAAATACGATTGATGATGATGATGATGTTGCCAATTTGTACTTCCCAAGTGCTTAGTACAGTGCTCTGCACACAGTAAGCGCTCAGTAAATACGATCGATGATGATGGTGAATAAGCGTGGTGAGAAGCAGCGTGGCTCGGTGGAAAGAACCCGGGCTTTGGAGTCAGAGGTCCTGGGTTCAAATCCTGGCTCCGCCAACTGTCAGCTGGGTGACTTTGGGCAGTCACTTCACTTCTCTGTGCCTCAGTTACCTCATCTGGAAAATGGGGATGAAGACTGTGAGCCCCACGCAGGACAACCTGATAACCTTGTAACCTCCCCGGCGCTTAGAACAGTGCTTTGCACATAGTAAGCACTTAATTAATGCCATCATAATAAATACGACTGATTGATTGATTGATTGATTAATACGACTGACTGACGGACAAGGCCGGGAACCGTCTCCCCGGGGCTCCGAAGGCGAACCGCCTCATCGCCGTCCTGAGACGGGGAGAGACTTCATTTGGGCTGCTAAACGCAGAGAGGAAAGGGATGAGTACAGTGCTAAGCGCTTAGTACAGTGCTCTGCACATAGTAAGCGCTCAATAAATACGATTGATGATGATTATATGTATATATGTTTGTACATATTTGTTACTCTATTTATTTATTTATTTATTTTACTCGTACATATCCCTTTTATACTGTGAGCCCACTGTTGGGTAGGGACTGTTTCTATGTGTTGCCAATTTGTATTCCCCAAGCGCTTAGTACAGTGCTCTGCACATAGTAAGCGCTCAATAAATACGATTGATGATGATGATTGATGATTGAAATGCAATTCCCGGTAATGAATGTCCGTAGGGATATAGGTGACCGAATTCCCAGGCTAAGCTCCCCCTTTCCTCTACTCTCCCTCCCCATCGCCCCGATTTACTCCCTTTGTTCTACCCCTTTCCCCACCCCACAGCACTTGTGCACAATAATAATAATAATAAATCGTATTTATGATTGATATATTTATATCTGTGAGCCCCACGTGGGACAACTTGATCACACTGTATCCCCCCCAGTGCTTAGAACAGTGCTTTGCACATAGTAAGCGCTTAACGAATGATGGCATTTGTTAAGCGCTTACTATGTGCAAAGCACTGTTCTAAGCACTGGGGGATACAAGGTGATGAGATTGTCCCACGTGAGGCTCACAGTTTTAATCCACATTTTACAGATGAGGTAACTGAGGCACAGAGAAGTGAAGTGGCTTGCCTAAGGTCACACAGCTTACAAGTGGCAGGGCCGGGATTCGAACCCATGACCTCTGACTCCCAAGCCCGGGCTCTTTCCACTGAGCCACGAAATGCCATCATTATTATTATTATTATTTATTGAGCACTTACTGTGTGCAGAGCACTGTACTAATCAATCAATCAATCAATCGTATTTATTGAGCACCTACTGTGTGCAGAGCACTGTACTAAGCGCTTCGGAAGTACAAGTTGGCAACATATAGAGACAGGCCCTACCCAACAACAGGCTCACAGTCTAGAAATAATCATGGCATTTATTAAGCGCTTACTATGTGCAAAGCACTGCTCATTTATGCACACATGTACATATTTATAATTCTATTTATTTATGTTATATAGAGAGAAGCAGCGTGGCTCAGTGGAAAGAGCAAAGGATTAGGAAGTCAGCTGTGTGACTTCGGGCAAGTCACTTCACTTCTCTGGGCCTCAGTTCCCTCATCTGTAAAATGGGGATGAAGACTGTGAGCCCCACGTGGGACAACCTGATCACCTTGAAACCTGCCCAGCGCTTAGAACAGTGCTCTGCACATAGTAAGCGCTTAATAAATGCCATCATTATGTCCACCTAGCCCACTGTTGGGTAGGGACCGTCTCTATATGTTGCCAACTTGGACTTCCCAAGCGCTTAGTACAGTGCTCTGCACACAGTAAGGGCTCAATACATACGACTGAATGAATCTGTCATTTATTTCTTTCTATTCATGTCCGTCTCCCCCTCTAGACTGTGAGCTTGTTGTGGGCAGGGAATGTGTCTGTTTACTGTCCTCTCCCAGGCGCTCAGTACAATGTTGTACAATGTTTGGCTTCAAAGCCCTCCATCCCCTCGCCCCCTCCTCCCTCCCGTCCCTTCTCTCCTTCTCCATCGCAGCCCGCACCCTCCGCTCCTCTGCCGCCGCTCAATAAATATGACTGAATGAATCAATTAATTTTTTATGGCATTTTTAAGCGCTTACTATGTGCAAAGTACCATTCTAAGCGCTCAATAAATATGACTGAATGAATCAATTAATGTTTTTTGATGAAATTTATTAAGCGCTTACTATGTGCAAAGCACTATTCTAAGCACTCCTATAAATGACTGAATGAATCAATTAATGTTTTTTTGATAGCATTTATTAAGCGCTTACTATGTGCAAAGCACCGTTCTAAGCGCTCAATAAATCTGACTGAATGAATCAATTAATTTTTTTTGATAGCATTTATTAAGCGCTTACTATGTGCAAAGCACCATTCTAAGCGCTCAATAAATATGACTGAATGAATCCATTAATTTTTTTTATGGCATTCATTAAGCGCTTACTATGAGCAAAGCACCGGTCTAAGCGCTCAATAAATATGACTGAATGAATCAATTAATATTTTTTGGTGAAATTTATTAAGCGCTTACTATGTGCAAAGCACTATTCTAAGCACTCTATAAATGACTGAATGAATCAATTAATTTTTTTGATGAAATTTACTAAGTGCTTACTATGTACAAAGCACCATTCTAAGCGCTCAAAAAATATGACTGAATGAATCAATTAATGTTTTTTTGATAGCATTTATTAAGCGCTTACTATGTGCAAAGCACCGTTCTAAGCGCTCAATAAATATGACTGAATGAATCAATTAATGTTTTTTTGATGGCATTTATTAAGCGCTTACTATGTGCAAAGCACTATTCTAAGCGCTCAATAAATATGACTGAATGAATCAATTAATGTTTTTTTGATGGCATTTATTAAGCGCTTACTATGTGCAAAGCACTATTCTAAGCACTCTATAAATGACTGAATGAATCAATTAATGGTTTTTTTTGATGGTATTTAAGCGCTTACTATCAGCAAAGCACCATTCTAAGCGCTCAATAAATATGATAGTGAATCAATTAATGTTTTTTTTTTGATGGCATTCATTAAGCACTTACTATGAGCAAAGCATCGTTCTAAGTGCTCAATAAATATGACTGAATGAATCAATTAATGGTTTTTTTGAATGGCATTTATTAAGCGCTTACTATGTGCAAAGCACTATTCTAAGCACTCTATAAATGACTGAATGAATCAATTAATGTTTTTTATCACATTTATTAAGCGCTTACTATGTGCAAAGCACCATTCTAAGCACTCAATAAACATGACTGAATGAATCAATTAATTTTTTTTATGGCATTTTTAAGCGCTTACTATGTGCAAAGTACCATTCTAAGCGCTCAATAAATATGACTGAATGAATCAATTAATGTTTTTTGATGAAATTTATTAAGCGCTTACTATGTGCAAAGCACTATTCTAAGCACTCTATAAATGACTAAATGAATCAATTAATTTTTTTGATGAGATTTATTAAGCGCTTACTATGAGCAAAGCACCATTCTAAGCGCTCAATAAATATGACTGAATGAAACAATTAATTTTTTTTGATGGCATTTATTAAGCGCTTACTATGTGCAAAGCACCGTTCTAAGCACTCAATAAATATAACTGAATGAATCAATTAATGGGTTTTTTTTGATGGCATTTATTAAGCACTTACTATGTGCAAAGCACTATTCTAAGCACTCTATAAATGACTGAATGAATCAATTAATGGGTTTTTTTTGATGGCATTTATTAAGCGCTTCCTATGTGCAAAGCACTATTCTAAGCACTCTATAAATGACTGAATCAATTAATGCTTTTTTTTTTTGATGGCATTTATTAAGCGTTTATTATGTGCAAAGCACCATTCTAAGCACTCAATAAATATAACTGAATGAATCAATTAATGGTTTTTTTGATGGCATTTATTAAGTGCTTACTATGTGCAAAGCACCATTCTAAGCGCTCAATAAATATGACTGAATGAATCAATTAATGTTTTTTGATGGCATTTATTAAGTGCTTACTATGAGCAAAGCAGCATTCTAAGCACTCAGTAAATATAACTGAATGAATCAATTAATGTTTTTTATGGCATTTATTAAGCACTTACTATGTGCAAAGCACCGTTCTAAGCGCTCAATAAATATGACTGAATGAATCAATTAATGTTTTTTGATGGCATTTATTAAGTGCTTACTATGAGCAAAGCAGCATTCTAAGCGCTCAGTAAATATGACTGAATGAATCAATTAATGTTTTTTATGGCATTTTTTAAGCACTTACTATGTGCAAAGCTAAGCGCTCAATAAATACGACTGAATGAATCAATTAATGTTTTTTTTTGATGGCATTTATTAAGCGCTTACTATGTGCAAAGCACCGTTCTAAGCGCTGGGGAGGTTACAAGGTGATCAGGTTGTCCCACGGGGGGCTCACAGTCTTCATCCCCATTTTCCAGATGAGGGAACTGAGGCACAGAGAATAATAATAATAATAATGATGGCATTTATTAAGCGCTTACTATGTGCAAAGCACTGTTCTAAGTGCTGGGGATTACAAGGTGATCAGGTTGTCCCACGCGGGGCTCACAGTCTTCACCCCCATTTTCCAGATGAGGGAACTGAGGCCCAGAGAAGTGAAGTGACTTGCCCCGAGTCACTCAGCTGACAATTGGCGGAGCCGGGATTTGAACCCGTGACCTCTGACTCCAAAGCCCGGGCTCTTTCCACTGAGCCACGCTGCTTCTCTAATGTTCTGCACACAGCAAGCGCTCAATAAATACGACTGACTGACGAACAATCTCTCTCTCCCTGCAGGGACTGCCAGAGCGGAGCTGGATCTGCTTAGAGAAGCAGCGTGGCTCAGTGGAAAGAGACCGGGCTTTGGAGTCAGAGGTCATGAGTTCAAATCCCGGCTCAGCCACATATCTGCTGTGCGATCTTGGGCAAGTCACTTCACTTCTCTGGGCCTCGGTGACCTCATCTGTCAAATGGGGATGAAGACTGTGAGGCTCAGTGGAAAGAACATGGGCTTTGGAGTCAGAGGTCATGGGTTCAAATCCCAGCTCTGCCAATTGTCAGCTGTGTGACTTGGGGCAAGTCACTTCACTTCTCTATGCCTCAGTTACCTCATCTGCAAAATGGGGATTAAGACTGTGAGCCCCCCAGTGGGACAACCTGATCACCCTGTATCCTCCCCAGCGCTTAGAACGGTGCTTTGCACATAGTAAGCGCTTAATAAATGCCAATTATTATTATTATTATTATTATTATCTGCATGCGGAACTCCCTCTTGGAAGGACTATGGAGGCACTTGGGAAGGAGCATGTGAGTGTAATAGACTACAGGATTCCCGGGGGATCGGGGAGAGTTTATGTTTTTAGACTGTGAGCCCACTGTTGGGTAGGGACTGTCTCTATATGTTGCCAATTTGTACTACCCAAGCGCTTAGTACAGTGCTCTGCACATAGTAAGCGCTCAATAAATACGATTGATGATGATGATGTGTAGCCAAGTGCTTCAACGGGACCTGGCAAACTGCGGCGCCCAATTGAGAGGAAAAAGGCGTTCAGTTCAGTACAACTTTGCCCCTGAAAAGAAAGCGCAACTCAGTTCAGCTTCCTCGGCTGAAACTGAAATGCGGCACGAGCTACTAATAATAATGATGGCATTTGTTAAGCGCTTACTATGTGCAAAGCACTGTTCTAAGCGCTGAGGGGGGGATACAAGGTGATTGGGTTGTCCGGCGAAAGAGCCTGGGCCTGGAGAGGTTCTAATTCATTCATTCATTCATTCAATCGTATTTATTGAGCGCTTACTGTGTGCAGAGCACTGTACTAAGCGCTTGGGAAGTACAAGTTGGCAACATATAGAGACAGTCCCTAAACAACAGTGTAGGGACTTGCCCAACAGCGGGCTCAATCAATCAATCATTCAGTCGTATTTATTGGGCGCTTACTGTGTGCAGAGCACTGTAATAGGCCCTACTGAGAGCTCACCTCCTCCAGGAGGCCTTCCCAGACTGAGCCCCCTCCTTCCTCTCCCCCTCCTCTCCCTCTCCGCCTTACCTCCTTCCCTTCCCCACAGCACCTGTATATATGTATATATGTTTGTACGGATTTATTACTCCATTTATTTATATATATGTTTGTACATATTTATTACTCTATTTTATTAGTACATATTTATTCTATTTATTTTATCTTGTTAATATGTTTTGTTTTGTTCTCTGTCTCCCCCCTTCTAGACTGTGAGCCCGCTGTTGGGTAGGGGCCGTCTCTATATGTTGCCAACTTGGACTTCCCAAGCGCTTAGTACAGTGCTCTGCATACAGTAAGCGCTCAATAAATACGATTGAATGAATGAATTTATTTTACTTGTACATATCTATTCTATTTATTTTGTTAATATGCTTGGTTTTGTTCTCTGTCTCCCCCTTCTAGATTGTGAGACAACTGTTGGGTAGGGATCGTCTCTATGTGTTGCCAACTTGGACTTCCCAAGCGCTTAGTACAGTGCTCTGCACACAGTAAGTGCTCAATAAATATGGTTGATTGGTTGATTGATTGATTAATAATAATAATAATTATTATTGTACTAAGTACAATACTTAGCGCTTGGGAATTAGCGCTAAGCTTGTAAGCTTATAAGCGCTTAGCGCTTACAATACTTAGCACTGTACTAAGCGCTTGGGAAGTACAAGTAGAAGAGCAGCGTGGCTCAGTGGAAAGAACCCGGGCTTTGGAGTCAGAGGTCATGGGTTCAAATCCCGGCCCTGCCAACTGTCAGCTGTGTGACTTTGGGCAAGTCACTTCACTTCTCTATGCCTCAGTTACCTCATCTGCAAAATGGGGATTAAGACCGTGAGCCCCCCAGTGGGACAACCTGATCACCTTGTAACTTCCTCAGCGCTTAGAACAGTGCTTGGCACATAGTAAGCGCTTAATAAATGCCATTATTAGCATTACAAGTTGGCAACATATAGAGACAGTCCCTACCCAACAGCGGGCTCACAGTCTAGAAGGATCCCCGTCTGCCCCCGGCCTGCTGTGTGATCTCGGGCAAGCCACTGAATTTCTCTGTGCCTCAATCGCCTCACCTGTAAAATGGGGATATAATACTTATTCTCGCTCCCTCAGACTGTGAGCCCCACGTGGGACCGGGATTGTATCCTGATTCTCTTCTATCTGGAAGCAGCGATGCATAATGGCTAGAGCCCGGGCCCGTTGTTGGGAAGGGACCGTCTCTATATGTTGCCAACTTGGACTTCCCAAGCGCTTAGTACAGTGCTCTGCACACAGTAAGCGCTCAATAAATACGATTGAATGAATGAATGAATGAATGGGAGGCAGAAGGAACTGGGTTCTAATTCCGGCTCTGCCACATGTCTGCTGTGTGACCCTGGGCAAATCACTTCACTTCTCTCGGCCTCAGTTCCCTCATCTGGAAAATGGGGATTAAGACTGTGACCCCCCTGTGGGACAGGGACTGTGTCCAACCGGATAAACTTGTACCTTCCGCAATGCTTAGAACGGTGCTTGGCACATAGAAAGTGCTTAACAAGTACCATGATTATCATTAATAATAATAATAATGGCATTTGTTAAGCGCTTACTATGTGCAAAGCACTGTTCTAAGCGCTGGGGAGGACACAAGATGATCAGGTTGTCCTACGTGGGGCTCCCAGTCTTCATCCCCATTTGACAGGTGAGGGAACTGAGGCCCAGAGAAGTGAAGTGACTTGCCCAAAGTCACACAGCTGACAAGTGGCGGAGCTGGGATTTGAACCCATGACTTCTGACTCCAAAGCCCGGGCTCTTTCCACTGAGCCACGCTGCTTCTCTCACACGCTGATAATAATAATATTATTATTATCTACCCTAGTGCTTGACAGCACATAGTAAGTGCTTTGCACAATTATTAATAGAAGTTGAAAGAGCCCGGGCTTGGGAATCAGAGGTCATGGGTTCTAATCCCGGCTCCACCACGTATCAACTGTGTGACCTTGGGCAGGTCACGTAACTTCTCTGTGCCTCAGTCTCCTCACCTGTATATATGTTTGTACATATTTATCACTCTATTTATTGATTTATTTTTCTTGTACATATCTATTCTATTTATTTTATTTTGTTAATATGTTTTGTTTTGTTGTCTGTCTCCCCCTTCTAGACTGTGAGCCCACTGTTGGGTGGGGACCGTCTCTAGATGTTGCCAACCTGGACTTCCCAAGCGCTTAGTACAGTGCTCTGCACACAGTAAGTGCTCAATAAATAGGATTGATTGATTGATTGTAAAATGGGGATGAAGACTGGGGTCGATTGATTGATTGACTGATTGATTGATTGTACAATGGGGAAGAAGACTGTGAGCCCCACGTGGGACAACCTGATTACCCTGCATCTCCCCCAGCGCTTAGAACAGTGCTTGGCACATAGTAAGCGCTTAACAAATGCCCTCATTATTATTATTATTAGACCTTACCCACACCCAGAAGAAAACCAATTCCGTCGGTGCAGACTAGGATGCTTCTCCTTGTTCTCTTCTTGGCCGCTGGGCCAAAGCTGACGTTCATTCATTCATTCATTCAATCGTATTTATTGAGCGCTTACTGTGTGCAGAGCACTGTACTAAGCGCTTGGGAAGTACAAGTCGGCAACACACAGAGACAGTCCCTACCCAACAGCGGGCTCACAGTCTAGAAGGGGGAGGCAGAGAACAAAACCAAACATACTAACAAAATAAAATAAATAGAATAGATATGTACAAGATAAATAAATGAATAGAGTAATAAATATGTACAAACATATATACATATATACAGGACGTTCTGACTTGAAATCGGTACTTGTACTCTCCAAAGCGCTTAGTTCAGTGCTTTGCACACAGTAAGCCCTCAATAAACAGGCCTGAATTTTAGACTGTGAGCCCACTGTCGGGTAGGGACTGTCTCTATATGTTGCCAATTTGTACTTCCCAAGCGCTTAGTACAGTGCTCTGCACATAGTAAGCGCTCAATAAATACGATTGATGATGATGATGAATGAAATCCTTGACCGGAATAAACTTTAGACCTCACCCACCCCCAGATAATAGTAATAATAATGGTACTTGTTAGGCGCTTACTATGTGCCAAGCACTGTTCGAAGCGCTGGGGGAGATAAAGGTGATCAGGTTGCCCCAGGTGGGGCTCCCAGTCTTAATCCCCATTTTAAAGACGAGGTAACCGAGGCCCAGAGAAGTGAAGTGACTTGCCCAGAGTCACGCAGCTGACAAGGGGCGGAGCCGGGATTAGAACCCAGATCCTCTGACTCCCGAGCCCGGGCGCTTTCCACTGAGCCACGCTGCTTCTCCCGCTGCTGTCCATCGGTTGCCGACTAAGATGCTTTTTATTTTCCTTGTCACTTCTCGGCCACGTGACCCAAGGTGACGCTCCGAGTGGAAATCAGTACTTGTCCTCTCCTAAGCGCTTAGTACAGTGCTTCCCCCTTCTAGACTGTGAGCCCGTTTCTGGGTAGGGACCGTCTCTATACGTTGTCGACTGGTACTTCCCAAGCGCTTAGTACAGTGCTCTGCACACAGTAAGCGCTCAATAAATACGACTGACTGAATGAATGAATGCTTTGCCCACAGTAAGCGCTCAATAAATATGACTGAATGAATGAATGAATGCTTTGCCCACAGTAAGCGCTCAATAAATACGACTGACTGAATGAATGAATGCTTTGCCCACAGTAAGCACTCAATAAATATGACAATGAATGAATGAATGCTTTGCCCACAGTAAGCGCTCAATAAATACGACTGACTGAATGAATGAATGCTTTGCCCACAGTAAGCGCTCAATAAATACGACTGGATGAAATCCTTGAGCAGAAGAATACTTCCGCACTGATGCCCCCTGAGAAGCAGCGTGGCTCAGTGGAAAGAGCCCGGGCTTTGGAGTCAGAGGTCGTGGGTTCAAATCCGGGCTCTGCCGACTGTCGGCTGTGTGACTGTGGGCGAGTCACTTCACTTCTCTGGGCCTCAGTTACCTCATCTGGAAAACGGGGATGAAGCATGTGAGCCCCCCGTGGGACAACCTGATCAACTTGTAACCTCCCCAGCGCTTAGAACAGTGCTTTGCACATAGTAAGAAGTTAATTAATGCCATCATCATCATTATTATTATTAGAACAGTGCTTTGCACATAGTAAGCGCTTAATAAATGATATCATTATCATTCTTATATAATTATCTAATATATAATATCTAATATAATGTATAACATTGCATAATTATTATAAGCAGCGTGGCTCAGTGGAGAAGAGCCCGGGCTTTGGAGTCAGAGGTCATGGGTTCAAACCCTGGCTCCGCCAAGTGTCAGCTGTGTGACTTTGGACAAGTCACTTAACTTCTCTGTGCCTCAGTTACCTCATCTGTAAAATGGGGACTGAGACTGTGAGCCCCCCCGTGGGACAACCTGATCACCTTGTAACCTCCCCAGCGCTTAGAACAGTGCTTTGCACGTAGTAAGTGCTTAATAAATGCCATCATCATTATTATTATTAGAACAGAGCTTTGCACATAGTAAGCACTTAATAAATGCTACCATTATCATTATTCTATAATTATCTAATACATAATATCTAATATAATGTATAAAACTGCATAATTATGATTATAACAATTATAACTGTTATTATAATAATTATTATTTAATTACAATATATTATATAAATAATATAACATATCATAATTATATATAAACATATAACTCGCATATAATTTATATAAATTATATATGCTATAATATATGAATTATATTTATATTTTGTACATATTTATTACTCTATTTATTTATTTATCTTACTTGTACATATCTATTCTATTTATTTTATTTTGTTAGTATGTTTGGTTTTGTTCTCTGTCTCCCCCTTTGAGACTGTGAGCCCACTGTTGGGTAGGGACTGTCTCTATATGTTGCCAACTTGGACTTCCCAAGCGCTTAGTCCAGTGCTCTGCACACAGTAAGCGCTCAATAAATACGATTGATGATGACGATGATGATGATGACTGTCTTTGTATGCTGCCAACTTGTACTCCCCAAGCGCTTAGTCCAGTGCTCTGCACACAGTAAGCGCTCAATAAATGCGATTGAATGAATGAGCTAATGATGTTGATATTTCTATAATTCTATTTATTCTGATGGTATTGATGCCTGTCTTCTTGTTTTGTTGCCTGTCTCCCCCTTCTAGACTGTGAGCCTGTTGTTGGGCAGGGACCGTCTCTATATGTTGCCGAATTGTACTTTCCAAGTGCTTAGTACAGTGCTCTGCACACAGTAAGCGCTCAATAAAGGCGATTGAATGAATGAATGAATAAATACGATTGATCGATTAATTATAATAACATATAATTATAATACAATACATTATGTTATAATGATATATTATATGATTATACTTATAATTATTATAATATAATTGATATTGTTATAATTATCATAGTAATAATAATTATTATCACTGAAGTCGGAGCAGAATGAATTTCTTTTCCATACATTACTATAACATGTTATAATGATCTATTATATGATTATACTTATAATTCTTATAATATAATTAATATGGTTATAATAATTACAGTGATAATTATTATTATTACTGAAGTCGGAGCAGAATGAATTTCTTTTCCATACATTATTATAACATGTTATAATGCTATATTATATGATTATACTTATAATTATTATAGTATAATTAATATTGTTATAATTATTATAGTGATAATAATTATTATTACTGAAGTCGGAGCAGAATGAATTTCAACATGTTATAATGATATATTGTATGATTATACTTATAATTATTATAATATAATTAATATTGTTATAATTATTATAGTGATAATTATTATTATCACTGAAGTCGGAGCAGAATGAATTTCTTTTCTGTACATTATTATAACATGTTATAATGATCTATTATATGATCATACCTATAATTACCATAATATAATTAATCAATCAATCAATCAATCATATTTATTGAGCATTTACTATGTGCAGAGCACTGTACTAAGCGCTTGGGAAGTACAAATTGGCAACACACAGAGACAGTCCCTACCCAACAGTGGATTGTTATAATTATTATAGTGATAATTATTATTATTACTGAAGTCGGAGCGGAATGAATTTCTTTTCCATACATTATTATAACATGTTATATTATATGATTATACCTATAATTATTATAATATAATCAATATTGTCATAATTATTATAGTGATAATTATTATTATTACTGAAGTCGGAGCAGAATGAATTTCTTTTCCATACATTATTATAACATGTTATAATGATCTATTATATGACTATACTTATAATTCTTATAATATAATTAATATTGTTATAATTATTATAGTGATAATTATTATTATCACTGAAGTCGGAGCAGAATGAATTTCTTTTCCATACATTATTATAACATGTTATATTATATGATTATACTTATAATTCTTATAATATAATTAATATTGTTATAATTATTATAGGGATAATTATTATTATCACTGAAGTTGGAGCGGAATGAATTTCTTTTCCATACATTACTATAACATGTTATAATGATCTATTATATGATTATACTTATAATTCTTATAGTATAGTTAATATGGTTATAATTATTAGTGATAATTATTATTATTACTGAAGTCGGAGCAGAATGAATTTCTTTTCCGTACATTATTATAACATGTTATAATGCTATATTATATGATTATGCTTATAATTATTGTAATATAATTAATATTGCTATAGTTATTATAGTGATAATTATGATTATCACTGAAGTCGGAGCAGAATGAAATTCTTTTCCATACATTATTATAACATGTTATATTATATGATTATACTTATAATTCTTATAATATAATTAATACTGTTATAATTATTATAGGGATAATTATTATTATCACTGAAGTCGGAGCGGAATGAATTTCTTTTCCGTACATTATTATAACATGTTATAATGATCTATTATATGATTATACCTATAATTATTATAATATAATCGATATTGTGATAATTATTACAGTGATAATTATCATTACCCCGTCCCGGAACCCGCCTCCACCCCCCCCACCGGGTGTTTTTCGAGGTTTCCGGGGGGCAGGGCGAAGGGGTGGCCGGGGCGGTCACTCACTGGGCGACGCTTCGGAGGTTGGAGAGGAGGTAGTCGGCGATGGCCGGGATGAGCTGCTTGGCCGTCTCGTCCAGGAGGTCGCACTCCAGGACGTAGAGGACGCCGTGCAGGGCCCCGGTCCGGCTGGGCAGGTGGGAACTGCGTAGTGTCCACTCCAGCAGGCGGCTGATGGGCTCGGCTACCGCTTTGTCCTGAGGGGCCGACGCGGGCACGGGCCTTAGCCCGCCGGCCCCCATGCCACCGCGGAGGGGACCCCCCAACCGTGGGGCCTGATGAGCTGAAGCTGACCCCCATTGAAGCCCGGGTCCCTGAACCATTCATTCATTCATTCATTCATTCATTCAATGGTATTTACTGAGCGCCTACTGTGTGCAGAGCACCGGACTAAGCGCTTGGGAAGCACTTCCAGACTGCGAACCGCTCTTTCCGCTGAGCCACGCTGCTTCTCAGGGGGCATCAGTGCGGAAGCATTTTTCCGCTCAAGGATTTCATCCAGTCGTATTTATTGAGCGCTTACGGTGGGCAAAGCATTCATTCGTTCAGTCAGTCGTATTTATTGAGCGCTTACTGTGGGCAAAGCATCCAGAGCTCACCTCCTCCAGGAGGCCTTCCCAGACTGAGCCCCTTCCTTCCTCTCCCCCTCGTCCCCCTCTCCATCCCCTTATCTTACCTCCTTCCCTTCCCCACTGCACCTGTATATATGTATATATGGTTGTACATATTTATTACTCTATTTATTTACTTATTTATTTATTTACTTTACTTGTACATTTCTATCCTATTTATTTTATTTTGTTGGTATGTTTGGTTCTGTTCTCTGTCTCCCCCTTTTAGACTGTGAGCCCACTGTTGGGTAGGGACTGTCTCTATGTGTTGCCAATTTGTACTTCCCAAGCGCTTAGTACAGCGCTCTGCACATAGTAAGCGCTCAATAAATACGATTGATTGATTTATTTATTGATTGATTGATTCATGTTGGGTAGGGACCGCCTCTATATGCTGCCAGCTTGGACTTCCCAAGCGCTTAGTCCGGGGCTCGGCACACAGGGAGCGCTCAATAAATACGACTGAATGAATGGATGAATGAATGTGGGTTACACAGTAAGCGCTCAATAAATACGACTGAATGAATGAATGTAGGTTGCCAACTTGGACTTCCCAAGCGCTTCGTACAGTGCTCTGCGCACAGTGAGCGCTCAAGAAATGCGACTGAATGAATGGAAGTTGGCAACGTATAGAGGCGGTCCCTACCTAATAGCGGGCTCACAGGCTAGAAGGGGGAGATGGACAACAAAACAAAACATATAAACATCTTACCTCCTTCCCTTCCCCGCAGCACCTGTATATATGTATATATGTTTGTACATATTTATTACTCTATTTATTTATTTATTCATTTTACTTGTACATATCTATTCTATTTATTTTATTTTGTTAGTATGTTTGCTTTTGTTCTCTGTCTCCCCCTTTTAGACTGTGAGCCCACTGTTGGGTAGGGACCGTCTCTAAATGTTGCCAACTTGGACTTCCCAAGCACTTAGTACAGTGCTCTGCACACAGTAAGCGCTCAATAAATACAATTGATTATGATAAACCAAATACAATGAATAGAACAAATATGTACAAGCAAAATAAATAGAGTAATAAATATATACAAATATATATACATATATACAGGTGCTGTGGGGAGGGGAAGGAGGTAAGGCGGGGGGACGGGAAGGGGGAGTAGAGGGGAACCAGAGGGCACCCATGGACTAGGCCATTACTCTATTTACTTATTTATTTTACTTGTACAAACTTATTCTATTTATTTTATTTTGTTAATATGTTTTGTTTTCTTGTCTGTCTCCCCCTTCTAGACTGTGAGCCCGCTGTTGCATAGGGACCATTTCTATATGTTGCCAACTTGGACTTCCCAAGTGCTTAGTACAGTGCTCTGCACACAGTAAGCGCTCAATAAATACAACTGAATGAATGAATAATGAACAAGTGAGAAGCAGCATGGCTAGTCCCATGCCACGCGCTCAGTACAGTTCTTTGCACACAGTAAGCGCTCAATAAATAACACCGAATAAATGCCTCTGGGAGGATCCCCGGCTTGGGCACGCGGGAAGGGTTAATAATAATAATAGCAATAGTAGTAATAATCATGATGATACTTGTTTAGTGCTTACTAAAGCACTGAAGAACAAGTGAGAAGCAGCATGACTAGTCCCATGCCATGCGCTCAGTACAGTTCTTTGCACACAGTAAGTGCTCAATAAATAAGACCGAATAAATGCCTCTGGGAGGATCCGCGGCTTGGGCAGGTGGGAAAGGTTAATAATAGTAATAATCATGATGGTACTTGTTTAGCGCTTACTAAAGCACTAAAGAAGCAGTGAGAAGCAGCATGGCTAGTCCCATGCCACATGCTCAGTACAGTTCTTTGCACACAGTGAATGCTCAATAAATACGACCGAATAAATGTCTCTGGGAGGGTTCTCGGCTTGGGCAGGAGGGAAGGGTTAATAACAATAACAGCAATAATAGTAATAATCATGATGGTACTTGTTTAGTGCTTACTAAAGCACTAAAGCAGCAGTGAGAAGCATCATGGCTAGTCCCGTGCCATGCACTCAGTACAGTTCTTTGCACACAGTAAGTGCCCAATAAATACGACCAAATAAAGGTCTCTGGGAGGATCCTCAGATTGGGCAGGAGGGAAGGGTTAATAATAATAATAGCAATAATAGTAATAATCATGATGTACTTGTTTAGTGCTTACTAAAGAAGCAGTGAGAAGCAGCTTGGCTAGTCCCATGCCACGCGCTCAGTACAGTTCTTTGCACACAGTGAGTGCTCAATAAATACGACCGAATAAATGTCTCTGGGAGGGTCCTCGGCTTGGGCAGGTGGGAAGGGTTAATAATAATTCATTCATTAATTCAACTGTATTTATTGAGCGCTTACTGTGTGCAGATCACTGTACTAAGCACTTGGGAAGTACAAGTTGGTAAGACAGTAATAATAGCAATAATAGTAATAATCAAGATGGCACTTGTTTAGTGCTTACTAAAGCACTAAAGAGCAAGTGAGAAGCAGCATGGCTAGTCCCATGCCACGCGCTCAGTACAGTTCTTTGCACACAGTAAGTGCTCAATAAATACGACCGAATAAATGTCTCTGGGAGGGTCCTCGGCCTGGGCAGGCAAGGAGGAAGGGTTAATAATAATAATAATAACAATAATAGTAATAATCATGATGGTACTTGCTTAGCGCTTACTAAGCACTAAAGAAGCAGTGAGAAGCAGCAAGGCTAGTCCCATGCCACATGCTCAGTACAGTTCTTTGCACACAGTAAGTGCTCAATAAATAAGACCAAATAAATGCCTCTGGGAGGATCCTCGGCTTGGGCAGGAGGGAAGGGTTAATAATTATAATAGCAATAATAGTAAAAATCATGATTGTCCTAGTTTAGCGCTTACTAAAGCACTAAAGAAGCAGTGAGAAGCAGCATGGCTAGCCCCGTGCCACGCGCTCAGTACAGTTCTTTGCACACAGTAAGTGCTCAATAAATATAACCAAATAAATGTCTCTGGGAGGATCCTCAGCCTGGGCAGGCGGGAAGGAAGGGTTAATCATAATAATAACAATAATAGTAATAATCATGATGGTACTTGTTTAGCGCTTACTAAAGCACTAAAGAAGCAGTGTGAAGCAGCATGGCTAGTCCCAGGCCACGCGCTCAGTACAGTTCTTCGCACACATAAGTGCTCAATAAATATGACCAAATACATGCCTCTGGGAGGGTCATCGGCTTGGACAGGCAGGAAGGGTTAATAATAATTAATTCATTCATTCAATCGTATTTATTGAGCACTAACTGTGTGCAGAGCACTGTACTAATCACTTGGGAAGTACAAGTTGTCAAGACAGTAATAATAGCAATAATAGTAATAATCATGATGGTACTTGTTTAGCGCTTACTAAAGCACTAAAGAAGCAGTGAGAAGCAGCATGGCTAGTCCCATGCCAGGCGCTCAGTACAGTTCTTTGCACACAGTAAGTGCTCAATAAATATGACCAAATAAATGTCTCTGGGAGGCTCCTCGGCTTGGGCAGGAGGGAAGGGTTAATAACAATAATAGCAATAATAGTAATAATTATGATGGTACTTGCTTAGCGCTTACTAAAGCACTAAGGAAGCAGTGAGAAGCAGCATGGCTAGTCCCATGCCCACGCGCTCAGTACAGTTCTTTGCACACAGTAAGTGCTCAATAAATATAACCAAATAAATGTCTCTGGGAGGGTCCTCAGCCTGGGCAGGCGGGGAGGAAGGATTAATAATAATAATAACAATAATAGTAATAATCATGATGGTACTTGTTTAGCGCTTACTAAAGCACTAAAGAAGCAGTGTGAAGCAGCATGGCTAGTCCCATGCCACGCGCTCAGTACAGTTCTTTGCACACGTAAGTGCTCAATAAATATGACCAAATACATGCCTCTGGGAGGGTCATCGGCTTGGGCAGGAGGGAAGGGTTAATAATAATTCATTCATTCAATCGTATTTACTAAGCGCTTACTGTGTGCAGAGCACTGTACTAATCGCTTGGGAAGTACAAGTTGTCAAGACAGTAATAATAGTAATAATCATGATGGTACTAGTTTAGCGCTTACTAAAGCACTAAAGAAGCAGTGAGAAGCAGTATGGCTAGTACCATGCCAGGCGCTCAGTACAGTTCTTTGCACACAGTAAGTGCTCAATAAATAAGACCAAATAAATGCCTCTGGGAGGATCCTCGGCTTGGGCAGGAGGGAAGGGTTAATAATTATAATAGCAATAATAGTAAAAATCATGATGGTACTTGTTTAGCGCTTACTAAAGCACTAAAGCAGCAGTGAGAAGCAGCATGGCTAGTCCCATGCCACGCGCTCAATACAGTTCTTTGCACACAGTAAGTGCTCAATAAATATAACCAAATAAATGCCTCTGGGAGGGTCCTCAGCCTGGGCAGGCGGGGAGGAAGAGTTAATAATAATAATAATAACAATAATAGTAATAATCATGATGGTACTTGTTTAGCGCTCACCAAAGCACTAAAGAAGCAGTGAGAAGCAGCGTGGCTTAGTGGAAAGGGCACAGGCTTGGGAGTCAGAGGTCATGGGTTTTCGTCTTGACTCCACCACTTTTCAGCTGTGTGACTCTGGGCAAGTCACTTGACTTCTCTGTGCCTCAGTTCCCTCATCTGTAAAATGGGGATGAAGACTGCGAGCCCTATGTGGGACAACCTAATTACCTTGTATCCCCCTCAGCACTTAAAACAGTGCTTGGCACATCGTAAGAGCTTAATAAATACCATCATTATTATTATTATTATTATTCATTCAATCATATTTACTGAGAGCTAACTGTGTGCAGAGCACTGTACTAAGCGCTTGGGAAGTCCAAGTCGGCAACATATAGAGACAGTCCCTACCCAACAACGGGCTCACAGTCTAGAAGTCTATTATTACTTTTAGACTGTGAACCCACTGTTGGGTAGGGACTGTCTCTATATGTTACCGACTTGTACTTCCCAAGCGCTTAGTACAGTGCTCTGCACACAGTAAGTGCTCAATAAATACGATTGATTGATGATTGATGATGATGATTATTACTCCGATCCCCTGACCCCCATTTCCTTCAGCCCTTCTGGAGAACTTCATTCCTCATAATAATAACAATAATAATGTCATTTATTAAGCACTATGTGCCAACCACTGTTCTAAGCGCTGGGGAGGATACAAGGTGATCAGGTTGTCCCACGGGGGGCTCACAGTCCTCATCCCCATTTTACAGATGAGGTAACTGAGGCACAGAGGAGTTAAAGTGCCTTGCCCAAAGTCACACAGCTGACAGGATTTGAACCCACAACCTCTGACTCCAAAGCCCGGGCTCTTTCCACAGAGCCACGCTGACATATTTCGCACCAGAAGCGGAAAACTAAACGGGGTGGAATTTCGAAGAGGATCCCTCGCCGATGGACGAGAGGCTCAAGGGCTTGCCTCCCAACGAGTACATTGAGGGAGCTTTGCACATAGTAAGCGCTTAACATACCTGTATATACCTGTATATATGTATATATGTTTGTACATATTTATTACTCTATTTATTTATTTATTTTGCTTGTACATATCCATTCTATTTATTTTAATTTGTTAGTACGGTTTTGTTCTCTGTCTCCCCCTTTTAGACTGTGAGCCCACTGTTGGGTAGAGACCGTCTCTATCTGTTGCCAACTTGTACTTCCCAAGCGCTTAGTACAGTGCTCTGCACACAGTAAGCGCTCAATAAATACGATTGATTGATTAACAAATATCATTATTATTATTACCGCGGCGGGGTCCGAGGGATGAAGCTTTCTGTACAAATTTAATACTCTATTTTACTTGTACACATTTACTATTCTATTTTATTTTGTTAATATGTTTTGTTTTGTTGTCTGTCTCCCCCTTCTAGACTGGGAGCCCGCTGTTGGGTAGGGACCGTCTCTAGATGTTGCCAATTTGTACTTCCCAAGCGCTTAGTACAGTGCTCTGCACATAGTAAGCGCTCAATAAATACAATTGATTGATTGATTGATTAACAAATACCATTATTATTATTATTATTACCGTGGCGGGGTCCGAGGGACGAAGCTTTCTGTACAGATTTAATACTCTATTTTACTTGTGCATAGTTACTATTCTATTTTATTTTGTTAATATGTTTTTTGTTGTTGCCTGTCTCCCCCTTCTAGCCTGTGAGCCCGCTGGTGGGTAGGGACCGTTTCTAGATGTTGCCAACTTGGACTTCCCGAGCGCTTAGTACAGTGCTCTGCACACAGTAAGCGCTCACTAAATATGACTGAATGAATGAGAGGGATCGGTTCTGCAGACAGACGTCCCCCTCCCGCGGACCGCCGGCCCCTTCCCAAATCATTCGCTCCGGGGGGGGTTTATTCAGAGAGGATCTTCCTGCGTTATTCCCATCCATGTCTCCTTATTTCTTTGATTTACGGACTCCGCAGCTACGGCCTCGGGGTTTCGGGACCCACAATTTCAATTATGTGAAGTTTTGCAGCCGAAATCTCCCACGGAGAAAAGAGGGGCCCCCTTCCCTCCTTAAGAGATGGTCCAGGAAAGAGCCAGAGGGTGGACACTTGGAGGATAAAAATGTTCTCACAGAAGAAAAGCCACAGTCTTTCCATGGATTTTTTTTCTTTTCTTTTTCTTTTTAAAGCATTCGTTAGGAGCTTACTAGGTGCCAGAATCCGTACTAAGCTCTGAGGTAGATAGTAATAATGAGGGCATTTGTTAAGCGCTTACTATGTGCGGAGCACTGTTCTAAGTGCTGGGGGGGATACAGGGTGATCAAGTTGTCCCACGTGGGGCTCACAGTCTTAATCCCCATTTTACAGATGACGTAACTGAGGCTCAGAGAAGTTAAGTGACTTGCCCAAGGTCACACAGCAGACATGTGGTGGAGTTGGGATTCGAACCCATGACCTCCGACTCCAAAGCCCGGGCTCTTTCCACTGAGCCAGCTAGTCAGGTTGGAAGCAGTCCCTGTTCCACGTGGGGTTCACAGTCTTCACCCCCATTTTACAGATGAGGTCACTGAGGCTCAGAGAAGTGAAGTGACTGGCCCAAGGTTACACAGCACACATGTGGCGGAGTCGGGATTCGAACCCATGACCTCTGACTCCAGAGCCCGGGCTCTTTCCACTGAGCCAGGTAGTCAGGTTGGACTCACAGTCCCTGTTCCAGGGGGGGTTCACAGTCTTAATCCCCATTTTACAGATGAGGGCACTGAGGCTCAGAGAAGTGAAGTGACTGGCCCAAGGTCACATAGCACACATGTGGCGGAGTCGGGATTCGAACCCATGACCTCTGACTCCAGAGCCCGGGCTCTTTCCACTGAGCCAGCTAGTCAGGTTGGATGCAGTCCCTGTTCCACGGGGGGTTCATAGTCTTAATCCCCATTTTACAGATGAGGGCACTGAGGCTCAGAGAAGTGAAGTGACTTGCCCAAGGTCACACAGCACACACGTGGCGGAGTCGGAATTCAAACCCATGACCTCTGACTCCAAATAATAATAATAATAATTTTGGTATTTGTTAAGCGCTTACTATGTGCAAGGCACTGTTCTAAGCGCTGGGGAGGATACAAGGTGATCGGTTTGTCCCATGTGGGGCTCACAATCTTAATTCATTCATTCATTCATTCATTCGTATTTATTGAGCGCTTACTACGTGCAAAGCACTGTTCTAAGCGCTGGGGGGATACAAGGGGATCAGGTTGTTCCACGTGGGGCTCACAGTCTTCATCCCCATTTTCCAGATGAGGTAACTGAGGCCCAGAGAATACTAATAATGATGTTGATGGCATTTATTAAGTGCTTACTATGTGCAAAGCACTGTTCTAAGCGCTGGGGAGGTTACAAGGTGATCAGGTTGTCCCATGGGGGGTTCACAGTCTTCATCCCCATTTTCCAGATGAGGGAACTGAGGCCCAGGGAAGTGAAGTGACTCGCCCAAAGTCACACGGCTGCCAATTGGCAGAGCCGGGATTCGAACCCATGACCTTGGAGTCCAAAGCCCGGGCTCTTCCCACTGAGCCACACCGCTTCCCATTTTACAGTTGAGGTAACTGAGGCAAAGAGAAGTTAAGTGACTTGCCCCAAGTTACACAGCTGTTGCCGACCTATACTTCCCAAGCGCTTAGTACAGTGCTCCGCACACGGTAAGCGCTCAATAAATACGACTGAATGAATGAAGACCAGCTGTCCCCATGGGGCTCAGAGTACTCAATCGTCTCGCCCCCTCCTCCCTCGCCTCGCTACTCTCCGACTGTAACCCAGCGCGCACACTTGGCTCCTCCGATGGCAAGCTTCTCACTTTACCTCGATCATGCCATCGACCTCCTGCCCTCAAGCGCTTAGTACAGTGCTCTGCACACAGTCAGCGCTCAATAAATACGATCGAATGAATGAATGAATGAACGCCCTCGTCCTACGCCCGGGCTCTTTCCACTGGGCCAGCTAGTTAGGTTGGAGGCAGTCCCTGTTCCACGTGGGGCTCACAGTCTTAATCCCCATTTCGCAGATGAGGTCACTGAGGATCAGAGAAGTGAAGTGACTTACCCAAGGTCACACAGCACACACGTGGCGGAGTCGGAATTCAAACCCCTGACCTCTGACTCCAAATAATGATAATAATAATTTTGGTATTTGTTAAGCGCTTACTATGTGCAAGACACTGTTCTAAGCGCTGGGGAGGATACAAGGTGATCGGTTTGTCCCATGTGGGGCTCACAATCTTAATTCATTCATTCATTCGTATTTATGGAGCGCTTACTATGTGCAAAGCACTGTTCTAAGCGCTGGGGGGGGATACAAGGGGATCAGGTTGTCCCACGCGGGGCTCACAGTCTTCATCGCCATTTTCCAGATGAGGGAACTGAGGCCCAGAGAATACTAATAATGATGTTGATGGCATTTATTAAGTGCTTACTATGTGCAAAGCACTGTTCTAAGCGCTGGGGAGGTTACAAGGGGATGAGGTTGTCCCACGGGGGGTTCACAGTCTTCATCCCCATTTTCCAGATAAGGGAACTGAGGCCCAGAGAAGTGAAGTGACTTGCCCAAAGTCACACGGCTGCCAATTGGCAGAGCCGGGATTCGAACCCATGACCTCGGAGTCCAAAGCCCGGGCTCTTCCCACCGAGCCACGCCGCTTCCCATTTTACAGTTGAGGTAACTGAGGCAAAGAGACGTTAAGCGAAGTGACTTGCCCCAAAGTCACACAGCTGTTGCCGACCTGTACTTCCCAAGCGCTTAGTACAGTGCTCCGCACACGGTAAGCGCTCAATAAATACGATTGAATGAATGGAGACCAGCTGTCCCCATGGGGCTCAGAGTACTCAATCGCCTCGCTACTCTCCCACTGTAACCCAGCGCGCACACTTGGCTCCTCCGATGGTAAGCTTCTCACTTTACCTCGATCATGCCATCGACCTCCTGCCCTCAAGCGCTTAGTACAGTGCTCTGCACACAGTCGGCGCTCAATAAATACCATCGAATGAATGAATGAATGAATGCCCTAGTCCTACGCCCGGGCTCTTTCCACTGAGCCAGCTAGTCATCATCAATCGTATTTATTGAGCGCTTACTATGTGCAGAGCACTGTACTAAGCGCTTACTATGCTTACTATGTGCAGAGCACTGTACTAAGCGCTTGGGACAGTCCCTGTCCCACGTGGGGCTCACAGTCTTCACCCCCATTTTACAGATGAGGAAGCCGAGGCCCCGAGAAGTGAAGTGACTGGCCCAGGGTCACACAGCGGACAAATGGGGGGGGAGCAGTGTGGCCAAGTGGATAGAGCCAGGCCCGGGAGTGAGAAAGACCTGGGTTCTAATCCTGGCTCTGCCACTTGTTTGGAGAAGCAGCGTGGCTCAGTGGAAAGAGCACGGGCTTTGGAGTCAGTGGTCATGATGATGATGGCATTTGTTAAGCGCTTACTATGTGCAAAGCACTGTTCTAAGCGCTGGGGGGGAGACAAGGTGATCAGGTTGTCCCACGGGGGGCTCACAGTCTTCATCCCCATTTTACAGATGAAGTAACTGAGGCCCAGAGAAGTCAAGTGACTTGGCCAAAGCCACACAGCTGACATGTGGCGGAGCCGGAATTAGAACCCATGACCTCTGACTCCAAAGCCCAGGCTCTTTCCACTGAGCCACGTTGCTTTATTTTACTGTTTACTGTGTGCAGAGCACTGTACTAAGCGCTTGGGAAGTACAAGTTGGCAACATATATTCATTCATTCATTCAATCATATTTATTGAGCCATTACTGTGTGCAGAGCTCTGTACTAAGCGCTTGGGAAGTACAAGTTGGCAACATATATTCATTCATTCATTCAATCATATTTATTGAGCCATTACTGTATGCAGAGCTCTGTACTAAGCGCTTGGGAAGTACAAGTTGGCAACATATATTCATTCATTTATTCAATTGCATTTATTGAGCGCTTACTGTGTGCAGAGCACTGTACTAAGCGCTTGGGAAGTCCAAGTTGGCAACATATATTCATTCACTCATTCAATCGTATTTATTATCATTAATCGTATTTATTATCATCAATCGTATTTATTGAGTGCTTACTGTGTGCAGAGCACTGTACTAAGTGCTTGGGAACTCCAAGTTGGCAACAAATATTCATTCATTCATTCAATCGTATTTACTGAGTGCTTACTGTGTGCAGAGCACTGTACTAAGCGCTTGGGAAGTCCAAGTTGGCAACATATATTCATTCATTCATTCATTCATTCAATCGTACCTATTGAGCGCTTACTGTGTGCAGAGCACTGAACTAAGCGCTCGGGAAGTCCAAGTTGGCAACATATATTCATTCTTTCACTCATTCATTCAATCGTATTTACTGAGCGCTTACTGTGTGCAGAACACAGTACTAAGTGCTTGGGAA
This sequence comes from Tachyglossus aculeatus, assembly GCF_015852505.1. Classification (NCBI taxonomy): domain Eukaryota; kingdom Metazoa; phylum Chordata; class Mammalia; order Monotremata; family Tachyglossidae; genus Tachyglossus; species Tachyglossus aculeatus. The sequence goes on along the minus strand of NC_052069.1, from coordinate 2,654,958 downwards.
GTCCAAGTTGGCAACATATATTCATTCAATCAGTCAGTCCATCGTATTTATTGAGCGCTTACTGTGTGCAGAGCACTGTACTAAGCGCTTGGGAAGTCCAAATTGACAACATATATCCATTCATTCAATCAATCGTATTTACCGAGCGCTTACTGTGTGCAGAGCACTGTACTAAGCGCTTGGGAAGTCCAAATTGGCAACATATATTCATTCATTCAGTCAATCGTATTTATTGAGCGCTTCCTGTGTGCAGAGCACTGTGCTAAGCGCTTGGGAAGTCCAAGCTGGCAACATATAGAGATGGTCCCTGCCCAACAGCGGGCTCACGACCTCTGATATTCAAGCCCGGGCTCTAGCCACTGAGCCCCGCCGCTTCTCGACTGGGCGTCCATCCACGACAAGGGGGTCCCCCCGTCCCGTCCCGTCCCATCCCGTCCCGCCTCTCCCCTTCTTACCATTCCAAGGACCGCCGCCGCCTTGCAGATGGCCGGGACTATATACTGAGCGAGGATTTCATCTTCGGCAGGGTGGACCCGCCGCAGCTCCGTCAGCGTGGCGTACATCATTTCAAACTGATTCCTCTCGGTGAACAGGTCCGAGACGACCAGAAGCTGGACGGGGAGGCGGCGGAGGGGAAGGAAAGCAGAGACGGACGAGACTCGGGTGAACGGCTAAGCCCGCGTCATCATCATCATCATCAATCGTATTGATTGAGCGCTTACTATGTGCAGAGCACTGTACTAAGCGCTTGGGAAGTACAAATTGGCAACATATAGAGGCAGTCCCTACCCAACAGTGGGCTCACAGTCTAAAAGGGGCATCACTCGTTCATTCATTCAATCGTAATTACGGAGCACTTGCTATGTGCAGAGCACTGTAATAAGCGCTTGGGAAGTCCAATTCAACGACAATCAATCGATCATCAATCGTATTTATTGAGCGCTTACTGGGTGCAGAGCACTGTACTAATCAATCAATCGATCAACCGTATTTATTGAGCGCTTACTGGGTGCAGAGCACTGTACTAATCAATCAATCAATCAACCACATTTATTGAGCGCTTACTGGGTGCAGAGCACTGTACTAATCAATCAATCATCAATCGTATTTATTGAGCGCTTACTAGGTGCAGAGCACTGTACTAAGCACTTGGGAAGTCCAAGTTGGCAACAGATAGAGACGGTCCCTACCCAACAGCGGGCTCACAGTCTAGAAGGGGGAGTCAGAGGACAAAACAAAACATATTAAGTAAAATAAAATAAATAGAATAGATAATCAATCAATCATATTTATTGAGCGCTTACTGTGTGCAGAGCACTGTACTAAGCACTTGGGAAGTCCAAGTTGGCAACAGATAGAGACGGTCCCTACCCAACAGCGGGCTCACAGTCTAGAAGGGGGAGTCAGAGGACAAAACAAAACATATTAAGTAAAATAAAATAAATAGAATAGATAATCAATCAATCATATTTATTGAGCGCTTACTGTGTGCAGAGCACTGGACTAAGCCCTTGGGAAGTCCAAGTTGGCAACATATAGAGACGGTCCCTACCCAACAGCGGGCTCACAGTCTAGAAGGGGGAGACAGAGAACAAAACCAAACATACTAACAAAATAAAATAACTAGAATAGATATGTACAGGTAAAATAAATAGAGTAATAAATATGTACAAACATATATACATATATACAGGTGCTGTGGGGAAGGGAAGGAGGTAAGGCCGGGGGGGGGGTGATGGAGATATGTACAAGTAAAATAAATGCTGAGCCCACTGTGACAGTGAGCCCACTGTTGGGTAGGGACCGTCTCTCTATGTTGCCAACTTGTACTTCCCAAGCGCTTAGTACAGTGCTCTGCACACAGTAAGCGCTCAATATAATTGATTGAATGATTGATAAATAGAGTAATAAATACATACAAACATATATACATATATACAGGTGCTCTGGGGAAGGGAAGGAGGTAAGGTGGGGGGGATGGACAGGGGAAGGAGGGGGAACGACAGAGACAATTCCTATCCAACAACGGGCTCCCAAACTAGAAGCACCGGGCTTGGGAGTCAGAGGTCATTATTACTATTACTCTATTTATTTATTTATTTTATTTGTACATATTTATTCTATTTATTTTATTTTGTTAATATGTTTTCTTTTGTTGTCTGTCTCCCCCTTCTAGACTGTGAGCCCGCTGTTGGGTAGGGACCGTCTCTAGATGTTGCCAACTTGTACTTCCCAAGCGCTTAGTACGGCGCTCTGCACACAGTAAGTGCTCAATAAATACAATTGAATGAATGAATGAAGAGGTCATGGGTTCTAATCCTGGGCCCGCCACGTCAGCCGTGGGACTTTGGGCAAGCCACTTCACTTCTCTGGGCCTCAGTTATCTCATCTATAACATGGGGATTAAGACTGTGAGCCCCACGTGGGACAATGTGATTATCTTGTATCTCCCTCCAGCGCTTGGAACAGAGCTTGGCACATAGTAAGCGCTTAACAAAGACCATTATTATTATTATTGTTATTATTAGAAGGAGGAGACAGATAACAAAACAAGTAGCCAGGCGGATCTATACACGTGATTAATACCAATAATTAGAATTATAGAGATGTACCTGTATACCCTAGGGCTGTGGGGTGGCGTTGCGGGGGCAGAGTTGAGGGAGGAAGTGGGGGAAAGGGGAAGCACTTAGTACAGTGCTCTGCACACAGTAAGTGCTCAATAAATATAATTGAATGAATGAGGGGAAGGGGGATCAGAGGAGAAGGGGGGCTCAGTGTGGAAGAAAATAATATAATAATAATAATGATGGCATTTATTAAGCGCTTACTATGTGCAAAGCACCGTTCTAAGCGCTGGGGAGGTTACAAGGTGATCAGGTTGTCCCACGGGGAGCTCAGGGTCTTAATCCCCATTTTACAGATGAGGTCACTGAGGCCCAGAGAAGTTAAGTGACTTGCCCAAAGTCACACAGCTGAGAATTGGCGAAGCCAGGGTTTGAACCCATGACCTCTGACTCCAAAGCCCGGGCTCTTCTATTCATTTATATTGATAAATACTTGGTTTTTTGCTTGTTAAAAAACTTGTTACTTGCTTTGACGTCTGCCTCCCCTCTTCTAGACTGTCAGCCCGGTGTGGGCAGGGACTGTCTCTCTTTACTGCCGAACTGTACTTTCCAAGCGTTTAGTACAGCGCTCTGCACACGGTACGCGCTCAACAAATACGACTGAATGAATGAAACTCCTGCCTGGGAGCTGGAAAAGTCGAGAAAAACGCTCAATGAGGGATGAATATTTTCTCCTTGGACGCGTGGGAAGCAACGAGGCTTAGTGGAAAGACCTCGGGTTTGGGAGTCAGAGGCTCAGAGTTCTAATCCAGTCTCTGCCATGTACTTGCAGTGACCTTGGGCATGTCACCTGAGTTCTCTGTGCCTCAGTTTCCTCATCCGCAAAATGGGAATTCAATGCCTGTCCTCCCTCCTACTGGGACTGTGAGCCCCTTTTGAGGCCTGGTGATCTTATATCCACCCTAGCGCTTAGTACAGTGCTTGGCACGTGGTAAGTGCTTAGCAAATACCATAGTGGTTACAAGCAGCGTGGCTCAGTGGAAATCAATCAATCAATCAATCAATCAATCAATCGTATTTATTGAGCGCTTACTATGTGCAGAGCACTGTACTAAGCACTTGGGAAGTACAAATTGGCAACACATAGAGACAGTCCCTACCCAACAGTGGGCTCACAGTCTAAAAGGGGGAGACAGAGAACAGAACCAAACATACCAACAAAATAAAATAAATAGGATAGAAATGTACAAGTAAAATAAATAAATAAATAAATAAATAGAGTAATAAATATGTACAACCATATATACATATATACAGGTGCTGTGGGGAAGGGAGGGAGGTAAGATGGGGGGATGGAGAGGGGGACGAGGGGGAGAGGAGGGAAGGGGCTCAGTCTGGGAAGGCCTCCAAAAAAGAGCACGGGCTTTGGAGTCAGGGGTCACGGGTTCAAATCCCGGCTCCGCCACATGTCTGCTGTGTGACCTTGGGCAAGTCACTTCACTTCTCTGAGCCTCAGTTCCCTCATCTGGAAAATGGGGATTAAGACTGTGAGCCCCCTGTGGGACAACTTGATCACCTTGTATTCCCCCCCAGCGCTTAGAACAGTGCTCTTAGTGCTTTTAGACTGTGAGCCCACTGTTGGGTAGGGACTGTCTCTATATGTTGCCAATTTGTACTTCCCAAGCGCTTAGTACAGTGCTCTGCACACAGTAAGTGCTCAATAAATACGATTGATGATGATGCTCTGCACATAGTAAGCACTTAACAAATGCCATTATTATTATTACAAGTGGATTGTCAGTAGTTAATTATTATTAATTATTATGGTATCTGTTAAGCGCTTACTACGCACCAAGCGCCATTCTAAGCACTGGGGTAGACACAAGGTAATCAGATTGTCCCACGCGGGGCTCAATTTTTAATCCCCATTTTCCAGATGAGGTAACTGAGGCCCAGAGCAGTGAAGTGGCTTCCCCAAGGTCACACAGCAGACAGCAGCGTGGCTCAGTGGAAAGAGCCCGGGCTTTGGAGTCTCAGGTCATGGGTTCAAATCCTGTCTCCTCCAACTGTCAGCTGAGTGACTTTGGACAAGTCACTTCACTTCTCTGGGCCTCAGTTCCCTCATCTGGAAAATGGGGATTAAGACTGTGAGCCCCCCCGTGGGACAACCTGATCACCTTGTAGCCTCCCCAGCGCTTAGAACAGTGCTTTGCACATAGTAAGCGCTTAATAAATGCCATCATTATTATTATTAAGTGGCGGACAAGTTTCCCCCTTGCACTTGCTCCCTTATTTCACCCCTCCCTCCGCAGCGCTTATGGCCATAGCTTTCGTTTCTTTATTTCATTCATTCATTCATTCATTCACTCATTCAATCGCATTTATTGAGCGCTTACTGGGTGCAGAGCACTGTACTAAGCGCCTGGGAAGTCCAAGATTTCTATTATTAATGTCTGTTTCCCCCTCTAGACTGTAAGCTTGTTGTGGACAGAGAACGTGCCTGCCAACTCCACTCTACCGGACTCTCCCTATCGCTCAGTACAGCGCTCCGCACATGGTAAGCGTCCGACGATTGACTGACGCTTCATTTCGGGAGCAAGGCCGTCCCTTCCGGCCCGTTTTCGGCCGAGCCTCGCGCTCCCGGGACGTTTCCGCGGACTTACCGATCGCACCACCTCACTGATCAGGATGACGGGAGTCCGCTTGTTGGGATTCGAGGGCAGTATCCACTGACTGTACAACTCCAGGAGAAACTGAGAGCACGAATGTATGTCCACTCCGGCCCGATGCTTCCTGAGGAGGGAGAGAATCGGGAGGGGACGGGGACGTCCCGAGCCTGAGCGCTTCTCCCGGGACCCCGCTTCCCGCCGTCCGCCCTGCCCGAAACCGCCCGAGACCTGGAATTGAGAGGAGAGTTGGGGGGCGACGAGGGAAGCGGGGGGTCGCCCTCGTCCTCTTCGTCTTCGTCCCACTCTTCCTCTCGCAGGGGGGTGATGTTGTTGCCCAGCCAGATGGAGTGGATGGACACCTGAAATGGCAAAAATAATCAGTCGGACGAAGAGCCGGCCCTCCCTTATCAATTCCGGGGGCAGGGAGGGGCCTGTGGCAAAGTGGACCCGCTGGATTTGGAGGACACGGTTGGAAACCGGGGCAAGGAGGGGAGGCACCTTGGAAGGCGCCACTGTCGAGTCTGCCTTGAGCTCGGGACCCCATGAAAAAAAACCCACTGGGCGGGTGAAGGGGGGGCCCAGCCCTGAGCGGGAGACTGCCCAGCAGGACGGAGGCCTGAAACAATGTGGGCATGTTACTCCCCTCCCCAAAAATGTCCAGTGGCTGCCGGTCAACCACGAAATCAAGCAAAAACTCCTCACTCTCGGCTTCAAGGCTGTCCATCCCCTCGCCCCCTTCTACCTCCCCTCCTTTCTCTCCTTCTCCATCCCAGCCCACACCCTCCGCTCCTCTGCCGCCGCTCACCTCCTCATTGGGCCTCGTTCTCTCCCGTCCCACCGTCGACTCCCGGCCCACGTCCTTCCCCTGGCCTGGAATTCCCTCCCTCCACACATCCGCCAAGCTAGCTCTCTTCCTCCCTTCAAAGCCCTACTGAGAGCTCACCTCCTCCAGGAGTCCTTCCCACACTGAGCCCCCTTTTTCCTCTCCTCCTCCCCACCCACCCCGCCCTACCTTCTTCTCCCCCGCCACAGCCCCTGTATATATGTTTGTACAGATTTATTAATCCATTTATTTTACTTGTACATATTTCCTATTCTATTTACTTTGCTGATGATGTGCATATGGCTGTAGTTCTATTTTTTCTGACGATTTTGACACCTGTCTACATGTTTTGTTTTGTTGTCCGTCTCCCCCTTCTAGACTGTGAGCCCATGGTTGGGTAGGGACCGTCTCTATATGTTGCCGACTTGTACTTCCCAAGCGCTTAGTACAGTGCTCTGCACACAGTAGGCTCAATATTCATTCATTCATTCAATCATATTTATTGAATATGTTGAATATTGAATATACTAAGCGCATATAGTTAAGCGCTTAGTACGGTGCTCTGCACATGGTAAGCGCTCAATAAATACAATTGATTGATTATTGAGTGCTTACTGTGTGCAGAGCACTGGACTAGGCGTTTGGGAAGTACAAGTCGGCAACATATAGAGATGGTCCCTACCCAACAACGGGCTCACAGTCTAGAAATAAATATGACTGATTGAATCGTATAATAAATACGATTGACTGGATTGATTGATTGACCCTGGCCGGGCTGGGCCTCTCTGTATTCATGCTGGCTCCAGGACAAAAATCCTCTGCAAGAGGAGGAAGGCGAGGGGGTGGTGGAGGAGAGGAAGGAATGGGAGGGGACGGGGAGGGGAAGGGAGGAGGAGATGGGGAGGGAATGGGGAGGAGAGGGCGAGGGGAGAGAAATCCATCATCATCATCATCATCATCAATCGTATTTATTGAGCGCTTACTGTGTGCAGAGCACTGTACTAAGCGCTTGGGAAGTACAAGTTGGCAACATATAGAGACAGTCCCTACGCAACAGTGGGCTCACATGTATATATATACACATATATATATATATAAAAATATATATACAGGTGCTGTGGGCAGGGGCAGGAGGTAGGGCGGGGGGATTCATTCATTCATTCAATCGTATTTATCGAGCTCCAGCTCCCCACCTGGATTTCCTAGCACTTTGCTGAATCCTCTGCCTCCTCATTTTTTGGGGGACTCCTCTGCTCCTTCCCCAGCCCCCCAATCCACAAAAGCCATGGCCAAGGGGCAACGGGGGGTTTCCCGACAATCCCAGAGAGGAGCCACCGGAGCAGGTCGGCTCTCCTGGAGGAAACATTCCGGCCACGTCGCGTTCAAGCGTCTCATTGCGGGCCAGGGACACGGGCCCCCCCCAAACTAAGGGGCGCCTTTCCTGGGGGCGGGAGGGGGGCAAACACGCGCACACACATGGCTCGGACGCCGGCCCCGGGCAAATCGTGGCCCGGAAGGGGGAAGGGGAACGAACCTGTCCGAGCTTATAGCTCATGTTTCCGATTTCTCGCTCCGGGTTGATCTGCAGGAGGAGTTTTTCGTGGCTGATCAGGGCCCCTAAGAAAAAATATCTGGTTAAACACACGCCTCAGGAACCTGAAGTTGAATGCAACTGCGATGTTACCTCAGAATCAATGGACAACTCTATGTCTCGGTGGGACATTTTTTCCTTTATTCTGAGCATACTCCAGCTCCCAGACTGAGCTCCCTCCTTCCTCTCCCTTTCCCCCCCACCTTACCTCCTTCCCCTCCCCACAGCACCTGTATATATGTATATATATTTGTACATATTTATTACTCTACTTATTTATTTTACTTGTACATATTTATTCTATTTATTTTATTTTGTTAATATGAATATGTTTTGTTTTGTGGTCTATCTCCCCCTTCTAGACTGTGAGCCCGCTGTTGGGTAGGGACCGTCTCTATATGTTGCCAACTTGGACTTCCCAAGCGCTTAGTACAGTGCTCTGCACACAGTAAGCGCTCAATAAATACAAGTGAATGAATGAACAACTAAAACTGCGTGAAACAGTCCATATTTTTAGATGTTTATACCCACTGCCTCCACTCCCTCTCCTCCGATTCCCTCCTTCTGCCGCCTTCACTCCATGAAAACCACCCTCTCTACGGTCATAATAATGATGGTATTTGTTAAGCGCTATGTGCCAAGCACTGTTCCAAGCGCTGGGGGGGGGGGGGGGGGAAACAAGGTGATCAGGTTGTCCCTCGGGGGGCTCGCAGTCTTAAATCCCCATTTTACAGATGAGGTAACTGAGGCATAGAGAAGTGAAGTGACTTACCCAAAGTCACACAGCTGACAAGTTCTCAGTCTCTTTTTCGGGCTCCTCCTCTACCTCCCAGCCCCTAACTGTTGGGGGGGGGGGGGGGGGTGTCTCTCAAGGATCAATTTTGGGTTCCCTTCTAGTCTCCACCTACGCCCATTCTCACGGAGAGCTCATTTGCTCCCCAGGCTTCAACAACCATCTCTACGCAGATGATTCCCAAATCCACCTCTCTGTCCCTGATCGCTCTCCTTCTCTACAGCCTTGCATTCCCCTCTGCCTTCAGGACATATCTGCCTCGATGTCCCGCTGACAACTCACCTCCTCCCCTACTGAGAGCCCACCTCCTCCAGGAGGTCTTCCCAGACTGAGCCCCCTTTTTCCTCTCCCCCTCCCCATCCCCCCCGCCCAACCTCCTTCCCCTCCCCTCAGCACCTGTATATATATCTGTACAGATTTATTACTCTATTTTACTTGTACATATTTACTATTTCTTTTGTTAATGATGTACATATAGCTTTAATTCTATTTGTTCTGACGATTTATGACACCTGTCCACATGTTTTGCTTTGCTGTCTGTCTCCCGCTTCTAGACTGGGAGCCCGTTGTTGGGTAGGGACCGTCTCTAAATGTTGCCGACTTGTACTTCCCAAGCTCTTAGTGCAGTGCTCTGCACACAGTAAGCCCTCAATAAATATGATTGAATGTATGAACTCAAATCTCACAAGTCCAAAACGGAGCTCCTCATCTTTTCACCCAAACCCTGTCCTCCCCCAGATTTTCCCCATCCCTGAAGACAGCCCCACCCTCCTCCCCATTTCATTCAATCAATCAATCAATCATATTTATTGAGCGCTTACTGTGTGCAGAGCACCGTACTAAGCACTTGGGAAGTATAAGTTAGCGACATAAAGACAGTCCCTACCCAACAGTGGGCTCACAGTCTAGAAGGGGGAGACAGAGAACAAAACCAAACATATTAACAAAATAAAATAAGTAGAATAGATATGTACAAGTAAAATAAATAGAGTAAAAAATATGTACAAACATATATACATGGCTCGTATTTATTGAGCACTTACTGTGTGCAGACCACTGTATCTCACAACCCCATATCAGTGGAGGCATTATACTCAACTCATCTCCTACAGTCTGCATATTCGATCTGTCATCAAATCTTGACCGTTCTTCCTACACATTTCTAGAACACGCTCTTTCCTCTCCATCTTTTATCGTCCTGCATTCTTCCGAGTGCTTAGTACAGTGTTCTGCACACAGTAAGTGCTCAATAAATGCCAATGATTCAGGGATCTGGTGCCCCGTTACGAGGCAGTTCTGTTTTCACAGAACCCCAGAAGTTTCGGAGATTGTTGCTCATCCTGTCTACACCTGCGGAAGTGTCTTCCGTGGCAACCACTGCCCAAGAGGGAACCGGATTGGCAGGTATGAGCAGGAATTCCTGCACGAAGACTCTCGGTCTTCAAATCCTCCCAGACCAACCGGACTCTCCCGAGCGCTTAGTACAGAGAAGCAGCATGGCACGGGCTTGGCTCTGCCACTTGTCTGCTGTGTGACCCTGGATAAGTCACTTCACTTCCCTGTACCTCAGTTACCTCATCTGTGGCATGGGGATTGAGACTGTGAGCCCCATCTGGGACAGGGACTGTCCCCAACACAATTTGCTTGCATCCATCCCAGCACTTAGTACGGTGCCTGGCACATAGTAAGCACTTAGGAAATACCACAATAATAATAATAATAATAATAATAATAATAATAATAATAATAATAATCGCTATTATTACTATTATTATCAGTCTTTTAGACTGTGAGCCCACTGTTGGGTAGGGACTGTCTCTATATGTTGCCAATTTGTACTTCCCAAGCGCTTAGTACAGTGCTCTGCACATAGTAAGTGCTCAATAAATACGATTGATGATGATGATGAATAATAATCGCTATTATTATTATTATCACAGTCTTTTAGACTGTGAGCCCACTGTTGGGTAGGGACTGTCTCTACATGTTGCCAACTTGTACTTCCCAAGTGCTTAGTACAGTGTTCTGCACACAGTAAGCGCTCAATAAATACGACTGATTGATTGATTGGCACCCAGTTACTGCTCACTGACTGGTTCTTCTCTCTGAGGGATAAGGACATAGAAAAAGGGGTTCTACAGATCCTGCCGAGGTTTTTCTGGCAAAGAGAAAATTTCTTTTTCAGTATTTAACCCAAACTGAGATGTTCTTCATCGGACATTCAGAGCAGACTACCTTGGGAGAGCGCAATATACAATACACTTGAGAGATACCCTTAGGATTTTACAGATTACAGTGGGCGAAGAGGATTGGTAATTTGAAATTTGATATCTATAGCTTGAGATCAATATACAATTTGAGATCTCTGCCTATATATAGAGTGAGCCCACTGTTGGGTACGGACCGTCTCTGTATGTTGCCAACTTGTACTTCCCAAGAGCTTAGTACAGTGCTCTGCACACAGTTAAGCGCTCAATAAATACGATTGATTGATTGACTGATTGAGATCAATATATAATTTTAGATCTCTACCTATATATAGAGTGAGCCCACTGTTGGGTAGGGACTGTCTCTATATGTTGCCAACTTGTACTTCCCAAGCACTTAGTATTAGAGTGCTCTGCACACAGTAAGCACTCAATAAATACAATTGAATGAATGAATGAATCTATCTAAATAAATAATTTATGGTATTTACTAAGTGTTTACTCTTCGCCAGGCCCTGTTCTAAGCACTTGAGAAGCAGAGTGGCTCAGTGGAAAGAGCCCGGGCTTGGGAGTCAGAGGTCGTGGGTTCAAATCCCGTCTCCGCCACTTGTCAGCTGGGTGACTTTGGGCCAGTCACACCACTTCTCTGTGCCTCAGTTTCCTCATCTGCAAAATGGGGATTAAGACTGTGAGTCCCGTGTGGGACAACCTGATGACCCTGTATCTATCCCAGTGCTTAGAACTGTGCTTGGCACATAGTAAGTGCTTAACAGATACCATATTATTATTATACAAGATAACTGGGCTGGACACAGTCCCTGTCCCACACGGAGCTCACAGTCTTAATCTCCATTTCCCAGATGAGGGAACTGAGGCCCAGAGAAGTCAAATGACTTGTCCAAGGTCACACAGCAGACAAGTGGCAGAGCCGGGATCTTTTCCTCTCCTCCTCCCCATCCCCCTGGCCCTACCTCCTCTCCCTCCCCACAGCACCTGCATAAATGTTTGGACAGATTTATTACTCCATTTATTTTACTTGTACATATTGACTATTCTATTTATTTTGTTAATGATGTGCGTCTAGCTTTACTTCTATTTACTCTGATGACTTGACACCTGTCCACACGTTTTTTGTTTTGTCATCTGTCTCCCCCTTCTAGACTGCGAGCCCGTTGTTGGGTAGGGACCGTCTCTATATGTTGCTGACTTGTACTTCCCAAGCGCTTAGTACAGTGCTCTGCACACAGTAAGCGCTCAATAAATACGACTGAATGAATGAATGAACTCACCACCTTCCGACTCCCGGGCTGGGGCTCTATCCACTGTGCCATGCTGCCTCTCCAGTACATCTTTACAGATGTATTCATCTTCCAATACATATATAGAGAAGCAGCGTGGCTCAGTGGAAAGAGCACGGGCTTTGGAGTCAGAGGTCACGGGTTCGTATCCCGACTTCGCCACATGTCTGCTGTGTGACCTTGGGCAAGTCACTTAACTTCTCTGAGCCTCAGTTACCTCGTCTGTAAAATGGGGATTAAGACTGTGAGCCCCACGTGGGACAACCTGGTCACTTTGTATCCCCCCAAGCGCTTAGAACAGTGCTTTGCACATAGTAAGCGCTTAACAAATACCAACATTATTATTATTATTATTATTATATAGACATACAATACACATACATACAGACACATATAATGTACTCACACGTGTGTGCAAGCACACCCAAGTGCACACACAGAATACAGCTCGACACATACAGGCAGCCGTCGAGGTGCGTCCCGCAGGGGTACCTGTGAAAGCGGGGGACAGGGACGGCACGGGGTCCCAGGCCTGGTACACGTGGTGGGTGGCGATATTGTCTCTCTGGGAAACCATGGCTTGGATTTCTTGTTCCACGATCCCTCGGATTGTACTCAACTTCCTCCCAAATCTAAAAGATCCAAACGGAGCCCGGTTACAACGGGGTTTCCTCTCTAGTGACCTTCTGGAAACGCTAAAAGGACGTCCCTCCCAACTCCCCAAGACTCAGCCACGAAACCTCTCAGGGTTCCATGACGTCTTTCGAAAGCAAACGGCCCCATTCATGGAGACGGCTTTACTAAAGACTTCCTTACGGAAAACCTCTCGAGTTTACACGATGTCTTTCGAAAGCGAATGCCCGCATGCAGTGGAGGTACCGAAACGTGATTATTTGACACGTACTACGAACTCTTTGCCCCCCATCATCGCGGCATCCCCCCAATCCCTTTGGCCCTTTCTCCTGCACCTTTCAGCGAGGGCTGGAAAGGGAACAGCCCCCCGAAGAGGCCTCGCACAACCGAGGGAAGGCTGATGGCTAATGGCAACCGCCGCGGTGGCCACGGGGACGTCACGGACTCTGGATCACGAGGGGTCTGAAGTTCTGCTCGCCTAACCCCACCTCCCTACTGCTGTTGGCACTTGGTGATGTCTGAATCTGTAATCCGTCCTCGTCCCTTCTGCCGTTTGAATGTTTTATTGTCTCACCGTTCCCGGTGGGTCTCGTCCCCACCTGTATTCACGGAGGGGCAGGGTCTGGGTCTAATCGCCCCCCTGCATACCCTATCCCAGCGTTCGGACAAGTGCCTCGCACGCAGGAAACGCTTCGTAAAGACGATGACTACAGTCGCCAGAGTGCTCCTTACCCCCCAGACCGCTCGGCTTCCCGATCCCAACGGGACGTGGCGGGAAACTACGAGGGGAAGGAGGCGGGGGGGGTGGGGGGAGACGGGGCGATACCTGGTGTCCAGAGCTTTCAGGGCTTTGTTCCGCGGCTGCTGTTCCAAGCAGCTCACGGCTGGGTTGCCGGCCACGGGGATGGTCATCGCGCTCAGGACCAACGAGGTGATGGCTTGGACCGCGAGGACGTTGATCTGGGTCCTCTCGGTGTCCTCCTGCGGGAAGAGGACGCGGGAAGTCACCGAGGACCCGGAAGGCGGCCGGAGAGGGGCCAGCCGTCATCATCGTCATCAATCGTATTTATTGAGCGCTTACTGTGTGCAGAGCACCGTACTAAGCGCTTGGGAAGTACAAATTGGCAACATATAGAGACAGTCCCTACCCAACAGTGGGCTCACAGTCTAAAAGGGGGAGACAGAGAACAAAACCAAACATACTAACAAAATAAAATAAATAGAATAGATATGTACAAGTAAAATAAATAGAGTAATAAATATGTACAAACATATATACAGGTGCTGTGGGGAAGGGAAGGAGGTAAGATGCGGGGGATGGAGAGGGGGACGAGGGGGAGAGGAAGGAAGGGGCTCAGTGTGGGAAGGCCTCCTGGAGGAGGTGAGCTCTCAGTAGGGCCTTGAAGGGAGGAAGAGAGCTAGCTTGGCGGATGGGCAGAGGGAGGGCATTCCAGGCCCGGGGGATGATGTGGGCCGGGGGTCGATGGCGGGACAGGCGAGAACGAGGTACGGGGAGGAGATTAGCGGCGGAGGAGCGGAGGGTGCGGGCTGGGATGGAGAAGGACAGAAGGGAGGGGAGGGAGGAGGGGGCGAGGGGATGGACAGCCTTGAAGCCCAGGGTGAGGAGTCTCTGCCTGATGCGCAGATTGATTGGTAGCCACTGGAGATTTTTGAGGAGGGGAGTAACATGCCCAGAGTGTTTCTGGACAAAGACAATCCGGGCAGCAGCATGAAGTATGGATTGAAGTGGAGAGAGACACGAGGATGGGAGATCAGAGAGAAGGCTGATGCAGTAGTCCAGACGGGATAGGATGAGAGCTTGAATTAGCAGGGTAGCAGTTTGGATGGAGAGGAAAGCGCGGAGCTTGGCAATGTTGCGGAGCTGAGACCGGCACATTTTGGTGACGGCTCGGATGTGAGGGGTGAATGAGAGAGCGGAGTCGAGGATGACACCAAGGTTGTGGGCTTTGTGAGACGGGAAGGATGGTAGTGCCGTCAACAGGGATGGGAAAGTCAGACAGAGGGCAAGGTTTGGGAGGGAGCCGTCTCCCGGGAACGAGAATACCGGGGAATGGCGGGGGAGCCCTGTGGTGATTGTGCTGGACAGTGCTCTGCACACAGTGCGCGCTCAATAAAGACGACTGGATGAATTCTGGACTCCGGAACAGTTCTGCTGGGTGCGTGCGGCTGAAGCAGGAATCAAGGCAAGTAGATGCGTGGATCGACACGGGGAAGCGGCGAGGCCCGGTGGCCCAATGGCTAAAGCACGGGCTTGGGAGTCTGAAAGACCTGGGTTCTACTCCCTGCTCTGCCACTCGTCTGCTCTCTGACCTTGGGCAAGTCACTTCACATCTCTGTTCCTTAGTTACCTCAGTTGTAAAAAAGGGATGAAGACTGTGTGCCCCATGTGAGACAGGGACTCTGTCCCACCCTATTATCATCAATCGCATTTATTAAGTGCTTACTGTGTGCAGAGCACTGTACTAAGCACTTGGGAAGTACAAGTTGGCAACACAACTTGTACTTGTTATCTTCTATCTACCTTCTATCTATCTATCTATCTATCAACTTATCTTCTATCTACCCCAGCGCTTAGTACAACACTTGGCATATAAAAGACCATTAAAAAAATATCCATTCTCCCTCCTCCTTAGACTGTGAGCCCCATGTGGGAAAGGGACTGAGTCTGATCTGATTACCTTATATAATAATAATAATAATAATGATGGCATTTATTAAGCGCTTACTATGTGCAAAGCTCTGTTCTATGCGCTGGGGAGGTTACAAGATGATCAGGTTGTCCCACAGGGGGCTCACGGTCTTCATGCCCATTTTCCAGCTGAGGTAACTGAGGTCCAGAGAAGTGAAGTGACTTGCCCAAAGTCACCCAGCTGACAAGTGGCGGAGCCGGGATTTGAACCCATGACCTCTGACTCCAAAGCCCGTGCCCTTTCCGCTGAGCCACGCTGGTATAGCCATCACAGTGCTTGGCACATAGTAAGTACTTAAATATGACACTTACTACTACTCAGGAAAAAGTGCCCTAGAGAATTCCCAGTGCCCCACACTACACGGACACGTGTGACCGTTTCTCCATGACCGCTTCTTCACCCACGGCACTGAAACCACAAGGCCATTGCCCGAAGAACCTTCCCCAAACTGCCACACGAATAAAAACACATCGGACTGATAATAACTGTGGTATCTGTAAAGCGTTACTATGTGCCAAGCACTGTATGAAGCGCCAAGGTATATACAAGATGGAGCTCACCACCTCTGTACGAGGGAGAACAGGTCTTGAATCCCCATTCTGCAGATGAGGGAACTGAGGCCCAGGGCAGTTCAGAGATTTGCCCCAGGACACGGAGCAGACAAGTGGCGGAGCTGGGATTAGAACTCAGGGCCTCTGACTCCCAGCCCTGTGTCCTTTCCAGTAAAAATAATGATGGTATTTGTTGAGCACTTATAATAATAATGATGATGATGGCATTTATTAAGCGCTTACTATGTGCAAAGCACTGTTCTAAGCACTGGGGAGGTTACAAGGTTATCAGGTTGTCCCATGAAGGGCTCACAGTCTTAATCCCCATTTTTACAGATGAGGTAACTGAGGCACAGAGAGGTTAAGTGACTTGCCCAAAGTCACAGAGCTGACAACTGGCGGAGCCGGGATTTGAACCCATGACCTCTGACTCCAAAGCCCGGGCTCTTTCCACTCAGCCACGCTGCTTCTCACTTATGTTCCCGGCACTGTACTAAGCGCTGAAGCAAATCAGGTTGGACACAATCCCCGTCCCCCGTGGGGCTCACAGTCTCCATCGCCATTTTACAGAGGTCACGGAGGCCTAGAGAAGTGAAGTGACTTGCCCCAGGCCACACAGCAGACAAGTGGCGGAGCCGGGATTGGAACCCGTGACCTTCCGACTCCAAGACCCCGCTGCTTCACCAGAATGGAGTGTGTTCCTTAGAGGCGAGTCATGGCTCTGAGAAAGATACCAGGAGTTCAGGGGGCCTTCTGGCAAGCCCTGAAACCAGGCACCAATCAATCAATCAATCAATCGCCTTTATTGAGCGCTTATTGTGTGCAGAGCACTGGACTAAGCACTTGGGAAGTACAAGTTGGCAACATATAGAGACAGTCCCTACCCAACAGTGGGCTCACAGTCTAAAAGGGGGAGACAGAGAACAAAACCAAACATACTAACAAAATAAAATAAATAGAATAGATATGTACAAGTAAAATAGAGTAATAAATATGTACAAACATATATACATATATACAGGTATATATATATACACCAACCTGCAGGACACCCATAACAACATGTTTGGTATCTGTTGAGCACTTACTAAGTGTTAAACACTGTTCTAAGAGCTGGGGTGGATACGAGTTGAGCGCACCCATCCAGACCGCTACCTTGCTGGTTCAATCTCTCATCCTATCGTGACTGGATGACAGCATCAGCCTCCTCTCTGATCTCCCATCCTCCTGTCTCTCCCCACTTCACTCTGCTGCCTGGATTCTCTTAATAATAATAATAATAATAATAATAATAATAATAATAATAATAACGGCATTTGTTAAGCGCTTACTATGTGCAAAACACTGTTCTAAGCGCTGGGGGGATACAATGGGATCAAGTTGTCCCACGTGGGGCTCACAGAAACGCTCTCTTTCTACATTCACATTCTCTTTGTACAGAAACGCCCTGGGCATGTCACTCCCCTCCTTGAAAATCTCCAGTGGTTGCCTATCAACCTTCGAATCAAGCAAAAACTCCTCACCCTGGGCTTCCAGGCTGTCCATCCCCTTGCCCCCTCCTCCCTCCCCTCCCTTCTGTCCTTCTCCAGCCCAGCCCGCACCCTCCGCTCCCCTGCCGCCACTAACCTCCTCACCGGGCCTCGTTCTCGCCTGTCCCGCCGTCAATCCCCGGTCCACGTCCTTCCCCTAGCCTGGAATGGCCTCCCTCTTCACATCCAAACTAGCTCTCTTCCTCCCTTCAAAGCCCTACTGAGAGTTCACCTCCTCCAGGAGGCCTTCCCAGACTGAGCCCCCTTTTTCCTCTCCTCCTCCCCTGCCCTACCTCCTTCCCCTCCCCACAGCACTTGTCTATATTTGTACAGATTTATTTTACTTGTACACATTTACTACTCTATTCCTTTTGCTAACGATGTGCATACAGCTATAATTCTATTTATTCTGACGGTTTTGACACCCGTCTACATGTTTTGTTTTGTTGTCTGTCTCCCCCTTGTAGATGTGAGCCCATTGTTGGGTAGGGACTGTCTCTATATAATAATAATAATTTTGGTATTTGTTAAGCGCTTACTATGTGCAAGGCACTGTTCTAAGTGCTGGGGAGGATACAAGGTGATCAGTTTGTCCCATGTGGGCTCACAAGCTTAATCCCCATTTTACAGTTGAGGTAACTGAGGCAAAGAGAAATTAAGTGAAGTTAAGTGACCTGCCCAAAGTCACACAGCTGTAGCCGACCTGTACTTCCCAAGAGCTTAGTACAGTGCTCCGCACACAGTAAGCGCTCCATAAATATGATTGAATGAAGACCAGCTGTCCCCATGGGGCTCAGAGTACTCAATCGCCTCACCCCCTCCTCCCTCGCCTCGCTACTCTCCTACTGTAACCCAGCGCGCACACTTGGCTCCTCCGATGGCACGCTTCTCACTTTACCTTGATCATGCCATCGACCTCCTGCCCTCAAGCGCTTAGTACAGTGCTCTGCACAAAGTCAGCACTCAATAAATACGATCGAATGAATGAATGAATGCCCTCGTCCTACCGCTGTCCTGGAACGCCCTCCCTCCTCAAATCTGCCAGTCAACAAATCTCCTCCCCCTCTCCATCCCCACCAGTTTACCTCCTTCTCTTCCCCACAGCATATGTATATATGTTTGTACATATTTATTACTCTATTTATTTATTTATCTTACTTGTACATATCTATTCTATTTATTTTATTTTGTTAGTATGTTTTGTTTTGTTCTCTGTCTCCCCCTTCTAGACTGTGAGCCTGCTGTTGGGTAGGGACCGTCTCTATATGCTGCCAACTTGGACTTCCCAAGTGCTTAGTACAGTGCTCTGCACACAGTAAGTGCTCAATAAATACGATTGATTGATTGATTGATTGATTGAAAGCCTTACACTGAAGGCCCATCTCCTCCAAGAGGCCTTCCCTGATTAAGACCCACTTTTCCTCTTCTCCCACCGCTCCCTTCGGCGTCTCCCTGACTTGCTCCCCTTATTCATCGCCCCCTCCCAGCCCCCCACCACTTAGGTCCACCTCTGTCATTTATTTATTTCTCGCAACGTCTGTCTCCCCGAGCCGAGACTGTCAGCTCGTGCCAAGGACAATAAAAAGGTGGACAAATTCGGGTCCGGGATGGGTTTCTGCCAGCCTGCCCAGTGTAACGCAGCTCAGCGATCCTTTGGCAGATCCAAGAGATTGAGCGTCGCACGTTCACTAGATGATCTTGGGGTAAGTTGACTTTGCGGGGGCAATCTCTGGGCAGAAGTGACCACCATCAGAAGTTACGGTATTTAGGTGAACGTTGAAAATTTGGCTCGGTTTTTGGTGGACTGCAAGTGCGTGCTTTGATTTTTCCCAACATGCAACCGGAGAACAAATACACATTTTCGCCTCTTCTCCCACTCCCTTCTGCGTTGCCCTGACTCGCCCCCTTTATTCATCCCCCCATCCCAGCCCCACACCGCTTTGGTCCACATAAGAGAAGCAGCGTGCCTCAGTGGAAAGAGCACGGACTTTGGGTTCCAATCAATCAATCAATCGTATTCATTGAGCGCTTACTGTGGCCCACGTCATCCCCCGGGCCTGGAATGCTTCCAATCCCTCTGCCCATCCGCCAAGCTCGCTCTCTTCCTCCCTTCAACGCCCTGCTGAGAGCTCACCTCCTCCAGGAGGCCTTCCCACACTGAGCCCCTTCCCTCCGCTCCCCCTCGTCCCCCTCTCCATGCCCCTCATCTTACCTCCTTCCCTTCCCCACAGCACCTGTATATATGTATATATGTCTGTACATATTTATTACTCTATTTATTTATTTATTTTACTTGTACATATCTATCCTATTTATTTTATTTTGTTAGTGTGTTTGGTTTTGTTCTCTGTCTCCCCCTTTTAGACTGTGAGCCCACTGTTGGGTAGGGACTGTCTCTATATGTTGCCAACTTGGACTTCCCAAGCGCTTAGTACAGTGCTCTGCACATAGTAAGCGCTCAATAAATACGATTGATGATGATGATGATGATGATGTTGGGTAGGGACTGTCTCTACATGTTGCCAATTTGTACTTCCCAAGCGCTTAGTACAGTGCTCTGCACATAGTAAGCGCTCAATAAATACGATTGATGATGATGATGGTGATGATGCAGAGCACTGTACTAAGCGCTTGGGAAGTCCAAGTTGGCAACATATAGGGACAGTCCCTCCCCAACAGTGGGCTCACGGTCTAGAAATCAAATCCCGCTCCGCCACTTGTCAGCCGTGTGACTTTGGGCAAGTCTCCCCCTTCTAGACGGTGAGCCCGCTACTGGGTGGGGACCGTCTCTATATGTTACCAACTTGGACTTCCCAAGCGGTTAGTACAGTGCTCTGCACACAATAAGTGCTCGATAAATACGATTGATTGATTGATTGAATGAATGTGGGCGGTGAATGTGCCCGTTCTATTGTTATGCTATTGAAGTCAAATCCCGCTCCGCCACTTGTCAGCTGTGTGACTTTGGGCAAGTCTCCCCCTTCTAGACGGTGAGCCCGCTACTGGGTGGGGACCGTCTCTATATGTTGCCAATTTGTACTTCCCAAGCGCTTAGTACAGTGCTCTGCACATAGTAAGCGCTCAATAAATACGATTGATTGATTATGCTGCATTCTAAGATCTTCCCCTTTGGATGATCGAGCCACTTCCCCGGATGACACCTCCTCCCCTTCCTCCCCCTGGATGATGGAGCCTGGCGGATGCCACCCTCTCTTTTCGCTGCGTGGCAGACCCGGGCCCCAGGTTCAAGCTTCTCCCCCCTCCCTCCCGAGCCCCTGGATACTGAAGCTGCGAGGACATCTTTTATCATCATCAATCATATTTATTGAGCACTTACTATGTGCAGAGCACTGTACTAAGCGCTTGGGAAGTACAAATTGGCAACATGTAGAGACAGCCCCTACCCAACAGTGGGCTCACAGTCTAAAAGGGGGAGACAGAGAACAAAACCAAACGTACTAACAAAATAAAATAAATAGAATAGATATGTACAAATAAAATAGAGTAAAAAAAGATCTTTTAGACATCTTTTACAGTGCTCTGCACACAGTAAGCGCTCAATAAATACGATTGACTGATTTAGACTGTGAGCCCACTGTTGGGTAGGGACTGTCTCTATCTGTTGCCAACTTGGACTTCCCAAGCGCTTCGTACAGTGCTCTGCGCACAGTGAGCGCTCCATAAATACGATTGATGATGATGATGATGATTCTCCGAAGCGCGCAGGGCAATGCTCTGCCCACGGGAAGCGCTCAATAAATACCACGGATCGAGTGGTATTGGACTTAATGGTATAGTGTTATTGGACTTAGTGGTATAGGGAAGTCCTCACCACAGTGAGGCCTGTGGTGGCTCAGAGGGAAAGTAACAGCCTTGAAAGGCTCGAGGCCTGGGTTCTAATCCCCCCTCTGGTACGAGAGATTAAAAGAGATTGTAAATACCTAGGAGGGTCTAGAATAGATCACCTAAGAGATAAAATTTTACTTTTAGACTGTGAGCCCAATGTTGGGTAGGGACTGTCTCTATATGTTGCCAATTTGTACTTCCCAAGCGCTTAGTACAGTGCTCTGCACATAGTAAGCGCTCAATAAATAGGATTGATTGATTGATTGATCGATTCAACCGGTCCCGAGGCAAAGCGAGGGAACGGATCCGCTTCCGGGTAGGCCTTACTTCTTGCTGTGTCTCCTCCGGGTCCATGACGATGGGCTGGGTGACCAGAACGCCGAGGAGGGTAGCCCAGGTCTCTTCAAACTGGGTGCGACTGGTCCACCCTACAAACAGGACGGGCACGGTCAGTCCGGACCCGCCCGCGCCGGGACAGTGACCTGGCCAACGGCCTCCCTCTAAGCAGCGGGGCTCAGCGGAAAAGAGCCCGGGCTCTGGAGTCAGAGGTCATGGGTTCGAATCCCCGCTCCGCCAATTGTCAGCTGGGTGACTTTGGGCCAGTCACTTCACTTCTCTGGGCCACAGTTACCTCATCTGGAAAATGGGGATGAAGACTGTGAGCCCCACGTGGGACAACCTGATCACCTCGTATCCCCCCAGCACTTAGAACAATGCCCTGCACATAGTAAGTGCTTAATAAATGCCATTATGATTATTATTATGGGTTCAAATCCCGGCTCTACCAATTGTCAGCTGTGTGACTTTGGGCAAGTCACTTCATTTCTCTGGGCCTCAGTTACCGCATCTGTAAAATGGGGATTAAGACTGTGAGCCCCCCCACATGGGACAACCTGATCACCTTGTAACTTCCCCAGTGCTTAATACAGTGCTTGGCACATAGTAAGCACTTAATAAATGCCATCATTATTATTATTATTAATAAGAATTCTAATTACGGCATGGTTAACTATGTGTCAGGCACTGTACAAAGCGCTGGAGTGGATCCAAGCAGATCGGGTTGGACGCGGTCCCCATCCCACGCGGGGCTCACGGTCTCCATCCCCATTTTCCAGATGAGGGAACTGAGGCCCAGAGAAGTCAAGTGACTTGCCTGAGGTCACCCAGTGGACAAGTCGCAGAGACAGGATTAGAACCCATAATAATGATGGCATTTATTAAGCGCTATGTTCTAAGCGCTGGGGGGGACACAAGGTGATCAGGTTGTCCCACGTGGGGCTCACAGTCTTCATCCCCATTTTCCAGATGAGGTAACTGAGGCACAGAGAAACTGAGTGACTCGCTCAAAGTCACACAGCTGATAAGTGGCGGATCCAGCATGAGAACCCATGACCCCTGCCTCCCAAGCCCCTGCTCTTTCCACTGAGCCATGCTGCTTCTCTGCTTCATTTTCCAGATGAGGTAACTGAGGCTCAGAGAAGTTGATTATCTTTGTCCAGAAACGCTCTGGGCATATTGCTCCCCTCCTCAAAAATCTCCAGTGGCTACCAATCAATCTGCGCATCAGGCAGAAATTCCTCACCCTGGGCTTCCAGGCTGTCCATCCATCCATCCCCTGGCCCCCTCCTCCCTCCCCTCCCTTCTGTCCTTCTCCAGCCCAGCCCGCACCCTCCGCTCCTCCACCGCTGATCTCCTCCCCGTACCTCGCTCTCGCCTGTCCCGCCATCGACCCCCGGCCCACGTCCTCCCCTGGGCCCGGAATGCCCCCAATCCCTCTGCCCGTCCGCCAAGCTCGCTCTCTTCCTCCCTTCAAGGCCCTGCTGAGAGCTCACCTCCTCCAGGAGGCCTTCCCAGACTGAGCCCCTTCCTTCCTCTCCCCCTCGTCCCCCTCTCCATCCCCCCATCTTACCTCCTTCCCTTCCCCACAGCACCTGTATATATGTATATATGGTTGTACATATTTATTACTCTATTTATTTATTTATTTATTTTACTTGTACATTTCTATCCTATTTATTTTATTTTGTTGGTATGTTTGGTTCTGTTCTGTCTCCCCCTTTTAGACTGTGAGCCCACTGCTGGGTAGGGACTGTCTCTATGTGTTGCCAATTTGTACTTCCCAAGCGCTTAGTACAGTGCTCTGCACATAGTAAGCGCTCAATAAATACGATTGATTGATTGATTGATTGATTGAGTGACTTGCCCAAAGTCACAGAGCTGACAATTAGCGGAGCCGGCATTTGAACCCATGACCTCTGCCTCCCAAGCCCCTGCTCTTTCCACTGAGCCACGCTGCTTCTCTGCTTCATTTTCCAGATGAGGTAACTGAGGCTCAGAGAAGTTGAGTGACTTGCCCAAAGTCACAGAGCTGACGATTGGTGGAGCCGGGATTTGAACCCATGACCTCTGACTGCAAAGCCCGGGCTCTTTCCACTGAGCCACGCTAATAACCCCACTGCATGAGCTTATTTGTACATATTTATTACTCTATTTATTTGATTAATGATGTGTATATAGCTATAATTCTATTTATTCTGAGGGTATTGACACCCATCTACTTGTTTCGTTTTGTTGTCTGCCTACCCTTTCTAATAATAATAATAATAATAATAATAATAATAATAATAATGGCATTTGTTAAGCGCTTACTCTGTGCAAAGCACTGTTCTAAGCGCTGGGGAGGATACAAGGTGATCAGGTTGTCCCACGTGGGGCTCACAGTCTTAATCGCCATTTTACAGATGAGGTAACTGAGGCTCCGAGAGGTTAAGTGACTTGCCCAAGGTCACACAGCTGACATGTGGCGGAGCTGGGACTTGAACCCATGACCTCTGACTCCCAAGCCCGGGGTCTTTCCACTGAACCACACTGCTTCTAGACTACGAGCCTGTTGTTGGGTAGGGACTGTCTTTATATGTTGCCGATCTGTACTTCCCAAGTGCTTAGTACAGTGCTCTGCACACAGTAAGCGCCCAATAAATACGATTGATGATGATGATGATGCCGATTTGTACTTCCCAAGCGCTTAGTACAGTGCTCTGCGCACGGTAAGCGCTCAATAAATATGACTGACTGACTGAATACCCTCACCCAAGCTGCAGCCTTGGGGTTCCCCCCGGCAGCTGTTTCTCCACATCAGCCATGAGGAAACCAAAACAGCCCTTGGGCTTCGAGCTTAGCACAGTGCTCTGCACACAGTAAGCGCTCAATAAATACGACTGATGATGATGATGAGCTACGAACCAGGGCAGACCTGGTTCGAGAAGCAGCGTGGCTCAGTGGAAAGAGCCCGGGCTTTGGAGTCAGAGGTCATGGGTTCAAATCCCCGTTCCGCCAACTGTCAGCTGGGGGACTCTGGGCCAGTCGCTTCACTTCTCTGGGCCTCAGTTACCCCATCTGTAAAATGGGGATTAAGTGAGCCCCCCGGGGGACAACCTGATCACCCTGTAACCTCCCCAGCGCTTAGAACAGCGCTTTGCACATAGTAAGCGCTTAATAAATGCCATCATTATTATTATTATTACCTGAGAGGTCTCCGAGCCCAGGCTCAAAACGTGGCGTTCCTTCCAAGTGGGAAATCACTCACTTCACTGGGGGGAAAATTCACCCACCGTCACCCACCTAATATGTTGATGCGATAGATGAACTCCTTGAAGATCTCCTTTTCCTGAAGGAATTCCACGGGGATTTCCGGAAAGACTGTGCCAAAATCCCCGCCGGGTTTCGGGGACCATCCAAGTTTCCACACCTGTTGGAAGAGGGAAAAGGGAGGGGATGATCAGAACGCTTCCCATCTAGACTGTGAACTCCTGGTAGGGACGGAGCCGATCTACCGACCCTGATAATTGTACTTTCCCCAACAACTTGACACATTGCTCTGCACACAGTTAAGTATTCATTCATTCAATTGTATTTACTGAGCGCTTACTGTGTGCAGAGCACTGTACTAAGCGCTTGGGAAGTACAAGTCGGCAACATGTAGAGACGGTCCCTACCCAACAATGGGCTCATTGTCTAGAAAGGGGAGACGAACAACAAAACAAAACATGTGGACAGGTGTCAAGTCGTCAGAATAAACAGAAGTAAAGCTAGATGCCCATCATTAACAAAATCAACAGAACAGTAAATATGGACAAGTAAAATAAACAGAGTAATTCATTCAATGGTATTTATTGAGCGCTTACTGTGTGCAGAGCACTGTACTAAGCGCTTGGGAAGTACATCTTGGCAACATATAGAGACAGTCCCTACCCAACAGTGGGCTCACGGTCTAGAAAGTCAGCTGTGTGACTTTGGGCAAGTCGCTTCACTTCTCCGGGCCTCAGTTCCCTCATCTGGAAAATGGGGATGAAGACTGCGAGCCCCATGTGGGACAATCTGATTACCTTGTATCTCCCCCAGCGCTCAGAACAGTGTCTGGCACGTAGTAAACGCTTAACAAATACCAAAATTATTATCGTTACCTGTAAATTGTTTATAGCAATGTTTGTCTCGCCTTCTAGACGGTAAACTCCTTGCGGGCAGGGAACATGTTGTTCAACTCTGTTGTATTGTACTCTCCCAAGCGCTTAGCCCAGTGCTCTGCACACACTAAGTGGCCAATAAATAATAATAATAATGGCATTTATCAAGCGCTTACTACGTGCAAAGCACTGTTCTAAGCGCTGGGGAGGTTACAAGGAGACCAGGTTGTCTCACAGGGGGGCTCACAGTCTTCACCCCCATTTTACAGATGAGGGAACTGAGGCCCAGAGAAGTGACTTACCCAAAGTCACCCAGCTGACAATTGGCGGAGCCGGGATTTGAACCCGTGACCTCTGACTCCAAAGCCCGGGCTCTTTCCCCCTGAGCCACGCTGCTTCTCTCATCATCAATCGTTATTTATTGAGCGCTTACTGTGTGCAGAGCACTGTACTAAGCTCTGTCAGTGACTGACTGATCTTCCTCTTTGGGGTGGGCTGATTCCTACGGTGCCCATAACCCAACGGATGGAAAACTGCCATGGGCTCAGAGCCTCAAATAAATTAAGACTGGAACCGAGTCAAAAGGGAACGGCGGGGCAAGGATTTCGGTGAAACTGTAAAAAATGGACAAAGGCGCTTGGAAAAACTCTGAGGTCCGGTGCCTCTTAGAAATGCCCGAGGTTCTCAAATAATAGCAAAAAGAATTCCTCTTTATTCTCTCCAGCTGGAAAAAAAGAAAAGGAATTCTGCCAATCCAATTCAAACACTGAGGCATTTTCGTTGGCCACTAAATTCCCTCACGCGGAATGTGAAAGGACCGTAGAGAGGATCGGACGGCTCTGACGTCCGGTGAGGGGGAATGGGTGGGGAAAAAACTTAATAATAATAATAATGATAGCATTTATTAAGCGCTTACTATGTGCAAAGCACTGTTCTAAACGCTGGGGAGGTTACAAGGTGATCAGGTTGTCCCACGGGGGGCTCACAGTCTTCACCCCCATTTTACAGATGAGGTCACAGAGGCCCAGAGAAGCTAAGTGACTCGCCCAAAGTCACACAGCTGACAAGTGGCGGAGTCGGGATTTGAACCCACGACCTCGGACTCCAAAGCCCAGGCTCTTGCCACTGAGCCACGCTGCTTCTCTAAAACTTGGGAAAAAACTGGCTACGTCTCTTTTTTAAAACGGCCTTTGTTCAGTGCATTCTATGTACCAGGCGCTGAGGTGGATACAAGTTAATCAGGTTATCAGCCCACATAGTCCCAATCCTCATTTTACAGATGAGGAAACTGAGGCACAGGGAAGTGAGTGCCTTGCCCAAGGTTCGTTCCTTCGTTCAATCGGATTTATTGAGCGCTTACTTTGTGCGGAGCGTTACTAAGTGCTTGGGAAAGTACAACAATACTCCGCCACATGTCTGCTGTGAGACCTTTGGCAAGTCACTTAACTTCTCTGAGCCTCAGTTACCTCCTCTGTAAAATGGGGATTAAGACTGTGAGCCCCACGTGGGACAACTTGATCACCATGTAACCTCCCCAGCGCTTAGAACAATGCTTTGCACGTAGTAAGTGCTTAATAAATGCCAACATTATTATTATTATTAAGTGCTTACTATGTCCCAGGCACTCTTCTAAGCACTGTCCACATGATTTGTTTTGTTGTCTATCTCCTTGTATCCCCCCCAGCGCTTAGAACAGTGCTTTGCACATAGTAAGCGCTTAATAAATGCCATTTTTATTATTATTATTATCATTATTAAGTGCTTACTATGTCCCAGGCCCTCTTCTAAGCACTGTCCACATGTTTCGTTTTGTTGTCTATCTCCTTGTAACCCCCCAAGCGCTTAGAACAGTGCTCTGCACATAGTAAGCGCTCAATAAATATGATTGAATGAATGAATGAATGAATGCCATTATTATTATTATTATTATTTTAAAGGAGCAGCGTGGCTCAGTGGAAAGAGCCCAGGCTTTGGAGTCGGAAGTCACGGGTTCAAATCCCATGATTTGCACATAGTAAGCGCTTAATAAATGCCATTAAAAAATTTAAAAAAAAATAAATACCAATAAAATAAAGTAAACAATACTAGCTCATAGTCTAGAGGTGGAGAGGCAGATATCAACACAATAAAATGGCAGATCTGGACATAAATGTTGTGGGACTGGGAGGGGGGGAAGAACGAACGGAGCAAGTCAGGGCGATGCAGAAGGGAGTGGGAAATGAGGAAAAGTGGGGCTTAGTCTGGGAAGACCTCCTGGAGGAGATGGGCCTTCAGGAAGGCTTTGAAGGAGGGGAGAGTAATCATTCATTCATTCCATCGCATTTATTGAGCGCTTACTGTGTGCAGAGCACTGTACTACGCGCTTGGGAAGTACAAGTTGGCAACATCATCTGTGGGATCTGAGGAGGGAGGGCGTTCCAGGCCAGAGGCGGGACGTGGGCCGGGGTCGGCGGCGAGACGGGAGAGGTGGAGGCCCAGGGAGAAGGGGAAAACTAGAGGAACGGAGTGTGCGGGTCACGCAGCAGACAAGTGGCGGAGCCAGGATTAGAATCAATCAATCAATCGTATTTATTGAGCGCTTATTGTGTGCAGAGCACTGTACTAAGTGCTTGGGAAGTACAAGTTGGCTCACCTCCTCCAGGAGGCCTTCCCAGACTGAGCCCCTTCCTTCCTCTTCCCCTCGTCCCCCTCTCCATCCCCCCATCTTACCTCCTTCCCTTCCCCACACCACCTGTATATATGTATATATGTTTGTACATATTTTTTTACCTCTATTTATTTATTTATTTATTTTACTTGTACATATCTATTCTATTTATTTTATTTTGTTAGTATGTTTGGTTTTGTTCTCTGTCTCCCCCTTTTAGAATGTGAGCCCACTGTTGGGTAGGGACTGTCTCTAGATGTTGCCAATTTGTACTTCCCAAGCGCTTAGTACAGTGCTCTGCACATAGTAAGCGCTCAATAAATACGATTGATGATGATGATGATATAGAGACAGTCCCTACCCAACAGTGGGCTCACAGTCTAAACCCGGGCTCTTCCCACTAAGCCACGCTGCTCAGCCTCCAGAAACTGGCTCTCCAAGCTGGCTCTCTTCCTCCCTTCAAAGCCCTACTGAGCGCTCACCTCCTCCAGGAGGCCTTCCCACGCTGAGCCCCCCTTTTTCCTCTCCTCCCCATCCCCTCACCCTACCTCCTTCCCCTCCCCTCAGCCCCTGTATATATGTTTGGACAGTTTTATTACTCTATTTATTTTACTTGTACATATTTATTATTCTATTATTGGGACAAGCAGCGTGGCTCAGTGGAAAGAGCCCGGTCTTTGGAGTCAGAGGTCATGGGTTCAAATGCCAGCTCCACCAACTGTCAGCTGTGTGACTTTGGGCAAGTCACTTCACTTCTCTGGGCCTCAGTTACCTCATCTGTAAAATGGGGATTAAGACTGTGAGCCCCCAGTGGGACAACCTGATCACTTTGTAACCTCCCCAGCGCTTAGAACAGTGCTCTGCACATAGTAAGCACTTAACAAATACCATCATTATTATTATTATTATTATTATTTATTTTAGACTGTGAGCCCACTGTTGGGTACGGACCGTCTCTATATGCTGCCAACTTGTACTTCCCAAGCGCTTAGTACAGTACTCTGCACACAGTAAGCGCTCAAAAAATACGACTGAATGAATGAATGAATTTTGTTAATGATGTGCCTTTAGCTTTAATTCTATTTGTTCTGACGACTTGACACCTGTCCACATGTTTTGTTTTGTTGTCTGTCTCCCCCTTCTAGACTGTGAGCCCACTGTGGGGTAGGGACCGTCTCTATATGCTGCCAACTTGGACTTCCCAAGCGCTTAGTACAGTGCTCTGCACACAGTAAGTGCTCCATAAATATGATTGAATGAATGAATGAAAGTGCTCTGCACACAGTAAGCGCTCAATAAATACGATTGAATGAATGAATGAAAGTGCTCTGCACACAGTAAGCGCTCAATAATTACGATTGAATGAATGAATGAAAGTGCTCTGCACACAGTAAGCGCTCGATAAATACAACTGAATGAATGAATGAAAATGAACGAATGAAGACTGGAGGCAATCGGATTGCCAAGTTCTTTCTCTGGTCCAGTTGCCTGCCTGACTGGCAGGGGTAGCCCATGGGCACTGTCGACTTTATGTTTTGTTTTGTTGTCTGTCTCCCCCTTGTAGACTGTGAGCCCGTTGTGGGGTAGGGACCGTCTCTCTATGTTGCCAACTTGGACTTCCCAAGCGCTTAGTACAGTGCTCTGCACACAGTAAGTGCTTCATAAATACGATTGAATGAATGAATGAAAGTGCTCTGCACACAGTAAGCACTCAATAAATACAATTGAATGAATGAATGAAAGTGCTCTGCACACAGTAAGCACTCAATAAATACGATTGAATGAATGAATGAAAGTGCTCTGCACATAGTAAGCGCTCAATAAATACAATTGAATGAATGAATGAAAATGAACGACTGAAGACTGGAGGCACTCGGATTGCCAAGTTCTTTCTCTGGTCCAGTTGCCCGTCTGACTGGCAGGGGTAGCCCATGGGCACTGTCGACTTCATATTTTGTTTTGTTGTCTGTCTCCCCCTTGTAGACTGTGAGCCCACTGTGGGGTAGGGACCGTCTCTATATGCTGCCAACTTGGACTTCCCAAGCGCTTAGTACAGTGCTCTGCACACAGTAAGCACTCAAGAAATACAATTGAATGAATGAATGAAAGTGCTCTGAACACAGTAAGCGCTCGATAAATACGACTGAATGAATGAATGAAAGTGCTCTGCACACAGTAAGCGCTCGATAATTACGATTGAATGAATGAATGAAAGTGCTCTGCACATAGTAAGCGCTCAATAAATACGACTGAATGAATGAATGAAAATGAACGACTGAAGACTGGAGGCAATCGGATCACCAAGTTCTTTCTCTGGTCCAGTTGCCCGTCTGACTGGCAGGGGTAGCCCATGGGCACTGTCGACTTTATGTTTTGTTTTGTTGTGTCTCCCCCTTCTCGACTGTGAGTCCACTGTGGGGTAGGGACTGTCTCTATATGTTGCCAACTTGGACTTCCCAAGCTCTTAGTACAGTGCTCTGCACACAGTAAGCGCTCCATAAATACGACTGATGAATGAATGAAAGTGCTCTGCACACAGTAAGCGCTCGATAAATACGATTGAATGAATGAAGTGCTCTGCACACAGTAAGCGCTCGATAATTACGATTGAATGAATGAATGAAAGTGCTCTGCACACTGTAAGCGCTCGATAAATACAACTGAATGAATGAATGAAAATGAACGACTGAAGACTGGAGGCAATCGGATTGCCAAGTTCTTTCTCTGGTCCAGTTGCCCGCCTGATTGGCAGGGGTAGCCCATGGGCACTGTCGACTTTATGTTTTGTTTTGTTGTCTGTCTCCCCCTTGTAGACTGTGAGCCCGTTGTGGGGTAGGGACCGTCTCTCTATGTTGCCAACTTGGACTTCCCAAGCGCTTAGTACAGTGCTCTGCATACAATAAGTGCTCCATAAATACGATTGAATGAATGAATGAAAGTGCTCAGCACACAGTAAGCGCTCAATAAATACGACAATGAATGAAAGTGCTCTGCACACAGTAAGCACTCGATAAATACGAATGAATGAATGAATGAATGAAAGTGCTCTGCACACAGTAAGCGCTCAATAAATACGACTGAATGAATGAATGAAAATGAACGACTGAAGACTGGAGGCAATCGGATTGCCACGTTCTTTCTCTGGTCCAGTTGCCCGTCTGACTGGCAGGGGTAGCCCATGGGCACTGTCGACTTTATGTTTTGTTTTGTTGTGTCTCCCCCTTCTAGACTGTGAGCCCACTGTGGGGTAGGGACCGTCTCTCTATGTTGCCAACTTGGACTTCCCAAGCGCTTAGTAGAGTGCTCTGCACACAGTAAGTGCTCAATAAATACGATTGAATGAATGAATGAAAGTGCTCTGCACACAGTAAGCGCTCGATAAATACGACTGAATGAATGAATGAAAGTGTTCTGCACACAGTAAGCGCTCGATAAATATGATTGAATGAATGAATGAAAGTGCTCTGCACACAGTAAGCGCTCGATAAATACAACTGAATGAATGAATGAAAATGAACGAATGAAGACTGGAGGCAATCGGATTGCCAAGTTCTTTCTCTGGTCCAGTTGCCTGTCTGACTGGCAGGGGTAGCCCATGGGCACTGTCGACTTAATGTTTTGTTTTGTTGTCTGTCTCCCCCTTGTAGACTGTGAGCCCACTGTGGGGTAGGGACCGTCTCTATATGTTGCCAACTTGGACTTCCCAAGCGCTTAGTACAGTGCTCTGCACACAGTAAGTGCTCAATAAATACGACAATGAATGAATGAAAGTGTTCTGCACACAGTAAGCGCTCAATAAATACAACTGAATGAATGAATGAAAATGAACGACTGAAGACTGGAGGCAATCGGATTGCCAAGTTCTTTCTCTGGTCCAGTTGCCCGCCTGACTGACAGGGGTAGCCCATGGGCACTGTCGACTTCTTCATGTTTTGTTTTGTTGTCTGTCTCCCCCTTGTAGACTGTGAGCCCGTTGTGGGGTAGGGTCCGTCTCTCTATGTTGCCCACTTTGACTTCCCAAGCGCTTAGTACAGTGCTCTGCACACAGTAAGTGCTCCATAAATACCATTGAATGAATGAATGAAAGTGCTCTGCACACAGTAAGCGCTCAATAAATACAATTGAATGAATGAATGAAAGTGCTCTGCACACAGTAAGCGCTCGATAAATACGATTGAATGAATGAATGAAAGTGCTCTGCACACAGTAAGCGCTCAATAAATACGACTGAATGAATGAATGAAAATGAACGACTGAAGACTGGAGGCAATCGGATTGCCACGTTCTTTCTCTGGTCCAGTTGCCCGCCTGACTGGCAGGGGCAGCCCATGGGCACTGTCGACCTTATGTTTTGTTTTGTTGTCTAGACTGTGAGCCCACTGTTGGGTAGGGACCGTCTCTATATGTTGCCAACTGTTCAATCAATCAATCAATCAATCGTATTTACTGAGCGCTTACTATGTGCAGAGCACTGTACTAAGCGCTTGGGAAGTACAAATTGTCAACACATAGAGACAGTCCCTACCCAACAGTGGGCTCTAAAACTGTTCATTTCACTTCTCTGTGCCACAGTTACCTCTTTTGTAAAATGCAGATTAAGATGGTGAACACTATGCGGGACGTGGCCTGTGTCCAACCCAATTAGCTTGTATCTACCCCAGTGCTTAGTACAATGGCATGCACATTGTACACACTTAACGAATACCATAAAAAATAAATCATGAATAACCTGCAGAAACTGAGGTGTTCGCAGTGCTTCAATTCAGAGAGAAATACTCAGTATTATTAGTACCATTATTAAGTCCAGGATAACTAAAAGGCCCCAAACTAGTACTTAGACTGTGAGACCCACGTGGGACGGGGACTGTGTCCAACCTGATTTAACTGTATCTACTGCAGGGCTTAGAACAATGCTTAACACATAGTAAGTGCTTAACAACTTTAATAATAATAATAATGATAGTAATAATAATAATAATAATAATGATGGCATTTATTAAGCGCTTACTATGTGCAAAGCACTGTTCTAAGCGCTGGGGAGGTTACAAGGTGATCAGGTTGTCCCTCGTGGGGCTCACAGATTTAATCCCCATTTTACAGATGAGGGAACTGAGGCCCGGAGAAGTTAAGTGACTTGCCCAAAGTCACACAGCTGACAATTGGTGGAGCCGGGATTTGAACCCATGACCTCTGACTCCAAAGCCCGTGCTCTTTCCTACTGAGCCACGCTGCTTCTCAATAATGACAATAATAATAATGACAATGATAATGATTGCTTGTCATTATTATTATCATTATTATAGTGGTAAGCACTTACTATATGTTTAGCATTTTTCTAAGCACTGGGGTCACCTACTTGTTTTGTTTTTTTGTCTGTCTCCCCCTTCTAGACTGTGAGCCTGTTGTTGGGCAGGGATCATCTCTATATGTTGCCGATTTGTACTTCCCAAGCGCTTAGTACAGTGCTCTGCACACAGTAAGCGCTCAATAAATGACTGAATGAATGAATGAACTTGTACTTCCCAAGCGCTTAGTACAGTGCTCTGCACACAGTAAGCGCCCAATAAATGGGGAGCAGCGTGGCTCAGTGGACAAGAGCATGGGCTTTGGAGTCAGAGGTCATGGGTTCGAATCCCGGCTCTGCTGCATGTCTGCTGGGTGACCTTGGGCAGGTCACTTAACTTCTCTAAGCCTCAGTTACCTCATCTGTAAAATGGGGATTAAGACTGTGAGCCCCATGTGGGACAACTTGATCACCTTGCATCCACCCCCAGCGCTTAGAACAGTGCTCTGCACATAGTAAGCACTTAACAAATGCCACTATTATTATTATAATAAATACGATTGATTGACTGACTGATTGATTGTCCGTCTCCCCCTTCTACACTGTGAGCCCGCTGTGGGGTAGGGACCGTCTCTAGATGGTGCCAACCTGGACTTCCCAAGCGCTTAGTCCAGCGCTCCACACACAGTAAGCGCTCAATAAATACGATTGAATGAATGAATGACCTTCCGGAAACAACTCCACGGCCCCCACACCGGCTTCCCTCCGCCGCGGCCTCACACAGACACGACCACCCACCCACCCACCCCCAAAAGGCACTCACCAGGGGCGGTACTCTGGTGTAGCTGTTCACTAGAGGCAACCGGGCCAAGCTGACGACGATGTTCCTCAGCAGCGGATTGAGGAAAGCGGGGACGCTGCTGTTCCTCTTGTGCCCCAGGGCCAACACCGACTGGAGAGACTCCACCATCTCTGCCACCATCTCGCAAGCCGCTGGAATATACCTGGGAACTGAAGGGAAGGAAGGGCGCTTAGAACAGTGCTTGGCGCGTAGTAAGTGCTTTATAAATGCCATTATTATCATTGTTATTATGAGGAGAGGCCGGATTGCCGCGACCCGCGGCCGACCGGGTACCCAAGTCGGGGACGTTCCCGAGCCCAGGAATGGGCTCCGGCTCCGCGATGTGTCGGCTGTGTAACTTTAGGTGAGTCACTTCGCTTCTCTGGGCCTCAGTGACCTCATCTGTAAAATGGGGATTAAGACTGTGAGCCCCCCCCCGTGGGACAAAGTGATCACCTTGTAACCTCCCCTGCGCTTCATTCATTCAATCGTATTTATTGAGCGCTTACTGTGTGCAGAGCACTGTACTAAGCACTTGGGAAGTACAAGTTGGCAACATATAGAGACGGTCCCTACCCAGCAGTGGGCTCACAGTCTAGGAGGGGGAGACAGAGAACAAAACATATTAACAAAATAAAATAAATAGAATATGTACAAATAAAATAAACACATAAATGGAGTAATAAATACATACAAACATATATACATATATACAGGTACTGTGGGGAGGGGAAGGAGGTAAGGCAGGGGGGTGGTTACTATTCTATTTATTAATGATGTGCACTTATCTTTAACTCTATTTGTTCTGACCACTTGACACCCGTCCACATGTTCTGTTTTGTTGTCTGTCTCCCCCTTCTAGACTGTGAGCCCACTGTTGGGTAGGGACTGTTTCTATATGTTGCCAACTTGTACTACCCAAGCGCTTAGTACAGTGCTCTGCACACAGTAAGCGCTTAATAAATATAATTGAATGAATAAGTACAGTGCTCTGCTCACAGTGAGCGTTCAATAAATAAGACAGAATGAATGAACTAAAGGGGTGGGGAAATGAGGGGTTAGTCAGGCCCCCCTGTAATGATAATAATAATAATAATGGCATTTATTAAGCACTTACTATGTGCAAAGCACTGTTCTGAGTGCTGGGGAGGTTACATGGTGATCAGGTTGTCCCATGGGGGGCTCACAATCTTAATCCCCATTTTCCAGATGAGGTAACAGAGGCCCAGAGAAGTGAAGTGACTTGCCCAAAGTCACCCAGCTGACAATCGGCAGAGCCGGGATTTGAACCCCTGACCTCTGACTCCAAAGCCTGGGCTCTTAACACTGAGCCATGCTGCTTCCCCCCAAGGCTGTGACTGTAGACTGTGAGCCCACTGTTGGGTAGGGACCGTCTCTATATGCTGCCAACTTGGACTTCCCAAGCGCTTAGTCCAGTGCTCTGCACATAGTAAGCGCTCAATAAATATGATTGAATGAATGAATGAATGAATGAATAAAGGTGTCTCAGAGGCAAGCTAAGTGATGTATGCCCTTCTAACAACAATTTTGGGATGCGGGAGATTCTTACAAGCCTTAATCAATGAGTCCGTCGATCTATCGAACGGTACGGGAACAAATGAGTTCTCCAAGGGAGCGGGTGTAGACGGAGAATAGGAGGGGACCCGGGATTGAGGGATTCCCCACAGTTGGGGTCGGGGGGAGGCAGAGGAGGAGCCCATGAAGGAGACTGAGGATGAGCAGCCAGAGGGATGGGAGGAGAACCCGGAGGAGAGGACAGTGTCGGTGAAGCCGAAGTTTCCCGGAGAAGTGGGTCGTCGACAGCGTCGAAGGCGGCTGAGAGCCCACTGTTGGGTAGGGACCGTCTCTATATGTTGCCAACTTGGACTTCCCAAGCGCTTAGTACAGTGCTCTGCACACAGTAAGCGCTCAATAAATACGACTGATTGATTGATTGAGAGATCGAAGAGGATCAGGATGGAGTACTTATCTATATTAATGTCTGCCTCCTTGCTTCTAGACCGCAAGCTCGTTGTGGGTAGGAAATGTGCCTGTTCATTGTTAGAGAAGCAGCGTGGCTCAGCGGAAAGAGCCCCGGCTTTGGAGTCAGAGGTCAGGGGTTCGAATCCCAGCTCCTCCAAGTGTCAGCTGTGTGACTTTAGGCAAGTCACTTCACCTCTCTGGGCCTCAGTGACCTCATTTGGAAAATGGGGATTAAGACTGTGAGCGCCCCCGTGGGACAACCTGATCACTTTGTAACCTCCCCAGCGCTTGGAACAGTGCTTTGCACGTAGTAAGCGCTTAATAAATGACATTATTATTATTATTATTGTTGGATTGTACTCTCCGAAGTGCGCAGTACAGTGCTCTGCACACAGTAAGCGCTCAATAAATACGACTGATTGATTGATTGAGAGATCGAAGAGGATC
This sequence comes from Tachyglossus aculeatus, assembly GCF_015852505.1. Classification (NCBI taxonomy): domain Eukaryota; kingdom Metazoa; phylum Chordata; class Mammalia; order Monotremata; family Tachyglossidae; genus Tachyglossus; species Tachyglossus aculeatus. Next base: position 2,618,078 of record NC_052069.1, on the reverse strand, counting down.
AGGATGGAGTATTTATCTATATTAATGTCTGCCTCCTTGCTTCTAGACCGCAAGCTCGTTGTGGGTAGGAAATGTGTCTGTTGATTGTTAGAGAAGCAGCGTGGAAAGAGCCCGGGCTTTGGAGTCAGAGGTCAGGGGTTCGAATCCCAGCTCCGCCAACTTGTACATATCTATTCAACTTATTTTATTTTGTTAATATGCTTGGTTTTGTTCCCTGTCTCCCCCTTTTAGACTGCGAGCCCACTGTTGGGTAGGGACTGTCTCTATATGTTGCCAACTTGTACTTCTCTGTACAGTGCTCTGCACACAGTAAGTGTGCAATAAATACGATTGATTGATTGATTGAGTGCGTACCATGTGCAGAGCACTGTACTAAGCGCCTGGAAAGTACAATTCAGCAATGAAGAGAGACAGTCCCTGCCCACGATGGACTTGCAGTCTAGAAGAGACTGTACAAGCGCTTAGTACAGTGCTCTGCACACAGTAAGCGCTCAATAAATACGATTGATTGATTAGAAGAGGGGAGACAGACATCAAAATACACAGACATCAATCAATCAATCCCCATTTTCCAGAAGAGGGAACTGAGCCCCAGAGAAGTGAAGTGACTTCCCTAAGGTCATACAGCAGATGAGTGGTGGAACGGTATTAGAACCCATGACACCTGTATATATGTATATATGTTTGTACATATTTATTACTCTATTTATTGATTTATTTATTTTACTTGTACATATCTATTCTACTTATTTTATTTTGTTAATATGCTTGGTTTTGTTCTCTGTCTCCCCCTTTTAGACTGTGAGCCCACTGTTGGGTAGGGACTGTCTCTATATGTTGCCAACTTGTACTTCCCAAGCGCTTAGTCCAGTGCTCTGCACACAGTAAGCGCTCAATAAATACGATTGATTGAGTGAGTGCGTACTGTGTGCAGAGCACTGTACTAAGCGCTTGGAAAGTCCAATTCAGCAATGAAGAGAGACAGTCCCTGCCCACGATGGGCTTACAGTCTAGAAGAGACTGTACAAGCGCTTAGTCCAGTGCTCTGCACACAGTAAGCGCTCAATAAATACGATTGATTGATTAGAAGAGGGGAGACAGACATCAAAATGCACACACAACAATCAATCCCCATTTTCCAGAAGAGGGAACTGAGCCCCAGAGAAGTGAAGTGACTTGCCTAAGGTCATACAGCAGATGAGTGGTGGAACCGGTATTAGAGCCCATGACCTTCTGACTCCCGGGCCCGAGCTCTATCCACTATGCTATGACCAGTGAGCCTCTCAGTTGCTATTAATAACAATAATAATAATAATAATAATAATAATAATAATAACAATAACAATAATAATAATAATAATAATGAGTCCTTCCCAGACTGAGCCCCCTTTTTCCTCTCCTCCTCCCCATCCCCCGGACCCTACCTCCTTCCCCTCCCTACAGCACCTGTATGTATGTTTGGACAGATAAACTACTTTAATTGTTTTACTTGTACATATTTACTATTCTGTTTACTTTGTTCATGATCAATCGTATTTATTGAGCGCTTACTGTGTGCAGAGCACTGTACTAAGCGCTTGATCTTAGTACATGTGTGCATCTAGCTTTATTTCTATTTATTCTGAGGACTTGACACCCGTCCACATGTTTTGTTCGTCGTCTGTCTCCCCCTTCTAGACTGTGAGCCCCTTGTTAGGTAGGGACTAGATGTTGCTGACTTGTACTTCCCAAGCACTTAGTACAGTGCTCTGCACACAGTAAGCGCTCAATATATACGATTGAGTGAATAGGGACCGTCTCTATATGTTGCCGACTTGGACTTCCCATTCATTCATTCAATAGAAGGGGGAGACAGACAACAAAACAAAACATATTAACACAGTAAAATAAATAGAATAAATATGTATTATGTTGCCAACTTGTACTTCCCAAGCGCTTTGTCCAGTGCTCTGCACACAGTGAGCGCTCAATAAATACGATTGAATGAATAGGGACTGTCTCCATATGTTGCCGACTTGGACTTCCCATTCATTCATTCAATAGAAGGGGGAGACAGACAACAAAACAAAACATATTAACACAGTAAAATAAATAGAATAAATATGTATTACGTTGCCTACTTGCACTTCCCAAGCGCTTAGTCCAGTGCTCTGCACACAGTGAGTGCTCAATAAATACGATTGAATGAATGAATGAATGAATGAACTGTAGCTACATACGCTTCAAAACAAGTAAACGGGGATCAGTATAAATAGAATTATAACAATAATAATAATAATGGCATTTATTAAGCACTTACTATGTGCAAAGTACTGTTCTAAGCGCTGGGGAGATTACAAGGCGAACAGGTTGTCATCATCATCATCATCATCAATCGTATTTATTGAGCGCTTACTATGTGCAGAGCACTGTACTAAGCGCTTGGGAAGTACAAATTGGCAACATATAGAGACAGTCCCTACCCAACAGTGGGCTCACAGTCGAAAAGGGGGAGAGGTTGTCTCTCAGGGGGCTCACAGTCTTCATCCCCATTTTACAGATGAGGTAACTGAGGCACAGGGAAGTTAAGTGACTTGCCCAAAGTCACTACATATATACATAAGTGCTGGGGGTCGGGGGGGGGGGGGGCGGGCAAAGAGAGCGTGTTGAGGTGATGCGGAAGGGAGGGGAAGCTGAGGAGAAGGGGGGCTCAGTGTGGGAAGGCTTCCTGGAGGAGGTGAGCTCTCAGTTGGGCTTTAAAGGGAGGAAGAGAGCTAGCTTGGAGGATGTGCGGAGAGACTGGGGGCATTCCAGGCCCGGGGGATGACGTGGGCCGGGGGTCGACGGCGGGACAGGCGAGAGCGAGGCCCAGTGAGGAGATTAGCGGCGGAGGAGTGGAGGGTGCGGGCTGGGATGGAGTAGGACAGAAGGGAGGGGAGGTAAGAAGGGGCAAGGGGATGGAGAACTTCGAAGCCAATAGTGAGATTTTCATCATCATCAATCGTATTTATTGAGCGCTTACTGTGTGCAGAGCACTGTACTAAGCGCTTGGGAAGTCCAAGTTGGCAACATATAGAGACAGTCCCTACCCAACAGTGGGCTCACAGTCTAAAAGATTTTAACAAAGCTCCCTTGGCTACCAGACTTGCAGTGTGAGGACAGAGATTCCTAGAGGAGGGAGACAAGCTGGGAAGCAGCGTGGCTCAGTGGAAAGAGCCCGGGCTTGGGAGTCAGAGGTCATGGGTTCAAATCCCGGCTGCGTCGCTTGTCAGCTGTTTGACTTTGGGCAAGTCAAAGTCAATTGGGCCTCAGCTCCCTCATCTGTAAGGGATGCAACATGGCTCAGGGGAGCGAGCCCGGGCTTTGGAGTCAGAGGTCATGGGTTCAAATGCCGGCTCCGCCACTTGTCAGCTGTGTGACTTTGGGCCAGTCACTTCACTTCTCTGGGCCTCAGTTCCCTCATCTGTAAAATGGGGATTAAGACTGTGAGCCCCCGTGGGACAACCTGACCACCTTGTAACTTCCCCAGTGCTTAGAACGGTGCTTTGCACATAGTAAGTGCTTAATAAATACCATTATTATTATTATTATTATTACAACCTGATCACCTTGTACCCTCCCCAGTGCTTAGAACAGTGCTTTGCACATGGTAAGCGCTTAACAAATACCAAAGTTATTATTATTTATAATAATAAAATAAAATAAAATATATTAATATAATATAATAATAATATAATATAATGATATAATAATAATTTAAGCTGCCAGGGGGCTCCTGGTGAAATTCATTCATTCACTCGTATTTATTGAGCGCTTACTGTGTGCAGAGCACTGTACTAAGCGCTTGGGAAGTCCAAGTTGGCAACATCTAGAGACGGTCCCTCCCCACCAGCGGGCTCCCAGTCTAGAAGGGGGAGACAGACAACAAAACAGAACATATTAACAAAATCAAATAAATAGAATAACAGTGTGGGAGACAGAAAACAAAACAAAACGTATTAACAAAATGAAATAAATGGAATAAATATGTACAAGTAAAATAAATAGAGTAATAAATCTGTACAAACATATACATCATCATCATCATCATCAACCGTATTTATTGAGCGCTTACTGTGTGCAGAGCACTGTACTAAGAGCTTGGGAAGTACAAATTGGCAACATATAGAGACAGTCCCTCCCCAACAGTGGGCTCACAGTCTAAAAGGGGGAGACAAAACCAAGCATACTGACAAAATAAAATAAATAGAATAGATATGTACAAAATAAATAAATAAATAAATAGAGTAATAAATCTGTACAAACATATATACATATATACAGGTGCTGCGGGGAGGGGAAGGAGGTAAGGCGGGGGGATGGGGAGGGGGATATGACTACTCACTTTGTGTATCTGAATCCACCTGGTCCTCACCGCCTCCTCTGGAAGTGTTCTTTCTTCTTTCGGGGCTTAGAAGTTGGTCCCCGGGTACTACTGCGACTGAAATCAGAGAGGAGAAGAGAGTCGCCCAATGCACACCACCAAATCGTCAGACGGCTACAAAACCAGCACGGGCTATGTACCGCAGCAGCGCGGCTCAGCGGGAAGAGCCCGGGCTTGGGAATCAGAGGTCATGGGGTTCGAATCCCGGCTCTGTTAATACAAAACGTATTAACAAAATGAAATAAATGGAATAAATATGTACAAGTAAAATAAATAGTGATAAATCTGTACAAACATATACATCATCATCATCAATCGTATTTATTGAGTGCTTACTGTGTGCACAGCACTGTACTAAGCGCTTGGGAAGTCCAAGTTGGCAACATCTAGAGACAGTCCCTACCCAACAGAGCCAGGGTTTGGGAATCAGAGGTCATGGGGTTCGAATCCCGGCTCTGCCAACTCATTCATTCATTCAATCGTATTTATTGAGCGCTTACTGTGTGCACAGCACTGTACTAAGCGCTTGGGAAGTCCAAGTTGGCAACATCTAGAGACGGTCCCTACCCAACAGTGGGCTCACAGTCTAGACGGGGGAGACGGAGAACAAATCATATTAACAAAATAAAATAGATGGAATAAACATGTACAAATAAAATAATCATGGGTTCAAATGCGGCCAATGTCAGCTGGGTGACTTGGGGCAAGCCACTTCACTTCTCTGGGCCTCAGTTCCCTCATTTGTAAAATGGGGATGAAGACTGTGAGCCCCACGTGGGACAGCCTGATCACCTTGTATCCTCCCCAGCGCTTAGAACAGTGCTTTGCACATAGTAAGCACTTAATAAATGCCATTAAAAAAACAAAAGTGCTGTGGGGTGGGGTGACTATCCGATGCTCAAAGGTCACAGATCCAAGTGCAAAGATGCCGCGGAAGGGAGCGCGAGCTGGGGAAAAGAGGGAAAAGCCCCATCCCCCCGCCTTACCTCCTTACCTCCTTCCCCTCCCCACAGCACCTGTATATATGTATATATGTTCGTACGGATTTATTACTCTATTTTATTTGGACATATTTATTCTATTCACTTTATTTTGTTCATATGTTTTGTTTTGTTGTCCGTCTCCCCCTTCTAGACTGTGGGCCCGCTGTTGGGTAGGGACCGTCTCTAGATGTTGCCAATTTGTACTTCCCAAGCACTTCGTCCAGTGCTCTGCACACACTAAGCGCTCAATAAATACGATTGAATGAATGAATGAATGAATGAATGAAAGAGGGCTTAATTGGGGAATGCCTCTTGGAGGTGGAAATGCTGAAGTAGATAGAAGCAAATCAGACTGGACACAGGCCACGTCCCACATGGGCCTCACAATCTTAATCCCCATTTTATAGATGAGGTGGCTGAGGCACAGAGAAGTGCAGTGACTTGACCATGGTCAGGCAGCAGACAAGTAGCTTAGAGCAGGATTGGAACTCAGGTCCTTTGACTCCCGGGCCAGGGATCGTTCCACTAGGCCATGCTGCTTCACTTAAAGCAGACCCCTGCTCTCCCATCTTGAAAGTCACATCTCCAGGAAGCCTTCCTTGACTAATCTCTCACCTCCCCATCCTTCACATGCTTTGTTTCGTTTTGTTGTCTGTCTCCCCCTTCTAGGCCGTGAGCCCGTCGTTGGGCAGGGACCGTCCCTACATGTTGCTAACTTGGACTTCCCAAGCGCTTAGTACAGTGCTCTGCCCACAGTAAGCGCTCAATAAATACGATTGAATGAATGAATTGAATGATTGAATTGAATGAATGAATGAATCCCCCCGCCTTACCTCCTTCCCCTCCCACACCACCTGTATATACGTATATATGTTTGTACGGATTTATTACTCTATTTATTTATTTAGCTTGTACATATTTATTCTATTTATTTTATTTTGTTAATATGTTTTGTTTTGTTGTCTGTCTCCCCCTTCTAGACTGTGAGCCCGCTGTTGGGTAGGGATGGTCCCTATATGTTGCCAACTTGTACTTCCCAAGCGCTTAGTCCAGTGTTCTGCACACACCAAGCGCTCAATAAATACGACTGAATGAATGAATCATCATCATCATCAATCGTATTTATTGAGCGCTTACTATGTGCAGAGCACTGTACTAAGCGCTTAGGGAAGTACAAATTGGCAACATATAGAGACAGTCCCTACCCAACAGTGGGCTCACAGTCTAAAAGAAAGAGGGCTTAATTGGGGAAGGCCTCTTGGAGGAGAAGCAGCGTGGCTCAGCGGAAAGAGCCGGGCTTTGGAGTCAGTGGTCGTGGGTTCAAATCCCAGCTCCGCCAAGTGTCAGCTGTGTGACCTTGGGCAAGTCACTTAACTTCTCTGGGCCTCAGTTACCTCATCGGTAAAATGGGGGTTGACTGTGAGTCCCCTGTGGGACAACCTGATCACCTTGTATCCCCCCAGCGCTTAGAACAGTGCTTTGCCCATAGTAAGTGCTCAATAAATGCCATTATTATTATTATTATTATTAGGAGATGGGACCATAATGATGGATTGAAAGTGGGAAGGGCGGTGGTCCGGTGTCTATGGAGCGGGAGGGAGTTCCAGGATAGGCGGAGGAAAGGGCTCACAAAAGAGTCCAGCCCCGGCCCCCAGTGGTGGCATATCTAGCCCGGGCCTGGGAATCAAAAGGTCATGGGTTCTAATCCCGTCTCTGCCACTTGTCCGCTGTGTGACCTTGGGCAAGTCATTTCACTTCTCTGGGCCTCAATTACCTCAGCTGTAAAATCGGGATTGAGACTGTGACCCCACATGCCACACGGACTGTGTCCAACCTGATTTGCTTGCATCCATCCCAGCGCTTATTACACTTCCTGGCACATAATAATAATGAGGGTATTTGTTAAGCACTTACTATGTGCAAAGCATTGTTCTAAGTGCTGGGGAGGATACAAGGAGATCAGGTTGTCCCACGGGGGGCTCACAGTTTTAACCCCCATTTTACAGATGAGGGAACTGAGGCCCAGAGAAATGAAGTGACTTGCCCAAAGTCACACGGCTGACAAGCGGCAGAGCCGGGATTTGAACCCATGACCTCTGACTCCAAAGCCCGTGTTCTTTCCACTGAGCCACGCTGCTTCTCTGCACGGGGTTCACAGTCTTGATCCCCATTTTACAGATGAGGGAACTGAGGCACAGAGAAGCGAAGTGACTTGCCCAAAGTCACACAGCCGATAAGTGGCAGACCTGGGGTTAGAACCCACGACCTCTGACTCGCAAGCCCGGGCTCTCTTCCACTAAGTCACGCTGCTTCTCAGAATATTCATTCATTCATTCAATCGTATTTATTGAGCGCTTACTGTGTGCAGAGCGCTGTACTAAGCGCTTGGGAAGTCCAGATTGCAACATCATCAATCGGATTTATTGAGCGCTTACTGTGTGCAGAGCGCTGTACTAAGCGCTTGGGAAGTCCAAGTTGGCAACACATAGAGACGGTCCCTACCCAACAACGGACTCACAGTCTAGAAGGGGAAAACAGATTCCCCTACCATAGCGTGACCCAGTGAGGTCTTCCCATATGTGCGTGGCTCAGTGGAAGGAGCCCGGGCTTTGGAGTCAGAGGTCATGGGTTCAAATCCCGGCTCTGCCAACTGTCAGCTGTGTGACCTTGGGCAAGTCACTTCACTTCTCTGTGCTTCAGTTCCCTCATCTGTAAAATGGGGATGAAGACTGTGAGCCCCCCGTGGGACAACCTGATCACCTTGTAACCTCCCCAGCGCTTAGAACAGTGCTTTGCACATAGTAAGCGCTTAATAAATGCCATCATTATTATTATTATTATTATTCCCATATGTGCGTGGCTCAGTGGAAAGAGAACAGACTTTGGAGTCCGAGGTCATGGGTTCAAATCCCAGCTCCGTCAACTGTCAGCTGTGTGACTTTGGGCAAGTCACTTCACTTCTCTGTGCTTCAGTTCCCTCACCTGTAAAATGGGGATTAAGACTGTGATCCCCCCGTGGGACAACCTGATCACCTTGTAACCTCCCCAGCGCTTAGAACAGTGCTTTGCACATAGTAAGCGCTTAATAAATGCCATCATTATTATTATTATTCCCATACGTGCGTGGCTCAGTGGAAAGAGCACGGACTTTGGAGTCAGAGGTCATGGGTTCAAATTCTGGCTCCACCAATTGTCAGCTGTGTGACCTTGGGCAAGTCACTTCCCTTCCCTGGGCCTCAGTTCCCTCATCTGGAAAATGGGGATGAAGACTGTGAGCCCCCCCGTGGGACAACCTGATCACCTCGTAACCTCCCCAGCGCTTAGAACTTAGACTGAGCCTCTTCCTTCCTCTCCCCCTCATCCCCCTCTCCATCCTCCCATCTTACCTCCTTCCCTTCCCCACAGCACCTGTATATATGGTTGTACATATTTATTACTCTATTGATTTATTTATTTATTTTACCTGTACATATCAATTCTATTTATTTTATTTTGTTAGTATGTTTGGTTTTGTTCTCTGTCTCCCCCTTTTAGACTGTGAGCCCACTGGTGGGTCGGGACTGTCTCTATATGTTGCCAACTTGTACTTCCCAAGCGCTTAGTCCAGTGCTCTGCACACAGTAAGTGCTCAATAAATACGATTGATTGATTAGAACAGTGCGTTGCACATAGTAAGCGCTTAATAAATGCCATCATTATTATTACTATCATCGTTATTATTATTATTATGTGCATTTCGACGGTACTCACTTGCTTCTATGAGAAATCTAATGCAGTGAATGAGGGAGCAAGCGTAGGTGACGCAGTCGGGGGAGGATATTACGCTCCACAGCCCAGGCAGCTGCAGAGTCAGACAGCAGCAATCCAGAGCAGCCTGCAGGTCGATGCTCAGTGGGATTTGCTCGTGGATTATGTGCCAAGAAAGACCCTGGAAAACCAAAGGACAGGGAGAGAAGGAGGGAGACGGGGGCAGAAAGAAAGGTAGGGAGGTGAGGTAGAGAGGGGAGGGACGGAGAAAAGAAATAATAATAATTACGGTACTTGTTAATCAATCAATCGCATTTATTGAGCGCTTACTGTGTGCAGAGCACTGGACTAAGCGCTTGGGAAGTACAAGTTGGCAACATATAGAGACGGTCCCTACCCAACAGCGGGCTCACAGTCGAGAAGGGGGAGACAGAGAACAAAACCAAACATATTAACAAAGTCAAATAAATAGAATAAATATGTAGAAATAAACAGAGTAATAGATATGTACAAACATATTCATTCATTCAATTGTATTTATTGAGCGCTTACTGTGTGCAGAGCTCTCTGTCTCCCCCTTTTAGACTGTGAGCCCACTGTTGGGTAGGGACTGTCTCTATATGTTGCCAATTTGTACTTCCCAAGCGCTTAGTACAGTGCTCTGCACATAGTAAGCGCTCAATAAATACGATTGATGATATAGAGACGGTCCCTACCCAACAGTGGGCTCAAGCACTTACTATGTTCTAGACTGTGAGCCCACTCTGTATATATGTTTGTACGTATTTATTACTCTATTTATTTTACTTGTACATATCGATTCTATTTATTTTACTTTGGTAATATGTTTGGTTTTGTTGTCTGTCTCCCCCTTCTAGACTGTGAGCCCACTGTTGGGTAGGGACTATCTCTAGATGTTGCCAACTTGGACTTCCCAAGCGCTTCGTACAGTGCTCTGCACACAGTAAGCGCTCAATAAATACGGTTGATTGATTGATTGATTCTAGACTGTGAGCCCACTGTTGGGTAGGGACCGTCTCTATATGTTGCCAACTTGGACTTCCCAATAATAATAATAATGGCGTTTATTAAGCGCTTACTATGTGCAAAGCACTGTTCTAAGCGCTGGGGAGGTTACAAGGTGATAACAATAATAATAATATTTATTAAGCGCTTACTATGTGCAAAGCACTGTTCGAAGCACTGGGGAGGTTACAAGGTGATCAGGTTGTCCCACGTGGACCTCACAATCATAATCCCCATTTTACAGATGAGGTAACTGAGGCCCAGAGAAGTGAAGTGAGCTGCCCAACGTCACACAGCTGACAAGTGGCGGAGCCGGGATTTGAACCCATGATCTCTGACTCCAAAGCCCGGGCCCTTTCCACTGAGCCACGCTGCTTCTCTAAGTGCTCAATAAATACGACTGATTGATTGATTCTAATCACGGGGAAGATACAAGCTAATCAGGTTGGACACCCCGCACGGGGCTCACACTCTTAAGGAAGGGAAGGACGGACGGGAAAGGATTTTAAAGCGTGATTATCGTTTTCCGACTTAGCCGTCCCGGGACCCGGGCTTCCATTCTGCGACATGGCTAGGACGTGATCAGTCAACGAGAAGCAGTGTGGCTCATTGGAAAGAGCACAGGCTTTGGAGTCAGAGGTCACGGGTTCAAATCCCGGCTCTGCCAAATGCCAGCTGTGTGACTTTGGGCAAGTCACTTCACTTCTCTGGGCCTCAGTTACCTCATCTGGAAAATGGGCATGAAGACTGTGAGCCCCCCCGTGGGATGACCTGATCACCTTGTAACCTCCCCAGCGCTAAGAACAGTGCTTTGCACATAGTAAGCGCTTAATAAATGCTATCATTATTATGATTATAATCCAATCCATCGGATTTACTGAGCACTTACTGTGTGCAGAGCACTGGACTAAGTGCTTGGGAGAGTAAGGGATCCTAGAGATAGGGAACAGTGGGGCCTAGAGGAAGACCTGGGTTCTCTTCTGGCTCGCGGGGAAGTCACTTCACTTCTCTGGGCCTCAATTTATTCATCTGTAAATTGGGGATGTAAATATCGGCTCTGCTTCCTGCTTAGGCTGTGAGCTTCCACGACAAGCGCTCGCTACGTGACTTGCCCAAAGTCACACAGCTGACAGTTGGCGGAGCTGGGATTAGAGAAGCAGCGTGGCTCAGTGGAAAGAGCCCGGGCTTTGGAGTCAGAGGTCATGGGTTCAAATCCCGGCTCCACCAACTGTCAGCTGTGTGACTTTGGGCAAGTCACTTCACTTCTCTGTGCCTCAGTTACCTCATCTGGAAAATGGGGATGAAGACTGTGAGCCCCACGTGGGACAACCTGATCACCTTGCAATCTCCCCAGTGCTTTGCACATAGTAAGCTCTTAATAAATGCTATCATTATAATTATTATAATCCAATCCATCAATCCATTGGATTTACTGAGCACTTACTGTGTGCAGAGCACGGGGCTAAGTGCTTGGGAGAGTAAGGGATCGCAGAGATAGGGAACAGGGGGGCCTAGAGGAAGACCTGGATTCTAATCCTGGCTCGCGGGGAAGTCACTTCACTTCTCTGGGCCTCAATTTATTCATCTGTAAATTGGGGACGTAAATATCGGCTCTGCTTCCTGCTTAGGCTGTGAGCTTCCACGACAAGCGCTCGCTATGTGACTTGCCCAAAGTCACACAGCTGACAGTTGGCGGAGCTGGGATTAGAGAAGCAGCGTGGCTCAGTGGAAGGAGCACGGGCTTTGGAGTCATCATCATCATCAATCGTATTTATTGAGCGCTTACGGTGTGCAGAGCACTGTACTAAGCACTTGGGAAGTCCAAGTTGGCAACATAGAGACAGTCCCCACCCAACAGTGGGCTCACAGTCTAGAAGGGGGAGACAGAGAACAAAACCAAACATATTAACAAAATAAAATAAATAGAATAGATATGTACAGGCAAGATAAATAAATAGAGTCAGAGGTCATGGGTTCAAATCCAGGCTCCGCCAGTTGTCAGCTGTTTGACTTTGGGCAAGTCACTTCACTTCTCTGTGCCTCAGTGACCTCATCTGGAAAATGGGGATGAAGACTGTGAGCCCCCCGTGGGACGACCTGATCACCCTGTAACCTCTCCAGCGCTTAGAACTAGACTGTGAGCCCACTGTTGGATAGGGACTGTCTGCTTAGTACAGTGCTCTGCACATAGTAAGCGCTCAATAAATATGATTGATGATATATGTTGCCAACTTGTACTTCCCAAGCGCTTAGTACAGTGCTCTGCACACAGTAAGCGCTCAATAAATACGATTGATTGATTGATTGATTAGGACAGTGCTTTGCACATAGTAAGCACTTAATAAATGCCATCATTCATTCATTCATTTGAACCCACGACGTCTACCTCCCAAGCCTGTGCTCTTTCCACTGAGCCACGCTGCTTGGTATTTGTTAGGCGCTTACTACCTTCCAGGCTCTAAACGCTGGGGTGGACACCAGCAAATGGGGCTGGACGCAGTTCCTGCCCCACGTGGGGCTCACAGTCTCCACCCCCATTATACAGCTGAGGTACCTGAGGCCCAGAGACGTCAAGCAACTTGCCCGAGGTCACTCAGCAGACGGGTGGCAGAGCCGGGATTAGAACCCGTGACCTCCTGACTCCAGGCCCGTACTGCACTGAACTGCTCCTCGGACCGGCTTCCGATCGTGAACGCCCCGCTCACCTCAAGCGTCATCACCACAAATTTCACACTGTCCGCCTCCTTCTCCGGGGGAAGTTGCAGATGGGCGGGGACTCTGGAGAGCAGCACGAGGTACTGGGCCAGGGCCCGACTGACCGTGTTCATTGACTGATACAGACCGACGTTCCCTGAAACGCAGGAGAATCCAAAAGTTTTCAGAAAACTCTAAAACCGAAGCTAAAGACGGGAACCTACACTTCACCGGGCTATCTACACCGATGCTAAAGATGGGAACCTACACTTCACCGGGCTATCTCGCTTTGCCGGCCTTTAGCGAAGAAAGAAAGTGCGGAGAAAAACAAAAAAACAACAAAAAAAAAAATGGAGGAGAATCCAAAAGTTTTGTGCAAACTCTAAAACCGATCCTACAGATGGGAACCTACACGTCACCGGGCTATCTACACCGATGCTAAAGATGGGAACCTACACTTCACCGGGCTATCTCGCTTTGCCGGCCTTTAGCGAAGAAAGAAAGTGCGGAGAAAAACAAAAAAACAACAAAAAAAAAAAACGGAGGAGAATCCAAAAGTCTTGTGCAAACTCTAAAACCGATGCTACAGATGGGAACCTACACATCACCGGGCTATCTACACCGATGCTAAAGATGGGAACCTACACTTCACCGGGCTATCTCGCTTTGCCGGCATTCAGCGAAGCAATAAAGTGCGGAGAAAAACAAAAAAACTAAAAAAAACCCCGAAACCACCCTTCTGAACTTTTTTTTTTTTTACCAAAGAGATCGGCCAGGTCGCTCCAATAGGCGGAAATCTCCAGGGGCTGCAGGGGCTGAAACACTCGGTGGCCTGCGGGAAACTGGCTCACGATGTGCGTCACGTGCTCCAGGGTCACTCCGCGGGCCGTTTCGAAAAGGCCACTCTTCTTCGGTTCCCGGGACATTTCGTTCGCGCCCAGGCTTAAGCAGGGAGCCAAAAGGCTGAGGTTGAAATCCTGAAACCGTAACAGGGGTGGGGCTGAAGACCCATCACGTTTCCGGGAACGAAAGCCGGCCCTTCCTTCGGTCCGAGCTTGAACTATCTCGAACCTGCGAAGGCAAGCTCTCATCCTATCCCGTCTGGACTACTGCATCAGCCTTCTCTCTGATCTCCCATCCTCGTGTCTCTCCCCACTTCAATCCATACCTCATGCTACTGCCCGGATGGTCTTTGTCCAGAAACGCTCTGGGCATGTTACTCCCCTCCTCAAAAATCTCCAGTGGCTACCAACCAATCTGCGCATCAGGCAGAAACTCCTCACCCTCGGTTTCAAGGCTGTCCATCCCCTCGCCCCCTCCTACCTCCCCTCCTTTCTCTCCTTCTCCAGCCCAGCCCGCACCCTCCGCTCCTCCACCGCTAATCTCCTCACCGGGCCTCGTTGTCGCCTGTTCCACCGTCGACCCCCGGCCCCCGTCCTCCCCCGGGCCTGGAATGCCCCCAATCCCTCTGCCCCTCCGCCAAGCTCGCTCTCTTCCTCCCTTCAAGGCCCTGCTGAGAGCTCACCTCCTCCAGGAGGCCTTCCCAGACTGAGCCCCTTCCTTCCTCTCCCCCTCGTCCCCCTCTCCATCTCCCCCATCTTTCCTCCTTCCCTTCCCCACAGCACCTGTATATGTGTATATATGTTTGTACAAATTTATTACTCTGTTTATTTATTTATCTTGAACATATCTATTCTATTTATCTTATCTTGTTAGTATGTTTGGTTTTGTTCTCTGTCTCCCCCTTCTAGACTGTGAGCCCGCTGTTGGGTAGGGACTGTCTCTATGTGTTGCCAACTTGTACTTCCCAAGCGCTTGGTACAGTGGTCTGCACACAGAAAGCGCTCAATAAATACGATTGATTGATTGATTGAGGGCCTAATCTCCTCTCCCTCCTCGTCGGCTGAAGGGAGGTCAAGAAGCAACCTCCCTTTCTCAGCCAGATTTTACTAAAAGTTCTCCAGAGGAAGAAAGATCTTTAAACTTTGGCGCTGTTCCTCGGCGGGAGGGTCGAAGGAGCAGCAGCACAGTCCTCAGCCTCCCAACTCCCTTGGGAGCCGGAAATTTGCATCCCAATCCCTCGCCCCCTCCGCATCCCGGGGTCACTAGCCCTTAGTACAGTGCTCTGCGCACAGTAAGCGCTCAATAAATACGATTGATTGATTCCTGCCTTGCTCCATACCAGCGGGGGGGTAAGGCAGAAATGGTGGCAGCCATCCCCTCTGCCTCCTGATCCCTGGGACAGTCGAGCCACTTAATAAGAATCAATCAATCAATCAATCGTATTTATTGAGCGCTTACTGTGTGCAGAGCACCGTACTAAGCGCTTGGGAAGTCCAAGTTGGCAACATCTAGAGACAGTCCCTACCCAACAGTGGGCTCACAGTCTAAAAGGGGGAGACAGAGAACAAAACCAAACATACTAACAAAATAAAATAAATAGAATAGATATGTACATGTAAGATAAATAAATAAATAGAGTAATAAATATGTACAAACATATATACATATATACAGGTGCTGTGGGGAAGGGAAGGAGGTAAGATGGGGGGGATGGAGAGGGGATTATTCTTATTAATAAGAATAACATTCATTCATTCAATCGTGTTTATTGAGCGCTTACTTTGTGCAGAGCACTGTACTAAGCACTTGGGAAGTACAGTAAATAATAATAATGATAATGATACTGATGCTATTTGTTTAGCGCTTACTATGTGCCAAGCACTGTCCTTGGACACAAGGTAATCAGGTTGGACACAGTCCCTGTCCCACATGGGGCTCACAGTCTCAATCCCCATTTTACAGGTAAGGTAACTGAGGCACAGAGAATGATAATAATAATAATTATGGTACTTGTTCAGCGCTTTCTATGTGTCAAGCACTGTCCTTAGCACTGGGGTAGACACAAGGTAATCAGGTTGGACACAGTCCCTGTCCCACATGGGGCTCGCAGTCTCAATCCCCGTTTTACAGGTAAGGTAACTGAGGCACAGAGAATAATGATAATAATTATGGTATTTGTTCAGTGCTTTCCATGTGCCAAGCACTGTCCTAAGCGCTGGAGTATTCATTCATTCAATCGTATTTATTGAGCGCTTATCGTCTCCCCCTTTTAGACTGTGAGCCCACTGTTGGGTAGGGACTGTCTCTATATGTTGCCAACTTGTACTTCCCAAGCGCTTAGTACAGTGCTGTGCACACAGTAAGCGCTCAATAAATACGACTGATTGATTGACTGCGTGCAGAGCACTGTACTAAACGCTTGGGAAGTACAAGTTGGGGCAACATATAGAGATGGTCCCTACCCAACAGTGGGCTCACAGTCTAGACACAAGGTAATCAGGTTGGACACAGTCCCTGTCCCACGTGGGGCTCAGAGTCTCAATCCCCATTTTACAGGTAAGGTAACTGAGGCACCAAGAATAACAATAATGATGATGGTATATTTGTTAAGCGCTTTCTATGTGCCAAGCACTGTTCTAAGCGCTGGGGTAGACACAAGGCAATCAGGTTGTCCCACTTGGGGCTCAGTCTAAATCCCCATTTTACAGATGAGGTAACAGAGGCACAGAGAAGTTAAGTAACTTGCTTACGGTCACACAGCAGACAAGTGACGGAGCCGGGATTAGAACCCACGACTCCTGACTCCGAAGCCCGGGCTCTTTCCACTGAGCCACGCTGCTTCACTTCTCACTGCGGCTGTGGCTAGTAGAGCTGGGAGAAGCTTAGAAGCAGCGGGGCTCAGTGGAAAGAACCCGGGCTTTGGAGTCACAGGTCATGGGTTCCAATCCTAGCTCCGCCAACTGTCAGCTGTGTGACTATGGGCCAGTCACTTCACTTCTCTGGGCCTCAGTGACCTCATCTGGAAAATGGGGATTAAGACTGTGAGCCCCCCGTGGGACAACTTGATCACCTTGTAACCTCTCCAGTGCTTAAAACAGTGCTTTGCACATAGTAAGCACTTAATAAATGCCATTAAAAAAAAGCTTGCATTTCTGGCTCTTCTAGCCTGGGGACCCTATGGCTTTTATTTTATTTTTGTATTTAGCTCTGTGCATCTCTTATGTTGTTTCTGTGTTCTTATCCCTTTATTTTTTTATTTATGAGCCTATTGCCAGTCACCTTTTCCCCTTCGGTCTTAGATCACAGCCTTGGTCTAAGTCTCCGTGTGTATTCTTCCCCTCTAGACTCTAAGCTCATTGTGGACAGGGAAAGTGCTGTGCTGTCCTCTCCCAAGTGTTTAGTACAGTGCTCTGCACTCAGTAAGTGCTTAATAAATACGACGGACTGACTGACTGTGCTTAGTACAGTACTCAGCACACAGTAAGCGCTTTATAAACATGATTATCACTACTAAACCTACCGGAATCTCTACGACCTATTTCAATATTCCATTTTCAAAGAAAGCTCAGCGTAATTATTTTTCTCTGCTTCCCGGGTTAGAGACTCCAAGCTCCTGGCGGTCACATTTTCGACGCCTCGCCTGTGGTACTCAAGGTCAGGGGAAGCAGCGTGGCTCAGTGGAAAGAGCCCGGGCTTTGGAGTCAGAGGTCACGGGTTCAAATCCCGGCTCCGCCACCTGTCAGCTGTGTGACTTTGGGCCAGTCACTTCACTTCTCTGGGCCTCAGTTCCCTCATCTGGAAAATGGGGATGAAGACTGTGAGTCCCCCGTGGGACAACCTGATCACCTTGTAAACTCCCCAGGGCTTAGAACAGTGCTTTGCACATAGTAAGCACTTAATAAATGCCATCATTATTATTATTATTACTCATCCTATCCCGACTGGATGACTGCATCAGCCTCCATTCTGATCTCCCAACCTCCTGTGTATATATATGTGTATATATACACATATGTACCCCACAGCACTTGTGTATATATGTAAATACACGTATTTACAACTGTAATTCTATTTATTTTATTAATGACGTGTATATGTCCAGAATTCTATTTATATATAATGACGCTACTGATGCATGTTTACTTGTTTTGATGTCTGTCTCCCCCCCTTCTAGACTGTGAGCCCGCTGTGGGCAGGGATTGTCTCTATTTGTTGCAGAATTGTACTTCCCAAGCGCTTAGTACGGTGCTCTGCACACAGAATGTGCTCAATAAACACAACTGAATGGATGAATGAGTGAATGGTAGACTCTCCCGAGGGCACGGCGGTGGCACTCAGCAAATAGCAATAATAATGATGGCATTTACTAAGCGCTTACTATGTGCAACACACTGTTCTAAGCACTGGGGAGGTTACAAGGTGATCAGGTTGCCTCACGGGGGGCTCACAGTCTTAATCCCCATTTTCCAGATGAGGTCACTGAGGCCCAGAGAAGTGAAGTGACTTGCCCAAAGTCACACAGCTGACAATGGGTGGAGCCGGGATTTGCACCCATGACTTCTGACTCCAAAGCCCGGGCTCTTTCCACTGAGCCACACTGCTTCCCCTAAAATACCACTTATTTTAGGAGATAAAATCGATCGATTGACTGCAAACGCTGTGGTGGTAAGTGGTGAAAATATTGCCTCCCGACTCCCGCGCGAGTCCTCCCTTGTGGGAAAAAATTCGGCGTGCCTTCAGCGGGGATACACTGCTCCTAAAAAACCGCGGGCCGCAGAGAACGGAAGCCACAATTCATTCATTCAGTCAATCGTATTTATTGAGCACTTACTGTGTGTAAAGCACTGTACTACTACTACTACTACTACTACTACTACTAATAATAATAATGATGGCATTTATTAAGCGCTTACTATGTGCAAAGCACTGTTCTAAGAGCTGGGGAGGTTACAAGGTGATCACGTTGTCCCACGGGGGGGCTCACATTAATCCCCATTTTACAGATGAGGGAACTGAGGCCCAGAGAAGTTAATCTCTTAACTTCTCTGGGCCTCAGTTCCCTCATCTGTAAAATTAACTTAAGAGAAGTTAATCTCTTAACTTCTTGCCCAAAGTCACACATCTGACAATCGGCGGTGCCAGGATTTGAACCCATGACCTCTGATTCCAAAGCCCGGGCTCCTTCCCACTGAGCCACACTGCTTCTCTAAGCGCTTGGAGAGTATAATTCAGCAATAAAGAGTGACAATCCCTGCCCAAAAAGAGGGCAGATCCCTGCTCCTGCCCAGATGCCCCCTCTCCACTTCCCACCCGTTTTCCCAGTCACCCCTGAACTTAGCCAGACCATGGGCGCTCTCCAGTTAATAATAATAATAGTAATAATAATGTTGGCATTTGTTAAGCGCTTACTATGTGCAAAGCACTGTTCTAAGCGCTGGATAATAATGATGGCATTTATTAAGCGCTTACTATGTGCCAAGCACTGTTCTCAGCGCTGGGGAGGTTACAAGGTGATCAGGTTGTCCCTCCGGGGGGCTCACGGTCTTCATCCCCATTTTCCAGATGAGGGAACTGAGGCCCAGAGAAGTGAAGTGACTTGCCCACAGTCACACAGCTGACGATCGGCCGAGCCGGGATTTGAAGCCCATGCTCTTTCCACTGAGCCATGCTGCTTCTCCAGTTCTTCTCCTTCACCCGAGCTGTGTCCGGCCTCTGGAAGTTTGCCTGGCTCCCCAGCAGCACGTGAGCAGGGACTGGGAGCTGCCCTCATTCAATCTTTAATTTAATTGTATTTATTAATAATGGCATTTTTTAATAACGACATTTATTAAGCGCTTACTATGTGCAAAGCTCTGTTGTAAGCGCTGGGGAGGTTACAAGGTGATCAGGTTGTCCCTCGTGGGGGGGCTCATGGTCTTCATCCCCATTTTCCAGATGAGGGAACTGAGGCCCAGAGAAGTAAGGTGACTTGCCTAAAGTCACACAGCTGACAATTATCCCCCGGGCCTGGAATGTCCTCCCTCCACACATCCGCCAAGCTCGCTCTCTTCCTCCCTTCAAGGCCCTACTGAGAGATCACCTCCTCCAGGAGGCCTTCCCACACTGAGCCCCTTCCTTCCTCTCCATCCCCCCCATCTTATCTCCTTCCCTTCCCCACAGCACCTGTATATACGTATGTACATATTTATCACTCTATTTATTTATTTATTTTACTTGTACATATCTATTCTATTTATTTTATTTTGTTAGTATGTTTGGTTTTGTTCTCTGTCTCCCCCTTTTAGACTGTGAGCCCACTGTTGGGTAGGGACCGTCTCTATATGTTGCCAACTTGTACTTCCCAAGTGCTTAGTACAGTGCCCTGCACACAGTAAGCGCTCAATAAATACGATTGATTGATTGACTGACAATTGGCAGAGCCGGGATTTGAACTCATGACCTCTGACTCCAAAGCCCGGGCTCTTTCCACTGAGCCATGCCGCTTCTCCTATTTATTTATTTATTGAGCGCTTACTGTGTGCAGAGCCCACTTGGGAGAGGACAAAACCACAATAAACGGACACATTCCCTGCCCACAGAGACCTTACATCTAGAGGGGGGGACATAAATAGCAGAAGCAGCGTGGCTCAGTGGAAAGAGCCTGGGCTTTGGAGTCAGAGGTCATGGGTTCAAATCCCAGCTCCGCCAATTGTCAGCTGTGTGACTTTGGGCAAGTCACTTAACTTCTCCGGGCCTCAGTTACCTCATCTGTAAAATGGGGATTGACTGTGAGCCCCCCCGTGGGACAACCTGATCACCTTGTAACCTCCCTAGCGCTCAGAACAGTGCTTTGCACATAGTAAGCGCTTAATAAATGCCATCATCATTATTATTATTATAGAAATTAATACAAGGTTCAGCGCTCTGTCTGACAGTGCCCTTCCCGGATCTATACTCTGTCTGAAACGTCTCCTTTTTCATTATTATTATTATTAGTAGTAGTAGTAATCATGATGAAGGTATTTGTTAAGCACTTACTATGTGCCTCCACGCACTGTTCTAAGCACTGGGGTTGATAGAAGATAGGAGAAGCCGTGTGGCTCAGTGGAAAACAGCCCGGGCTTTGGAATCAGAGGTCATGGGTTCAAATCCCGGCTCTGCGAACTGTCAGCTGTATGACTTTGGGCCAGTCACTTCATCATCATCATCAATCGTATTTATTGAGCGCTTACTGTGTGCAGAGCACTGTCCTAAGCGCTTGGGAAGTCCAAGTTGGCAACACATAGAGACAGTCCCTACCCAACAGTGGGAGACAGAGAACAAAACCAAACATACTAACAAAATAAAATAAATAGAATAGATATGTACAAGTAAAATAAATAAATAAATAGAGTAATAAATATGCACAAACATATATACATTCCCTCATCTGTAAAATGGGGATTAAGACTGTGAGCCCCCCGTGGGACAACCTGATCACCTTGTAACCTCCCCAGCACTCAGAACCGTGCTTTGCACATAGTAAGCGCTTAATAAATGCCATTATTAAATTAATTAATAGAAGCTAATCAGGTTGGACACAGTCCCGGTCCCATGATTTTTCATTTAATCGTCTTTCTTGAGCGCTTACTGTGTGCAGAGCGCTGTACTAAGCGCTTGATCCTTCACGCTTGATCCTTTAGGGAGGCGGGCACTCACCTTGCTGAGCATCAACGAGTGGAGCTCGCCGGGCGGGACCCTGCCGAGCAGCTCGGCGCCTTCCAGCAGCGCGGAGTCCGACTTGGCGCAGCACTGGGACCGGACCAGAGCCACGTACCAATCCTGGAGGGAGAAACGACCGGGGTGAAGGTGGCCGTCAGATCGCTTCCTTTCAGGAGAAGCTGGAGACATTCCCGGTTGGAGGCTCCGGGGCGTTGGGAGGGTTAAAAAATGATGACGGTATCTGTTAGGCGCTGACTATGTGCCAAAGCACTGTTCTAAGCGCTGGGTGGGATACAAGGTGATCCACCTGTCTACATGTTTTTCTACATGTCTGACGACTTTCATTCATTCATTCAATCGTATTTATTGAGCGCTTACTGTGTGCACAGCACCCTACTGAGCGCTTGGGAAGTCCAAGTTGGCAACATATCGAGACGGTCCTTACCCAACAACGGGCTCACAGTCTCGAAGGGGGAGACAGGCAACGAAACAAAACATGTAGATGGGTGTCAAAACCGTTAGAATAGAATTATTCATTCATTCATTCATTCAATCGTATTTATTGAGCGCTTACTGTGTGCAGAGCACTGTACTAAGCACTTGAGAAGTACAAGTTGGCAACATATTGAGACAGTCCCTACCCAACAATGGGCTCACATTCTAGATGGGGGAGACATATAACAAAACAAAACATGGACAGGTGTCATCAAAATAAATAGAAATAAAGCTAGATGCACATTCATTCCTTCATTCAATTGTATTTATTGAGCACTTACTGTGTGCAGAGCACTGTACTAAGCGCTTGGGAAGTCCAAGTTGGCAACATATAGAGACGGTCCCTACCCAACAGCGGGCTCACAGTCTAGAGGGGGAGACAGACAACAAAACAAAACATGTGGACAGGTGTCATCAGAATAAATAGAAGTAAAGCTAGATGCACATTCATTCATTCATCCAATTGTATTTATTGAGCACTTACTGTGTGCAGAGCACTGTACTAAGCGCTTGGGAAGTCCAAGTTGGCAACATATAGAGATGGTCCCTACCCAACAGTGGGCTCACAGTCTAGAAGGGGGAGACAGACAACAAAACATGTGGACAGGTGTCATCAGAATAAATAGAAGTAAAGCTAGATGCACATTCATCATTCATTCATTCAATTGTATTTATTGAGCACTTTCTGTGTGCAGAGCACTGCATTAAGCGCTTGGAAAGTACAAGTTGTTAACATATAGAGAATTATAGCTATATGCACGTCATTAATAAAATAGAGTAGCCAATTTGTACAAGTAGAGTAATAAATCTGTACAAATATACACAAGTGCTGTGAGGAGGGGAAGGAGGTAGGGCGGGGGGAGGGGGTGGGCGATGGGGAGGAGGAGAGGAAAAAGGAATATCACGATCGTCGTCATCATCATGACGCGGTTCACCAAAGCACGACCATCCGATTCACTTACTTTGTCGGGATTTAGGGTCTCCAGTGTCAACGGCTCCTTCCCGTCCAGGGGGTGCGAGGTAAGCAGAGGAGGCGGGCTGACCGTTTCTGGGGCGATCGTTTGACGAAACCTGTCCAGCAGGGAGTAGAGTCTTTGGTGTCTGAAAGGACACAAGGATGGGAAAGAATGGAGTTCTTTAGGATCGTGGAAGATTAAATCCATCCGTCAGTCAAGCAGTATCGCATTTACTGAGCACTTAATTCATTCACTCATTCATTCGATCTCATTTATTGAGCGCTTACTGCATGCAGAGCACATGCTGTCATCCTCGACTCCGCTCTCTCGTTCACCCCTCACATCCGATCCGTCACCAAAACCTGCCGGTCTCAGCTCCGCAACATCGCCGAGATCCGCCCTTTCCTCTACCATCCAAACCGCTACCCTACTGGTTCAAGCTCTCATCCTCTCCCGTCTGGATTACTGCATCAGCCTCTTCTCCGATCTTCCATCCTCCTGTCTCTCCCCACTTCAATCCATACTTCACACCGCTGCCCGGATCGTCTTTGTCCAGAAACGCTCTGGGCATGTTAGAAATCTCCAGTGGCTACCAATCAATCTGAGCATCAGGCAGAAACTCCTCACCTTCAGCTTCAAGGCTGTCTATCCCCTCACCCCCTCCTCCCTCCCCTCCCTTCTGTCCTTCTCCATCCCAGCCCGCACCCTCCGCTCCTCTGCTGCCGCTCACCTCCTCACTGGGCCTCGTTCTCGCCCGTCCCACCGTCGAGCCCCGGTCCCCGTCCTCCCTGCGGCCCGGAATGCCCCCAATCCCTCCGCACATCCACCAAGCTCGCTCTCTTCCTCCCTTCAAAGCCCTACTGAGAGCTCACCTCCTCCTGGAGGCCTTCCCACACTGAGCCCCCTCCTTCCTCTCCCCCTCCCCATCCCCCCGCCTTACCTCCTTCCCCTTCCCACAGCACCTGTATATATGCATATATGTTTGTACGTATTTATTACTCTATTTATTTTATTTGTACATACTTATTCTATTTATTTTATTTTGTTAATATGTTTTGTTTTGTTCTCTGTCTCCCCCTTCTAGACTGTGAGCCCGCTGTTGGGTAGGGACCGTCTCTGTATGTTGCCAACTTGTACTTCCCAAGCACTTAGTACAGTGCTCTGCACACAGTAAGCGCTCAATAAATACAATTGATTGATTGATTGATTGACCATCTCTATATGTTGCCAACTTGTACTTTCCAAGTGCTAAGTACAGTGCTCTGCACACAGTAAGCGCTCAATAAATACGATTGAATGAATGAGTGTATGAATGAATGAATGAATGAATGAAAGGGAGTGGGAGAAGAGGAAATGATGGTTTAGATGGGGAAGGCCCCTAGAAGGAGATTTCTTCTTAATAATAATAATGGCATTTGTTAAGCACTTACTATGTCCAAAGCACTGTTCTAAGTGCTGGGGGGGATACAGGGTGATCAGGCTGTCCCATGTGGGGCTCACAGCTTTAATCCCCATTTTACAGATGAGGTAACTGAGGCACAGAGAAGTTAAGTGACTTGCCCAAAGTCACACAGCTGACAAGTGGAAGAGCCGGGACCGTCTCTATATGTCGCCGACTTGGACTTCCCAAGCGCTTAGTAAAGTGCTCTGCACACAGTAAGCGTGTGTGAATGAACTGCAGAACACACAGAATCTCCCAGAAGGTCCAACTTGTTCTTACAGGCAATGGTCCTACAGCGTGGCTCAGTGGAAAGAGCCCGGGCTTTGGAGTCAGAGGTCAGGGGTTCAAATCCCAGCTCCGCCACTTGTCAGCTGTGTGACTTTGGGCAAGTCACTTCACAACTCTGGGCCTCAGTTACCTCACCTGGAAAATGGGGATTAAGACTGTGAGCCCCCCATGGGACAACCTGATCACCTTGTAACCTCCCCAGCGCTTGCAACAGTGCTTAGCACATAGTAAGCGCTTAATAAATGCCATTTTTATTACTATTATTATGTGTTCCAATCCTGGCTCCACCACCTGTCTGCTGTGTGACCTTGGGCAAGTCACTTCACTTCTCTGGGCCTCAGCACCCTCATCTGTAAAATGGGGATTAAGACTGTGAGCCCCATGTGGGACAACCTGATTAGCTTGTAAGAATAATAATAATAATAATGATGACATTTATTAAGTGCTTACTATGTGCAAAGCACTGTTCTAAGCCCTGGGGAGGTTACAAGGTGATCAGGTTGTCCCACGGGGGGGCTCACAATCTTAATCCCCATTTTACAGATGAGGTCACTGAGGCACAGAGAAGTGACTTGCCCAAAGTCACACAGCTGACAAGTGGCGGAGCCAGGATTTAAACTTATTCATTCATTCATTCAGTCGTATTTATTGAGCACTTACTGTGTGCACAGCACTGTACTAAGCGCTTGGGAAGTACAAGTCGGCAACAGATAGAGACGGTCCCTACCCAACAAGGGGCTCACAGTCTAGAAGTGGGAGACAGACAACAAAAGAAGCAGAAGCAGCAGAAGCAGCGTGGCTCAGTGGAAAGAGCCCGGGCTTTGGAGCCAGAGGTCACGGGTTCAAATCCCGGCTCCGCCAATTGCCAGCTGTGTGACTTTGGGCAAGTCATTTCACTTCTCTGGGCCTCAGTTCCCTCATCTGTAAAATGGGGATTCGGCCTGTGAGCCCCCCCATGGGACAACCTGATCACCTTGAAACCTCCCCAGCGCTTAGATCAGTGCTTTGCACAGAGTAAGCGCTTAACAAATGCCATCATTAGAACGAAACAAAACACGTAGACAGGTGTCAAAAGCCCAGGCTCTTTCCACCGAGCTACGCTGCTTCCCCCCGCCCCGTGTTTAGAACGGTGTTTGGTACATAGTACGTGTTTAACAAATGCCATAATTAATTAAATACTACGACAGGGTCACTCCAGGCGCCGGGACAACAAGGCGAAACATTTTCTCTGACGTACCTCTGTGCTAATCCGTTGTTTTGCAGGTATTCCTGAATCCTATCCAGTTCTTCCACGGGTAACTGGGAGATGCTGTTCTGGAGGAGACAAGGAAGCAACAAAGCCGTGAAGAAGAATAGTCCGCACGATATCGTCAAAGGTACGACACAACCAAGCCCGCCAGACCGACAAGAATCCATCAATGGTAATAATAATAATAATAATAATAATAATAATGATGATAGCATTTATTAAGCGCTTACTGTGTGCAAAGCACTGTTCTAAGCGCTGGGGAGGTTACAAGGTGATTAGGCTGTCCCATGGGGGGCTCACAATTTTAATCCCCATTTTACAGATGAGGGAACCGAGGCCCAGAGAAGTGAAGTGACTTGCCCCAAGTCACACAGCTGGGATTTGAACCCATGACCCCTCACTCCAAAGCCCGGGCTCTTTCCGCCGAGCCACGCTGCTTCTCAATGGTACTTATTGAGCGCCTCCTGTGAGCCCAGGTGGATAGAGCCCGGGCCTGGGAGACAGAAAGCCATGGGTTCGAATCCCAGCTCGGCCACTTGTTACTTGTACATATCTGTTCTACTTATGTTATTTTGTTAATATGTTTTGTTTCATCCTCTGTCCCCCCCTTCTAGGCTGCGAGCCCACTGTTGGGTAGGGACCGTCTCTATACGTTGCCAACTTGGACTTCCCAAGCGCTTAGTACAGTGCTCTGCACACAGTAAGCGCTCAATAAATACGACTGAATGAATGAAAAGGCTGTGTGACTTTGGGCAAGCCACTTCACTTCTCTGGGCCTCAGTTCCCTCATCTGTAAAATGGGGATGAAGACTCTGAGCCCCCCCATGGGCGGCAGGGACTGCGTCCAACCCGATTCGCGTGGATCTACTCCAGCGCTTAGTAATAATAATAAAAACAATAACGATGGCATTTATTAAATGCTTACTATGTGCAAAGCAGTGTTCTAAGCGATGGGGAGGTTACAAGGGGATCAGGTTGTCCCACGGGGGGCTCCCGGTCTTAATCCCCATTTTACAGATGAGGTAACTAAGGGCCCAGAGAAGTTAAGTGACTTGCCCAAGGTCACACAGCAGACATGTGGCGGAGCCGGGATTCGAACCCCTGACCTCTGACTCCAAAGCCCGGGCTCTTTCCACTGAGCCATGCTGCTTCTCTACAGTGCCTGACACATAGCAAGTGCTTAACGAATACCATTATCATCATTAATTCTATCATTAATTCATTTCTAGACTGTGAGCCCACTGTTGGGTAGGGACTGTCTCTATATGTTGCCAACCTGTACTTCCCAAGCGCTTAGTACAGTGCTCAGCACACAGTAAGTGCTCAATAAAGACGATTGATTGATTGATTGATTGACTGTCTGTATATGTTGCCAACTTGTACTTCCCAAGCGCTTAGTACAGTGCTCTGCACACAGTAAGCGCTCAATAAAGACGATTGATTGATTGATTAATTACCGATAAGCACCTGGGAGAGTGTTAGACAAGAGGGTTGGCCGGCGCGGTCGGTCCCTGCTCACGACCAGGAGGGGAAACGTGCCCGCGATCAAAAATAAAATCCCCCAACCCCACGACGACGCGGCGACGGGATGGGTGACGTGCTTAACAAATACCGTTATTATCATTAATTCTCTCATTAATTCATTTCTAGACTGTGAGCCCACTGTTGGGTAGGGACTGTCTCTATATGTTGCCAACTTGTACTTCCCAAGCGCTTAGTACAGTGCTCTGCACACAGTAAGCGCTCAATAAATACGATTGATTGATTGATTGACTGTCTCTATATGTTGCCAACTTGCACTTCCCAAGCGCTTAGTACAGCGCTCTGTGCACACAATAAAGACGATTGATTGATTGATTCAATCCAGAATCAGCGTGAAGCAGCGTGAAGCAGCGTGGCTCTAGTGGAGAGAGCCCCGGCTTTGGAGTCAGAGGTCATGAGTTCAAATCCCGGCTCCACCAACTCTCAGCTGCGTGACTTTGGGCAAGTCACTGTGCCTCAGTTCCCTCATTTGTAAAATGGGGATTAAAACTGTGAGCCCCCCAGTGGGACCACCTGATCACCTTGTCACCTCCCCAGCGCTTAGAACAGCGCTTTGCACATAGTAAGCGCTTAACAAATACCATTATTATTGATTAATTACCGGCACATAGTAATTATTATTATTGATTAATTACCGATAAGCGCCTGGGAGAGTGTCAGACAAGAGGGCTGGCCGGTGCGGTCGGTCCCCGCTCGTGACTGTGCCCGCGATCAAGAAAATAATGCCCCAACCCCACGACGGCGCCGGGCCGGGCGGGGTTTTCGGTACCTGTAGGGTGGCGGCCAAAAGCATTTCCACGCGACGGCAGGCGAGCGTGTCCACCCTGCGGGCCAGCACGCGGAACGGGTTGCAGAGGAATTTGTCCACGTACAGCGTCAGCACGGCGCCCGACTGGCTGAGGTGGATGCCCTCCAGGCACTGTAACGTCTTCTTCAGCGCCGTGGGCTGAGAAGGGGAGAAGGGGAAGACGGGGCGGGGGGGAGGAGGTTAGCCCCGTTTCCAAGGCCGCCCGTCAGCCGGCTTGTACATATGTCTATATATTTGTACAGATTTATTACTCTATTTATTTATTTTTTTATTTTACTTGTACATATCTATTCTATTTATTTTATTTTGTTAGTATGTTTGGTTTTGTTCTCTGTCTCCCCCGTATGTTTGTACATATTTATTGCTCTATTTATTTATTTATTTATTTTACTTGTACACATCTATTCTATTTATTTTATCTTGTCAGTGTGTTTGGTTTTGTGCTCTGTCTCCCCCTTTTAGACTGTGAGCCCACTGTTGGGTAGGGACTGTCTCTATATGTTGCCGACTTGTACTTCCCAAGCGCTTAGTACAGTGCTCTGCACACAGTAAGCACTCAATAAATACGATTGATGATGATGATGATGTACACATTTATTACTCTATTTATTTATTTATTTATTTATTTTGCTTGTACATATCTAATCCATTTATTTTATTTTGTTAGTGTGTTTGGTTTGGTTCTCTGTCTCCCCCGTATGTTTGTACATCTTTATTACTCTATTTATTTATTTATTTATTTTGCTTGTACACATCTATTCTATTTATTTTACCTTGTCAGTGTGTTTGGTTTTGTTCTCTGTCTCCCCCTTTTAGACTGTGAGCCCACTGTTGGCTAGGGACCGTCTCTAGATGTTGCCGACTTGTACTTCCCAAGAGCTTAGTACAGTGCTCTGCACATAGTAAGCGCTCAATAAATACGACTGATGATGATGTACATATTTATTACTCTATTTACTTATTTATTTTACTTGTACATATCGATCCTATTTATTTTATTTTGTTAGTATGTTTGGTTTGGTTCTCTGTCTCCCCCATATGTTTGTACATATTTAGTACTCTATTTATTTATTCATTCATTCATTCATATCTATTTATTCATTCATTCATTCACTCACTCATTCATTCATTCATTTATTTATTTTACTTGTACATATCTATTCTATTTATTTTATCTTGTTAGTATGTTTGGTTTGGTTCTCTGTCTCCCCCATATGTTTGTACATATTTATTACTCTATTTATTTATTTATTTTACTTGTACATGTCTATTCTATTTATTTTATTTTGTTAGTATGTTTCTTTTGTTCTCTGTCTCCCCCATGTTTGTACATATTTCTCTATTTATTTATTTATTTATTTTACTTGTACACATCTATTCTACTCATTTTATTTTGTTAGTATGTTTGGTTTGGTTCTCTGTCTCCCCCATATGTTTGTACATATTTATTACTCTATATTTATTTATTTATTTTGCTTGTACATATCTATTCTATTTATTTTATTTTGTTAGTGTGTTTGGTTTGGTTCTCTGTCTCCCCCATATGTTTGTACAGATTTATTACTCTATTTATTTATTTATTTATTTTGCTTGTACATATCTATTCTATTTATTTTATCTTCTTAGTATGTTTGGTTTTGTTCTCTGTCTCCCCCTTTTAGACTGTGAGCCCACTGTTGGGTAGGGACTGTCTCTAGATGTTGCCAATTTGTACTTCCCAAGTGCTTAGTAAAGTGCTCTGCACATAGTAAGCGCTCAATAAATACGACTGATGATGACGATGATGATGTACATATTTATTACTCTATTTATTTATTTATTTATTTATTTTGCTTGTACACATCTATTCTATTTATTTTATCTTGTTAGTGTGTTTGGTTTTGTTCTCTGTCTCCCCCTTTTAGACTGTGAGCCCACTGTTGGGTAGGGACCGTCTCTAGATGTTGCCAATTTGGACTTCCCAAGTGCTTAGTACAGTGCTCTGCACACAGTAAGCGCTCAATAAATACGATTGATGATGATGATGTACATATTTATTACTCTATTTATTTATTTATTTGTTTTACTTGTACATATCTATTCTATTCATTTTATTTTGTTAGTATGTTTGGTTTCATTCTCTGTCTCCCCCATATATGTGTACATATTTATTACTTTATTTATTTATTTATTTGTTTGTTTATTTGTTTACTTTTCTTGTACATATCTATTCCATTTATTTTATTTTGTTAGTATGTTTCTTTTGTTCTCTGTCTCCCCCATATGTTTGTACATATTTCTCTATTTATTTATTTTGCATGTACATATCTATTCTATTTATTTTATTTTGTTAGTATGTTTATTTTGTTCTCTGTCTCCCCCATATGTTTATTCATATTTCTCTTTTTACTTATTTATTTTACTTGTACATATCTATTCTATTTGTTTTATTTTGTTAGTATGTTTGGTTTGGTTCTCTGTCTCCGCCATATGTTTGTACATATTTATTACTCTATTTATTTATTTATTTATTTATTTATTTATTTATTTATTTTGCTCGTGCATATCTATTCTATTCATTTTATTTTGTTAGTATGTTTGGTTTTGTTCTCTGTCTCCCCCATATGTTTGTACATATTTATTACTCTATATTTATTTATTTATTTTGCTTGTACATATCTATTCTATTTATTTTGTTAGTATGTTTGGTTTTGTTCTCTGTCTCCCCCGTATGTTTGTACATATTTATTACTCTATTTATTTATTTATTTATTTTGCTTGTGCACATCTATTCTATTTATTTTATCTTGTTAGTGTGTTTGGTTTTGTGCTCTGTCTCCCCCTTTTAGACTGTGAGCCCACTGTTGGGTAGGGACTGTCTCTATATGTTGCCGACTTGTACTTCCCAAGCGCTTAGTACAGTGCTCTGCACACAGTAAGCACACAATAAATACGATTGATGATGATGATGATGTACATATTTATTACTCTATTTATTTATTTATTTTGCTTGTACATATCTATTCTATTTATTTTATTTTGTTAGTATGTTTGGTTTGGTTCTCTGTCTCCCCCATATGTGTGTACATATTTATTACTCTATTTATTTATTTATTTATTGTACTTGTACATATCTATTCTATTCATTTTATTTTGTTAGTATGTTTGGTTTTGTTCTCTGTCCTCCCCTTTTAGACTGTGAGCCCACTGTTGGGTAGGGACCGTCTCTAGATGTTGCCGACTTGTACTTCCCAAGTGCTTAGTACAGTGCTCTGCACATAGTAAGCGCTCAATAAATACGACTGATGATGATGTACATATTTATTACTCTATTTATTTTACTTGTACATATCGATCCTATTTATTTTATTTTGTTAGTATGTTTGGTTTGGTTCTCTGTCTCCCCCATATGTTTGTACATATTTAGTACTCTATTTATTCATTCATTCATTCATTCATTCATTTATTTATTCATTCATTCATTCACTCACTCATTCATTCATTCATTCATTTATTTTACTTGTACATATCTATTCTATTTATTTTATTTTGTTAGTATGTTTGGTTTTGTTCTCTGTCTCCCCCATATGTTTGTACATATTTATTACTCTATATTTATTTATTTATTTATTTTACTTGTACATATCTATTCTATTCATTTTATTTTGTTAGTGTGTTTGGTTTGGTTCTCTGTCTCCCCCATATGTTTGTACATATTCATTACTCTATATTTATTTATTTATTTTACTTCGTCATATCTATTCTATTTATTTTATCTTGTTAGTGTGTTTGGTTTGGTTCTCTGTCTCCCCCATATGTTTGTACATATTTATTACTCTATTTATTTATTTATTTATTATGCTTGTACACATCTATTCTATTTATTTTATCTTGTTAGTGTGTTTGGTTTTGTTCTCTGTCTCCCCCTTTTAGACTGTGAGCCCACTGTTGGGTAGGGACCGTCTCTATATGTTGCCAATTTGGACTTCCCAAGCGCTTAGTACAGTGCTCTGCACATAGTAAGAGCTCAATAAATACGATTGATGATGATGTACATATTTATTACTCTATTTATTTATTTATTTTACTTGTGCATATCTATTCTATTTATTTTATTTTGTTAGTATGTTTGGTTTTGTTCTCTGTCTCCCCCATATGTTTGTACATATTTATTACTCTATTTATTAATTTATTTATTTTACTTGTACATATCTATTCTACTTATTTTATCTTGTTAGTATGTTTGGTTTCATTCTCAGTCTCCCCCATATGTTTGTACTTATTTATTTATTTATTTTACTTGTACATATCTATTCTATTTTATTTTGTTAGTATGTTTCTTTAGTTCTCTGTCTCCCCCATGTTTGTACATATTTCTCTATTTATTTATTTATTTATTTTACTTGCACATATCTATTCCATTAATTTTATCTTGTTAGTATGTTTGGTTTGGTTCTCTGTCTCCCCCATGTTTGTACAGATTTATTGCTCTATTTATTTATTTATTTTACTTGTACATATCTATTCTATTTATTTTATTTTGTTAGTATGTTTCTTTTGTTCTCTGTCTCCCCCATTTGTTTGTACATTTTTCTCTATTTATTTATTTATTTATTTTACTTGTACATATCTATTCTATTTATTTTATTTTGTTAGTATGTTTGGTTTTGTTCTCTGTCTCCCCCATATGTTTGTACATATCTATTACTCTATTTATTTATTTATTTATTTTACTTGTACATATCTATTCTACTTATTTTATCTTGTTAGTATGCTTCGTTTTGTTCTCCGTCTCCCCCTTTTAGACTGTGAGCCCACTGTTGGGTAGGGACTATCTCTGTATGTTGCCAACTTGTACTTCCCAAGCACTTAGTACAGTGCTCTGCACACAGTAAGCGCTCAATAAATATGACTGATTGATTGATTGATTGTGACTTGGTTTAGAAAAGGGGAGGGAAGAGGGATGGAGGGAGGAAGACGGGGATATCCTTCAAGGCCCTACTGAGGGCTCACCTTCTCCAGGAGGCCTTCCCAGATTAAGCCCCTTCTTTCCTCTACCCCTCTTCCCCCTCTCCATCCCCCCCATCTTACCTCCTTCCCTTCCCCACAGCACCTGAATATATGTATATATGTTTGTATATATTTATTACTCTATTTATTTTACTTGTACATATCTATTCTATTGATTTTATTTTGTTAGTATGTTTGGTTTTGTTCTCTGTCTCCCCCTTTTAGACTGTGAGCCCACTGTTGGGTAGCGACCGTCTCTAGATGTTGCCAACTTGTACTTCCCAAGCGCTTAGTACAGTGCTGTGCACACAGTAAGCGCTCAATAAATACGATTGATGATGATATCCTTCAAAGCCCTACTGAGAGCTCACCTTCTCCAGGAGGCCTTCCCAGACTGAGCCCCTTCCTTCCTCTCCCCCTCTCCATCCCCATCTTACCTCCTTCCCTTCCCCACAGCACCTGTATATATGCATATATGAATGAATGAAGGAATATGTATATATGTGTGCATGTATTTATTACTCTATTTTATTTGTACATATTTATTCTATTTATTTTATTTTGTTAATATGTTTCGTTTTGTTCGTTGTCTCCCCCTTCCAGACTGTGAGCCCCCTGTTGGGTAGGGACCGTCTCTATATGTTGCCAACTTGTACCTCCCAAGCGCTTAGTCCAGTGTTCTACACACAGTAAGCGCTCAATAAATCCGACTGAATGAATGACGATGTTTGTACATATTTATTACTCTGTTTATTTGTACATATCTATTCTATTTATTTTATTTTGTTAGTACGTTTGGTTTTGTTCTCCGTCTCCCCCTTTTAGACTGTGAGCCCACTGTTGCTCTATGTGGCCAACTTGGACTTCCCAAGCGCTTAGTCCAGTGCTCTGCACGCAGTAAGCGCTCAATAAATACGATTGATTGATTGATTGATTGATTGATTGATATTCCCCACCACGGGTTGGGAAAGTGACACTCACGGTGGCCAGGTTCTCGCACCGGGACTGGATGGCCTGGATGAACAGACCGCTGGCGGCGGAGTTCCTGTGCACGGCGCTGATAAAGTCCTGCACCGGAGGCTCGTGGGACAGGCCGATCAGATCTTGAACGTGGTTCACGATGAGCCAGGTGAGGTGTTCGGAATCGTGCAAGTTCTGACACTACAAAGAGAAGGGAACCGGACCCGTTTCCCTCGGCCCCAAACGGGAGCCAACGCCGGCCCGCGTTTCCAGAAGCGGAGTGGCCCGGTGCGGACAGCCAGACTGGGAGCCCGCTCTTGGGTAGGGACCGTCTCTATATGTTGCCAACTTGTACTTCCCAAGCGCTTAGCACGGTGCTCTGCACACAGTAGGCGCTCAATAAACACGATTGATTGATTGACCGTCTCTATATGTTGCCAACTTGTGCTTCCCAAGCGCTTAGTCCAGTGCTCTGCACACAGTAAGCGCTCAATAAACACGATTGATTGACTGATTTCCACTGAACCACGCTGCTTCTGTAATGAGACAGCGCTCTGGAAAATATAACGGCGAAATAGACGTAAAGTACTATACTTATTAAAACAGAAACTGAGCCGCTTCAAAAGGCCAGTGGAGACAAAAAAAGCATTCCTCTATTTTCATTTTCTCTCTCAGCCCCTTCTACGTATGTGAGGTTTCGCTCATCGCCGACAAACGGAAAGTTTAGACTCTTGGTTCGGCGTTATTGCTTTAGACTGTGAACCCACTGCTGGGTAGGGACTGTCTCTCTATGTTGCCAACTTGGACTTCCCAAGCGCTTAGTACAGTGCTCTGCACACAGTAAGCGCTCAATAAATACGACTGATTGATTCTGAGGTGTCTCCCTGACTCCCGCGAAAGGCCACCAGAAAAATACTCGGGCCCGTTCTCCACGAGCGGCGGCTAAAAGGATGGGCGGAGGGAGGAAGGGAAGAGTGACCAGAGCGAACCTATTGATAAGGTGCCATGACGACTGCCTCACTTTAATAATAATAATCATCATCAATCATATTTATTGAGCGCTTACTGTGTGCAGAGCCCTGTACTAAGTGCTTGGGAAGTACAAGTTGGCAACATATAGAGACAGGCCCTACTAAAAGGACGGGCGGAGGGATGAAGGGAAGAGTGACCAGAGCGAAACTACTGATAAGGCTGCCATGACGACTGCCTCACTTTAATAATAATAATCATCATCATCAATCGTATTTATTGAGCGCTTACTGTGTGCAGAGCCCTGTACTAAGCGCTTGGGAAGTACAAGTTGGCAACATATAGAGACAGTCCCTACCCAACAACGGGCTCACAGTCGAAAACAATAACGCTTTAATAATAATAATAATAGTTTTGGTATTTGTTAAGCGCTTACTATGTGCAAGGCACTGTTCTAAGTGCCGGGGAGGATACAAGGGGATCAGTTTGTCCCATCCAAGCACACGGGGGAAACTTACGACATAATCACAGAACAGGATGAGTGCTCCTCTTCGGACTATTTCTCCGTTGCACATGCCGAGTTGGGAAGCGAGTTCGGGATCTTCGTTCTCGCCGGACATCTGAGGACTGAGTAACTTAGTGCTGGAAAGGCTGTGTCTCCTGCAAAAGGCAACACATTTTACGGCCATCGTTTCCGGAGCGCGCGTCTTGATGTTGTTTCAGACGTTAGAGATGGGAATTGTTTCCAACACATGCTCTTGACGTTAGAGATGAGAACTGTTTCAAACACATGCTCTTGGCCTCACTATTGACCAGGGTTTTCTTTTTTTGTTTTTCCTTTCAAACGGTTCCGCAGCAGAATGACCAACAATACCGGGGGATGGTGGGTCAGAGATATTTCTGCGTGAGGATGCGGTCTTTCGGGAAAAATTCATTCATTCGGGCAATCGTGTTTATTGAGCGCTTACTGTGTGCGGAGCACTGTACTAAGCGCTTGGGAAGTACAAGTCGGCAACGTATAGAGACGGTCCCTACCCAACAACGGGCTCGCAGTCTAAAATACATTTCTATCCTATTTATTTTATTTTGTTGGTATGTTTGGTTCTGTTCTCTGTCTCCCCCTTTTAGACTGTGAGCCCGCTGTTGGGTAGGGACTGTCTCTAGATGTTGCCAACTTGTACTTCCCAAGCGCTTAGTACAGTGCTCTGCACATAGTAAGCGCTCAATAAATACGATTGATTGATTGATTGATAAAAGGTAGGATTCAATACCTGATCTCCCTCCTACTTAGACTGGGCACCCCATCTGGGACGGCGGCTGTATTCGGCTTGATTAACTTCTATCTCCCCCAGCGCTTAGAACAGTGCTTGACATGTACCTAGCAATCAATCAATCAATCAATCATATTTATTGAGCGCTTACTGTGTGCAGACTGAGCCCCTTCCTTCCTCTCCCCCTCATCCCCCTCTCCATCTCCCCCATCTTACCTCCTTCCCTTCCCCACAGCACCTGTATATATGGATATATGTTTGTACGTATTTATTACTCTATTTATTTTTTTATTTTATTTGTACATATCTATTCTATTTATTTTATTTTGTTAGTATGTTTGGTTTTGTTCTCTGTTTCCCCCTTTTAGACTGTGAGCCCACTGTTGGGTAGGGACTGTCTCTATATGTTGCCAATTTGTACTTCCCAAGCGCTTAGTACAGTGCTCTGCACATAGTAAGTGCTCAATAAATACGATTGATGATGATGATGATGATGATGATGCAGAGCACTGGACTAAGCGCTTGGGAAGTACAAATTGGCAACATATAGAGACAGTCCCTACCCAACAGTGGGCTCACAGTCTAGCACTTAAACACCATAAAAAAAAAGCAGACAACTATTTAATAATGATGCTACCTGTTAAGTGCTTACTATGTGCCAAGCAC
The DNA here is from genome assembly GCF_015852505.1 of Tachyglossus aculeatus. Taxonomy (NCBI): domain Eukaryota; kingdom Metazoa; phylum Chordata; class Mammalia; order Monotremata; family Tachyglossidae; genus Tachyglossus; species Tachyglossus aculeatus. The sequence continues at coordinate 2,581,069 of NC_052069.1, read as the reverse complement.
TGTTCTAAGCGCTGGGGGAAATACAAGGTCATCAGGTTGTCCCACGGGGGGCTCACAGTCTTCATCCCCATTCTACAGATGAGGGAAGTGAGGCACAGAGAAGTGAAATGACTTGCCCAAGGTCACACAGCTGACGAGTGGCGGAGCCGGGATTAGAACCCACGCCCTCCGACTCCCAAGCCCGGGCTCTTTCCACTGAGCCACGCTGCTTCTCAATAATAATAATAAGCTCTCAATAAATACAATCCAGCGCTTAGAACAGTGCTTTGCACATAGTAAGCGCTTAATAAATGCCATTATTATTATTATTACAATTGTTTGCACATAGTAAGCGCTTAATAAATGCCATCATTATTATTATTACAATTGAATGAATGAATGAATGAATAATAATGATGGTATTTGCTAAGCGCTATGTGCCAAGCACTGTTCTAAGCACCGGGGCAGATACAAGGTCATCAGGCTGTCCCACGTGGGGTTCACAGTCTTGATCCCCATTTTGCAGATGGGGGAACTGAGGCACAGAGAAGTGAAGTGACTTGCCTAAGGTCATACAGCAGACAAGTAGCGGAACCGGGATTAGAACCCATGACCTCTGACCCCCAAGTCAGTGCTCCTGTCATTGAGCCTCTATTCTATTTATTTTATTTTGTTAGTATGTTTGGTTTGTTCTCTGTCTCCCCCTTTTAGACTGTGAGCCCACTGTTGAGTAGGGACTGTCTCTATATGTTGCCTACTTGTACTTCCCAAGCGCTTAGTACAGTGCTCTGCACACAGTAAGCGCTCAATAAATACGATTGATGGTGATGATGATGATTGAGCCACTGAGTCCTGTCAATGACTCATTGTCATTGAGTACAGTGCTCTGCACATAGTAAGCGCTCAATAAATACGATTGATTGATTGATTGAGCCAACGCTGCTGGGTGCCTAGCTCAGCCACACCGGAACCCGGAACTTTTAGACTGTGAGCCCGCTGTTGGGTAGGGACTGTCTCTATATGTTGCCAACTTGTACTTCCCAAGCGCTTAGTACAGTGCTCTGCACACAGTAAGTGCTCAATAAATACGATTAATAACAATAATAATAATAATAACCCCTGAAACAGGCGGCGACATTATAATTAGGATGTGCCACCGACTGACGATTAGAGCCGGAAGATGATAAAGGGGAAAACCCCTTTAGATTTCCTTTAGGGAAGCAGCTCGGCTTAGTGGACAGTGCACGGACTTGGGAGTCAGAGGTCATGGGTTCGAATCCGGGCTCCGCCATGTGCCTGCTGTGTGGCCTTGGGCAAGTCATTTCACTTCTCTGAGCCTCAGTTCCCTCATCTGCAAAATGGGGATGAAAACCCCGGCTCCGCCACTTGTCCGCTGGGTGACCTTGGGAAAGTCCCTTCACTTCAGTGGGCCCCAGTTCCCTCATCTGTAAAATGGGGATGAAGACTGTGAGCCCCACGTGGGACAACTTGATCACCTTGTATCCCCCCCAGTGCTTAGAACAGTGCTTTGCACATAGTAAGCGCTTAACAAACGCCATTATTATTTAGATCGTGAGCTCATGGTGGATAGGAAATGAGTCTGTCTGTTCCACTCCTGTTCTCTCCCAAGCTCTTTGGGCAGTGCTTTGCACACAGTAGGCGCTCAAAGAGAAGCAGCGTGGCTCAGTGGAAAGAGCCCGGGCTTTGGAGTCGGAGGTCAGGGGTTCAAATCCCGCTCCGCCTCTTGTCAGCTGTGTGACCTTGAGCAAGTCACTTCACTTCTCTGGGCCTCAGTTCCCTCATCTGTCAAATGGGGATGAAGTCCAAGTGGGCACCATATAGAGACGGTCCCTACCCAACAACGGTCTCACAGTCTAGAAGGGGGAGACAGACGGCAAAACAAAACATGTAGACGGGTGTCAAACTCGTCAGAACAAATCGAATTAAAGCTAGATTGTTATTCTCCAAGGGTCAGGGCCAGAGGCGGGAGAGATCTTACTTGGGCATGGGGACAAAACTCTCATTTATTCTTTTATTCTGATGACTTGACACCTGTCCACATAATAATAATAATAATGATGGCATTTATTAAGCACTTACTATGTGCAAAGCACTGTTCTAAGCGCTGGGGAGGTTACAAGGTGATCAGGGTGTCCCACGGGGGGCTCCCAGTCTTCATCCCCATTTTACAGATGAGGTAACTGAGGCTCAGAGAAGTGAAGTGGCTCTCCCAAAGTCACACAGCTGGCAACTGGTGGAGCCGGGATTCGAACCCATGTTTTGTCGCCTGTCTCCCCCTTCTAGACTGTGAGCCCATTCCGTCTCCACATGTCGCCGACTTGTACTTCCCAAGCGCTTAGTCCAGTGCTCTGCACACAGTAAACGCTCAATAAATACAACTGAATGAATGAATGAAAACAAAACATGTGGACAGGTGTCAAACTCGTCATAACAAATCGAATTAAAGCTGGATTGTTATTCTCCAAGGGTCACGGGGGAGGGCCAGAGGCGGGAGAGGTCTTACTTGGGCGTGGGGACAAAACTCTCATTTATTCTGATGACTTGACACCTGTCCACATAATAATAATAATAATGATGGCATTTATTAAGCACTTACTATGTGCAAAGCACTGTTCTAAGTGCTGGGGAGGTTACAAGGTGATCAGGTTGTCCCACGGGGGGCTCACAGTCTTCATCCCCATTTTACAGATGAGGTAACTGAGGCAAAGAGAAGTGAAGTGACTTGCCCAAAGTCACACAGCTGACAACTGGTGGAGCCGGGATTTGAACCCATGTTTTGTTGTCCGTCTCCCCCTTCTAGACTGTGAGCCTGTTGTTGGGTAGGGACTGTCTCCATATGTTGCTGACTTGGACTTCCCAAGCGCTTAGTCCAGTGCTCTGCACACAGTAAGCGCTCAACAAATACCACTGAATGAATGAATGGGTGAATGTAAACTGCGAGCCCGTTGTTGGGCATGGACCGACTCCGTATGTTGCCGACTTGTACTTCCCAAGCGCTTAGTCCAGTGCTCTGCACACAGTAAGCGCTCAATAAATACCTCTGAATGAATGAATGGATGAATGTAAACTGTGAGCCCGTTGTTGGGTAGGGGACCGTCTCCATATGTTAACGACTTGTAATAATAATAATGGCATTCATTATGCACTTACTATGTGCACAGCACTGTTCTAAGCGCTGGGGAGGTTACAAGGTGATCAGGTTGTCCCACTGGGGGGCTCACAGTCTTCATCCCCATTTTACCGTTGAGGTAACTGAGGCACAGAGAAATGAAGTGACTTGCCCAGAGTCACACAGCTGACAAGTGGCAGAGCCAGGATTTGAACCCATGACCTCTGACTCCAAAGCCCGGGCTCTTTCCACTGAGCCTCCCAAGCGCTTAGTCCAGTGCTCTGCACACAGTAAGTGCTCAATAAATACCACTGAATGAATGAATGGATGAAAGTAAACTGTGAGCCCGTTGCTGGGTAGGGACTGTCTCCGTATGGTGCCAACTTGTACTTCCCAAGCGCTTAGTCCAGTGCTCTGCACACAGTAAGCGCTCAATAAATACCACTGAATGAATGAATGGATGAATGTAAACTTAGAACCCGTTGTTGGGTAGGGACCGTCTCCGTATGTTGCCGACCTGTACTTCCCAAGCGCTCAGTCCAGTGCTCTGCACACAGTAAGTGCTCAATAATTGTATATGTTTGTATGTATTTATTACTCTATTTTATTTGTACATATTTATTCTATTTATTTTATTTTGTTAATATGTTTCGTTTTGTTGTCTGTCTCCGCCTTCTAGACTGTGAGCCCGCTGTTGGGTAGGGACCGTCTCTATATGTTGCCAACTTGTCCCTCCCAAGCGCTTAGTCCAGTGCTCTGCACACAGTAAGCGCTCAATAAATACGATTGAATGAATGAATGTATATATGTTTGTATGTATTTATTACTCTATTTTATTTGTACATATTTATTCTATTTATTTTATTTTGTTAATATGTTTCGTTTTGTTGTCTGTCTCCCCCTTCTAGACTGTGAGCCCACCGTTGGGTAGGGACCATCTCTAGATGTTGGCAACTTGTACTTCCCAAGCGCTTAGTACAGTGCTCTGCACATAGTAAGCGCTCAATGAATACGATTGAATGAATGAATGAATGAATATGTATATATGTTTGTATGTATTTATTACTATATTTTATTTGTACATGTTTATTCTATTTATTTTATTTTGTTAATATGTTTGGTTTTGTTGTCCGTCTCCCCCTAATAGACCGTGAGCCCGCTGTTGGGTAGGGACCGTCCCTACATGTTGCTAACTTGTACCTTCCAAGCGCTTAGTCCAGTGCTCTGCACACAGTAAGCCCTCAATACATACCATTGAATGAATGAATGAATGAATAATTGAATGATTGAATGAAAACAAAACATGCAGGCAGGTGTCCAACTGGTTAGAACAAATTGAATTAAAGCTAGATTGTTATTTTCCAAGGGCTGGAGACGGGAGTCGTCTTAGTTGGGCGTGGGGATAAAAGACAACATGTAGACGGGTGTCGGATGCGTCAGAAGAAATGGAATTAGAGCTCGATCGTTATTCTCCAAGGGTCTTACTTGGGCGTGGGGATAAAAGACAACATGTAGACGGGTGTCGGACGCGTCAGAAGAAATGGAATTAGAGCTCGGTCGTTATTCTCCAAGGGTCTTACTTGGGCGTGGGGATAAAAGACAACATGTAGACGGGTGTCGGATGTGTCAGAAGAAATGGAATTAGAGCTCGGTCGTTATTCTCAAAGGGTCTTACTTGGGTGTGGGGATAAAAGAAAACATGTAGACAGGTGTCGGTCGTGTCAGAAGAAATGGAATTAGAGCTCGATCGTTATTCTCCAAGGGCCTTCCTTGGGCGTGGGGATAAAAGAAAACATGTAGACGGCTGTCGGACGCGTCAGGAGAAATGGAATTAGAGCTCGGTCGTTATTCTCCAAGGGTCTTCCTTGGGCGTGGGGATAAAAGACAACATGTAGACAGGTGTCGGACGCGTCAGAAGAAATGGAATTAGAGCTCGATCGTTATTCTCCAAGGGTCTTACTTGGGCGTGGGGAGAAAAGAAAACATATAGACGGGTGTCGGACGTGTCAGGAGAAATGGAATTAGAGCTCGATCGTTATTCTCCAAGGGTCTTCCTTGGGCGTGGGGATAAAAGACAACATGTAGACAGGTGTCGGACGCGTCAGAAGAAATGGAATTAGAGCTCGATCGTTATTCTCCAAGGGTCTTACTTGGGCGTGGGGAGAAAAGAAAACATATAGACGGGTGTCGGACGTGTCAGGAGAAATGGAATTAGAGCTCGGTCGTTATTCTCCAAGGGTCTTCCTTGGGCGTGGGGATAAAAGACAACATGTAGACAGGTGTCGGACACGTCAGAAGAAATGGAATTAGAGCTCAATCGTTATGCTCTGCACACAGTAAGCGCTCAATAAATACGATTGACGAAGATGATGATGATTCTCCAAGGGTCTTACTTGGGCGTGGGGATAAAAGACAACATGTAGACGGGTGTCGGACGCGTCAGCAGAAATGGAATTAGACCTCGATCGTTCTTCTCCAAGGGTCTTACTTGGGCGTGGGGATAAAAGAAAACATGTAGACGGGTGTCGGACGCGTCAGAAGAAATGGAATTAGAGCTCGATCGTTATGCTCTGCACACAGTAAGCGCTCAATAAATACGATTGATGATGATGATGATTCTCCAAGGGTCTTACTTGGGCGTGGGGATAAAAGAAAACATGTAGACAGGTGTCGGACGTGTCAGAAGAAATGGAATTAGAGCTCGATCATTATTCTCCAAGGGTCTTACTTGGGCGTGGGGATAAAAGACAACATGTAGACGGGCGTCGGGCGCGTCAGAAGAAATGGAATTAGAGCTCGGTCGTTATTCTCCAAGGGTCTTACTTGGGCGTGGGGATATAAGACAACATGCAGACGGGTGTCGGACGCGTCAGAAGAAATGGAATTAGAGCTCGATCGTTATGCTCTGCACACAGTAAGCGCTCAATAAATACGATTGATGATGATGATGATTCTCCAAGGGTCTTACTTGGGTGTGGGGAGAAAAGAAAACATGTAGACGGGTGTCGGACGCGTCAGAAGAAATGGAATCAGAGCTCGATCGTTATGCTCTGCACACAGTAAGCGCTCAATAAATACGACTGATGATGATGATGATTCTCCAAGGGTCTTCCTTGGGCGTGGGGATAAAAGAAAACATGTAGACGGGTGTCGGACGTGTCAGAAGAAATGGAATTACAGCTCGATCGTTATGCTCTGCACACAGTAAGCGCTCAATAAATACGATTGATGATGATGATGATTCTCCAAGGAGATGATGATTCTCCACTTGGGCATGGGGATAAAAGACAACATGTAGACGGTTGTCAGGCGCGTCAGAAGAAATGGAATCAGAGCTCGATCGTTATTCTCCAAGGGTCTTCCTTGGGCGTGGGGATAAAAGACAACATGTAGACGGGTGTCGGACGCGTCAGAAGAAATGGAATCAGAGCTCGATCGTTATGCTCTGCACACAGTAAGCGCTCAATAAATACGACTGATGATGATGATGATTCTCCAAGGGTCTTACTTGGGCGTGGGGATAAAAGACAACATGTAGACGGGTGTCGGACGCATCAGAAGAAATGGAATTAGAGCTCGATAGTTATTCTCCAAGGGTCTTACTTGGGCGTGGGGATATAAGACAACATGCAGACGGGTGTCGGACGCGTCAGAAGAAATGGAATTAGAGGTCGGTCGTTATGCTCTGCACACAGTAAGCGCTCAATAAATACGATTGACGATGATGATGATGATTCTCCAAGGGTCTTACTTGGGCGTGTGGTGCAACGCAGCCCACCAGCTGTAGTTGGTGTAGTTGACGAGGAGCAGGATCTGACACCAGAGCAGCACCAGCGAGGGATGCGTGGGGATGAGGGACCGCACCAGCCGGCTCAGGCCGCCCAGGCTGTAAAATCGCCCGTCCGCCCCGTCGCCGGTGAACAGCCTGGTGGCGGCCGCCGTGATCCTCCGGAACGTGCCTGGGGACGAGGCCAAAGGACAAAACCAAACACCCAGATCAACGCACAATCCAGTGGGCTCACAGTCTAAAAGGGGCACAGAGCACTGTACTAAGCACTTGGGAGAGTACGATACGATAAACAGACACATTCCCTGCCCACAACAGCTTCTTTTAGACTGGGAGCCCACTGTTGGGTAGGGACTGTCTCTATATGTTGCCAACTTGTACTTCCCAAGCGCTTAGTCCAGTGCTCTGCACACAGTAAGCGCTCAATGAATACGATTGATTGATTGATTGACTTATAGAGTCTGGGGGGTGAGGGGGAGACAGACATTAAAATATGCAGAGAAGCAGCGTGGCTCAGTGGGAAGAGCCCGGGCTTTGGAGTCAGAGGTCATGGGTTCAAATCCCAGCTCGGCCACTTGTCAGCTGTGTGACTTTGGGCAAGTCACTTCACTTCTCTTCCTCCCTTCAAGGCCCTACTGAGAGCTCACCTCCTCCAGGAGGCCTTCCCACACTGAGCCCCTTCCTTCCTCTCCCCCTCGTCCCCCTCTCCATCCCCCCCATCTTACCTCCTTCCCTTCCCCACAGCACCTGTATATATGGATATATGTTTGTACATATTTATTACTCTATTTATTTATTTATTTTACTTGTACATATCTATTCTATTTCTTTTATTTTGTTAGTATGTTTGGTTTTGTTCTCTGTCTCCCCCTTTTAGACTGTGAGCCCACTGTTGGGTAGGGACCGTCTCTATATGTTGCCAATTTGTACTTCCCAAGCGCTTAGTACAGTGCTCTGCACATAGTAAGCGCTCAATAAATACGATTGATGATGATGAACGTGCAATCCGCCGGCGGGGGAGACGCCCCCGCCCCGGGCCGAGTCGGAGCCGGCGGGCCGCCGGGGAAGCTGACCGCTCGGAGTCGGCGGGGAAGGACCTGGCTTCTAATCCCAGCTCTGCCACTTGTTGGTTTCTTTTTATGGCATTTATTAATAATAATGATAATAATAATGATAATAATAATGATAAAGTTGTTACCAACTTGTACTTCCCAAACGCTTAGTACAGTGCTCTGCACACAGTAAGCGCTCAATAAATACGATTGATGATGATGATGATGGCATTTGTTAAGCGCTTACTATGTGCAAAGCACTGTTCTAAGCGCTGGGGGGGGGGGATACAAGGTGATTGGGTTGTCCCATGTGGGGCTCACATGGTTCAGTTTGAAGGGAATGCTTTCACGGGGAGTATTCACAGCATGGATCAATAGAATAATACTCAATCAATCAATCGTATTTATTGAGCACTTACTGTGTGCAGAGCACTGTACTAAGTGCTTGGGAAGTACAAGTTAGCAACCTATAGAGATATTAAGCGCTTACTATGGGCAAAGCACCGTTCTAAGCGCTGGGGAGGTTACAAGGTGCTCAGGTCGTCCCACGGGGGGGCTCGCGGTCTTCATCCCCATTTTCCAGATGAGGGAACTGAGGCACAGAGAAGTTAAATGATGGTTTTTGGACTGTGAGCCCACTGTTGGGTAGGGACTGTCTATATGTTGCCAACTTGTACTTCCCAAGCGCTTAGTACAGTGCTCTGCACACAGTAAGCACTCAATAAATACGATTGATTAAGTGCTTACTATGTGCAAAGCACTGTTCTAAGCGCTGGGGAGGTTACAAGGTGCCCAGGTCTTCCCACGGGGGGGCTCGCGGTCTTCATCTCCATTTTCCAGACGAGGGAACTGAGGCACAGAGAAGTTAAATGATGGCTTTTAGACTGTGAGCCCACTGTTGGGTAGGGGCTGTCTCTATATGTTGCCAACTTGTACTTCCCAAGCGCCTAGTACAGTGCTCTGCACACAGTAAGCGCTCAATAAATACAATTGATTGACTGATTGATTAAGTGCTTACTATGTGCAAAGCACTGTTCTAAGCGCTGGGGAGGTTACGAAGTGATCAGGTTGTCCCACGGGGGGCTCACAGTCTTAACCCCCACTTTACAGATGAGGTATCTGAGGCCCAGAGAAGTGAAGTGACTTGCCCAAAGTCACACAGCTGACAGTTGGCAGAGCCGGGATTTGAACCCATGATCTCTGACTCCAGAGCCTGTGTTCTTTCCACTGACCCACACTGCTTCCCTGCAGCTCCTCTGCTTCACGGCAGCTTGTCTGCTGTGTGTCACCTCTCGGGCGAGTCGCCTCACTTCCCTGGGCCTCAGTGACCTCATCCGTAAAATGGGGATGGAGACGCTGAGCCCCACGTGCTACAGGGACTGTGTCCAATCTAATAATAATAATAATGGCATTTGTTAAGCGCTTACTATGTGAGAAGCACTGTTCTAAGCGCTGGGGGGAATACAAGGTGATCAGGTGGTCCCACGAGGGGCTCACAGTCTTCATCCCCATTTTCCAGATGAGGGAACTGAGGCCCAGAGAAGTGAAGTGACTTGCCCCAAAGTCCCCCAGCCGACAAGGGGCGGAGCCAGGATTGGAACCCATGACCGGGGATGTGGGTGCGAATCCCGGTTCCACCACTTGCCTGTTCTGGGAGCTTGGGCAAGTCACTTCGCTTCTCTGTGCCTCGGTTTCTTCACCTGAAAAATGGGGACTGAAGACACATTGATTCCACTGGGCCACGCTGCACATTCCCTGCCCACATCGACCTTACAGTTTAGAGGGGGAGACGGACGTCACTATTCATTCATTCATTCAATCGTAGTTATTGAGCGCTTACTGTGTGCAGAGCACTGTACTAGACGCTTGGGAAGTACAAGTCTGGCTTCTCACGCTGCTTCTGGGAAGGCCTCTTGGAGGAGGTGTGCTTTTAATAAAGTTTTGAAAGGGGTGGGGGAGAGTCACGGTCTGTCAGATAGAGAAGCAGTGTGGCTCAGTGGATAGAGTACGGCCTTTGGAGTCATCAAACAGTGCTCTCAAGGAGCTCCCAATTTAACGGGGAAGACAGACATTAAAATAAATTGCAGATCATAATGAGGGCATTCGGTAAGCACTTACTACATAATAATAATAATAATAATAATAATAATAATAATAATGTTGGTATTTGTTAATCACTTACTATGTGCAAAGCACTGTTCTAAGCGCTGGGGGGAACACAAGGAGATGAGGTTGTCCCATGTGGGGCTCACATTCTTAATCCCCATTTTACAGATGAGGGAACTGAGGCACAGTGAAGTGAAGTGACTTGCCCAAGGTCACACAGCAGACATGTGGGGGAGGTGGCATTCGAACCCATGACCTCTGACTCCCAAGCCCGCGCTCTTTCCACTGAGCCACGCTGCTTCTCGATGCCAAGCACTGTGCAAAGAAGCAGCGTGGCTCAGCGGGAAGAGCCCGGGCTTTGGAGTCGGAGGTCACGGGTTCAAACCCCGGCTCCGCCACTTGTCAGCTGGGTGACTTTGGGCAAGTCACTTCACTTCTCTGGGCCTCAGTGACCTCGTCTGGAAAATGGGGATGAAGACTGTGAGCCCCCCGTGGGACACCCTGATTACCTTGTAACCTCCCCAGCGCTTAGAACAGTGTATTATTACTCTATTTATTTACTTATTTTATTTGTACATATTTATTCTATTTATTTTATTTTGTTAATATGTTTTGTTGTCTGTCTCCCCCTTCTAGACTGTGAGCCCGCTGCTGGGTAGGGGCCGTCTCTAGATGTGGCCAACTTGGACTTCCCAAGCGCTTACTACAGTGCTCTGCACACTGTAAGCGCTCAATAAATACGACGGAATTACAAATTGGCCCCAGATAGAGCCGGTCCCTACCTAACAACGGGCTCACAGCTTTATGCACAGCTGTGCCAACTTGTAGTAATAATAATAACAATAATAATACTAATGATAGCATTTATTACGCGCCTACTATGTGAGCAGGCAGACTGAGCCCCCTCCTTCATTCATTCATTCAATCGTATTTATTGAGCGCTTACTGTGACCTCTCCCCCTCCTCCCCCTCCCCATCCCCCCCACCGCCTTACCTCCTTCCCTTCCCCACAGCACCTGGATAGATGTATAGATGTTTGTACATATTTATTACTCTATTTATTTATTTTACTTGTACATATTTATTCTATTTATTTTATTTTGTCAATATGTTTGGTTTTGTTGTCTGTCTCCCCCTTCTAGACTGTGAGCCCGCTGTTGGGTAGGGACCGTCTCTAGATGTTGCCAACTTGTAGCTCCCAAGCGCTTAGTACAGTGCTCTGCACACAGTAAGCGCTCAATAAATACGATTGATTGATTGATTAGTGCAGTGCTCTGCACACAGTAAGCGCTCAATAAATACGATTGAATGAAAGAATGATTAGCAGACACTGTCTCTGCTCATAAGCAACCCCTGGGCTTCTCCTCTCACACTTCACGACTGAGCCTTTAGGAAAACAGGGAAAGCACCTGAAAAATGGGGCCACAAGTGAAAGATGGAAATCCCCAGAAAATACCAATAGTAACTGGCTTACAGAAAAGCCAGATTTGTACTTCCCAAGCGCTTAGTACAGTGTTCTGCACACAATAAGCGCTCAGTAAATACGATTGAATGAATGAATAGTAACGTCTGTCTCCCCCTATAATCTGTAAGCTCGTTGTGGGCAGGGAATGTGCAGCGTGGCTCAGTGGAAAGAGCACCGGCTTTGGAGTCGGAGTTCATGGGTTCGAATCCCGGCTCTGCCAACTGTCAGCTGTGTGACTTTGGGCAAGTCACTTCACTTTTCTGGGCCTCAGTTCCCTCATCTGTAAAATGGGGATTAAGACCGTGAGCCCCACGTGGGACAACCTGATCACCTTGCAACCTCCCCAGCCCTTAGAACAGTGCTTTGCACATAGTAAGCGCTTAATAAATGCCATCATTATTACTGTTACTATTCTGCACACAGTAAGCGCTCAGTAAGTACGACTGAATGAATGAATATTAACACCTGTCTCCACCTCTAAACTAAGCTCGTTGTGGGCAGGGAATGTGCAGTGTGGCACAGTGGAAAGAGCCCGGGCTTTGGAGTCAGAGGCAGGTCATGAGTTCAAATCCCGGCTCCGCCAACTGTCAGCTGTGTGACTTTGGGCAAGTCACTTCACTTCTCTGGGCCTCAGTTACCTCATCTGCAAAATGGGGATTAAGACTGTGAGCTCCCCATAGGACAACCTGATCACCTTGTAACCTCCCCAGTGCTTAGAACAGTGCTTTGCACATAGTACGCGCTTAATAAATGCCATCATTATTATTATTACTATTCTGCACACAGTAAGCGCTCAATAAATACGACTGAATGAATGAATATTAACACCTGTCTCCACCTCTAAACTGTAAGCTCGTTGTGGGCAGGGAATGTGCAGTGTGGCACAGTGGAAAAAGCCCGGGCTTTGGAGTCAGAGGCAGGTCATGGGTTCAAATCCCGGCTCCGCCAACTGTCAGCTGTGTGACTTTGGGCAAGTCACTTCACTTCTCTGGGCCTCAGTTCCCTCATCTGGAAAATGGGGATGAAGACTGTGAGCCCCCCGTGGGACGACCTGATCACCTTGTATCCCCCCCAGCGCTTAGAACAGTGCTTTGCACATAGTAAGCACTTAATAAATGCCATCATTATTACTGTTACTATTCTGCACACAGTAAGCGCTCAGTAAGTACGACTGAATGAATGAATATTAACGCCTGTCTCCACCTCTAAACTGGAAACTCGATGTGGGCAGGGACTGTGCAGTGTGGCTCCGTGGAAAGAGACTGGGCTTTGGAGTCAGAGGCAGGTCATGGGTTCAAATCCCGGCTCCGCCAACTGTCAGCTGTGTGACTTTGGGCAAGTCACTTCACTTCTCTGGGCCTCAGTTACCTCATCTGTAGAATGGGGATGAAGACTGTGAGCCCCCCGGGGGACAACCTGATCACCTTGTAACCTCCCCGGCGCTTAGAACAGTGCTTAATAAATGCCATCATTATTATTGTTATTATTACTACCACCAAGGCTGTTCTATTGTACTCTCCCAAGCGCTAGACTGTGAGCCCACTGTTGGGTAGGGACTGTCTCTATATGTTGCCAACTTGCACTTCCCAAGCGCTTAGTACAGTGCTCTGCACACAGTAAGCGCTCAATAAATACGATTGATTGATTGATTGATTGCTCTGCACACAGGAAACGCCCAATAAATCCACCTCACTGATGTTAAGGATGGGAGCAGGGTGAGAAAAAGTATTCTCAAGAGACTAACAGAGGCATCAGCTATGTCCTCCCTCAGTAGGTGACCCTGAGCGGCCACTGGCCTTGGCGTATCACCCCATCGTACTTATTGAGCGCTCACTGAGAAGCAGCGTGGCTCAGTGGAAAGAGCCCGGGCTTTGGAGTCAGAGGTCACGGGTTCAAATCCCGGCTCCGCCAACTGTCAGCTGGGTGACTTTGGGCAAGTCACTTCACTTCTCTGGGCCTCAGTGACCTCACCTGTAAAAATGGGGATGAAGACTGTGAGCCCCCGGTGGGCCAACCTGATCGTCTTGTGACCTCCCCAGCAGCTTAGAACAGTGCTTTGCACATAGTAAGCACTTAATAAATGCCATCATTATTATTATTATTATGTCTCTATATGTTTCCAACTTGTACCTCCCAAGCGCTTAGTACAGTGCTCTGCACACAGTAAGCGCTCAATAAATACAATTGAATGAATGAATGAATTGAGCGCTTATTGAGAAGCAGCGTGGCTCAGTGGAAAGAGCCCGGGCTTTGGAGTCAGAGGTCACGGGTTCAAATCCCGGCTCCGCCAACTGCCAGCTGGGTGACTTTGGGCAAGTCACTTCACTTCTCTGGGCCTCAGTGACCTCACCTGTAAAAATGGGGATGAAGACTGTGAGACCCCGGTGGGCCAACCTGATCGCCTTGTGACCTCCCCAGCGCTTAGAACAGTGCTTTGCACATAGTAAGCGCTTAATAAATGCCATTAAAAAAAAAAACCCTGAGTTTAAGTCCCATCCAGCTTCCTGGTGGGTGGCCTCGGCCTGGTGGTGGGACCAGCTCCATCGCTCCATCTGCACAGGTAGAAAATGCCAGGACTCGGAACCTCCTGCCGCCGTCCTACCTCCTTCCCCTCCCCACAGCACTGTATATATGTTTGTACAGATTCACTACTCTGTTTATTTTACTTGTACATATTTACTGTTCTATTTATTTTGTCAATGATACGCATCTAGCTTTACTTCTATTTATTCTGATGACTTGACACCTGTCCACATGTTTTGTTTTATTGTCTTGTCTCCCCCTTCTAGACTGTGAGCCCGTTGTTGGGTAGGGACCGTCTCTAGATGTTGCCAACTTGTACTTACCATCATCAATCAATCGCATTTATTGAGCGCTTACTATGTGCAGAGCACTGTACTAAGCGCTTGGGAAGTCCAAATTGGCAACATCTAGAGACGGTCCCTACCCAACAGTGGGCTCACAGTCTAAAAGGGGGAGACAGAGAACAAAACCAAACATAGAATAGATATGTACAAGTAAAATCAATAGAGTAATAAGTATGTACAAACATATATACATATATACAGGTGCTGTGGGGAGGGGAAGGAGGTGAGGCGGGGGAATTCATTCATTCAATTGCATTTACTGAGCGCTTACTGTGTGCAGAGCATTGTACTAAGCGCTTGGGAAGAACAGTGCTAAGCACATAGTAACAAATGTGCTCTGCACACAGTAAGCGCTCAATAAATGCGATTGAATGAATGAATTATTATTATTATTATTATTATTATTATTATTATTATTACCACACACACAGCACCGTACCCGGCTCTTGGGCCCGTCCAATGCAAGGGGGTTGATAACCCCATTCTCTGCCCACACTGAGCTTTCGTCTAGATACTTTCCCAAACCCGGTCTCCTTTCCCTTCGGCTCCCCGGCAAACTGGCAAGGATGGATCAATCCATCAATCGTATTTATGGACGTGCCTGCCGAGGAGAAATTCACTGCACCCGACTGGGTTACCTGATTTGAAGATGTGAATCAGACACATTAACAAGGTGCCCAGCTCTTGACAGTAGAAAGTGTGCTGCTGTTCGTTCAGATCCACACGCAACTGTTTGGTGACGATGTCCTCTAAAAGAATCCCAACCAGCTGCAACAAAAACCTGAAAAGCGAAAAGGAGGTTTTTGGTCAGTTTTTCAGATGCACGCCAACTTCCATTTCACATAATAATAAGGATAATGATGGCATTTAACATAACAATAATAATGATAATGATGGCATTTGTTAAACGCTTACTATGTGCGAAGCACTGTTCTAAGCGCTGGGGGGGATACAAGGGGATCAGGTTGTCCCACGTGGGGCTCACAGTCTTCATCCCCGTTTTACGGATGCGGTAACTGAGGCGCAGAGAAGTGAAGTGACTTGCCCAAGGTTACACAGCAGGCATTATTTATTTATTTTACTTGTACATATCGATTGTATTTATTTTATTTTGTTAGTATGTTTGGTTTTGTTCTCTGTCTCCCCCTTTTAGCCTGTGAGCCCACTGTTGGGTAGGGAATGTCTCTATATGTTGCCAATTTGTACTTCCCAAGCGCTTAGTACAGTGCTCTGCACACAGTAAGCGCTCAATAAATACGATTGATGATGATGATGAGGATGGCATTTGTTAAGCGCTTACTATGTGCACAGCACTGTTCTAAGCGCTGGGGGGGATACAAGGTGATCACGTTGTCCCACGTGGGGCTCACAGTCTTAATCCCCATTTTACAGATGAGGTGATTGAGGCTCAGAGAAGTTAAGGGACTTGCCCAAGGTCACACAGCAGACATGTGGCGGAGCCGGGATTAGAACCCATGACCTCTGACTCCCAAGCCCGGGCTCTTTCCCCTGAGCCACACACTGCTTCTCTACACATGTCAATCTCTACAGACGTATATATATATATATATATATATATATATATATATATATATATATACATATATTCATTCATTCAACCATATTTATTGAGCGCTGTGTGCAGAGCACTGTACTAAGTGTGTATACACACAAACACAGACACAGCATGACATTGTGAGCCCACTGTTGGGTAGGGACCGTCTCTATATGTTGCCAACTTGCACTTCCCAAGTGCTTAGTACAGTGCTCTGCACACAATAAGCGCTCAATAAATACGATTGATTGATTGATTGTGGACAGAGCACAGGCCGGGGACTCAGGAGGTCATGGGTTCTAATCCCGGCTCCGCCACTTGTCTGCTGTGTGACCTGGGGTAAGTCACTTCCCTAAAGTCACTAATCACTTCTCTGGACTTCTCCGGGCCTCAGTTTCCTCATTCGCAAAATGAGGATTGAGACTGTGAGCCCCCCGGGGGACTAGGGACTGTGTCCAACCTGATTTGCTTGTATTCACCCCAGTGTTAGTACAGTGCATGGCACATTCATTCATTCAATCGTATTTATTGAGCGCTTACTATGTGCAGAGCACTGTACTAAGCACTTGGGAAGTACAAGTTGGCAACATATAGAGATGGCTCCTACCCAAAAGTGGGCTCACAGGTGCATAGTAAGTGCTTAACAAATACCACAGTTATTAATTATCATTATGTGTGAATATATACATATGTACAAGCACACATACATACACATATATACATATATGCATCTATGTATACATGAATATACATATGTATACATAAATATACATATATACTCATATATACATATGTATACTTATATATACATATGCATACATATATACATATATACACATGCATACATATATACATATGCATATATATACCCCCCTCCCTTGTAACCTTGATCACCTTGTAACCTCCTCAGTGCTTAGAACAGTGCTTTGCACATAGTAAGTGCTTAATAAATGTCATTATTATTATTACAAGTTGGCAACATATAGAGACGGTCCCTACCCAGCAGCAGGCTCACAGTCTAGAAGGAGGAGACAGACAACAAAACAAAACATATTAACAAAATAAAACAAATAGAATAAATATGTACAAGTAAAATAAATAGAGTAATAAATACGTACAACCATATATGCATATATGTAGGTGCTGTGGGGAGGGGAAGGGGGGTAAGGCGGGGGGGATGGGGCCTGGGAGGTGGGGGAGAGGAAGGTGGGGGCTCAGTGTGGGAAGGCCTCTGGGAGGAGGTGAGCACTCAGTAGGGCTTTGAAGGGAGGAGGAGAGCTAGTTTGGAGGATGTGTGGAGGGAGGGAATTCCGGGCCAGGGGGAGGGCGGGGGCCGGGGGTCGACGGCGGGACGGGCGAGAACGAGGCCCAGTGAGGAGGTGAGCGGCGGCAGAGGAGCGGAGGGTGCGGGCTGGGCTGGAGAAGGACCGAAGGGAGGGGAGGTAGGAGGGGGTGAGGGGATCATCATCATCATCAATCGTATTTATTGAGCGCTTACTATGTGCAGAGCACTGTACTAAGCGCTTGGGAAGTACAAATTGGCAACATATAGAGACAGTCCCTACCCAACAGTGGGCTCACAGTCTAAAAGGGGGAGATAGAGAACAAAACCAAACATATTAACAAAATAAACGATGGACAGCCTTGAAGCCCAGGGTGAGGAGTTTTTGTCTGACATAGGGCTCACAGTCTTAACTGACCATGGCCGTCCATCCCCTGGCCCCCTCCTCCCTCCCCTCCCTTCTGTCCTTCTCCAGCCCAGCCCGCACCCTCCGCTCCTCTGCCGCCGCTCACCTCCTCACTGGGCCTCGTTCTCGCCTGTCCCGCCGTCGGCCCCCGGCCCACGTCCTCCCCCTTGCCCGGAATGGCCTCCCTCCGCACATCTGCCAAACTAGCTCTCTTCCTCCCTTCAAAGCCCTACTAAGAGCTCACCTCCTCCAGGAGGCCTTCCCACACTGAGCCCCCTTTTTCCTCTCCTCCTCCTCACCCCCCGCCCTACCTCCTTCCCCTCCCCACAGCACCTATATATATGTCTGGACAGTTTTATTCCTCTATTTATTTTACTTGAACATATTGACTATTCTATTTATTTTGTCAACGATGTGCATCTGGCTTTAATTCTATTTATTCCGACGACACCCGTCCACGTGTTTCGTTTTGTTTTCTGTCCCCCGTCTACACTGCAAGCCCGTTGTTGGGTAGGGACCGTCTCTATATGTCGCCAACTTGTACTTCCCAAGCGCAGCAGTGCTCCGCACACAGTAAGCGCTCAATAAATACGACTGAAGAAATGAATGAATCTCTGGAGTAGACGACTTGACCGGTCACGTCAAACTGAATCCGGGCTGGAAGCCGGGCGACGGACCTGGAAAACGTTTCCTCGGGCAAATGCTTCGCTTGTTTCATTTCCCTCTCCTCTTCGGGATCCGGGGACCACGTCTCCCCAGTTCTCAGCTTGTCGATGACCTGACAAGAGATGAAGTACGGGGAGAAGGAGACCTCCTGAATCCGCGACAGGACGATGTCCTCAGTTGACTGCGAAATCAGAACTCTCAGGATTGCGAGGATCCCAGACAGCCACAACTGAACAGTGCTCACTGATTCCTAGGGAGAAAACAGACACGTTGTCACCGTCGGGGGAAGAATCACACTCCTCAACCCACTGCTGGGTAGGGACCGTCCCTATATGTTTCCGACTTGTACTTCCCAAGCGCTTAGTCCAGTGCTCTGCACACAGTAAGCGCTCAATAAATCCGATTGAATGAATGAATGAATATGTATATATGTTTGTATGTATTTATTACTCTATTTCACTTGCACATGCTTATTCTATTTATTTTATTGTGTTAATATGTTTGGTTTTGTTGTCTGTCTCCCCCTTCTAGACTGCGAGCCCGCTGTTGGGTAGGGACCGTCTCTATATGTTTCCGACTTGTACTTCCCAAGCGCTTAGTCCAGTGCTCTGCACACAGTAAGCGCTCAATAAATCCGATTGAATGAATGAATGAATATGTATATATGTTTGTATGTATTTATTACTCTATTTCATTTGCACATGTTTATTCTATTTATTTTATTGTGTTAATATGTTTGGTTTTGTTGTCTGTCTCCCCTTTCTAGACTGCGAGCCCGCTGTCGGGTAGGGACCGTCTCTAGATGTTGCCAACTTGTATCTCCCAAGCGCTTAGTCCAGTGCTCTGCACACAGTAAGCGCTCAATAAATCCGAATGAATGAATGAATATGTATATATGTTTGTATGTATTTATTACTCTATTTCATTTGTACAAGTTTATTCTATTTATTTTATTTTGTTAATATGTTTGGTTTTGTTGTCTGTCTCCCCCTTCTAGACTGTGAGCCCGCTGTTGGGTAGGGACCGTCTCTATATGTTGCCAACTTGTACCTCCCAAGCGCTTAGTCCAGTACTCTGCACACAGTAAGCGCTCAATAAATCCGATTGAATGAATGAATGAATATGTATATATGTTTGTATGTATTTATTACTCTATTTCACTTGCACATGCTTATTCTATTTATTTTATTGTGTTAATATGTTTGGTTTTGTTGTCTGTCTCCCCCTTCTAGACTGCGAGCCCGCTGTTGGGTAGGGACCGTCTCTATATGTTTCCGACTTGTACTTCCCAAGCGCTTAGTCCAGTGCTCTGCACACAGTAAGCGCTCAATAAATCCGATTGAATGAATGAATGAATATGTGTATATGTTTGTATGTATTTATTACTCTATTTCATTTGCACATGTTTATTCTATTTATTTTATTGTGTTAATATGTTTGGTTTTGTTGTCTGTCTCCCCCTTCTAGACTGTGAGCCCGCTGTTGGGTAGGGACCGTCTCTATATGTTGCCAACTTGTACTTCCCAAGCGCTTAGTCCAGTGCTCTGCACACAGTAAGCGCTCAATAAATCCGATTGAATGAATGAATGAATATGTATATATGTTTGTATGGATTTATTACTCTATTTCATTTGTACATGTTTATTCTATTTATTTTATTTTGTTAATATGTTTCGTTTTGTTGTCTGTCTCCCCCTTCCAGACTGTGAGCCCGCTGTTGGGTAGGGACCGTCTCTATATGTTGCCAACTTGTACTTCCCAAGCGCTTAGTACAGTGCTCTGCACATAGTAAGCGCTCAATAAATACGATTGATGATGATGATGATATGTGCAGAGCACTTTACTAAGCGCTTGGGAGGTACAAGTTGGCAACATATAGAGACAGTCCCTACCCAACAGTGGGCTCACAGTCTAAAAGGGGGAGACAGAGAACAAAACCAAACATACTAACAAAATAAAATAAATAGAATAGATATGTACAAGTAAAATAAATCAATAAATAGAGTAATAAATATGTACAAACATATATACATATATATACAGGTGCTGGAGGGACGGGATACTGGGTGCGGCTCTGCTTGTGTTTGTGCTTCTTCTTCTTCTTTGGGGGCTGGATATGCAGCCACACATCCAGTAAGCGCTCAATAAATCCAAATGAATGAATGAATGAATATGTATATATGTTTGTATGTATTTATTACTCTATTTCATTTGCACGTTTATTCTATTTATTTTATTTTGTTAATATGTTTGGTTTTGTTGTCTGTCTCCCCCTTCTAGACTGTGAGCCCGCTGTTGGGTAGGGACCGTCTCTATATGTTGCCAACTTGTACCTCCCAAGCGCTTAGTCCAGTACTCTGCACACAGTAAGCGCTCAATAAATCCGATTGAATGAATGAATGAATATGTATATATGTTTGTATGTATTTATTACTCTATTTCATTTGCACGTTTATTCTATTTATTTTATTAATATGTTTCGTTTTGTTGTCTGTCTCCCCCTTCTAGACTGTGAGCCCGCTGTTGGGTAGGGACTGTCTCTATATGTTGCCAACTTGTACCTCCCAAGCGCTTAGTCCAGTGCCCTGCACACAGTAAGAGCTCAATAAATCCGATTGAATGAATGAACACGGCCCGCGCGACTTTCCGCGCTCCCCACCCGTAAAGCGTTCCCGTTTCTCTTCCAGCCCGTGAAAACCCTTAGGCCGTCCCCGCAGGAATCCTCACCATGCTGCTGGGAGTAACGAACATGCTTCGGAGAAGCATGTCAACGGGCCGGAGGGAGGAAGGAGCCAGGATCTCAAATAAAGTGTTCAGCACGCCGAGGGCTTCGTGGGAATCTATATGCATCTGTTAAAAAAAAATCAAAACATCGGAGAAGGTTTCGGAAGAGCAGGCGTGGCTCAGTGGAAACGGCGCAGGCTTTGGAGTCAGAGGTCATGGGTTCAAATCCCGGCTCCGCCACTTTAAAAAAAAAATGGCATTTATTAAGAGCTTACTATGTGCGAAGCACTGTTCTAAGCAGCTGTGTGACTTTGGGCAAGTCACTTCAATCAATCAATCGTATTTATTGAGCGCGTACTGTGTGCAGAGCACTGTACTAAGCGCTTGGGAAGTACAAGTCGGCAACACATAGAGACAGTCCTTACCCAACAGCGGGCTCACAGTCTAGAAGGGGACTTCACTTCTCTGGGCCTCAGTTCCCTCATCTGTAAAATGGGGATTAAGACTGTGAGCCCCCCATGGGACAATCTCATCACCTTGTAGCCTCCAAAGCACTTAGAACAGTGCTTTGCACATAGTAAGCGCTTAATAAATACGATTGAATGAATAATGCCATCATTATTATTATTATTGGAAGACAGAAACACCCATCCAAGCTACATCTCCTCCTTAATGCCACAGGTCTTAGACTCTATCATCATCATCATCATCAATCGCATTTATTGAGCGCTTACTATGTGCAGAGCACTGGACTAAGCGCTTGGGAAGTACAAATTGGCAACATATAGAGACAGTCCCTACCCAACAGTGGGCTCACAGTCTAAAAGGGGGAGACAGAGAACAAAACCAAACATACTAACAAAATAAAATAAATAGGATAGATATGTACAAGAAAAATAAATAAACAATAAATAAATAAATAAATAAATAAATAGAGTAATAAATATGTACAAACATATATACATATATACAGGTGCTGTGGGGAAGGGAAGGAGGTAAGATGGGGGGATGGAGAGGGGGACGAGGGGGAGAGGAAGGAAGGGGCTCAGTCTGGGAAGTAGACTCTATGTTCTACTTTGCTTCACTTCTACCTTAATTCAGCTGGTAAAAATGGAGAAAGGGGCATTTTGTGCCCATAGGAGAATGAAGAGTGAACACTAAGTGTGGTCTCGCTATGTTGCCGACTTGTACTTCCCAAGCGCTTAGTCCAGTGCTCTGCACACAGTAAGCGCTCAATAAATACGACTGAATGAATGGTGGTGGGGGGGGGTGTTTGTTGGCGGGTGGGGAAGGGAGAATGGGATGAAGAGAAGGGGAAACGTATCCTGGGGAAAAAAAATGATGGCATTTGTTAAGCGATTTAATAATGATGATGATAATAATAATGATAATAATCAATCAATCAATCATGTTTATTGAGCGCTTACTGTGTGCACAGTAAGCGCTCAATAAACACGATTGATTGATTGATTGATTGGTTGTCTGTCTCCCCCTTCTAGCCTGTGAGCCCGCTGTTGGGTAGGGACCGTCTCTATATGTTGCCAACTTGGACTTCCCAAGCGCTTAGTACAGTGCTCTGCACACAGTAAGCGCTCAATAAATACGATTGATTAATGATAATTTTGGTATTTTTTAAGCACTTACTACTATGTGCCAAGTACTGTTCTAAGCGCTGGGGGAGATACAAGGTAATCAGGTTGTCCCACATGGGGTTCACAGTCTTCATCCCCATTTTCCAGATGAGGGAACTGAGGCCCAGAGAAGTGAAGTGACTTGCCCAAAGTCACACAGCTGATAAGCGGCGGAGCCGGGATTAGGGCCCATGACCTCTGATTCCCAAGCCCGCGCTCTTTCCACTGAGCCACGCTGCTTGTCTGTAAATAACACGGATTCACTATGTGCCAGGCACTATACTAAGCGCTGGGTTGGCTACAAGCAAATCGAGTTAGACGCAGTCCCTGTCCCACATGGGGCTCACAGTCTCAAACCCCATTTTACAGATGAGGGAACTGAGGCCCAGAGAAGTGAAGTGACTTGCCCAAAGTCACACAGCTGACAAGTGGTGGAACCGGGATTAGAACCCTGGATCTTCCGACTCCAGGTCCGTGCTCTATCCACTACGTTGTGCTGCTTAATAATGATAATCACAATAATAATAATACTAATGATAATGGCATTTATTTAGCGCTTACTATGTGCAAAGCACTGTTCTAAGCTCTGGGGAGGTTACAATCAATCCATCGTATTTATTGAGCGCTTACTGTGTGCAGAGCACTGAACTAAGCGCTTGGGAAGTCCAAGTTGGCAACATATAGAGACAGTCCCCACCCAACAGTGGGCTCACAGTCATCAGGTTGTCCCACGGGGGGGCTCACAGTCTTCATCCCCATTTTCCAGATGAGGGAACTGAGGCCCAGAGAAGTGACTTGCCCCAAGTCACACAGCTGACAAGTGGCGGAGCCGGGATTTGAACCCATGACCTCTGACTCCAAAGCCCGGGCTCTTTCCACTGAGCCACGCTGCTTCTCTAATGGCTAAAAATACAGATTGATTTATAGACTAGTTTTACTTCCTGGGATGGATAAGCGAATTTTCCCATCTGAATTTTGACCGTGAAACACGTCACTGCTGGCTCTACTGATTCCTCTGACTCCAAAGCCCGGGCTCTTTCCACTGAGCAACGCTGCTTCTCATAATAATAATAATAATAATAATAATAATAATAATAATAATAATAATAATAACGGTATACTGTACTAAGCCCTAGGGGGGATACAAGCAACTCGGGTTGGACCTAGTCCCTGTCCCATGTGGGGCTCACAGTCTCAATCCCCATTTTACAGATGAGGTCACCGAGGCCCAGTGAAGTGAGTCTCCTCATCATTACGTATAGATCTCTAATTCTATTCATTTATTTTGATAGCATTGACGCCCGTCTACTTGTTTTATTTTGTTGCCTGTCTCCTCCTTCTAGACTGTGAGCCCGTTGTTGGGTTGGGATTGTCTCTGTCGCCGAATTGTACTTTCCAAGCGCTTAGTACAGTGCCCTGCACACCGTAAGCGCTCAATAAATACCATCATCATCATCAATCAAAAACATCAATCAAAAACATCAACATCGTCATCAATCAATCATCATCAATCAATCAAAAACCATCCTCATCAATCAAAAGAGAAGCAGAGTGGCTCATTGGAAAGAGCACGGGCTTTGGAGTCAGAGGTCATGGGTTCGAATCCCGGCTCCGCCCCATGTCTGCTGTGTGACCTTGGGCAAGTCACTTAACTTCTCTGAGCCTCAGTTCCCTCATCTGTAAAATGGGGATTAAGACTGTGAGCCCCAATGTGGGACAACTTGATCACCTTGTATCTCCCCCCCAGCGCTTAGAACAGTGCTCTGCACACAGTAAGCGCTTAACAAATGCCATCATTATTATTATTATTATTATTATTATCAATCGTATTTATTGAGCGCTTACTATGTGCAGAGCACTGTACTAAGCGGTTGGGAAGTACAAATTGGCAACATATAGAGACAGTCCCTACCCAACAGTGGGCTCACAGTCTAAAAGGGGGAGACAGAGAACAAAACCAAACATGCTAACAAAATAAAATAAATAGAACAGATATGTACAAATAAAAGAAATAAATAGAGTAAAAAATATGTACAAACATATATACATATATACAGGTGCTGTGGGGAAGGGAAGGAGGTAAGATTGAATGAATGAATGAATTCCATCGGAAAATGTACATCTGGAGAATGGTCGCAAGCCGTATTGCCCCTCCAGACTCGTGGGACGGAAACGCGTTCCAACTCTATTTTGTTGCCCTCTTCCCAAGTGCTCAGTCAGTGTCCTCATTTCCCCTTCTCCTACTTTCTCCTACGTTGCACTTGGATTTGTTCCCTTTATCCACCTTCTCCCCCAGCCCCACAGCACTTCCGCGTGGCTCGGTGGAAAGAGCCCGGGCTTGGGTGCCAGAGGCCGTGGGTTCGAATCCCGGCTCCGCCGCTTGTCAGCTGTGTGACTTTGGGCAAGTCACTTCACTTCTCTGGGCCTCAGTTCCCTCATCTGCAAAATGGGGATTAAATCCCTTTCTCTTTCCTTCTTTCTGTGAGCCCCGTGTGGGACGGGATGATTTTGCATCTATCCCAGCGCTGAGTACAGTGCTTGGCACATAGTAAGTGCTTTAACCAATACCACAATTATTACTTTTATTAGATCTCTCTGTTGCCAACTTGGACTTCCCAAGCGCTTAGTACAGTGCTCTGCATACAGTAAGCGCTCAATAAATACGATTGAATGAATGAATTGCACACAGTAAGTGCTCAATAAATATGAATGAATGAATGAATGAATCTCTGCAGGCAAAGGGCCTTCTAGACTGTGAGTCCGTTGTTGGGTAGGGACCGTCTCTATATGTTTCCGACTTGTACTTCCCAACGCTTAGTACAGTGCTCTGCACACAGTAAGCGCTCAATAAATACGAATGAATGAATGAATCTCTGCAGACAAAGGACCTTCTAGACTGTGAGTCCGCTGTTGGGTAGGGACCGTCTCTATATGTTTCCGACTTGTACTTCCCAACGCTTAGTACAGTGCTCTGCACACAGTAAGCGCTCAATAAATACGACTGAATGGATGAACGAAGGACCGATGAGGCGCCTTCAGGCACGAGAACACTGCTGCTTTCCCCGGGACCAGTTACTGTCCGAACCGGGCTTGCGAGAGGGATTCGTGTCCCCATCTATCGCCTCTCTTGTCACCCCCCCAAATCATCATCATCATCAATCGTATTTATTGAGCGCTTACTATGTGCAGAGCACTGTACTAAGCGCTTGGGAAGTACAAATTGGCAACATATAGAGACAGTCCCTACCCAACAGTGGGCTCACAGTCTAAAAGGGGGAGACAGAGAACAAAACCAAACATACTAACAAAATAAAATAAATAGAATAGATATGTACAAGTAAAATAAATGAATAAATAGAGTAATAAATATGTACAAACATATATACATATATAAAGGTGCTGTGGGGAAGGGAAGGAGGTAAGATGGGGGGATGGAGAGGGGGACGAGGGGAATGTAAAATTCCCCAAATGTAAAATTCCTTTCTTCGTGATGGGAAATAGGGCACGGGGGGAGACTGTAAGCTCGTTGTGGGCAGGGAACGTGTCCGCTAACTCTGCTGTATCGTATTGTACTCCTCTATGTGCTTAGAGAAGCAGCTTGGCCTGGAGGATAGAGCCCAGGCTTGAAAGTCAGAAGGATCTGGGTTCTAATCCCAGCCCTTCCACATGTCTGCCATAATAATAATAATAATAATGATTGTGGCATTTATTAAGTACTTACTATGTGCTAAGCACTGTTCTAACCACTAGGGTAGGTACGAGGTAATCAAGTTGTCCCATGTGGGGCTCACAGGCTTCATCCCCATTTTACAGAGAATAATTATAATAATGTCCACATGTTTTGTTTTGTTGTCTGTCTCCCCCTTCTAATAATGATGTTGGTATTTGTTAAGCGCTTACTATGTGCCAAGCACTGTTCTAACCGCTGGGGTAGATACGAGGTGATCAGGTCGTCCCGCGTGGGGCTCACAGGCTTCATCCCCATTTTACAGCTGAGGGAACTGAGGTCCAGAGAATAATTATAATGATGTCCACATGTTTTGTTTGGTTGTCTGTCTCCCCCTTCTAATAATAATAATAATGTTGGTATTTGTTAAGCGCTTACTATGCGCCAAGCACTGTTCTAACCGTTGGGGTAGATACGAGGTGATCAGGTTGTCCCGCGTGGGGCTCACAGGCTTCATCCCCATTTTACAGCTGAGGGAACTGAGGTCCAGAGAATAATTATAATGATGTCCACATGTTTTGTTTTGTTGTCTGTCTCCCCCTTCTAATAATAATAATAATGTTGGTATTTGTTAAGCGCTTACTATGCGCCAAGCACTGTTCTAACCGTTGGGGTAGATACGAGGTGATCAGGTTGTGGGGCTCACAGGCTTCATCCCCATTTTACAGCTGAGGGAACTGAGGCCCAGAGAATAATAATAATCATGTTGGTATTTGTTAAGCGCTTGTTAAATGCCAAGCACTATTCTAACTGCTGGGGTAGATACGAGGTAATCTGGTTGTCCCACGTGGGGCTCACAGGCTTCATCCCCATTTTACAGCTGAGGGAACTAAGGCCCAGAGAATAATAATAATAATAATAATAATAATAATAGTAATAATAATAGTAATAATAATAATAATGTTGGTATTTGTTAAGCGCTTACTATGCGCCAAGCACTATTCTAACCGCTGGGGTAGATACGAGGTAATCAGGTTGTCCCACGTGGGACTCACAGGCTTCCTCCCTATTTTACAGCTGAGGGAACTGAGGCCTAGAGAATAATAATAATAATGTTGGTATTTGTTAAGCACTTACTATGCGCCAAGCACTATTCTAAGCGCTGGGGTAGATACGAGGTAATCAGGTTGTCCCATGTGGGGCTCACAGGCTTCATCCCCATTTTACAGCTGAGGGAACTGAGGCCCACAGAATAATAATAATAATAATAATGTTGGTATTTGTTAAGCGCTTACTATGCGCCAAGCACTGTTCTAACCGCTGGGGTAGATACGAGGTAATCAGGTCGTCCCACGTGGGGCTCACAGGCTTCATCCCCATTTTACAGCTGAGGGAACTGAGGCCCAGAGAATAATAATAATAATGTTGGTATTTGTTAAGCACTTACTATGCGCCAAGCACTATTCTAAGCGCTGGGGTAGATACGAGGTAATCAGGTTGTCCCATGTGGGGCTCACAGGCTTCATCCCCATTTTATAGCTGAGGGAACTGAGGCCCAGAGAATAATAATAATAATAATAATGTTGGTATTTGTTAAGCGCTTACTATGCGCCAAGCACTGTTCTAACCGCTGGGGTAGATACGAGGTGATCAGGTTGTCCCACGTGGGGCTCACAGGCTTCATCCCCATTTTACAGCTGAGGGAACTGAGGCCCAGAGAAGTGAAGTGACTTGCCCAAAGTCACACAGCCGACAAGTAGCGGAGTCAGGATTAGAACCCACGACCTCGAACTCCCAACCCTGTCCTCTGGGGCAAGTCACTTCACTTCTCTGGGCCTCAGTTCCCTCATCTGCAAAATGGGGATGGAGACTGTGAGCCACTCCTTCCTCTCCCCCTCCTCCCCCTCTCCATCCCCCCAACCTTACCTCCTTTCCTTCCCCACAGCACATGTATATATGTTTGTACGGATTTATTACTCTATTTATTTATTTCACTTGTACATATTTATTCTATTTATTTTATTCTGTTAATATATAGTTTTGTTTTGTTCTCTGTCTCCCCGTTCTAGACTGTGAGCCCACTGTTGGGTAGGGACCATCTCTATACGTTGCCAACTTGTACTTCCCTAGCGCTTGGTACAGTGCTCGGCACACAGTAAGCGCTCAATAAATATGACTGAATGAATGAATGAATGAGCCCCAAGTGGGCCAGGGACTGTGTCCACCTGATTATCTTGTATCTACCCCAGTGTTTAGAACAGTGCCCGGCACGAAGTAAGCGCTTAACAAGGGCCCCAATTTATCTTATTTCTTTTACAATGCTATGCACAGAGTAAGCGCTTCATTCATTCATTCATTCAATCATATTTATTGAGCGCTTACTATGTGCAGAGCACTGTACTAAGCGCTTGGGAAGTACAAGCTCCATAAATACTACTGATTGATTGAAACACTGAATCCAGGTTTCTGGAAAATATATATATATTTATATATTTATATTTTATATATTATTTATAAAATAATATAATTTATATATGTAATGTATTCATTATATATTATATATTTCATATATATATGTATATGTTTGTACATATTTATTACTCTATTTATTTATTTTACCTGTGCATATCTATTCTATTTATTTTATTTTTGTTAGTATGTTTGGTTTTGTCTCCCCCTTTTAGACTGTGAGCCCACTGTTGGGTAGGGACTGTCTCTATATGTTGCCAATTTGTACTTCCCAAGCGCTTAGTACAGTGCTCTGCACACAGTAAGCGCACAATAAATACGATTGATGATGATGATATAATTTATAATATAATTTATATTCTATATTTATATACATTTATAATTATATTTATATATATATTTATATATACACACATACATATTTCTATACGATAATTAATAATAACGATGGCATTTGTTAAGCGCTTACTATGTGCCAAGCACTGTTCTAAGCACTGGGGTAGATCCGGGGTAATCAGGTTGTCCCAAGTGGGGCTCACACTTTTAATCCCCGTCTTACAGATGCGGTAACTGAGGCACAGAGAAGTTACATGACTTGCTCAAGGCCACACAGCAGACGAGTAGAGGAGGCAGGATTAGAACCCTCGCCCTCTGACTCCCAAGCCCAGGCTCTTTCCACTGAGCCCCGATGTTTCTCCGGTCTTTTCTTTGAAGGTGAAGGTCAAACGTGAAATGCGAGCCTCCGTGTATCGCTGTCAAAAAAGATGACCACTTAGCGCAGAAGTCAGCCTGAAAGGAATTACTGGTTTCGCTGCTGCTGATAATAATAATAATAATGATAATAATAATAATGATGGCATTTATTAAGCGCTTACTATGTGCCAAGCACTGTTCTAAGCACTGGGGAATTTACAAGGTGATCAGGTTGTCCCACAGTGGGGCTCACAGTCTTCATCCCCATTTTCCAGATGAGGGAACTGAGGCCCGGAGAAGTGAAGTGACTTGCCCCAAGTCACACAGCTGACAGTTGGCGGAGCCGGGATTTGAACCCATGACCTCTGCCTCCAAAGCCTCTTTTCCACCGAGCCGCGCTGCTCCTCTGTAATAAGCAACAAGGCCTCGCTCGGTTGTGGTGTTACCTGCTGTTTCGCCAACATTGGGAGAATTATATCCGCGATCTGTCGCGACAACCTTTTCCATTTGTCTTCGTTTTCCTTGTGGCACTGTTGCAACACAAGAATGAACATCTCCAACACCTAAAAAAAAAAAAAAAAGGTATTAATCAATCAATCGTATTTATTGAGCGCTTCCTGTGTGCAGAGCACTGTACTAAGCGCTTGGGAAGTACAAGTTGGCAACATATAGAGACGGTCCCTACCCAACAGCGGGCTCACAGTCTAGAAGGGGGAGACAGAGAACAAAACCAAACATACTAACAAAATAAAATAAATAGAATAGATATGTACAAGTAAAATAGAGTAATAAATATGTACATACATATAAACATATATACAGTGTACCTGTTTGTACATATTGATTACTCTATTTATTTATTTATTTTACTTGTACCTATCTATTCTATTTATTTTATTTTGTTAGTATGTTTGGTTTCGTTCTCTGTCTCCCCCTTTTCGACTGTGAGCCCACTGTTGGGTAGGGACTGTCTCTATATGTTGCCAATTTGTACTTCCCAAGCGCTTAGTACAGTGCTCTGCACATAGTAAGCGCTCAATAAATACGATTGATGATGATGACAGTGTGTATTATTATACACACTTCCCAAGTCATTGTGCTTCAGGGAATAAATCTGCAAATTCTGTTCTATCATTCTCTCCCAAGCACTTAGTACAGTGCTCTGCACACGGTAAGCGCTCCATAAATACCACTGATTGATCACCTGATTCCTGCATGCCTGTTGCCGGGTAGGGATTGTCTCTACCTGCTGCCGAACTGTACTTTCCAAGCGCTTAGTACATTCATTCATTCAATCGTATTTATTGAGCACTCAGAGAAGCAGCGTGGCTCAGTGGAAAGAGCACGGACTTTGGAGCCAGAGGTCATGGGTTCAAATCCCGGCTCTGCCACTTGTCAGCTTTGTGACTATGGGCAAGTCACTTCACTTCATCATCATCATCATCAGTCGTATTTATTGAACGCTTACTGTGTGCAGAGCACTGTACTAAGCGCTTCGGAAGTACAAGTTGGCAACATATAGAGACGGTCCCTACCCAACAGTGGGCTCACAGTCTAAAAGACTTCAAGCGCTTAGTACAGTGCTCTGCACACAGTAAGCGCTCAATAAATACGATTGATTGATTCACTTCTCTGGGCCTCGGTTCCCTCATCTGGAAAATGGGGACTAAGACTGTGAGCCCCCTTGGGACAACCTGCTCACCTGTGTAACCTCCCCGGCGCTTAGAACAGTGCTTTGCACATAGTAAGCGCTTAATAAATGCCATTATTATTACTGTGTGCAGAGCAATGTATTAAGCGCTTGGGAATGTACAAGTCGGCAACATAAAGAGACAGTCCGTATCAATCAATCAATCAATCAATCAATTGTATTTATTGAGTGCTTACTGTGTGCAGAGCACTGTACTAAGCGCTTGGGAAGTCCAAGTTGGCAACATATAGAGACAGTCCCTACCCAACAGTGGGCTCACGGTTTAAAAGGGGAGACAGACAACAAAACAAAACATGTAGACGGGTGTCAAAGTCATCAGAACAAATAGAATTAAAGCTAGATGCACACCATTAACAAAATCAATAGAATAGTAAATATGGACACAGTAAGCGCTCAATAAATCAATCAATCAATCAATCGTATTTATTGAGCGCTTACTATGTGCAGAGCACTGGACTAAGTGCTTGGGAAGTCCAAGTTGGCAACATATAGAGACAGTCCCTACCCAACAGTGGGCTCACAGTCTAAAAAATAAATACAATTGAATGAATGGACAAGTAAAATAAATCTGTCCAAATATATATACAACAACTGTGGGGAAGGATAAATGGAATAGCAAATATGTACAAGTAAAATATTGTAAATTATGTACAACTAAAATAGTTTAAATTATGTACAAGTAAAATAGAATAACAAATCTGTACAAATATATACAAGTGCTGTGGGGAGGGGAAGGAGGTAAGGCGATGGGGGCGATGGGGAGGAGGAGAGGAAAAAGGGGGGCAGCGTGGCTCAGTGGAAAGAGCCCGGGCTTGGGAGTCAGAGGTCATGGGTTCAAATCCCAGCCCTGCCACTTGCCAGCTGTGTGACTTTGGGCAAGTCACTTCACTTCTCTGGGCCTCAGTTACCTCATCTGTCAAATGGGGATGAAGTCTGTGAGCTCGAGGGACAACCGGATTACCTTGTCACCTACCCAGCGTTTAGAACAGGACTTTGCACATAGTAAGCGCTTAATAAATGCCATCATTATTATTATTATTATCACTGATCATCCTCCAGTTGGCTGGCAGAGATACAGAAGCAGAGAAGCAGCGTGGCTCAGTGGAAAGAGCCCGGGCTTGGGAGTCAGAGGTCATGGGTTCAAATCCCAGCCCCGCCACCTGTCAGCTGGGTGACTTTGGGCAAGTCACTTCACTTCTCTGGGCCTCAGTTACCTCATCTGTCAAATGGGGATGAAGGCTGTGAGCCCCCCGAGGGACAATCTGATTACCTTGTCACCTCTCCAGTGCTTAGAACAGTGTTTTGCACATAGTAAGCGCTTAATAAATGCCATCATCATTATTATTATTATCACTGATCATCATCCAGTTGGCTGGCAGAGATACAGAAGCAGAGAAGCAGCGTGGCTCAGTGGAAAGAGCCCGGGCTTTGGAGTCGGAGGTCGTGGGTTCAAATCCCGGCTCCGCCACTTGTCAGCTGGGTGACTTTGGGCAAGTCACTTCACTTCTCTGGGCCTCAGTTACCTCATCTGTCAAATGGGGATGAAGGCTGTGAGCCCCCCGAGGGACAATCTGATTACCTTGTCACCTCTCCAATGCTTAGAACAGTGTTTTGCACATAGTAAGCGCTTAATAAATGCCATCATCATTATTATTATTATCACTGATCATCATCCAGTTGGCTGGCAGAGATACAGAAGCAGAGAAGCAGCGTGGCTCAGTGGAAAGAGCCCGGGCTTTGGAGCCGGAGGTCGTGGGTTCAAATCCCGGCTCCGCCACTTGTCAGCTGGGTGACTTTGGGCAAGTCACTTCACTTGTCTGGGCCTGAGTTCCCTCATCTGTAAAATGGGGATTAAGACTGTGAGCCCCCCATGGGACAACCTGATCACCTTGTAACCTCCCCAGCGCTTAGACCAGTGCTTTGCGCATAGTAAGCGCTAAATAAATGCTATTATTATTATTATTATTATTATTATTCTCTGGGCCTCAGTTACCTCATCTGTAAAATGGGGATGAAGACTGTGAGCCATTATTATTATTATTATTATTACAGAATGCAGGGACGGGATTCACCCCAGGACAAGTATCTAGTCTCATGTACTATCAAAAAGGCGCTGCCCTTTTATCACAGAGGGGAAAAGGGGTGGAAGAAATGGGTGCCCTCTCTCTTACCTGATGGTACTGAATAAGTCTCAGTAACATTGACACCACAACCTCTTTCTGCGTTTCCAGCTCTTTCCCGGCATCCGCTTTGTTTGTCCCTCTCAACACGAAGAGGTCGTGGACGATGGGTTGAAGTGCTGGTATGGCTAAGAATAATAATAATAATCATCATCATCATCATCATCATCATCATCACAATGGTGGTATTTGTTAAGCCCTTACTACATGCCAAGCACTGTTCTAAGCGCTGGGGTATTCATTCATTCATTCAATCGGATTTATTGAGCGCTTACTGTGTGCAGGGCACCGTACTAAGCGCTTGGGAAGTACAAGTCGGCAACATTTAGAGACGGTCCCTACCCAACAGTGGGCTCACAGTCTAGGAGGGGGAGACAGACAACAAAACGAAACATATTAACAAAATAAAATAAATAGAATAAACATGTACAAATGAAATAGAGTAATAAATACATACAAACATATATACATATTCATTCATTCAATCATAGTTATTGAGCGCTTACTGTGTGCAGAGCACTGGACTAAGCGCTTGGCAAGCACAAGTTGGCAACATATAGAGACGGTCCCTACCCAACAGCGGGCTCACAGTCTAGAAGGGGGAGACAGACAACAAAACGAAACATGTTAACAAAATAAACTAAACAGAATAAGCATGTACAAATAAAATAGAGTAATAAATACATACAAACATATATACATATTCATTCATTCATTCATTCAATCGTATTTATTGAGCACTTACTGTGTGCAGAGCACTGGACTAAGCGCTTGGCAAGTACAAGTTGGCAACATATAGAGACGGTCCCTACCCAACAGAGGGCTCACAGTCTAGAAGGGGGAGACAGACAACAAAACAAAACATATTAACAAAATAAAATAAACAGAATAAACATGTACAAATAAAACAGAGTAATAAATACATACAAACATATATACATAGTCATTCATTCATTCATTCAATCGTAGTTATTGAGCGCTTACTGTGTGCAGAGCACTGGACTAAGCACTTGGGAAGTACAAGTTGGCAACATATAGAGACGGTCCCTACCCAACAGCGGGCTCACAGTCTAGAAGGGGGAGATGGACAACAAAACGAAACCTATTAACAAAATAAAATAAATAGAATAAATATGTACAAATAAAATAGAGTACTAAATCCATACAAACATATATACATATATACAGGTGCTGTGGGGAGGGGAAGGAGGTAAGGCGGGGGGGATGGGGAGGGGGTAGATACAGGGTAACCAGGTTGTCTCGCATTCATTCATTCAATCAATCGTATTTATTGAGCACTTACTGTGTGCAGAGCACTGTACTAAGCACTTGGGAAGTACAAGTTGGCGACATATAGAGATGGTCTCTACCCAACAACGGGCTCACAGGCTAGAAGGGAACACATCTTGGTCACAATGCTATCTTGGTCACAAAGACAGCAGTGAAAAAAGGATCTGCGATGATGATGATGATGGCATCTGTTAAGTGTTTACTATGTGCAAGGCACTGTTCTAAGCGCTGGGGAGGATACAAGTTGATCAGGCTGTCCCACGTGGGGCTCAAAGTCTTCATCCCCATTTTACTGATGAGGGAACTGAGGCCCAGAGAACTTAAGTCACTTGCCCAAAGTCACACATCTGACAATTGGTGGAGCCGGGATTTGAACCCATGACCTCTGGCTCCAAAGCCCGGGCTCTTTCCATTGAGCCATGTTGCGATTTTAACCGTTTGATTTTTCTACTGTTCCACAAAATCTTGGGAAATCCACTGGCGGGAGGCAGTGCAGCCTAACGCAAACAGTCTGCGTCCGAGAGTCAGGAGACCCGGTTTCTAATCCCCGCTCCGTCCCGACCTGATGATGATGGTATTTGTTAAACGCTTACTATTCGTTCACTCATTCAATCGTATTTACTGAGCGCTTACTGTGTGCAGAGCACTGTACTAAGCGCTTCGGAAGTACAAGTCGGCAACATATAGAGACGGTCCCTACCCACCAACAGGCTCACAGTCTAGAAGGGGGAGACAGACGACAAAACAAAACATGTGGACAGGGGTCAAGTCATCAGAACAAATAGAAATTCATTCATTCATTCATTCAATCATATTTATTGAGCGCTTACTGTGTGCAGAGCACTGTACTAAGCGCTTGGGAAGTACAAGTCGGCAACATAGAGAGACGGTCCCTACCCAACAGCGGGCTCACAGTCTAGAAGGGGGAGACAGAGAACAAAACAAAACATATTAACAAAATAAAATAAATATGCACAAATGAAATACAGTAATAAAGCTAGATGCACGTCACTAACAAAATAAATCGAATAGTAAATATGTACAAGTAAAATAAAGAGAGTAATAAATCTGTACAAACATATATACAAGCAGCGTGGCTCAGTGGAAAGAGCCCGGGCTTTGGAGTCAGAGGTCATGGGTTCGAATCCTGGCTCCACCACAACAGCTGTGTGACCTTGGGCAAGTCACCTCACTTCTCTGGGCCTCAGTTCCCTCATCTGGAAAATGGGGATGAAGACCGTGAGCCCCACGTGGGACAACCTGATCATCTTGTATCCCCCCAGCACTAAGAACAGTGCTTTGCACATAGTAAGCACTTAACAAATGCCATCATTATTATTATTATTATGATATACAGGGGCTGTGGGGAGGGGAAGGGGGTAGGACGGGGGGGTGGGGCTCACAGTTTTAATTCCCATTTTACAGATGAGGTACCTGAGGCACAGAGAAGTTAAGTGACTTGCCCAAGGTCACACAGCCGATAAGTGGCGGAGCTGGGGTGAGAACTCACGACTTCTGACTCCCAAGCCCGGGCTCTTTCCACTGAACCACGCTGCTTCTCATAGACTGTGAGCCCACTGCTGGGTAGGGACCGTCTCTATACGTTGCCAACTTGTACTTCCCAAGCGCTTAGTACAGCGCTCTGCACACAGTAAGCGCTCAATAAATACGATTGAATGAATGAGACAGCTATTTTGTGCCACGAGTCCGGATTCTGATTTGTTCATTTTCACGTCTGTCTCCCACTCTAGACTGTAAGCTCATTTTGGGCAGGAAACGTTTCTGCTAATTCTGCGGCGCTCTACTCTCCTGAGCGCTTAGACCATCTTATTTACTCATATTAATGTCTGTCTCCCCTTCTAGGCCATAAGCTCATTTTGCGCAGGGAACTTTTCTGCTAATTCTGTGGCACTGTATTCTCCCGAAAGCTTATTCCAGTGCCCTTGCACATAGTAAGCACTCGATAATAATAATAATGGAAGCAGAGAAGCAGAGAAGCAGCATGGCTCAGTGGAAAGAGCCCAGGCTTTGGAGTCAGAAGTCATGGGTTCAAATCCCGGCTCCGCCACATCTGCTGTGTGACCTTGGGCAAGTCACTTAACTTCTCTGAGCCTCAGTTCCCTCATCTAGAAAATCGGGATTAAGACAGTGAGCCCCACGTGGGACAACCTGATGACCCTGCATCCCCCCACAGCGCTTAGAACAGTGCTTTGCACATAGTAAGTGCTTAACAAATGCCAACATTATTAA
The DNA here is from genome assembly GCF_015852505.1 of Tachyglossus aculeatus. Classification (NCBI taxonomy): domain Eukaryota; kingdom Metazoa; phylum Chordata; class Mammalia; order Monotremata; family Tachyglossidae; genus Tachyglossus; species Tachyglossus aculeatus. The sequence continues at coordinate 2,544,159 of NC_052069.1, read as the reverse complement.
TAATGGCATTTATTAAGTGCTTACTATGTGCAAAGCACTGTTCTAAGTGCTGGGGAGGTTATAAGGTGATCAGGTTGTCCCACGGGGAGCCCAGAGTCCTAATCCCCATTTTACAGATGAGGTAACTGAGATCCAAAGAAGTGAAGTGACTTGCCCAAAGTCACCCAGCTGACAACTGGCAGAGCCGGGATTTGAACCCATGACCTCTGACTGCAAAGCCCGGGCTCTTTCCATTGAGCCACGATCCGATCTTAACCGTTTGATTTTTCTGCTGTTCCACAAAATCTTGGGAAATCCACTGGCGGGAGGCACACTCCATCTCCTCTAGACTGTGAGCCCACTGTTGGGTAGGGACCGTCTCTATATGTTGCCAATTTGTACTTCCCAAGAGCTTAGTACAGTGCTCTGCACACATTAAGCGCTCAGTAAATACGATTGAATGAATGAATGAACTGGCAGAGCCGGCATTTGAACCCATGACCTCTGACTCCAAAGCCCGGGCTCTTTCCACTGAGCCACGCTGCTTCTTCTATCAATCAATCAATTCCACTGATTGAGTCATATTTTGGGAACAATTTTCGAGAACTTTCTTATTTTATTTATTTATTTATTTTATTTTATTTTGTCAGTATGTTTGGTTTTGTTCTCTGGCTCTCCCTTTTAGACTGTGAGCTCCCTGTTGGGTAGGGACTGTCTCTAGATGTTGCCAACTTGGACTTCCCAAGCGCTTAGTACAGTGCTCTGCACACAGTAAGCGCTCAATAAATACGATTGATTGATTGATTGATTGATTGATTAATGCACTGTCTGTGCCCGTGTACATCGATCCAGAGTATAGCAGCATAAACAGGGTAATGAGAAAAAAAATTAGAGGAAATTGGTCATGATTATGTATTGCTTCATATCATCCGTTGCCATGCCAGTGAGCAGCGTGGCTTACTGGAAAGAGCCTGGCCTTGGGAGTCAGAGGTTGTGGGTTCTAATCCCGGCTCCGCCACTTGTCAGCTGTGTGACTTTGGGCAAGTCGCTTGACTTCTCTGTGCCTCAGTTACCTCATCCAGAAAATGGGGATTAAGACTGTGAGCCCTGCGTAGGATAGCCTGATTACCTGTATATATGTATATATGTTTGTATATATTTATTACTCTATTTATTTATTTTACTTGTACATATCTATTCTATTTATTTTGTTAGTATGTTTGGGTTTGTTCTCTATCTCCCCCTTCTAGACTCTGAGCCCACTGTTGAGTAGGGACTGTCTCAATATGTTGCCAACTTGGACTTCCCAAGCATCATTATCATCATCATCAATCGTATTTATTGAGCGCTTACTGTGTGCAGAGCACTGTACTAAGTGCTTGGGAAGTCCAAATTGGCAACATATAGAGACAGTCCCTACCCAACAGTGGGCTCACAGTCTAAAAGGGAGAGATGGAGAACAAAACCAAACATACTAACAAAATAAAATAAATAGAATAGATATGTACAAGTAAAATAAATAAATAGAGTAATAAATATGTACAAACATATGTACATATATACAGGTGCTGTGGGGAAGGGAAGGAGGTAAGATGGGGGGGATGGAGAGGGGTTACAGTGCTCTGCACACAGTAAGCGCTCAATGAATACACCCAGATCTCCATCTCTGCCCCTGCTCTCTCCCCCTCCCTCCAGGCTCGCATCTCCTCCTGCCTTCAGGACATCTCCATCTGGATGTCCGCCCGCCACCTAAAGCTCAACATGTCGAAGACTGAGCTCCTTGTCTTCCCTCCCAAACCTTGTCCTCTCCCTGACTTTCCCATCTCTGTTGACGGCACTACCATCCTTCCCGTCTCACAAGCCCGCAACCTTGGTGTCATCCTCGACTCCGCTCTCTCATTCACCCCTCACATCCAAGCCGTCACCAAAACCTGCCGGTCTCAGCTCCGCAACATTGCCAAGATCCGCCCTTTCCTCTCCATCCAAACCGCTACCCTGCTCGTTCAAGCTCTCATCCTATCCCGTCTGGACTACTGCACTAGCCTTCTCTCGGATCTCCCATCCTCGTGTCTCTCTCCACTTCAATCCATACTTCATGCTGCTGCCCGGATTATCTTTGTCCAGAAACGCTCTGGACATATCACTCCCCTCCTCAAAAACCTCCAATGGCTACCGATCAATCTGCGCATCAAGCAGAAACTCCTCACCCTGGGCTTCAAGGCTGTCCATCACCTCGCCCCCTCCTACCTCACCTCCCTTCTCTCCTTCTCCAGCCCAGCCCGCACCCTCCGCTCCTCCACCACTAATCTCCTCACTGTACCTCGCTCTCGCCTGTCCCGCCATCGACCCCCGGCCCACGTCATCCCCCGGGCCTGGAATGGCCTCCCTCTGCCCATCCGCCAAGCTAGCTCTCTTCCTCCCTTCAAGGCCCTGCTGAGAGCTCACCTCCTCCAGGAGGCCTTCCCAGACTGAGCCCCTTCTTTCCTCTCCCCCTCGTCCCCCTCTCCATCCCCCCGTCTTACCTCCTTCCCTTCCCCACAGCACCTGTATATATGTATATATGGTTGTACATATTTATTACTCTATTTATCTATTTATTTATTTATTTTACTTGTACATTTCTATCCTACTTATTTTATTTTGTTGGTATGTTTGGTTCTGTTCTCTGTCTCCCCCTTTTAGACTGTGAGCCCACTGTTGGGTAGGGACTGTCTCTATGTGATGCCAATTTGTACTTCCCAAGCGCTTAGTACAGTGCTCTGCACATAGTAAGCGCTCAATAAATACGATTGATTGATTGATTGATTGATGAATACGATTGATTGATTACCCCAGCGCTTACAACAGTGCTTGGCACATAGTATCATCATCATCATGTTTTTCTTTCCCTCAGAATTGTGTACATTTAATCAAAGCTTTTAAATAAGAACACTGGGGTTACCATGGATACCTTAAGTTTTTCAGAAAATGTGCAGCTAAATTTACCCCCAGTATGCTGGTTCAACATACTGAATCAAAATAACAAATAACTCTAGAGAACCTAATCGGACATATTGCTTTCCCGTCTGTGATCATTATTTTCCTGTATTTTCCTGTGTCCGTTCACTCTAACCACTAAATACCAAGAAATTAAGAGCCGCCAGGCTCGGAAAAAAGGCAAAATGAAATTTCAAGATTTGGTAAATCAAAATTAGAGAAGCACCGTGGCTTAGTGGATAGAGTACAGGCATGGGAGTGACAAGGACCTGGGTTCTAATCCCGGCCCTGCCACTTGGCTCTTGTGTGACCTTGGGCAAATCAATCAATCAATCGTATTTATTGAGCGCTTACTGTGTGCAGAGCACTGTACTAAGCGCTTGGGGAGTACAAGTTGGCAACACGTAGAGACGGTCCCTACCCAACAGCGGGCTCACAGTCTAGAAGGGGGAGACAGAGAACAAGCAAAACATATTAACAAAATTAAATAAATACAATAGATATGTACAAGTACTCCATGTACTCCATGTGGATATGTACTCCAAATCACTTCACTTCCCTGTGCCTCAGTTCCCTCATCTGTAAAATGGGGACAGAAACTGGAAGCCCTATGTGGGACTGAGACGGTGTCCAACCTGATTTGCTAGTATCTACCCCAGTGCTTAGAACAGTGCCTCGCCTGCTTAACATATACCAAAATTATTATTATTATCAAATACCACAATTATTATTATTATTAAAACTGTAAAATAATGACTGATGGCCTCATTTTATAAATAATAATAATAATGATGGCATTTATTAAGCGCTTACTATGTGCAAAGCAGTGTTCTAAGCGCTGGGGAGGTGACAAGGTGATCAGGTTGTCCCACGGGAGGCTCACAGTCTTCATCCCCATTTTACAGATGAGGTAACTGAGGGCCAGAGAAGTGAAGTGACTTGCCCAAAGTCACACAGCCGACAATTGGCAGAGCTGGGACTTGAACCCATGACCCCTGACTCCAAAGCCCGGGCTCTTTCCACTGAGCCACGCTGCTTCTCATAAATCTGAACATTAGTCAAGCCCTTGGGATATATATAACCAAAAAAAAAAAAAAGGAAAAAATATTTCTCACAGATCTTAAAGGGCAAAAAAACGAGAAACCAAAGTAACGAAACCATTCAAAATGGTGCATCTCTTTCAAAGAACTTCATTTTCAATTTTACCTTCTGCCACTCCCTTTTTGGAAAAAAATGAACTATTCTGACTTACAAACCATCACGCAGTAGCGTTTTACTTGATGAATTATGTAGGCAGTGTTAACTGAGAACTAATTTTGAGAATTCTCCTGTGATTTCTGACAGGTAGGATTTGTTTCCACCTCCGTAGGCTGGCTATTTATTAAGCGCGTGTTTTCACATTTCCGGGGAAACACGGCCGATAACAGAAGGAAATGAACCCGCGTCTTCCGTTACCGTGCGTCACAGCTTTCCTCCCGCTGGCCATGATGCCGTCGCAGAGCTGAATGATTTTAGGAATTCCAATGATCTGCTTCGAGTGATAGCGTTCGTAAGACAGTAATACCAAGAAGAAAAAGATGTTGGGAATGATTGCCTCTGATTCCCTGCAAAGGACACAAATGACAATCACTGTCTCCCCTTTAAAACACAATATACCAGCAGCAAGTGGCAACATGAATTTATCCCTGAAAGAATGCGAATGTGAATGTGAATTTGAATTCAAATTCAAATTCAAAGAATGTGAATTATTCATTCACAGTAATTGCTCAATAAACACGATTGATTGATTGATTACTTGGTTGTCTGTCTCCCCCTTCTAGCCCGTGAGCCCGCTGTCGGGTAGGGACCGTCTCTATATGTTGCAAGCTTGTACTTCCCAAGCGCTTAGTACAGTGCTCAGCACACAGTAAGCGCTCCATAAATACGATGGAATGAATGAATGAATTCAATCATATTTATTGAGCACTTACTGTGTGCAAAGCACTGTATTAAACGGTTGGGAGAGTACAATACAACAACAAATAGACACATTCCTGCCCACAATGAGCTCACAGTCTAGAGGGGGAGACACACACTAAGAGAAATAGATAATAATAATAATAACGATGGCACTTATAAAGCGCTTACTAAGTGCAAAGTGCTGTTCTAAGCGCTGGGGAGGTTACAAGGTGATCAGGTTGTCCCACGGGGGGCTCACAGTCTTCATCCCCATTTTACAGATGAGGTAACTGAGGCCCAGAGAAGTGAAGTGACTTGCCCAAAGTCACACGGCTGACAACTGGCAGAGCCGGGATTTGAACCCATGAACTCTGACTGCAAAGGCCGGGCTCTTTCCACTGAGCCACGCTGCATCTCAAAACCAAATAAATAAATAGATAAATACGTATTAAATATTTAAATAAATTAAATATTTAAGTAAATAAATGAGCATCTATTTTAAAAAAGATAAATAAATGGATTACAGATCTATACATATGTGCTGTAGGGCTGGGAGGGAGGATGAATGAGGGAGCAGGTAAGAGTGGCACAGAAGGCAGTGGGAGAAGAGGAGAGGAGGGCGCAGTCAGGGAAGGCTTCATGGAGGAGTCACAAATGATTGTAACAATAATAATGGTATTTGTTAAGCCTCTCCTCTGCCAGACAAAACTACTTCTCCTCCCTTATTGCCACCCATGCCCAACATCCCCGTCTGCTCTTCCGTACATTCAACTCCCTTCTCAGCCTCCGGTTCCTCCCCCTCCTCCTTCCCTCACCCCCAACGATCTGGCCTCCTACTTCATTAACAAAATTAAATCCATCAGGTCTGACCTCCCCAAAGTCACTTCCCCCCCAACCCCCCGGCTCTCAACCCTCTCCGCTACTCTCCCGTCCTTCCCAGCAGTATCCTCAGATGAGCTCTCCTCCCTCCTCTCAAGTGCTACTCCGGCCACCTGTGCTTCTGACCCCATTCCCTCTCATCTCATGAAATCTCTCGCTCCGTCCCTTCTCCCCTCCTTAACTTCCATCTTCAACCGCTCACTCTCCACCAGTTCCTTCCCCTCCGCCTTCAAACATGCCCATATCTTTCCCATCCTAAAAAAACCCTCTCTTGACCCCACCTCACCTTCTAGTTATCTCCCCATCTCCCTCCTACCATTCCTTTCCAAACTCCTTGAACGAGTCGTCTACACGCGCTGCCTCGAATTCCTCAACAACAACTCTCTCCTCGACCCCCTCCAGTCTGGCTTCCGTCCCCTACATTCCACGGAAACTGCCCTCTCAAAGGTCACCAATGACCTCCTGCTTGCCAAATCCAACGGCTCCTACTCTGTCCTAATCCTCCTCGACCTCTCGGCTGCCTTCGACACTGTGGCCCACCCCCTTCTCAACGCGCTATCCAACCTTGGCTTCACTGACTCCGTCCTCTCCTGGTTCTCCTCTTATCTCTCTGGTCGTTCATTCTCAGTCTCCTTTGCGGGCTCCTCCTCCCCATCCCATCCCCTTACTGTGGGGGTTCCTCAAGGTTCGGTTCTTGGTCCCCTTCTGTTCTCGATCTGCACGCACTCCTTTGGTGACCTCATTCGCTCCCACGGCTTCAACTCTCATCTCTACGCTGATGACACCCAGATCTCCATCTGTGCCCCTGCTCTCTCCCCCTCTCTCCAGGCTCGCATCTCCTCCTGCCTTCAGGACACCTCCATCTGGATGTCTGCCCGCCACCTAAAACTCAACATGGCCAAGACTGAACTCCTTGTCTTCCCTCCCCAACCCTGCCCTCTCCCTGACCTTCCCATCACTGTTGACGGCGCTACCATCCTTCCCGTCTCACAAGCCCGCAATCTGGGTGTCATCCTCGACTCCGCTCTCTCGTTCTCCCCTCACATCCAAGCCGTCACCAAAGCCTGCTGGTCTCAGCTCAAAAACATTGCCAAGATCCGCCCTTTCCTTTCCATCCAAACCTACCCTGCTCGTTCAACTCTCATCCTCTCCCGTCTGGACTACTGCATCAGCCTCCTCTCCGATCTCCCATCCTCGTGTCTCTCCCCACTTCAATCCATACTTCACGCCGCTGCCCGGATTGTGTTTGTCCAGAAATGCTCTGGGCACGTTACTCCCCTCCTCAAAAATCTCCAGTGGCTACCAATCAACCTGTGCATCAAGCAGAAACTCCTCACCCTGGGCATCCAGGCTGTCCATCCATCCATCCCCTCGCCCCCTCCTACCTCACCTCCCTTCTCTCCTTCTCCAGCCCAGCCCACACCCTCCGCTCCTCTGCTGCCACACACACCCTCACTGGGCCCGCCTTACCTCCTTCCCTTCCCCACAGCACCTGTATATATGTATATATGTTTGTACAGATTTATTACTCTATTTATTGATTTATTTTACTTGTACATATTTATTCTATTTATTTTATTTTGTTAATACGTTTTGTTTTGTCATCTGTCTCCCGCTTCTAGACTGTGAGCCCGCTGTTGGGTAGGGACCGTCTCTATGTGCTGCCAACTTGTACTTCCCAAGCGCTTAGTCCAGTGCTCTGTACACAGTAAGCGCTCAATAAATACAATTGATTGATTGATTGGGTAGGGACAGTCTCTATGTGTTGCCAACTTGTACTTTCCAAGCGCTTAGTACAGTGCTCTGCACACAGCAAGCACTCAATAAATACAACTGAATGAACGAATATGTTTGAATGCATTTATTACTCTATTTATTTTACTTGTACATATTTATTCTATTTATTTTATTTTGTTAATATGTTTTGTTTTGTCATCTGTCTCCCCCTTCTAGACTGTGAGCCCGCTGTTGGGTAAGGACCGTCTCTATGTGTTGCCAACTTGTACTTCCCAAGCGCTTAGTACAGTGCTCTGCACACAGTAAGTGCTCAATAAATACAATTGACTGATTGGGTAGGGACCGTCTCTATGTGTTGCCAACTTGTACTTTCCAAGCGCTTAGTACAGTGCTCTGCACACAGTAAGCACTCAATAAATACAACTGAATGAATGAATATGTTTGAATGTATTTATTACTCTATTTTATTTTGTTAATATGTTTTGTTTTGTCATCTGTCTCCCCCTTCTAGACTGTGAGCCCACTGTTGGGTAGGGACCATCTCTATGTGTTGCTAACTTGTACTTCCCAAGCGCTTAGTCCAGTGCTCTGCACACAGTAAGCGCTCAATAAATACAATTGATTGATTGATTGGGTAGGGACCGTCTCTATATGTTGCCAACTTGGACTTCCCAAGCACTTAGTACAGTGCTCTGCACACAGTAAGCTCTCCATAAATACGATTGATTGATTGATTGGGCCTCGTTCTCGCCTGTCCCGCCGTCGACCCCCGGCCCACGTCCTTCCCCCGGCCTGGAATGCCCTCCCTCTGCACATCCGCCAATCCCTCTTGCCCCCTTCAAATCCTTATTGAAGGCCCAACTCTTCCCAGAGGCCTTCCCTGACTAAGCCCCACTTTTCCTCATCTCCCACTCCCTTCTGCATTGCCCTTTCATTCATTCATTCAGTCGTATTTATTGAGCACTTACTATGTGCAGAGACTGTACTAATCGCTTGTGAAGTACAAGTTGAAAACATATATTGACTTGCTCCCTATGCTCTCCCCCCCACACCCAGCCCCACAGTACTTACGTATAGAACTGTAAATTTAATTATTTTTACTGATGTCAGTCTCCCCCCCCGCCAGACTGTGATCACACTGTGGGCAGGGAATGTCACTGTTTGTTCATTCATTCAATGGTATTTATTCATTCATTCAATCGTATTTATTCTTTCAATCGTATATATTCATTCAATCGTATTTATTCATTCATTCAATCGTACTTATTGAGCGCTTACTGTGTGCAGAGCACTGTACTAAGCGCTTGGGAACTACAAGTACATTTCTAGACTGTGAGCCCGCTATTGGGTAGGGACTGTCTCTATATGCTGCCAACTTGTACTTCCCAAGCGCTTAGTACAGTGCTCTGCACACAGTAAGCGCTCAATAAATACTATTGAACGAATGAATGAACAAACAGAGACAGTCCCTACCCAATAACGGGCTCACAGTCTAGAAGTCTACTAGACTGTGAGCCCACTGTTGGGTAGGGACCGTCTCTATACGTTGCCAACTTGTACTTCCCAAGCGCTTAGTACAGTGCTCTGCACACTATAAACGCTCAATAAATACAATTGAGTGAATGAATGAATGAAAAGGGGGAGACAGACAACAAAACAAAACGTGCAGACGTGTCAAAACAGTCAGAACTAATAGAATTATAGCTATAATTCTACATATATAGAATATATATATAGACTATATATAGAATATATATAGACTATATATATAGAATATATATAGACCATATATAGAATATATATAACTATATATAGAATATATATATAGAATACATATATATAGATATCTATATATCTACATAATATATATGCTCCACCACAAGTCTGCTGTGTGACCTTGGGCAAGTCACTTCACTTCTCTGAGCCTCAGTTCCCTCATCTGTAAAACTGGGGATTAAGACTGTGAGCCCCATGTGGGACAACTTGATCACACTGTATCCCCCCCAGCGCTTAGAACAGTGCTTTGCACATAGTAAGCACTTAACAAATGCCATTATTATTATTATTATTATTATTATATTGTTGCACTGTACTTTCCCAAGTGCTTAGTGCAGTGCTCTGCACACAGAAAGCACTTAATAAACACAACTGAATGAATGAATGAATGAATGAAAGAACTATAAAGAGAGATGCTTTGGTCCAATACAGTTTTCTCCCAAAAAAAGGATTTATTGTGAAGGGACAGAGGGTAACATATGGCAATATGGAAAACTGCTTCCAAACCAACTTCCTCAACTCTTGATTTCAAACACAGATAAAAAGGCGACAGAAAGGAAGCAATCTATTTGACAGCATCTAAACTGAAATGTGGACGTAGGAAAACTTGGCGCGAGGAAGCATTCTTACCTGAACTGCCCCACTTCAATGTATTCAAACTGCTTTAGCACAAATCCAATAAACACCTACAAATACAATAAAAAAAATAATTGAAACTGAATAGCTCAGTTCTAGATGCCCCACTTCAATGTATTCAAACTGCTTTAGCACAAATCCAATAAACACCTACAAATACAATAAAAACAAAAATAATTGAAACTGAATCGCTCAGTTCTAGTCTGTCGGATTTACGGGAGGGGATGGCATTGTAATTTTCAAATTGAAGCCTTTAGAAAAAATCTTTTCTGATGGTGAATTACAATGATAATAATAATAATAATGGTTTTTGATGGTGAATTACAATAATAATAATGGTATTTGTTAAGCGTGGCTTGGTGGAAAAAGCACAGGCTTGGGAGTCAGAGGACGTGGGTTCTAATGCAACCTCTGCCACTTGTCAGCTGCGTGACTTTGGGCAAGCCACTTAACTTCTCTGGGCCTCAGTGACCTCATCTGTAAAATGGGGATTTAGAACTGTGAGCCCCACGTGGGACAACCTGATCACCTTGTAACGTCCGCAGCGCTTAGAACAGTGCTTTGCACATAGTGCTTTGCGCTTAAGAAATGCCATCATTATTATTATTACTATGTGCCACGCACTGTTCTAAGCGCTGCAGCGTGGCTCAGTGGAAAGAGCCTGGGCTTTGGAGTCAGAGGTCGTGGGTTCAAATCCCGGCTCCGCCAATTGTCAGCTGTGTGACTTTGGGCAAGTCACTTCACTTCTCTGGGCCTCAGTTCCCTCATCTGTAAAATGGGGATGAAGAGTGTGAGCCCCCCCTTGGGACAACCTGATCACTTTGTAACCTTCCCAGCACTTAGAACAGTGCTTTGCACATAGAGAAGCAGCGTGGCTCAGTGGAAAGAGCCCGGGCTTTGGAGTCAGAGGTCATGGGTTCAAATCCCGGCTCTGCCAATTGTCAGCTGTGTGACTTTGGACAAGTCACTTAACTTCTCTGTGCCTCAGTTACCTCATCCGTAAAATAGGGATGAAGACTGGGAGCCCCCTGTGGGACAACCTGATCACCTTGTAACCTCCCCAGCGCTTAGAACAGTGCTTTGCACATAGTAAGCGCTTAATAAATGCCATCATTATTATTATACAGGGGAATCAGATTGGACACAGTCCCTGTCCCACATGGGGCTCACGGTTTGAAACCCCATTTTACAGATAAGGAGAAGTAGCGTGGCTCAGTGGAAAGAGCATGGGTTTCGGAGTTAGAGGTCATGGGTTCAAATCCTGGCTCTGTCAATTGTCAGCTCTGTGACTTTGGGCAAGTCACTTCACTTCTCTGGGCCTCAGTTCCCTCATCTGTAAAACGGGGATGAAGACTGTGAGCCCCACGTGGGACAACCTGATCACCTTGTAACCTCCCCAGTGCTTAGGACAGTGCTTGACACATAGTAAGCGCTTAATAAATGCCATTATTATTATGTGCCAAGCACTGTTCTAAGCACTGGGATAGATACAAGGTGATCAGGTTGTCCCACGTGGGGCTCACAGTCTCAATGTCCATTTGACAGGTGAGGGAACTGAGGCCCAGAGAAGTGAAGTCATCATCATCATAATCAATTGTATTTATTGAGCGCTTACTGTGTGAACAGCACTGTACTAACAGCTTGGGAAGTACAAGTTGGCAACATCTAGAGACGGTCCCTACCCAACAGTGGGCTCACAGTCTAAAAGGGGGAGACAGAGAACAAAACCAAACGTACTAACAAAATAAAATAAATAGAATAGATATGTACAAGTAAAATAAATAAATAAATAGAGTAACAAATATGTACAAACATATATACATATATACAGGTGCTGTGGGGAAGGGAAGGAGGTAAGATGGGGGATGGAGAGGGGGACGAGGGGGAGAGGAAAGAAGGGGCTCAGTGTGGGAAGGCCTCCTGGAGGAGGTGAGCTCTCAGTAGGGCCTTGAAGGGAGGAAGAGAGCGAGCTTGGCGGACGGGCAGAGGGATTGGGGGCATTCCAGGCCCGGGGGAGGACGTGGACCGGGGGTCGATGGCGGGACAGGCGAGAACGAGGCCTAACGGTGAGGAGATTAGCGGCGGAGGAGCGGAGGGTGCGGGCTGGGCTGGAGAAGGAGAGAAGGGAGGGGAGGGAGGAGGGGGCGAGGGGATGGACAGCCTTGAAGCCCAGGGTGACATGTCCAAGGTCACACAGCAGACAAGTGTGGGAGCCGGGATTAGAACCCACATCCTCTGACTCCCAGCTCCGGCTCTTTCCACTAAGCCACGAGTCACACAACCGATAAGAGGCGGGGTGAAGATCAAAACCAGGTCCTCCGGTTCCCAGGCCACGCTTCTTTTATGGTGCTGGGTTTCACTCTCTTCATCTTCATTATGTTCCTCCCATGAGAGGGGGAAAATTCTCAAATAATAATAATAATAAATAATAATAATTTTGGTATTTGTTAAGCACTTACTATGTGCAAAGCACTGTTCTAAGCGCTGGGGAGGATACAAGGTGATCAGGTTGTCCCATGTGGGGCTCACAATCTTAATCCCCATTTTACAGATGAGGGAACTGAGGCCCAGAGAAGTGAAGTGACTTGCCCAAAGTCACAAAGCTGACAGTTGGCGGAGCCAGGATTTGAACCCATGACCTCTGACTCCAAAGCCCACGCTCTTTCCACTGAGCCACGCTGCTTCTCTACATATACATATCTGTACCTGCATTTGTATCTGTAGACATATCTGTATCACACGGTAAGCGCTCAATAAATACGATGGAATGAACATCTGTTCCTATAATCCCAATATTCTTCAATACGGAAATTTAATTCCCAACCTCTTAGCCCCTAAGAGAGCTGGCACTCGAATGGTTGTTTCTTTCTTCTACTTCTTAATAGCTTCACATTCAAATGAATTTTAGACAAAGAAAAACTCAAGTTTAACCACATTATACCAAGACCTGGAAAGTGTTTGGCATTAGGCACTCAAAATTACATTTCTCAAAAGGAAAAAAGTTCGGAAAATTGTCCTCACATTTGCTTGAAAAAAAAAGAATAAAATAAAATAGATAAATAAAATAAAAAAATAATGGCATTTATTAAGCGCTTACTATGTACAAAGCACTGTTCTAAGCGCTCGGGAGGTTATAAGGTGATCAGGTTGTCCCACAGGGGGTTTCACAGTTTTCACCCCCATTTTACAGAGGAGGGAACTGCGGCCCAGAGAAGTGAAGTGACTTGCCCAAAGTCACACAGCTGACAAGCGGCAGAGACGGGATTTGAGCCCATGACCTCCGACTCCAAAGCCTGGGCTCTTCCCAGTGAGCCACGCTGCTACATAGTGTAAAAGTTAACCAGTTTTCATTTGAAAAGTTAACAGTTTTCATTTTAACTATGAAAACCTGAAAACTTCCCATTCATTCAATCATATTTATTGAGCGCTTACTGTGTGCAGAGCACTGGACTAAGCGCTTGGGAAGTTCAAGTCAGAAACAGACAAGACGGTCCCTACCCAACAACGGGTTCACAGTCTAGAAGGGGGAGAGTTTCATTCATTCAGTCATTCATTCAGTCGTATTTATTGAGCGCTTACCGTGTGCAGAGCACTGTACTAAGCGCTTGGGAAGTACAAGTTGTAAACAGAAATGGCCCCTACCCAACAACGGGCTCACAGTCTAGAAGGGGGAGAGTTTCTTTCATTCAGTCATTCATTCAATCCTATTGATTGAGCGCTTACTGTGTGCAGAGCACTGTATTAACAGCTTGGGAAGTCAGTGCTTTGTACATAGTAAGTGCTTAACAAGTACCATTATTATTATTATTATTACAAGTTGGCAACAGATAGAGACGGTCCCTACCCAACAACGGGCTCACAGTCTAGAAGGGGGAGAGTTTCATTCATTCAGGTCATTCATTCAATCGTATTGATTGAGCGCTTACTGTGTGCAGAGCACTGTACTAAGCGCTTGGGAAGTGAGTGCTTTGCACATAGTAAGCGCTTAACAAATACCATCATCATTACTATTACAAGTCGGCAACAGACAGAGACGGTCCCTACCCAACAACAGGCTCACAGTCTAGAAGGGGGAGAGTTTCTTTCATTCAGGTCATTCATTCAATCGTATTTATTGAGCACTTACTGTGTGCAGAGCACTGTACTATGCGCTTGGGAAGTCAGTGCTTTGCACATAGTAAGCGCTTAACAAATACCATCATTATTAGTATTACAAGTCGGCAACAGATAGAGACGGTCCCTACCCAACAACGGGCTCACAGTCTAGAAGGGGGAGAGTTTCATCTATTCAGTCATTCATTCAATCGTATTGATTGAGCGCTTACTGTGTGCAGAGCACTGTATTAAGCGCTTGGGAAGTCAGTGCTTTGCACATAGTAAGCACTTAACAAATACCATTATTATTATTATTATTATTACAAGTCGGCAACAGATAGAGACGGTCCCTACCCAACAAGGGGCTCACAGTCTAGAAGGGGGAGAGTTTCATTCATTCAGGTCATTCATTCAATCGTATTGATTGAGCGCTTACTGTGTGCAGAGCACTGTACTAAGCGCTTGGGAAGTGAGTGCTTTCCACATAGTAAGCGCTTAACAAATACCATCATTATTATTATTACAAGTCGGCAACAGATAGAGACGGTCCCTACCCAACAACGGGCTCACAGTCTAGAAGGGGGAGAGTTTCATTCATTCAGTCATTCATTCAATCCTATTGATTGAGCGCTTACTGTGTGCAGAGCACTGTACTAAGCGCTTGGGAAGTGAGTGCTTTGCACATAGTAAGCGCTTAACAAATACCATCATTATTATTATTACAAGTCGGCAACAGATAGAGACGGTCCCTACCCAACAACAGGCTCACGGTCTAGAAGGGGGAGAGCTTCATTCATTCAGTCATTCATTCAATCGTACTGATTGAGCGCTTACTGTGTGCACAGCACTGTGCTAAGCGCTTGGGAAGTACAGGTCGGCAACATCTAGAGACGGTCCCTACCCAACAACGGGCTCACAGTCTAGAAGGGGGAGACAGACAACAAAACACGTGGACAGGTGTCAAAATCGTCGGAACCCACAGAATGAAAGCTCTATGCACATCATTAAAAAAATAAACAGAATAGTCAATATTTTCAAGTAAAATGTGGCTCCAAAAGCCAATCGGTGAGAAAGACAAAAACATTTGTGTGGAACAGAAGTGGTAAAACCTCTCCCTCTCCGCTTTCTTTATTTTAGGTGGCTTCTAGCTGGTCCATGACGTTTCACGGGAGCGCTCTGCAACTCCATGTTCTTCCCAATTTGATCAACTTGTCATGGACAGAGAAAGTGACCCACTTTCAGTCATTCATTCAATCGTATTTATTGAGTGCTTACTGTGTGCAGAGCACTATACTAAGCGCTTGGGAAGTCCAAGTTGGCAACATGTAGAGACGGTCCTTACCCAACAACGGGCTCACAGGCTAGAAGGGGGAGACAGACAACCAAACAATCAATCAATCAATCAATCGTGTTTATTGAGCGATTACGGTGTGCAGAGCACTGTACTAAGCGCTTGGGAAGTACAAGCTGGCAACATATAGAGACGGTCCCTACACAACAGCAGGCTCACAGGCTAGAAGGGGGAGACAGACAACCAATCAATCAATCAATCATATTTACTGAGTGCTTACTGTGTGCAGAGCACTGTACTAAGCACTTGGGAAGTACAAGCTGGCAACAGATAGAGACGGTCCCTACCCAACAGCGGGCAGAGAGCAAGACAATGGAAATTGGAAACACTGTCAGCGTACTTTATACACAGTTCCTTTTTAACAAAACGTATTAACAAAATAAAATCAATCAATCAATCGTATTTATTGAGCGCTTACTGTGTGCAGAGCACTGTACTAAGCGCTTGGGAAGTACAAGTTGGCAACATATAGAGACAGTCCCTACCCAACAGTGGGCTCACAGTCTAATATATATATATATATATGTGTGTGTGTATATATATATATATATATATGTGTGTGTATACCATATATATATATATATATACCTGTATATATGTTTGTACATATTTACTACTCTATTTATTTATTTATCTTACTTGTACATATCTACTCTATTTATTTTATTTTGTTAGTATGTGTGGTTTTGTTCTCTGGCCCCCCCTTTTAGACTGTGAGCCCACTGTGGGGTAGGGACTGTCTCTAGATGTTGCCAACTTGTACTTCCCAAGCGCTTAGTACAGTGCTCTGCACACAGCAGGCGCTCAATAAATACGATTGATTGATTGACTGATTGATATCAAAGCCCTACTTCCCTTTAAAGCCCTACTGCGAGCTCACCTCCTCCAGGAGGCCTTCCCACACTGAGCCCCCTCTTCCCTCTCCCCCTCCCCATCCCCCCTGCCTTACCTCCTTCCCCGCCCCACAGCACCTGTATAGATGTATGTATGTTTATATGCACTTATTACTCTATTTATTCATTTATTTTATTTGTACATATTTATTCTGCTTATTTTATTTTGTTAATATGTTTGGTTCTGTTCTCTGTCTCCCCCTTCTAGACCGTGAGCCCGCTGTTGGGTAGGGACCGTCTCTAGGGACTTCCCAAGCGCTAAGTCCAGCGCTCTGCACACAGTAAGCGCTCAATAAATACGACTGCATGAATGGATGAATACAAGAGTGGGCTCACGGAATAAAAAGACTAGGAAATACGGACAAGTAAAATAAATAGAGTAACAGACGCACCTGATCGGAGTCCAGGAGGCAATAGTTTACCCTCAGCTGGACCAGCTGGGCCAGCAAATCCAAGACCTGTTTCTGCAACTGGACGGATGTGGTTGTCGTATACTGCTTTAAAGCCTTGATGACGAGCGGTTCGAACAGACGGATGTGATTGTGGATAGCGTTCTATTAAAAAAAAAAACAACACGAACACCCCAAAAACCAAACCCAAAGAAAGCCTTGATCTGAATGTGCTTCTTTTAGACTATGAGCCCACTGTTGGGTAGGGACCATCTCTATATGTTGCCAACTTGGACTTCCCAAGCGCTTAGTCCAGTGCTCTGCACACAGTAAGTGCTCAATAAATATGATTGATTAATTGAGTCAAAGCTCGAAGACTTCACGGGGCAAGGATTCCCCCGACAGCTTCGCTCCCGGAGCGTCCCCTCGGAACCGCGGTCCCCCTTTTCCCTACCTTGTCCGCGCGGTGCTTGGCTGCGCCCGAGAGGTTTGTTTTCAACTGGACGGACACTTTTTGGAGCACGTCAAACCACCTAATCAGAATAAAATCATTAAAAGCAAAAATCACCCGCTAAGAACACACCCAGACTTGACCGAAATAGCCTTTTAAGCTTCTAAGGGGATTAAGTCGGGAGGCGTTCAAAAGCCGGGCCGATGATAACTACCCGGCGGAATCTGTCAATGCCTATTCCTGTTCCCTGGAATTCAGGCTTTCGGTTGGGTCCTAATCATTCATTCATTCATTCAATCGTATGTATTGAGCACTTACTGCATGCGGAGCACTGTACTGAGCGCTTGGGAAGTCCAAGTTGGCAACATATAGAGACGGTCCCTACGCAACAATCAATCAATCAGTCGTATTTATTGAGTGCTTACTGTGTGCAGAGCACAGTACTAAGACACTTAATGTGCCTGTCTAAGCACTTGGTACAGTGCTCTGCATGCAGTAAGTGCTCAATAAATATGGCTGAGTGGATGAATGTTCACTGCTGTAACAGACTCTCCCAAGCGCCTAGTACAGTGCTCTGCGTGCAGTAAGCGCTCAATAAATACGACTGAATGAATGGAAAAGCTGGCGCAGTTTTGATGTACTCCAACAGCCTACACATCTAGATACTTTGGAAGCCCGGAGGTTGGGGAGGATGGGAAGGGTTTATTGCCGTTACCCAACTTGTACTTCCCACGCGCTTAGTACAGTGCTCTGCACACAGGAAGCGCTCAATAAATATGATTGAATCAATGAATGAATGGGAGGGAGAGTCGGGGGGGGCGGGAAGGATGGGAAGAAGTTGGGGGAGAGATGGGCGAAAAGACGGGAAGGAAGCCCGGAGGTGGGGGAGGATGGGAAGGGTTTATTGCCGTTACCCGACTTGTACTTCCCACGTGCTTAGTACAGTGCTCTGCACACAATAAGTGCTCAATAAATACGATTGAATCAACGAATGAATGGGAGGGAGAGTCTGGGAGGGGCGAGAAGGACAGAAAGAATTTGGGGAAGGGAGACGGGGAGGATTAGGGGGAGAGATGGGCGAAAAGACGGGAGGGAAGCCCGGAGGTTGGGGAGGATGGGAAGGGTTTATTGCCGTTACCCCACTTGTACTTCCCACGCACTTAGTACAGTGCTCTGCACACAGTAAGTGCTCAATAAATACAACTGAATCAACGAATGAATGGGAGGGAGAGTCTGGGAGGGGCGGGAAGGATGGGAAGAAGTTGGGGGAGAGATGGGTGAAAAGACGGGAGGGAAGCCTGGAGGTTGGGGAGGATGGAAAGGGTTTATTGCCGATACTCAGCTTGTACTTCCCAAGCGCTTAGTACAGGGCTCTGCACACAGTAAGCGCTCAAGAAATGCGATTGAACGAATGAGTGAAAGTTACCCAGAAGTGTCGTTCTCTTGTTCGGCTTGTACCATGTTCCTCAGGCTGGCGTCAGCCAGGGCCTGCGTAAAATGCGTGTACGGGGCCATGAAGCAGTAGTGGTAGAGGCCGGGCCGAAGGCTGGAGGAGCCCAAACGCTGGGCTTTGCCTTGACACCTGCCGGGGTTGGAAGACAGCCCTTCGTACTGCGACGCCAAGTTGGTCCCAAACAGAGTCTTCAGCAACTGCCGAAAAAGATTGGAAAGTTATAATAATAATAACGCTCCTACTTCTTCAGCGCTTACTAGGTGCCAAGCACTGCGGAGGTTACAAGGTGATCGGGTTGGCCCACGTTGGGCTCACAATCTTAATCCCCATTTTCCAGATGAGGTCACTGAGGCCCAGAGAAGGGAAGTGACTTGCCCAAAGTCACACAGCTGACAAGTGGCGGAGTCGGAATTAGAGGCTATTTAAACGCAGATTATTGTCTTTTTCTCTCTCTGGCCTCTCCTCACAGGGTCTGATTCTCCCCCCGCTCCCTTGCTGAGTGATCTTGGGCTTATGAGAAGCAGGGTGGCTCAGTGGAAAGGGCCCGGGCTTTGGAGTCAGAGGTCATGGGTTCAAATCCCGGCTCTGCCAACTGTCGGCTGTGTGACTTTGGGCAAGTCGCTTCACTTCTCTGGGCCTCAGTTACCTCATCTGGAAAATGGGGATTAAGACTCTGAGACCCCTGTGGGACAACCTGATCACCGTGTAACCTCCCCAGCGCTTAGAACAGTGCTTTGCACATAGTAAGAGCTTAATAAATGCCATCATTATTATTATGGGTTCAAATCCCGGCTCCGCCAATTGTCAGCTGTGTGACTTTGGGCAAGTCACTTCACTTCTCTGGGCCTCAGTTACCTCATCTGGAAAATGGGGATTAAGACTGTGAGCCCCCCGTGGGACAACCTGATCACCATGTAACCTCCCCAGCGCTTAGAACAGTGCTTTGCACATAGTAAGCGCTTAACAAATGCCATCATTATTATTATGGGTTCAAATCCCAGCTCCGCCAATTGTCAGCTGTTTGACTTTGGGTAAGTCACTTCACTTCTCTGGGCCTCAGTTCCCTCATCTGGAAAATGGGGTTTAAGACTGTGAGCCTCCTGTGGGGCAACCTCCTCCTTCCCCCTCCTTCCCCTCCCCACAGCACCTGTATATATGTATATATGTTTGTACGGATTTATTACTCTATTTATTTGACTTGTACATATTTATTCTATTTATTTTATTTGGTTGCTATGTTTTGTTTTGTTGTCTGTCTCCCCCTTCCAGACTGTGAGTCCACTGTTAGGTAGGGACCGTCTCTATACGTTGCCAACCACATAGTAAGTGCTTAATAAATGCCATTATTATTATTATTATTCTTTAGGAAGGCTGCTGTCCCGTGACAGTTCCCGGTTGGAATCTCTATGGAGACCAAAAGAGTATCATGGACACCTTTTTGGTGTGTGGGTGTGGGTCTGTGGTAGTTGTTAAGCTCTTACTAAGTGCCATCTCTATATGTTGCCGATTTGTACTTCCCAAGCGCTTAGTACAGTGCTCTGCACACAGTAAGCGCTCAATAAATGCGATTGAATGAATGAATGAACTCACGACTTCGGACTCCCAAATACTGCTCTAAGCACTGGGGGAGATACAAGGTAATTAGGTTGTCCCACGTGGGGCTCACAGTCTTAATCCCCATTTTCCAGATGAGGGAACTGAGGCCCAGAGAAGTGAAGTGAGTTGCCCATGGTCACACAGCTGACAAGTGGTGGAGTTGGGATTATAACCCATGACTTTGGACTCCCAAGCACTGCTCTAAGTGATGGGGGAGATACAAGGTGATCAGGTTGTCCCACGTGGAGGTCACAGTCTTAATCCCCATTTTCCAGATGAGGTCACTGAGGCCCAGAGAAGTGAGGTGACTTGCCCGAAGTCACACAACTGACAAGTGGTGGAGTCGGAATTAGAACCCATGACTTTGGACTCCCAAGCACTGCTCTAAGCGCTGGGGAGATACAAGGTGATTAGGCTGTCCCATGTGGGGCTCACAGTCTTAATCCCCATTTTCCAGATGAGGTCACTGAGGCCCAGAGAAGTGAGGTGACTTGCCCAAAGTCACACAACTGACAAGTGGCGGAGTTGGAATTAGAACCCACGACTTTGGACTCCCAAGCACTGCTCTAAGCGCTGGGGGAGATACAAGGTGATTAGGTTGTCCCACGTGGGGCTCACAGTCTTAATCCCCATTTTCCAGATGAGGGAACTGAGGCCCAGAGAAGTGAGGTGACTTGCCCAAAGTCACACAGCTGACAAGTGGCGGAGTCGGGATTCAAACTCACAACTTCAATTGTAAAACTGTTGTCACAACAATCCGCCCACCTCATCTTTGGTGATTTACGTCCTGTGACGAAGCTCCGCACGTCCACGGGACAGCTTGAACGTAAGGGAATACTAATACTATCAATCAATCAATCAATCAATCAATCGTATTTATTGAGCGCTTACTATGTGCAGAGCACTGGACTAAGCGCTTGGGAAGTACAGATTGGCATCACATAGAGACAGTCTCTACCCAACAGTGGGCTCACAGTCTAAAAGGGGGAGACAGAGAACAGAACCAAACATACCAACAAAATAAAATAAGTAGGATAGAAATGTACAAGTAAAATAAATAAATAAATAGAGTAATAAATATGTACAACCATATCTACATATATACAGGTGCTGTGGGGAAGGGAAGGAGGTAAGACGGGGGGATGGAGAGGGGGACGAGGGGGAGAGGAGGGAAGGGGCTCAGTCTGGGAAGGCCTCCTGGAGGAGGTGAGCTCTCAGCAGGGCCTTGAAGGGAGGAAGAGAGCGAGCTTGGCGGAGGGGCAGAGGGATTGGGGGCATTCCAGGCCCGGGGGAGGACGGGGGCCGGGGGTCGACGGCGGGACAGGCGAGAGCGAGGCCTAACGGTGAGGAGATTAGCGGCGGAGGAGCGGAGGGTGCGGGCTGGGCTGGAGAAGGAGAGAAGGGAGGGGAGGGAGGAGGGGGCCAGGGAATGGATGGATGGATGGACAGCCTGGAAGCCCAGGGTGAGGAGTCTCTGCCTGATGCGCAGACTGATCGGTAGCCATTGGAGGTTTTTGAGGAGGGGAGTAATATGCCCAGAGCGTTTCTGCACAAAGATAATCCGGGCAGCAGCATGAAGTATGGATTGAAGTGGAGAGAGACACGAGGATGGGAGATCAGAGAGAAGGCTACTGCAGTAGTCCGGACGGGATAGGATGAGAGCTTGAATTAGCAGGGTAATTAATACTACTAATGATGGCATTTGGTCAGGGCTTACTACATGCCAAGCACTGTTCTAAGCGCCGGGGTAGATACAAGGTGATCCGGTTGTCCCACGTGGGGCTCACAGTCTTAATCCCCATTTTACAGATGAGGTAACCGAGGCCCAGAGAAGTTAAGTGGCTTGCCCAAAGTCACCCAGCTGACAAGTGGTGGAGCGGGGGTTCGAATCCACGACCTCTGACTCCTAAGCCCGGGCACTTACCACTAGAAGAAGCGTGGCTCAGTGGAAAGAGCCCGGGATTTGGAGTCAGAGGTCGTGGGTTCAAATCCCGGCCTCGCCACTTGTCAGCTGGGTGACTTTGGGCAAGTCACTTCACTTCTCTGGGCCTCAGTTCCATCTGTAAAATGGGGATTAGGACTGTGACCCCGCCATGGGACAACCTGATCACCCTGTAACCTCCCCAGCGCTTAGAACAGTGCTTTGCACATAGTAAGTGCTTAATAAATGCCATTATTATTATTATTATTATTCTCTGTGCCTCCATTCCCTCATCTGGAAAATGGGGATGAAGACTGGGAGCCCCCCATGGGGCAACCTGATCACCTTGTAACCTCACCACTGCTTAGAACAGTGCTGTGCACGTAGTAAGCGCTTAATAAATGCTATTATTATTATTATTATTAAGTACTTACTATGTGCAAAGCACTGTTCTAAGCACTAGGGAGGAAACAAGGTGATCAGGTTGTCCCACTGGGGGCTCACAGTCTTCATCCCCAATAAGCAGCGTGGCTTAGTGGAAAGAGCCCGGGCTTGGGAGTTAGAGGACGTGGGTTCTAATCCCGGCTCCGCCACTTGTCTGCTGTGTGACCTTGGGCAAGTTGTTTCACTTCTCCGTGCCTCAGTTTCCTCATCTATAAAATGGGGATTAGGACTGGGAGCCCCATGTGGGACAACTTAATAATAATAATGGCATTTATT
The DNA here is from genome assembly GCF_015852505.1 of Tachyglossus aculeatus. NCBI lineage: Eukaryota > Metazoa > Chordata > Mammalia > Monotremata > Tachyglossidae > Tachyglossus > Tachyglossus aculeatus. Next base: position 2,521,369 of record NC_052069.1, on the reverse strand, counting down.
AAGCACTTACTATGTGCAAAGCACTGTTCTAAGCGCTGGGGAGGATACAAGGTGATCAGGCTGTCCCCTGTGGGGCTCACAGTCTTCAACCCCATTTTCCAGATGAGGGAACTGAGGCCTAGAGAAGTGAAGTGACTTGCCCAAAGTCACACAGCTGACAACTGGCAGAGCCGGCATTTGAACCCACGACCTCTTACTCCGAAGCCCGGGCTCTTTCCACTGAGCCACGCTGCTTCTCTGATGCCCTTGCATCTACCCCAGTGCTTAGAACAGTGCTTGGCACATAATAAGCGCTTAACCAATACCATCATGATTATTATTATTATTATTATCATTATTATTCCCCAGCTCCCTTTCCCTGCTGCGTCGTCTACGCATTCAGATCTGCATCCTTTGGACGGTTAGTATTCACCCCACCCTCAACTCACACACTTATCATCATCATTATCAATCATATTTATTGAGCGCTTACTATGTGCAGAGCACTGTACTAAGCGCTTGGGAAGTACAGATTGGCAACATATAGAGACAGTCCCTACCCAACAGTGGGCTCACAGTCTAAAAGGCTCACACTGATGTCCTTATCTGTAATTTATTTATTCAATCAATCATATATATATGATTGTATACATGATATATATGTACATATATATGTATATATGTTTGACGTATTTATTACTCTATTTTATTTGTACATATTTATACTATTTATTTTATTTTGTTAATATGTTTTGTTCTCTGTCTCCCCCTTCTAGACCGCGAGCCCGCTGTTGGGTAGGGACCGTCTCTAGATGTTGCCAACTTGGACTTCCCAAGCGCTTAGTACAGTGCTCTGCAGACAGTAAGTGCTCAATAAATACGAATGAATGAATTCAATCGCATTTACTGAGCGCTTCCTGTGTGCAGAGCGCTTGTGGCGGGGACTTATCAGGGTTCTGTCACCAGAGCACGGGGAGAGGAGTCACTGCAAAAGCAAGGACATGCTGCAAACCCAGAATGACCATCCTAACAGTAATCATCATCAACTGCATTTATTGAGCGCTTACCGTGTGCAGAGCACTGTACTAAGCACTTGGGAAATACAAGTTGGCAACATATAGAGACGGTCCCTACCCAACAGTGGGCTCACAGTCTAAAAGGGGGAGACAGAGAACAAAACCAAACATACTAACAAAATAAAATAAATAGAATAGATATGTACAAGTAAAATAAATAAATAAACAGTAATGACCTCTAATCACTCTAGCCTATTTATTGAGCGCTTACCGTGTGCAGAGCACTGTACTAAGCGCTTGGGAAGTACAATTCAGCAACAATTAGAGACAAGCCCCGCCCGCGACGGGCTCACAGTCTAGAAGGGGGGACGCAGACAGCAAAACAACTAAGCAGGCATCGGCAGCATCATTATAAATAAAAGGAATTATAGCTGTACACGCATCATTAATAAAAAGAGAATTATAATTATAAATATGTACATATATACACAAGTGCTGTGGGGCAGGGAGGGGGGTAGAGCGAAGGGGGAGCAGAGGAAAAGGGGGGCTCAGTCTGGGAAGGCCTCCTGGAGGAGGTGAGCGCTCAGTAATAATAATGATGGCATTTATTAAGCGCTTACTACGTGCAAAGCACTGTTCTAAGCGCTGAGGGCTTTGAAGGGAGGAAGAGAGCTAGTTTGGCAGAGAAGCCGCGTGGCTTCCAATCCCAGCCCTTTCTTCCCCCTTCCCCCACCCCCATTCCCACCCCTCTTTTATCCCCCTGCTCCTTCCCCTTCTCCAACCCCCATCCTCTATATATACCTATATATATGTATATATGTTTGTACATATTTATTACTCTATTTATTTATTTACTTGCACATATTTATTCTATTTTGTTAATATGTTTTGTTTTGTTGCCTGTCTCCCCCTTCTAGACTGTGAGCTCGCTATTGGGTAGGGACCGTCTCTATATGCTGCCAACTTGTACTTCCCAAGCGCTTAGCACAGTGCTCTGCACACAGTAAGCGCTCAATAAATTCGATAGAATGAATGTATATATATATGTACATATATACGTGTGTGTGTGTGTTATATATGACTCTATATATACCTGTATATATGTTTGTACATATTTATTACTCTATTTTACTTGTACATATTTATTCTATACATATTTATTCTATTTACTTTATTTTGTTAATATGTTTTGTTTTGTTCTCTGTGTCCCCCTTCTAGACTGTGAGCCTGCTGTTGGGTAGGGACCGTCTCTATATGCTGCCAACTTGTACTTCCCAAGCGCTTAGTCCAGTGTTCTGCACACAGTAAGCGCTCAATAAATTCGATTGAATGAATATATATATATATGTACATATATATGTGTGTGTGTGTGTGTGTTGTATATATGACTCTATATATACCTGAATATATGTATATATGTTTGTATGTATTTATTACTCTATTTATTTTACTTGTACATATTTATTCTATACATACTTATTCTATTTACTTTATTTTGTTAATATGTTTTGTTTTGTTCTCTGTCTCCCCCTTCCAGACTGTGAGCCCGCTGTTGGGTACGGGCCATCTCTATATACTGCCAACTTGTACTTCCCAAGCGCTTAGTACAGTGCTCTGCACACAGTAAGCACTCAATAAATTCGATTGAATGAATGAATATATAACTAGAAGCAGCGTGGCTCAGTGGAAAGAGCACGGGCTTTGGAGTCAGAGGTCATGGGTTCAAATCCTGGCTCCGCCACTTGTCAGCTGTGTGACTTTGGGCAAGTTACTTGACTTCTCTGTGCCTCAGTTCCCTCATCTGTAAAATGGGGATTAAATCTGTGAACCCCACGTGGGACAACCTAATCACTTTGTATCCTCCCCAACGCTTAGAACAGTGCTTTGCACATAGTAAGCGCTTAATAAATGCCATTATTATATATGTACATATATATGTGTGTGTGTGTGTTGCATATATGACTCCATATATACCTGAATATATGTATGTTTGTACATATTTATTACTCTATTTTACTTGTACATATTTATTCTATACATATTTATTCTATTTACTTTATTTTGTTAATATGTTTTGTTTTGTTCTCTGTCTCCCCCTTTTAGACTGTGAGCCCACTGTTGGGCAGGGACCGTCTCTATATGCTGCCAACTTGTACTTCCCAAGCGCTTAGTACAGTGCTCTGCTCACAGGAAGTGCTCAATAAATATGATTGATTGATTGATGTATATATATGTGTGTGTTATATATATGACTCCATATATACCTGTATATATGTATATGTTTGTACATATTTATTACTCTATTTTACTTGTACATATTTATTCTATACACACTTATTCTATTTACTTTATTTTGTTAATATGTTTTGTTTTGTTGTCTGTCTCCCCCTTCTAGACTGTGAACCCACTGTTGGGTAGGGACCGTCTCTATATGTTGCCCACTTGCACTTCCCAAGCGCTTACTACAGTACTCTGCACACAGTAAGTGCTCAATAAATGATTGAATGAATGAATGAAATGGCTCAGTGGAAAGAGCCCGGGGTTTGGAGTCGGTGGTCATGGGTTCAAATCCCGACTCTGCCAACTGTCAGCTGTGTGACTTCGGGCAAGTCACTTCACTTCTCTGCGCCTCAGTTACCTCATCTGTAAAATGGGGATGAAGACTGCGAGCCCCCCGTGGGACAAACTGATCACATTGTAACCTCCCCAGCACTTAAAACAATGCTTTCTAGACTGTGAGCCTGCTGTTGGGTAGGGACTGTCCTTATGTGTTGCCGACTTGTACTTCCCAAGCGCTTAGTCCAGTGCTCTGCACACAGTAAGCGCTCAATAAATACGATTGATTGATTGATTGCTTTGTGCATAGTAAGCGCTTAATAAATGTCATTATTATTGTTATTATTCATTAATTCATTCAATCGCATTTATTGAGCACTTACTGTGTGCAGAGCACTGGACTAAGCGCTTGGGAAGTACAAGTCGGCAACATATGGAGACGGTCCCTACCCAACAACGGGCTCACAGTCTAGAACGGGGAGACGGATGACAAAACAAAACATGCGGACGGGTGTCAAATCATCAGTATCAATCAATCAATCGCATTTATTGAGCGCTTACTGTGTGCAGAGCACTGTACTAAGTACAAGTTGGCAACATATAGAGACAGTCCCTACCCAACAGTGGGCTCACAGTCCAGAAGAATAAATAAATAGAAGAATGAGTAGAAGTAAAGCTAGATGCACATCATTAGCAAAATAACAAGAATAGTAAGTATGAACAAGAATTATGTGCGGAGGGAGGGCATTCCGGGCCGGGGGGAGGACATGGGCCGGGGGTCGATGGCGGGACGGGCGAGAACGAGGTACGATGAGGAGCTTAGCAACGGAGGAGGCTTCTCTAAATATATATATTTATCTCTATATATCTCTATCTCTGTATATGACTCTATATATACCTGTATATATGTATATATGTTTGTACATATTTATTACTCTATTTTACTTTATTTTACTCCTTAGCCAACGAGGAGGGAGAGGAGATTAGGCCTTCAATCAATCAATCAATCAATCAATCATATTTATTGAGCGCTTACTGTGTGCAGAGCACTGTACTAAGCGCTTGTGAAGTACAAGTTGGCAACATATAGAGACGGTCCCTACCCAACAGTGGGCTCACAGTCTAGAAGGGGGAGACAGAGAACAAAACCAAACATAGTAAAATAAATAGAATAGATTTGCACAAGTAAAATAGAGTAATAAATATGTACAAACATATATACATATAAACAGGTGTTGTGGGGAAGGGAAGGAGGTAAGATGCGGGGGGATGGAGAGGGGGACGAGGGGGAGAGGAAGGAAGGGGCTCAGTCTGGGAAGGCCTCCTGTATATATGTATATATGTATATGTATATGTATATATGTTTGTACATATTTATTACTCTATTTATTTTACTTTACTTTATTTTACTCCTTAGCCGACGAGGAGGGAGAGGAGATTAGGCCTTCAATCAATCAATCAACCAATCAATCGTATTTATTGAGCGCTTACTGTGTGCAGAGCACTGTACTAAGCGCTTGGGAAGTACAAGTCGGCAACACACAGAGACGGTCCCTACCGAACAGTGGGCTCACAGTCTAGAAGGGGAGACAGACAACAAAACCAAACATACTAACAGAATAAAATAAATAGAATAGATATGCACAAGTAAAATAAATAGAGTAATAAATATGTACAAACATATATACATCTATACAGGTGCTGTGGGGAAGGGAAGGAGGTAAGATGGGGGGGATGGAGAGGGGGATGAGGGGGAGAGGAACGAATACGATTGAATGAATGGATAACCACGCTGCTCCGCAACAAAAATAGGAACAGCCTGGCTTAGTGGAAGTCAGAAGGAGCTGGGTTCTAATCCTGGCTCCGCCGCTTGCCTGCTCTGTGACTTTGAGAAGTCAATTCCCTTCTCTGGGCCTCATTTACCACAACTGTAAATGGGGATTAAGTCTGTGAACCCCATGTGGGACAAGGGCTGTGTCCAGCCCGGTTAATTTTTTTTTTATGGCATTTATTAAGCGCTTACTATGTGCAAAGCACTGTTCTAAGCGCTGGGGAGGTTACAAGGTGATCAGGTTGTCCCACGGGGGGCTCACAGTCTCCATCCCCATTTTACAGATGAGGTAACTGAGGCCCAGAGAAGTCAAGTGACTTGCCCAAAGTCACACAGCTGACAGTTGGCGGAGCCGGGATTTGAACCCACGACCTCTGACTCCAAAGCCCGGCCCCTTTCCACTGAGCCACGCTGCTTCTCTAATTTGTATCTACCCCAGTGGTTAGTTCAGTGTCTGGCACACAGTAAGCACGTGATAAGCGTCTTAAAAAAAAAAACACAACTGGAAACAAAAAAGCCCAATAATTAATAGATTCAAGCAGTCGCACAATAGATTCACAATAGATTCAAAGAATCTCAGCCAAACAAGTCCCCAAGTCTTCAAAAGTCCACAATAATAATAATAATAATAATGATGGCATTTGTTAAGCGCTTACTATGTGTAAAGCACTGTTCTAAGCGCTGGGGGGGATACAAGGTGATTGGGTTGTCCCACGTGGGGCTCACATGGTTCAGTTTTAAGTGAATGCTTTCACAGGGAGTATTCACAGCATGGATCAATGGAATAATAATCAATCAATCAATCAATCGTATTTATTGAGCGCTTACTGTGTGCAGAGCACTGTACTAAGCGCTTGGGAAGTCCAAGTTGGCAACATATAGAGACAGTCCCTACCCAACAGTGGGCTCACAGTCTAGAAGGGGGAGAAATAAATAATAATAAATAATAATAATAATAATGGCATTTATTAAGCACTTACTATGTGTTCCCCCTTTTAGACTGTGAGCCCACTGTTGGGTAGGGACTGTCTCTATATGTTGCAAACTTGCACTTCCCAAGCGCTTAGTACAGTGCTCTGCACACAGTAAGCGCTCAATAAATACGATTGATGATGATGTAAGGCACTGTTCCAAGCGCTGGGGAGGTTACAAGGTGATCAGGTTGTCCCATGGGGGATCACAGTCTTAACCCCCATTTTACAGAGGAGGAAACTGAGGCCCAGAGAGGTTAAGTGACTTGCACAAAGTCACAGAGCTGACAATTGGCAGAGCCGAGAATTAGAAATTTAGAGATTTATAGAGAATTTAGAGAGTTCGATTTAGAAAAATGGGTACTATACAATCACTCCAACTGCCATTTTCAAAAGGCCACTTCTAGACTGTGAGCCCACTGTTGGGTAGGGACCGTCTCTATATGTTGCCAACTTGTACTTCCCAAGCGCTTAGTACAGTGCTCTGCACACAGTAAGCGCTCAATAAATACGACTGATTGATTGATTGATTGGTGAGGCGCAACAATGGATTAACTGAAGCTAGCTAGCTAGCTCTCTTCCTCCCTTCAAGGCCCTACTGAGAGCTCACCTCCTCCAGGAGGCCTTCCCAGACTGAGCCCCTTCCTTCCTCTCCCCCTCGTCCCCCTCTCCATCCCCCCATCTTACCTCCTTCCCTTCCCCACGGCACCTGTATATATGTATATATGTTTGTACATATTTATTACTCTATTTATTTATTTTACTTGTACATATCTATTCTCTTTATTTTATTTTGTTAATATGTTTGGTTTTGTTCTCTGTCTCCCCCTTCTAGACTGTGAGCCCACTGTTGGGTAGGGACTGTCTCTGTATGTTGCCAACTCGGACTTCCCAAGCGCTTGGTACAGTGCTCTGCACACAGGAAGCGCTCAATAAATACGATTGATTGATTGATTGATTGATTGATTGATTGACTGAAGTCCTATTTCTTCTACCTCCGGTCGCCTAGAATCTGGGAGCAGGCGGGGAGGCGGCCGGAAAATGTGGAGGTGAAAATAGCAGGTATAAAATCGGTTGTCCTTACCTGCTGAACGCAGACAGTAGCCATCATTGGTTCTCTGCTGAAGCACGACTTTAGATATCCTAAGATTTCTTCCACACACTACATTCACACACAAACACACAAAGAAAAAAAATTAGCTGGGATTATTCATGATGTATATATGTATATATGTTTGTACATATTTATTACTCTATTTATTTATTTTACTTGTACATATCTACTCTATTTTATTTTGTGAGTAGGTTTGGTTTTGTTCTCTGTCTCCCCCTTTCATACTGTGAGCCCACTGTTGGGTAGGGACTGTCTCTATGTGTTGCCAATTTGTACTTCCCAAGCGCTTAGTACAGTGCTCTACACATAGTAAGCGCTCAATAAATACGATTTATTGATTGATTAGGAAAAGCCGCATGACTTAGTGGATGATAATAATAATAATGATGATGGTATTTGTTAAGCACTCACTATGTGCAAAGCACTGTTCTGAGCGCTGGGGAGGTTACGAGCTGATCAGGTCGTCCCACGGGGGGCTCACAGCCTTCATCCCCATTTTCCAGATGGGGTCACTGAGGCACAGAGAAGTTAGAGAAGCAGCGTGGCTCAGTGGAAAAGAGCCCGGGCTTTGGAGTCAGAGGTCATGGGTTCAAATCCCGGCTCCGCCAATTGTCAGCTGTGGGACTTTGGGCAAGTCACTTCACTTCTCCGTGCCTCAGTTACCTCATCTGTAAAATGGGGATTAAGACTGTGAGCCCCCCGTGGGACAACCTGATCACCTTCTAATCTCCCCAGCGCTTAGAACAGTGCTTTGCACTAGTAGGTGCTTAATAAATGCCATTGTTCTTACTATTATTATTCATGATCACGACAGCATTCACATGAGCATCATTTGTACAGAAAGTCTGAGCCAGCATCAAGGAGGCATTCCCACTTTAGTTGGGAAAAGCCGCGTGACTTAGTGGATAATAATAGTAATGATGATGGTATTTGTTAAGCGCTTACTATGTGCAAATCACTGTTCTAAGCGCTGGGGAGGTTACAAGGTGATCAGGTTGTCCCACGGGGGGGCTCACAGTCTTCCTCTCCATTTTCCAGATGAGGTCACTGAGGCACAGAGAAGTTAGAGAAGCAGCGTGGCTCAGTGGAAAGAGCCTGGGCTTTGGAGTCAGAGGTCATGGGTTCAAATCCCAGCTCCACCAATTGTCAGCTGTGGGACTTTGGGCAAGTCGCTTCACTTCTCCGTGCCTCAGTCACCTCATCTGTAAAATGGGGATTAAGACTGTGAGCCCTCTGTGGGACAACCTGATTACCTTGTAACCTCCCCAGCGCTTAGAACAGTGCTTGACACATAGTAAGTGCTTAATAAATGCCATTATTATTATTATTAAGATTATTAATAGAATATTACTCTATTTATTTATTTATTTATTTTACTTGTACATATTTATTCTATTTATTTTATTTTGTTTTGTTTTCTGTCTCCCCCTTTTAGACTGCGGGCCCACTGTTGGGTAGGGACTGTCTCTATATGTTGCCAACTTGGACTTCCCCAGCACTTAGTACAGTGCTCTGCACACAGTAAGCGCTCAATAAATACGATTGATTGATTGATTGATTGATTGATTTGAACCCCTGACCTCTGACTCCAAAGCCCGGGCTCTTTCCACCGAGCCACGCTGCTTCTTCCTGAGCCCGGCCTAGAGGATAGCACACAGGCCTGCGAGTCAGAAGGACCTGAGTTCTAGTCTCGGTCCGCCACTTGTCTACTGTGAGGCCCCGGACAAGTCACTTCACTTCACTGGGACTCAGTGACCTCATCTGGAAAATGGGGATTAAGACTGTGGGACAGGGACTGTGTCCAACCTGATTCGCTGGTATCTACCCCAGCGTTTAATACAGAGCATGGCATATAGTAAGTGCCTGGTATCTACCCCAGCACTTAATACAGCGCATGGCATATGGTCAGTGCTTAACATTCATTCATTCATTTAATCGCATTTATTGAGCACTTACTGTGTGCAGAGCACTGTACTAAGCGCTTGGGAAGCACACGTTGGCAACATACTGAGACGGTCCCTACCCAAAATTCATTCATTCATTCATTCAATCGTATTTATTGAGCGCTTACTGTGTGCAGAGCACTGTACTAAGCGCTTGGGAAGTACAGTGGGCTCACAGTCTAGAAGGGGGAGGCAGACAACAAAACAAAACATATTAACAAAATAAAATAAATACCACAATTATTAAAAAGGGTGGACAATTGCTATTTTGCCCAGAGAGGGCCTTTTGTACTTTATTTACTTATTTGTTTATTTACTTTATTTATTTTACTTGTACATATTTACTCTATTTTATTTTGCTAATATGTTTGGTTATGTTGTCTGTCTCCCCCTTCTAGACTGTGAGCCCGCTGTTGGGTAGGGACCGTCTCTATATGTTGCCAACTTGGACTTCCCAAGCGCTTAGTACAGTGCTCTGCACACAGTAAGCGCTCGACAAATACGATTGATTGATTGATTGATTGTACAATTTTACCAGCCCACCTGGACTGTGAGCCCGTTGTGGGCAGGGATTGTCTCTATCTGTTGCTGAGCTGTACTTTCCAAGCGCTTAGTACAGTGCTCTGCACACAGTAAGTGCTCGATAAATGCGATTGATTGATTGATTGTACAATTTTACCAGCCCACCTGGACTGTGAGCCCGTTCTGGGCAGGGATTGTCTCTGTCTGTTGCTGAGCTGTACTTTCCAAGCGCTTAGTACAGTGCTCTGCACACAGTAAGCGCTCGATAAATACGATTGATTGATTGATTTCTCTGCACACAGTAAACGCTTGATAAATACGACTGACTGAATGAATGAATGAATGTTAAGCACTTACTATATGCCATGCGCTGTATTAAGCGCTGGGGTAGATACCAGCAAATGTGAGCCCACTGTTGGGTAGGGACTGTCTCTATGTGTTGCCAATTTGTACTTCCCAAGCGCTTAGTACAGTGCTCTGCACATAGTAAGCGCTCAATAAATACGACTGATGATGATGATGATGAATCAATCAATCAATCAGGTTGGACACAGCCCCTGTCCCACGGTCTTGATCGTAATAAATACAAATGAATGAATGAATGTGCCTGACCCTGTCAAAAAACCCTAATGATGTGTCTATATCTCAAGGTCAAATGCTATCTAGTACAGCGCTCTGCACCCAGTAAGCGCTCAATAAATACGACCGATTGATCGAGCAGCCGCCTGAGCCAGCAGGAGGAACTCGGAAATGAGGGTGGGATGCCGCCCCGGCAACCAAACTGCTCGACTCACGGCCCAAGCCGGGAATACAGAAGGTGTCCCTCGCCTCCGCGCCCATCAGATTAGGTATGGAGGAGGGGGGAGGGCAGAGATTGGGTAAACTGAGGCCGGAAGCTGGTAAATACCTGTGCGTTCTGGCCCTTTATGCAGAGGATGGAGACTTGCAGCGATGGCTGCAGGGAGCCTCTGTCCAGAGCGTGAGATTCCCGCTCGGCCTGCACCGAGTGAGGAGCCGTGGGATGGGGAAGTGTCCCGTGGGATGGGGAAGTGTCCCGTGGGATGGGGAAGCGTCCCGTCCCACTGGATGGACGCACGTGGGGCTGGAAGCCAACCGCTTCGCCATAGCTATGGAACGGGATGAATGGATTTCTCCCACGTGGAAAATCTTCGTGGGTGGGAGCTAGGGGCCCCCCGTGGGACAACCTGATCACCTTGTAACCTCCCCAGTGCTTAGAACAGCGCTTTGCACATAGTAAGTGCTTAATAAATGCCATTATTATTATTATTAATAATATTATTATTATTAAGGTCACCCAGCTGACAAGTGGCGGAGCCGGGATTAGAACCCACAACCTCTGAGTCTCAAGCCCGGGCTCTTTCCGCTAAATCATGCTGCTTTGGGACAACCTGATCACTTGAATCTACCCCAATCAATCAATCAATCGTATTTATTGAGCGCTTACTGTGTGCAGAGCACTGGACTAAGCGCTTGGGAAGTCCAAGTTGGCAACATCTAGAGACGGTCCCTGCCCAACAGTGGGCTCACAGTCTAAAAGGGCTTAGAACAGTCCTTGAAACAAAAAAAATAAAAATGAAAATAATCATCTGGGACTTTTGGCAAGCCAAATGAACGCGGTCCCGGTGGACCGGAGACACAAACGCTCCGAATACCGCTCATCCCGACGTGCCGATCCGCTCCGCCTTCCCAACGGGAAGTCCATCCACCCACCTTCCCGATATCCTGCAGCGTGGCTAACTCCAGCATCTGCGACAAGACGTCCAAAGCAGAGCGCAGAAAGCCGCCGAACTTTTCATTATTGTTCTGAAGATCCAGGGTCACCTGAAATGGGGAAAAGGGGATGAATTCCACCCAAAAACTGTAAACCTTCCGAAGAAATGGGTTTTGCAAACGGGGATTGTCCCCCATTCCTCCCCGCATCGACGGTGACCCTGGATACAAGGAGCCTTTTAAACCCTTACTGTTCGAGGTGAAATGGCCTCTCCTACACCACGTGTTATGAGATTATAATAATAATAATAATAATGATGGCATTTATTAAGCGCTTACTACGTGCAAAGCACTGTTCTAAGTCGACGGTGACCCTGGACACAAGGTGCCTTTTAAATCCTTACTGAACGAGGTGAAATGGCCTCTCCTCCACCACGTGTTATGAGATTATAATAATAATAATAATGATGGCATTTATTAAGCGCTTACTACGTGCAAAGCACTGTTCTAAGTGGACGGTGACCCCGGACACAAAGTGCCTTTTAAACCCTTACTGAACGAGGTGAAATTGCTTCTCGTACACCATGTGTTATGAGATTATAATAATAATAATAATGATGGCATTTATTAAGCGCTTACTACGTGCAAAGCACTGCTCTAAGTCAACGGTGACCCTGGACACAAGGTGCCTTTTAAACCCTTACTGAACGAGCTGAAATGGCCTCTCCTACACCACGTGTTATGAGATTATAATAATAATAATAATAATGATGGCATTTATTAAGCGCTTACTACGTGCAAAGCACTGTTCTAAGTCGACAGTGACCCTGGACACAAGGTGCCTTTTAAACCCTTACTGAACGAGGTGAAATTGCCTCTCCCACACCACCTGTTATGAAATTATAATAATAATAATAATAATGATGGCATTTATTAAGCGCTTACTACGTGCAAAGCACTGTTCTAAGTGGACGGTGACCCTGGACACAAGGTGCCTTTTAAACCCTTACTGAACGAGGTGAAATGGCCTCTCCTCCACCACGTGTTATGAGATTATAATAATAATAATAATGATGGCATTTATTAAGCGCTTACTACGTGCAAAGCACTGTTCTAAGTCGACGGTGACCCTGGACACAAGGTGCCTTTTAAACCCTTACTGAACGAGGTGAAATGGCCTCTCCTACACCACGTGTTATGCGATTATAATAATAATAATAATGATGGCATTTATTAAGCGCTTACTACGTGCAAAGTAGTATCCTTCAATCCATACTTCATGCTGCTGCCCGGATTATCTTTGTCCAGAAACGCTCTGGACATATCACTCCCCTCCTCAAAAACCTCCAATGGCTACCAATCAATCTGCGCATCAGGCAGAAACTCCTCACCCTGGGCTTCAAGGCTCTCCATCACCTCGCCCCCTCCTACCTCACCTCCCTTCTCTCCTTCTACAGCCCCGTCTGCACCCTCCGCTCCTCCACCGCTGATCTCCTCACCGTACCTCGCTCTCGCCTGTCCCGCCATCGACCCCCGGCCCACGTCATCCCCCGGGCCTGGAATGCCCTCCCTCTGCCCATCCGCCAAGCTAGCTCTCTTCCTCCCTTCAAAGCCCTACTGAGAGCTCACCTCCTCCAGGAGGCCTTCCCACACTGAGCCCCTTCTTTCCTCTCCCCCTCGTCCCCCTCTCCATCCCCCCGCCTTACCGCCTTCCCCTCCCCACAGCACCTGTATATATGTATATATGGTTGTACATATTTATTACTCTGTTTATTTATTTATTTATTTTACTTGTACATTTCTATCCTACTTATTTTATTTTGTTGGTATGTTTGGTTCTGTTCTCTGTCTCCCCCTTTTAGACTGTGAGCCCACTATCGGGTAGGGACTGTCTCTATGTGATGCCAATTTGTACTTCCCAAGCGCTTAGTACAGTGCTCTGCACATAGTAAGCGCTCAATAAATACGATTGATTGATTGATTGATTGATTGCAAAGCACTGTTCTAAGTGGACGGTGACCCTGGACAAAAGGTGCCTTTTAAACCCTTACTGAACAAGGTGAAATGGCCTCTCCTACACCACGTGTTATGAGATTATAATAATAATAATAATAATGATGGCATTTATTAAGCGCTTACTACGTGCAAAGCACTGTTCTAAGTCGACGGTGACCCCGGACACAAGATGCCTTTTAAACCCTTACTGAACAAGGTGAAATGGCCTCTCCTACACCACGTGTTATGAGATTATAATAATAATAATAATAATGATGGCATTTATTAAGCGCTTACTACGTGCAAAGACACTGTTCTAAATCGACGGTGACCCCGGACACAGGTGCCTTTCAAACCCTTTCTGAACGAGGTGAAATGGCCTCTCCTACACCACGTGTTATGAGATTATAATAATAATAATAATAATGATGGCATTTATTAAGCGCTTACTACGTGCAAAGCACTGTTCTAAGTCGACGGTGACCCCGGACACAAGGTGCCTTTTAAACCCTTACTGAACGAGGTGAAATGGCCTCTCCTCCACCACGTGTTATGAGATTATAATAATAATAATAATAATAATAATGGCATTTATTAAGCGCTTACTACGTGCAAAGCACTGTTCTAAGTCGACGGTGACCCCGGAAACAAGGTGCCTTTTAAACCCTTACTGAACGAGGTGAAATGGCCTCTCCTACACCACGTGTTATGAGATTATAATAATAATAATAATAATGATGGCATTTATTAAGCGCTTACTACGTGAAAAGCACTGTTCTAAGTCGACGGTGACCCCGGACACAAGATGCCTTTTAAACCCTTACTGAAAGAGGTGAAATGGCCTCTCCTACACCACGTGTTATGAGATTATAATAATAATAATAATAATAATGATGGCATTTATTAAGCGCTTACTACGTGCAAAGCACTGTTCTAAGTCGACGGTGACCCCGGACACAAGATGCCTTTTAAACCCTTACTGAACGAGGTGAAATGGCTTCTCCTACACCACGTGTTATGAGATTATAATAATAATAATAATAATAATGATGGCATTTATTAAGCGCTTACTACGTGCAAAGCACTGTTCTAAGTCGACGGTGACCCCGGACACAAGGTGCCTTTTAAACGCTTACTGAACGAGGTGAAATGGCCTCTCCTACACCACGTGTTATGAGATTATAATAATAATAATAATAATGATGGCATTTATTAAGCGCTTACTACGTGCAAAGCACTGTTCTAAGTCGACGGTGACCCCGGACACAAGGTGCCTTTTAAACCATTATTGAACGAGGTGAAATGGCCTCTACTACACCACGTGTTATGAGATTATGATAATAATAATAATGATGGCATTTATTAAGCCTTCCCCTTTTAGACTGTGAGCCCACTGTTGGGTAGGGACCGTCTCTACATGTTGCCAATTAGTACTTCCCAAGCGCTTAGTACAGTGCTCTGCACACAGTAAGCGCTCAATAAATACGATTGATGATGATGATCATTATTATTATTATTACTTCACGTCTGTGGGCCTCTTATCTCATCTGTAAAATGGGGATTAAGACTGTGAGCCCCACATGGGACAACGTGATCACCTTGTATCCCCCCCAGGGCTTAGAACAGCGCTTTGCACGTAGTAAGCGCTTAACAAATACCAAAATTATCATTATTATTACTATACAACAATAAACAGACGCATTCCCTGCCCACAACAGCCTTATTACTCTATTTATTTATTTATTTTACTTGTACATATCTATTTATTTTATTTTGTTAGTATGTTTGGTTTTGTTCTCTGTCTCCCCCTTCTAGACTGTGAGCCCGCTGTTGGGTAGGGACCGTCTCTAGATGTTGCCAACTTGGATTTCCCAAGCGCTTAGTCCAGTGCTCTGCACACAGTAAGCGCTCAGTAAATACGATTGATTGATTGATTGATTGATGTTGCCAACTTGTACTTCCCAAGGGCTTAGTCCAGTGCTCTGCACACAGTAAGCGCTTAACACATACCAAAATTATTACTATTATTACCATACAACAATAAACAGACGTATTCCCTGCCCACAACAGGCTTATTACTCTATTTACTTATCTATTTTACTTGTACATATCTATTTTATTTTACTTTGTTATTATGTTTTGTTCTCTGTCTCCCCCTTCTAGACTGTGAGCCCGCTGTTGGGGAGGGACCGTCTCTAGATGTTGCCAACTTGAACTTCCCAAGGGCTTAGTCCAGTGCTCTGCACACAGTAAGCCATCAATAAATACGACTGATTAATTGATTGATTGTGAGCCCGCTGTTGGGTAGGGACCGTCTCTATGTGTTGCCAACTTGGGCTTCCCAAGGGCTTAGTCCAGTGCTCTGCACACAGTAAGCGCTCAACAAATACGATTGATTGATTGATTGATTGATTGTGAGCCCGCTGTTGGGTAGGGACCGTCTCTAGATGTTGCCAACTCATACTTCCCAAGGGCTTAGTCCAGTGCTCTGCACACAGTAAGCGCTTAATAAATACGATTGATTGATTGATTGATTGTGAGCCCGCTGTTGGGTAGGGACCGTCTATAGATGTTGCCAACTTGGACTTCCCAAGCGCTTAGTCCAGTGCTCTGCACACAGTAAGTGCTCAATAAATACGACTGATTGATTGTGAGCCCGTTGTTGGGTAGGGACCGTCTCTAGATGTTGCCAACTCGTACTTCCCAAGGGCTTAGTCCAGTGCTCTGCACACAGTAAGCGCTCAATAAATACGACTGATTGATTGATTGTGAGCCCGTTGTTGGGTAGGGACCGTCTCTAGATGTTGCCAACTCGTACTTCCCAAGGGCTTAGTACAGTGCTCTGCACACAGTAAGCGCTCAATAAATACAATTGATTGATTGTGAGCCCGCTGTTGGGTAGGGACCGTCTCTATATGTTGCCAACTCGTACTTCCCAAGGGCTTAGTCCAGTGCTCTGCACACAGTAAGTGCTCAATAAATACGACTGATTGATTGATTGTGAGCCCGTTGTTGGGTAGGGACCGTCTCTAGATGTTGCCAACTCGTACTTCCCAAGGGCTTAGTCCAGTGCTCTGCACACAGTAAGCGCTCAATAAATACAATTGATTGATTGTGAGCCCGCTGTTGGGTAGGGACCGTCTCTATATGTTGCCAACTCGTACTTCCCAAGGGCTTAGTCCAGTGCTCTGCACACAGTAAGTGCTCAATAAATACGACTGATTGATTGATTGTGAGCCCGTTGTTGGGTAGGGACCGTCTCTAGATGTTGCCAACTCGTACTTCCCAAGGGCTTAGTCCAGTGCTCTGCACACAGTAAGCGCTCAATAAATACGACTGATTGATTGATTGTGAGCCCGTTGTTGGGTAGGGACCGTCTCTAGATGTTGCCAACTCGTACTTCCCAAGGGCTTAGTACAGTGCTCTGCACACAGTAAGTGCTCAATAAATATGACTGATTGATTGATTGTGAGCCCGTTCTATATGTTGCCAACTCATACTTCCCAAGGGCTTAGTCCAGTGCTCTGCACACAGTAAGCGCTCAATAAACACGATTGATTGATTGATTGATTGTGAGGCCGCTATTGGGTAGGGACCGTCTCTATATGTTGCCAACCTGTACTTCCCAAGGGCTTAGTCCAGTGCTCTGCACACAGTAAGCGCTCAATAAATACGACTGATTGATTGACTGATTGATTACAGCCTGCAGGGGATGACAGACTTTGCCAGGGCCTACTTTCTTGGCGTCTTTACAACTGCTTTTCGCCTCAGAACGCAAACACCGTGAGGCGGGTGAACAGGTCTTCAACTCCGCCTTGCTCCTTGAATTCTCTCTGGGCCTACAAGTTATCGCCCTAATAATAATAATGATGGCATTTGTTAAGCGCTTACTATGTGCAGAGCACTGTTCTAAGCGCTGCCAACCTCCACGCTTCACCAGGGATTTGCTGTACATTTTTCACTCTCACGCTTCGCCGCCGCTTTGTCTGAAACCCCTGCCTTCTCGATTTCCAGTTACCCGCGTGCCCTTTTTTGGGCTCAACGAGCAAAATTCGGCGCGCGTTCTTTATACTTCATTTTCAAAACTTGGTATCATTTCCCAGACGTCCCTCTGCCCGCCGAACCCGCCCAAAGTACCTTGTAGTTGGCGTGGGTGGCTTTCAGGACGTCGTACAACTTGAGGTACGACGGCAGATGGTAGAAGCTCCCCAGGGAGGAGGATTTGCTCGTTGGCGGGGGGCCTGCTGCGTCGGTTTGGCGCGAAGCTTTCAATTATTAAAACAAAAAAAAAAAAAAGAGAGAGAAACATTTAGAGCCAAGTGCAATTTACCCATTCTAGCCCTTCCAATTCATTCATTCATTCATTCATTAAATCGTATTTATTGAGCACTTACTGTGTGCAGAGCAATCAATCAATAGTATTTATTGAGCGCTTACTGTGTGCAGAGCACTGGACTAAGCGCTTGGAGAGTACAATTCATTCACTCATTCAATTGTATTTATTGAGCGCTTACTGTGTGCAGAGCACTGGACTAAGCGCTTGGAAAGTACAATCCATTCATTCATTCAATCGTATTTATTGAGCGCTTACTGTGTGCAGAGCGAGCAATCAATCAATCGTATTTATTGAGCGCTTACCGTGTGCAGAGCACTGGACTAGGCGCTTGGAAAGTACCATTCATTCATTCATTCAATCGTATGTACTGAGCGCTTACTGTGTGCAGAGCGAGCAATCAATCGTATTTATTGAGCGCTTACTGTGTGCAGAGTACTGGACTAAGCACTTGGAAAGTACCATTCATTCATTCAATCGTATTTATTGAGTGCTTACTGTGTGCAGAGCAAGCAATCAATCAATCGTATTTATTGAGCGCTTACCGTGTGCAGAGCAGTGGACTAAGCGCTTGGAAAGTACCATTCATTCATTCATTCAATCGTATGCACTGAGCGCTTACTGTGTGCAGAGTGAGCGATCAATTGTATTTATTGAGTGCTAACTGTGTGCAGAGCACTGGACTAAGCGCTTGGAACGTACCATTCATTCATTCATTCAATCATATGCATTGAGCGCTTACTGTGTGCAGAGTGAGCAATCAATCAATTGTATTTATTGAGCGCTTACTGTGTGCAGAGCACTGGACTAAGTGCTTGGAAAGTACCATTCATTCATTCATTCATTCAATCGTATGCATTGAGCGCTTACTCTGTGCAGAGCGAGCAATCAATCAATCGCATTTATTGAGCGCTTACTGTGTGCAGAGCACTGGACTAAGCACTTGGAAAGTACCATTCCTTCATTCATTCAATCGTATTTATTGAGTGCTTACTGTGTGCAGAGCAATCAATCAATCGTATTTATTGAGCGCTTACCGTGTGCAGAGCACTGGACTAAGCGCTTGGAAAGTACCATTCATTCATTCATTCATTCAATCGTATTTATTGAGCGCTTACTGTATGCAGAGCGAGCAATCAATCAATCGTATTTATTGAGCGCTTACCGTGTGCAGAGCACTGGACTAAGTGCTTGGAAAGTACCATTCATTCATTCATTCAATCGTATTTATTGAGCACTTACTGTGTGCAGAGCGAGCAATCATTCAATTGTAATAATTGTATTTATTGAGCGCTTACTGTGTGCAGAGCACTGGACTAAGCTCTTGGAAAGTACCATTCATTCATTCATTCATTCATTCAATCGTATTTATTGAGTGCTTACCGTGTGCAGAGCACTGTACTAAGCGCTTGGGAAGTACAAGTTGGCAACATAATTCGGCAACAGATAGAGACAATCCCTACCCAACATCGGGCATATCTGTAGCACCTTTGGACATATGTTTGTACATATTTATTACCCTAATTATTTATTTATTTATTTTGCTTGTACATATCTATTCTATTTATTTTCTTCTGTTAGTATGTTTGGTTTTGTTCTCTGTCTCCCCCTTCTAGACTGTGAGCCCACTGTTGGGTAGGGACTGTCTCTATATGTTGCCAACTTGGACTTCCCAGGCGCTTAGTACAGTGCTCTGCACAAAGTAAGCGCTCAATAAATACGATTGATTGATTGGTTGATTGACAATGGCTAGCCAAACCAGCTGGCTATATCTGAGATGCCCCTTTCTCCCATTTTACGTGCTGCTGGGCTCTGCCCTGCTGGCACTGCTGCCCCACGAGAGTATTCAAGGGAAAAATAAAAAGAGGTCCTCCCCTCAAACTGAAATTAGCCGCGGACAATGAGTTATTAACAGGTAGCGACAACAGAGACTAAAACCAGTTTCTCTGCTCTTTAAAAAAATAAAAAATAAAAATCATTGTGCTAATTTATCATTCATTCATTCAATTAATCAATCAATGGTATTTATTGAGCGCTTACTGTGTGCAGAGCACTGTACTCAGCGCTTGGGAAGTACAAGTTGGCAAACATATAGAGACGGTCCCTACCCAACAGTGGGCTCACAGTCTTGAAGTCTTATCATTCATTCAATCGTATTTATTGAGCGCTTACTGGGTGCAGAGCACTGGACTAAGCGCTTGGGAAGTCCAAGTTGGCAACATACAGAGACGGTTCCTACCCAACAGCGGGCTCACAGTCTAGAAGGGGGAGACAGACAACAAAACAAAACATATTAACAGAATAAAATAAAATAAAATATGTACTTATTGAGCGCTTACTGTGTGCAGAGCACTGTACTAAACATCTGGGAAGTCCAAGTTGGCAACATACAGAGACGGTCCCTACCCAACAGCGGGCTCACAGTCTAGAAGGGGGAGACAGAGAACAAAACAAACCATATTAACAACATAAAATAAAATAAAATACATATTTATTGAGCGCTTACTGTGTGCAGAGCACTATACAAAGGAAGGGATTTCATTGATTCACATTTTTGCAGCACTTACTGTGTGCAAAGCACTATACTAAGCGCTTGGGAGAGTACAATGCAACAACAAACAGATTCCCTACCCAACAGCAGGCTCACGGTCTAGAAGGGGGAGACAGACAACAAAACAAAACATATTAACAACACAAAACAAAATAAAATACGTATTTATTGAGCGCTTACTGTGTGCAGAGCACTGTACAAAGGAAGGGAATTCATTGATTCATATTTTTTCAGCACTTACTGTGTGCAAAGCACTATACTAAGCGCTTGGGAGAGTACAATGCAACAACAAACAGATTCCCTGCCCAAGAGCGGGCTCACAGTCTAGAAGGGGGAGACAGACAACAAAACAAAACATATTAACATAAAATAAAATATAATATTTATTGAGCGCTTACTGTGCGCAGAGCACTGTACAAAGGAAGGGATTTCATTGATTCATATTTTTTTTACTTACTGTGTGCAAAGCACTATACTAAGCGCTTGGGAGAGTACAATGCAACAACAAACAGATTCCCTACCCAACAGCGGGCTCACAG
This sequence comes from Tachyglossus aculeatus, assembly GCF_015852505.1. NCBI lineage: Eukaryota > Metazoa > Chordata > Mammalia > Monotremata > Tachyglossidae > Tachyglossus > Tachyglossus aculeatus. Next base: position 2,500,288 of record NC_052069.1, on the reverse strand, counting down.
TCTAGAAGGGGGAGACAGACAACAAAACAAAACCCATTAACAACACAAAATAAAATAAAATACGTATTTATTGAGCGCTTACTGTGTGCAGAGCACTGTACAAAGGAAGGGATTTCATTGATTCATATTTTTTCAGCACTTACTGTGTGCAAAGCACTATACTAAGCGCTTGGCAGAGTACAATGCAACAACAAACAGATTCCCTGCCCAACAGCGGGCTCACGGTCTAGAAGGGGGAGACAGACAACAAAACAAAACACATTAACAACACAAAATAAAATAAAATACGCATTTATTGAGCGCTTACTGTGTGCAGAGCACTGTACAAAGGAAGGGATTTCATTGATTCATATTTTTTCAGCACTTACTGTGTGCAAAGCACTATACTAAGCGCTTGGCAGAGTACAATGCAACAACAAACAGATTCCCTGCCCAACAGCGGGCTCACGGTCTAGAAGGGGGAGACAGACAACAAAACAAAACACATTAACAACACAAAATAAAATAAAATACGCAATTATTGAGCGCTTACTGTGTGCAGAGCACTGTACAAAGGAAGGGATTTCATTGATTCATATTTTTTCAGCACTTACTGTGTGCAAAGCACTATACTAAGCGCTTGGGAGAGTACAATGCAACAACAAACAGATTCCCTGCCCAACAGCGGGCTCACGGTCTAGAAGGGGGAGACAGACAACAAAACAAAACACATTAACAACACAAAATAAAATAAAATACGCATTTATTGAGCGCTTACTGTGTGCAGAGCACTGTACAAAGGAAGGGATTTCATTGATTCATATTTTTTCAGCACTTACTGTGTGCAAAGCACTATACTAAGCGCTTGGCAGAGTACAATGCAACAACAAACAGATTCCCTGCCCAACAGCGGGCTCACGGTCTAGAAGGGGGAGACAGACAACAAAACAAAACACATTAACAACACAAAATAAAATAAAATACGCAATTATTGAGCGCTTACTGTGTGCAGAGCACTGTACAAAGGAAGGGATTTCATTGATTCATATTTTTTCAGCACTTACTGTGTGCAAAGCACTATACTAAGCGCTTGGGAGAGTACAATGCAACAACAAACAGATTCCCTGCCCAACAGCGGGCTCACGGTCTAGAAGGGGGAGACAGACAACAAAACAAAACACATTAACAACACAAAATAAAATAAAATACGCATTTATTGAGCGCTTACTGTGTGCAGAGCACTGTACAAAGGAAGGGATTTCATTGATTCATATTTTTTCAGCACTTACTGTGTGCAAAGCACTATACTAAGCGCTTGGGAGAGTACAATGCAACAACAAACAGATTCCCTGCCCAACAGCGGGCTCACGGTCTAGAAGGGGGAGACAGACAACAAAAAAAAACATATTAACAACACAAAATAAAATAAAATACGTATTTATTGAGCGCTTTCTGTGTGCTGAGCACTGTACAAAGGAAGGGATTTCATTGATTCACATTTTTTCAGCACTTACTGTGTGCAAAGCACTATACTAAGCGCTTGGGAGAGTACAATCATCATCATCATCAATCGTATTTATTGAGCACTTACTATGTGCAGAGCACTGTACTAAGCGCTTGGAAAGTACAAATTGGCAACATATAGAGACAGTCCCTACCCAACAGTGGGCTCACAGTCTAAAAGGGGGAGACAGAGAACAAAACCAAACATACTAACAAAATAAAATAAATAGAATAGATCTGTACAAGTAAAATAAATAAATAAATAGAGTAATAAATCTGTACAAACATATATCCATATATACAGGTGTTGTGGGGAAGGGAAGGAGGTAAGATGGGGGGATGGAGAGGGGAACGAGGGGGAGAGGAAGGAAGGGAATCATCATCATTATTATTATTATAAATCATAATCATCATCAATCATATTTATTGAGCGCTTACTGTGTGCAGAGCACTGTACTAAGCGCTTGGGAAGTACAAATTGGCAACACCTAGAGACAGTCCCTACCCAACAGTGGGCTCACAGTCTAAAAGGGGGAGAATAAATAATATTATAATATTATAAATAATATTTATTTATTTATTTAAGGAAGGGATTTCATTGATTCATATTTTTTCAGCACTTACTGTGTGCAAAGCACTATACTAAGCGCTTGGGAGAGAACAATGCAACAACAAACAGATTCCCTGCCTACAACGAGCTCACGGTCTAGAGGGGGAGACAGACATTAATGAACATAAATATATAGTACAGTGCTAAGCGCTCAGTACAGTGCTAAGCGCTTCGTACAGTGCTCTGCACATAGTAAGCGCTCAATAAATACGATCGATGATGATGATGATGATATAAATTTCAGATAAGTTCAAATATGTGGGGATGGGAGGGAGAATGAATGAAGGGAGCAAGTCAGGGTGACGCAGAAGGGAATGGGAGAAGGGAAGAGGTGGGCTTGGTTAGGGAAGGCTTCTTTCATTCAATCATATTTATTGAGCGCTTACTGTGTGCAATCAATCAATCAATCATATTTATTGAGCACTTACTGTGTGCAGAGCACTGTACTAAGCGCTTGGGAAGTCCAAGTCGGCAACATAGAGAGACGGTCCCTACCCAACAGCGGGCTCACAGTCTAGAAGGGGGAGCTGGGCCTTCAGTAAGGCAGTGAGGTGGGGGAGAGCAATTATCCATCAGATAACGCTTAGTACAGTGCTCTGCACACAGCAAGCGCTCAATAAATACGATTGAATGAATGAAAGAGGGAGGGAGGGAGTTCCAGAACGTGGGCTAGAGTTCAACAGCAAGACAGATTTCAGGAGAGACGGGCAAGCTCTCCACGAACGACCACAAGAATGGAATGACGATTCATAACCCTTATTCTTACTTAAGCTGAAACACAAATAGGGTTCGAAGACTAAATACCTAAAAGCAGTCCAGCACTAATTAGACGTATAATCAATCAATTGCATTTATTGAGCGCTTACTGTGTGCAGAGCACTGTACTAAGCGCTTGGGAAGTACAAGTTGGCAACACATAGTCCCTACCCAACAGTGGGCTCACAGTCTAAAGAATAATGTTGGTATTTATTAAGCGCTATGGGCAAAGCACTGTTCTAAGCGCTGGGGGGGGGGATACAAGGTGATCAGGTGATCCCACGGGGGGCTCACAGTCTTAATCCCCATTTTCCAGATGAGGTAACTGAGGCCCAGAGAAGTTAAGTGACTTGCCCAAAGTCACACAGCTGACAAGTGGCGGAGCCGAGATTTGAACCCATGACCTCTGACTCCAAAGCCTGTGCTCTTTCCACTGAGCCACGCAGTATAATGGCTACTCACTTAACGTCACTGTGCCTCGGTTATCTCATCTGTGAAAAGGGAATTTAATACCGGTGCTCCTTCCTGTTTGGATTGTGAGCACTGTGTGGGAGAGGGACTGTGACTGACCTGATGGCGTATTCATTCATTCAATCGTATTTATTGAGCGCTTACTGTCTGCGGAGCACTGTACGAAGTGCTTGGGAAGTACAAATTAGAGAAGTAGCGTGGCTCGGTGGAAAGAGCCCGGGCTTTGGAGTCAGAGGTCATGGGTTCAAATCCCGGCTCCGCCAACTGTCTCCCCCCTCCCTCTCTCTCCCCCTCCTCCCCGCCTTACCTGCTTCCCCTCCCCACAGCACCTATATATATATATATTTGTATATGTATATATGTTTGTACATATTTATAACTCTATTTATTTTACTTGTACATATTTATTTTATTTATTTTATGTTGTTAATATGTTTTGCTTTGTTGTCTGTCTCCCCCTTCTAGACTGTGAGCCCACTGTTGGGTAGGGACTGTCTCTATGTGTTGCCAACTTGTACTTCCCAAGCGCTTAGTACAGTGCTCTGCACATAGTAAGCGCTCAATAAATATGATTGAATGAATGAATGAATGAATGAACTATCAGCTGTGTGACTTTGGGCAAGTCACTTCACTTCTATGGGCCTCAGTTCCCTCATCAGGAAAATGAGGATGAAGACTGTGAGGCCCCGTGGGACAACCTGATCACCTTGTAACCTCCCCAGCGCTTAGAACAGGGCTTTGCACATAGTAAGTGCTTAATAAATGCCATTATTATCATTATTATTACAAATCTTCCTCAGCGCTTGGAACACATAGAAGTGTTCAACGAATATTACCAATTATTATGCAATGGATGTCACAGGATTTAGGTCACTGATTTCATAAAATCAAAACTGAAATTAATTTAAATTTTGTCCGTCAACGGTATTTGCAGAGTGCTTACTCTGTGCAGACCATTATATTGAGCTCTTGAGAATATACAGTGCTCTGCACACAGTAAGCACTCAATAAATACGATTGATTGATATACAATAAAATTATTCTCACAAGAGAATAATTTGGAGTTAAAGTATATTCATTCAATTGTACTTATTGAGCACTTACTGTGTGCCAAGCACTGTACTAATAATAATAATGATGGCATTTGCTAAGCACTTACTATGTGCAAAGCACTGTTCTAAGCGCTGGGGAGGATACAAGGTGATGAGGTTGTCCCACGGGGGTGCTCACAGTCTTCATCCCCATTCTACAGACTCTAGATTCAGATTCTCTAGAATCCCCATTCTAGAGAAGCAGCATGGCTCAGTGGAAAGAGCCCGGGCTTGGGAGTCGGAGGTCATGGGTTCAAATCCCAGCTCCGCCACTTGTCAGCTGTGTGACTTTGGGCAAGTCACTTCGCTTCTCTGGGCCTCAGTTCCCTCATCTGGAAAATGGGGATGAAGACTGTGAGCCCCTCGGGGGACCACTGGATCACCTTGTAACCGCCCCAACGCTTAGAACAATGCTTTGCACATAGTAAGCACTTAATAAATGCCATCATTATTATTATCATTATTATTTAGTAAGCGCTTAATAAATGCCATTATTATTATTATTTGTTAAGCGCTTACTATGTGCCAGACACTGTACTAAGCGCTGGGGTAGATACAAGCAAATCGAACTGGACACAGTCCCTGTCCCATGTGGGGCTCACAGTCTCAATCCTCATTTTACAGATGCGGTAACAGGCCCAGAGAAGTGAAGCGACTTGCCCAAACTCACACAGCAGCCAAGTGGCGGGGCCGGGATTAGAACCCACGACCTCTGACTCCCAAGCCCGGGCTCTTTCCACTGAGCCACGCTGCTTCTCTAGAATGGGGACTCTAGAGAATCTGAATCTGGAATCTGTAAAATGGGGATGAAGACTGTGAGCCCCCCGTGGGACAACCTGATCACCTTGTGTCCTCCCCAGCGCTTAGAACAGTGCTTTGCACACAGTAAGCGCTTAACAAATACCAAAATTATTATTCTTATTATTCTTATTATTATTATTATTATTACAGATGAGGTAACTGAGGCACAGAGAAGTTCAGTGGCTTGCCCAAAGTCACACAGCTGACAGTTGGCGGAGCCGGGATTTGAACCCATGACCTCTGACTCCAAAGCCCGGGCACTTTCCACTGAGCCACACTTTGGGGGTCCAATACAGCAACAGAGAGAATATGTGGAGTGAGAGCATTATGAATTCATGAATTTGCTCGTAAAGCAATCTTATTCATTCTGTTGTGCAACGAAATGTTTTTAGTAAATTAGAGCAGAAGCGAGGGTTTCCCTGAAACTAGCCTGATGCTGGTGGAGGCTTTCATCAAGCAATCCGTCAGTGGCATTTATTGAGCGCTCGTCGTGTGCAGAGCACTGTACTAAGCGTACGGGAGAGTATGATACAATTCATTCATTCATTAATTCAGAGCAGAAGTTAGGGTTTCCCTGAAACTAGCCTGATGCTGGTGGAGGCTTTCATCAAGCAATCCGTCAGTGGCATTTATTGAGCGCTCGCTGTGTGCAGAGCATTGTACTAAGTGTATGGGAGAGTATAATACAATTCATTCACTCGTATTCATTCATTCAATTGTATTTATTGAGCGCTTACTGCGTACAGAGCACTGTACTAAGCGCTTGGGAAGTGCAAGTTGGCAACATATAGAGACGGTCCCTACCCAACAGTGGGCTCACAGTCTAGAAAGGGGAGACAGGGAACAAACCAAAACAAATTAACCAAATAAGATAAATAGAAAAAATATGTACAAGTAAAATAGAGTAATAAATATTCATTCATACATTCATTCAATCGCATTTATCGAGCGCTTACTGTGTGCAGAGCACTGTACTAAGCACTTGGGAAGTACAAGCTGGCAACATATAGGGACGGTCCCTACCCAACAGTGGGCTCACAGTCTAGAAGGGGGAGACAGTACAGTGCTCTGCACATAGTAAGTGCTCACTAAATGACCGAATCAATCAATCAATCAATCGTATTTATTGACCACTTACTGTGTGCAGAGCGCTGTACTAAGCGCTTGGGAAGTACAAGACGGCAACATATAGAGACAGTCCCTACCCAACAGTGGGCTCACAGTCTAGAAGGGGGAGACAGTACAGTGCTCTGCACATAGTAAGTGCTCAACAAATATGACCGAATCAATCAATCAACCAATCGTATTTATTGAGCGCTTACTGTGTGCAGAGTGCTGTACTAAGCGCTTGGGAAGTACAAGACGGCAACATATAGAGACAGTCCCTACCCAACAGTGGGCTCACAGTCTAGAAGGGGGAGACAGTACAGTGCTCTGCACATAGTAAGTGCTCACTAAATGACCGAATCAATCAATCAATCGTATTTATTGACCACTTACTGTGTGCAGAGCGCTGTACTAAGCGCTTGGGAAGTACAAGACGGCAACATATAGAGACAGTCCCTATCCAACAGTGGGCTTACAGTCTAGAAGGGGGAGACAGTACAGTGCTCTGCACATAGTAAGTGCTCAACAAATATGACCGAATCAATCAATCAACCAATCGTATTTATTTAGCGCTTACTGTGTGCAGAGTGCTGTACTAAGCGCTTGGGAAGTACAAGACGGCAACATATAGAGACAGTCCCTACCCAACAGTGGGCTCACAGTCTAGAAGGGGGAGACAGTACAGTGCTCTGCACATAGTAAGTGCTCAATAAATATGACCGAATCTATCAATCAATCGTATTTATTGAGAGCTTACTGTGTGCAGAGCGCTGTACTAAGCGCTTGGGAGGTACAAGATGGCAACATATAGAGACAGTCCCTACCCAACAGTGGGCTTACAGTCTAGAAGGGGGAGACAGTACAGTGCTCTGCACATAGTAAGTGCTCAACAAATATGACCGAATCAATCAATCAATCAACCAATCGTATTTATTGAGCGCTTACTGTGTGCAGAGCGCTGTACTAAGCGCTTGGGAGGTACAAGATGGCAACATATAGAGACAGTCCCTACCCAACAGTGGGCTTACAGTCTAGAAGGGGGAGACAGTACAGTGCTCTGCACGTAGTAAGTGCTCAATAAATACGACTGAATGATTGACTGAATGAACAAACCAAAACAAGGAAACCCTTTTCTCACGCCAACCCTGATAAAACCCGAGAAGCCTCGGGGATACCCAGCAGACAAGTGGGAGAAACGGAATTAGAACACAGGTCCATCTGACTCCCAAGATTTCTGCTTCACCTGCTAGACCGTGAGCCCGCTGTTGGGTAGGGACCGTCTCTCTATGTTGCCAACTTGGACTTCCCAAGCGCTTAGTCCAGCGCTCTGCACACAGTAAGCGCTCAATAAATACGATTGATTGATTGATTGATTGATTGATTGCACTAAGCGCTGGATCTTAGACTGTGAGCCCGCTGTTGGGTAGGGACCGCCTCTATATGTTGCCAACTTGGACTTCCCAAGAGCTTAGTCCAGCGCTCTGCACACAGTAAGCGCTCAATAAATACGATTGATTGATTGATTGATTGCACTAAGCGCTGGATCTTAGACTGTGAGCCCGCTGTTGGGTAGGGACCGCCTCTCTATGTTGCCAACTTGGACTTCCCAAGCGCTTAGCCCAGCGCTCTGCACACAGTAAGCGCTCAATAAATCCGACTGAATGAATGAACTGCAACTGGTGCATTCGGGCCCTGGTGCCGGAACTTCCAGCGGGCTGCAAACGACGCTCCCGAAAGGCGGAGCCTCGGCCGGTCGGCTCCGGAATCAATCAATCGTATTGATTGAGCGCTTACTGTGTGCAGAGCACTGTACTAAGCGCTTGGGAAGTCCAAGTTGGCAACATATAGAGACGGTCCCTACCCAACAGTGGGCTCACAGTCTAAAAGGGGGGAGACAGAGAACAAAACCAAACATACTAACAAAATAAAATAAATAGATATGTACAAATAAAATAAATAAATAAATAGAGAAATAAATATGTACAAACATATATACACATATACAGGTGCTGTGGGGAGGGGAAGGACGGAATGGGCCTCCGTCGTCGGCTTTCCGTACCTGGACTGGCTTCCGGGCCTTTTTTGGGACTCAGCGGGACCGACGTCGGCTCTCCCGGTTCCTTCTCTTTCCCTTTCCGCCGGATCGGACTCAGGGACGGCGGGTTTGTCAGGGAGGGCAGGGCGGCCTGGAAGCGGACAGAAAATACATATTTGCTATTCTATTTACCTTGCTAATGATGTGCATGTAGCTTTACTTCTATTTATTCTGATGACTTTAGTGCAGTGCTCTGCACACAGTAAGCGCTCAATAAATACGATTGATGATGATGATTCATTCATTCATTCAATCGTATTTATGGAGCGCTTACTGTGTGCAGAGCACTGGACTAAGCGCTTGGAAAGTACAATAATAATAATAATAATGGCATTTATGAAGCACTTACTACGTGCAAAGCGCTGTACTAAGCGCTGGGGAGATTACAAGGAGATCAGGTTGTCCCATGGGGGGCTCACAGTCTTCATCCCCATTTTACAGATGAGGGAACTGAGGCCCAGAAGAAGTGAAGTGACTTGCCCAAAGTCACCCAGCTGACAGTTGGCAGAGCCGTGATTCGAACCCATGACCCCTGACTCCAAAGCCCGGGCTCTTTCCACTGAGCCATGCTGCTTCTCTAAGTCCAAGTTGGCAACATCTAGAGACGGTCCCTACCCGACAGTGGGCTCACAGTCTAGAAGGGGGAGACACAGAACAAAACCAAACATATTAACAAAATAAAATAAATGGAATAGATATGTACAAAGTAAAATAAACAGAGTAATAAATATGTACAATCATATATACATATATACAGGTGCTGTGGGGAAGGGAAGGAGGCGGGGGGGGCGATGGAGAGGAAGGAGGGGGCTGGTTGCAAGGTGATCAGGTTGTCCCACGTGGGGCTCACCGTCTTAATGCCCATTTGACAGATGAGGTCACTGAGGCACAGAGAAGTGAAGTGACTTGCCCGAAGTCACACAGCTGATAAGTGGTGGAGCCGGGATTAGAACCCATGACCTCCGACAAATACCATCCTCCTCCTGATGACCTTGTATCTACCCCAGCACTTAGAACAGTGCTAGGCACAGAGTAAACGCTTCACCGTGGCTTAGTGGAAAGAGCCCGGGCTTTGGAGTCAGAGGTCATGGGTTCGAATCCCGACTCCGCCACATTTGCTGTGTGACCTTGGGCAAGTCACTTAACTTCTCTAAGCCTCAGTTACCTCATCTGTAAAATGGGGGTGAAGACTGTGAGCCCCCCGTGGGACAACCTGATCACCTTGTAACCTCCCCAGCGCTTAGAACAGTGCTTTGCACATAGTAAGCGCTTAATACATGCCATTATTATTATTATTAACAAACACCACCATTATTACTGAAGCAGCGTGACTGAGTGGAAAGAGGCCGGACTTGGGAGAGGTCATGGGTTCTAATCCCTGCTCTGCCGCTTGTCAGCTGCGTGACTTTGGGCAAGTCACTTCACTTCTCCGGGCCTCAGTTACCGCCCCATCGCTTAGAACAGTGCTTCGCACACAGTAAGTGCTTAAATGCCATCATTATTAATATTATTATTATTATGTTCCTCCTTAGATGCCCTTACCTACTAAGGGAGTAATCCAACATTAACAGCACAATAGATGATTAGTGTAGCACAGTAGATCAATTCCCTGATTTTCTGCCACAGGCCCCTGAACTTCCAATTTCTAACTCTGAGCTATTTCCGCCGAAGAAGAACGTTTGGAAACAAAACCAGAAGTGGGGTTTCTCGTAAAAACAAGCCAAGACGAAAAAGCCAGCAACTACTAGTAATGATGGCATTTATGAAGCGCTTACTAGGTGCCAAGCACTGTTTTAAGCGCTGGGGTAATAATAATAATAATTCTAATAATGGCATTTATTAAGCGCTTAACTAGGTGCAAAGAACTGTTCTGAGCACTGGGGTAATAATAATAATAATTATAATAATGGCATTTATTAAGCGCTTACTAGGTGCAAAGAACTGTTCTAAGCACTGGGGAGGTTACATGGTGATCAGGTTGTCCCACGGGGCGCTCACGGTCTTAATCCCCATTTTACAGATGAGGTAACTGAGGCCCAGAGAAGTGAAGTGACTAGCCCAAAGTCACACAGCTGACAATTGGGGGAGCCGGGATTTGAACCCATGACCTCTGACTCCAAAGCACAAGCTCTTTCCACTGAGCCAGGTTGTCCCACGGGGAGCTCACCGTCTTAATCCCCATTTTACAGATGAGGGAACTGAGGCCCAGAGAAGTGAAGTGACTAGCCCAAAGTCACACAGCTGACAATTGGGAGAGCCGGAATTTGAACCCATGACCTCTGACTCCAAAGCCCGGGCTCTTTCCACTGAGCCAGGTTGTCCCACGGGGGGCTCACGGTCTTAATCCCCATTTTACAGATGAGGGAACTGAGGCCCAGAGAAGTGAAGTGACTAGCCCAAAGTCACACAGCTGAAAATTGGAAGAGCCAGGATTTGAACCCCTGACCTCAGACTCCAAAGCCTGGGCTCTTTCCACCGAGCCAGGTTGTCCCACTTAATCCCCATTTTACAGAGGAGGGAACTGAGGCCCAAGAAGTAAAGTGACTTGCCCAAGGTCACACAGGTGACAATTGGCAGAGCCTACTCAGCTGGAGTTTACAAACGAAACGATTTTAACCCAAATGCAGACCGGGGTACCTTTTTCCATTTTTCCGTTCAACGCTACACGCGCCGGGGGGGCCGGCAGGGCGACTCCCGCTCCCTCCGTGTCCACCCCCCTTCCCGCTGGGGAAGCAGCGTGGCTCAGCGGAAAGCGCGCGGGCTCGGGATTCGAATCCCGGCTCCACCACTTGTCAGCTGGGCGACCTTGGGCATGCCACTTAAGCAGCATGGCTCAGTGGAAAAGAGCCCGGGCTTTGGAGTCAGAGGTCATAGGTTCAGATCCCGGCTTTGCCAATTGTCAACTGTGTGACCTTGGGCAACTCACTTCACTTCTCTGGGCCTCAGTTGCCTCATCTGGAAAATGGGGATCATCACCATCAATCGTATTTATTGAGCGCTTACTATGTGCAGAGCACTGTACTAAGCGCTTGGGAAGTACAAATTGGCAACATATAGAGACAGTCCCTACCCAACAGTGGGCTCACAGTCTGAAGACTGTGAGCCCCCCATGGGACAACCTGATCACCTTGTAACCTCCCCAGCGCTTAGAACAGTGCTTTGCACATAGGAAACGCTTAAGAAATGCCATCATTATGATTATTATTATTCTCTGTGCCTCAGCTCCCTCGTCTGTAAAATGGGGATTAAGACTGTGAAACCCAAGTGGGACAACCTGATCATCTTGGATCCCCCGCCGGCGCTTAGAACAGTGCTGTGCACATAGTAAGCGCTTAACAAATACCACCACTATTATTATTAAACTGTCGCGAGGGATCACCTTCAAGGCTGGGCCGGGGGCTACTTCGTCCAACACGTGCGCGCAGATATTGATGGCCTTGAGGACGTGAGAGAAGAGCTGTTCCACCATGCTGACCAGAGACCGGTCGCCCAAAGCGGGCCAGGCCTCCTCCTGCTTGGCCGTCCCGGGGCTGGCCTCCTCTTCGGACGTCCACGGGTTTTTCAACGACCTCGGGGCGGCGGCTGCAATTGACATCGAGCTTGTTAGTTCATTCATTCACTCTATCGCATTTACTGAGCGCTTAAAGTGCGCAGAGCACTGGACTAAGCGCTTGGGAAGTCCAGGTCGGCAACATCGAGAGACGGTCCCTACCCAACAGCGGGCTCACAGTCTGTAAGGGGGAGACGGACAACGATACAAAACATATTAACAGAATAAAATAAATAGAATAAATATGTACAAGTAAAATACAGCACCTGTATATATGTTTGTACATATTTATTACTCCATTTATTTTACTTGTACATATCTATTCTATTTATTTTATTTTGTTAGTATGTTTGGTTTTGTTCTCGGTCTCCCCCTTTTAGACTGTGAGCCCACTGTTGGGTAGGGACTGTCTCTATATGTTGCCAGTTTGGACTTCCCAAGCGCTTAGTACAGTGCTCTGCACATAGTAAGCGCTCAATAAATACGATTGATGATGATGATGATGTACAAGTAAAATAAATAAGTGATAGAGTAATAGTGTCACCACAATGACAGCAGCCCAACATGATCCAGCTGCTTGGAGAAAACTTACTGCTCTCACTGTTCATTATGACGAAAACGGTACGTAAGTGCTTTGTACAATGTAAAATGGGGATTGATGACTGTTCATCATAATAATGATAGTATTTGTTAATAATAATAATAATAATGGCATTTATTAAGCTCTTACTATGTGCAAAGCACTGTTCTAAGCGCTGGGGTTAAGCACTTACTTTGTGCCAAGCACTGTTCTAAACACTGGGGTAGATACAAGGTGATCAGGTTGTCCCAAGTGGGGCTCCCGGCCTTCATCCCCATTTTCCAGATGAGGGAACTGAGGCCCAGAGAAGTGAAGTGACTTTCCCAAAATCACACAGCTGACAAATGGCGGCGGTGGCATTTGAACCCACGACCTCTGACTCCCAAGCCCAAGCTCTTCCCACTAAGCCACGCGGCTTCTCTTATGACTAAAACGGTGCTTAAGATCTTAGTACAGTGCTTGGCACACAGTAAGCGCTTAACAAATACCATCATTATTATAATGAACAGTCATCAAACCCCAGTTTACACTGTACTAAGCGCTTAAGCACCATTTTAGTCATAACAAGTAAACGCTCACTAAATATGACAATGAATGAATGCTTGGAATATAGTAAGTGCTTAACGAGGACCATGATAATAGTAATAGTAATAATAGCTATTATTATTATTCACACTACACCCTTTGGGAATTGTGCGCAATATCTCTGTTTTTGAATGTTTCTAAAGAGGAGGAACAATATTTTACCCTGAAGGAGAAGCAGATACGCAACATGGAGGCCTTCCCAGACTGAGCCCCCTCCTTCCTCTCCCTCTCCTCCCCCTCGCCATCACCCCCGCCTTACCTCCTTCCCCTCCCCACAGCACCTGTATATATGGATATATGTTTGTACGCATTTATTACTCTATTTATTTATTTTATTTGTACATATTTATTCTATTTATTTTATTTTGTTAACATGTTTTGTTTTGTTGTCTGTCTCCCCCTTCTAGACTGTGAGCCCACTGTTGGGTAGGGACCATCTCTATTTGTTGCTGACTTGGACTTCCCAAGCACTTAGTACAGTGCTCTGCACACAGTAAGCGCTAAATAAATATGACTGAATGACTGAATGAATGTGGCACACCCTGCAAAGTATGGGTCAAAACATCATTTTACTAATTAGTAGTAACAGCAGTCAGCACTTAGAACAGTGCTTTGCACACAGTAAGCCCTTAACAAATACCATCATTATCATTATTACTACTTCTACTAATAACTGTTATTGTTATTCATTCATTCATTCAATCGTATTTATTGAGCGCTTACTGTGTGCTGAGCACTGTACTAAGGGCTTGGGAAGTACAAGTTGGCGACACATAGAGACGGTCCCTACCCAACAAGGGGCTCACAGTCTAGAAGGGGCAGACAGACAACAAAACAAAATATGTGGACAGGTGTCAAGTCATCAGAATAAATAGAAATAAAGCTAGATGCACATCTTTAACAAACTAAACAGTCAATATGTACAAGTAAAATATAGTAATAAATCTGTCCAAACATACATAGAGGTGCTGTGGGGAGGGGAAGGAGGTAGGACGGGGGGGTTGGGGAGGAGGAGAGGGAAAAGGGGGCTCAGTGTGGGAAGGCCTCCTGGAGGAGGTGAGCGCTCAGTAGGGCTTTGAAGGGAGGAAGAGAGCTAGCTTGGTGGACGCATAGAGGGAGGCCATTCCAGGCCAGGGGAAGGACGTGGGCCGGGGTTCAACGGCGGGAATGGCGAGAATGAGGCCCAGTGAGGAGGCGAGCGGCAGCAGAGGAGCGGAGGGTGCGGGCTGGGTTGGAGAAGGACAGAAGGGAGGGGAGGTAGGAGGGGGCGAGGGGATGGACAGCCTGGAAGCCAAGGGTGAGGAGTTTCTGCCTGATGCGCAGATTGATCGGTAGCCATTGGAGGTTTTTGAGGAGGGGAGTAATATGTCCAGAGCGTTTCTGCACAAAGATGATCCGGGCAGCAGCGTGAAGTATAGACTGAAGTGGGGAGAGACACGAGGATGGGACATCAGAGAGGAGGCCGATGCAGTCGTCCAGTCGGAATAGGATGAGAGATTGAACGAGCAGGGTAGCGGTTTGGATGGAGAGGAAAGGGCGGATCTCGGCGATGTTGCGGAGGTGAGACCGGCAGGTTTTGGTGACGGATCGGATGTGAGGGGTGAACGAGAGAGCGGAGTCGAGGATGACACCAAGGTTGCGGGCTGGTGAGACGGGAAGGATGGTAGTGCCGTCCACAGTGATGGGAAAGTCAGGGAGAGGGCAGGGTTTGGGAGGGAAGACAAGGAGTTCAGTCTTGGACATACTGAGTTAGGGGGCACTATAAGAAGCAGCGTGGCTCAGTGGATATAGCCCGGGCTTGGGAGTCAGAGGACGTGGGTTCAAATCCCGGCTCTGCCAATTGTCAGCTGTGTGACCTCGGGCAAGTCACTTAGCTTCTCTGCGCCTCCGTTACCTGGTCTGTAAAATGGGGATGAAGACTGTGAGCCCCACGTGGGGCAATCTGATCACCTTGTATCCTCTCCAGTGCTTAGAACAGTGCTTTGCACATAGCAAACGCTTAACAAGTAAAAGCCTTCCCAGACTGAGCCCCCTTTCTCCTCTCCTCCTTCCCCTCCCCACAGCACCTGTATATATGTTTGGACAGATTTATCACTATATTTTACTTGTACATATTTAGTATTTTATTTATTTTATTTTGTTAGTATGTTTTGTTTTGTTGTCTGTCTCCTCCTTCTAGACACTGAGCCCGCTGTTGGGTAGGGACCGTCTCTCTACGTTGCCAACTTGGACTTCCCAAGTGCTTAGTCCAGTGCTCTGCACACAGTAAGCGCTCAATAAATACAACTGAATGAATGAACGAAGGACCGGACTGGTGTGGAATCAACCGGGTACGAGTTCACTCTACCTGCCAGGAGGTTCCCGGTTAAGATGAGGGCGTCCTGATGGGCGGAAAGGTCCAGGGGAAACCAGGCGGAGGAGAGGAGGGCCAGTACCATGCTGGCCATGCCCACGCTATAGGTCTTGCAGGACTCCTCCGGCGGGCTCTGCTGGGGGATGCTGAATGCAAAGGACACGCGGTCGGTCATCGACGGGGCCGCTCACGCCAGACGGCTGTTTCTCCCCCCATCCCCCCCCCCCATCCTCCGCCGCCGGGCCCAGAAACCGAAACACCCGGGACGGATTTCCACTTCAGAACTGAGGTTCTTCTGTGAATGAGGTCATGCGTTCGAATCCCGGCTCTGCCAGTTGCCAGCTGTGGGACTTTGGCCAAGTCACTTCACTTCTCTGGGCCTCAGTGAGCTCATCGGGAAAATGGGGATGAAGACTGTGAGCCCCCCGTGGGACAACCTGATCACCTTGTAACCTCCCCAGCGCTTAGAACAGTGCTTTGCACATAGTAAGTGCTTAATAAATGCCATCTTCATCAATAGACTTCACTGATAGACACAAGAAGCAGGAAGGGACTAGAGAAAATCCTAGGGCAGGAGGGGAGGGGAATCATCTGTCTATTCTGTTTGTTTGTTACCTGACTACAAATATTTGCAAGAAGACTGTTGACTGTTATTGGTTTCTTGAGGTCTGCCTGCAATATCCAAGCCATCACCAAAACCTGCCGGTCTCAGCTCCGCAACACTGCCAAAATCCGCCCTTTCCTCTCCATCCAAACCGCTACCCTGCTCGTTCAAGCTCTCATCCTATCCCGTCTGGACTACTGCACCAGCCTGCTCTCTGATCTCCCATCCTCGTGTCTCTCCCCACTTCAATCCATACTTCACGCCGCTGCCCGGATTGTCTTTGTCCAGAAACGCTCTGGGCATGTTAGTCCCCTCCTCAAAAATCTCCAGTGGCTACCAATCAATCTGCGCATCAGGCAGAAACTCCTCACCCTGGGCATCCAGGCTGTCCATCCATCCCCTCTCACCCTCCTCCCTCACCTCCCTTCTCTCCTTCTCCATCCCAGCCCGCACCCTCCACTCCTCTGCCGCTAATCTCCTCACCGTTAGGCCTCGTTCTCACCTGTCCCGCCATCGACCCCTGGCCCCCGTCCTCCCCCAGGCCTGGAATGCCCTCCCTCTGCCCATCCGCCAAGCTAGCTCTCTTCCTCCCTTCAAGGCCCTACTGAGAGCTCACCTCCTCCAGGAGGCCTTCCCACACTGAGCCCCCTAGCCCCCTCCTTCCTCTCCCCCTCCTCCCCCTCCCCATCCCCCCCGACCTTACCTCCTTCCCTTCCCCACAGCACCTGTATATATGTATATATGTTTGTACATATTTATTACTCTATTTATTTATTTATTTTATTTGTACATATCTATTCTATTTATTTTATTTTGTTAGTATGTTTGGTTTTGTTCTCTGTCTCCCCCTTTTAGACTGTGAGCCCACTGTTGGGTAGGGACTGTCTCTATGTGTTGCCAATTTGTACTTCCCAAGCACTTAGTACAGTGCTCTGCACACAGTAAGCGCTCAATAAATATGACTGACTGACAGAGGACTGGAAGAGAACCTCCAGGTGACAGGGAGAGGCATAGGAGGCCAAGGAAGCCACGAGAGGGAACACTTTCTATTTGTTAATAATAATAACGCTGCTATTTCTTAAGCGCTTACTATGTGCCAAGCCCTGTACTAAGTGCTGGCGGGGGATACAAGGTAATCAGGTTGTCCCACGTGAGGCTCACAGTCTTCATCCCCATTTTCCAGATGAGGGAACTGAGGCCCAGAGAAGTGAAGTGACTTGACCAAAGTCCCACAGCTGACAAGTGGTGGAGGCGGGATTAGAACCCACGACCCCTGGCTCCCAAGCCCGGGCTATTGCTGAGCCCGCTGTTGGGTAGGGATCGTCTCTACATGTTGCCAACTTGTACTTCCCAAGAGCTTAGTACAGTGCTCTGCACACAGTAAGCTATCAATAAATACGACTGATTGATTGATTAGTACAGTGCTCTGCACACAGTAAGTGCTCAATAAATATGACTGAATGAATGAATGAGCCTTGCTGCTTCTCTGTTAAGCGTTTTTTTTATGGCATTTATTAAGCGCTTACTATGTGCAAAGCACTGTTCTAAGCGCTGGGGAGTTTTACAAGGTGATCAGGTCGTCCCACGGGGGGGGCTCACAGTCTTAATCCTCATTTTCCAGATGAGGGAACTGAGGCACAGAGAAGTGAAGTGACTTGCCCAAAGTCACACAGCTGACAAGTGGCAGAGCCGGGATTTGAACCCACGACCTCTGACTCCAAAGCCCGGGCTCTTTCCACTGAGCCACGCTGTGCTGTTCTAAGCGTTGACGGACATACGAGTCAATCAGGTTGGATACAGTCCCTGTCCCACATGGGGCTCACAGTCCCAATCCCCATTCCACAGCTTCCTCCACAGGATTCCCATCGCCAGCACCGGGAAGCGGACGGTGGGATAGTCTCTGAACGATCTTCCTTGCTTTTAGGGAGAGGCCTGTGTTCGGAACACGCTGGTGGCAGCGACAGGGGTGCAAGGATTTGGGGTGGGCTACGGCAGGCTTTCGCTCATCGCGACATCCCAGAAAGGGAAGAACTAGCAGGATTTAAAGCCCAGCAGAGGCTAGAGGAGGCCTATTTATTCTCTATTTATTTATTTATTTATTTATTTTACTTGTACATTTCTATCCTATTTATTTTATTTTGTTGGTATGTTTGGTTCCGTTCTCTGTCTCCCCCTTTTAGACTGTGAGCCCACTGTTGGGTAGGGACTGTCTCTATGTGTTGCCAATTTGTACTTCCCAAGCGCTTAGTACAGTGCTCTGCACATAGGAAGCGCTCAATAAATACGATTGATTGATGATTGATTGATTGATTGAGGCCTGCCATTCCTAAAGTGACTCTGGGAGCTATTTCGCCTGAGACTAAAGCTGGAAGACCTTGGAAATGTCCCGGGAACAATTAAGAAGCCCAGACCTGGACCAGTAAAAGCCAAGAACATATTCCGGGAAAAATTAAGAAGCCCAGACATGAACCAGTAAAAGCCAAGAACTGGACCGACATCCAGCAACCATTATTTGATCACACCTATATAAAATGAACTGTCAAAATGGCCAACTTTATAGTCAAACAATCAATCAATCGTATTTACTGAGCGCTTACTGTGTGCAGTGCACTGTACTAAGCGCTTGGGAAGTACAAGTTGGCAACATATAGAGACGGTCCCTACCCAACAGTGGGCTCACAGTCTAAAAGGGGAAGGGAAACAAGGTAATCAGGGTTGTCCCACGTGGGGCTCACAGTCTTAATCCCCATTTTGCAGATGAGGGAACTGAGGCACAGAGAAATTAAATGTTTTCTCGACAAGCAGGGGGCCAAATAAGTTAACCGGTGTAAATCGGCCGCAAGGTTCGAGAACCCAAGGTGGTGACGCAGATAGGAAAAACGACTCAGAGACACGAGTTCAGATAGAGCAGTAGAGGTATTAATAATAATGATGGCATTTGTTACTATATGCTTACTATATGCCAAGCACTGGGGAGGTGACAAGGTGATCAGGTTGTCCAACGGGGGGGCTCACAGTTTTCATCCCCATTCTATAGATGAGGTCACTGAGGCCCAGAGAAGCGAAGTGACGCCACGCATTATAGTCACGCAATAATGCCCAATATGCCAAAGGGAATAACAGCATTCCACAGATTGCCTGTGAAGGTCACTCCAAAAGGTTCCTGAAGCCAGGAGAATTAACTTAAATTAACCAATGAATCAGCTCCACTTCAAACAATTACGTATTTCTCAATGCCACACAAGTGTGCTGAATTAGGATGTTTTTCACCACCTGAATCAGGGCAGATACTAAGAATTCATGAAGAAAATTCAGTTGGGCATGAGGAAGATACTGGAGAAAAAATAAAACCAGTTAAGTGGTGAAAAAGGATCAGACGCAAAAACAACGGTCAAACAGAGTATTGTTGGTGGTCGTAAAAGGGTTTTCTTTCTTCCCACTCTAAAATCACCGGCAGCAATGATAATAAATAATAAATAATGTTGGTATTTGTTAAGCGCTTACTATGTGCAAAGGACTGTTCTAAGCGCTGGGGCAGATACAAGGTATCTTTTAGACTGTGAGCCCACTGTTGGGTAGGGACTGTCTCTATAGGTTGCCAATTTGTACTTCCCAAGCGCTTAGTCCAGTGCTCTGCACACAGTAAGCGCTCAATAAATACGATTGATGATGACGACGATGATCTATGCAATGATCATCATATGATCATATGATGCATGATCATATGATCTACGATCATAGATGCATAGATGCAATGATGCATAATACTGGGGGAAAAAAACCTAAAAAGATTGTCCGAGAAAAATAACTTCAAGTTTAATTCAAATTTTGGGCCACCATTCTCCGAAAACACTCAATCTAATCAGACTACTTCACAAATATTTTTTTTTGAAAAAGGAGCAAATCAAAGGATATCAATCTTGGGTTCGCAGAAAAATCATCTGAAACCATTATAAATGATGTCATTTTTTTAACTTAACTCTTACGATAAATCCGTATCCTGAGCACAGCCCAGCTCCCGAACATCCACCGAACTCCTTCAGTTCGAAGAATTGTCCTTTTGACCATCAGGGCCAAGAGCATATACATATTTTTTTTAAATATGTGAGCACTGAACATTATGTCTTTGGTTTCTGGTAAACGTGAACTCGAGAAGCCCGTATACTGGAGGAAGGAACATACCCGCAGTACCATCCCAAGCTCCATGTGCAGACTGGAAAGGAGGCGGAGAGAAGGCATAACGCTTCACAGCAACCAAACTGAAAAGGCGAAAGGAAGACAGTGGCAGTGAGGTTTCGCAGAAAAAAATGGCAATTTCACAGGACTGAAAACTCCAGAATCTGAAACCATGCCTGCGGAAGTCTTAGCTTCTGTACTTTCTAAGAAAAACATATACTGAGAACCATAATCCTCTTGGAAATGTATGAACTTAGATGCTAATAACAATAATAACGGCATTTATTAAGCGCTTACTGTGGGCAGGGCACCGTTCTAAGCGCTGGGGAGGTTACAAGGTGATCAGGTCGTCCCACGTGAAATGCTAATAATAATAATGGCATTTATTAAGCGCTTACTATGGGCAAGGCACCGTTCTAAGCGCTGGGGAGGTTACAAGGTGATCAGGTCGTCCCACGTGAAATGCTAATAATAATAATGGCATTTATTAAGTGCTTACTATGGGCAAGGCACCGTTCTAAGCGCTGGGGAGGTTACAAGGTGATCAGGTCGTCCCACGTGAAATGCTAATAATAATAATGGCATTTATTAAGCGCTTACTATGGGCAAGGCACCGTTCTAAGCGCTGGGGAGGTTACAAGGTGATCAGGTCGTCCCACGTGGGGCTCACAGTCTTAATCCCCATTTTACAGATGAGGGAACTGAGGCACAGAGAAGTCAAGTGACTTGCCCAAAGTCACACAGCTGACAAGTGGGGGAGCCGGGATTTGAACCGACGACCTCTGGCTCCAAAGCCCGGGCTCTTTCCACTGAGCCACGCTGCTTCCCCAATGCCACCACTGCACCTGTAAAATGGACAGCCCCTTCCTTCCTCTCCCCCTCGTCCCCCTCTCCATCCCCCCCATCTTACCTCCTTCCCTTCCCCACAGCACCTGTATATATAGATATATCTTTGTACATATTTATTATTCTATTTATTTATTTATTTTACTTGTACATATCTATTCCATTTATTTTATTTTGTTAGTATGTTTGGTTTTGTTGTCTGTCTCCCCCTTCTAGACTGTGAGCCCGCTGTTGGGTAGGGACTGTCTGTATGTGTTGCCGACCTGTACTTCCCAAGCGCTTAGTACAGTGCTCTGCACACAGTAAGTGCTCAAAAAATACGATTGATTGATTGACTGATTGATTGACCTTGGGCAAGTCACTTCACTTCTGAGGGCTTCAATTACCTCATCTGCAAAGTGGCAACTAGGGCTGTGAGCCCCACGCGGACACGGACTCTGTTCGGCACTTAGTACAGTGCCTGGCACATAGTAAGTGCACAGAAGTAGTGTGGTTCAGTGGAAAGAGCCTGAGCAATCATTTGGTGAGGTCTTCTCTCTGACTGACCAGCTAAGCGTCAGAGGTCATGGGTTCTAATCCTGACTCCGTCACTTGTCTGCTGTGTGCCCTTACACCTTACAGGCAAGTCACTTAACTTCCCCGAGCCTCAGTTCCCTCATCTGTAAAATGGGGATTAAGACTGTGAGGCCCACATGGGACAATCTGATTACCTTGCATCTCCCCCAGCGCTTAGAACAGTGCTCGGCACATAGTAAGCGCTTAACAAATGTCATTATTATTATTAATACCATTTTAAAAGAGGAAAAGAAAACCAATCACCTTCTCTCCCCCAAATTAGCCTCCCTTCTGTCTGACTTTTCTTCCCCAACCCACAGGGAATGAGGAATTTTCTTCAGCAACACTGATTTTCCCCCCTGTTATTCATTCATTCATTAGAGAAGCAGGGTGGCTCAGTGGAAAGAGCACGGGCTTTGGAGTCAGAGGTCATGGGTTCGAATCCCGGCTCCACCACAAGTCTGCTATGTGACCTTGGGCACGTCATTTAACTTCTCTGAGTCTCAGTTCCCTCATCTGTAAAATGGGGATGAAGACTGTGAGGCCCACATGGGACAATCTGATTACCTTGCATCTCCCCCAGCGCTTAGAACAGTGCTCGGCACATAGTAAGCGCTTAACAAACGCCATTATTATTAATAATACCATTTTAAAAGAGGAAAAAAAAAAAAACAATCACCTTCTCTCCCCCAAATTAGCCTCCCTTCTGTCCGGCTTTTCTTCCCCAACCCACAGGGAATGAGGAATTTTCTCCAGCAACACTGATTTTCCACCCTGTTATTCATTCATTCATTAGAGAAGCAGGGTGGCTCAGTGGAAAGAGCACAGGCTTTGGAGTCAGAGGTCATGGGTTCGAATCCCGGCTCCACCACAAGTCTGCTATGTGACCTTGGGCACGTCATTTAACTTCTCTGAGTCTCAGTTCCCTCATCTGTAAAATGGGGATGAAGACTGAGAGGCCCACATGGGACAATCTGATTACCTTGCATCTCCCCCAGCGCTTAGAACAGTGCTCGGCACATAGTAAGCGCTTAACAAACGCCATTATTATTAATAATACCATTTTAAAAGAGGAAAAAAAAAAAAACAATCACCTTCTCTCCCCCAAATTAGCCTCCCTTCTGTCCGACTTTTCTTCCCCAACCCACAGGGAATGAGGAATTTTCTTCAGCAACACTGATTTTCCGCCCTGTTATTCAGTCATTCATTAGAGAAGCAGCGTGGCTCAGTGGAAAGAGCCCGGGCTTTGGAGTCAGAGGTCATGGGTTCGAATCCTGGCTCCACCACAAGTCTGCTGTGTGACCTTGGGCAGGTCACTTCACTTCTCTGAGCCTCAGTTACCTCATCTGTAAAAATGGGGATTAAGACTGTGAGCCCCACATGGGACAACTTGATCACCTTGTATCCCCCCCAGCGCTTAGAACAGTGCTTTGCACATAGTAAGCGCTTAACAAATGCCATCATTATTATTATTATTCGATCGTATTTATTGAGTGCTTACTGTGTGCAGAGCACTGGACTAAGGATCAGGTGAACAGAGGTATTCTCTCAAGTATTTGGGTTCTGCCACCGACGGGTGCTGCAAACCAAGAAGTAGAAACTCACCGTCAGAGCTCGGGTGGTGGACATGGTGAGTGCTTGCGAAACGGCCGCGACGACCCGAGAGAGGTTATTTTCCACGGTGACGTCGGTTACGTTTGGGAGCACGCTGTAGCCTCTGTACATTCTAACCAAAACAGGAATGGAGACGCATGAACCTGCTGGAATTTCACCGGTTCGAACGTGAAACGTTAGCCGTTTGACACACCGCTCCAGATGAACTTAAAGCTTATTTAACCGGACTGAGCCCCTTCCTTCCTCTCCCCCTCGTCCCCCTCTCCATCCCCCCATCTTACCTCCTTCCCTTCCCCACAGCACCTGTATATATGTATATATGTTTGCACATATTTATTACTCTATTTATTTATTTTACTTGTACATATCTATTCTATTTATTTTATTTTGTTGATATGTTTGGTTTTGTTCTCTGTCTCCCCCTTTTAGACTGTGAGCCCACTGTTGGGTAGGGACTGTCTCTATGTGTTGCCAATTTGTACTTCCCAAGCGCTTAGTACAGTGCTCTGCACATAGTAAGCGCTCAATAAATACGATTGATTGATTGATTGATTGATTGATTTTGCACCTGAAGCCCGAATCAAGCATCTCTCCTTCGACAACCCGGCCCGACACTTCGCTCCTCTACCGCTAACCTTCGCACTGTGCCTCAATCACGCCTATCTCGCCGCCGCCGTCTCTTCTAGACTGTAAGCCCACTGTTGGGTAGGGACTGTCTCTATATGTTGCCAACTTGGAATTCCCAAGCGCTTAGTACAGTGTTCTGCAAACAGTAAGTGCTCAATAAATACGAATGATTGACTGATTGATTGGTACAGTGCTTCACACACAGTAAGCACTCAATAACTCCGGTTGAATAAATGAATGAATATGCATCCCCCTCATCTTACCTCCTTCTCTTCCCCACAGCACCTGTATATATGTATATATGTTGGTACATATTTATTACTCTATTTATTTATTTATTTATCATCATCATCATCAATCGTATTTATTGAGCGCTTACTATGTGCAGAGCACTGTACTAAGCGCTTGGGAAGTACAAATTGGCAACATATAGAGACAGTCCCTACCCAACAGTGGGTTCGCAGTCTAAAAGGGGGAGACAGAGAACAAAACCAAACATACTAACAAAATAAAATAAATAGAATAGATATGTACAAATAAAATAAATAAATAGAGTAAAAAATATGTACAAACATATATACATAGATACAGGTGCAGTGAGGAAGGAAAGGAGGTAGGATGGGGGGGATTTAGAGGGGGATGAGGGGGAGAGGAAGGAAGGGGCTCAGTCTGGGAAGGCCTCCTGGAGGAGGTGAGCTCTCAGCAGGGCCTTGAAGGGAGGCAGAGAGCTAGCTTGGCGGAGGGGCAGAGGGATTGGGGGCATTCCAGGCCCGGGGGATGACGTGGGCCGGGGGTCGATGGCGGGACGGGCGAGAGCGAGGTACGGGGAGGAGATTAGTGGTGGAGGAGCGGAGGGTGCGGGCTGGGCTGGAGAAGGACAGAAGGGAGGGGAGGGAGGAGGGGGCGAGGGGATGGATGGACAGCCTGGAAGCCCAGGGGGAGGAGTTTCTGCCTGATGCGCAGATTGATCGGTAGCCGCCGGAGATTTTTGAGGAGGGGAGTAACATGCCCAGAGCGTTTCTGGACAAGGACAATCCGGGCAGCGGCGTGAAGTATGGATTGAAGTGGGGAGAGGCAGGAAGATGGGAGATCAGAAAGAAGGCTGATGCAGTAGTCCAGACGGGATAGGATGAGAGCTTGAATGAGCAGGGTAGCGGTTGGGATGGAGAGGAAAGGGCGGATCTTGGCAATGTTGGGGATTTGAGACTGGCAGGTTTTGGTCACGGCTTGGATGTGAGGGGTGAAGGAGAGAGTTCCTCACTGTACCTTGTTCTCGCCTGTCCCGCCATCGACCCCCGGCCCACGTCATCCCCCGGGCCTGGAATGCCCCCAGTCCCTCTGCCCATCCGCCAAGCTCACTCTCTTCCTCCCTTCAAGGCCCTGCTGAGAGCTCACCTCCTCCAGAAGTTAAGTGACTTGCCCAAGGTCACACAGCTGACAACTGGCGGAGCCAGAATTCAAACCCATGACCTCTGACTCCAAAGCCCGTGCTCTTTCCGCTGAGCCACATTTTATTTAGGGTCAAAAACATATATGACTCTTTTTGGCGAACGGGCCGTCCGAGGAAACATATCAAGACCCTCAATCTCATTTAGAGAATAAATAATAATAATAAAATAATGATGGCATTTATTAAGCGCTTACTATGTGCAGAGCACTGTTCTAAGCGCTGGGGAGGTTACAAGAGGATCAGGTGGCCCACGTGGGGCTCACAGTATTAATCCCCATTTTAAAGATGAGGTAACTGAGGCACAGAGAAGTCAAGTGATTTGCCCAAAGTCACACAGCTGACAACTGGGAGAGCCGGGCGTGGCTCAGTGGAAAGAGCCCGGCCTTGGGAGTCAGAGGTCATGAGTTCTAATCCCACCTCCGCCACTTACTGGCTGTGTGACTGTGGGCAAGTCACTTAACTTCTCTGTGCCTCAGTTACCTCATCTGTAAAATGGGAATTAAGACTGTGAGCCCCGCGTGGGACAACCTGATCACCTGGTATTCCCCCAGCGCTTAGAACAGTGCTTTGCACATAGTAAGCGCCTAACAAATACCATCATTCATTCATTCATTCATTCAATCGTATTCATTGAGCGCTTACTGTGTTAAGCGCTTGGGAAGTACAACATCATCATCATCATCACCAATCGTATTTATTGAGCGCTTACTATGTGCACAGCACTGTACTAAGCGCTTGGGAAGTACAAGTTGGCAACATATAGAGACAGTCCCTACCCAACAGTGGGCTCACAGTCTAAAAGGGGGAGACAGAGAACAAAACCAAACGTACTAACATAATAAAATGAATAGAATAGATATGTACAAATAAAGTAAATAAATAGAGTAATAAATATGTACAAACATATATACATATATACAGGTGTTGTGGGGAAGGGAAGGAGGTAAGATGGGGGGATGGAGAGGGGGACGAGGGGGAGAGGAAGGAAGGGGCTCAGTCTGGGAAGGCCTACAAGTTGGCAACGTATAGAGATGGCCCCTACCCAACAGCGGGATCACATTATTAATATTATTATTATTTATGGTACCTGGTAATAGTGCTGACGGAGAAATGGGATGGGGGCTGCGTCTCATGCATGAGGAGTTTCAAGTAGACGCTGCTTTGGTCCCTCGCCACGGCCACTACTGGATCCGCCTGGCCTTGGTCGCAATTGTAGAACAGCTTTGGAACGAGCCTGAAATCAAATTGGAAACCGCACTGAAAAACCGAGGGCGTCATCATGGGGATCGGAAGGAATTTATTACTCTATTTTATTTGTGCATATTTATTTATTTTGTGAATATGTTTTGTTTTGTCCTCTGCCTCCCCCTTCTAGACTGTGAGCCCGCTGTTGGGTAGGGACCGTCTCTAGATGCTGCCAACTTGGACTTCCCAAGCGCTCAGTACAGCGCTCTGCACACAGTAGGCGCTCAATAAATGCGACTGAATGAGTGAAGGATGGACCACGATATTTTTTCACCGAGGCAGAGACTCTTGTGACCTCGTTGTGGGGGCAGGGAAAGTGTCTAAGTGTCTCCCAAGCGCGTAGTACAGTGCTCTGCACATTCATTCATCCGTTTCAGCCCGAGAGGGTCGGAAAGAGTGATGGAGCTGAAGATGCCTTCCAGATTCTGATGCAGAGATTCACTCATTCATTCAATCGTATGTACTGAGCGCTTCCTGTGTGCGGAACACTGTACTAAGCGCTTGGGAAGTACAAGTCGGCAACACATGGAGACGGTCCCTACCCAACGGCGGGCTCACAGTCTTTCTCACTTGCGAGCCCACTGTTGGGTAGGGACCGTCTCTACATGTTGCCGACTTGTACTTCCCAAGCGCTTAGTACACTGCTCTGCACACAGTAAGCGCTCAATAAATACGACTGATTGATTGTGAGAGTAGAGGCACCAGTGAACCAGACTTCTGTGTGGATCAGTGATCGCTGGGCTCTCCCCACTATGGATCACGCGACGTGACTGTTTCCTGGCCCAACTGATCTTCTAGACTGTAAGCCCACTGTTGGGTAGGGACCGTCTCTATATGCTGCCAACTTGCACTTCCCAAGCGCTTAGTACAGTGCTCTGCACACAGTAAGCGCTCAATCAATATGATTAAATGAATGAATGACTGAATCTCTGCATCAGAATCTGGAAGGCATCTTCAGCTCCATCGCTCTTTCCGACCCTCTCGGCATGGGCCGGAGCAGTAGACAGTAAGTGCTCAATAAGTTCATTCAATCGCATTTATTGAGCGCTAACTTTGTACTTCACCTCCTCCAGGAGGTCTTCCCAGACTGAGCCCCCCTTTTCCTCTGCTCCTCCAACCCTTCTCATCACCCCCACTCCCCTCCCTCTGCCCTATCCCTTTCCCCTCCCCACAGCACTTGCATATATTTGTACGTATTTATCAATCTATTTTATTAATGATGTATCTATAGCTATAATTCTATTTATTCTGATGGCACTGACACCTGTCTACTTGTTCTTTTTTTTTTAATGGCATTTATTAAGCGCTTACTATGTGCAAAGCACTGTTCTAAGCGCTGGGAAGGTTACAAGGTGATCAGGTTGTCCCACAGGGGGCTCGCAATTTTAATCCCCATTTTCCAGATGAGGGAACTGAGGCCCAGAGAAGTGAAGTGACTTGCCCAAAGTCACACAGCTGACAAGTGGTGGAGCCAGGATTTGAACCCATGACCTCTGACTCCAAAGCCCAGGATCTTTTCCACTAAACCACGCTGCTTCTCTGCTTCTCTGCTTCTCTTCTCTGCTTCTTTTTTGATTCAATCGTATTTATTGAGCGCTTACTGTGTGCAGAGCACTGTACTAAGCGCTTGGGAAGTCCAAGTTGGCAACACATAGAGACGGTCCCTACCCAACAGCGGGCTCGCAGTCTAGAAGACTGTTTTTCCGTTTTTGTTGTCTGTCTCCCCCTCTAATAATAATAAATAATAATAATGGCATTTGTTAAGCGCTTACTATGTGCCAAGCACTGTTCTAAGCACTGGTGGGGATATACGGTGATCAGGTGAGTCCCACGTGGGGCTCATAGTCTTCATCCCCATTTTACAGATGAGTGAACTGAGGCTCCAAGAAGTTAAGTGACTTGCCCAAGGTCACACAGCAGACATGTGGTGGAGCTGGGATTCGAACCCATGACCTCTGACTCCAAAGCCTGGGCTCTTTGCACTGAGCTACGCTGCTTCCCCTTTTAGACTGTGAGCCCGTTGCTGGGTAGGAACCGTCTTTATCTGTTGCCGATTTGTACTTGCCAAGCGCTTAGTACAGTGCTCTGCACATAGTAAGCGCTCATTAAATTCGACTGAATGAATGAATGAGTTCTTTGAGCAGAGCACTGTACTAAGCGCAATAAATAGACCTGACTGACCAACAAATGGCAGTCCATTTGCCTGACTGATTTATAAAGGGTCTGTCCACATGAACAAATCAAGGGCCCATTTTCCTTTAATTCAGCCAAAGAAACAGGACGAGAGGCACAAACACCTAAAGGAAATCCTGAATAATTACAGAGCTACATAATAATAATAATAATGATAATAATAATGATAATAATAATAATGGCATTTGTTAAGCGCTTACTATGTGCCAAGCGCAGTTCTAAGCACTGGGGTAGATTCAAGTTAATCAGGTTAGACATAGTCCTTGTTCCACTTGGGCTTTACACTCTCAATCCCCATTTTACAGATGAGGTAACTGAGGCCCAGAGAAGTGAAGTCACTTGCCCAAGATTCATTCAATCATATTTATTAATAATAATAATAATGGCATTTATTAAGCACTTACTATGAGCAAAGCACTGTTCTAAGCACTGGGGGGGGGGGGGGATACAAGGTGATCAGGTTGTCCCATGTGGGGCTCACAGTCTTCATCCCCATTTTATAAATGAGGTAATTGAGGGACAGAGAACAATAATAATAATAATAATGATGGCATTTATTAAGCGCTTACTATGTGCAAAGCACTGTTCT
The DNA here is from genome assembly GCF_015852505.1 of Tachyglossus aculeatus. Lineage (NCBI taxonomy): Eukaryota > Metazoa > Chordata > Mammalia > Monotremata > Tachyglossidae > Tachyglossus > Tachyglossus aculeatus. Next base: position 2,470,908 of record NC_052069.1, on the reverse strand, counting down.
AAGTGGTGGGGTGATCTAAGCGCTGGATGAGGTAACTGAGGCCCAGGGAAGTGAAGTGACTTGCCCAAGATTCATTCAATCATATTTATTATTAATAATCATCATCATCATCAATCGTATTTATTGAGCGCTTACTATGTGCAGAGCACTGTACTAAGCACTTGGGAAGTACAAACTGGCAACACATAGAGACAGTCCCTACCCAACAGTGGGCTCACAGTCTAAAAGGGGGAGACAGAGAACAAAACCAAACATACTAACAAAATAAAATAAATAGAATAGATATGTACAAGTCAAATAAATAAATAAATAGAGTAATAAATATGTACAACCATATATCCATATACCCAGGTGCTGTGGGGGAGGGAAGGAGGTAAGATGGGGGGGATGGAGAGGGGGACAAGGGGGAGAGGAAGGAAGGGGCTCAGTGTGGGAAGGCCTCCTGGAGGAGGTGAGCTCTCAGTAGGGCCTTGAAGGGAGGAAGAGAGCTAGCCTGGCGGATGGGCGGAGGGATTGGGGGCATTCCGGGCCCGGGGGAGGACGTGGGCCGGGGGTCGATGGCGGGACGGGCGAGAACGAGGCCTAACGGTGAGGAGATCAGTGGTGGCAGAGGAGCGGAGGGTGCGGGCTGGGCTGGAGAAGGACAGAAGGGAGGGGAGGGAGGAGGGGGCCAGGGGATGGATGGATGGATGGACAGCCTGGAAGCCCAGGGGGAGGAGTCTCTGCCTGATGTGCAGATTGACTGGTAGCCACTGGAGGTTTTTGAGGATAATAATAATAATGATGGCATTTATTAAGCACTTACTATGAGCAAAGCACTGTTCTAAACACTGGGGGGGATACAAGGTGATCAGGTTGTCTCACAGGGGACTCACAGTCTTAATCCCCATTTTACAGATGAGGGAACTGAGGCCCGGAGAAGTGAAGTGACTTGCCCACTGTTGGGTAGGGACTGTCTCTATATGTTGCCAGCTTGTACTTCCCAAGCGCTTAGTACAGTGCTCTGCACACAGTAAGCACTCAATAAATACGATTGATGATGATGATGATGACTGTCTCCATATGTTGCCAACTTGTACTTCCCAAGCGCTTAGTACAGTGCTCTGCACACAGTAAGCACTCAATAAATACAACTGATTGATTGATTGATAGAGAAACAGCGTGGCTCAGTGGAAAGAGCCCGGGCTTTGGAGTCAGAGGTCATGGGTTCAAATCCCGGCTCCACCAATTGTCAGCTGGGTGACTTTGGGCAAGTCATTTCACTTCTCTGGGCCTCAGTTCCCTCATCTGTAAAATGGGGATGAAGACCGTGAGCCCAACATGGGACAAACTGATCACCTTGTATCACCCCAGTGCTTAGAACAGCTTTGCACATAGTAAGCGCTTAAGAAATACCATCATTATTATTATTATTGATTGATTGATTCATTCAATCATATTTATTGAGCACTCACTGTGTTGCAGAGCACTGGACTAAGCGCTGGGGAAGTTCAAGCAGCAACAGGTAGGGACGGAGAAGTGAAGTGACTTGCCCAAAGTCACACAGCTGACAAGTGGCGGAGCCGGGATTAGAACCCATGACCTCTGACTCCCAACCCCGGGCTCTTTTCCACTGAGCCACGCTGCTTCTCGTTTCGTTGTCTGTCTCCCCTTTCTGTGAGCCCATTTGTTGGGTAGGGACCGTCTCTATATGTTGCTGACTTGTAATAATAAAAACAATAATAATTTTGGTATTTGTTAAGCACTTACTATGTGCCAAGCACTGTTCTAAGCGCTGGGGGGATACAAGGTGATCAGGTTGTCCCACATGGGGCTCACAATCTTCATCCCCACTTTGCAGATGACGTCACTCAGGCCCAGAGAATAATTATAATAATAATAATAATGCCATTTGTTAAGCGCTTACTATGTGCAAAGCACTGTTCTAAGCGCTGGGGGAGATATAAGGTAATCAGGTTGTCCCACAGGGGGCTCACAATCTTAATCCCCATTTTGCAGATGAGGTCACTGAGGCCCAGAGAATAATTATAATAATAAAAATAATGCCATTTGTTAAGCGCTTACTATGTGCCAAGCACTGTTCTAAGCACTGGGGGAGATATAAGGTAATCAGGTTGTCCCACATGGGGCTCACAATCTTAATCCCCATTTTGCAGATGAGGTCACTGAGGCCCAGAGAACAATAATAATAATAATAATAATGGCATTTGTTAAGCGCTTACTATGTGCCAAGCACTGTTCTAAGCGCTGGCGGAGATATAAGGTAATCAGGTTGTCCCACATGGGGCTCACAATCTTAATCCCCATTTTGCAGATGAGGTCACTGAGGCCCAGAGAAGTTAAGTGACTTGCCCAAAATCACACAGCTGATAAGTGGGGGAGCCGGGATTTGAACCCATGACCTCTGACTCCCAAGCTCGGGCTCTTTCCACTGAGCCACGCTGCTTCTCTTGTACTTCTCAAGTGCTTAGTACAGTGCTCTGCACACAGTAAGCGCTCAATAAATACGATTGAGTGAATGAACAAATAATTATAATAATAATAGTAATGATGGTATTTGTTAAATGCTTACTATGTGCCAAGCGCTGTTCTAAGCGCTGGGGGGGAGATACAAGGTAATCTTTCAGCAGCTCAAGATCTGATTATTTATTTATTTTTACTTATTTATTTTATGTGTACATATTTATTCTATTTATTTTATTTTGCTAATATGTTTTGTTTTGTTGTCTGTCTTCCCCTTCTACACTGTGAGCCCGCTGTTGGGTAGGGACCGTCTCTACATGTTGCCAACTTGGACTTCCCAAGTGCTTAGTCCAGTGCTCTGCACACATTAAGCGCTCAATAAATACGACTGAATGAATGAATGAATCAAGATAATAATAATAATGATGGTATTTGTTAAGTGCTTACTACGTGCAAAGCACTGTTCTAAGCGCTGGGGAGGTTACAAGGTGATGAGGTTGTCCCACGGGGGGTGCACAGTTTTAATCCCCATTTTCCAGATGAGGTAACTGAGGCCCAGAGAAGTGAAGTGACTTGTCCAAAGTCACACAGCTGACCGTTGGCAGAGCTGGGATTTGAACACGTGACCTCTGACTCCAAATAATAATAATGATGGCATTTATTAAGCGTTTACTATGTGCAAAGCACTGTTCTAAGCGCTGGGGAGGTTACAAGGTGATCAGGTTGTCCCACGGGGGGCTCACGGTTTTAATCCCCATTTTCCAGATGAGGGAACTGAGGCCCAGAGAAGTCAAGTGACTTGCCCAAAGTCACACAGCTGACCGTTGGCACAGCCGGGATTTGAACCTGCGACCTCTGACTCCAAAGCCTGGGCTCTTTCCACTGAGCCACGGTGCATCACACAGCAGATACGTAGTGAAGCCGGTTTTTTAGACTGTGAGCCCACTGTTGGGTAGGGACTGTACATGTTGCCAACTTGTACTTCCCAAGCACTTAGTACAGTGCTCTGCACACAGTAAGTGTTCAATAAATACGACTGATTGATTGATTAGAACTCGGGTCCTTCTGACTCCCTGGATGGGCTCTAGCCCCTAAGCTGCGTCTGTCTTGCTGTTTTAGCTGTGGTTTAGGCTAAAGGAGAGGTCACGCGCCAGCTGAGCCTTTCTAGGGCCGTGGCTCAGTGGAAAGAGCCCGGGCTTTGGAGTCCGAGGTCACGGGTTCGAATCCCGACTCATCCACATGTCTGCTGTGTGGCCTTGGGCAAGTCACTTCACTTCTCTGAGCCTCAGTTCCCTCATCCGCAAAATGGGGATTAAGACTGGGAGCCCCACGTAGGGCAACTTGATCACCTTGTATTCCCCCCCCAGCGCTTAGAACAGTGCTTTGCACATAGTAAGTGCTTAATACATGCCATTATTATCATTATTATTATTACTATTATTATTATTATTATTTGGAGTCAGAGGTCACGGGTTCAAATCCCGGCTCTGCCAACGGCCAGCTGTGTGACTTTGGACAAGTCACTTCACTTCTCTGGGCCTCAGTTCCCTCATCTGGAAAGTGGGGATTAAAACCGTGAGCCCCCCGTGGGACAACCTGATCACCCTGTATCCCCCCCAGCGCTTAGAACAGTGCTTTGCACATAGTAAGTGCTTAAAAAATGCCATTATTATTATTATTATAGTAAGCACTTAACAAATGCCATTATTGTTATTATTCTTATTGTGAGCCCACTGTTGGGTAGGGACTGTCTCTATGTGTTGCCAATTTGTACTTCCCAAGCGCTTGGTACAGTGCTCTGCACATACTAAGCGCTCAATAAATACGATTGATGATGATGATGATTATTATTATTATTATTATTGCCACGAGTCAGAGCTTCAACAAACCCCCGCCCGGGCAGCCCCCCGTGACGCGAGGACTCACCTCGTCAACGAAGACGCCGCAACGTGTCGCACTCGGGGATCTTCGTCTCCGAGGAGGGTGACCACGACGTCGTTGAGGACCCGATCTTGTAGGTTCAACAACTTGGCGTGAAAGACGACAGAAACAGAGACGATTGAAACGGACGGAAGGGGAGACGCTTTCGGGGCGTTGGACAGGGCTTCTGGGTAACCAACAAGACATTAATAATAATAATAATAATAATAATGGCATTTGTGAAGCGCTTACTATGTGCAAAGCACTGTTCTAAGCGCGGGGGGGGATACAAGTTGATCAGGTTGTCCCACGTGGGGCTCACAGTCTTCATCCCCATTTTACAGATGAGGGAACTGAGGCTTAGAGAAGTCAGGTGACTTGCCCAAGGTCACACAGCAGACATGTGGCGGAGCCGGGATTCGAACCCATGACCTCTGACTCCAAAGCCCAGGCTCTTTCCGCTGAGCCACACTGCTTCACATTACCGGTTGAAACCCACCTTCAGATTTCATTCATTCATTCATTCATTCAATCGTATTTGTGGAGCGCTTACTGTGTGCAGAGCACTGTACTAAGCGCTTGGGAAGTACAAGTTGGCAACACATAGAGACGGTTCCTATCCAACAGTGGGTTCGCATCTGTCATGTATTTATGTTAGTGTCAGTCTCCCTCTCCAGACTGTAATTTCACTGTGGGCAGGGAATGTGTCGGTTTTATTGTTAAAGTGTACTCTCCCAAGCAGTTCTGCACACAGTAAGCGCCCAATAAATAGGATGACTGTACTTGTAACTTGTATTTCCCAAGCGCTTAGTACAGTGATCTGCACACAGTAAGCGCTCAATAAATACGATTGATGATGATGATGACTGACTAGACTGTGTGTCATGGAGTCCTGGTCTCCAAGAGGCCTTCCCAGACTAAGCCCCCCGTTATCCTCTGCTCCTCCACCTGATCAATCAATTGTACTTATTGAGCGCTTACTGTGTGCAGAGCACTGTATTAAGCGCTTGGGAAGTACAAGTTGGCAACATACAGAGACGGTCCCTACCCAACAGTGGGCTCACAGTCTAGAAGGGGGAGACAGAGGACAAAACAAAACATATTAACAAAATAAATAGATAAATATGCACAAAGAAAATAAACAGAGTAATAAATTCTCTCCCCCTTCTAGACTGTATATATGTATATATGTTTGTACATATTTATTACTCTATTTATTTTACTTGTACACGTCTATTCTATTTATTTTATTTTGTTAGTATGTTTGGTTTTGTTGTCTGTCTTCCCCTTTTAGACTGCGAGCCCACTGTTGGGTAGGGACCGTCTCTATGTGTTGCCAACTTGGACTTCCCAAGCGCTTAGTACAGTGCTCTGCACACAGTAAGTGCTCAATAAATATGATTGATTGATTGATTGATTGACTGTGAGCCCACTGTTGGGTAGGGACCGTCTCCACGTGTTGCCGACTTGAACTTCCCAAGTGCTTAGTCCAGTGCTCTGCACACAGTAAGTGCTCAAGTCATTCATTCATTCAATCATATTTATTCATTCATTCATTCAATCATATTTATTGAGCGCTTACTGTGTGCAGAGTACTGTACTAAGCGCTTGGGAAGTACAATTTGGCAACATCTAGAGACGGTCCCTACCCAACAGCGGGCTTACAGTCTAGAAGGGGGAGACAGAGGACAAAACAAAACATATTAACAAAATAAATAGATAAATATGCACAAATAAAATAAATAGAGTAATAAATTCTCTCCCCCTTCCAGACTGTGAGCCCACTGTTGGGTAGGGACCGTCTCCACATGTTGCCAACTTGGACTTCCCAAGCGCTAGCCCAGTGCTCTGCACACAGTAAGCGCTCAAGTCATTCATTCATTCATTCAATCGTAATTATTGAGCGCTTACTGCGTGCAGAGCACTGGACTAAGCGCTTGGGAAGTCCAGGTCGGCAACATATAGAGATGGTCCCTACCCAACAGCGGGCTCACAGTCTAGAAGGGGGAGACAGACGACAAAACCAAACATATTAACAAAATAAATAGAGAAATATGCACAAATAAAATAGAGTAATAAATTCTCTACCCCTTCTAGACTGTGAGCCCACTGTTGGGTAGGGACTGCCTCCACATGTTGCCGACTTGAACTTCCCAAGCGCTTAGCCCAGTGCTCCGCATGCAGTAATTGCTCAAGTCATTCATTAATTCATTCAATCGTATTTATTGAGCGCTTACTGCGTGCAGAGCACTGGACTAAGCGCTTGGGAAGTCCAAGCTGGCAACATCTAGAGACGGTCCCTACCCAAAAAGCGGCTCACAGTCTAGAAGGGGGAGACAGACGACAAAACAAAACATATTAACAAAGTAAAATAGAATATGTACAAATAAAATAGAGTAATAAAACATATATACATATATACAGGTGCCGTGGGGAGGGGAAGGAGGTAAGGCGGGGGGGGACGGGGAGGGGGAGGAGGGGGACACACACGGATTTGGCTTTAAGTTCGCTTACCCCGGTGTAATGATGAGCGCCTCTGTGCAAATGCTCGGCCTTTGCCTCCAAAAAGCTGACTAACCTGAACACGCGGTGGAGAAAACACATCGTGAATCTCGATGACAAAGGAACGACCGATGGATGGCTGAAAATTACTTTCTACATTACGGAGCTCTGAGGAAAAGAGGCAAACTGGGCGTTCAGTTTGGCCCTCGTCAGGAACTCTGTCCTCCCCTCAATCAGTCTGCTCTTGATTTGTACTTGCCAAGCGCTTAGTACAGTGCTCTGCGTACAGTATGCGCTCAATAAATAAGATTGAATGAACGAACGAATGGTCAGTTGTATCAATTGAGCGCTTACTGTGTTCAGAGCCCTGTACTTAGCACTTGGGAGAGAACAACTGAACGATAAATGGACGCATTCTCTGCCCACAACGAGCTTACAGTTTAGAGGAGGGGAGATACATATCAATACACAAAAAATTACAGATGTTCATTCATTCATTCAATCGTATTTATCAATTAATCAATGAATCAATCGTATTTATTGAGCGCTTACTGTGTACAGAGCACTGTACTAAGCGCTTGGGAAGTACAAGTTGGCAACATATCATCATTATTATTATTATTGGTAAATAGTCATAGATGAATTCTTGTTTCAGTGGGAGGTTAGAGGAAAACGGATGAAAGAGTGTGTGGAAGCAGCGTGGCTCAGTGGAAAGAGCCCAGGCTTTGGAGTCAGAGGTCATGGGTTCAAATCCCCGCTTGTCCACTAGTCAGCTGTGTGACTTTGGGCAAGTCACTTCACTTCTCCGTGCCTCAGTTCCCTCATCTGTAAAATGGGGATTAAGACTGTGAGCCCCCCGTGGGACAACCTGATCACTTTGTAACCTCCCCAGCGCTTAGAACAGTGCTTTGCACATAGTAAGTGCTTAATAAATGCCATTATTATTATTATTATTATTATCATCATCATCAATCGTATTTATTGAGCGCTTACTGTGTGCAGAGCACTGGACTAAGCGCTTGGGAAGTACAAGTTGGCAACATATAGAGACAGCCCCTACCCAATAGTGGGCTCACAGTCTAGAAGGGGGAGACAGAGAACAAAACCAAACATACTAACAAAATAAAATAAATAGAATAGATATTTATTGAGCGCTTACTGTGTGCAGAGCACTGTACGACGCGCTTGGGAAGTACAAATCGGCAACGTTTAGAGACGGTCCCTACCCAACAACGGGCTCACAGTCTAGAAGGGGGAGACGGACGACGAAACAAAACATGTGGACGGGTGTCAAGTCGTTGGAACAAATGGAATTAAAGCTAAATGCACATCATTAACAAAATAAATAGAACAGTAAATATGTACAAATAAAATAGAGTGATAAATCTGTACAGACATATATACAGGTGTGGTGGGGAGGGGAAATAAATAGAATAGTAAATATGTACAAGTAAAATAGAGTGATAAATCTGTACAAACATATATATACAGGTGTTGTGGGGAGAGGAAGGAGGGAGGGCAGGGGGGATGGGGAGGAGGAGAGGAAAAAGGGGGCTGAGTGTGGGAAGGCCTCCTGGAGGAGGTGAGCGCTCAGTAGGGCTTCGAAGGGAGGAAGAGAGCTAGCTTGGCAGATGTGCGGAGGGAGGCCATTCCCTCCGGGCCAGGGGGAGGACGTGGGCTGGGGGTCGACGGCAGGACAGGTGAGAACAAGTGAGGTGGTCAGGTGTACTTTAATCGTATTTATTGAGCGCTTACAGTGTGCAGAGCACTGTACTAAGCGCTTGGGAAGTACAAGTTGGCAACATATAGAGATGGTCCCTACCCAACAGTGGGTTCACAGTCACATATGTACATAAGTGCTTTGGGGCTGGGAGGGCGGGGGAAGAACAGGGCGACACAGAAGGGAGTGGGAGAAGAGGAAAGGGGGCACTTAGTCAGGGAAGGCCTCTTGGAGGAGGAGATGGGCCTCTAATAAGGCTCGAAGGGGGAGAGTCATTGTCTGTCCATTTGAGGAGGGAGGGGAGTCCAGGCCAGAGGCGGGACGTGGGCCAGGGGTCGGTGGCGAGAGACGAGAGATCGAGGGGCAGTGAAAAGTTTAGCACTAGAGGAGTGAAGTGTGTGGGGTGGGTTGTAGAAGGAGGGAAGCGAGGTGAGGTAGTAATAATAATAATAATAATAATGTTGGCATTTGTTAAGCGCTTACTATGTGCAAAGCACTGTTCTAAGCGCTGGGGGGGATACGAAGTGATCAGGTTGTCCCATGTGGGGGTCACAGTCTTCATCCCCATTTTACAGATGAGGTAACTGAGGCTCGGAGAAGTGAAGTGACTTGCCCAAGGTCACACAGCAGACATGTGGCGGAGCCGGGATTCGGGGGCTCAGTGTGGGAAGGCCTCCCGGAGGAGGTGAGCGCTCAGTAGGGCTTTGAAGGGAGGAAGAGAGCTAGTTTGGTGGATGGGCAGAGGGAGAGAGGGCATTCCGGGCCAGGGGGAGGACGTGGGCCGGGGGTCGATGGCGGGACAGGCGAGAACGAGGCCTAACGGTGAGGGGATTAGCGGTGGCAGAGGAGTGGAGGGGGCGGGCTGGGATGGAGAAGGACAGAAGGGAGGGGAGGTAGGAGGGGGCGAGGGGATGGACAGCCTTGAAGCCGAGAGTGAGGAGTTTTTGCCTGCTGTGTGACTTTGGGCAACTCACTTTACTTCTCCGTGCCTCCGTTCCCTCATCTGTGAAATGGGGATTACGACTGTGAGCCCTATGTGGAACACGGACTGTTTCCAACAGGATTAGCCCAACCCCACACTTTGGTACAGTGCCTGGCACATAGTAAGCACCTGACAGATACAAGCGGCGTGGCTCAGTGGAAAGAGCCCGGGCTTTGGAGTCGGAGGTCGTGGGTTCGAATCCCGGCCCCGCCGCATGTCTGCTGTGTGACCCTGGGCAAGTCACTTCACTTCTCTGAGCCTGTTACCTCATCTGTAAAATGGGGATTAAGACTGTGAGCCCCCCGTGGGACAACCCGATCACCTTGTAACCTCCCCAGCTCCTAGAACGGTGCTTTGCATAGTAAGCGCTTAACAAATGCCATTATTATTATTATATTATTATATTCGAAAAAACTAAAAAATAAACAACAAAAAAGTTTGCCACGTGCAGATTAGTGCCGGGGGAAAGTGCTAAAACGCAGGTTCTAGGGAACGAGTACAGCCCGTGTTGGAGCAGAATTGGCTCAACTCATTCATTCAATCGTATTTATTGAGCGCTTACTGTGTGCACAGCACTGTACTAAGCGCTTGGGAAGTACAACTCCACTTCCTGATTCACTCTGGCCCTTTTTCCATACTCCTGCAATCACTAATTATAGCTGGGTTTTCCCTCCCGTTCCCACTGCTTGTGAAACACTGACATCTCCCTGTTTCCTCGTGGCTCCGTGGAAACAGCCGGGGCTTTGGAGTCAGAAGCCACGGGTTCAAATCCCAGCTCCGCCCACTGTCAGCTGTGTGACTTGGGGCAAGTCACTTCACTGCTCTGGGCCTCGGATCCCTCATCTGGAAAAGGGGGATGGAGACTGTGAGCCCCCCGTGGGACCACCTGAGTACCTTGTATCCTCCCCAGCGCTTCGAAGCGTGCTTTGTACGTAGTAAGCGCTGAATAAAATGCCATTATTATTATTATTATTCTCCAGGTAAACTGCTCGAGGACAAGGGAAGAAGGTCTCGGGCCTGGAATGCCGTCCCTCCTCAAATCCGACAGATTCTTCCCGTCTCCAAAGCCTTACTGAAGGCCCATCTCCTCCAAGAGGCCTTCCCAGACTAAAACCCACTTTTCCTCATCTCCCTCTCCCTTCTGCATCACCATGACTTGCCCTCCTTGCGCTTCCCCTCGTCCCAGCCCCACACCACGAACGTCCATATCTGTCATCTTATTTATTTTCATCGACGTCTGCCTCCCTGCATCCTGACCGTGAGCTCACTGCGGGCAGGGAATGTCACCGTTCACTGTTGCATCGCTCTCTCCCGAGCGCTTAGCGTTGTTCTCCGCACACACGAGGTGCTCAGTAAATACGACTGGGCGGATGAAAAGGGAAATCATCGTCAATCGTATTTATTGAGCGCTTACTGTGTGCAGAGCACTGTACTAAGCGCTTAAATCCAAGCTCACTCACCTAAAGTCAATTTCTGCCAGCGTTTCCAAAAGCTCCGTCCGGACCAGCCAGTAGGAACTGTGGCTGAGGGTCAGGACGTCGATGATCAACTGCAAGCCGAGTTCGCTGTAGCTGCTGTTGCATAAACTCATGACACAGTGCTGAAAGAAAAAGCGATTTCAGCGTTTAGAATGGCGACACATTCCACACGCAAACTTGGATATATAATTATATATAATATATCATAAATTATATCATATATTATAACATATATTATATTATATTATATTTTATATTATATATTGTATATATTATATATACATATATTATATATTATATATATAATATATATATTATTATATATATTATATATATACTATATATACTGTATATATTATATTATATATTTATATCGTATATGCAATATATTATATATAATATATTATAATATATAACATAATATTGCATATAATATTGTATTATATTATATTATATATTTATATCATACATACAATGTATTATATTATATATTATATTATATTATATTGTATATTGTAATATATGATATAATATAATATATAATATGTAATTATATTATATATTGTTGGTATTTGTTAAGCATTTACTATGGGCATAGCACTGTTCTAAGCGCTGGGGGGAATACAAGGAGATGAGGTTGTCCCACATGGGGCTCACAGTCTTAATCCCCATTTTCCAGATGAGGGAACTGAGGCCCAGAGAAGTGAAGTGACTTGCCCAGGGTCACACAGCAGACATGTAAGCCCCCAGTTCCCCCGCCGACCCCCATCTTACCTCCTTCCCTTCCCCACAGCACCTGTGTATATGTATATATGTTTGTACAGATTAATTACTCTATTTATTTTACTTGTACATATCTATTCTATTTATTTTATTTTGTTAGTACGTTTGGTTTTGTTCTCCGTCTCCCCCTTTTAGACTGTGAGCCCACTGTTGGGTAGGGACCGTCTCTAGATGTTGCCAACTTGGACTTCCCAAGCGCTTAGTACAGTGCTCTGCACACAGTAAGCGCTCAATAAATACGATTGAATGAATGCTTACTACATGCCAGGCACTGTACTAATCCGCCGGGGTAGATACAAGATAATCAGGGTGGACACAGTCCCCGTCCCAAATGGGACTCACAGTCTTCATTCCCGTTATTACAGAAGAGGTAACTGAGGCCCAGAGAAGTGAAGCGACTTGCCCACGGTCACAGAGCAGGCGGAGCCGGGATTAGAACCCAGGTCCTTCTGACGCCCGGGCCCACGCTCTATCCACATGAGCAGTCTTTTAGACTGTGAGCCCGCTGTTGGGTAGGGACTGTCTCTATATGTTGCCAACTTGGACTTCCCAAGCGCTTAGTACAGTGCTCTGCACACCGTAAGCGCTCAATAAATACGACTGATTGACTGATTGATTGATGAGCACGCTGCTTCTCGTTTACTGGGTGTCGAAATGGGATTTTCTTCTACCCAGCACCTCTCATTTCCCAGACACGACGGTAGCCGAGTCCCGAGACCGTAAATAAACTCGGAAAATACGTATACTCACCCTTACGGCGCTGCACGCCAGCTTACAGGTAACCGAGGATTCGTCTTTCAGACTTTTCTGCAGCAAAGGAATGCAGTCGACCAGAGAAAAGCCATTTCCTGATGGGAGAGGGAAGAGGAAACGCCAAATCGTAAGGAATTTCGGGGAGCCTCGCGAAGCAATCCGAGGGGGACGTCGCCGCGGGAGAAGCCGCTTTTACCTGTCGAACTCCTGACCCAAGCCAGCCAGCTCTCCGCATCGAACCGCGACTTGTTGAGAATGGAGTAGACGATGGTCCCGCATAAAATAGAAGTGGCTCCTCTGATTTGTGGGTCTCCGTGGTCGATGTAGCTTAAGATGTCAGACACGTACTGCTCCTCTGGGAAAATGAATTGTGCTCAAAATGATTGAGGCTGTTATTTCTTCCAGGGATCTAATGAGGTCGAGCCGGACGCTGGCGGCTCATGCCGGAGTTATTGGGAAGGCCGTACATTTTCATAAATGTAACGATGAGGGCAGTTTAAGATGTGGGTTTTATAAATAATACTAATAATAATAATGATAGCATTTATTAAGTGCTTACTATGTGCAAAGCACTGTTCTCCCCCTCCTCATCCCCCACCTTACCTCCTTCCCCTCCTCACAGCACCTGTATATATGTATATATGTTTGTACGTATTTATTACTCTTATTTGTACATATTTATTTTATTTTGTTAATATGTTTTGTTTTGTTGTCTGTCTAGACTGTGAGCCCGCTGTCAGGCAGGGACCGTCTCTATATGTTGCCAACTTGGACTTCCCAAGCGCTTAGTCCAGTGCTCTGCACACAGTAAGCCCTCAATAAATACGACTGAAAGAATGAATGAATGTTCCAAGCGCTGGGGAGGTTACAAGGTGATCAGGTTGTCCCACGGGGGGGCTCGCGGTCTTAATCCCCATTTTCCAGATGAGGGAACTGAGGCCCAGAGAAATTCAGTGACTTGCCCAAAGTCACACAGCTGACAAGTGGCGGAGCCGGGATTTGAACCCACGACCTCTGACTCCAAAGGCCGGGCTCTTTCCAATCAATCAATCGTATTTATTGAGCGCTTACTGTGTGCAGAGCACTGTACTAAGTGCTTGGGAAGTACAAGTTCCACTGAGCCATGCTGCTTCTCTAAATGTAGTATTACTCGCAAATGCACACCCTGAATTCGGGCAAAATCAGTACCTAATCCCTGGGGAAGCGGTTCGCTCCCGCAAGGAATACTGTTTTGTTTTGTTGTGTCTCCCCCTTCTAGTCCGTGAGCCCGTTGTTTGGTAGGGAATGTCTCTATCTGTTGCCAAACTGTACTTTCCAGGCGCTCAGTACAGTGCTCTGCACAGTAAGTGCTCAATAAATACGACTGAATGAATGAGTGATATGATAAAGTCATATCGCTGGGTTAGAGAACAGTTCACTAAGCAAACCACAATTCATTCAGCAAAGCGTGTGGCTCCCAAACTGAATAAAGCCATGCTGGTGGCTTTATTACCCCAGACTGAGCCCCCTTTTTCCTCTCCTCCTCCCCATTCATTCATTCAATCGTATTTATTGGGCGCTTACTGTGTGCAGAGCACTGTACTAAGCGCTTGGGAAATACAAGCTGGCAACATATAGAGACGGTCCCTACCCAACAGTGGGCTCACAGTCTAGGAGATAAATGAATGACACACGGACAGACATTAAATGACGGACAGACATTAGTATAAATGAATAAGTAGAAAAATGAATGACACATGGACAGACATTAAATGACAGATGGACAGATATTAATATCAATGAATAAGTAGATAAATGAAGGACACATGGCCAGACATTAATATAAATAAGTAGATAAATAAGTGACAGATGGACAGACATTAATATAAATACTAATGATAATAATCCCCTCGCCCTCCCTCCTTCCCCTCTCCAAAGCCCCTGTATAGATGTTTGGACAGATTTATTACTCTATTGATTTTACTTGCACATATTTACTATTCTATTTATTTTGTGAATGATGTGCATCTAGCTTTAATTCTATTTGTTCTGACGACTGTGACACCTATCTACATGTTTTGTTTTGTCATCTGTCACCCCCTTCTAGACGGTGAGCCCGTTGTTGGGTAGGGACCGCCTCTATATGTCGCCGACCTGGACTTCCCAAGCGCTTAGTCCAGTGCTCTGCACACAATAAGCGCTCAATAAATACGAATGAATGAATGGTGGGTGAGAGAACAATTCACTGAGCAAATTTGGCTAGTTCTCTTAGCCCCCTTAGTTTTTCCCCAAGAGTAAGATGACCTTTTCTTTAAAAAGGAACTGTGTATAAACTATGCTGACAGTGTTTCCAATTTCCATTGTCTCGCTCTCTGCCCGCTGTTGGGTAGGGACCGCCTCTATATGTCGCCGACTTGTACTTCCCAAGCGCTTAGTACAGTGCTCTGCACACAGTAAGCGCTCAATAAATACGAATGAATGAATGGTGGGTGAGAGAACAATTCATTGAGCAAATTTTGCTAGTTCTCTTAGCCCCCTTAGTTTTTCCCCAAGAGAAAGATGACCTTTTCTTTAAAAAAGAACTGTGTATAAACTGTGCTGACAGTGTTTCCAATTTCCATTGTCTCGCTCTCTGCCCGCTGTTGGGTAGGGACCGCCTCTATATGTCGCCGACTTGTACTTCCCAAGCGCTTAGTACAGTGCTCTGCACACAGTAAGCGCTCAATAAATACGAATGAATGAATGGTGGGTGAGAGAACAATTCATTGAGCAAATTTTGCTAGTTCTCTTAGCCCCCTTAGTTTTTCCCCAAGAGAAAGATGACCTTTTCTTTAAAAAAGAACTGTGTATAAACTGTGCTGACAGTGTTTCCAATTTCCATTGTCTCGCTCTCTGCCCGCTGTTGGGTAGGGACCCCTCTATATGTTGCCGACTTGTACTTCCCAAGCGCTTAGTACAGTGCTCTGCACACAGTAAGCGCTCAATAAATACAAATGAATGAATGGTGGGTGAGAGAACAATTCACTGAGCAAATTTTGCTAGTTCTCTTAGTCCCCTTAGTTTTTCCCCAAGAGTAAGATGACCTTTTCTTTAAAAAGGAACTGTGTATAAACTATGCTGACAGTGTTTCAAATTTCCATTGTCTTGCTCTCTGCCCACTATTGGGTAGAGACCACCTCTATATGTTGCCGACTTGTACTTCCCAAGCGCTTAGTACAGTGCTCTGCACACAGTAAGCGCTCAATAAATACGACTGAATGAATGAATGAAGGAATGGTGGGTGAGAGAACAATTCATTGAGCAAATTTTGCTAGTTCTCTTAGCCCCCTTAGTATTTTCCCAAGAGAAAGATGACCTTTTCTTTAAAAAGGAACTGTGTATAAACTATGCTGAGAGTGTTTCCAATTTCCATTGTCTCGCTCTCTGCCCACTGTTGGGTAGGGACCGTCTCTATATGTCGCCGACTTGGACTTCCCAAGCGCTTAGTACAGTGCTCTGCACATAACAAGCACTCAATAAATACGAATGAATGAATGGTGGGTGAGAGAATAATTCATTGAGCAAATTTGGCTAGTTCTCTTAGCCCCCTTAGTATTTTCCCAAGAGAAAGATGACCTTTTCTTTAAAAAGGAACTGTGTATAAACTGTGCTGACAGTGTTTCCGATTTCCATTGTCTCGCTCTCTGCCCGCTGTTGGGTAGGGACCGCCTCTATATGCTGCCGACTTGGACTTCCCAGGCTCTTAGTACAGTGCTCTGCACAGAGTAAGCGCTCAATAAATACGATTGAATGAATGAATGAAGGAATGGTGGGTGAGAGAACAATTCATTGAGCAAATTTGGCTAGTTCTCTTAGCCCCCTTAATTTTTTCCCCAAGAGAAAGATGACCTTTTCTTTAAAAAGGAACTGTGTATAAACTGTGCTGACAGTATTTCCAATTTCCATTGTCTCGCTCTCTGCCCGCTGTTGGGTAGGGACCGCCTCTATCTGTTGCCGACTTGGACTTCCCAAGCGCTTAGTCCAGTGCTCTGCACACAGTAAGCGCTCAATAAATATGATTGAATGAATGAGTGCAGACTACTCTGACCACTTCAAAAAATAAGAGGGCTCAGTTGTTTTTTTTAATCCCTAAAGACAATTGTTGGAAAAGTTTTGACTTCGAAAATGCCACCCCTTACTCTCCCACCAGTGAGATGCCAAGATTCATTCTATTCTATTTATTTTGTTAATATGTTTGGTTTGGTTCTCTGTCTCCCCCTTCTAGACTGTGAGCCATCCCCCATCCCCCCGCCCTACCTCCTTCCCTTCCCCACAACACCTGTATATCATCATCATCATCAATTGTATTTATTGAGCGCTTACTATGTGCAGAGCACTGGACTAAGCGCTTGGGAAGTACAAGTTGGCCACATCTAGAGACAGTCCCTACCCAACAGTGGGCTCACAGTCTAAAAGGGGGAGACAGAGAACAAAACCAAACATACTAACAAAATAAAATAGAATAGATATGTAGAAATAAATTATATAGAGTAAAAAAAATATGTACAAAAATATATACATATATACAAGTGCTGTGGGGAAGGGAGGGAGGTAAGATGGGGGGATGGAGAGGGGGATGAGGGGGAGAGAGTATATATGTATATATATATATGCTTATATGTATATATATGTATATATGTTTGTACAGATTTATTACTCTATTTATTTATTTATTTTACTTGTACATATCTATTCTATTTATTTTATTTTGTTAATATGCTTGGTTGTGTTCTCTGTCTCCCCCTTTTCAGACTGTGAGCCCACTGTTGGGTAGGGACCGTCTCTAGATGTTGCCAACTTGGACTTCCCAAGCGCTTAGTCCAGTGCTCTGCACACAGTAAGCGCTCAATAAAGACGATTGATTGATTCAGGGTTGGGACAACAGTCCCCACGGGAAAGGGGAAAAGGACGGAGCTGAGCGGTGTCCCCGGCGACTCACCAGGCGGTTGGGCGGCCCCCGAGCTGTCCGGCGGCGTTCTGTACAGCGTGCTGAAGAAAGATTCGGGGTGAAGGGCCACGGCGGCGCCGACGCAGCTCACGGCCAGAGCTTTCACGCTGACTCGGACTTCTCTGTCTGGCACTAACGCTGCAAAGACACAAACGCCGGGCTCACGTCCCGCTTCGCGTTTTCATTGGGGGGAAAGAGCCGACATTTCGTTGGGGGGAAAGAGCCTCGCCCCCTCCTCCCTCCCCTCCCTTCTGTCCTTCTCCATCCCAGCGCGCACCCTCCGCTCCTCCGCCGCTAATCTCCTCACCGTACCTCGCTCTCGCCTGTCCCACCATCGACCCCCGGCCCACGTCATCCCGCGGGCCCGGAATGCCCCCAATCCCTCTGCCCCTCCGCCAAGCTCGCTCTCTTCCTCCCTTCAAGGTCCTGCTGAGAGCTCACCTCCTCCAGGAGGCCTTCCCAGACTGAGCCCCTTCTTTCCTCTCCCCCTCGCCCCCCTCTCCATCCCCCCGTCTTACCTCCTTCCCTTCAGCACCTGTATATATGTATATATGGTTGTACAGATTTATTACTCTATTTATTTATTTATTTATTTTACTTGTACATTTCTATCCTACTTATTTTATTTTGTTGGTATGTTTGGTTCTGTTCTCTGTCTCCCCCTTTTAGACTGTGAGCCCACTGTTGGGTAGGGACTGTCTCTATGTGATGCCAATTTGTACTTCCCAAGCGCTTAGTACAGTGCTCTGCACATAGTAAGCGCTCAATAAATACGATTGATTGATTGATTGATTGATTGACATTTCCCCCTTCCCCTCCGCCACGAGGAACTCTCGGTTCACCCTCACCGTTAGGCCTCGTTCTCGCCCGTCCCGCCGTCGGCCCCCGGCCTCCCCCCGGCCCGGAATGCCCTCCCTCTGCCCATCCGCCAAACTAACTCTCTTAGCAGCGTGGCTCAGTGGAAAGAGCCTGGGCTTTGGAGTCAGAGGTCATGGGTTCGAATCCCGACTCCGCCACCTGGCTGCTGTGTGATCTTGGGCAAGTCACTTAACTTCTCTGGGCCTGAGTTACCTCATCCGTAAAATGGGGATTAAGACTGTGAGCCCCCTGTGGGACAACCGGATCACGCTTTATCCTCCCCAGCGCTTAGAACAGTGCTTTGCACATAGTAAGCACTTAACAAATGCCAATTATTATTATTATTATTGTTATTATTATTATTATTCCTCCCTTCAAAGCCCTACTGAGAGCTCACCTCCTCCGGGAGGCCTTCCCACACTGAGCCCCCTCCTTCCTCTCCCCCTCCCCATCCCACCTCTGCCCTACCTCCTTCCCCTCCCCACAGCACCCATATATACATTCACACAGATTTATTACTCTATTTATTTAATTTACTTGTACACATCTATTCTATTTATTTTATTTTGTTAATATGCTTTTTTTTGTTGTCTGTCTCCCCCTTCTAGACTGTGAGCCCACTGTTGGGTAGGGACCGTCTCTATATGTTGCCAACGTGGACTTCCCAAGCGCTTAGTACAGTGCTCTGCACACAGTAAGTGCTCAATAAATACGATTGAATGAATGAATATGTTTGTAATAATAATAATAATAATAGCATTTATTAAGCACTTACTATGTGCAAAGCACTGTTCTAAGAACCAGGGAGGTAACAAGGTGATCAGGTTGTCCCAAGGGGGCTCTCACAGTCTTAATCCGCATTTTACAGATGAGGTAACTGAGGCCCAGAGAAGTGAAGTGACTTGCCCAAAGTCACACAGCTGACAAGTAGCAGAGCTGGGATTTGAACCCATGACCTCTGACTCCAAAGTCCGTGCCCTTTCCATTGAGCCACGCTGCTTCTCTGTTTGTACAGATTTATTACTCCATTTTACTTGTACATATTTACTATTCTATTCATTTTCTTAATGCTGTGCATCTAGCTTTACTTCTATTTATTCTGATGACTTGACACCCGTCCACATGTTTTGTTTTGTTGTCTGTCTCTCCCT
Source organism: Tachyglossus aculeatus (assembly GCF_015852505.1). NCBI lineage: Eukaryota > Metazoa > Chordata > Mammalia > Monotremata > Tachyglossidae > Tachyglossus > Tachyglossus aculeatus. The sequence continues at coordinate 2,451,332 of NC_052069.1, read as the reverse complement.
TCTCGACTGTGAGCCCGTTGTTAGGCAGGGACCGTCTCTATATGTTACTGACTTGTACTTCCCAAGCGCTTAGTACAGTGCTCTGCACACAGTAAGCGCTCAATAAATACAACTGAATGAACTGAATGAATGAATGAATGAACCAAATGCCATGCCGAGGCAGGTTTCCTCATCCCAACCATGAGTTTGTTGGGAGCAGGGAATTGTGTCTGTTTGTTGTTCTACTGTACTCGCCCAAGCGCTGAATAGTACACAGTAGAGCTCAATAAATAATGATGATGGTATTTTGTGTGACCTTGGGCAAGTCACTTAACTTCTCGGAGCCTCCGTTACCTCATCTGTAAAATGGGGATGAAGCCTGTGGGCCCCATGCGGGACAACCTGATCACCTTGTATCCCCCCAGCGCTTAGAACAGTGCTTTGCACATAGTAAGCGCTTAACAAATGCCATCATCATCATCATTTATTAAACGCTTACTATGTGCCAGGTACTTTATTAAGCACTGGGCATAGTACTAAGTGCTGGACACTGATGACTGAATGACTAATAATAATAATGATGATGGCATTTATTAAGCGCTTCCTATGTGAGAAGCACTGTTCTAAGCGCTAGGAAGGTTACAAGGTTATCGGGGGGCTCACAGCCTTAACCCCCATTTTACAGATGAGGTAACTGAGGCACAGAGGCACACAGAACTGGCGGAGCCGGGATTTGAACCCACGACCTCTGACTCCAAAGCCCGGGCTCTTTCCACTGAGCCACGCTGCTTCTCTAATAATACTTATGGCATTTGAAGCAGCGTGGCTCAGTGGAAAGAGCCCGGGCTTTGGAGTCAGAGGTCGTGGGTTCAAATCCCGGCTCCGCCACTTGTCAGCAGTGTGACTTTGGGCAAGTCACTACACTTCTCTGTGCCTCAGTTCCCTCGTCTGTAAAATGGGGATTAAGACTGTGAGCCCCCCGTGGGACAACCTGATCACCCTATAACCTCTCCAGGGCTTAGAACAGTGCTCTGCACATAGTAAGCGCTTAATGCATGCCTTCATTATTATTATTTGTTAAGCACTTACTATGTGCCAGGCACTGTACTAAGCATTGTGGTAGATACAAGCAAATCGAGTTGGACACTGTCCCTGTCCCATGTGGGGCTCACAGTCTCAATCCCCATTTTACAGATGAGGGAACTGAGGCCCAGAGAAGTGAAGCAACTTGCCCAAAATCACACAGCAGCCAAGTGGCGGGGCCGGGATTAGAACCCACAACCCCTGACTCCCAAGCCCGGGCTCTTTCCACTGAGCCATGCTCCTTATTAAACGCTTATTATGTGCCAGGCAATTTATTGATAACAATAATAACAATAATGGCATTTATTAAGCACTTACTGTGTGCAAAGCACTGTTCTAAGCGCTGGGAAGGTTACAAGGCGATCAGGTTGTCTCACGGGGGGCTCACAGTCATAATCCCCATTTTACAGATGAGGGAACTGAGGCCCAGAGAAGTGAAGTGACTTGCCCAAAGTCACACAGCTGACAACTGGTGGAGCCGGGATTTGAACCCATGACCCAGTCTGACTCCAAAGCCCGGGCTCTTTCCACTGAGCCATGTAAGCGCTGGGCACTGTACTAAGTGCTGGACACTGATGACTGAATGACTAATAATAATTATGGCATTTGTTAAGCACTTACTATGTGCCAAGCACTGTACTACGTGCTGCGGTAGATACAAGCAAATGCATTCATTCATTCATTCAATCGTATTTATTGAGCGCTTACTGTGTGCAGAGCACTGGACTAAGCGCTTGGGAAGTACAATTCGGCAACAGATAGAGACGGTCCCTACCCAACAGTGGGCTCACAGTCTAGAAGGGGGAGACAGACAACAAAAACAAATCATGAAGACGGGTGTCAAAATAGAACAAACAGAATTAAAAGCTAGATGCACATCATTACCAAAATAAATAGAATAGTAAATATGTACAAATAAATCAGAGTAACAAATCTGTACAAATATATATGCAAATGCTGTGGGGAGGGGAAGGAGGTTCATCTTCAAGAACCAGAAGAGCATTCATTCATTCAATCGTATTGTCAGCTGTGTGACTTTGGGCAGGTCACTTCACTTCTCTGGGCCTCAGTTCCCTCATCTGTAAGATGGGATGAAGACCATGAGCCCCATGTGGGACAACCTGATCACCTTGTAACCTCCCCAGCGCTTAGAACAGTGCTTTGCACATAGTAAGTGCTTAATAAATGCCATTATTATTATTATTGTTATCAATAAATTGCCTGGCACATTCCGAGAATGGGTAGGGACCGTCTCTATACGTTGCCAACTTGGACTTCCCAAGCGTTTAGTACAGTGCTCTGCACACAGTAAGCGCTTAATAAATACGATTGAATGAATGAAGAAAATAGAGGTTACCCCCCCCACCCCCACCCCGCCAGGGGCATCTAGACTGTGAGCCCACTGTTGGGTAGGGACCATCTCTCTATGTTGCCAACTTGGTCTTCCCAAGCGCTTAGTACAGTGCTCTGCACACAGTAAGCACTCAATAAATACAACTGATTGATTGATTAATTCCGGAGAGGAACTCATTCATTCATCCATTCAATCGTACTTCTTGAGTGCGTACTGTGTGCGGAGCACCCTGCTCTGCACACAGTAAGCGCTCAATAAATACTATTGATTGATTGTACAGTATAACAGACCTGATCTGAAGTTCCCCCGCCCACCACGAGCCCACAGTCTAGAGGGAAAGACAGAGGCTGGGATTAATTTTAGACTGTTGGGTAGGGACTGTCTCTATATGTTGCCAACTTGGACTTCCCAAGCGCTTAGTACAGTGCTCTGCACACAGTAAGCGCTCAATAAATACGACTGATTGATTGATTGATTCCAGAGAGGAACTCACTCATTCATCCATTCAGTCGTACTTTTGAGTGCGTACTGTGTGTGGAGCGCCGCGCTCTGCACACAGTAAGCGCTCAATAAATACAATTGATTGATTGATTGATTGTTCGGTATAACAGACCTGTTCTAAAGATCCCCCGCCCACCACGAGCCTGCAGTCTAGAGGGAAAGACAGAGGCTGGGATTACTTGTGCATATCTATTCTATTTATTTTATTTTGTTCATATGTTTGGTTTTGTTGTCCGTCTCCCCCTTCTAGACTGTGAGCCCGCTGTTGGGTAGGGACTGTCTCTATATGTTGCCAACTTGGACTTCCCAAGCGCTTAGTACAGTGCTCTGCACACAGTAAGCGCTCAATAAATACGATTGATTGATTCCGGAGACGAACTCATTCATTCATCCATTCAATCGTACTTCTTGAGTGCGTACTGTGTGCAGAGCACCACGCTCTGCACACAGTAAGCGCTCAATAAATACGACTGATTGACTGATTAATTGTATGGTATAACGGACCTGGTCTGAAGTTCCCCCGCCCACCACGAGCCTGCAGTCTAGAGGGAAAGACAGTGGCTGGGATTACTTGTACATATCTATGCTATTTATTTTATTTTGTTAATATGTTTGGTTTTGTTCTCTGTCTCCCCCTTCTAGACTGTGAGCCCGCTGTTGGGCAGGGACCGTCTCTAGATGTTGCCAACTTGGACTTCCCAAGCACTTAGTACAGTGCTCTGCACACAGTAACCGCTCAATAAATACAACTGATTGATTGATTGATTGATTCCGGAGAGGAATTCCATTCATTCATTCATTCATTCAATCGTACTTCTTGAGGGCGTATGTGTGCAGAGCGCGGTGCCTCTGCACAGTAAGCGCTCAATAAATACGATTGATTGACTGATTAATTGTACGGTATAACGGACCTGGTCTGAAGCTCCCCCGCCCACCGCGAGCCCGCAGTCTAGAGGGAAAAGACAGAGGCTGGGATTAATTTTAGACTGTTGAGTAGGGACGGTCTCTATATGTTGCCAACTTGGACTTCCCAAGCGCTTAGTACAGTGCTCTGCACACAGTAAGTGCTCAATAAATACGACTGATTGATTAGTTCCTGAGAGGAACTCATTCATTCATTCATTCATTCACTCAATCGTACTTCTTGAGTGCGTATGTGTGCAGAGCGCGGTGCCTCTGCACAGTAAGCGCTCAATAAATACGACTGATTGACTGATTAATTGTACGGTATAACGGACCTGGTCTGAAGCTCCCCCACCCACCACGAGCCCGCAGTCTAGAGGGAAAGACAGAGGCTGGGATTAATTTTAGACTGTTTGGTAGGGACTGTCTCTATATGTTGCCAACTTGGACTTCCCAAGCGCTTAGTACAGTGCTCTGCACACAGTAAGCACTCAATTAGTACAATTGATTGGTTGATTGATTCCGGAGAGGAACTCATTCATTCATTCATTCATTCATTCAATCGTACTTCTTGAGTGCGTAAGTGTGCAGAGCGCGGTGTCTCTGCACAGTAAGCGCTCAATAAATACGATTGATTGACTGATTGACTGATTAATTGTACGGTATAACGGACCTGGTCTGAAGCTCCCCCGCCCACCGCGAGCCCGCAGTCTAGAGGGAAAAGACAGAGGCTGGGATTAATTTTAGACTGTTGAGTAGGGACGGTCTCTATATGTTGCCAACTTGGACTTCCCAAGCGCTTAGTACAGTGCTCTGCACACAGTAAGTGCTCAATAAATACGACTGATTGATTAGTTCCTGAGAGGAACTCATTCATTCATTCATTCATTCACTCAATCGTACTTCTTGAGTGCGTATGTGTGCAGAGCGCGGTGCCTCTGCACAGTAAGCGCTCAATAAATACGACTGATTGACTGATTAATTGTACGGTATAACGGACCTGGTCTGAAGCTCCCCCACCCACCACGAGCCCGCAGTCTAGAGGGAAAGACAGAGGCTGGGATTAATTTTAGACTGTTTGGTAGGGACTGTCTCTATATGTTGCCAACTTGGACTTCCCAAGCGCTTAGTACAGTGCTCTGCACACAGTAAGCACTCAATTAGTACAATTGATTGGTTGATTGATTCCGGAGAGGAACTCATTCATTCATTCATTCATTCATTCAATCGTACTTCTTGAGTGCGTAAGTGTGCAGAGCGCGGTGTCTCTGCACAGTAAGCGCTCAATAAATACGATTGATTGACTGATTGACTGATTAATTGTACGGTATAACGGACCTGGTCTGAAGCTCCCCCGCCCACCGCGAGCCCGCAGTCTAGAGGGAAAAGACAGAGGCTGGGATTAATTTTAGACTGTTGAGTAGGGACGGTCTCTATATGTTGCCAACTTGGACTTCCCAAGCGCTTAGTACAGTGCTCTGCACACAGTAAGTGCTCAATAAATACGACTGATTGATTAGTTCCTGAGAGGAACTCATTCATTCATTCATTCATTCACTCAATCGTACTTCTTGAGTGCGTATGTGTGCAGAGCGCGGTGCCTCTGCACAGTAAGCGCTCAATAAATACGACTGATTGACTGATTAATTGTACGGTATAACGGACCTGGTCTGAAGCTCCCCCACCCACCACGAGCCCGCAGTCTAGAGGGAAAGACAGAGGCTGGGATTAATTTTAGACTGTTTGGTAGGGACTGTCTCTATATGTTGCCAACTTGGACTTCCCAAGCGCTTAGTACAGTGCTCTGCACACAGTAAGCACTCAATTAGTACAATTGATTGGTTGATTGATTCCGGAGAGGAACTCATTCATTCATTCATTCATTCATTCAATCGTACTTCTTGAGTGCGTAAGTGTGCAGAGCGCGGTGTCTCTGCACAGTAAGCGCTCAATAAATACGATTGATTGACTGATTGACTGATTAATTGTACGGTATAACGGACCTGGTCTGAAGCTCCCCCGCCCACCGCGAGCCCGCAGTCTAGAGGGAAAAGACAGAGGCTGGGATTAATTTTAGACTGTTGAGTAGGGACGGTCTCTATATGTTGCCAACTTGGACTTCCCAAGCGCTTAGTACAGTGCTCTGCACACAGTAAGTGCTCAATAAATACGACTGATTGATTAGTTCCTGAGAGGAACTCATTCATTCATTCATTCATTCACTCAATCGTACTTCTTGAGTGCGTATGTGTGCAGAGCGCGGTGCCTCTGCACAGTAAGCGCTCAATAAATACGACTGATTGACTGATTAATTGTACGGTATAACGGACCTGGTCTGAAGCTCCCCCACCCACCACGAGCCCGCAGTCTAGAGGGAAAGACAGAGGCTGGGATTAATTTTAGACTGTTTGGTAGGGACTGTCTCTATATGTTGCCAACTTGGACTTCCCAAGCGCTTAGTACAGTGATCTGCACACAGTAAGCGCTCAATTAGTACAATTGATTGGTTGATTGATTCCGGAGAGGAACTCATTCATTCATTCATTCATTCATTCATTCATTCAATCGTACTTCTTGAGTGCGTAAGTGTGCAGAGCGCGGTGTCTCTGCACAGTAAGCGCTCAATAAATACGATTGATTGACTGATTGACTGACTAATTGTACGGTATAACGGACCTGGTCTGAAGCTCCCCCGCCCACCGCGAGCCCGCAGTCTAGAGGGAAATACAGAGGCTGGGATTAATTTTAGATTGTTGAGTAGGGATGGTCTCTATATGTTGCCAACTTGGACTTCCCAAGCGCTTAGTACAGTGCTATGCACACAGTAAGCGCTCAATAAATATGATTGATTGATTGATTGATTGATTAATTCTGGAGAGGAACTCATTCATTCATTCATTCATTCAATCGTACTTCTTGAGTGCGTATGTGTGCAGAGCGTGGTGCCTCTGCACAGTAAGCGCTCAATAAATACGACTGATTGACTGATTAATTGTATGGTATAACGGACCTGGTCTGAAGCTCTGCACATAGTAAGCGCTCAATAAATACGATTGATGATGATGAAGCTCCCCCGCCCACCATGAGCCCGCAGTCTAGAGGGAAAGACAGAGGCTGGGATTAATTTTAGATTGTTGGGTAGGGACCGTCTCTATACGTTGCCAACTTGGACTTCCCAAGTGCTTAGTACAGTGCTCTGCACACAGTAAGCACTCGCTTAATATGGTTGATTGATTAATTAATTGATTGATTGATTAGAGAAGCAGCGTGGCTCAGTGGAAAGAGCCCGGGCTTTGGAGTCCGAGGTCATGGGTTCAAATCCCGACTCCGCCACATGTCTGCTGTGTGATCTTGGGCAAGTCACTTCACTTCTCTGGGCCTCAGTGACCTCACCTGTAAAACGGGGATTGAGAACTGTGAGCCCCACGTGGGACAACCTGATCACCTTGTAACGTCCGCAGCGCTTAGAACAGTGCTTTGCACACAGTAAGCGCTTAAGAAATGCCATCATTATTATTATTACTATGTGCCACGCACTGTTCTAAGCGCTGCAGTGTGGCTCAGTGGAAAGAGGCCGGGCTTTGGAGTCAGAGGTCACGGGTTCAAACCCCGCCTCCGCCACTTGTCAGCTGTGTGACACTGGGCAAGTCGCTTCACTTCTCTGGGCCTCAGTTCCCTCATCTGTAAAATGGGGATGAAGAGTATGAGCCCCCGCCATGGGGCCACCTGATCACTTTGTAACCTCCCCAGTGCTTAGAACAGTGCTCTGCACATAGTAAGCGCTTAACAAATGCCTATTATTATTATTATTATTATTATTATTATTATTATTAATTGCAGAGAGGATCGTCTGCGCCCCGGCCGCCACTTACCGCCTTTTTCCCCGGTGAGTAAAAACGAGGCAGAGAGGAGCCGGACGCAGTGATCCAGAGGGGCCGAGTTCCCGTCGGCGCAGCGTCCGATATCTCCCCGAATCCGGGACGGCTAGGGCGGGGAGAAAATCCGCATGGCTTAGCGGTCTTCGGCGGCGAGGAGCATCCGCGGGCCCGAGCCGGGCGCGGCGGGGGGGGGGGGGGGAGACTGACCTTGGTTTCGGGGTCCCCGGGGTCCGGCGCCTCGTCTCTGGGGAGCAGCCGGTCCACGCTGCCGTCGGAGGGCCGGCGCCCGTGGCCCCCGCGCCCCGGCGGGTCGGGCTGCGGGACGCCGGCCGCCGTCGACGCGGGCCTTGGACTCCGGGTCGCTGACGGGGGGTGGGGGGGGAAAAGATCCATAAAGCCGGTTTGCACGGAGGAGAAAGCACTTTGTCCTTTCCAATCAATCAATCAATCGTATGTATTGAGCGCTTACTGTGTGCAGAGCACCGTACTAAGCGCTTGGGAAGTCCAAGTTGGCAACATAGAGAAAGGGTCGCTGACGGGGGCCGGGGGGAAAGATCCATAAAGCCGGTTTGCACGGAGGAGAAAGCACTTTGTCCTTTCCAATCAATCAACCAATCAATCGTATTTATTGAGCGCTTACTGTGTGCAGAGCACCGTACTAAGCGCTTGGGAAGTCCAAGTTGGCAACGTAGAGAGAGGGTCGCTGACGGGGGCCGGGGGGAAAGATCCATAAAGCCGGTTTGCACGGAGGAGAAAGCACTTTGTCCTTTCCAATCAATCAATCAATCAGTCAATCGTATGTATTGAGCGCTTACTGTGTGCCGAGCACCGTACTAAGCGCTTGGGAAGTCCAAGTTGGCAACGTAGAGAGAGGGTCGCTGACGGGGGCCGGGGGGAAAGATCCTTAATGATGATCCCAAGTTTATTCAATAAACAGCATTAACAGGCGGAACAGCTGACTTTCTCCAAATATAACTGTTCAAATAAACTAAATAAGAATAGAAGAAAAGCACTTGGTATAATAGTAAAAGAACAAGGCTACACAGGGCTGTAGATTTAAACTATTTTCATGTATTTTGAAACTGAACTTGCAAAATACTGATTAAAACTAGATATCAGGTCATATTTGAGAAGCAGCATGGCTCAGTGGAAAGAGCGTGGGCTTTGGAGTCAGAGGTCGTGGGTTCAAATCCCGGCTCTGCCAACTGTCAGCTGTGTGACTTTGGGCAAGTCACTTAAATTCTCTGGGCCTCAGTTCCCTCATCTGTAAAATGGGGATTAAGACTGTGAGCCCCCCGTGGGACAACCGGATCCCTTTGTAACCTCCCCAGTGCTTAGAACAGTGCTTTGCACATAGTAAGCACTTAATAAATGCCATCATCATTAAGATCATTATCATTAGAGCGCTTAGGACAGAGCTCTGCAACGCAGTAAGTGCTTATTTTAGTTTATTTTGTTAGTATGTTTGGTTTTGTTCTCTGTCTCCCCCTTTTAGACTGTGAGCCCACTGTTGGGTAGGGACCATCTCTAGATGTTGACAATTTGTACTTCCCAAGCGCTTAGTACAGTGCTCTGCATATAGTAAGCGCTCAATAAATACGATTGATGATGGTGATGATAATAAGTACGACCGAATGGACGAACGACTGTGCGGGAGCTCAAGGCCCTACTGAGAGCTCACCTCCTCCAGGAGGCCTTCCCAGACTGAGCCCCCTCCTCCCCCTCTCCATCCCCCCCGCCTTACCTCCTTCCCTTCCCCACAGCACCTGTATATACGTTTGTACGGATTTATTACTCTATTTATTTATTTAATTTACTTGTACATATCTATTCTATTTATTTTATTTTGTTCATATGTTTGGTTTTGTGTTTGTACGGATTTATTACTCTATTGATTTAATTTACTTGTACATATCTTTCTATTTATTTTATTTTGTTCATATGTTTGGTTTTGTGTTTGTACGGATTTATTACTCGATTTAATTTACTTGTACATATCTATTCTATTTATTTTATTTTGTTCATATGTTTGGTTTTGTGTTTGTACGGATTTATTACTCGATTTATTTTACTTGTACATATCTATTCTATCTATTTTATTTTGTTAATATGTTTGGTTTTGTGTTTGTACGGATTTATTACTCAATTTATTGATTTAATTTACTTGTACATATCTATTCTATTTATTTTATTTTGTTAATATGTTTTGTTTTGTTCTCTGTCTCCCCCTTCTAGACTGTGATCCCGCAATTGGGTAGGGACCGTCTCTAGATGTTGCCAACCTGGACTTCCCAAGCGCTTAGTACAGTGCTCTGCACACAGTAAGAGCTCAATAAATACGATTGAATGAATGAATATGTTGCCAACTTGGACTTCCCAAGCGCTTAGTACAGCGCTCTGCACACAGTAAGCACTCAATAAATATGATTGAATGAATGAATACGTTGCCAACTTGTACTTCCCACGTGCTTAGTCCGGTGCTCTGCACACAGTAAGCGCTCAATAAATACAATTGAATGAATGAATATGTTGCCAACTTGTAATAATAATAATAATAATGATAGCATTTATTAAGCACTTACTATGTGCAAAGCACTGTCCTAAGTGTTGGGGAGGTTACTAGGTGATCAGGTTGTCCCTCATGGGACACTCAGCCTGAATCCCCATTTTACAGATGAGGTAACTTCCCAAGCACTTAGTACTGTGCTCTGCACACAGTAAGCACTCAATAAATATGATTGAATGAATACGTTGCCAATTTGTACTTCCCAAGCGCTTAGTACAGCGCTCTGCACACAGTAAGCGCTCCATAAATACGACTGAATGAATAAATATGTTGCCAACTTGTATTTCCCACGCGTTCAGTCCAGTGCTCGGCACACAGTAAGTGCTCAATAAATACGATTGAATGAATGAATATGTTGCCAACTTGTAATAATAATAATAATAATAATAATAGCATTTATTAAGCGCTTACTATGTGGAAAGCGCTGTTCTAAGGGCTGGGGAGGTTACTAGGTGATCAGGTTGTCCCACGGGGGCTCACAGCCTTAATCCCCATTTTACAGATGAGGGAACTTCCCAAGTGCTTAGTCCGGTGCTCTGCACACAGTAAGCGCTCAATAAATACGACTGAATGAATATGTTGCCAACTTGTATTTCCCACGCGCTTAGTCCGGTGCTCTGCACACAGTAAGCGCTCCATAAATACGATTGATTGAATGAATGAATACGTTGCCAACTTGTACTCCCCACGCGCTTAGTTCGGTGCTCTGCACACAGTAAGCGCTCAGTAAGTACGATTACATCCCCTCACCATCTGACCCATTTTACCTCCTTCCCTTCCCCACAGCACCTGTATATATGAATATATGTTTGTACATATTTATTACTCTATTTATTTTACTTGTACATATCGATTCTATTTATTTTATTTTGTTAGTATGTTTGGTTTTGTTCTCTGTCTCCCCCTCTTAGACTGTGAGCCCACTGTTGGGTAGGGACCGTCTCTATATGTTGCCAATTCGTACTTCCCAAGCGCTTAGTACAGTGCTCTGCACACAGTAAGCGCTCAATGAATACGATTGAATGAATGCATATGTTGCCAACTTGTACTTGTACGGATTTATTACTCTATTGATTTACTTGTACATATCTATTCTATTTATTTTGTTAATATGTTTGGTTTTGTGCTTGTATGGATGTATTACTCTATTTATTGATTTATTTTACTTGTACATATCTCTTCTATTTATTTTATTTTGTTAATATGTTTTGTTTTGTTCTCTGTCTCCCCCTTCTAGACTCCGACCCCGCTGTTGGGTAGGGACCGTCTCTAGATGTTGCCAACTTGGACTTCCCAAGCGCTTAGTACAGTGCTCTGCACACAGTAAGCGCTCAATAAATACGATTGAATGAATGAATATGTTGCCAACTTGGACTTCCCAAGCGCTTAGTCCAGTGCTCTGCACACAGTAAGCGCTCCATAAATACGATTGAATGAATGAATATGTTGCCAACTTGGACTTCCCAAGCGCTTAGTCCAGTGCTCTGCACACAGTAAGCGCTCCATAAATACGACTGAATGAATGAATACGTTGCCAACTCGTACTCCCCACGCGCTTAGTCCGGTGCTCTGCACACAGTAAGTGCTCAATACAATTGAATGAATGAATATGTTCCCAACTTGTACTTCCCAAGTGCTTAGTTCAGTGATCTGCACACAGTAAGTGCTCAATAAATATGATTGAATGAATGAATATGTTGCCAACTTGTCCTTCCCAAGTGCTTAGTCCAGTGCTCTGCACAAAGTAAGCGCTCAATTAAATACGATTGAATGAATGAATATGTTGCCAACTTGTCCTTCCCAAGCACTTAGTCCGGTGCTCTGCACACAGTAAGCACTCAATAAATACAATCAAATGAATGAATATGTTGCCAAACTGTACTTCCCAAGCGCTTAGTCCGGTGCTCTGCGCACAGTAAGCGCTCAATAAATACGACTGAATTAGTGAATATGTTGCCAACTTGTCCTTCCCAAGTGCTTAGTCCGGTGCTCTGCAAACAGTAAGCGCTCAATAAATACGACTGAATGAATGAATATGTTGCCACCTTCTATTTCCCACGCGCTTAGTCCAGGGCTCTGCACACAGTAAGTGCTCAATAAATATGACTGAATGAATGAATATGTTGCCAACTTGTACTTCCCAAGCGCTTAGTGCGGTGCTCTGCACACAGTAAGTGCTCAATTAATACGATTGAATGAATGAATATGTTGCCAACCTGTACTTCCCAAGCGCTTAGTCCGGTGCTCTGCGCACAGTAAGCGCTCAATAAATACGATTGAATGAATGAATATGTTGCCAACTTGTCCTTCCCAAGTGCTTAGTCCGGTGCTCTGCGCACAGTAAGCGCTCAATAAATACGACTGAATGAATGAATATGTTGCCAACTTGTCCTTCCCAAGTGCTTAGTCTGGTGCTCTGCACACAGTAAGCGCTCAATAAATACAATTGAATGAATGAATACGTTGCCAACTTGTACTCCCCAAGCGCTTAGTCCGGTGCTCTGCACACAGTAAGCGCTCAATAAACACGATTGAATGAATGAATATGTTGCCAACTTGTACTTCCCACCCGCTTAATACGGTGCTCTGCACACAGTAAGCGCTCCATAAATACGACTGAATGAATGAATATGTTGCCAACTTGTACTCCCCACGCGCTTCGTCCAGTGCTCTGCACACAGCAGGCGCTCAATAAATACGATCAAATGGATGAACGGTGGGCCGAAGGGAATGGAAAAGCTCTGTGCGGGCGGGCGGGCTCCGAGCCACCTACCGAGGGAGGAGGTCCCGAAGGGCTCTGCGGCTCCATCGGGGTCCACGGGGCCGGACTCCGTGTCCTCGTCCGGCAGCTGGCCCATCTGCATTCCGGAAAACTGGCTCTCCGCGCCGTCTAATACCTAGGCGACCCGACACGGGGGACATTAACCACCGGGATCCTTCCTCCTTTCCACCCAGGGTCCCCAACAAACGATCCACGGCATTACGCCCCACTGTTGGGTAGGGACCGTCTCTATATGTTGCCGACTTCTACTTCCCAAGCGCTTAGTACAGTGCTCTGCACACAGTAAGCGCTCAGTAAATACGACTGATCGATTGATTACGGATTGGGACTGTCCCCCCACCCGGTAAAGCCAAATGATAATAATAATAATAATAATGACGACATTTATTAAGCGCTTACGAAGTGCAAAGCGCTGTTCTAAGCGCTGGGGAGGTTACAAGGTGATCAGGTTGTCCCCGGGGGGGGGGGCTCACAGTCTTCATCCCCATTTGGCAGATGAGGGATCTGAGGCACAGAGAAGTAATAATAACAATAATGGGATTTATTAAGCACTTACTCTGTGCAAAGCGCTGTTCTAAGTGCTGGGGAGGTTACAAGGTGATCAGGTTGTCCCCCCGGGGGGGCTCACAGTCTTCATCCCCATTTTACAGATGAGGGATCTGAGGCACAGAGAAGTAATAATAATAATAATGGGATTTATTAAGCACTTACTCTGTGCAAAGCGCTGTTCTAAGCGCTGGGGAGGTTACAAGGTGATCAGATTGTCCCACGGGGGGCTCACAGTCTTAATACCCATTTTAGTCTCTTTTGCAGGCTCCTCCTCCCCCTCCCATCCTCTTACTGTGGGGGTTCCCCAAGGTTCAGTGCTTGGTCCCCTTCTGTTCTCAATCTACACTCACTCCCTTGGTGACCTCATTCGCTCCCACGGCTTCAACTATCACCTCTACGCTGATGACACCCAGATCTCCATCTCTGCCCCTGCTCTCTCCCCCTCCCTCCAGGCTCGCATCTCCTCCTGCCTTCAGGACATCTCCATCTGGATGTCCGCCCGCCACCTAAAGCTCAACATGTCGAAGACTGAGCTCCTTGTCTTCCCTCCCAAACCTTGTCCTCTCCCTGACTTTCCCATCTCTGTTGACGGCACTACCATCCTTCCCGTCTCACAAGCCCGCAACCTTGGTGTCATCCTCGACTCCGCTCTCTCATTCACCCCTCACATCCAAGCCGTCACCAAAACCTGCCGGTCTCAGCTCCGCAACATTGCCAAGATCCGCCCTTTCCTCTCCATCCGAACCGCTACCCTGCTAATTCAAGCTCTCATCCTATCCCGTCTGGACTACCGCATCAGCCTTCTCTCTGATCTCCCATCCTCGTGTCTCTCTCCACTTCAATCCATACTTCATGCTGCTGCCCGGATTGTCTTTGTCCAGAAACGCTCTGGACATATCACTCCCCTCCTCAAAAACCTCCAATGGCTACCGATCAATCTGCGCATCAGGCAGAAACTCCTCACCCTGGGCTTCCAGGCTGTCCATCCATCCATCCATCCCCTGGCCCCCTCCTCCCTCCCCTCCCTTCTGTCCTTCTCCATCCCAGCGCGCACCCTCCGCTCCTCCACCACTAATCTCCTCACTGTACCTCGCTCTCGCCTGTCCCGCCATCGACCCCCGGCCCCTGTCCTCCCCCGGGCCCGGAATGCCCCCAATCCCTCTGCCCCTCCGCCAAGCTCGCTCTCTTCCTCCCTTCAAGGCCCTGCTGAGAGCTCACCTCCTCCAGGAGGCCTTCCCAGACTGAGCCCCTTCTTTCCTCTCCCCCTCGTCCCCCTCTCCATCCTCCCGTCTTACCTCCTTCCCTTCCCCACAGCACCTGTATATATGTATATATGGTTGTACATATTTATTACTCTGTTCATCTATTTATTTATTTATTTTACTTGTACATTTCTATCCTACTTATTTTATTTTGTTGGTATGTTTGGTTCTGTTCTCTGTCTCCCCCTTTTAGACTGTGAGCCCACTGTTGGGTAGGGACTGTCTCTATGTGATGCCAATTTGTGCTTCCCAAGCGCTTAGTACAGTGCTCTGCACATAGTAAGCGCTCAATAAATACGATTGATTGATTGATTGATTGATTGATTTTACAGATGAGGGAACTGAGGCCCAGAGAAGGTTAAGTGACTTGCCCAAAGTCACCCAGCTGACAGTTGGCAGAGCCGGCATTTGAATCCATTACCTCTGACTCCAAATAATAACAACAATAATAATAATAATAATGGCATGTATTAAGCGCTTACTATGTGCAAAGCACTGTTCTAAGTGCTGGGGAGGTTACAAGGTGATCAGGTTGTCCCACGTGGGGCAGGGGGGAGGACTCTCAGTCTTAATCCCCATTTTACAGATGAGGGAACTGAGTCACAGAGAAGTTAAGTAATAATAATGATAATGGCATTTGTTAAGTGCTTACTATGTGCAAAGCTCTGTTCTAAGCGCTGGGGAGGTTACAAGGTGATCAGGTTGTCCCCGGGGGGGGCTCACAGTTTTAATCCCCATTTTACAGATCGATCAATCAATCAATCATCAATCATATTTATTAAGCGCTTACTGTGTGCAGAGCACTGTACTAAGTACAGATGAGGGAACTGAGGCCCAGAGAAGTGAAGTGACTTGCCCAAAGACATACAGCTGACAGTTGGCAGAGCCGGGATTTGAACCCATGACCTCTGACTCCAAATAATAATAATAATAATGATAATGGTGGCATTTACTAAATGCTTACAATGTGCAAATCACTGTTCTAAGCGCTGGGGAGGGTACAAGGTGATCAGGTTGTCCCACGGGGGGCTCACAGTCTTAATACCCATTTTACAGATGAGGGAACTGAGGCCCAGAGAAGGTTAAGTGACTTGCCCAAAGTCATACAGCTGACAGTTGGCAGAGCCAGGATTTGAATCCATTACCTCTGACTCCAAATAATAATAATAATAATAATAATAATAATAATAATAATAATAATAATAATAATGGCATTTATTAAGAGCTTACTATGTGCAAAGCACTGTTCTAAGCGCTGGGGAGGTTACAAGGTGATCAGGTTGTCCCACGTGGGGCTCACAGTCTTCATCCCCATTTTACAGATGAGGTAACTGAGGCGCAGAGAAGTGAAGTGACTTGCCCAAAGTCACCCAGCTGACAAGTGGCGGAGCCGGGATTTGAACCCCTGACCTCTGACTCCAAACCCCGGGCTCTTTCCACTGAGTCACGGAATCCATTGTTGGGTAAGGACCGTCTCTATCTGTTGCTGAATTGTACTTTCCAAGCGCTTAGTACAGTGCTGTGCACACAGTAAGTGCTCAACAAATACGACTGAATGAATATCTGTAATTTATCTATTTCTATGGATGTCTGTCTACCGCTCTGGATCAGCGTGGCTCAGTGGAAAGAGCCCGGGCTTTGGAGTCAGAGGTTACGGGTTCGAATCCCAGCTCCACCACAAGTCTGCTGTGTGACCTTGGGCAAGTCGGGCTTTGGAGTCAGAGGTCATGGGTTCAAACCCCGGCTCTGCCAATTGTCAGCTGGGTGACTTTGGGCAAGTCACTTCACTTCTCTGGGCCTCAGTTCCCTCATCTGGAAAATGGGGATTAAGACTGTGAGCCCCCCGTGGGACAGCCTGATCACCTTGTAACCTCCCCAGCGCTTCGAATGGTGCTTTGAACATAGTAAGCGCTTAACAAATACCAACATTATTATTCTCTGAGCCTCAGTTACCTCATCTGTAAAAACGGGGATTAAGACTGTGAGCCCCACGTGGGACAACTTGATCACACTGTATCCCCCCCAGTGCTTAGAACAGTGCTTGGCACATAGTAAGTGCTTAACAAATGCTATTATTATTATTATTATTATTATTATTATTATTATTATTGTTATTATTATTATTATTATTATTATAAGCTCCTTGTGGGCTGGGAATGTGTCTACCAACTGCTCCAGTCCAGGGAAGCAGCGTGGCTTGGTGGAAAGAGCCCGGGATGAGGAGTGCTATTTATTATTATTATTATTATTATTATTATTATTATTATTATTATTATTATTATTGTTATTGTTATTATTATTATAAGCTCCTTGTGGGCTGGGAATGTGTCTACCAACTGCTCCAGTCCAGGGAAGCAGCATGGCTTGGTGGAAAGAGCCCGGGATGAGGAGTGCTATTATTATTATTATTATTATTATTATTGTTATTGTTATTATTATTATTGTTATTATTATTATAAGCTCCTTGTGGGCTGGGAATGTGTCTACCAACTGCTCCAGTCCAGGGAAGCAGCGTGGCTTGGTGGAAAGAGCCCGGGATGAGGAGTCACAGGTCGTGGGTTCTAATCCGGGGGTCTACCACCTGTCAGCTGTGTGACTTTGGGCAAGTCGCCTCACTTCTCTGGGCCTCAGTTCCCTCATCTGGAAAATGGGGATGAAGCCTGTGAGCCCCCCGTGGGACAACCTGATCACCTTGTAACCGCCCCAGCGCTTGGAACAGTGCTTGGCACACAGTAAGCGCTTCACAAATACCATCACCATCATAGTCATCATGTGGGACACCTGATTTACCTTCTTTAGAACGGGGCTTGGAACACAATTAAGGCTCAACTTTACTGGAAGAAGCAGCGTGGCTCGGTGGAAAGAGCCCGGGCTTTGGAGTCGGAGGTCATGGGTTCGAATCCCGGCTGCACCACATGTCTGCTGTGTGACCTTGGGCAAGTCACTTCCCTTCTCAGAGCCTCAGTTACCTCCTCTGTAAAATGGGGATTAAGACTGTGAGACCCCCTGTGGGGCAACCTGATCACCTTGTAACATCCCCAGAGCTTAGAACAGTGCTTTGCTTATAGTAAGTGCTTAATAAATGCCATTATTATTATTATTTTCACTTCACTTCTCTGGGCCTCAGTTCCCTCATCTGTAAAATGGGGATTAAGACTGTGAGCCCCCCTGTGGGGAAACCTGATCACCTTGTAACCTCCCCAGCGCTTAGAACAGTGCTTTGCTTATCGTAAGCGCTTAATAAATGTCATTATTATTATTTTTTTTTACGTAACTTCTCTGGGCCTCAGTTCCTTCATCTGTAAAATGGGGATTAAGACTGTGAGCCCCACGTGGGACAACTTGATCACCCTGTATCCCTCCCAGCGCTTAGAACAGTGCTTTGCCTATACATAGTAAGCGCTTAACAAATGCCATCATTATTATTATTAACAAATACCATCATTATTATTATTCTTCTCCCAAGCACTCGGTACAGAGTAAACGCTTGGTGAAGACGACCTCATCTGTAAAATGGGGATTAAGACTGTGAGCCCCACGTGGGACAATCTGATCAACTTGTATCCCCCCCCCAGCGCTTAGAACAGTGCTTTGCACATAGTAAGCACTTAACAAATGCCATCATTATTATTATTTTGATTAACAAATACCATCATTATTATTATTATTCTCCCAAGCACTCGGTACAGAGTAAATGCTCAGTGAAGACGACCTCATCTGTAAAATGGGGATTAAGACTCTGAACCCCACGTGGGACAACTTGATCACCTTGTATTCCTCCCAGTGCTTAGAACAGTGCTGGCACATAGTGAGCGCTTAACAAATGCCATCATTATTATTATTATTATTATTATTTTTATTAAAAAATACCATCATTATTATTATTCTTCTCCCAAGCACTTGGTACAGAGAAAACGCTCAGTGAAGACAACCTCATCTGTAAAATGAGGATTAAGACTGTGAGCCCCATGTGGGACAACTTGATCACCTTGTATCCCCCCCAGCGCTTAGAACGGTGCTCTGCACATAGTAAGCGCTTAACAAATGCCATTATTATTATTCATTCATTCAATCGTATTTATTGAGCGCTTACTGTGTGCAGAGCACTGTACAGAGAATAGTGCTTTGCACATAGTAAGCGCTTAACAAATGCCATTATTATTATTATTATTATATTTAAAAAAGGAATCATATGGACAGCTGTTCCTGTGGAAGCAGCGTGGCTCGGTGGAAAGAGCCCGGGTTTTGGAGTCAGAGGTCGTGGGTTCAAATCCCGGCTCCGCCGACTGTCAGTCGTGTGACTTTGGGCAAGTCACTTCACTTCTCTGGGCCCCAGTTCCCTCATCTGGAAAATGGGGATGAAGCCTGTAAGCCCCCCGTGGGACAACCTGATCACCTTGTACCTCCCCAGCGCTTCAAACAGTGCTTTGCACAGAGTAAGCGCTTAATAGATTCTTTTAGACTGTGAGCCCACTGTTGGGTAGGGACTGTCTCTATATGTTGCGCTTAGTACAGTGCTCTGCACATAGTAAGCGCTCAATAAATACGATTGATGATGATGATATGTTGCCCATTTGTACTTCCCAAGCGCTTCGAACAGTGCTCTGCACATAGTAAACGCTCAATAAATACGATTGATGATGATGATATGTTGCCCATTTGTACTTCCCAAGCGCTTCGTACAGTGCTCTGCACATAGTAAGCGCTCAATAAATACAATGAGGATAGATGCCATCATTATGTACTGAATAAATCAAAAAAAGCATAGACTTAAGATTGATTGACTGATTGATCACAGTCTTTTAGACTGTGAGCCCACTGTTGGGTAGGGACTGTCTCTATGTGTTGCCAATTTGTACTTCCCAAGCGCTTAGTACAGTGCTCTGCACATCAATCAATCAATCAATCAATCGTATTTATTGAGCGCTTACTATGTGCAGAGCACTGGACTAAGCGCTTGGGAAGTACAAATTGGCATCACATAGAGACAGTCCCTACCCAACAGTGGGCTCACAGTCTAAAAGGGGGAGACAGAGAACAGAACCAAACATACCAACAAAATAAAATAAGTAGGACAGAAATGTACAAGTAAAATAAATAAATAAATAAATAGAGTAATAAATCTGTACAATCAATCAATCAATCAATCGTATTTATTGAGCGCTTACTATGTGCAGAGCACTGGACTAAGCGCTTGGGAAGTACAAATTGGCATCACATAGAGACAGTCCCTACCCAACAGTGGGCTCACAGTCTAAAAGGGGGGAGACAGAGAACAGAACCAAACATACCAACAAAATAAAATAAGTAGGACAGAAATGTACAAGTAAAATAAATAAATAAATAAACAGAGTAATAAATCTGTACAATCAATCAATCAATCAATCGTATTTATTGAGCGCTTACTATGTGCAGAGCACTGTACTAAGCGCTTGGGAAGTACAAATTGGCATCACATAGAGACAGTCCCTACCCAACAGTGGGCTCACAGTCTAAAAGGGGGAGACAGAGAACAGAACCAAACATACCAACAAAATAAAATAAGTAGGATAGAAATGTACAAGTAAAATAAATAAATAAATAGAGTAATAAATCTGTACAACCATATCTACATATATACAGGTGCTGTGGGGAAGGGAAGGAGGTAAGACGGGGGGATGGAGAGGGGGACGAGGGAGAGAGGAAAGAAGGGGCTCAGTCTGGGTCTCAGTCTGGGTCTGGGTCTCAGTCTGCTCTGCACATAGTAAGCGCTCAATAAATACGATTGATTGATTGATTGATTGATTGATTGATTGGGAAAGCGGACAAAGAAGGGGCCACGGTCCGAGAGGCCGGGGCCGGGGCGCTTACCATTTCCGAGCTGTCCGACGGGGTGACGGCCGAATCGGGCCCCTCGGTGGTGGTCTGGGAGCTGTCGCTGAGGGGCGAGGAGGCCTGGGTCCCATCGTGGAGGTCGGCGGCGGGGTCCGACGGGACGGCGCTGACCGGGCTGGAGCTCAGCGTGTCGTCCTCGTCCCCCTCGGGGGCCGCGCCGCCGGCCGACTCCGGCTGCAGGGTGTGCTGCGAGCGGGGCTGCTCCGTGATGATGTCCTGCCCCGCGGGCCCCGCCGCCTCGCTCTTCATCGAGGCTGGAAGCGGGCAATCAATCAAGCAATCAATCAGTCAATCGCATTTCTTGAGTGTGCAGAGCACCGGACTAAGCGCTTGGGAAGTCCGAGCGGGCGACATATGGAGACGGTCCCTACCCGACAGCAGGCTCACAGGCTAGAAGGGGGAGACGGAGAACAAAACCAAACGTACTAACAAAATAAATAGAATAGATACGCACAAGTAAAATAAATAGAGTAATAAATCTGTACAAACATATATCCATATATACAGCTGCTGTGGGGAAGGGAAGGAGGTAAGATGGGGGGGATGGAGAGGGCAAGAGCCCAGAGGCGGGGGAGCGGCTCTCCTCCTTTTTCCTCTCCTCCTCCCCATCCCCGCCGCCCTCCCTCCTTCCCCTCCCCACAGTCCCTGTATAGATGTTTGGACAGACTTATTACTCTATTTATTTTACTCGTACATATTTCCTATTCTATCGATTTTCTCAATGATGTGCATTTAGCTTTAATTCTATTTGTTCTTATGACTTGACACCTGTCCGCATGTTTTGCTTTGTCGTCTGTCTCCCCCTTCTAGACTGTGAGCCCGCTGTTGGGGAGGGACCGTCCCTATATGTCGCCGACCTGTACTTCCCAAGAGCTTAGTACAGTGTTCTGCACACAGTAAGTGCTTAATAAATATGATTGAATGAATAAAACGGGGCATCTGGTGGCAACTTTCCTGAGCATCTCGACCACGGTCGCCTAGGGGGACGCTGCCCATGATGACCAGCTACGTGATCTGAAGGGCCCAGACTGAGCTCCCTCCTTCCTCTCCCCCTCCTCCCCGCCTTACCTCCTTCCCCTCCCCACAGCACCTGGATATATGTATATATGTTGGTACAGATTTATTACTCTATTATTTATTTATTTATTTATTACGCTATTTATTATTTATTACTCTATTTATTTATTACTCTATTTATTTATTTATCTATTTATTTATTTATTTACTTATTTGCCATCCCCCATCTTACCTCCTTCTCTTCCCCACAGCACCTGGATATATGTATATATGTTTGTACAGATTTATTACTCTATTTATTTATTTATTTATTTTACTTGTACATATCTATTCTATTTATTTTATTTCGTTAGTATGTTTGGTTTTGTTCTCTGTCTCCCCCTTTTAGACTGTGAGCCCACTGTTGGGTAGGGACCATCTCTATATGTTGCCAACTTGGACTTCCCAAGCGCTTAGTACAATGCTCTGCACACTGTAAGCGCTCAATAAATGCGATTGATGATGATGATGATGATTTATTTTTATTACTTTATTTATTTATTATTCTATTTATTATTTATTACTCTATTTATTACTCTATTTATTTATTTATTTATCATTTATTTATTTGCCATCCCCCCATCTTACCTCCTTCTCTTCCCCACAGCACCTGTATATATGGATATATGTTTGTACATATTTATTACTCTATTCATTTATTCATTTATTTTACTTGTACATATCTATTCTACTTATTTTATTTTGTTAGTATGTTTGGTTTTGTTCTCTGTCTCCCCCTTTTAGACTGTGAGCCCACTGTTGGGTAGGGACTGTCTCTATGTGTTGCCAACTTGTACTTCCCAAGCGCTCAGTACAGTGCTTTGCGCACAGTAAGCGCTCAATCAATACGATTGATTGATTGATTTTACTTGTACATGTTTATTCTATTTATTTTATTTTGTTAATATGTTTTGTTTTGTTCTCTTTCTCCCCCTTCTAGACTGTGAGCCCACTGTTGGGTAGGGACCATCTCTGTATGTTGCCGACTTGTACTTCCCAAGAGCTTAGTACAGTGCTCTGCACACAGTAAGCGCTCAATAAATACGATTGAATGAATGAATGAAAAGGGCCGGGGGGGGGGGGATGGAGGGGGCCTGAGAAGTCGAGGGGCGCGTTCCGTTCATACCCACCCGCAACCCGTTACGCTGAGAGGCCGCATGGCCTGGCGACCAGAGCACACGCCTGGGGAGTACCAGGGAGCTGGGCTCTGCCACTTGCCAGCTGTGTGACCTTGGGCAAGTCGCTTCGCTTCTCTGGGCCTCAGTTACCTCATCTGGAAAATGGGGATGGAGACTAGGAGCCCCACGTGGGACAGGGACAGCGCCCAAACAGTGTGGCTCAGTGGGAAGAGCCCGGGCTTGGGAGCCAGAGGTCATGGGTTCTAATCCCAGTGCCGCCACGTCTGCTGTGTGACCTTGGGCAAGTCATTTCACTTCTCTGAGCCTCAGTTACCTCATCTGTTAAATGGGGATTAAGACCGTGAGCCTCACGTGGGACAACCTGATCACTTTGTATCCCCCCCCAGCACTTAGAACAGTGCTTTGCACATAGTAAGCGCTTAACAAATGCCAGCATTGTTATTATTATTCTAGACCGTAAGCCCATTGTTGGGTAGGGACTGTCATTCATTCATTCATTCAATCGCATTTATTGAGCGCTTACAGTGTGCAGAGCACTGTACTAAGCGCTTGGGAAGTACAAGTTGGCAACATATAGTGACGGTCCCTATCTGTCGCCGAAATGCACTTTCCAAGAGCTTTGTACGGTGGTCTGCACACAGTATGCACTCAATAAATACGACTGAATGACTGAATGAATGAATGAATGCATTTACCCCAGCGTTAAGAACAGTGCTTGGCACACAGCTGGCGTTTAAACAATACCATAATTATTTTTATCATAATACCCCTCCCGGCCGAACAACCTCAGGGTGTGAACTCCTGGGGACAGTATCCAATCTGATTGCCCTTTATCTACATTTGGCATATAGTAAGAATTTAATTAATACCTGGATTCACATCTATCTGTCATTTATTTTAATGTCTGCCTCCCCCTCTAGACTGAAAGCTTTGTGTGGCACGGATCGCTTCTACCTAATCTTTTGTACAGTACAAGCACTTATAACAGTGCTTCGCGCACAATAAGAATTTAATTAATACCGGGACCCATATCTATGTCATTTATTTTAATGTCTGCCTCCCCCTCTACACTGTAAGCTTTCTGTGGCACGGATCGCTTCTCCCTAATCTTTTGTACAGTACAAGCACTTATTACAGTGCTTTGCACACAATAAGAATTTAATTAATACCGGGATCCACATCTATCTGTCATTTATTTGAATGTCTGCCTCCCCCTCTAGACTGTACGCTTTTTGTGGCACGGATCGCTTCTACCTAATCTTTTGTACAGTACAAGCACTTACTACAGTGCTTTGCACACAATAAGCGCTCAATAAATACCAGGGTTGGGAGATGAGTTCCCTTTCTACCGGGAGCTTACAGTCTAGAGGGGAGACAGACATTAATATACAAAAGCAGCGTGGCTCAGTGGAAAGAGCCCGGGCTTTGGAGTCCCAGGTCGTGGGTTCAAATCCCGGCTCCGCCAACTGTCAGCTGTGTGACTTTGGGCAAGTCACTTCACTTCTCTGGGCCTCAGCTACCTCATCTGTAAAACGGGGATGAAGACTGTGAGCCCCCCGTGGGACAACCCGATCTCCTTGTAACCTCCCCGGCGCTTAGAACAGTGCTTGGCACATAGTAAGCGCTTAATAGACTGTGAGCCCACTCTTGGATAGGGACTGTCTCTATATGTTGCCAACTTGTACTTCCCAAGCACTTAGTACAGTGCTCTGCACACCGTAAGCGCTCAATAAATACGATTGATTGATAAATAAATGCCATTGTTATTATAATATACATCGGGAAATCCTTCCGTTCTATAGCAGAAGTTTTCCTTTACTGCGGGATACTGTGAGGACGTCAATCCGGAGCACATAGAATCCGTCTCCTTTTGATTCTGAATTCCTCAAAGGCAAGGAACCTGTCTCCTCCTTCCTTCGGCGTGGATGAGGCAAAATGAAAATCAAGTGGACTGCGCTACGGCTTACCTGTAAAAGCCGCGCTGCTGATTTCTGACCTGGATTCGGAGTCATCCTCCAAACTTTCCTCTTCTCCTAAGAGCACTTTACCTGACGAACGGGGCGACAATGATTTTCTTTTTAGGTTTGCTTTTAAAAATAGAACCACCTTCTTGAAACCAAACAACTGCACAGTCTAAATCCTAAATATGTTTCATCCCTAGGGAGCTGAGTTAAACCAGTACCGATCAACTGTATCCGGTATCCACGTCATCTATACACACAGAATTAAACTGCTCAGCCAAGTAGAGCGATTTGAAGATTATTACCAACAACTTTTCAAAAAATCTTCCTGGTATTTTACCAATGATTCCCTAATGTTCAATTTGAGATTCCCTGAGTTAAACCAGTATCGATCAAGTGTATCTAGTATCCATGCCAACTATATATACAGAATTAAACTGCTCAGCCAAGTAGAGCGATTTGAAGATATTATTCTGATTATTACCATCAACTTTTCAAAAAATCTTCCTGGTATTTTACCAATGATTCCCGAATGTTCAAATTGAGATTCCCTGAGTTAAACCAGTATCAATCAAGTGTATCTAGTATCCGTGCCAACTATACACACAGAATTTAACTGCTCAGCCAAGTAGAGCGATTTGAAGATATTATTCCGATTATAACCATCAACTTTTCAAAAAACCTTTCTGGTATTTTACCAATGATTCCCTAATGTTCAATTTGAGATTCCCTGAGTTAAGCCCGTATCGATCAAGTGTATCTAGTATCCACGTCCTCTATACACACAGAATTAAACTGCTCAGCCAAGTAGAGCGATTTGAAGATATTACTCCGAGTATTACCATCAACTTTTCAAAAAATCTTCCTGGTATTTTACCAATGATTCCCGAATGTTCAAATTGAGATTTCCTGAGTTAAACCAGTATCTATCAAGTGTATCTAGTACCCATGCCAACTATACACACAGAATTTAACTGCTCAGCCAACTAGAGCGATTTGAAGATATTATTCAAATCATTAACATCAACTTTTCAAAAAAACCTTTCTGGTATTTTACCAATGATTCCCGAATGTTCAAATTGAGATTCCCTGAGTTAAACCTGTATCGATCAAGTGCATCTAGTATCCATGCCAACTAGACACACAGGATTAAACTGCTCAGCCAACTAGAGCGATTTGAAGATATTATTCAAATCATTAACATCAACTTCTCAAAAAATCTTCCTGGTATTTTACCAATGATTCCCGAATGTTCAAATTGTGATTCCCTGAGTTAAACCAGTATTGATCGAGTGTATCCAGTATCCACATCATCTATACACACAGAATTACACTGCTCAGCCAACTAGAGCGATTTGAAGATATTATTTCGATTATTACCATCAACTTTTCAAAAAATCTTCCTGGTATTTTACCAATCATCATCATCATCATCATCAATTGTATTTATTGAGCGCTTACTGAGTGCAGAGCACTATACTAAGCGTTTGGGAAGTACAAGTTGGCAACATATAGAGACAGTCCCTACCCAACAGTGGGCTCACAGTCTAAAAGGGGGTTAAATCAAGTAGAGCAATTTGAACTATTTCAACTACCATCTCTACGCTGATGACACCCAAATCTCCATCTCTGCCCCTGCTCTCTCTGCCTCCCTTCAGGCTCGGGTCTCCTCCTGCCTTCAGGACATCTCCATCTGGATGTCTGCCCGCCACCTCAAACTCAATATGTCCAAGACTGAACTCCTTATCTTCCCTCCCAAACCCTGCCCTCTCCCTGACTTTCCCATCACTGTTGATGGCACTACCGTCCTTCCCGTTTCACAAGCCCGCAACCTTGGTGTCATCCTCGACTCCACTCTCTCTCGTCCACCCCTCACATCCGATCCGTCACCAAAACCTGCCGGTCTCACCTCCGCAACATCGCCGAGATCCGCCCTTTCCACTCCATCCAAACCGCTACCCTGCTCCTTCAATCTCTCATCCTATCCCCACTGGATTACTGCATCAGCCTCCTCTCCGATCTCCCATCCTCCTGCCGCTCCCCACTTCAATCCAAACTTCACACCGTTGCCCGGATTGTCTTTGTCCAGAAACACTCTGGGCATGTTACTCCCCTCCTCAAAAATCTCCAGTGGCTGCCAGGCAACCTATGCATCAAGCAAAAACTCCTCACTCTCGGCTTCAAGGCTGTTCATCCCCTGGCCCCCTCCTCCCTCCCCTCCCTTCTCTCTTTCTCCAGCCCAGCCCGCACCCTCCGCTCCTCCGCCGCTCACCTCCTCACCGTTAGGCCTCGTTCTCGCCCGTCCCGCCGTCGACCCCCGGCCTCCGTCCTCCCCCGGGCCTGGAATGCCCCCAATCCCTCTGCCCATCCGCCAAGCTCGCTCTCTTCCTCCCTTCAAAGCCCTACTGAGAAACTCCCCTCCTCCAGGAGGCCTTCCCACACTGAGCCCCCCCCCATTCCTCTCGCCGTCCCCATCCCTCCCGCCCTACCTCCTTCCCCTCCCCACAGCCCCTGAATACATGTTTGTTCATATTTATTACTCTATTTTACTTGTACATATTTACTATTCTACTTATTTTATTTTGTTACTATGTTTTGTTTTGTTGTCTGTCTCCCCCTTCTAGACTGTGAGCCCGCTGTCGGGTAGGGACCGCCTCTATATGTTGCCAACCTGTACTTCCCAAGCGCTTAGTACATTGCTCTGCACACAGTAAATGCTCAATACGATTGAATGAATGAATGAATTTGAAGATATTATTGAAATTATTAACATCAACGTTTCAAAAAACCTTCCTGGTATTTTACCAAGTTTTCCCTGATGTTCAAATTGAGATTCCCTGGTGAGCGAAATACTTCCGGAATACATCGAACCGACGAGGTGAAGATTAAAACACACACCGCAGTCGTTACTGACCAGAAATTTAGTGTTTTACTTTACGGTTCTTAGAAAGAGTTCAGAAAAATTGAAGGCCCGTGGGAAGTTTCTGATTTTAGACGTGAAAGTACAAGACTCTCCCCCTCCTCCCCATACCCCCGCCTTACCTCCTTCCCTTCCACAAAGCACCTGTATATATGTATATATGTTTGTACATATTTATTACTCTATTTATTTTACTTGTATATAATTATTCTGCTGTATTTACGTATTTATTCTGCATATTTATTCTGCCCGCTGTTGGGTAGGGACCGTCTCTATCTGTTGCCAACTTGTACTTCCCAAGCGCTTAGTACAGTGCTCTG
Source organism: Tachyglossus aculeatus (assembly GCF_015852505.1). NCBI lineage: Eukaryota > Metazoa > Chordata > Mammalia > Monotremata > Tachyglossidae > Tachyglossus > Tachyglossus aculeatus. The sequence continues at coordinate 2,423,205 of NC_052069.1, read as the reverse complement.
CACACAGTAAGCGCTCAATAAATATGATTGAATGAGTGAAGACTCTTGACACTGTCTCAGTGTACCTTTAAATCTTAAGATCAAATCTTAAATCAAATGCGAGGCTGTTTATACGCCATAGTTCATAGCTTATATACCATCAGCAAAAAGACAACAAAAATCTGTATAAGCAAATCTCCAACTAAAAAACTCCTAAAGTGATCATTTAAATACCAAGTCTCTTTGCAAATTCACATCGCAGTATTTTTCTGAATTTTAATAACCACCAATTATTCATTCATTCATTCAATCGTATTTATTGAGCGCTGACTGTGTGCAGAGCACTGGACTAAGCGCTTGGGAAGTCCAAGTTGGCAACATCTAGAGACGGTCCCTACCCAGCAGCGGGCTCGCAGTCTAGAAGGGGGAGACAGACAACAAAACAAAACATATTAGCAAAATAAAATAAATAGAACAAATATGTACAAATAAAATAGAGTATCTACAAGAAGCAGCGTGGCTCAGTGGAAAGAGCCCGGGCTTTGGAGTCAGAGGTCAGGGGTTCAAATCCCGGCTCCCCCAACTGTCAGCTGTGTGACTTTGGGCAAGTCACTTCACTTCTCTGGGCCTCAGTTCCCTCATCTGGAAAATGGGGATGAAGACTGTGAGCCCCCCATGGGACAACCTGATCACCTTGTAACCTCCCCAGCGCTTAGAACGGTGCTTTGCACATAGTAAGCGCTTAACAAATACCATCATCATTATTATTATTATTATTACAACACCTAATTTTAAAACCAATTATACTATCTCTAAGGCGCAAGGAGCAAAGTGGGAATGCAGCTGACTGTGAGCCCACTGTTGGGTAGGGACCGTCTCTATATGTTGCCAACTTGGACTTCCCAAGCGCTTAGTCCAGCGCTCTGCACACAGTAAGCGCTCAATAAATACGATTGATTGACTGATTGATTGATGACAAGGAATGAGTTCACTGAATTTAAAGCTACAGCAAAGAGAACCCCCAAAATCCAGTTAAGACAGCTACAATATTGCTACATGCCTCAGAAGAAATGCAGCCTGTCCCCGGACTGGGCCGCAATTGGCTCCTCAAAAGTTGGTCTAAATTAATTATTTGTTGGTCTAAATTATTAAGTTGGTCTAAATTAATAATACAGTGCTCTGCACACAGTAAGCGCTCAATAAATACGATTGATTGATTGACTGATTGATCTACTCCTCTCCTAGAAATAGTGCTACAGATGGAGGAATCAGTTACCCGGTTTCAACCCAAACTAGCCAGAGTTGTGTATTCAATGTCGGGGCTGACTCTTACTGCCTCTGAGTAATATAATAATGATGATAATAATAATGATAATAATAATAATAATAGCAATAATAATAATAATAATAATAATAATGGTATGGTGATAATATAATGATGATGATGACGATAATAATGGTGTGGTGATATAATATGATAATAATATAATGATGATAAGAATAATGGTGTGATAATAATAGAGTGATGATGATGATAATAATAACAGAGAAGCAGCGTGGCTCAGCGGAAAGAGCCTGGGCTTCGGAGTCAGAGGTCATGGGTTCAAATCCCGGCTCTGCCAATATTCAGCTGTGTGACTCTGGGCAAGTCACTTCATAGACTGATGATGACGATGATGATAATAATAATAATAGAGAAGCAGTGTGGCTCAGTGGAAAGAGCCCGGGTTTTGGAGTCGGAGGTCATGGGTTCGAATCCTGGCTCTGCCCATTGTCAGCTGTGTGACTCTGGGCAGGTCACTTCACTTCTCTGGGCCTCAGTTCCCTCATCTGTAAAAATGGGGATGAAGACTGTGAGCCCCCCGTGGGACATCCTGATCACCTTGTAACCTCCCCAGCGCTTAGAACAGGGCTTTGCACATAGTAAGCGCTTAATAAATGTCATCAAAAAATAAAAAGTTAAGGGACTTGCCCAAAGTCACACAGCTGTCTCCCAAGCGCTTAGTACAGTGCTCTCCACACAGTGAGCACTAGTCCCAAATAATCGTTTGCTCACTCCAGGCCCCTGATGCCCTGTTATGCACTCAGTACAGTGACCACTGTTGGGTAGGGACTGTCTCCATATGTTGCCAACTTGTACTTCCCAAGCGCTTAGTACAGTGCTCTGCACACAGTAAGCGCTCAATAAATACGATTGATTGATTGATTGATTTTAGACACAGATAAATGAATAAATGAGGGGCAGTGTTGCCCAATGGAAAGAGCCCGGGCCTGGGAATGAGAGGACCAGGTTCTAACCCCGGTTCTGCCACTTGTGTGCTGTGTGACCTTAGGCGCGTCACTTGACTTCTCTGCGCCTCAGTTACCTCAACTGTAAAATGGGGATCAGGACTAACGAGCCCAATGTGGGACAGGGACTCTGTCCAACCTGATGAGCTTGAATCTCCCCCGGCGCTTAATACAGTGCCTGGCACACAGTAAGTGCTTAGCGAAGATCTTAAAAAAAAAACAAAAAAACAAACTCAACAGACTGAATAATAATAATAATAATAATGGCATTTATGAAGTGCTTACTATGGGCAAAGCACTGTTCTAAGTGCTGGGGCGGTTACAAAGTGATCAGGTTGTCCCACGGGGGGCTCACAGTCTTAATCCCCATTTTGCAGATGAGGGAACTGAGGCACGGAGAAGTGAAGTGACTTGCCCAAAGTCACACAGCTGACAATTGAGGGAGCCGGGATTTGAACCCATGACCTCTGACTCCAAAGCCCGGGCTCTTTCCACTGAGCCACGCTGCTTCCACACACTCTGTCATCCGTTTTCCTCTACCCTCCCACTGAAACAAGAGTTCATCGACGACTATATACCAATAATAACAATAATAATGGTATTTGTGAAGGAATGACTAGTTGATTTCTAGACGCTATACGTGAGCTCGTTGTGGGTGGGGACTGTCACTGTTTATTGCTGTATTCTACTTGCCCGAGGGTTTAGTACAGCGCTCTGCACACGGTAAGCGCTTAATAAATATGAATGAATGAATGATTTACAATCTAGCGGAGTAGACGGGCACTCGACAAATTACAAATAGGAGAAACTTAGAATAAATACACAATGCATATACTAATAATAACAACAATAATGATGGCATTTATTAAGCGCTTACTATGTGCAAAGCACTGTTCTAAGCGCTGGGGAGGTTACAATCAATCAATCAATCAATCAATCGTATTTATTGAGCGCTTACTGTGTGCAGAGCACTGGATTAAGCGCTTGGGAAGTACAGGTCGGGAACATATAGAGATGGTCCCTACCCAACAGTGGGCTCACAGTTGTCCCTCGGGGGGCTCACAGTCTTAATCCCCATTTTACAGATGAGGGAACTGAGGCCTTGAGAAGTGAAGTGACCTGCCCAAAGTCACACAGCTGACAAGTGGCGGAGTCGGGATTTGAACCCATGACCTGACTCCCAAGCCCGGGCTCTTTCCGCTGAGCCATGCTGCTTACATGGAATCAATCAATCATATTTATTGAGCGCTTACTGTGTGCAGAGCACTGTACTAAGCGCCTGGGAGGTACAAGTTGGAAGTTCTCCAAAACCAACAGTTACGTTCCAGGAAGAATGCCTGCGTTGCCAATTGCGGAGAGACATTTCTGAAACCTCGCCGAGCATCCGCGTACTGATTTAAGTGTATCGGCGTTGAAATAAAACCTACATTTTCTCCAGGTAAAACAGATCCAACAATCAGTTTGGGGTATTGTGTATCTTTTGCCCCCCCCCAAAATCCAAACCCTCACTCGAACCCACAAGAAAAGACCACGTTCTCACACTTCCCGTCACCCTAGATGGAGTCATCTCCCAGCGTCCCTGAAAAGCCAGAATTTTAGTCATTCTTTCACGATTCCGGAATGGAAAAGTGACAAACAATCTCGCGAAGACAAACGGAGAGATGGAGCGACAGAATCAGGACCAACACCAGACAGGCAGTACTGGAGAATGCTGACATTATAAATGTAATTTTCCCGGAGAAGTGGAGGCGATTTAAAAGCCTGATATTCCAAGTCCAGCGTAGTTGTCAGAAGGATAACCGGCCCCCAGCTGAACCCAGACGGCAGTTTTTGCCAAATTTTTTTGCTAAATTTTGCCAAATTTAGATTAATCCCTGACCCAGAGCCTTGGGAGACGTGGCTGTTCCTCCACAAAACCCCTGCAAGTGAGTCGCTTACAGACTTTTTTTTTTCCTGGTGCTTCCTTTCCCTTTTAGTCTTCCTCATAAAAAAAGGAACAACTGTAATAATAATAATAACAATGATGGCACTTGTTAAGCGCTTACTATGTGCAAAGCACTGTTCTAAGCGCTGGGGAGGTTACAAGGTGATCAGGTTGTCCCATGGGGGGCTCACCGTCTTCATCCCCATTTGATGAGGGAACTGAGGCTCAGAGAAGTGAAGTGACTTGCCCAAAGTCACACAGCTGACAGTTGGCAGGGCCGGGATTTGAACCCATGACCTCTAACTCCAAAGCCTGGGCTCTTCCCATTGAGCCACGCGGCTTCCCAACTGTAGAAGGCTTTTAAACCAAAACCCCACAACTTCCCCATTTTTCGAACGAAAATCACTCTCCCCAAGTGAAGCCTGCAAGAAAAAACGCTTTGCTGGTGCTCATGGCCGAACAAATCGGTTGATTTGTGCCCACCATCGCAAAACCGATTTTTAGGTGGCTACACGGTCCAGAAGGATTTCTGTTAAAAGGAAAATAATTAAGCTCGGAATTAAGCTCCCCCCCCCCCCCCCCCCCCCCCACTTTTAGACTGTGAGCCCACTGTTGGGTAGGGACTGTCTCTATGTGATGCCAATTTGTACTTCCCAAGCACTTAGTACAGTGCTCTGCACATAGTAAGCGCTCAATAAATACGATTGATTGATTGATTGACACAGTTTCTGTTGCAAACTGAAGTGCAAAATGAGTCTTTAGGTGCAAGTTAAACAGCAAAAGCGAATCCAAGCCCAAAACTTTCTGGGTTTCAAGCTGATGGATTATTTTAGACCGTGAGCCCATTTTTAGACTGTGAACCCACTGCTGGGTAGGGACCGTCTCTATATGTTGCCAACTTGGACTTCCCAAGCGCTTAGTACAGTGCTCTGCACACAGTAAGCGCTCAATAAATACAATTGAATGAATGAATACGTTTGAATGTATTTATTACTCTATTTATTTTACTTGTACATATTTATTCTATTTATTTTATTTTGTTAATATGTTTTGTTTTGTCATCTGTCTCCCCCTTCTAGACTGTCAGCCCGTTGTTGGGTAGGGACCGTCTCTAACTGTTGCCGAATTGTACTTAGAAGTGCTTAGTACAGTGCTCTGCACACAGTAAGCGCTCAATAAATACGATTGATTGATTGATTGATTGACCGTTCGGTCATCAGCACCTCAAGATGAGGTAATCCCCAGAATAGCTAGCTAAAGTCAAGTTAATCAGCGAGGTTCCCCCCGGAAAAATGTGCAAGCCCCGTCGTTCCGCGGACAACTAGAATGGAGACGGAGAACGGGGTGGATCGGTGATGCGACACAAAGGATGCAAAAAGCACGAGACTATGATTTCGGGAATAATCACCTTTTTGTTTCCTTGGAAGGACAGGGCTGCAGGAAGGCGCCCCTCCGGCTGCAAATCACAGAGAGGAACAGATCAAAAACGAGCCGACGCGAGGCAGGGCGCTTGAGGGAATCTCAAACCGTCCGGGAAGTTCCGATTCCAGCAAATGGGAAATTACGGGATGCTAAGTGAACTGTTGTTGGAGCATCCCCCAGCAGCGTGGCTCAGTGGAAAAGAGCATGGGCTTTTGGAGTCAGAGGTCGTGGGTTCAAATCCCAGCTCTGCCAACTGTCAGCTGGGTGACTTTGGGCAAGTCTGGGCCTCAGTTCCCTCATCTGTAAAATGGGGATTAAGACTGTGAGCCCTGCTGTGGACAACCTGATGACACTGTAACCTCCCCAACGCTTACAACAGTGCTTTGAACATAGTAAGCGCTTAATAAATACCATCATTATTATTATTGTTCCGGACTGTGGTCGCTAGGACGACACCGGTCCTTGTGGACGCTTTGACGGCTTTTGGGAAAATGGAAAATGACATCCGAGCCACGGCGGATGTGACTCTGGGCTTAAACACGGGCTTCCTTAAGGACCGAATTTCACACTGGCTGGTGGCTTGCCTCCCAGCAGCGGCAAACCGCAAGATATTAATAATAATAATAATAATAATAACAATAATGATGGCATTTGTTAAACGCTTACTATGCCAAGCACTGCTCTAAGCGCTGGGAGAAAGCACAATCTTTGCCCCCAGGCTGAAAGGGAGAGTTAGTAAGATTTCAACCAAAATGCTAAGAGAATCATCGTCAATCGTATTTATTGAGCGCTTACTGTGTGCAGAGCACTGTACTAAGCGCTTGGGGAGTACAAGTTGGCAACACAATCCAATTTCTTCTGGAAAAATCAGCAATTAAGGGAACGCTGCTCGTCGGCGAGTTTTCACGCACTATGGACTGGACGCCAGAGCGTTCTCTGGCCCTCGAGGTTAGAGGAAAAGAGGAGAAAAGTGCTCTTAGTTGGGACTTCATGCACACGCCCGAATTCCTGGGGGGGTCACGCAAACGCTTGCAGGAAAACTGGAAGTCAATCCCCCCGCTCTTTCAACGGCTTGCCTGGGAAACTGATCCCCGGGATAACGATATAAAGCATCGTGACTCCTCACGCGCTTCCAAAGAACCGAATTCGGGAACCTGACAGTGCGGAAAAGGACTGGGAGGAGATGGGTGGGGGTCGGGAGCGCGGAGCCTGCTGAGGAGGAAGAGTTTTGATTCCTTCCCTAGGTCAGCTGGGACTTGGCTCCCTGCTTCGGGAAACTGAGGGCCATATTAAAGGACGTGATCATCGAAGGAAGCTTTCTCCAAACAACCGTCGAGGTTCCAATCAATCGGTGGTATTTATCGGGCGCTTACATTTTCTTTTTACAGTATTTGTTACATTCATTCATTCAATCGTATTGATTGAGCGCCTACTGCGTGCAGAGCACCGCACTAAGCGCTTGGGAAGTACAAGCCGGCCACATCTAGAGACGGTTATTCATTCATTCAATCGTATTGATTGAGCGCTTACTGCATGCAGAGCACCGTACTAAGCGCTTGGGAAGTAGAAGCCGGCCACATCCAGAGACGGTTATTCATTCATTCAATCGTACTGATTGAGCGCTTACTGAGTGTAGAGCACCGTACTAAGCGCTTGGGAAGTACAAGCTGGCAACATCTAGAGACGGTTATTCATTCATTCAATTGTACTGACTGAGCGCTTACTGCGTGCAGAGCACCGTACTAAGCGCTTGGGAAGTACAAACCGGCCACATCTAGAGATGGTTATTCATTCATTCAATCGTACTGATTGAGCGCTTACTGCGTGCAGAGCACCGTACTAAGCGCTTGGGAAGTACAAACCGGTCACATCTAGAGACGGTTATTCATTCATTCAATCGTACTGACTGAGCGCTTACTGCGTGCAGAGCAACGTACTAAGCGCTTGGGAAGTACAAGCCGGCCACATCTAGAGACGGTTATTCATTCATTCAATCGTACTGATTGAGCGCTTACTGCGTGCAGAGCACTGTACTAAGCGCTTGGAAAGTACAAGTCGGCAACATCTAGAGACGGATATTCATTTATTCAATCGTACTGATTGAGCGCTTACTGCGTGCAGAGCACCGTACTAAGCGCTTGGGAAGTACAAGCCGGCCACATCTAGAGACGGTTATTCATTCATTCAATCGTACTGATTGAGCGCTTACTGCGTGCAGAGCACCGTACTAAGCGCTTGGGAAGTACAAGTCGGCAACATCTAGAGACGGTCATTCGTTAGGTACTTACTACGTGCCAGGAACTGTACTAGAGAAGCAGTGTGGCTCAGTGGAAAAAGCCCGGGCTTTGGAGTCAGAGGTCAAGGGTTCAGATCCGGGCTCTGCCAATTCTCAGCTGTGTGACTTTGGGCAAATCACTTCACTTCTCTGTTAATTAATTCATTAATGATGGCATTTATTAAGTGCTTACTATGTGTGCAAACCACTGTTCTAAGCGCTGGGGAGGTTACAAGGTGATCAGGTTGTCCCACGGGGGGCTCACAGTCTTCAACCCCGTTTTACAGATGAGGTCACTGAGGCCCAGAGAAGTGAAGTGACTTGCCCAAAGTCACACAGCTGGCAATTGGCGGAGTCGGCACGCTGCTCTGTGCCTCAGTGACCTCATCTGTAAAATGGGGATTACGACTGTGAGCCCCCCGTGGGACAACCGAATCACCTTGTATCCTCCCCAGCGGTTAGAACAGTGCTTTGAACATAGTAAGCGCTTAATAAATGCTACCATTATTATTATACCTCATCTGTAAAATGGGGGTTACGACTGTGAGCCCCCTGTGGGACAACCTTATCACTTTGTAACATCCCCAGTGCTTAGAACAGTGCTTTGCACATAGTAAGCGCTTAATAGATGCTATCGTCATTATTATTATTATTATTATACCTCATCTGCAAAATGGGGATTATGACTGTGAGCCCCCCGTGGGAGAACCTGATCACCTTGTCACGTCCCCAGCGCTTAGAACAGTGCTTTGCACATAGTAAGCGCTTAACAGATGCTATCATTATTATTATTATACCTCATCTGTAAAATGGGGATTACGACTGTGAGCCCCCCATGGGACAACCTGATCACCTTGTAACCTCCCCAGCGCTTAGAACAGTGCTTTGCACATAGTAAGCGCTTAATAGATGCTATCATTATTATTATTACTATTACTAAGAGCTGGAGGAGATTATGAGCTAATTCAATCGCATTTATTGAGCGCTTACTGTGTGCAGAGCACTGTACTAAGCGCTTGGGAGGTACAAGTTGGCAACATATAGAGACGGTCTCTATCCCACAGCGGGCTCACGGTCTAGAAGGGGGAGACAGACAACAAAACGAAACATATTGACAAAATAAAATAAATAGAATAAATATGTACAACTCTCCACCATTTAATCCACAGATCGACAGTTCAGTTCCTGCCTCTCCCTCCTCCCTATTAGCATAGATGATGATAATAATAATAATAATAATGATTGGGTTGGACACAATCCCTGTCCCACATGGGGTTCAGAATGTTAATCCCCATTCTGCAGAGGAGGTAACTAAGGACCAGAGACGTGAAGTGACTTGCCCAAGGTCATACAGCAGACAAGCGGTGGAGTCGGGATTAGAACCCAGGTCCTTCTGACTCCCGGCCCGGGCTCTATCCAATTTGCCGTGATTACTTTGCGCAGAGCCCCGTCCTAATCACTAGGGAAGAGTCCGACAGAACAGAGTTGGGAGACATTCCCAGCCCGCGCGCTGACGATCTAGAGGGGGAGGCAGCCATGAACCGCAACGAATAGATCAAATTACGGCTACATATTTATTCTACTGATTTTATTTTGTTAATACAATAATAATAATAATGATGATGGCATTTATTAAGCGCTTACCATGTGCAAAGCACTGTTCTAAGTGCTGGGGAGGTTACAGAGTGATCAGGTTGTCCCACAGGGGGTTCACAGTCTTAATCCCCATTTTACAGATGAGGTACCTGAGGCCCAGAGAAGTTAAGTGACTTGCCCAAAGGCACACAGCTGACAATTGGCGGAGCCGGGATTTGAACCCATGACCTCTGACTCCAAAGCCCATGCTCGTTCCATTGAGCCACACTGCTTCTCCATATGTTAATATGTTTTGTTTTGTTCCCTGCCTCCCCCTTCTAGACTGTGAGCCCACTGTTGGATAAGGACCGTCTCCATATGTTGCCAACTTGGACTTCCCAAGCGCTTAGTACGGTGCCCTGCACACAGTAAGCGCTCGATAAATACGACAATGAATGACTATACGAGTACGTTATTCTACTGTCCTCTCCCAAACGCTTAATACAGTGCTCTGCACACAGTACGTGTTCAATAAATATGAGTGACTGCCTTCGTAGAGCCTCCAAGGGGGAGGCAAGCTGGAGGCCGGGTGCCGTCCTCGAATTTTGTCACCGTTCAGGCCACCCCACGGGGAACCTCTTTAACGCCAATCGGAAATCATCATCATCAATCGTATTTATTGAGCGCTTACTGTGTGCAGAGCACTGTACTAAGCGCTTGGGAAGTACAAATTGGCGACATATAGAGACAGACCCTACCCAACAGTGGGCTCACAGTCTAAAATGGGGAGACAAAACCAAACATACTAACAAAATAAAATAAATAGAATAGATATGTACAAGCAAAATAAATAAATAGAGTAATAACTATGTACAAACATATATACAGGTATATACATATATACATATACAGGAAATGGCATACGAACCCTGAGGACCCTGAGAATCACCTGCCCCATCTCGTCTGTCTCTCCTCAAAAATCTCAGTGGCTGCCTATCAACCTTCGAATCGAGCAGAAACCCCTCACTCTCGGCTTCAAGGCTCTCTATCAATCAATCAATCAATCGTATTTATTGAGCGCTTACTAAGTGCAGAGCACTGTACTCTATCCCCTCGCCCCCATCTAATAATCATGATAATGGCATTTATTAAGCGCTTACTATGTGCTAAAGCACTGGTCTAAGCGCTGGGGAGGTTACAAGGTGATCAGGTTGGCCCACGGGGGGCTCACAGTCTTCATCCCCATTTTACAGATGAGGGAACTGAGGCCCAGAGAAGTGAAGCGACATGCCCAAAGTCACACAGCTGACAAGTTCCCTCCGCACATTCGCCAAGCTCGCTCTCTTCCTCCCTTCAAAGCCCTACTGAGAGCTCACCTCCTCCAGGAGGCCTTCCCACACTGAGCCCCCTCCTCCCTCTCCCCATCCCCCCACCTTACCTCCTTCTCCTCCCCACAGCACCTGTATATATGTATATATGTTTGTATGGATTTATTACTCTATTTTATTTGTACATATTCATTCCACTGTTCTAAGTGCTGGGATGGATATGGGGTGATCAGGTTGTCCCATGGGGGGCTCACAGTCTTAATCCTCATTTTATTCACTCAGTCAATCATATACATTGAGCGCTTACTGTGTGCAGAGTGCTGGACTAAGCGTTTGGGAATCAATCAATCAATCAATTGTATTTATTGAGCGCTTACTGTGTGCAGAGCGCTGGACTAAGCGCTTGGGAATCAATCAATCAATCAATCGTATTTATTGAGCGCTTACTGTGTGCAGAGCGCTGGACTAAGCGCTTGGGAATCAATCAATCAATCAATCAATCAATCGTACTTATTGAGTGCTTACTGTGTGCAGAGTGCTGGGCTAAGCGCTTGGGAAGTACAAGTTGGCAACATATAGAGACGGTCCCTACCCAACAGTGGGCTCACACTGATAAATACGACTGATAGAAGGGGGAGATGGAGAACAAAACAAAACATATTAACAAAATAAAATAAATGGAATAAATAAATAGAATAAATAAATAAAATAGAGTAAATATGTAAATATGTAATAAATATGTACAAATAAAATAGAGTAATAAATTTTACAGATGAGGTAACTGAGGCCCAGAGAAGTGAAGTGACTTGCCCAAAGTCATAGAGCTGACAAGTGGCGGAGCCAGGATTTGAACCCCTGACCTCTGACTCCAAAGCCCGGGCTCTTTCCACTGAGCCACGCCGCTTCTCTCTTGGGTGACTTTGGGCCAGTCACTTCACTTCTCTGGGCCTCAGTTCCCTCATCTGGAAAATGGGGATCAAGACTGTGAGCCCCACGTGGGACAATCTGCTCACCTTGTAATAATAATAATAATAATAATGGCATTTATTAAGCACTTACTATGTGCAAAGCACTGTTCTAACTGCTGGGGAGGTTACAGGGTGATCAGGTTGTCCCACAGGGGGCTCACAGTCTTCATTCCCATTTTACAGATGAGGTCACTGAGGCCAAGAGAAGTGAAGTGACTTGCCCAAAATCACACAGCTAACAACTGGCGGAGCTGGGACTTGAACTCATGACCTCTGACTCCAAAGCCCGGGCTCTTTCCACTGAGCCACGCTGCTTCTCCTTGTAACCTCCCCAGCGCTTAGAACAGTGCTTTGCACATAGTAAGCACTTAACAAATGTCATCATTATTATAAATACGATTGACTGATTATTATTTATTCATTTCTATTAATTCAATGATGGCATTTATTAAGCGCTTACTATGTGCAAAGCACTGTTCTAAGCGCTGGGGAGGTTACAAAGTGATCAGGTTGTCCCACGGGGGGCTCACAGTCTTAATCCCCATTTTACAGATGAGGTCACTGAGGCCCAGAGAAGTGAAGTGACTTGCCCAAAGTCACACAGCTGACAATTGGCGGAGCCGGGACTTGAACCCATGACCTCTGACTCCAAAGCCCAGGCTGTTTCCACTGAGCCACACTGCCTCTCTAATCAATGCCATTGATTGGTTGAAAGTACAACGGAGTAGGTAGTTCCCTCATCTGTACTTAGTACAGTGCTCTGCACACAGTAAGCGCTTAATAAATATGATTGATTGATTGATTGATTGATCTGTAAAATGGGGATTAAAACTGTGAGCCCCCCCCCCCGGGACAACCTGATCACCTTGTAACCTCCCCAGCGCTTAGAACAGTGCTTTGCACATAGTAAGCACTTAATAGATGCCATCATTATTATTATTATTATTTATTCATTTCCTTCCTCTCCCCCTCCTTCCCCTCTCCATCCCCCCATCTTACTTCCTTCCCTTCCCCACAGCACCTGTATATGTGTCTATATGTTTGTACATATTTATCACTCTATTCATTTATTTCTCTTACTTGTACATATCTATTCTATTTATTTTATTTTGTTAGTGTGTTTGGTTTTGTTCTCTGTCTCCCCCTTCTAGACTGTGAGCCCGCTGTTGGGTAGGGGCTGTCTCTATGTGTTGCCGACTTCTAATTTATCACTCCATTTATTTATCTTACTTGTACATATCTATTCTATTTATTTTGTTTTGTTAGTGTGTTCGGTTTTGTTGTCTGTCTCCCCCTTCTAGACTGTGAACCCGCTGTTGGGTAGGGACTGTCTCTATGTGTTGCCGACTTCTAATTTATCACTCTATTCATTTATTTATCTTACTTGTACATCTCCATTCCATTTATTTTATTGTGTTAGTGTGTTTGGTTTTGTCCTCTGTCTCCCCCTTCTAGCCTGTGAGCCCGCTGTTGGGTAGGGACCGCCTCTATAAGTTGCCGACTTGGACTTCCCAAGCGCTTAGTCCAGTGCTCTGCACACAGTAAGCGCTCAATAAATACGATTGATTGATTATTCAATTCTATTCACGTCCGCCTCTCCCTCCAGACTGTCAGCTCGTTGTGGGCAGGGGGGGGATGTGTCTCCCCCTCGTCCCCCTCTCCATCCCCCTCATCTTACCTCCTTCCCTTCCCCACAGCACCTGTATATATGTATATACATATTTATTACTCTATTTATTTATTTATTTTACTTGTCCATATCTATTCTATTTATTTTATTTTGTTAGTATGTTTGGTTTTGTTCTCTGTCTCCCCCTTTTAGACTGTGAGCCCAATGTCGGGTAGGGACCGTCTCTATATGTTGCCAATTTGTACTTCCCAAGCGCTTAGCACAGTGCTCCGCACATAGTAAGCGCTCAATAAATACGATGGATGACGATGATGTTCTGTTGCTCTATTGGACTCTCCCAAGTGCTCGGTCCCTGCGCACACGAGGGGCTCGGACGGACGGAGGGACGGCCTGGTGGGCCTTTCCCGGCCCGGGGAGGCGGAGGGGAAGGGAAGGGAAACCGAGGCGGGCTTACCGAGCAGCTCGCCGATGCTCCCGCTGCGGGTGCGCCCGCTGGGCTGGCCGGGGCTGAGCCGCGCCGTGCCCCCCGGGGTGGTGAGGGCCCGCAGGAGCTCGGGCGGCGGGGTGCGGAACAGCTGCTGCAGGAGCTCCAGGGCCCCGGTCACCACGTTGTGGTCTCGGTGCTGGGTGTAATGCAGAGTCAACTCGTACACCTGGAAAATCAAGCAATCAATCAATCAGTCGATCGTATTTATTGAGCGCTTACCGTGTGCGGAGCGCTGGACTGAGCGCTTGGGAAGTCCAAGTTGGCAACATCTCCAGTGGCTACCAATCAATCTGCGCATCAGGCAGCAACTCCTCCCCCTGGGCTTCCAGGCTGTCCATCCATCCATCCCCTGGCCCCCTCCTACCTCCCCTCCCTTCTGTCCTTCTCCAGCCCAGCCCGCACCCTCCGCTCCTCCGCCGCTAATCTCCTCACCGTACCTCGTTCTCGCCTGTCCCACCGTCGACCCCCGGCCCACGTCCTCCCCCGGGCCCGCAATGCCCCCAATCCCTCTGCCCCTCCGCCAAGCTAGCTCGCTCTCTTCCTCCCTTCAAGGCCCTACTGAGAGCTCACCTCCTCCAGGAGGCCTTCCCAGACTAAGCCCCTTCCTTCCTCTCCCCCTCGTCCCCCTCTCCATCCCCCCATCTTACCTCCTTCCCTTCGCCACAGTACCTGTATATATGTATAGATGTTTGTACATATTTTTTTTACTCTATTTATTTATTTTATTTGTACATATCTATTCTATTTATTTTATTTTGTTAGTATGTTTGGTTTTGTTCTCTGTCTCCCCCTTTTAGACTGTGAGCCCTCTGTTGGGTAGGGACTGTCTCTATATGTTGCCAATTTGGACTTCCCAAGCACTTAGTACAGTGCTCTGCACATAGTAAGCGCTCAATAAATACGATTGATGATGATGATGATGATGATGATGATCTGGAGACGGTCCCTACCCAACAGCGGGCTCAAAGTCTAGAAGGGGGAGACAGGGAACAAAACAAAACAACAAAATAAAATAAATAGAATAAATATGGACAAATAACATAAATAGAGTAATAAATACGTACAAACATTCATTCATTCATTCAATCGTATTTATTGAGCGCTTCCTGTGTGCAGAGCACTGGACCGAGCGCTTGGGAAGTACAAGCTGGCAACATATAGAGACGGTCCCTACCCAACGGCCGGCTCACAGTCTAGAAGGGGGAGACAGAGAACAAAACCAAACATATTAGCAAAATAAAATCAATAGAATAGATATGTACAAGTAAAATAAATACAGTAATAAATATGTACAAACATATATACATATATAGAAACCGACAGCGGCCCGCCGTGGGGGCCGGACAGTCCGTTAGCAGGTCCGGCCTGGGCGGTACCAGTCCGAGGATGGAGCCAGGAATCATAATAATAATAACAATCTCATTTATTAAGCGCTTACTATGTGCAAAGTACTGTTCTAAGCACTGGGGAGGTTACAAGGTGATCAGGTGGTCCCATGGGGGGCTCACAGCTTAATCCCCATTTTTACAGAGGTGGTAACTGAGGTACAGAGCAGTTAAGTGACTTAATAATTAACAGTGGCATTTATTAAGCGCTTACTATGTGCAAAGCACTGTTCTAAGCACTGGGGAGGTTACAAAGTGATCAGGTTGTCCCATGGGGGGCTCACAGTCTTAATCCCCATTTTACAGAGAAGGTAACTGAGGCACAGAGAAGTTAAGTGACTTAATTAATAATTAACAATGGCATATTTGTTCTATTTATTTTATTTTGTTAATCTGTTTTGTTTTGTTGTCTGTCTCCCCCTTCTAGACTGTGAGCCCGCTGTTGGGTAGGGACCATCTCTATATGTTGCCAACTTGGACTTTCCAGGTGCTTAGTACAGTGCTCGGCACACAGTAAGCGCTCAATAAATACGACTGAATGAATGAATGCAAAGCCCTGTTCTAAGCACTGGGAAGGTTATAAGGTGATCAGATTGTCCCACAGGGGGCTCACAATCTTAATCCCCATTTTACAGAGGAGGTAAGTGAGGCACAGAGCAGTTAAGTGACTTAATAATTAACAATGGCATTTATTAAGTGCTTACTATGTGCAAAGCACTGTTCTAAGCGCTGGGGAGGTTACAAGGTCATCAGGTTGTCCCATGGGGGACTCAAAGATTTTAATCCCCATTTTACAGAGGAGGTAAATGAGGCCCAGACAAGTGAAGTGACTTGCCCCAAGTCACAGTCTGACAGTTGGCAGAGCACGGATTTGAACCCATGACCAATGACTCCAAAGCCCGGGCTCTTTCCACTGATCCACGCTGCTTCTAGCAGTCTGTAGCTAAGAGTCTATGGGGGAGACAGATATTGATGGAAATAAATACAAAAATAAGCAAATAAATAGTGTCTGGGATGTGTGTTTTCATTCATTCATTCAATTGCATTTATTGAGTGCTTACTGTGCACAGAGCACTGTACTAAACGCTTGGAAAGTACAATTCCAATTATACATATCTATCCATATGCATCCAATTATACATAATTGTACAAGTAGAATTAAGAGAAGCACCATAGCTCAGTGGAAAGAGCGCGGGCTTTGGAGTCGGAGGTCAGGGGTTCGAATCCCAGCTCCGCCAGTTGTCAGCTGTGTGACTTTGGGCGAGTCACTTGACTTCTCTAGGCCTCAGTTCCCTCATCTGTAAAATGGGGATGAAGACTGTGAGTCCCCCGTGGGACAACCTGAGCACCTTGTCACCTCCCCAGCGCTTAGAACAGTGCTTTGCACATAGTAAGTGCTTAATGAATGCCCTCATATAATTCGGCAACTGATAAGAGACAACCCCTACCAAACAGCAGGCTCACAGTCTGGAAAGGGGAGCCAGACAACACAACAAAACAAGTAGACAGGTGTCAATACCGTCAAAATGTTGCCAACTATGTTGTCTTGTCTTGTCTCATCACATGTTGGGATTGTCACTATTGGTGATTTGTACTTTCCAAGCGCTTAGTACAGTGCTCTACACACGGTAAGCGCTCAATAAATACGACTGATTGATGGATTGATTGATCAAAATAAATAGAACTGTATTTTCTTCTTGCATTGTACTCTCCCAAGCTTTTAGTACACTGCCCTGCGAACAGTAAGCGCTCAATAAATACGATTGATTGACGGATTGATTGATCAAAATAAACAGAACTGTATTTTCTTGTTGCATTGTACTCTCCCAAGCTTTTAGTACAGTGCCCTGCGAACAATAAGCGCTCAATAAATCCCACCGACTGAATGAAGGAAATACCGCTCTATGTGGCCCAATTCATTCATTCATTCATTCAATCGTGTTTATTGAGCGCTTACTGTGTGCAGAGCACTGTACTAAGCGCTTGGGAAGGACAAGTTGGCAACATGTGGCCCCCCGGTTCCACTCCAATAATGGCAACGGGCTGCTTGGAGCCGCCTCTCCGCGCCCACTCCCTCCTGGCTGTGGATGCCTAATCCGAAGTCCGGAGGATCCCCGCTACGTCAACTGACTTTCCCTCGGGGTCTCCTGACGTACCTTTCAACCGGGAATTTATCCAAATGTCCGATCGAATCCTATTATTTGTATGATTTCCTGCAGATAGTGAATTCAACTCATTCCTTCCTTCCTCTCCCCCTCGTCCCCCTCTCCATCCCCCCCATCTTACCTCCTTCCCTTCCCCACAGCACCTGGATATATGTATAGATGTTTGTACATATTTATTACTCTATTCATTTATTTATTTATTTTACTTGTACATAATAATAATAATAATAATAATGATGGCATTTGTTAAGCGCTGACTATGTGCAAACCACTGTTCTAAGCGCTGGGGGGGATACAATGTGATCAAGTTGTCCCACGTGGGGCTCACAGTCTTAATCCCCATTTTTACAGATGAGGGAACTGAGGCTCAGAGAAGTTAAGTGACTTGCCCAAGGTCACACAGCAGACTTGTGGTGGAGCCGGGACTCGAACCCATGACCTCTGACTCCAAAGCCCATGCTCTTTCCACTGAGCCACGCTGCTTCTTGTACATATCTATTCTATTTATTTTATTTTGTTAGTATGTTTGGTTTTGTTCTCTGCCTCCCCCTTTTAGACTGTGAGCCCACTGCTGGGTAGGGACTGTCTCTATGTGTTGCCAATTTGTACTTCCCAAGCGCTTAGTACAGTGCTCTGCACACAGTAAGCACTCAATAAATACGACTGATGATGATGATGAATTCAACTCATTCGATAACATTTATTGCCTGCTGTGCGTAAACGGCTTCCTTTGCTTTGCTCGGAACCGACCCGCTTTGAGCTTCAATCAATCAATCAATCAATCGTATTTATTGAGCGCTTACTGTGTGCAGAGCACCGTACTAAGCGCTTGGGAAGTCCAAGTTGGCAACATATAGAGACAGTCCCTACCCAACAGTGGGCTCACAGTCTACAAGGGCTCACAGCTTCAATCAATCAATCAATTGTATTTATTGAGCCCTTCCTGTGCGCAGAGCACTGTACTAAGCGCTTGGGAAGTACAAGTCGGCAACACAACGGCAGCTTCAGTACTGTGAGAAGCAGCGTGGCTCAGTGGAAAGAGCCCGGGCTTGGGAGTCAGGGGACGTGGGTCCTAATCTAATTAATAATAATAATAATGATGATAATAATAATAATGGTATTTATTAAGCGCTGTACTAAGTGCTTGGGAAGCCATATAGAGACGGTCCCTACCCAACAGCGGGCTCACAGTCTAGGAAGGGGAGACAGAGAACAAAACAAAACATATCTACAGAACAAGTATTCTTTCATCATCATCAATCGTATTTATTGAGCGCTCACTATGTGCAGAGCACTGTACTAAGTGCTTGGAAAGTACAAATTGGCAACATATAGAGACAGTCCCTACCCAACAGTGGGCTCACAGTCTAAAAGACTGCATTCTTTCCTCTCTTTCCCTTTTTTCTGCAAGTTGTCATATATTTTTCTGAGACGGATAGATCATTTTTACTGAAAAGTGACTTGATGTTGGTTAACTTTCTTATAAAATTATGAAAACAGGAAAAAATTTCCATTTCAAACACTACCACTTTTGGGGAATTTGCCACTGTTATCAAAAATCACAAGTTTATTCAATAAACAGTATTAATAGGCGTAACAGCTGACTTCCTCCAGACATAACTGTTCAAATAAACTAAATAAGATTGGAAGAAAAGCATTTGGTATAATAGTGAAAGAACAAGGCAGAGCACTGTACTAAGCGCTTGGGAAGTCCATACAGAGACGGTCCCTACCCAACAGCAGGCTCACAGTCTAGGAGGGGGAAACAGACAACAAAATAAAACATATCTACAGAATAAGTATTCTTTCCTCTCTTTCCCTTTTTTCTGCAAGTTGTCATATATTTTTCTGACACAGATAGATCATTTTTACTGAAAAGTGACTTGATTCTGGTTAATTTTCTTATAAAATTATGAAAACAGGAAAAAATTTCCATTTCAAACACTACCACTTTTTGGGAATTTGAAACTGTTCTCAAAAATCACAAGTTTATTCAATAAACAGTATTAATAGGTGGAACAGCTGACTTTCTCCAAACATAACTGTTCAAATTAAATAAGAATAGAAGAAAAGCATTTGGTATAACAGTGAAAGAACAAGGCAGAGCACTGTACTAAGCGCTTGGGAAGTCCAATTCTGATACGGATAGATCATTTTTACTGAAAAGTGACTTGATTTTGGTTAATTTTCTTATAAAATTATGAAAACAGGAAAAAATTTCCATTTCAAACACTACCACTTTTTGGAAATTTGAAACTCTTATCAAAAAATCACAAGTTAATTCATTAAACAGCATTAACAGGCGTAACAGCTGACTTTCTCCAAACATAACTGTTCAAATAAACTAAATAAGAATAGAAGAAAAGCATTTGGTATAATAGTGAAAGAACAAGGCTACACAGGGCTGTAGATTTAAACTATTTTCATGTACTTTGAAACTAAACTTGCAAAATAAATACTGATTAAAACTAGATATCAGGTCATATTTAAAATAGGAATCATATGGACAGCTGTTCCTGTGGAAGCAGCGTGGCTCAGTGGAAAGAGCCCGGGTTTTGGAGTCAGGGGTCGTGGGTTCAAATCCAGGCTCCACCAATTGTCAGTTGTGTGACTTTGGGCAAGTCACTTCACTTCTCTGGGCCTCAGTTACCTCATCTATAAAATGGGGATTACGATTGTGAAGGGGGAGACAGAGAAGAAAACATGCTAACAAAATAAAATAAATAGAATAAATATGTACAAATAAAATAAATACAGTAATAAATACATACAAACCTATACACACCACTTGTCCGCTGTGTGACTTTGGGCAAGTCACTTCACTTCTCTGGGCCTCAGTTCCCTCATCTGGAAAATGGGGGCTGTGAGCCCCACCCCGTGGGACAACCTGATCACCTTGTACCTCCCCAGCGCTTAGAACAGTGCTTTGCACATAGTAAGTGCTTAATAAATGCCTTCATTATGTACTGAATTAAAAAAAAACACATAGACGTAAGATTCAGTAGAGTGTAATTAATCTGAAAGACTCCACCAGATTTTTTTAGCCATTGAGAATATATCTTTTAGACTGTGAGCCCACTGTTGGGTAGGGACCGTCTCTATATGTTGCCAACTTGGACTTCCCAAGCGCTTAGTACAGTGCTCCGCACACAGTAAGTGCTCAATAAATACGACTGATGATGATATCATTTATTTCTTGATTTTCTTTCTTTACTTTTAAAACGACATCTTGTGATTGCTATATTCTAGACTGTGAGCCTGTTGTTGGGTGGGGACCGTCTCTATGTGTTACCGACTTGTACTTCCCAAGCGCTCAGTACAGTGCTCCGCACACAGTAAGCGCTCAATAAATACGACTGATGATGATATCAATTATTTCTTGATTTTCTTTCTTTACTTTTAAAACGACATCTTGTGATTGCTATATTCTAGACTGCGAGCCCGTTGTTGGGTGGGGACCGTCTCTATGTGTTACCGACTTGTACTTCCCAAGCGCTCAGTACAGTGCTCCGCACACAGTAAGCGCTCAATAAATACGACTGATGATGATATCAATTATTTCTTGATTTTCTTTCTTTACTTTTAAAACGACATCTTGTGATTGCTATATTCTAGACTGCGAGCCCGTTGCTGGGTGGGGACCGTCTCTATGTGTTACCGACTTCTACTTCCCAAGCGCTCAGTACAGTGCTCCGCACACAGTAAGCGCTCAATAAATACGATTGATGATGATATCACTTATTTCTTGATTTTC
Organism: Tachyglossus aculeatus; assembly: GCF_015852505.1. Lineage (NCBI taxonomy): Eukaryota > Metazoa > Chordata > Mammalia > Monotremata > Tachyglossidae > Tachyglossus > Tachyglossus aculeatus. The sequence goes on along the minus strand of NC_052069.1, from coordinate 2,402,024 downwards.
TTTCTTTATTTTTGGAATGAAATCTTGTGATTGCTATATTCTAGACTGTGAGCCCGTTGTTGGGTGGGGACCGTCTCTATGTGTTACCAACTTGTACTTCCCAAGCGCTCGGTGCAGTGCTCTGCACACAGTAAGCGCTCAATAAATACGATTGAATGAATGAATGAATTAATTAATTAACAAAATAAAATAAGTAGAATCACCTGGATAAGCTGCTCGGCCGAAGGGGAGACTTCGGCTTCCTTCCGCGTTACCCCGAAGCTTCCTTTCAGGCTGGTGTCTTTGACCTGCTGCTGCAGCAACGGTATCAGATACCGCAGCGTGAGGAGCACGCCGAGGATGAGGAGGGTGGGCCCTTCGTCCTCCACGGGAACCAGCAGACCTAATAATAATAATAATAATAATAATAAGTGCATTCGTTCATTCAGTTGTATTTATTGAGCATTTACTGTGTGCACAGCACTGTACTGAGCACTTAGGAAGTACAAGTTGGTAGCACACAGAGACGGTCCCTCCCCAACAACGGGCTCACAGTCTAGAATAGCCTGTATAGTCTAGAAATAGTCGAAATAGTCTAGAATTTATTGAGCGCTTACTGTGTGCACAGCGCTGTACTGAGCGCTTGGGAAGTCCAAGTTGGCAACATCTAGAGACGGTCCCTACCCAACAGTGGGCTCACAGGCTAGAAGGGGGAGACAGAGAACAGAACAAAACGCATTAACAAAATAAAATAAATAGAATGAATATGTACAAATAAAATAGAGTAATAAATACATACACACATATATACACCACTTGTCTGCTGTGTGACCATGGGCACATCATTTCACTTCTCCACGCCTCACTTACCTCATCTGTAAAATGGGGATTAAGACTGTGAGCCGCCGTGAGACAACCTGATCACCTTGCAACCTCCCCAGCGCTTAGAACAGTGCTTTGCACATAGTAAGCGCTTAATAAATGCCATTATTATTAGTAGTAGTATTATCATTATTATAATGAATGAATGATCAATAGGGTCCCACAAGGGGAAACATTTCCTAAAACACCAATTTACTGCCTCGTTGCTTATCCCTGCTGTATCCGTCCAAAGCAGAAGGAATACCCAGCCCTCCGGGAGTCCCTACTTTACTCAATCAATCAATCGTATTTATTGAGCGCTTACTGTGTGCAGAGCACTGTACTAAGCGCTTGGGAAGTCCAAGTTGGCAACATATAGAGACGGTCAATCAATCAGTCGTATTTATTGAGCGCTTACTGTGTGCAGAGCACTGTACTAAGCGCTTGGGAAGTCCAAGTTGGCAACATATAGAGACGGTCAATCAATCAATCGTATTTATTGAGCGCTTACTGTGTGCAGAGCACTGGACTAAACGCTTGGGAAGTACAAGTTGGCAACGTGTAGAGACAGTCCCTACCCAACAGTGGGCTCACAGTCTAGAAGGGGGAGACAGAGAACAAAACCAAACACATTAACAAAATAAAATAAATAGAATAGATATGTACAAGTAAAATAAATAAATACATAACTAAATAGAGTAATAAATCTGTACAAACATATAAACATATAAACAGGTGCTGTGGGGAAGGGAAGGAGATAAGACGGGGGGGATGGAGAGGGGGAATCCTGAACACCTCTACTTTGGCTGCTAAGAAATGGAAGGTCCATTGGAAGCAGCGTGGCTCAGTGGAAAGGGCCCGGGCTTTGGAGTCAGAGGTTGTGGGTTCAAATTCCGGCTCCGCCACTTGTCAGCTGTGTGACTTTGGGCAAGTCACTTCACTTCTCTGGGCCTCAGTTCCCTCATCTGGAAAATGGGGATGAAGATTGTGAGCCCCCCGTGGGACAACCTGATTACCCTGTATCTATCCTAGCGCTTAGAACGGTGCTTGGCACACAGTAAGTGCTTAATAAATACCATCATTATTAGCCTAGACTGTGAGCCCACTGTTGGGTAGGGACTGTCTCTATATGTTGCCAACTTGGACTTCCCAAGCACTTAGTGCAGTGCTCTGCACACAGTAAGCGCTCAATAAATACGATTGATTGACCGTCTCTATATGTTGCCAACTTGTACTTCTCAAGCGCTTAGTACAGTGCTCTGCACACAGTAAGAGCTCAATAAATATGACTGATTGATTGACTGACCATCTCTATATGTTGCCAACTTGTACTTCTCAAGCGCTTAGTACAGTGCTCTGCACACAGTAAGCGCTCAATAAATACGACTGAATGAATGATAATGAATGAATTATTATTATTATTTGGACTTCAGGAAATATCCAGAGAGACAGTTCATACATAACAGGATATTTCTGAGAGGATTTCTCTGAGCAATTTTTTTTTAAATGGTATTTGTTAAGCACTTACTATGTGCATGGCACTGTACTAAGCACTGGGGTAGATACAAGCTATTCAGGTCGGACTCAGTTCCCCGTCGTACATGCAGCTCGCAGTCTCAATCCCAATTTTAATAATAATAATATGGTATTTGTTAAATGCTTGCTTTGTGCGGGCACTGTACTAATAACTGGGGTATTCAGATTGGACAAAGTCCCCCGTCCTACGTGCGGCTCACAGTCTTAATCTCCATTTTATTAAAAATAATTATAATAATGATATGGTATTTGTTAAGTGCTAACTTGGTGCAGGGCACTGTACTAAGCGCTGGGGTAGATACAAGCTATTCAGGTTGGACTCAGTTCCCCGTCGTACATGCAGCTCACAGTCTCAATCCCAATTTTAATAATAATAATATGGTATTTGTTAAATGCTTGCTTTGTGCGGGGACTGTACTAATAACTGGGGTATTCAGATTGGACACAGTCCCCCGTCCTACGTGCGGCTCACAGTCTTAATCTCCATTTTATTAAAAATAATTATAATAATGATATGGTATTTGTTAAGTGCTTACTTTGTGCAGGGCACTGTACTAAGAGCTGGGGGGAAAATACAAGCTATTCAGGTGGGACATAGTCCCTGTCTTACATGCAGCTCACAGTCTTAATCCCCATTAAAAATAATAACAACAACAACAACAACAACAATAATAATCATAATAATGGTATTTGTTAAGCGCCTACTTTTTTTTAACAGCATTTATTAAGTGCTTACTATGTGCAAAGCACTGTTCTAAGCGCTGGGGGGGGATACAAGGTGATCGGGTTGTCCCAGATGGGGCTCACAGTCTTCATCCCCGTTTTCCAGATGAGGGAACTGAGGCCCAAAGAAGTGAAGTGATTTGCCCAAAGTCACATAGTTGATAAGTGGCGAAGCCGGGATTTGAACCCATGATCCCAGAGCACCTGCATATATGTATATATGTTTGTACATATTTGTTACTCTATTTATTTTACTTGTACATATCTACTCTATTTTATTTTGTTGGTATATTTGGTTTTGTTCTCTGTCTCCCCCTTTTAGACTGTGAGCCCACTGTTGGGTAGGGACCGTCTCTATCTGTTGCAGACTTGGACTTCTCAAGTGCTTAGTACAGTGCTCTGCACACAGTAAGCGCTCAATAAATACGATTGATGATGATGACGATCCCTGACTCCAAAGCCCGGGCTCTTTCCACTGAGCCATGCTGCTTCTCATAATAATAATAATAATGATGGTATTCATTAAGCGTTTACTAGGTGCCAAGCACTGCTCTAAGTGCTGGGGAGGTTACAAGGTGATCAGGTTGTCCCAAGGGGGGCCTCACAGTCCTCACCCCCATTTTCCAGATGAGGGAACTGAGGCCCAGAGAAGTGAAGTGACTTGCCCAAAGTCACCCAGCTGACAAGTGGCGGAGCCGGGATCTGAACCCATGATCCCTGACTCTTTCCACTGAGCCTCACTGCTTTGTGTGGGGCACTGTACTAAGCGATTGGGGATTAAGACTGTGAGCCCCCCGTGGGACAACCTGATCACCTTGTAACCTCCCCAGCGCTTAGAACAGTGCTTTGCACATAGTAAGCGCTTAATAAATGCCATTATTATTATTATTATTATTATTGTTAATATTAATATTAAGCGCTGGGGTAGACACAAGCTCTTCAGGTGGGACAGAGTCCCCATCCTACATGGGGCTCACAGTCTCAATCCCCATTTTCCAGATGAGGGAACTGAGGCCCAGAGAAGTGGCCACGAGAAGCTGCGTGGCTCAGTGGAAGGAGCCCGGGCTTTGGAGTCAGAGGTCACGGGTTCGAATCCCGGCTCTGCCACATGTCTGCTGTGTGATCCTGGGCAAGTCACTTCACTTCTCTGAGCCTCAGTGACCTCATCTGGAAAAATGGGGATGAAGACTGTGAGCCCCATGTGGGACAACCTGATCACACTGTATCCCCCCAGCGCTTAGAACAGTGCTTTGTTAGTAGGTTTGGTTTTGTTCTCTGCCTCCCCCTTCTAGACTGTGAGCACACTGTTGGGTAGGGACTGTCTCTATATGTTACCATCTTGTACTTCCCAAGCGCTTAGTACAGTGCTCTGCACACAGTAAGCGCTCAATAAATACGATTGATGATGCTGATGATGATGATGATACTAAGCACTTAACCAATGCCATCATTATTCCTTCTAGACTGTGAGCCCACTGTCGGGTAGGGACAGTCTCTAGATGTTGCCAACTTGGACTTCCCAAGCGCTTAGTACAGTGCTCTGCACACAGTAAGCGCTCAATAAATACGACTGATGATGATGATGATGATACTAAGCACTTAACCAATGCCATCATTATTCCTTCTAGACTGTGAGCCCGCTGTCGGGTAGGGACCGTCTCTAGATGTTGCCAACTTGGACTTCCCAAGCGCGTAGTACAGTGCTCTGCACACAGTAAGCGCTCAATAAATACGATTGATTGATTGATTGATTGACAGGCGGCGGAACGGGGATCAGAACCCAGCTCCTTCTGATTCCCGGCCCCGAGCCCTCTGCGCTAGACCACGCCGTTTCTCGCCGCATCCGGGGAAAGAGAGCGCCAACCGAGAGAGCCCTTCTAGACTGTGACCCTTCTAATAATAACAATAATAATAATAATAATAATTGGCATTTGTTAAGCGCTTACCATGTGCAAAGCACTGTTCTAAGCGCTGGGGAGGATACAGGGTGATCAGGTTGTCCCACGGGGGGCTCACAGTCTTAATCCCCATTTTACAGATAGACTGTGAGCCCGCTGTTGGGTAGGGACCGTCTCTAGATGTTGCCAACTTGGACTTCCCAAGCGCTTAGCACAGTGCTCTGCACATAGTAAGCCCTCAATAAATACGATTGAATGAATGAATGAATGAACGTGTACTTCCCAAGCGCTTGGTACAGTGCTCTGCACACAGGAAGCGCTCAACAAATACGACTGAATGAATGAATGAACTTGTACTTCCCAAGTGCTTAGTACAGTGCTCTGCACACCAGAAGCGCTCAACAAATACGATTGAATGAATGAATGAATGGACATGTACTTCCCAAGCGCTTGGTACAGTGCTCAGCGCACAGGAAGCGCTCAACACATACGATTGAATGAATGAATGAATGAACGTGTACTTTCCAAGCACTTGGTACAGTGCTCTGCACACAGGAAGGGCTCAATAAATATGATTGAATGACTAAATGAATGAACGTGTACTTCCCAAGAGCTTAGTACAGTGCTCTGCACACAGGAAGTGCTCAATAAATACGATTGAATGAATGAATGTGTACTTCCCAAGCGCATGGTACAGTGCTCTGCACACCGGAAGCGCTCAACAAATACGACTGACTGAATGAATGAATGAACGTGTACTTCCCAAGCGCTTGGTACAGTGCTCCGCACACCGGAAGCGCTCAACAAATACGACTGAACGAATGAACGAAGGAACGTGTACTTCCCAAGCGCTTGGTACAGTGCTCAGCGCACAGGAAGTGCTCAACAAATACGATAGAATGAATGAACGTGTACTTCCCAAGCGCTTAGTACAGTGCTCTTCACACCGGAAGCGCTCAATAAATACGATTGGATGAATGAATGAATGAACGTGTACTTCCCAAGCGCGTGGTACAGTGCTCTGCACACAGGAAGCGCTCAACAGCTACGATTGAATGAATGAATGAATGATTGCGTACTTCCCAAGCGCTTAGTACACTGCTCTGCACACAGGAAGCGCTCAATAAATACTATTGAATGAATGAATGAACGAATGAACGTGTACTTCCCAAGCGCATGGTACAGTGCTCTGCGCACAGGAAGTGCTCAACAAATACGATTGAATGAATGAATGAATGAACATGTACTTCCCAAGCGCTTAGTACAGTGCTCTGCACACAGGAAGCGCTCAATAAATACGATTGAATGAATGAATGAACGAATGAACGTGTACTTCCCAAGCGCTTAGTACAGTGCTCTGCACACAGGAGGTGCTCAATAAATACGATTGAATGAATGAATGAATGTGTACTTCCCAAATGCGTGGTACAGTGCTCCGCACACCAGAAGCGCTCAACAAATACGATTGAACGAATGAATGAATGAACGTGTACTTCCCAAGCGCTTGGTACAGTGCTCCGCACACCAGAAGTGCTCAACAAACACGACTGAACGAATGAATGAATGAACGTGTACTTCCCAAGCGCTTGGTACAGTGCTCCGCACACCGGAAGCGCTAAACAAACACGATTGAATGAATGAATGAATGAACGTGTACTTCCCAAGCGCTTGGTACAGTGCTCAGCACACAGGAAGTGCTCAACAAATATGATTGAATGAATGAACGTGTACTTCCCAAGCGCTTGGTACAGTGCTCCGCACACCAGAAGCGCTCAACAAACACGACTGAACGAATGAATGAATGAACATGTACTTCCCAAGCGCTTGGTACAGTGCTCCGCACACCAGAAGCGCTCAACAAACACGACTGAACGAATGAATGAATGAACATGTACTTCCCAAGCGCTTGGTACAGTGCTCCGCACACCGGAAGCGCTAAACAAACACGATTGAATGAATGAATGAATGAACGTGTACTTCCCAAGCGCTTAGTACAGTGTTCTGCACACAGGAAGCGCTCAATAAATACGATTGAATGAATGAATGAACGTGTACTTCCCAAGCGCGTGGTGCAGTGCTCTGCAAACTGGAAGCGCTCAATAAATACGACAATGAATGAACGAATGAACTTGTACTTCCCAAGCGCTTAGTACAGTGCTCTGCACACCGGAAGCGCTCAACAAATACGATTGAATGAACGTGTACTTCCCAAGCACTTGGTACAGTGCTCAGCACACAGGAAGCGCTCAAATACGACTGAATGAATGAATGAAGGAACATGTACTTCCCAAGCGCCTGGTACAGTGCTCAGCGCACAGGAAGTGCTCAACAAATACGATTGAATGAATGAACATGTACTTCCCAAGCGCTTAGTACAGTGCTCTGCACACCGGAAGCGCTCAATAAACACGACTGGATGAATGAATGAATGAACGTGTACTTCCCAAGCGCGTGGTACAGTGCTCAGCGCACAGGAAGCGCTCAACAAATACGACTGAATGAATGAACGAATGAACGTGCACTTCCCAAGCGCTTAGTACAGTGCCCCGCACACCGGAGGCGCTCACTAAATAGGACTGGACGAAGGACTGAACGGAGCCCGCCCTCACCGACGAGCACGTTCAGCAGCCAGGTGTAGAAATACTGGGTCCTCCGCGAATGCTGGCAGATGCTCACGGCCGAGGCGGCTGCGGTCCGGCGGATGGCAGGCGAGCTCGACTTCAGGTTAGCTATGAACGCCTTCAATAAAACCTACAAAGAAGAGGAGAACGAAAGTGAGATGGACGCCCCGGATCAACCAATCAATCGTATTTATTGAGCGCTTACCGTGTGCAGTGCACTGTACTGAGCGCTTGGGAAGTCCAAGTTGGCAACATCTAGAGACGGTCCCTACCCAACAGCGGGCACCAAGGGCTTCATTCATTCATTCAAATTTACGGAGCGCTTACTGTGTGCAGAGCACTGTACTAAGCGCTTGGAAAGTACAATGCAGAGACGCCCTCCGGATGGAGAGAAATGACGTAATAATAATGATAATAATGATGACGATGGCATTTGTTAAGCGCTTACTATGTGCAAGCACTGTTCTAAGCGCTGGGGAGGTGACAAGCTGATCAGCGTGGCTCCGTGGAAAGAGCTCGGGCTTGGGAGTCAGAGTTCATGGGTTCGAATCCCGGCTCCCCCACATGTCTGCTGTGTGACCTTGGGTAAGTCACTTCACTTCTCTGAGCCTCAGTTCCCTCATCTGTAAAATGGGGATTAAGACTGTGAGCCCCACATGGGACTCACTATTACTCTATTTATTATTACTCTATTTATTATTACTCTATTTATTATTACTCTATTTATTTCTCTATTTATTTATTACTCTATTTATTTATTTATTACTCTGTTTATTTATTATTACTCTATTTATTTATTATTACTCTATTTATTTATTTATTACTCTATTTATTTATTTAGTCTGGGACTCAGAGGATCCGGGTTCTAATCCCAGCTCTGCCATATTGCCTGCCGCACAACTCTGGGCAAGTCACTTCGCTTCCCTGTGCCTCAGTTCCCTCATTCAGTCAGTCGTATTTATTGAGCGCTTCCTGTGTGCACAGCACTGTACTAAGCGCTTGGGAACTACAAGTTGGCAACATATAGAGACGGTCCCTACCCAACAGTGGGCTCACAGTCACCCTCCGGATGGAGAGAAATGACATAATAATAATAATAATAATGACGGTGGCATTTGTTAAGCGCTTACTATGTGCAAGCACTGTTCTAAGCGCTGGGGAGGTGACAAGCTGATCAGCGTGGCTCCGTGGAAAGAGCTCGGGCTTGGGAGTCAGAGTTCATGGGTTCGAATCCCGGCTCCGCCACGTGTCTGCTGTGTGACCTTGGGTGAATCACTTTACTTCTCTGAGCCTCAGTTCCCTCATCTGTAAAATAGGGATTAAGACTGTGAGCCCCACATGGGACTATTACTCTATTTATTTATTATTACTCTATTTATTACTCTATTTATTTATTATTACTCTATTCATTATTACTCTATTTATTTATTTATTACTCCATTTATTTATTACTCTACTTATTTATTTATTACTCTATTTATTTATTTAGTCTGGGACTCAGAGGATCCGGGTTCTAATCCCAGCTCTGCCATACTGCCTGCCGCACGACTTTGGGCAAGTCACTTCGCTTCCCTGTGCCTCAGTTCCCTCATTCAGTCAGTCGTATTTATTGAGCGCTTCCTGTGTGCAGAGCACTGTACTAAGCGCTTGGGAAGTACAAGTTGGCAACATACAGACATCAGCAGCCATTCTCCCTCATACTCTGACTAGCAGCCCCATATGGGACCTCCTTTGATCAACCCCAGCACTTAGTACAGTCCTTAGCACATAGTAAATACTTAACGAGAACCATTTTGATGATTATTGTTATCGTTATTGTTTTTTATAGTATCTGTTAAGCCCTTACTGTGTGCCGGGGGGTGAGCCGTTTTCCGTAGCGTAGTGTTTATCACATTCGCCTAACATGCAAAAGGTCCTCGGTTCGCAACCGGGCGGAAACATTAACATTTTTAGAGAAGCAGCGTGGCTCAGTGGAAAGAGCATGGGCTTTGGAGTCAGAGGTCATGGGTTCAAATCCTGCCCCACCACATGTCTGCTGTGTGATCTTGGGCAGGTCACTTAACTTCTCTGGGCCTCAGTTCCCTCATCTGGAAAATGGGGATGAAGACTGTGAGCCCCACGTGGGACAACCTGATCACCATGTATCTCCCCCAGCGCTTGGAACAGTGCTTTGCACATAGTAAGCGCTTAAATACCATCATCATCATTATTATTATTATTACTAAACTGGGGTAGATACAAAATACTTAAGTTGGGCACAGTCCCGGTCCCGCATAGGATTCACAATCTTTATCCCCATTTTACAGGCGAAAGAACTGAGGACTGATGGGTTTTGCACAGACCACTAGAATTTAGGGAATTTACACCATGAATGCACATTTTTAGACATGATTAACTGTTTCCATGTATATGTTGCCAACTTGTACTTCCCAAGCGCTTAGTACAGTGCTCTGCACACAGTAAGCGCTCAATAAATACGATTGAATGAATGAATGTGGCGGACTCAGGATTCGAACCCATGACCTTTGACTGCAAAGCCCGTGCTCTTTCCACCGAGCCACACTGCTTCTCTTCACTGCTCTTCTGCTTCCCTCATCTGCCATCATTACTACCATTATTATTATTATTATTATTGCTGTTAACCCACAAATTCTGACGCCTAAACACACGCTCTTTCCACCGAGCCACGCTACTTCACTGCTCTTCTGCTTCCCTCATCTGCCATCATTACTACCATTATTATTATTATTATTATTGTTGTTAACCCGCAAATTCTGACTCCTAAACGCATGCTCTTTCCACGAAGCCACGATGCTTCTCTTCACTGCTCTTCTGCTTCCTTCATCTGCCATCATTACTACCATTATTATTATTATTGTTGCTGTTAACCCCCAAATTCTGACTCCTAAACGCATGCTCTTTCCACCAAGCCACGCTGCTTCTATTCACTGCTCTTCTGCTTCCCTCATCTGCCATCATTACTACCATTATTATTATTATTATTGCTGTTTCCTAAACGCATGCTCTTTCCACCGAGCCACGCTGCTTCTCTTCACTGCTCTTCTGCTTCCCTCATCTGCCATCATTACTACCATTATTATTATTATTATTATTGCTGTTAACCCACAAATTCTGACTCCTAAACGCACGCTCTTTCCACCGAGCCACGCTGCTTCTCTTCATTGCTCTTCGGCTTCCCTCGTCTGCCATCATTACTACCATTATTATCTTTGTTGCTGTTGTCCCACAAATTGACTCCTAAACGCATGCTCTTGCCACCGAGCCACGCTGCTTCTCTTCACTGCTCTTCTGCTTCCCTCATCTGCCATCATTACTACCATTATTATTATTATTGTTGCTGTTAACCCACAAATTCTGACTCCTAAACACATGCTCTTCCCACGTTCCTTCTCTTCACTGCTCTTCTGCTTCCCTCATCTGCCATCATTACTACCATTATTATTATTATTATTGCTGTTTCCTAAACGCACGCTCTTTCCACCGAGCCACGCTGCTTCTCTTCACTGCTCTTCTGCTTCCCTCATCTGCCATCCTTACTATCATTATTATTATTATCATTATTGCTGTTAACCCACAAATTCTGACGTCTAAACACATGTTCTTTCCACCGAGCCACGTTGCTTCTCTTCACTGCTCTTCTGCTTCCCTCATCTGCCATCATTACTACCATTATTATCATCATTATTGCTGTTAACCCACAAATTCTGACTCCTAAACGCATGCTCTTTCCACTGACCCACGCTGCTTCTCTTCACTGCTCTTCTGCTTCCCTCATCTGCAATTATTACTACCATTATTATTATTATTATTGTTGCTGTTAACATCTGCCATCATTACTACCATTATTATTATTATTATTTTTGCTGTTAACCCCCAAATTCTGACTCCTAAACGCATGCTCTTTCCACCGAGCCACGCTGCTTCTCTTCACTGCTCTTCTGCTTCCCTCATCTGCCATCATTACTACCATTATTATTATTATTATTATTATTATTATTGTTGCTAACCCAAATTCTGACTCCTAAACGCATGCTCTTTCCACTGAGCCACGCTGCTTCTCTTCACTGCTCTTCCGCTTCCCTCATCTGCTTCCCTCATCCCTTTGAGACTGTGAGCCCACTGTTGGGTAGGGACTGTCTCTATATGTTGCCAATTTGTACTTCCCAAGCGCTTAGTACCGTGCTCTGCACATAGTAAGCGCTCAATAAATACGATTGATGATGGTGATGATCTGCAATTATTACTACCATTATTATTATTATTGTTGCTGTTAACATCTGCCATCATTACTACCATTATTATTATTATTATTTTTGCTGTTAACCCCCAAATTCTGACTCCTGAACGCATGCTCTTTCCACTGAGCCACGCTGCTTCTCTTCAATGCTCTTCTGCTTCCCTCATCTGCCATCATTACTACCATTATTATTATTATTATTGTTGCTAACCCAAATTCTGACTCCTAAATGCATGCTCTTTCCACTGAGCCACTCTGCTTCTCTTCACTGCTCTTCTGCTTCCCTCATCCCTTTGAGACTGTGAGCCCACTGTTGGGTAGGGACTGTCTCTATATGTTGCCAATTTGTACTTCCCAAGCGCTTAGTACCGTGCTCTGCACATAGTAAGCGCTCAATAAATACGATTGATGATGGTGATGATCTGCAATTATTACTACCATTATTATTATTATTGTTGCTGTTAACATCTGCCATCATTACTACCATTATTATTATTATTGTTGTTAACCCACAAATTCTGACTCCTAAACGCATGCTCCTTCCACCAAGCTACGCTGCTTCTCTTCACTGCTCTTCTGCTTCCCTCATCTGCCATCATTACTACCATTATTATTATTATTATTGCTGCTTCCTAAACGCATGCTCTTTCCACTGAGTCACGCTGCTTCTCTTCACTGCTCTTCTGCTTCCCTCATCTGCCATCATTACTACCATTATTATTATTATTATTATTGCTGTTAACCCACAAATTCTGACTCCTAAACGCACGCTCCTTCCACCGAGCTACGCTGCTTCTCTTCACTGCTCTTCTGCTTCCCTCATCTGCCATCATTACTACCATCATTATTATTATTATTATTATTATTATTATTATTATTGCTGTTAACCCACAAATATTGTCGGGCTCCCGCCACGCCAAGGCCCGGCCCTTTCTCCGGCGTTTTCCACGGTGGCTCCGTGAGCGTCGGTAGGGGTACCTTAATTTCGTTGTCGTTGGCGAAGTTGCCAAAGGCCGCCCCGATCTTCGGGATGGCCTGGGCCAACGTCTCCTGCACGGACTCTTCGGGACGCTTGCTTATCCTGGTGAGGCAGGGCAGCAGGTTTACCAGGTAGGGCCTGTTGGCAAAAATTAAAAAAGCCAATGATTGAAAACCATTCCGCCCACCGGCTGCGGTTGAGACGCCCCTCCGGGGATCGTTGCTCAGACCTGGCGTGCGACCGCTCGCGAGTGGGGTTATAATCGAGGGCTGCTCGCCGGAAACTGAACGACTGAATGAGATGGAGGAGCGGTGAGAAGGTTGACGAGACAAAACATATTAACAAAATGAAATAAATAGAATATAATAATAATAATAATAATAATGGCATCTATTAAGCGCTTACTATGTGCAAAGCACTGTTCTAAGCGCTGTAATAATAATGATGGCATTTGTTAAGCGCTTACTATGTGCAAAGCACTGTTCTAGGCCCTACTGAGAGCTCACCTCCTCCAGGAGGCCTTCCCAGACTGAGCCCCCTCCTTCCTCTCCCCCTCGTCCCCCTCTCCATCCCCCCCATCTTACCTTCTTCCCCTCCCCACAGTACCTGTATATATGTTTGTACAGATTTATTACTCTATTTATTTATTTTACTGGTGCATATCTATCCTATTTTATTTTGTAGTATGTTTGGTTTTGTCTCCCCCTTTTAGACTGTGAGCCCACTGTTGGGTAGGGACTGTCTCTATATGTCGCCAATTTGTACTTCCCAAGCAGTGCAGTGCTCTGGAAACAGTAAGCGCTCAATAAATACGATTGATGATGATGAGCCTGCCGTGGGACAACCTGATCACCCTGTAACCTCCCCAGTGCTTAGAAAAGTGCTTTGCACAAAGTAAGCGCTTAATACATGCCATTAAAAAAAAAAAGATGATCGAATGAATGACTGAATGAAAGACATTTTTAAAATGATAAAAAGTACAGTGCTTTGCACACAGTAAGTGCTCAATAAATAACGACTGAATGAATGAATCCTGTATATATGTATATATGTTTGTACATATTTATTACTCTATTTATTTTACTTGTACATAGCTATTCTATTTATTTTATTTCGTTAACATGTTTTGTCGTCTGTCTCCCCCTTCTAGACTGTGAGCCCGCTGTTGGGTAGGGACCGTCACTAGATGTTGCCAACTTGTACTTCCCAAGCGCTTAGTACGGTGCTCTGCACACAGTAAGCGCTCAATAAATACAATTGCATAAACGAATGAATGAATGAATATATGAATTAATTAATTAATCCATCCCCTCCGCCTCATTATGGATGAGGGTGTGGGAGCCATGTCTTAGCAACATCATACCCCCGGTCACTTCCTTACCAGCTGACTTTTTGAAATCGTCTTCCATGGGCCTAGACTGTGAGCCCGCTGATGGGTAGGGACCGTCTCTATATGTTGCCAACTTGTACTTCCCAAGCGCTTAGTACAGTGCCCTGCACACAGTAAGTGCTCAATAAATACCACTGAATGAATGAGTGAATACCCTCGGTCGCTTCCTTACCAGCTGACTTTCTGAAATTGTCTACCATGGGCCTAGACTGTGAGCCCGCTGTTGGGTAGGGACCGTCTCTATATGTTGCCAACTTGTACTTCCCAAGCACTTAGTACAGTGCTCTGCACACAATAAGCGCTCAATAAATACGACTGAATGAATGAGTGAATACCCCCAGTCGCTTCCTTACCAGCTGACTTTCTGAAATCATCAACCATGGGCCTAGACTGTGAGCCCGCTGTTGGGTAGGGACCGATATGTTGCCCACTTGGACTTCCCAAGCGCTTATTCCAGTGCCCTGCACACAGTAAGCGCTCAATCATCATCATCAATCGTATTTATTGAGTGCTTACTATGTGCAGAGCACTGGACTAAGCGCTTGGGAAGGACAAATTGGTAACATCTAGAGACAGTCCCTACCCAGCAGTGGGCTCACAGTCTAAACGGGGGAGACAGAGAACAAAACCAAACATACTAACAAAGTAAAATAAACAGAATAGATATGTACAGGTAAAATAAATAAATAGGGTATATACATATGTATATAAATAAATACGTAGTACAGTGCAAGCGCTTACTACAGTGCTCTGCACATAGTAAGCACTCAATAAATACGATTGATGATGATGACTGACTGACTGAATGAATGAATGAATGGGCCCCCCCGATGAAGGGAACCGCCGAAGCGTCCAGCAAATGGGGTCATTTTCTTAAAGAGCACTTGGTTCTGCTCCTTCCTTTTTGCGGTGGTCAACGGTCCCAATTCCGGGAGGCGATTCCGACCCCCCTTTCCCCCAGGCCGGCCGGGGCTTTACCTGCACTTCTGCGGGCGGACGAGGTGGGCGAGTTCGGCAAACCTCCAAAGGGCGGCCCGCAGGCTCCGGGGAGCCCCGTTCTGCGCGACGCATTGCCAGCGGATTGAAAAACAAAAAGAGGGGTGGGGAGGACACGCGAATTACGATTTTTAATTTCACAGGACCCCCCCCCGACCCTCTCCAATCTCCCTCTCGTCTGCCACCCTCTTCTGCATTCCTTGCAGTAACTCAAGAAGAGATTTCTCACCTACTCTCCACCGTTGCCTCTGACCCATCCCTTTATTTACTTTTATTTATTATTTATTCATTTTACTTGTGCATTTCTATCCTATTTATTTTATTTTGTTGGTATGTTTGGTTCTGTTCTCTGTCTCCCCCTTTCAGACTGTGAGCCCACTGTTGGGTAGGGACTGTCTCTATGTGTTGCCAATTTGTACTTCCCAAGCGCTTAGTACAGTGCTCTGCACATAGTAATCATCATCATCATCATCAATCGTATTTATTGTGTGCCCAGGCTTTAGTGCCCAGGCTCTAATATTCTGTAATTCTCAGAAAGAAGAGATGTCCCACCCCAGTTCTGAAGGCTCAAAAAACAGATTAATCTACACAATGATTTTTACATATCTACACATAATTTTTCTAGCCTTGCTTTGCTTTTAGCTATTGTCTTCTCAGTTGCTGGGGTCGATCAGCTCAAAGGAGGCATCCAAGAAGTATTAAGCAAATAATAATAATAATGACGATGATAATATTAATTAAGCGATTACTGTTTGCCAGGCCCCGTGCTCAGCCATGCTCAGGTAGGGACTGTCTCTATGTGTTGCCAATTTGTACTTCCTAAGCGCTTAGTACAGTGCTCTGCACATAGTAAGCGCTCAATAAATACGATTGATTGATTGATTGATTGATTGATTCATACCTTTTTAATAATCATAATAATAATAGTGATGGCATTTATTAAGCGCTTACTATGTGCCAAGCACTGTTCTAAGCGCTGGGGAGGTTACAAGGTGATCAGGTTGGCCCACGGGGGGCTCACGGTCTTCAGCCCCATTTTACAGATGAGGGAACTGAGGCCCCGAGAAGTTAAGTTGGGTAGGGACCGTCTCTACATGTTGCCAACTTGGACTTCCCAAGCGCTTAGTACAGTGCTCTGCACACAGTAAGCGCTCAATAAATACGATTGAATGAATGCCTTCCCAGACTGAGCCCCCTCCTTCCTCTCCCCCTCATCCCCCTCTCCATCCCCCCCATCTTACCTCCTTCCCTTCCCCACAGCACCTGTATATATGAATATATGTTTGTACGGATTTCTTACTCTATTTTACTTGTACATATCTATTCTATTTATTTTATTTTGTTAATATGTTTGGTTTTGTTCTCTGTCTCCCCCTTCTAGACTGTGAGCCCACTGTTGGATAGGGACCGTCTCTATATGTTGCCAACTTGTACTTCCCAAGCGCTTAGTACAATGCTCTGCACACAGTAAGCGCCCAATAAATACGATTAAGTGACTTGTCCAAATAATAATAATAATAATGGCATTTATTAAGCACTTACTATGTGCCAAGCACTGTTCTAAGCACTAGGGAGGTTACAAAGTGATCAGGTGGGCCCACGGGGGGCTCACGGTCTTCAGCCCCATTTTACAGATGAGGGAACGGAGGCCCGGAGAAGTTAAGTGACTTGTCCAAATAATAATGATAATAATGGCATTTATTAAGCACTTACTACATGCAAAGCACTCTTCTAAACACTGGAGAGGACACAAGGTGATCAGGTTGTCCCACGGGGGACTCACAGTCTTCGGCCCCATTTTACAGATGAGGGAACGGAGGCCCAGAGAAGTTAAGTGACTTGTCCAAATAAGAATAATAATAATGATGGCATTTATTAAGCGCTTACTATGTGCCAAGCACTGTTCTAAGCGCTGGGGAGGTTACAAGGTGATCAGGTTGGCCCACGGGGGGCTCACGGTCTTCAGCCCCATTTTACAGATGAGGGAACTGAGGCCCAGAGAAGTGAAGTGACTTGTCAAATAAGAATGATAATAATGATGGCATTTATTAAGCGCTTACTATGTGCCAAGCACTGTTCTAAGCGCTGGGGAGGTTACAAGGTGATCAGGTTGGCCCACGGTCTTCATCCCCATTTTACAGATGAGGGAAACTGAGGCCCAGAGAAGTGAAGTGACTTGTCCAAATAATAATAGTAATAATGGTATTTATTAAGCACTTACTATGTGCAAAGCACTCTTCTACACACTGGGGAGGACATAAGGTGATCAGGTTGTCCCACGTGGGGCTCACACTTTTAATACCCATTTTCCAGATGAGGGAACTGAGGCACAGAGATGTGAAGTGACTTGCCCAAAGTCACACGGCTGACAATTGCTAGAGCTGGCATTTGAACCCATGACTTCTGACTCCCAAGCCCGAGCTCTTTCCATTGAGTCACGCTGCTTCTCCATCCCTTCATATCTTTTTATTAATAATAATAATAATGGCATTTATTAAGCGCTTACTATGTGCAAAGCACTGTTCTAAGCGCTGGGGAGGTTACAAGGTGATCAGGTTGTCCCATGAGGGGCTCACAATCTTAATCTCCATTTTACAGATGAGGGAACTGAGGCCCAGAGAAGTTAAGGGACTTGTCCAAATAATAATAATAATAATGATAATAATAATAATGGAATATATTAAGCGCTTACTACGTGCAAAGCACTGTTCTAAGCGCTGGGGAGGTTACAAGGTGATTAGATTGTCGCATGGGGGGCTCACAATCTTCACCTCCATTTTACAGATGAGGGAACTGAGGCACAGAGAAGTGAAATGACTTGCCCAAAGTCACACAGTGGACAATTGGTGGAGCCGGGATTTGAACCCATGACCTCTGACTCCAAAGCCCAGGCTCTTTCCACTGAGCCACGCTGCTTCTCCAAAGTCACCCAGCTGACAGCTGGCGGGGTCGGGATTTGAACCCACGACCTCTGACTCCAAAACCTGGGTTCTTTCCACTGAGCCACGCTGCCTCTCCAGAGTCACACAGCTGACAGTTGGCAGAGACGGGATTTGAACCCATGACCTCTGACTCCGAAGCCCGGGCTCTTTCCACTGAGCCACGCTGTGATTGACCCGACTGATGCGTACCTACCCCAGGGCTTAGAAACGTGTTCAAAACATAGTAAGATAATTACCTTTGGACTGTAAGCTCATCGTGGGCGGGGAAAGTGCCTGTTTCTTGTTTCATTATACTCTCCCAAGTGCTTGGTACAGTGCTCCGCCCACATAAGCCCTTAATAACTACGAGTGACCGAATCAATCAATCAATCAATCAATCGCATTTACTGAGCACTTACTATGTGCAGAGTACTGTACTAAGCGCTTGGGAAGTACAAATTGGAAACACATAGAGACAGTCTGTGAGCCCACTCTTTTAGACTGTGAGCCCACTGTTGGGTAGGGACTGTCTCTATGTGTTGCCAATTTGTACTTCCCATGTGCTTAGTACAGTGCTCTGCGCATAGTAAGCGCTCAATAAATACGATTGATTGATTGATTGATTGTGAGCCCCCTCTTTTAGACTGTGAGCCCACTGTTGGGTAGGGACTGTCTCTATGTGTTGCCAATTTGTACTTCCCATGCGCTTAGTACAGTGCTCTGCACATAGGAAGCGCTCAATAAATACGATTGATGATGATGACGATAAAATCAACACCTCAGATGTTGATTTGATTCAGTTGATCTGAATCAACACCTCAGATCAAAAACATCTCAGATAAAAAGACGGAGGCGGAGTTTCATATTCTAATTTCCCTCTTATCTTTAGGCAAGCAGCAAAGCAGCGCGGCTCAGTGGAAGGAGCCCGGGCTTTGGAGTCCGAGGTCACGGGTTCAAATCCCAGCTCTGCCAATTGGCAGCTGTGTGACTTTGGGCAAGTCACTTCACTTCTCTGGGCCTCTCAGTTCCCTCATCCGGAAAATAGGGATGAAGACTGTGAGCCCCCCGTGGGACAACCTGATCACCTTGTAACCTTCCCAGTGCTTAGAACAGTGCTTTGCACACAGTAAGCGCTTAATAAATGCTATTTTATTATTATTATTATTATTATTATTATTAAAGCAGAAGAGCAGAATGAATACGCACGAAAAGAACTGCAGCTCTCCCAACAAGTTTAACCGGGGCAACGCCAACTTCCAACAAGGGCCAAAGCTTACCTTTTTTATTTCTTTGTAGAGCTCTAGCTGTAACCTGGGAAGGTTGGAATCCATCAAGGCCTATGTCAAAGACAGAAAAGAAGAAATCTGCTTAATTAACATTATCATCATCATTACTATTATTATTTGCTTATACGGTTATTATTTGCCGTTACGGCTATTATTTGCTTATACGGTTATTATTACGGTTATTATTCGCTTATACGGTCTTTATACTAGAACACATCGCTCGATAGAACTAATCCTCACAGGCAATTAACATTGCTGTTTGGATGTGAAATACATACTTGAAACGGATGATTAAATTTAAAAAAGAAAAGCACACCTGGGCATTAGTTGAAAAGCTAGATCAGTGATTTACGTGAGTTCAAAGTACAAAACACAAAATACAAAAATACAAAAAAAACCCACAATACGTAGTTGGCTCTAATCATCATCATCATCATCAATCGTATTTATTGTGTGCCCAGGCTTTAGTGCCCAGGCTCTAATATTCTGTAATTCTCAGAAAAAAGAGACGTCCCACCCCAGTTCTGAAGGCTCAAAAAACAGATTAATCTACACAATGATTTTTACATATCTACACATAATTTTTCTAGCCTTGCTTTGCTTTTAGCTGTTGTCTTAGTTGCTGGGGTCGATCAGCTCAAAGGAGGCATCGAAGAAGTATTAAGCAAATAATAATAATAATGATGATGATAATATTAATTAAGCGATTACTGTTTGCCAGGCCCCGTGCTCAGCCCAGAAATAGATACAGAGTGAATTGTGAAGGATAATTAAAATAATCAATAACAAGTATCGGTGCGTTTGTTAAGCGCTTTTGATCCAAGCACTGAGCTAAACTCTGGGTTGCTTCAGTTTCCTCATCTCGAAAATGGAGATTAAAATACATCTTTGATTGAGCCCTGCAAGGACAGGGAATAATAATAATAGTAATAATAATAATAATAATAATAATAATGGCATTTGCTAAGCGCTTACTATGTGCCAAGCACTGTTCTAAGTGTTGGGGGGTATACAAAGTGACACAGTCACTCACAGTCTTGATCCCCATTTTAGAGATGAGGGAACTGAAGACAAGCGCTCAATAAATACGATTGAATGAATTCTATTTATTTTATTTTGTTAATACGTTTTGTTTCGTTCTCTGTCTCTCCCTTCTAGACTGTGAGCCCGCTGTCGGGTAGGGACCATCTCTCTGTGTTGCCAACTTGTACTTCCCAAGCGCTTAGTACAGTGCTTTGCACACAGTTAGTGCTCAATAAATATGATTGAATGAAAAGCCCAGAGAATCAATCGATCGATCGTATTTATTGAGCGCTTACTGTGTGCAGAGCACTGTACTAAGCGCTTGGGAAGTACAAGTTGGCAACATATAGAGACAGTCATCATCATCATCATCATCAATCGTATTTATTGAGCGCTTACTATGTGCAGAGCACTGTACTAAGCGCTTGGGAAGTACAAATTGGCAACATACAGAGACAGTCCCTACCCAACAGTGGGCTCACAGTCTAAAAGAAGTGAAATGACTTGCCCAAAGTCACACAGCTGACAAGTGGCGGAGCCGGGATTAGAACCCGTGACCTCTGGCTCCCAAGCCCGGGCTCTTTCCACTGAGCCACGCTGCTTCTCATACGACGGACCTGACGGTTCTGTATCTATTCCTGGGCTGAGCAAGGGGCCTGGCAAATAGTAATCGCTTAATATTATCATCATCATTATTATTATTATTTGCTTAGTATTTCTTGGACGCTTCCTTTGAGCTGATCGACCCCAGCAACTGAGAAGACAATAGCTAAAAGCAAAGCAAGGCTAGAAAAATTACACCTTCCAACTCTTATTTGATTTCTGCCAACGTGATCCCACCGGAACTAAAAATGAAAAACCAAAGACGACATTGGAATCATTCATTCACTCATTCAATCGCATTTATTGAGCGCTTACTGTGTGCAGAGCACTGTACTAAGCGCTTGGGAAGTCCAAGTTGGCAACATCTAGAGACGGTCCCTACCCAACGGCAGGCTCACAGTCTAGAAGAAGCAGCGTGGCTCAGTGAAAAGAGCCCGGGCTTTGGAGTCAGAGGTCATGGGTTCGAATCCCGCCTCCACCACATGACGGCTGTGTGACCTTGGGCAAGCCACTTAACTTCTCTGAGCCTCAGTTACCTCATCTGCAAAATGGGGATTGATTGTGAGCCCGCACGAGGGGCAACCTGATCACCTTGTATCCCCCCCAGCGCTTAGAACAGTGCTCTGCACACAGTAAGCGCTTAACAAATGCCATCATTATTATTATTATTATTAGAAGGGGGAGAGAGACAACACATTAACAAAATAAAATGAATAGAACAAATATGTACAAATAAAATAGAGTCATAAATACTATTTATTGTGTGCAGAGCACTGTACTAAGCGCTTGGGAAGGCCAAATGGGCAACATATAGAGACTGCCCCTGCCCACCAGCGGGCTCACAGTCTAGAAGGGGAAGACAGACGACGAAACACGTAGACAGGGGGCAAAACCGTCGGAATAAATCATCAATCGCATTTATTGAGCGCTTACTATGTGCAGAGCACTGTACTAAGCGCTTATAGAATAAATAAATAAATAAATAAGTGAGTGAGTGAGTGAGTGAGTGAGTGAATAAATAGATGGATGGATGGATGGATGGATAGATAGATAAATAGATAAATAAATAGATAAATAAATAAATACATACATACATACATGAATGAATGAATGAATAACTAAATATAAATGAATGAATGAATGAATAAATAAATAAATAAATAAATAAGTGAATAAATGAATGAATAAATAAATAGATGAATAAATAGATGAATAAATAAATAAATAAATAGATGAATAAATAAATGAATAAATGAATAAATAACTAAATTAATAGATAGATAAATAGATAAATAAATAGATAAATAAATAAATACATAGATACATACATACATGAATGAATAACTAAAGATAAATAAATGAATGAATGAATGAATAGATAAATAAATAAATAAATGAATGAATGAATAAATGAATAAATGAATGAATTAATGAATAAATAAATAAATGGATAAATAAATAAATGAATGAATGAATGAATAAGTGAATGAATGAATAAATAAATGAATAAATAGATGAATAAATACATAAATAAATAGATGAATGAATGAATGAATAAATGAATAAATAAATAAATGAATAAATAAATAGATGAATAAATGAATGAATGAATAAATAAATGAATAAATGAATAAATGAATAAATGAATAAATAAATAAATAAACGAATGAATGAATAGATAGATAGATATAGATAGATAGATAGATAGATAAATAAATAGATAAATAAATAAATAAATGAATAAATGGATAGATAGATAGATAGATAGATAGATAGATAGATAGATAGAAAGAATCAGTGTCCATGTTACCCTTCAGCAATTCGGAACACGCCCATTAGCCTCTTCTGCCCTATTTCCCGACCCCAGGAGGACCAACTTGAAGGAGAGCAGGACGTCCCCGTGGCCCTTACTTTGATAACTTTGTTGAGGCACTCGTCGGCCACCATCCGGACGTCAGACTCGGCGTCGTCGCTGCACAGGAGGAACAGCTCCATGGCGATGCCCAGAAGCTTCTGAAATTCTGGAGAGTTTCTAAAACGAGAAGGAGAGGGGGGCTGATCTTCAAGGGTCTAAGTCAAATGAACCTACGCGTACGTCCGGAAAATTTAAAATCCCAGGTCGGTCCTTTTCCCTTCCGGCACGCCGTAGCTGGAAAAATAAAGTGAGACTTAAGTAAATGGAAAGTTTTTGCTCCCCCCTGTCTGGCTTTTGGGGTGTTCCAAATATTTCTGGGAAAATTTAGCTGTATTACGCTGCTATCTAATGGGGGCGGGGGGGGTGCGCGCACACATACATGTCTGTGATTCATTCAATCATATTTATTGAGCGCTTACTGTGTGCAGAGCACTGTACTAAGCGCTTGGAAAGTGCAATTCGGCAACATATAGAGACGGTCCCTACCCAACAGCGGGCTCACAGTCGAGAAGACTGTGATCTGACAGCCTCAGCCACTGTTGAGTCTAGTAGCAAAAAGGCAATCTGCATCAGTTCCCTCCCAAAACACGTTATTTACACGTATATGCTAGACTGTGAACCCGTCGTTGGGTAGGGACTGTCTTTATATATTGCCAAATTGCACTTTCCAAGCGCTTAGTACAGTGCTCTGCGCACAGTAAGCGCTCAATAAATACGATTGAATGGGTACAGGCAGTAAAGGAATTTATAATTCTGAGAATGATTCCATTAACTATCAGTTCGACTTGGGCGTGAGTTCCCAGTCGCTAACCAGAGACCGCTAGTTACACGATCAATCAATCAATCGTATTTATTGAGCGCTTACTGTGTGCAGAGCACTGTACTCAGCGCTTGGGAAGTACAAGGTGGCAACATATAGAGATGGTCCCTACCCAACAGTGGGCTCACAGTCTAAAAGGGGGAGACAGGCTACAAAATCAAACATACCAACAAAATAAAATAGAACAGATACGTACAAGTAAAATAAATAAATAAATAACGAGTAATAAATATGTACAAACATATATACATATAAACAGGTGCTGTGGGGAAGGGAATCAATCAATCAATCGCATTTATCGAGCGCTTACTGTGTGCAGAGCACTGTACTCAGCGCTTGGGAAGTACAAGTTGGCAACATATAGAGACGGTCCCTACCCAACAGTGGACTCACAGTCTAAAAGGGGGAGACAGAGAACAAAACCAAACATACTAACAAAATAAAATAAATATAATAGATATGCACAAGTAAAATAAATATGTACAAACATATATACGTATAAACAGGTGCTGTGGGGAAGGGAATCAATCAATCGTATTTATTGAGAGCTTACTGTGTGCAGAGCACTGTACTAAGCACTTGGGAAGCACAAGTTGGCAACATATAGAGACAGTCCCTACTCAACAGTGGGCTCACAGTCTAGAAGGGGGAGACAGAGAACAAAACCAAACATTCTAACACAATAAAATAAATAGAATAGACATGTACAAGTAAAATAAGCAAATAAATAACTAGAGTAGTAAATATGTACAAACATATATACATATAAACAGGTGCTGTGGGGAAGGGAAGGAGGTAAGATGGGGGGGATGGAGAGGGGGATGAGGAGGAGAGGAAGGAAGGGGCTCAGTCTTGGAACGTCTCCTGGAGGAGGTGAGCTCTCAGTAGGGCCTCGAAGGGAGGAAGAGAATGGCCCTGAGAATCCAACTCCCAGCTTCCTGTGGGTAACGAACGTGTCTACCGACTCCGTTGCACTGGACTCTCCCGGGTGTCTAGTAATAATAATAATAATAATAATAATGGCATTTATTAAGCGCTTACTATGTGCAAAGCACTGTTCTAAGCGCTGGGGAGGTTACAAGGTGATCAGGTTGCCCCACGGGGGGCTCACAGTCTTCATCCCCATTTTCCAGATGAGGTAACTGAGGCCCAGAGAAGTGAAGTGACTTGCCCAAAGTCACACAGCTGACAAGTGGCGGAGCCGGGATTTGAACCCATGACCTCTGACTCCAAAGCCCAGGCTCTTTCCACTGAGCCACGCTGCTTCTCTAGTACAGCGCAGTACACACAGCAAGCGCTCAATAAATACAAGGGATGATGTGATCCAACCCCCGGCATGCCAAAGCCAAAGCTGCCCGCCGAGGAACGGGGGCTCTAGGACGGACAACGGAGGGAAGACGGGGCAACACGGGAAAGGAATTAGAGGCCAGAGGATCCGGGGGAACTGCAGCCCAAGGGAAGATGGGGGAACACGGGAAAGGAATTAGAGGCCAGTGAATCCGGGGGAATTTTCCACTGGTATAGCTGCCACACAGTGAAATGCCAACGGCATGAAGCTCAGGTACAACCATGCGATAAAACCTCGGACAGGCCCATCCAACTGTGCCATTCCAACTGAATGTGGTGGAAAAGTGAGCATACACCATCAATGGAAGTATAAAAATGATTTTCCATCAATGGAAGAATAAAAACGATTTTCCATCAATGGAAGTACAAAAACGATTTTCCATCAGTGGAAGTATAAAAACGATTTTCCATCAATGGAAGTATAAAAACGATTTTCCATCAATGGAAGTATAAAAACGTTTTTCCATCAGTGGAAGTATCAAAACGATTTTCCATCAATGGAAGTATAAAAATGATTTTCCATCAGTGGAAGTATAAAAACGATTTTCCATCAATGGAAGTATAAAAACGATTTTCCATCAGTGGAAGTACAAAAACGATTTTCCATCAACGGAAGTATAAAAACGATTTTCCATCAATGGAAGTACAAAAATGATTTTCCATCAATGGAAGTATAAAAATGACTTTCCATCAATGGAAGTATAAAAACGGTTTTCCATCAGTGGAAGTATAAAAACGATTTTCCATCAATGGAAGTATAAAAACGACTTTCCATCAATGGAAGTATAAAAACGGTTTCCCATCAATGGAAGTATAAAAACGATTTTCCATCAATGGAAGTACAAAAACGATTTTCCATCAATGGAAGTATAAGAACGACTTTCCATCAATGGAAGTATAAAAATGACTTTCCATCAATGGAAGTATAAAAATGACTTTCCATCAGTGGAAGTATAAAAACGATTTTCCATCAGTGGAAGTATAAAAACGATTTTCCATCAATGGAAGTATAAAAACCATTTTCCGTGATCCCTGTAACAACCGGGGCGTAAAAACTATACTATCCATGGTGTGGATTCTTGAAAAAGATTTTTAGAAGTGAGGCAAGGCAAAAACCCGGCTAGGAAACATCATCATCATCATCAATCGTATTTATTGAGCGCTTACTACGTGCAGAGCACTGTACTAAGCGCTTGGGAAGTACAAACATGGGTGCTTTAGACTCAGTCCCTGTTTCAATCAGTCGTATTTACTCATTCATTCGTATTTATTGGGAGCTTAATGTGTGCAGAGCACTGAACTGAGCGCTTGGAAAGTACAATACAACACTTGCTGTGCGCAGAGCACTGTACTATGGAGAAGCAGTGTGGCTCAATGGAACGAGCGTGGGCTTTGGAGTCAGAGGTCATGGGTTCAAATCCCGGCTCTGCCAATTGTCAGCTGGGTGACTTTGGGCAAGTTACTTAACATCTCTGGGCCTCAGTTCCCTCATCTGTAAAACGGGGATTAAGACTGTGAGTCTCCTGTGGGACAACCTGATCACTCTGTAACCTCCCCAGCACTTAGAACAGTGCTTTGCACATAGTAAGCGCTTAATAAATGCCATCATTATTATTATTATTATTATTATTATTATTATTACTAAACACTTGGGAGCGTGCAATATAACAGAGTTGATTCGATATGCTCGCTGCCTATAATGAACTTATACTCTAGAAGGGGAGACGGATATTGATACAAGTAAATAATAATAGTACTAATAAAATATGTATATAAGCTCTGTGGGGCTGAGAGGGGGTGACAAAAGGGGGTAAATGCTAGTGCAAGGGTGACTCGGAAGGGAGTGGGAGAAGAAGAAATGAAGTCAGGGAAGGTTTCTTGGAGGAGATGAGCCTTCATCATCAACATCAATCATATTTATTGAGCGCTTACTATGTGCAGAGCACTGTACTAAGCGCTTGAGCACTGTACTAAGCGCTTGAAGGTGAGGAGAGTCATTGTCAGTGGGATATGAGGAGGGAGGGCGTGCCAGGCCAGAGGAAGGATGTGGCGACGAGATTAAAATTCAGCAGGTATTAGAGGAGGGAAGTACGCTGGTTTGTGGGAGAGTAGTAAGGTGAGGTAGGAGGGGGTAAGGTGATTGACTGCTTTAAGTCAGTCAATCAATCAATCAATCGTATTTATTGAGCGCTTACTGTGTGCAGAGCACTGTACTAAGCGCTTGGGAAGTACAAGTTGGCAACATATAGAGACGGTCCCTACCCAACAGTGGGCTCACAGTCTAAAAGGGGGAGCCAACGGTGAGGAGTTTCTGTCCCTCTCCCCCTCCTCCCCCTCTCCATCCCCCCCCGCCTGACCTCCTTCCCTTCCCCACAGCACCTGTATATATGGATATATGTTTGTACGGATTTATTACTCTATTTATTTTGCTTGTACATATTTATTCTATTTATTTTATTCTGTTAATATGTTTTATTTTGTTCTCTGTCTCCCCTTTCTAGACTGTGAGCCCGCTGTTGGGTAGGGGCCGTCTCTCTATGTTGCCAACTTGATGATGATGGCATTTATTAAGCGCTTACTCTGTGCAAAGCACTGTTCTAAGCACTGGGGAGGTTACAAGGTGATCAGGTTGTCCCACGGGGGGCTCACAGTCTAATCCCCATTTTCCGGATGAGGGAACTGAGGCACAGAGAAGCGAAGTGACTGGCCCAAAGTCACACAGCTGACAATTGGCAGAGCTGGGGTTTGAACTCATGACCTCTGACTCCAAAGCCCGGGCTCTTTCCACTGAGCCACGCTGCTTCTCTGACCAACCTGTACTTCCCAAGCGCTTAGTACAGTGCTCTGCACACAGTAAGCGCTCAATACGATTGAATGAATGAATGAATGAATGAATGAATGAATGAATGGGTGACCACTGGAGGTTCCTGACGAGGGGGGAAACACGGCCTGAACATTTTGGTGGAAAAAGGGTCCAGGTGGCAGACTCCCCACAGCACCTGTATATATGTTTGTACAGATTTATTACTCTATTTATTTTACTTGTACATATTTACTATTCTATTGATTTTATTTTGTTAATCTGTTCTGTTGTGTTGCCTGTGTCCCCCTTCTAGACTGTGAGCCTTAATCTGTTCTGTTGTGTTGCCTGTCTCCCCCTTCTAGACTGTGAGCCCGCTGTTGGGTAGGGACCGTCTCTATATGTTACCGACTTGTACTTCCCAAGCGCTTAGTACAGTGCTCTGCACATAGTAAGTGCTCAATAAATACGAATGAATGAATGAAGTAAGGACTAGAGTGGGGAGTGACAAGAGTCAGGGAGGGCAGCAAGGAGGCCGACACAGAAATCAAGGTGGGACAGGATAAATGCTTGGATTAACATGACAGCGGTCTGGATGGAGAGGAAAGGGCAGACTTTAGCGTTGTTGTGAAGTCCATTTGAGGGATACTTCAATTTTCGACTTGATTTTCATTCAATCGTATTTATTGAGCGCTTACTGTGTGCAGAGCACTGTACTAAGCGCTCGGGAAGTACAAGTCGGCGACATATAGAGACGGTCCCGACCCAACAACGGGCTCACGGTCTAGAAGGGGGAGACGGGTAACAAAACCAAACACGCGGTCGGGTGACAAGTCATCAGAATAAATAGAAGTAAAATG
Organism: Tachyglossus aculeatus; assembly: GCF_015852505.1. Classification (NCBI taxonomy): domain Eukaryota; kingdom Metazoa; phylum Chordata; class Mammalia; order Monotremata; family Tachyglossidae; genus Tachyglossus; species Tachyglossus aculeatus. Next base: position 2,373,208 of record NC_052069.1, on the reverse strand, counting down.
AGATGCACAATCCTAGATGCTAGATTTCTTCGGAGAAGATGCTGAAGATGTTTGAGACCGTATTTCCAAAAGCTGGACAATTACTAGAATTTTCATCGAAATGGGTGAGAAACAAATTTATACTTAGGTGAAGAATTAAAATAATTACCTGAGAGACTGAGCAACTATGTTTTCGCATATCGTATTTCCAAAAGCTGGACAATGATTAGAATTCTCATCGGAATGGGTGAGAAACAAATTTCTACTTCAGTGAAGAATTAAAATAATTACCTGAGAGACTGAGCAACTATGTTTTCGGATACCGTATTTCCAAAAGCTGGACAATTACTAGAATTCTCATCGGAATGGGTGAGAAAGAAATTCATACTTAGGTGAGGAGTTAAAATAATTACCTGAGAGACTGAGCAACTATGTCTTCGCATATGGTATTTCCAAAAGCTGGACAATGACTAGAATTCTCATCGGAATGGGTGAGAAACAAATTCATACTTAGGTGAGGAATTAAAATAATTACCTGAGAGACTGAGCAACTATGTTTTCGCATACTGTATTTCCAAAAGCTGGACAATGACTAGAATTCTCATCGGAATGGGTGAGAAACAAATTCATACATAGGTGAGGAATTAAAATAATTACCTGAGAGACTGAGCAACTATGTCTTCGCATATCGTATTTCCAAAAGCTGGACAATGACTAGAATTCTCATCAGAATGGGTGAGAAACAAATTCATACTTCGGTGAGGAGTTAAAATAATTACCTGAGAGACTGAGCAACTATGTTTTCGCATACTGTATTTCCAAAAGCTGGACAATTACTAGAATTCTCATCGGAATGGGTGAGAAAGAAATTCATACTTAGGTGAGGAGTTAAAATAATTACCTGAGAGACTGAGCAACTATGTTTTCGCATATCATATTTCCAAAAGCTGGACAATGACTAGAATTCTCATCGGAATGGGTGAGAAACAAATTCATACATAGGTGAGGAATTAAAATAATTACCTGAGAGACTGAGCAACTATGTCTTCGCATATCGTATTTCCAAAAGCTGGACAATGACTAGAATTTTCATCGGAATGGGTGAGAAACAAATTCATACTTAGGTGAGGAGTTAAAATAATTACCTGAGAGACTGAGCAACTATGTTTTCACATACTGTATTTCCAAAAGCTGGACAATGACTAGAATTCTCATCGGAATGGGTGAGAAACAAATTTATACATAGGTGAGGAATTAAAATAATTACCTGAGAGACTGAACAACTATGTTTTCGCGTATCGTATTTCCAAAAGCTGGACAATGACTAGAATTCTCATCGGAATGGGTGAGAAACAAATTCATACTTAGGTGAGGAGTTAAAATAATTACCTGAGAGACTGAGCAACTATGTTTTCGCATAACGTATTTCCAAAAGCTGGACAATGACTAGAATTCTCATCGGAATGGGTGAGAAACAAATTTATACTTAGGTGAGGAGTTAAAATAATTACCTGAGAGACTGAACAACTATGTTTTCGCGTATCGTATTTCCAAAAGCTGGACAATGACTAGAATTCTCATCGGAATGGGTGAGAAACAAATTCATACTTAGGTGAGGAGTTAAAATAATTACCTGAGAGACTGAGCAACTATGTTTTCACATACTGTATTTCCAAAAGCTGGACAATGACTAGAATTCTCATCGGAATGGGTGAGAAAGAAATTCATACTTAGGTGAGGAGTTAAAATAATTACCTGAGAGACTGAGCAACTATGTCTTCGCATATCGTATTTCCAAAAGCTGGACAATGACTAGAATTCTCATCGGAATGGGTGAGAAACAAATTCATACTTAGGTGAGGAGTTAAAATCATCATCATCATCATCATCAATCGTATTTATTGAGCGCTTACTATGTGCAGAGCACTGTACTAAGCGCTTGGGAAGTACAAATTGGCAACATATAGAGACAGTCCCTACCCAACAGTGGGCTCACAGTCTAAAAGGGGGAGACAGAGAACAAAACCAAACATACTAACAAAATAAAATAAATAGAATAGCTATGTACAAGTAAAATAAATAAATAGAGTAATAAATATGTACAAGCATATATACATATGTTTATATATATATAAAATAATTACCTGAGAGACTGAGCAACTATGTTTTCGCATATTGTCAGGCAGTGATTCACTCGATCCTTCTTGGTAGTGGAAAGTTCTTTCTTTCTGAAATGAAAAGAGACGCATTTTTCATAAATGACTCCTTTTCAATCATTCGAGCCTGTGCCCACTGAGGGCAGAGAATGTGTCGACCGACTCGACCACGAGCACCAAAGCCCGTGCGCTTTCCACTGAGCCACGCTGCTTCTATTATCAATCAATCAATCAATCAATCATATTTATTGAGCGTTTACTGTGTGCGGAGCACTGTACTAAGCGCTTGGGAAGTCCAAGTTGGCAACATATAGAGACGGTCCCTACCCAACAGCGGGCTCACAGTCTATTAGGAGCAGGAATCACATCAACCCAAAGCAGTTCCTTTCCCCTTCAGGAAAAGTCTCTTAATTGGAAAGAGGAAAAGCTTAGATGGCTTGAGCAACGAAGAGGGGTGAGGTTAATTGGCTTCAAATAATAATACTAATAATAATAATGGCATTTGTTAAGCGCTTACTATGTGCAGAGCACTGTTCTAAGTGCTGGAATAGATACAGGGCATTCAAGCTGTCCCCTGTGGGGCTCACAGTCTTAACCCCATTTTCCAGATGAGGTAACTGAGGCACAGAGAAGTGAAGTTGTACTTCCCAAGTGTTTAGTACAGTGCTCTGCACACAGTAAGCGCTCAATAAATACGATTCACTGATTGATTGATTGATTGATTGAAGTGGCTTGCCCAAAGTCACACAGCTGACAAGCGGCGGAGACGGAATTTGAACCCAGGATCTCTGACTTTCCACTGAGCCACGCTGCTTCTCTTTCAGACCCACAGGGGCTTTGGGGTGCTGTATTAAACTCTCCCAAGTGCTTAGTACAGTGCCCTTCACAAAGTAAGCGCTCGATAAATACGGCTGAATGAACGAATGGTCACCCCCACAAGTTTTTCAGCCGGACTCTCGGACTCGCTCATCCCAAATCTCAGATGAGAAGTGGGAGTTTCCACCGAGGGAGGAAAAGACCCAAAATGATGGGCTCTCTGGCATGTTATCATCAATCGTATTTATTGAGCGCTTACTATGTGCAGAGCACTGTCTCTTTGAAAGTCTGTCATTCATTCATTCAATCGCATTTATTGAGCGCTTACTACGTGCAAAGCACTGTTCTAAGCGCTGGGGGGGGGGGGGATACAAAGGGATCAGGTTGTCCCACGTGGGGCTCACAGTCTTCATCCCCATTTTCCAGATGAGGGAACTGAGGCCCAGAGAAGTGAAGTGACTTGCCCAAAGTCACACGGCTGACAATGGGCAGAGCCAGGATTCGAACCCATGACCTCTGACTCTTCCCACTGAGCCACGCCGCTTCTCTTCCCAACCTCCATCCTCCCCATCCCCAACTTAAAATCTCTGCCCCCTTTTCACCCCCATCCTCACGACGAAAAGTCACCCCTTAGGGTGAGAATTCCCTCTTTCGGTTTCCTGAAGAAAGGATGGGTGGCTGCTGTTGGAGCCAAATTGGGATTTTTTTTTTAGGAAATAAAGTGTTTTGGGAGTCGAGACTGCACTCTATAGACTCTAAGCTACTTGTGGGAGGACAACGCGTCTACTAATTCTGTTGTGCTGCACTCTCCCAAGCGCTTAGTACAGTCCAGCACTGGCCGATGTCCTCGGGCTGGAGAACACAAGAACCATTAGGGAGTCTGAGCCATTAATGTAGAAGCTAGGTCCCTGCCAACAGAATCTTTGCGGACGACTGAAGAAGTGAATGATAATCAATCAGTCAATCAATCGATCGCATTTATTGAGCGCTTACTGTGTGCAGAGCACTGTACTAAGCGCTTGGGAAGTCTAAGTTGGCAACATCTAGAGACGGTCCCTACCCAACAGTGGGCTCACAGTCTAGAAGGGGGAGACGGAGAACAAAACCAAACATATTAACAAAATAAAATAAATAGAATAGATATGTACAAGTAAAATAAATACAGTAATAAATATGTACAAACATATATACATATATACAGGTGCTGTGGGGAAGGGAAGGAGGTAAGACAGGGTGGGTGGCGAGGGGGACGAGGGGGAGAACACAAGAACTATTAGGGAGTCTGAGCCATTAATTTAGAAGCTAGGTCCCTGCCAACAGAATCTTTGCGGACGACTGAAGAAGTGAATGATAATCAATCAATCAATCAATCAATCGTATTTATTGAGCGCTTACTGTGTGCAGAGCACTGTACTAAGCGCTTGGGAAGTACAAGTGGGCAACATATAGAGACGGTCCCTACCCAACAGTGGGCTCACAGTCTAGAAGGGGGAGACGGAGAACAAAACCAAACATATTAACAAAATAAAATAAATGGAATAGATATGTACAAGTAAAATAAATAAATAAATAAATAGAGTAATAAATCTGTACAAACATATATACATATATACAGGTGCTGTGGGGAAGGGAAGGAGGTAAGACAGGGTGGGTGGCGAGGGGGACGAGGGGGAGAACACAAGAACTATTAGGGAGTCTGAGCCATTAATTTAGAAGCTAGGTCCCTGCCAACAGAATCTTTGCGGACGACTGAAGAAGTGAATGATAATCAATCAATCAATCAATCAATCGTATTTATTGAGCGCTTACTGTGTGCAGAACACTGTACTAAGCGCTTGGGAAGTCCAAGTTGGCAACATATAGAGACAGTCCCTACCCAACAGTGGGTTCACAGTCTAGAAGAGGGAGATGGAGAACAAAACCAAACATATTAACAAAATAAAATGAATAGAATAGATATGTACAAGTAAAATAAATAAATAGAGTAATAAATCTGTACAAACATATATACATATATACAGGTGCTGTGGGGAAGGGAAGGAGGTAAGACAGGGTGGGTGGAGAGGGGGATTAGGGGGAGGACACAGGAACTATTAGGGAGTCTGAGCCATTAATTTAGAAGCTAGGTCCCTGCCAACAGAATCTTTGCGGACTGAAGAAGTGAATGATAATAATAATAATGACATTTATTAAGCGCTTACTATGTGCAAAGCACCGTTCTAAGCGCTGGGGAGGTTACAAGGTGATCAGGTTGTCCCACGGCGGGCTCACAGTCTTCATCCCTATTTTACAGATGAGGGAACTGAGGCCCAGGGAAGTGAAGTGACTTGCCCAAAGTCACGCGGCTGACAAGCGGCGGAGCCGGAATTTGAACCCATGACCTCTGACTCCAAAGCCCGGGCTCTTTCCACTGAGCCACGCTTAACGATAAAATGGGTTGAAATTCTCTGCTCAACAAGGGATTTCTCTCCTCCTACGCTGTGAGCCCGTCTTCTAGACTGTGAGCCCATTGTTGGGTCGGGACCGTCTCTATATGTTGCCAACTTGTACTTCCTAAGCGCTTAGTACAGTGCTCTGTACACAGTAAGCGCTCAATAAATACGATTGAATAAAGGAATGAATGCTTCAAGGAATGGGGTGAGAGCTCCCCTGAAGTCTCCCTTATCTGTAAAATGGGGATTAAAACTGTGAGCGCCACGTGAGGCAGGGACTGCGTCCAACCTGATTATCGTGTATCTACCCCAGCGCTCAGTACAGTGGCACAAAGTAGCTTAACACCACAATATCCTCAATTATCATTTGACAGATGAGGTAACTGAGGACAGAGAAGTGAAGTGACTCGCCCAAGGTCCCACGGCAGACAAGGGATTAGAACCCAGGTCCTAACGGCTCCCAGATCCGCGCCCTGCTAGGCACTGTACTAAACACTGGGGTAGATATGGGAGAATCAGGCCCCACATGGGGCTCACGGAGCCAAGCGGGAGGGAGAGCAGGCACTGAATTCCCATTCTGCAGATGAGGTAACGGAGGCACAGAGAAGTGAAGTGACTTGTCCAAGGTCACACAGCGGACAAGTGGCGGAGCCGGAATTAGAAAGGCAGCGTGGCTCAGTGGAAAGAGCCCGGGCTTCGGAGTCGGACGTCATGGGTTCAAATCCCAGCTCTGCCGATTGTCAGCTGTGTGACTCTGGGCGAGTCACTTCACTTCTCTGTGCCTCAGTTCCCTCATCTGTAAAATGGGGATTAAGACTGGGAGCCCCACGTGGGACAACCTGATTCATTCATTCATTCAATCGTATTTATTGAGCGCTTACTGTGTGCAGAGCACTGTACTAAGCGCTTGGGAAGTACAAGTCGGCAACATATAGAGACGGTCCCTACCCAACAACGGGCTTGCAGTCTAGAAGGGGGAGACGGGCAACAAAACAAAACACGTAGACAGATGTCAAAATCATCAGAACAAATAGAATTATAGCTATACGCACATCATTAACAAAATAAATAGAATAGTAAATATGTACAAGTAAAATAGAGTAATAAACCTGATCACCTTGTATCCCCCCAGCGCTTAGAACAGTGCTTTGCACATAGTAAGCGCTTAACAAATACTATCATTATTATTATTATTATTATTATTATTAAGCGCTTAACAAATACCATCATTATTATTATTATTATTAGAACCCAGGGCCTCTGACTCCCGGGTTGTGCTCTTTCCCCTAGGATAGGCTGCTTCCCTGTTCAATACCCTCCCCGCAACCCTCTGCGACTTGAGGTTGGACAAAGCTTGAAATAATAATAATAATACTAATAATGATGGCATTTGTTAAGCGCTTACTATGTGCCAAGCACTGTTCTAAGCGCTGGGGGCGATTCAAGGTGATCAGGTTGCCCCACGTGGGGCTCACGGTCTTCATCCCCATTTTCCAGATGAGGGAACTGAGGCCCAGAGAAGTGAAGTGACTGGCCCAAAGTCACACAGCTGACAAGCGGCGGAGCCGGGATTCGAACCCACGACCTCTGACTCCCAAACCCGGGCTCTTTCCACTGAGCCACGCTGCTCCTCTGGAAGCCTACGTTGCCTGGGCAGTGGCTAGGGTGGAGTGGTGAGTCTAATAATAATAATAATGATAATAATAGAGATACTAAATTAATGTTTATTAAAATTAAAATTTTTAATTTAATTAAAAATCTCTCTATTAAAGCGCTTACTATGTGCCAGGCACTCTACTAAGCGCAGGGATGGATACAAGCAAATCCGGCTGGACACAGTCCCTGTCCCACATGGGGCTCACAGTCTCAATCCCCATTTTAGAGAAGCAGCGTGGCTCAGTGGAAAAGAGCACGGGCTTTGGAGTCAGAGGTCATGGGTTCAAATTCCGGCTCCGCCAATTAATTATAATAATGACAATAAATAATAATAATGGTATTTGTTAAGCGCTATGTGCAAAGCACTGTTCTAAGCGCTGGGGGAGATACAAGGTGATCAGGTTGTCCCACGGCGGGGGGGCTCACAGTTTTAATCCCCATTTTACAGATGAGGTAACTGAGGCCCAGAGAAGTGAAGTGTACTACGCGCTTAGTACAGTGCTCTGCACACAGTAAGCGCTCAATAAATACGATTGATTGATTGAAGTGACTTGCCCAAAGTCACACAGCTGACAGTTGGCGGAGCCGGGATTTGAACCCATGACCTCTGACTCCAAAGCCCGGGCTCTTTCCACTAAGCCACGCTGCTTCTCCAGCTGGGTGACTTGGGACAAGTCACTTGACTTCTCTGTGCCTCAGTTCCTTCATATGGAAAATGGGGATTAAGACTGTGAGCCCCCCGTGGGACAACCGACCCCTTGTAACCTCCCCAGCGCTTAGAACAGTGCTTTGCACATAGTAAACGCTTAATAAATGCCATCATTATCATTATTATTATTATTATATTATTTTACAGATTAGGGAACTGAGGCAAAGAAAGTGAAGTGACTTGCCCCGGGTCACCCAGCACACAAACGGAGGAGCCGGGATTAGAACCCATGACCTTTTGACCCCTTCCCCTCCCCACAGCACCTGTATATATGTATATATGTTTGTACGCATTTATTACTCTATTTTATTTGTGCATATTTATTCTATTGATTTTATTTTGTTAATATGTTTTGTTTTCTTCTCTGTCTCCCCTTTCTAGACAGTGAGCCCACTGTTGGGTAGGGACTGTCTCTATACGTTGCCAACTTGGACTTCCCAAGCGCTTAGTACGGTGCTCTGCACACATTAAGTGCTCACTAAATACGACTGAATGAATGAATGAATGAATTTGTTAAGCGCTTACTGTGTGCAAAGCACTGTCCCAAGCGCTGGAGGGGATACAAGGTGATCAGGTTTACCCACATGGGGCTCACAGTCTTCATCCCCATTTTACAGATGAGGGAGCTGAGGCCCAGAGAATAACAATAATAATAAAAGTGGAAAGAGCCCGGGCTTTGGAGTCAAAGGCCATGGGTTCAAATCCCGGCTCCGCCATGTGTCAGCTGTGTGACTTTGGGCAAGTCACTTCACTTCTCTGTGCCTCAGTTACCTCATCTGGAAAATGGGGATTAAATGTGAGCCCCCGGTGGGACAACCTGATCACCTTGTAACCTCCCCAGCGCTTAGAACAGTGCTTTGCACATAGTAAGCGCTTAATAAATGCCATTGGAAGAGGCTAATGCTGTTGATGAAAATCGGGGCTGTCAGGCTGACTGATAGCTGTTGCCCCCGGACTGAAGAACGGTGTCTCCATCTTCATTTCCCCCTAAGAAATGCTGGTCTTATTACTCTATTTATTTATTTTATTTTATTTGTACATATTTATTCTATTTATTTTGTTAATAGGTTTTGTTTTGTTCTCTGTCTCCCCCTTCTAGACTGTGAGCCCGCTGTTGGGTAGGGACCGTCTCTAGATGTTGCCAACTTGTACGTCCCAAGCGCTTACTACAGTGCTCTGCACACAGTAAGCGCTCAATAAATACGACTGAACGAATGAATGGTCTTCAAAACAGGTTCTGGGTGAGGGAAAAAAAAAACAAACCAAAACCAAAGAAATGTCCCCGATAATCTAGTCCTTGGCTACCCAAAAGTCCCTAGCAGCACAAAGAGAAGGTTCTTCGAGAAGTCTCCCTCCACAGAGGCTTGAAAAACAAATAATAATAATAATGGCATTTATTAAGCGCTTACTATGTGCAAAGAACAGTTCTAAGTGCTGGGGAGGTGACAAGGTGATCAGGTTGTCTCCTGGGGGGCTCACAGTTTTAATCCCCATTTTACAGATGAGGGAACTGAGGCCTAGAGAAGTGAAGTGACTTGCCCGAAGTCACACAGCTGACAGTTGGCGGAGCCGGGATTTGAACCCATGACCTCGGACTCCAAAGCAAAGGCTCTTTCATCATCATCATCAATCGTATTTATTGAGCGCTTACTGTGTGCAGAGCACTGTACTAAGCGCTTGGGAAGTCCAAGTTGGCAACATATAGAGACGGTCCCTACCCAACAGTGGGCTCACAGTCTAAAAGTCTTAATGCTCCTGAATATATGTTATTCCAGATATGTTGGCAAACAGTTCTCTTATAATGAAGTCCTAAAGCCTGCAACTATTCCTGGGACACAAGGATCAATCAAAGCAATGAAAAGCATGTGCAAAGCGCAAGAGAACAAAATCCCTCTCCTCCAATGCAGACCAGCCTAGACATCATCTGTTTCAATCACATACTTTCCACTAAGCCACGCTGCTTCTCAATCAATCAATCAATCAATCGTATTTATTGAGCACTTACTGTGTGCAGAGCACTGGACTAAGACTAAGCGCTTGGGAAGTAAGCTTGGCAAATCGCTTGAGAAAACACAATAGTCCTTTAAAGAAGGGCAAGGTGGCAAACTTATATCTGGAGGAAAACTAGAAATCCCGACAGGAATCAGGTCATAGTCTATTAAAAGCCGTTCTGCTGGAAGAAAGTACAAGTGGGGGCGGGTGGCAACTTTCTGAGCCAGAGAGCTCTTTCAATCAATCGATCAATCGTATTTATTGAGCGCTTACTGTGTGCAGAGCACCGTACTAAGCGCTTGGGAAGTCCAAGTTGGCAACATCTAGAGACGGTCCCTACCCAACAGTGGGCTCACAGTCTAGAAGGGGGAGACAGACAACAAAACCAAACATATTAACAAAATAAAATAAATAGAATAAATATGTAGACGGCCCCTACCCAACAGCGGGCTCACGGTCTAGAAGGGGGAGACAGAGAACAAAACCAAACATATTAACAAAATAAAATAAATAGAATCGATATTTACAAGTAAAATAGAGTAATAAATATGTACAAACATATATACATATATACAGGTGCTGTGGGGAAGGGAAGGAGGTATGGCGGGGGGGGGGGGGGGGAATCACGCAGTCACTCAAAGTTTTCCCTCTCCAGGCCCCTAACAACTTTCCGTGAGCCGCTTTTAAATCGTATTTATTGAGCGCTTACTGTGTGCAGAGCACTGTACTAAGCGCTTGGGAAGTCCAAGTTGGCAACATAGAGAGACGGTCCCTACCCAACAGTGGGCTCACAGTCTCCCATGTCAGGTGGCATGTCACTTATGCGCGTCATCTGCGCACAAGCTGCCCACGGGGGATGTGTGCAAAACATACATTTATTCTATTTATTTTCCTTGTCCATATTTACTATTCTATTTATTTTGTTAATGATGCGCATGACTCCCAAGCCGGGGCTCTTTCCACTGAGCCACGGTGCTTCTCGATAGGCTAGCTGCTTTTGCACACAGTAAGCACTTAATAAATGCCATTAAAAAAAAATAAAATAAAATGTGCGTTAAGTGCTAAGAGTGGCTACTGGGTTGATGTGACTGGGGAGTATTATGACTAATTTGGGGGGAGGTGGGATGTTAGGAGGGCTTTGAAGATAACAATAACAATAATAATAATAATTGCCTTTATTACATTATGGTATTTATTAAGTGCCGACTACGTTCCAAGCATCTATTTATTTTGTTAATGATGTGCATGACTCCCAAGCCGGTGCTCTTTCCACTGAGCCACGGTGCTTCTCGATAGGCTAGTTGCTTTTGCACGCAGTAAGCACTTAATAAATGCCATTAAAAAATAAAATAAAATAAAATATGCGTAAGTGCTAAGAGTGGCTACGGGGTTGATGTGACTGGGGAGTATTATGACTAATTTGGGGGGAGGTGGGATGTTAGGAGGGCTATGACGATAACAATAATAATAATAATAATTGCCTTTATTACATTATGGTATTTATTAAGTGCCGACTACGTTCCAAGCATCTATTTATTTTGTTAATGATGTGCATGACTCCCAAGCCGGTGCTCTTTCCACTGAGCCACGGTGCTTCTCGATAGGCTAGCTGCTTTTGCACACAGTAAGCACTTAATAAATGCCATTAAAAAAAAATAAAATAAAATGTGCGTTAAGTGCTAAGAGTGGCTACTGGGTTGATGTGACTGGGGAGTATTATGACTAATTTGGGGGGAGGTGGGATGTTAGGAGGGCTTTGAAGATAACAATAACAATAATAATAATAATTGCCTTTATTACATTATGGTATTTATTAAGTGCCGACTACGTTCCAAGCATCTATTTATTTTGTTAATGATGTGCATGACTCCCAAGCCGGTGCTCTTTCCACTGAGCCACGGTGCTTCTCGATAGGCTAGTTGCTTTTGCACGCAGTAAGCACTTAATAAATGCCATTAAAAAATAAAATAAAATAAAATATGCGTAAGTGCTAAGAGTGGCTACGGGGTTGATGTGACTGGGGAGTATTATGACTAATTTGGGGGGAGGTGGGATGTTAGGAGGGCTATGACGATAACAATAATAATAATAATAATTGCCTTTATTACATTATGGTATTTATTAAGTGCCGACTACGTTCCAAGCATCTATTTATTTTGTTAATGATGCGCATGACTCCCAAGCCGGGGCTCTTTCCACTGAGCCACGGTGCTTCTCGATAGGCTAGTTGCTTTTGCACGCAGTAAGCACGTAATAAATGCCATTAAAATAAAATAAAATAAAATATGTGTAAGTGCTAAGAGTGGCTACTGGGTTGATGTGACTGGGGAGTATTATGACTAATTTGGGGGGAGGTGGGATGTTAGGAGGGCTATGACGATAACAATAATAATAATAATAATTGCCTTTATTACATTATGGTATTTATTAAGTGCCGACTACGTTCCAAGCATCTATTTATTTTGTTAATGATGCGCATGACTCCCAAGCCGGGGCTCTTTCCACTGAGCCACGGTGCTTCTCGATAGGCTAGTTGCTTTTGCACGCAGTAAGCACTTAATAAATGCCATTAAAAAATAAAATAAAATAAAATATGCGTAAGTGCTAAGAGTGGCTACGGGGTTGATGTGACTGGGGAGTATTATGACTAATTTGGGGGGGGAGGTGGGATGTTAGGAGGGCTTTGAAGATAACAATAATAATAATAATAATTGCCTTTATTACATTATGGTATTTATTAAGTGCCGACTACGTTCCAAGCACTGTTCTAAAGCACTGGGGTGGATTCCAGCAAATCAAGTTGGACACAGCCCCTTGTCACAGGTGACGCTCACAGTCTCCATCCCCATTTTACAGATGAGGCCCAGAGAGACTGTGAGCGCACTGTTGGGTAGGGACCGTCTCTATATGTCGCCGACTTGTACTTCCCAAGCGCTTACTACAGTGCTCTGCATTCATTCATTCATTCAATCGTATTTATTGAGCGCTTACTTTGTGCAGAGCACTGTACTACGCGCTTGGGAAGTACAAGTGGGCAACATCTAGAGATGGTCCCTACCCAACAGCGGGCTCACAGTCTAGGAGGGGGAAATAGACAGCAAAACAAAACGTATTAACAAAATAAAACAGAATATGTACAAGTAAAATAGAGTAATAAATATGTACAAACATATATACATATATACAGGTATTTATTGAGCACTTCCTGTGTGCAGAGCACTACACTAAGCGCTTGGGAAGTGCAAGTTGGCAACATTCATTCATTCAATCGCATTTATTGAGCGCTTACTGTGTGCAGAGCACTGTACTAAGCGCTTGGGAAGTCCAAGTTGGCAACATATAGAGACGGTCCCTACCCAACAGCGGGCTCACAGTCTACAAGGGGATCAGGTATTGATTGAGCGCTTACTCTGTGTAGAGCACAGTACTAGAGAAGCAGCGTGGCTCAGTGGAAAGAGCACAGGCCTTTGGAGTCAGAGGTCATGGGCTCGAATCCTGCTCCGCCACATCATCAATCGTATTTATTGAGCACTTACTATGTGCAGAGCACTGTACTAAGCGCTTGTGTGCCAGACTCTGTACTAAGTCCTGGGGTAGATTCAAGTTAATCAGGATGGACACAGTCCCTGTCCCGTGTGGGGCTCACAGTCTCAATCCCCATTTTGCAGATGAGGTAACTGAGGCACAGAGAAGTTAAGTGACTTGCCCAAGGTCACACAGCTGACAGGTAGCGGAGTCGGGATTAGAACCCATGACTTTCTGACTCTCGGGCTCGTGCTCTATCCATTATGCCACGCTGCACACATGTCTGCTGTGTGATCTTGGGCAAGTCACTTAACTTCTCTGGGCCTCAGTTCCCTCATCGGTAAAATGGGGATTAAGACTGTGAGCCCCCCGTGGGACAACCTGATCACCCTGTATCCTCCCCAGCGCTTAGAACAGTGCTTTGCACATAGTAAGCGCTTAATAAATGCCAATTATTATTATTATTATTATTACTAAGCGCTTGGGAAGTCCAAGTTGGCAACACGCTCAATAAATACGATTGAATGAACGAACAGACAGGTGGCAGAGCCGGAATTAGAACCCATGACCTTCTGGTTCCTGGGCCCGGGCTCTATCCACCAGCCCACGCTGTTTCCTTCTCCTGGTTTATGCGAGATTTAAGAAAAAACGCTTGGCTAACTAGCATCATCATCATCAATCGTATTTATTGAGCGCTTACTGTGTGCAGAGCACTGTACTAAGCAGAGTTCTTCTGAGCTTCAGAGGTCCGGAAAAATAAGGGCCAACAAATATTTCCCCGGCCACAAATAGCCACCAACCTGGGTATCCAGGACCATATTTTACAGGGCGGTTTACCGTATTTTACCCTGCCCCTCTCTGCTTCTACATTTATCACGGCAATTACTGTTCCTGGGCAAACCCCCTGAAAGCTGCTTTTGCATTTCTTTCTTGAAATATAGTTGGGAATTTCAAAACTAAAATCACCCAGCAGTCTAGAGAAGTGCTTCAGCTGATAATAACAACTGTGATATTTGTTAAGTGCTCACCACGTCCTAAGCACTGCATACGACTGAATCCTGAGATCTTGTTAGTGATGTGCATCTAGCTATAATTCTATTTATTGCGACGGTTTTGCCCCCTGTCTACATGTTTTGTTGTCTGTCCCCCCACTTCTAGACTGTGAGCCCGTTGGTGGGCAGGGACTGTCTCTATATGTTGCCCATTTGGCCTTCCCAAGCGCCTAGTACAGTGCTCTGCACACTGTAAGCGCTCAGTAAATACGACTGAATACTGAGATCTTGTTAATGATGTGCATTTAGCCATAATTCTATTTATTGCAACGGTTTTTACCCGTCTACATGTTTTGTTGTCTGTCCCCCCACTTCTAGACTGTGAGCCCGTTGGTGGGCAGGGACTGTCTCTATATGTTGCCCATTTGGCCTTCCCAAGCGCCTAGTACAGTGCTCTGCACGCTGTAAGCGATCAGTAAATATGACTGAATCCTGAGATCTTGTTAATGATGTGCATCTAGCTATAATTCTATTTATTGCGACGGTTTTGCCCCGTCTCATGTTTTGTTTTGTTGCCTCTCTTCCCCTTCTAGACTGTGAGCCCGTTGGTGGGTAGGGACCGTCTCTATATGTTGCCCATTTGGCCTTCCCAAGCGCTTAGTACACTGCTCTGCACACTGTAAGCGCTCAGTAAATACGACTGAATACTGAGATCTTGTTAATGATGTGTATCTAGCAATAATTCTATTTATTGCGACGGTTTTGCCCCGTCTACACGTTTTGTTGTCTGTCCCCCCACTTCTAGACTGTGAGTCAGTTGGTGGGCAGGGACCGTCTCTATATGTTGCCCATTTGGCCTTCCCAAGCGCCTAGTACAGTGCTCTGCACACTGTAAGCACTCAGTAAATACGACTGAATACCGAGATCTTGTTAATGATGTGCATTGAGCTATAATTCTATTTATTGCGACGGTTTTGCCCCCTGTATACATATATTGTTTTGTTGTCTGTCCCCCCACTTCTAGACCGTGAGCCCGTTGGTGGGTAGGGACCGTCTCTATATGTTGCCCATTTGGCCTTCCCAAGCGCTTAGTACACTGCTCTGCACACTGTAAGCGCTCAATAAATACGACTGAATACTGAGATCTTGTTAATGATGTGCATCTAGCTATAATTCTATTTATTCCGACGGTTTTGCCCCCGTCTCCATGTTTTGTTGTCTGTCTTCCCCTTCTAGACTGTGAGCCCGTTGGTGGGCAGGGACAGTCTTTATATGTTGCCCATTTGGCCTTCCCAAGCGCTTAGTACAGTGCTGCACACAATAAATAGTATTTATTACACTATTTTATTTGTACATATTTGTTCTATTTATTTTATTTTTTTTAATATGTTTTGTTGTCTCGCTCCCCCTTCTAGACTGTGAGCCTGCTGTTGGGTAGGGACCGTCTCTAGATGTTGCCAACTTGTACTTTCCAAGCGCTTAGTACAGTGGTCTGCACACAGTAAGCGCTCAATCATCATCATCAATCGTATTTATTGAATAAATACGATTGAATGAATACATGATAATAAGGTTGGACACAGGGACTGGGGCTCAGAGTCTTAATCCCCAATTTACAGGCGAGGTGACTGAGGCACAGAGAATAATCATCATCATCACTAGGGTATTTGTTAAGCGCTTACTATGTGCTGTGCGCTGACAAAGCGCTGGGGTGGATATAAGCACAGCTGACTGGACCGAGTCCTCGTCCCGCGTGAGGCTCACCGTCTCCATCCCCATTTTACAGATGAGGGAGCTGAGGCCCAGAGACGTGAAGTGACTTCCCCGAGGTGGCACAGCAGCCGAGCGTGGGGGTCGGGATGAGAACCCGTGACCTTCTGTCTCCCGGGCCGGTGCTCTCTCCACTGGGCTGCGTCTCTGAAGTGACTTGACCCCAGCTCACAAAGCAGACACGGGGCAGGGGCGGGATTAGAACCCAGGTCCTCTGACTCGGGCCTGTGCTCTTTCCGCTAGGCCGGACCGCTTCTCTAAGCGGAAACTTCCTTCTAGACTGTGAGCCCGCTGTTGGGTAGGGACCGTCTCTATATGCTGCCAACTTGGACTTTCCAAGCGCTTAGTACAGTGCTCTGCACGCAGTAAGCGCTCAATAAATACGATTGAATGAATGAATGAATGAATAAATATGATTGATTGATTCTCTAAGCCCACCTGAGGTCTGGAAATACGAAGGACGTACGCCCCAAGACGTCCTGAGTGTAGCAACCCCCTCCTCCCCCTCTCCACCCCCCCCCCGCCTTACCTCCTTCCCCTCCCCACAGCACCTGTATATATGTATATATGTTTGGATGGATTTATTACTCTATTGATTTATTTATTTTACTTGTACATATCTATTCTATTTATTTTATTTTGTTAATATGTGTCTCCCCCTTCTAGACTGTGAGCCCACTGTTGGGTAGGGACCGTCTCTAGATGTTGCCACCTTGGACTTCCCAAGTGCTTAGTACAGTGCTCTGCACACAGTAAGCGCTCAATAAATACGAATGATTGATTGATTGGATTGATTGACTGACCGTCTCTATATGTTGCCAACTTGTCCTTCCCAAGCACTTAGTACAGTGCTCTGCACACAGTAAGCGCTCTATAAATACAATTGATTGATTGATGTATATATGTTTGTATGGATTTATTACTCTATTTTACTTGTACTTATTCCATTCATTTTATTTTGTTAATATGTTTTGTTTTGTTCTCTGTCTCCCCCTTCTAGACTGTGAGCCCGCTGTTGGGTAGGGCCCGTCTCTCTATGTTGCCAACTTGGACTTCCCAAGCGCTTAGTCCAGGGCTCTGCACACAGTAAGCGCTCAATAAATACGATTGATGATGACTGTCTCTATATGTTGCCAACTTGTACTTCCCAAGCGCTTAGTCCAGTGCTCTGCACACAGTAAGCGCTCAATAAATACGATTGATGATGACTGTCTCTATATGTTGCCAACTTGGACTTCCCAAGCGCTTAGTCCAGTGCTCTGCACACAGTAAGCGCTCAATAAATACGATTGATTGATTGATTGATTTTCAGGGTGGCTGGAATGCCACCCTCCAAAGGACTCCAAAACCCCCTTTTTTTGTTGTTCAAATTCCAATCATCATCATCAATCGTATTTATTGAGCGCTTACTATGTGCAGAGCACTGTACTAAGCGCTTGGGAAGTACAAATTGGCAACATATAGAGACAGTCCCTACCCTCGGGTCCTCGAGACGACCGACCGACAGTCGAGCAGAGAACGCCGGGCTCGGGAAGGTTTCCGGGCCCGGATCGCGGAGTTTCAAAGAGAAATCGGCCATTTGGCTGGGTTCAGGCGGGTTTCCGGGGATTGCTTTTCGGCTGCGGTCGCCCGAGGAGAAACGCCAAGGTGGCCATTTATGCGTCGTCCGTCCCCGGGCCTTGAAACAAAAACCTGCCCGCCGATAAATACGGTTGATGATGATGATGATGATCCGACAGCAGGGCCTCCGAGAAGGAGCTCCGTTATTCGGTCCTCCTTCCGTTCAGTACGCTGACAGCCCCCTGCGCCGCTGGCCCAAGACGGCAACGACCACCCCTTCGACGGCAAAATCAAACATTTTCTGAAGCGGCGAAAAAGCAGCAGGGTGCCGTGCCCGCCGCTCAGGTGGGCTGACCCAAAATGATCATTTCTCTACCGCGCCTGAAGATTCATTCATTCACTCAACCGCATTTACTGAGCACTTACTGTGTGCAGAGCACTGTACTAAGCACTTGTGAAGTACAAGGAGGCCTTCCCAGACTGAGCCCCTTCCTTCCTCTCCCCCTCGTCCCCCCTCCATCCCCCCATCTTACCTCCTTCCCTTCCCCACAGCACCTGTATATATGTATATACGTTTGTACATATTTATTACTCTATTTTACTTGTACATATCTATTCTATTTATTCTATTTTGTTAGTATGTTTGGTTTTGTTCTCTGTCTTCCCATTTTAGACTGTGAGCCCACTGTTGGGTAGGGACTGTCTCTATATGTTGCCAATCTGTACTTCCCAAGCACTTAGTACAGTGCTCTGCACCTAGTAAGCGCTCAATAAATACGATTGATGATGATGATGATGCTTTGCACATAGTAAGCGCTTAATAAATGCCATAAAAAAAAATAGAGAGACGGTCCCTACCCAATCAATCAGTCGCATTTATTGAGCGCTTACTGTGTGCAGAGCACTGGACCAAGCGCTTGGGAAGTCCAAGTTGGCAACATATAGAGACGGTCCCTACCCATCAATCAATCAATCGTATTTATTGAGCGCTTACTGTGTGCAGAGCACTGTAACTAAGCGCTTGGAAAGTCCAAGTTGGCAACATAGAGAGACAGTCCCTACCCAATCAATCGTATTTATTGAGCGCTTACTGTGTGCAGAGCACTGGACTAAGCGCTTGGAAAGTCCAAGTTGGCAACATATAGAGACGGTCCCTACCCAATCAATCAATCAATCGTATTTATTGAGCGCTTACTGTGTGCAGAGCACTGTAACTAAGCGCTTGGAAAGTCCAAGTTGGCAACATATAGAGACAGTCCCTACCCAATCAATCAATCAATCATATTTATTGAGCGCTTACTGTGTGCAGAGCACTGGACTAAGCGCTTGGAAAGTCCAAGTGGGCAACATATAGAGACGGTCCCTACCCAATCAATCAATCGTATTTATTGAGCGCTTACTGTGTGCACAGCACTGTATTAAGAGCTTGGAAAGTACAAGTGGGCAACATATAGAGACGGTCCCTACCCAATCAATCAATCAATTGTATTTATTGAGCGCTTACTGTGTGCAGAGCACTGGACTAAGCGCTTGGAAAGTACAACTTGGCAACATATAGAGACGGTCCCTAACCAACAGTGGGCTCACGGTCTAGAAGATCTGTCCTTGTGGGCTCGAACAGACAATAATAATAATAATAATAATAATGATAATAATAATAATAATAATTGCATTTGTTATGCACTTACTATGTGCAGAGCACTGTTCTAAGCGCTGGGGGGGGGGGTATTAGGTGATCAAGTTGTCCCACGTGGGGCTCACAGTCTTAATCCCCATTTTCCAGATGAGGCCACTGAGGCTCAGAGAAGTTAAGTGACTTGCCCAAGGTCACACAGCAGACATGGCAGTGTCAGCATTCGAACCCACGACCTCGGACTCCAAAGCCCGGGCTCTTTCCACTGAGCCACAAACGGCTATACTGTTTCAGTCTACTCCCCACCGTACGTCAGCTCCATACCCAAACCGCCCACGCCGGCATCTTCCCAGCGTGGCTCAGCGGAAGGAGCCCGGGCTTTGGAGTCGGAAGTCGTGGGTTCGAATCCCAGCTCCACCACAAGTCTGCTGTGCGACCTCGGGCAAGTCACTTCACTCCTCTGAGCCTCAGTTCCCTCATCTGGAAAAATGGGGGTGAAGACTGTGAGCCCCACGTGGGACAACGTGATCACCTTGTACCCTCCCCAGTGCTTAGAACAGAGCTTGGCACATAGTAAGCGCTTAATAAATGCCATTATTATTATTATTATTATTAAGTAGAGAAAGTTAGGATTAGAGGAGGGAAGTGTGCGGGCTGAAAGGGGACGGGCGTGCAGGGGATCCAGGGGTCTCGGGCCTCTGTGTTGTATCTACCCCAGTGCTTGGTACATAGTAAGTGCATAACAAATACCATCATTACCATTATTATTATTATTATCATTATTAAAGCACTCAATTAACCCAGACTGAGCCCCCTCCTCCCTCTCTCCCTCCCCATCCCCCGTGCCTTACCTCCTTCTCCTCCCCACAGCACCTGTATATATGTACATATGTTTGTACGGATTTATTACTCTATTTATTTTATTTGTACATATTTACAACGTGAATCACCTTGCATCCCTCCAGCGCTTAGAACAGTGCTTTGCACATAGTAAGCGTTTAATAAATGCCATTATTATTATTATTAAGTAGAGAAAGTTAGGATTAGAGGAGGGAAGTGTGCGGGCTGAAAGGGGACGGGCGTGCAGGGGATCCAGGGGTCTCGGGCCTCTGTGTTGTATCTACCCCAGTGCTTGGTACATAGTAAGTGCTTAACAAATACCATCATTATCATTATTATTATTATTATTATCATTATTAAAGCACTCAATTAACCCAGACTGAGCCCCCTCCTTCCTCTCTCCCTCCCCATCCCCCCCGCCTTACCTCCTTCCCCTCCCCACAGCACCTGTATATATGTATATATGTTTGTACGGATTTATTACTCTATTTATTTTATTTGTACATATTTACGTGAATCACCTTGTATCCCCCCAGCGCTTAGAACAGTGCTTGGCACCTAGTGAGCGCTTAACAAATGCCATCATCACCGTTACCTAGCCTACGGTTTTCGGCCTTACCTACAGATCCGTCCTTCCATCCTCTTCTTCCTCCCTCTCCTCTCTGTATTTTACGTCTGCGCGGAGATCAGGCCCTTCCTTCTAAATCTCCGGCAGTTCTCCAGCACTTAGGGACGGCGCCCGGTGAGCGCTCGATAAATTTTATTGACTGATTGGCTGGCCAAAGGATTAAGGGCCATCTCAGCCTCTTTGACATTTATTTTGGGCATCTATTAAGCACTTACCACGGGAGAGGCAAGACGGTCGGATCAAATACCGTCCCCCGCGGGGCTCTAAATGGAAGAGGTAGGGAACGTGGAAAGAGCCCGGGCTTTGGAGTCCAAGGTCATGGGTTCAAATCCCGGCTCCGCCAGTTGTCAGCTGGGTGACTTTGGGCACCGCTCTGGGCCTCAGTGACCTCATCTGTAAAATGGGGATTAAGACTGTGAGCCCCTTTGGGAAAAGCTAATAATAATAATAATAATGATGGCATTTATTAAGTGCTTACTATGTGCAAAGCACTGTTCTAAGCACTGGGGAGGTTACAAGTTGATCAGGTTGTCCCACGGAGGGGCTCACAGTCTTAATCTCACAGTCTTGGGTAGGGACTGTCTCTATGTGTTGCCAATTTGTACTTCCCAAGCGCTTAGTACAGTGCTCTGCACATAGTAAGCGCTCAATAAATACGATTGATTGATTGATTGATTAATCCCCATTTTACAGATGAGGGAACTAAGGCCCAGAGAAGTGAAGTGACCTGCCCAAAGTCACAGAGCTGACAGTTGGCAGAGCTGGGGTTTGAACCCATAACCTCTGACTCCAAAGTCCGTGCTCTTTCCAGTGAGCCACGCTAATCACCTTGTAATCTCCCCAGCGCTTAGAACAGTGCTTGGCACAGTCTTTTAGACAGTGAGCCCACTGTTGGGTAGGGACTGTCTCTATATGTTGCCAACTTGGACTTCCCAAGCGCTTAGTACAGTGCTCTGCACACAGTAAGCGCTCAATAAATACGATTGATGATGATGATGAGTAAGCACTTAATAAATGCCATCATCATTATTATTATTATTATTATTATTATTAATCAATGAGCCCTTACCCTTCCAGACTGCATGCTCGTTGAGGTCAGAGAAACCGACCCTATTAAACTGTACTCTCCCAAGTGTTTAGTATAGTGCTCTACACACAGTAAGCAGAGAAGCAGCGTGGCTCAGTGGAAAGACCCCGGGCTTTGGAGTCAGAGGTCACGGGTTCAAATCCCGGCTCTGCCAATTGTCAGCTGTGTGACTTTGGGCTTCTCTGGGCCTCAGTGACTTCATCTGTAAAATGGGGATGAAGACTGTGAGCCCCAGGTGGGACAACCTGGTCACCTTGTAACCTCCCCAGCGCTTAGAACCGTGCTTTGCACATAATAAGTGCTTAATTAATCCCATTATTATTATTATTATTATTATTATTATTATTATTATTATTATCATCAATCAATGAACCCTTACCCTTCCAGACTGCATACTCGTTGAGGTCGGAGAAACCGACCCTATTAAACTGTACTCTCCCAAGTGTTTAGTATAGTGCTCTACACACAGTAAGCAGAGAAGCAGCGTGCCTCAGTGGAAGGAACCCGGGCTTTGGAGTCAGAGGTCACGGGTTCAAATCCCGGCTCCGCCAATTGTCAGCTGTGTGACTTTGGGCAAGTCACTTAACTACTCTGGGCCTCAGTTCCCTCATCTGTAAAATGGGGATTAAGACTGTGAGCCCCCTTGGGACAACCTGATCACCTTGTAACCTCCCCAGCACTTAGAACAGTGCTTTGCACACAGTAAGTGCTTAATAAATGCCATCATTATTATTATTATAATCAATCAATGAACCCTTACCCTTCCAGACTGCACGCTCGTTGAGGTCGGAGAAACCGACCCTACTGAACTGTACTCGCCCAAGTGTTTAGTATAGTGCTCTACACACAGTAAGCAGAGAAGCAGCGTGGCTCAGTGGAAAGAACCCGGGCTTTGGAGTCCGAGGTCAAGGGTTCAAATCCCGGCTCCGCCAATTGTCACCTGTGTGACTTTGGGCAAGTCACTTAACTACTCTGGGCCTCAGTTCCCTCATCTGTAAAATGGGGATTAAGACTGTGAGCTCGCTTGGGACAACCTAATCACCTTGTAACCTCCCCAGCACTTAGAACAGTGCTTTGCACATAGTAAGTGTTTAATAAATGCCATCATTACTATTATTATTATTGTTATCATCAATCAATGAGCCCTTACCCTTCCAGACCGCACGCTCGCTGAGGTCGGAGAAGCCGACCCTATTGAACTGTACTCTCCCAAGTGCTTAGTATAGTGCTCTACACACAGTAAGCAGAGAAGAAGCGTGGCTCAGTGGAAAGAACCCGAGTTTTAGAGTCAGAGGTCATGGGTTCAAATCCCGGCTCCGCCAATTGTCAGCTGCGTGACTTTGGGCTTCTCTGGGCCTCAGTGACTTCATCTGTAAAATGGGGATTAAGACTGTGAGCCCCCCGTGGGACAACCTGGTCACCTTGTAACCTCCCCAGCGCTTAGAACAGTGCTTTGCACATAGTAAGTGCTTAATAAATACCATCATTATTATTATTAATAATAAATACCAGTGATGGATACACCACCTGGGGAGTAATAATAATAATAATGATGATGATATTTGTTAAGCACTCACTATGTGTCAGGCACTGTACTGAGGGTTAGGGAGGATACAGTCTTCCAGATTGTGATCCCACTGTTGGTTACGGACCGTCTCTAATATGTTGCCAACTTGTACTTCCCAAGCGCTTAGCACAGTGCTCTGCACACAGTAAGCGCTCAATAAATACGACTGAATGAACAAATACAGCAAATCAGGCTGGACACAGTCCCTGTCCCACGTGGGGCTCACAGTCTCAATCCCCATCTTCCAGATGAGACAACCGAGGTCCAGGGAAGCGAAGTGACTTGACCAAGGTCACACAGCAGACAAGTGGCGGTGCCGGGATTAGAACCCATGACCTTCTGACTCAAGGGCAGGTGCTCTATCCATTGCGGCACTTAAAAGTGTTGGTAGGCATGATTCCTGACCACAAGGAGCTTTCAGTCTAGCCGGGGAAGACACGCATTACCGATAAAAAGATAAAAAGACCGAGGGACCAGAAAAGTAAAGGGTCTTATCCAAAGTCCAATAGCAGGCCAGTGCCAGGGGTTCATTTATTCAATCGTATTTATTGAGCGCTTACTGTGTGCAGAGCACTGTACTAAGCACTTGGGAAGTCCAAGTTGGCAACATACAGAGACGGTCCCGCCCCAACAGCGGGCTCACAGTCTAGAAGGGGGAGACAGACAACAGAACAAAACATATTAACAAAATAAAATAAATAGAATAAATGTGTACAAATAAAATAGAGTAATAAATCCATACAAATATACATATATCCAGGTGCTGTGGGGAGGGGAAGGAGGTAAGGCTGGGGGATGGGGAGAGGAAGGAGGGGGCTCAGTCTGGGAAGGCCTCCTGGAGGAGGTGAGCTCTCAACTCTCAATTTATTTTATTTGTACATATTTATTCTATTTATCTTATTTTGTTAATATGTTTTGTTTTGTTGTCTGTCTCCCCCTTCTAGACTGTGAGCCTGCTGTTGGGTAGGGACCGTCTCTACATGTTGCCAACTTGGACTTCCCAAGCGCTTAGTCCAGTGCTCTGCACACAGTGGGTGCTCAATAAATACGATTGAATGAATGAAAGGAGGGCTTTGAAGGGGTGGGATTCGAACCCAAGCCTCCTAACACTCAGCCCCTTGCTTATCCTGACTACTTTTTGGGGCGTGTTTTTTAGTGTCTTGATTTTTTCATCATCATCATCATCAATTGTATTTATTGAGCGCTTACTATGTGCAGAGCACTGTACTAAGCGCTTGGGAAGTCCAAGTTGGCAACATATAGAGACAGTCCCTACCCAACAGTGGGCTCACAGTCTAGATTTTTTCATCTTCCCTCCACGGACTCTCACTAACCTCTCACTTATCAGGGAAGCAGCACGGCACAATGGATAAAGCCCAGCCCTGAGAGTCAGAAAGTCATGGGTTCTAATCCCGACTCCGCCACTCGTCTGCTGTGTGACCTTGGGCAAGTCACTTCACTTCTCTGGGCCTCAGTTATCCGTACAATGAGGATGACAACTGTGAGCCCTCCGTGGGACAACCTGGTCAACCTGTATCTCTCCCACCGCTTAGAACAGTGCTTGGCATAGAGAAGCAGCGTGGCTCAGTGGAAAGAGCCCGGGCTTTGGAGTCAGAGGTCATGGGTTCAAATCCCGGCTCCGCCAACTGCCAGCTGTGTGACTTTGGGCACGTCGCTTCACTTCTCTGGGCCTCAGTTACCTCAGCAGCAAAATGGGGATTAAAACTGTGAGCCCCCCCATGGGACAACCTGATCACCTTTCATTCAATCGTATTTATTGAGCGCTTACTGTGTGCAGAGCACTGTACTAAGTGCTTGGGAAGTACAATTTGGCAACATATAGAGACGGTCCCTACCAACAGTGGGCCAGCGCTTAGAACAGTGGCACATAGTAAGTGCTTGGTAAATACCATTATTATTATTATTATTATTATTATTATTATTATTATTATTATTATTATTGCCACGTTCCTTCCAACTACTGGTGGCAACACCAGGAAGTGAGGGAGAAAGAAAAGGATTCCTCGAACTGAACCGCTCAGCAAGACTCATTTCCACACACACACCAGCCTTTAAAGAAGAGTCGCAGGTTCATTTCTCAGGAAAATTTACTCACTCGCTCATTCATTCATTCACTCAATCGTATTTATTGAGCGCTTACTGTCTGCAGAGCACTGTACTAAGCGCTTGGGAAGTACAAGTTGGCAACATCTAGAGACGGTCCCTACCAACAGTGGGCCAGCGCTTAGAACAGTGCGTGACACATAGTAAGCGCTTGGTAAATACCATTATTTTATTATTATTTTTATTACTATTATTATTAGCCACGTTCCTTCCAACTACTGGTGGAAATTTGCTCACTCACTCATTCATTCATTCACTCAATCGTATTTATTGAGCGCTTACCGTGTGCAGAGCACTGTACTAAGCGCTTGGGAAGTACAATTTGGCAACATATAGAGATGGTCCTTACCAGCAGTGTGCCAGCACTTAGAACAGTGTGTGGCACATAGTAAGCGCTTGGTAAATACCACTGTTATTATTATTATTAGCCACGTTCCTTCCAACTACTGGTGGCAACACCAGGAAGTGAGGGAGAAAGAAAAGGATTCCTCGAACTGAACAGCTCAGCAAGACTCATTTCCACATACTCACCAGCCTTTAAAGAAGAGTCGCAGGTTCGTTTCTCAGGAAATTTTGCTCACTCGCTCATTCATTCACTCAATCGTATTTACTGAGCGCTTACTGTGTGCAGAGGACTGTACTAAGCGCTTCGGAAGTCCAAGCTGGCAACATATAGAGACGGTCCCTACCCAACAGTGGGCCAGCGCTTAGAACAGTGCGTGGCACACAGTAAGCGCTTGGTAAATCTAATTATTTCATTATTATTTTTATATTATTATTAGCCACATTCCTTCGAACTACTGGTGGAAATTTGCTCACTCACTCATTCATTCACTCAATCGTATTTATTGAGCACTTACTGTGTGCACAGCACTGGACTAAGCGCTTGGGAAGAACAAGTTGGCAACATATAGAGACGGTCCCTACCAACAGTGGGCCACCGCTTAGAACAGTGTGTGGCACACAGTAAGCGCTTGGTAAATACCATTGTTATTATTATTATTGTTATTATTATCATTATTATTATCATTAGCCACGTTCCTTCCAACTACTGGTGGCAACACCAGGAAGTGAGGGAGAAAGAAAAGGATTCCTCGAACTGAACCGCTCAGCAAGACTCATTTCCACACACTCACCAGCCTTGAAAGAAGAGTCGCAGGTTCGTTTCTCAGGAAATTTTGCTCACTCGCTCATTCATTCACTCAATCGTATTTATTGAGCGCTTACTGTGTGCAGAGCACTGGACTAAGCGCTTGGGAAGTACAAGTTGGCAACATATAGAGACGGTGCCTACCAACAGTGGGCCAGCGCTTAGAACAGTGTGTGGCACATAGTAAGTGCTTGGTAAATACCATCATTATTATTATTATTATTATTATTATTATTATTATTATTATTAAGGCCACGTTCCTTCCAACTACTGGTGGCAACACCAGGAAGTGAGGGAGAAAGAAAAGGATTCCTCGAACTGAACAGCTCAGGAAGACTGATTTCCACATACTCACCAGCCTTTAAAGAAGAGTCGCAGATTCGTTTCTCAGGAAAATCTTGCTCACTCACTCATTCATTCATTCACTCAATTGTATTTATTGAGCGCTTACCGTGTGCAGAGCACTGTACTAAGCGCTTGGGAAGTCCAAGCTGGCAACATATAGAGACGGTCCCTACCCAACAGTGGGCCACCGCTTAGAACAGTGTGTGGCATATAGTAAGCGCTTGGTAAATACCATTATTATTATTATTATTATTATTATTATTATTATTATTAAGGCCACGTTCCTTCCAACTACTGGTGGCAACACCAGGAAGTGAGGGAGAAAGAAAAGGATTCCTCGAACTGAACCGCTCAGCAAGACTCATTTCCACACACTCACCAGCCTTTAAAGAAGAGTCACAGGTTCGTTTCTCAGGAAAATCTTGCTCACTCACTCATTCATTCACTCAATCGTATTTATTGAGCGCTTACTGTGTGCAGAGCACTGTACTAAGCGCTTGGGAACTCCAAGTTGGCAACATATAGAGACGGTCCCTACCCAACCCTGGGCTCACAGTCTAGTCACTCAGACCCGGGCCAGTTTTTCCGTACCTCCAATGGCTTTTTCCGACTTTAACCTCCGTGACCCGCGCGTAAATATAGGTACGCGTGTGTTTTGGGGGCACCAGGGGCAGGAAAATACTGCTCAGGGAAGGGACTAAATAAATCCTGGGGCAGAAGCCATTCTTCGAGTGGTCTCGTGCGTCTATCTCGGGGAAGAGATGGGCAGGCAGCTGCTTTGTGGACAGCCGGCTCGGGAAACTTTTAGACTGTGAGCCCACTGTTGGGTAGGGACTGTCTCTATATGTTGCCAATTTGTACTTCCCAAGTGCTTAGTACAGTGCTCTGCACATAGTAAGCGCTCAATAAATACGATTGATGATGATGATGATGAAACGCTGGAGACGGACGGAGAGAGACGAAGGCCTTCACCGCCGTCTCTGCGGCGGTCGCTGTGAAGACCACGGAAAAACTCTCCCACTCCAAGGGCTAACGCGCCGTTAGCGGCCTGGGAACTTTCTAGCTTCTCAAGGATATGCTGCTTCCTGAGGGGCACGTTCCTGCACGTCAACTGCTGTGACCTCTTCTCTCAACACCACTATAATAATAATAATAATCATCATTCACTCATTCAATCATATTTACTGAGCGCTTACTGTGTGCAACACACTGTGTGTGTAGAATACGCTGCTTCCTGAGGGGCACGTTCCTGCACGTCAACTGCTGTGACCTCTTCTCTCAACACCACTGGAATAATGATAATAATAATAATCATTCACTCATTCAATCGTATTTACTGAGCGCTTACTGTGTGCAATACACACTGTGTGTGTAGAATACGCTGCTTCCTGAGGGGCACGTTCCCGCACGTCAACTGCTGTGACCTCTTCTCTCAACACCATTGTAATAACGATAATAATAATAATCGTCATTCACTCATTCAATCGTATTTACTGAGCGCTTACTGTGTGCAATACACACTGTGTGTGTAGAATACGCTGCTTCCTGAGGGGCACGTTCCCGCACGTCAACTGCTGTGACCTCTTCTCTCACCACCATTATAATAATAATAATAATCATCATTCACTCATTCAATCGTATTTACTGAGCGCTTACTGTGTGCAATACACACTGTGTGTGCAGAATACGCTGCTTCCTGAGAGGTATGTTCCTGTACGTCAACTGCTGTGACTTCTTCTCTCAACACCATTGTAATAATGATAATAATAATAATCATTCACTCATTCAATCGTATTTACTGAGCGCTTACTGTGTGCAATACACACTGTGTGTGTAGAATACGCTGCTTCCTGAGGGGCACGTTCCCGCACGTCAACTGCTGTGACCTCTTTGCTCAACACCGTTGTAATAATGATAATAACAATCATCATCAATCGTATTTATTGAGCGCTTACTATGTGCAGAGCACTGTACTAAGCACTTGGGAAGTACAAATTGGCAACATATAGAGACAGTCCCTACCCAACAGTGGGCTCGCAGTCTAAAAGGGGGAGACAGAGAGCAAAACCAAACATACTAACAAAATAAAATAAATAGAATAGATATGGACAAGTAAAATAAATAAATAAATAAATAGAGTATTCACTCATTCAATCGCATTTACTGAGCGCTTACTGTGTGCAATACACACTGTGTGTGTAGAATACGCTGCTTCCTGAGGGGCACGTTCCCGCACGTCAACTGCTGTGACCTCTTCGCTCAACACCACTGTAATAATAATCATAATCACCATAATAATCATTCACTCATTCAATCGCATGATTGAGGCCCAGAGAAGTGAAGTGACCTGCCCATCGTCACACAGCTGACAGTTGGCAGAGCTGGGATTTGAACCCATGACCACTGACTCCAAAGCCCGGGCTCTTTGCCACTGAGTCGCGCTGCTTCTACTAAGTGTTGGATCTACCCCGACACTTAGTCGAGTGCTTAATACCACTGTTATTATTATTATCATTAATTAGGAGAAAACTGGATGAAGAAATAGTCTTAAAACACGACAGCAGCCAAGAAGCAGAATGATAACTCTGGTCCATTGACCCACTCGAAGGATTCCGGGGCCCGAAAACATATCACGGCCTCAGGTTTAGCCACCCCAACTTCAAAGACCTCTCCGCTACTCTGGGAAAACCGTTCTGGGAAAAGAACTTCAAAGTGTAACTACGACAGGGAGCTCACCTCCTCCAGGAGGCCTTCCCAGACTGAGCCCCCTCCTTCCACTCCCCCTCGCCCCCCCCCATCCCCCCATCTTACCTCCTTCCCTTCCCCACAGCACCTGTATATATGGATATATGTCTGTACATACTTACTACTCTATTTATTTTACCTGTACACATCTATTCTATTGATTTTATTTTGTTAAGATGTTTGGTTTTGTTCTCTGTCTCCCCCTTCTAGACTGTGAGCCCACTGTTGGGTAGGGACTGTCTCTAGATGTTGCCAACTTGTACTTCCCAAGCGCTTAGTACAGTGCACTGCACACAGTAAGCGCTTAATACGATTGATTGATTGATTGACAGAGAGCTCACCTCCTCCAGACTGAGCCCCCTCCTTCCTCTTCCCCTCGCCCCCCCCATCCCCCCATCTTACCTCCTTCCCCTCCCCACAGCACCTGTATATATGGATATATGTCTGTACATATTTATTACTCTATTTATTTATTTTACTTGTACATATCTATTCTATTTTATTCTGTTAATATGTTTGGTTTTGTTCTTTGTCTCCCCCTTCTAGACTGTGAGCCCACTGTTGGGTAGGGACTGTCTCTATATGTTGCCAACTTGTACTTCCCAAGCGCTTAGTACAGTGCTCTGCACACAGTAAGCGCTCAATAAATACGATTGATGATGATGATGATTCATTCAGTCAAACATATTTATTATTAATCATCATCATAATCATAATCATAATGGCTGTGAGCCCACTGTTGGGTAGGGACTGTCTCTATATGTTGCCAACTTGTACTTCCCAAGCGCTTAGTACAGTGCTCTGCACACAGTAAGCGCTCAATAAATACGACTGATTGATTAGTACAGTGCTCTGCACACAGTAAGTGCTCAATAAATATGATTGATTGATTGACTGATTGACAGAGAAGCGCCATCTTTCTTGCCAAACTCAACAACTTCCCAATTCTCAAATGAGTCAGTTTTCCCCCGTGTTTAGTTTTTCTTTTGTTGTTTCTTTGGGGGGCAGGTCATAACTAAAGTCAATCAATCAATCAATCGTATTTATTTAGCGCTTACTGTGTGCAGAGCACTGTACTAAGTGCTTGGTAAGTACAAGTTGGCAACATATAGAGACAGTCCCTACCCAAGAGTGGGCTCACAATCAATCAACCAATCGTATTTATTGAGCGCTTACTGTGTGCAGAGCACTGTACTAAGCGCCTGGGAAGTCCAAGTTGGCAGCATATAGAGACGGTCCCTACCCAACAGTGGGCTCACAGTCTAGAAGGGGGAGACAGAGAACAAAACCGAACATATTAACAGAATAAAATAAATAGAATAGATATGTACAAGTAAAATAAATAGAGTAATAAATATGTACAAACATATATACAGGGGCTGTGGGGAGGGGAAGGAGGTAAGACAATCTAGAAGGGGGAGACAGAGAACAAAAGTCACTGCCCCGGCCTAAGTAATATGCCCCCTTGAATCCATGCCAACGCAAGACCCAGCATGGCTCAGTGGAAAGAGCCCGGGCTTTGGAGTCAGAGGTCATGGGTTCAAATCCCGGCTCCACCACTTGTCAGCTGTGTGACTTTGGGCAAGTCACTTCACTTCTCTGGGCCTCAGTTCCCTCATCTGTAAAACAGGGATTAAGACTGTGAGCCCCCCGTGGGACAACCTGATCGCCTTGTAACCTCCCCAGTGCTTAGAACAGTGCTTTGCACATAGTAATCACTTAATAAATGCCATTATTATCATTATTATTATTATTATTATGTGGGACAGGGACTGTGTCCAACCTGATTACCCTGTCTCTACCCCAGTGCTTAAAGCAGTGCTTGGCACATAGTAAGTACTTAACAAGTACGATTATTATAAGCGCTTTGTACAGTGCTCTGCATACAGTAGGCGCTCAATAAATATGATTGAATGAATGAATCTCCTGCCCATAAGGAGCTTACAGTCTACGAGTCACCTGTCTGCTTGCTTTGTTTTGTTGTCTGTCTCCCCCTTCTAGACGGAGAGCCCATTGTTTGGGTAGGGACCGTCTCTATCTGTTGCTGAATTGTACTTCCCAAGCGCTTAGTACAGCTATCTGCACACAATAAGCGCTCAGTAAATATGACTGAATGAATGAGTGAATGAATAATGGTTGCTTATTTATTATTTTTTGAGCACTTACTGTGTGCAGAGCACTGTACTAAGCACTTCACTTCTCTGGGCCTCAGTTCCCTCATCTGCAAAATGGGGATTAAGGCTGTGAGCCCCCCGTGGGACAACCTGATCACCTTGTAACCTCCCCAGCGCTTAGAACGGTGCTTTGCACAGACTAAGCGCTTAATAAATGCTGTCATTATTATTATTATTATCAGAGATACTGGAACCCTTCCTCAACGTGCTGGCAATGGGAGGGACGACAAGAGCGTGCTTTTCCAAGGACGATGAGTTGTTACTTTAATAAGGGGGGGCAAGGAAAATTAGAATCCGTTCTCTTTTCCAACTAGGCTTCAGCTCGCTCCGCTCACTCCTTCAGAGTTCCCTTCATCACCGTGTCTGGTTAATTCATTCGATCATATTTATGGAGCACTTACTGTGTGCAAAGCGCTGTACTAAGAGCCTGGGAGAGTAAATTTATTTATTTATTTATTTAATTAATTTACTTGTACAAATCTATTCTATTTATTTTATTTTGTAAGTATGTTTGGTTTTGTTCTCTGTCTCCCCCTTTTAGACTGTGAGCCCGCTGTTGGGTAGGGACCGTCTCTATATGTTGCCAATTTGGACTTCCCAAGCGCTTAGTACAGGGCTCTGCACATAGTAAGCGCTCAATAAATACGATTGATTGATTGATTGATTGAGAGTAAAACAGAACAGATTCGTCCCTGCCAAGAACGAACTTACAGTCTAGAGGGGGAGACGTCAATATAACTAAATAGATAAACAGAGAAGCAGCGTGGCTCAATGCAAAGAGCCCGGGCTGGAGAGTCGGAGGTCGCGGGTTCAAATCCCGGCTCCGCCACTTGTCAGCTGTGTGACTTTGGCCCAGTCACTTCACTTCTCTGGGCCTCAGTTCCCGCATCTGTAAAATGGGGATTGAGACTGTGAGCCCCACGTGGGACAACATGATTACCTAGTATCACCCTCCAACACTTAGAAAAGTGCTTGGCATATAGTAAACACCTAACAAATACCATTATTTTATTTTTCCAGAGGCAGCGTGGCTTAGTGGAAAGAGCACGGGCTTAGGGGTCAGAGGTTGTGGGTTCTAATCCTGACTCCACCACCTGTCAGCTGTGTGACTTTGGGCAAGTCACTTAATTTCTCTGTATCTCAGCTGCCTCATCTGTAAAATGGGGATGAAGACTGTGAGCCCCACGTGGGACAACCTGATTACCTTGAATCTACCCCAGCGCTTAGAACAGTGTTTGGCACGTACTAAGCGCTTATACCAACATTATTAGTATTATTATTATGAAATAAATAAGTGGTTCTCAAGACCCATTTCAGACCATTTGCTCAAACCCATCCTTTCTCCAAGTGCAAATACCAACAACATCAGTATTAGTATTATTATTATGAAATAAATAAGTGGTTCTCAAGACCCATTTCTGACTGTTTGCTCAAACCCATCCTTCCTCCAAGCGCAAATACCAACACTATTAGTATTATTATTATGAAATAAATAAGTGGTTCTCAAGACCCATTTCTGACCATTTGCTCAAACCCATCCTTCCTCCAAGCGCAAATACCAACACTATTAGTATTATTATTATGAAATAAATAAGTGGTTCAAGACCCATTTCTGACCGTTTGCTCAAACCCATCCTTCCTCCAAGCGCAAATACCAACATTATTAGTATTATTATTATAAAATAAATAAGTGGTTCTCAAGACCCATTTCTGACCATTTGCTCAAACCCATCCTTCCTCCAAGCGCAAATACCAACATTACTAGTATTAGTATTATTATTATGAAATAAATAAGTGGTTCTCAAGACCCATTTCTGACCGTTTGCTCAAACCCATCCTTCCTCCAAGCACAAATACCAACATTATTAGTATTATTATTATTAAATAAATAAGTGGTTCTCAAGACCCATTTCTGACCGTTTGCTCAAAACCATCTTTCCTCCAAGCGCAAATACCAACACTATTAGTATTATTATTATGAAATAAATAAGTGGTTCTCAAGACCCATTTCTGACCGTTTGCTCAAACCCATCTTTCCTCCAAGCGCAAATACCAACACTATTAGTATTATTATTATTAAATAAATAAGTGGTTCTCAAGACCCATTTCTGACCGTTTGCTCAAACCCATCCTTCCTCCAAGCGCAAATACCAACATTACTAGCATTAGTATTATTATTATGAAATAAATAAGTGGTTCTCAAGACCCATTTCTGACCGTTTGCTCAAACCCATCCTTCCTCCAAGCGCAAATACCAACATGATAGTATTATTATTATAAAATAAATAAGTGGTTCTCAAGACCCATTTCTGACCGTTTGCTCAAACCCATCCTTTCTCCAAGCGCAAATACCAACATTATTAGTATTATTATTATAAAATAAATAAGTGGTTCTCAAGACCCATTTCTACCATTTGCTCAAACCCATCCTTCCTCCAAGCGCAAATACCAACATTATTAGTATTATTATTATTATGAAATAAATAAGTGGTTCTCAAGACCCATTTCTGACCGTTTGCTCAAACCCATCCTTCCTCCAAGCACAAATACCAACACTATTAGTATTATTATTATTAAATAAATAGGTGGTTCTCAAGACCCATTTCTGACCGTTTGCTCAAACCCATCCTTCCTCCAAGCGCAAATACCAACATTACTAGCATTAGTATTATTATTATGAAATAAATAAGTGGTTCTCAAGACCCATTTCTGACCGTTTGCTCAAACCCATCCTTCCTCCAAGCGCAAATACCAACATTATTAGCATTATTATTATTATGAAATAAATAAGTGGTTCTCAAGACCCATTTCTGACCGTTTGCTCAAACCCATCCTTCCTCCAAGCGCAAATACCAACATTATTAGTATTATTATTATTATGAAATAAATAAGTGGTTCTCAAGACCCATTTCTGACCATTTGCTCAAACCCATCCTTCCTCCAAGCGCAAATCAATCAATCAATCGTATTTATTGAGCGCTTACTATGTGCAGAGTGGTTCTCAAGACCCATTTCTACCATTTGCTCAAACCCATCCTTCCTCCAAGCGCAAATACCAACATTATTAGTATTATTATTATTATGAAATAAATAAGTGGTTCTCAAGACCCATTTCTGACCGTTTGCTCAAACCCATCCTTCCTCCAAGCGCAAATACCAACATTACTAGTATTATTATTATAAAATAAATAAGTGGTTTTCAAGACCCATTTCTGACCATTGGCTCAAACCCATCCTTCCTCCAAGCGCAAATACCAACATAATTAGTATTATTATTATTATTATTAAATAAATAAGTGGTTCTCAAGACCCATTTCTGACCGTTTGCTCAAACCCATCTTTCCTCCAAGCGCAAATACCAACATTATTAGTATTATTATTATTATGAAATAAATAAGTGGTTCTCAAGACCCATTTCTGACCGTTTGCTCAAACCCATCCTTCCTCCAAGCGCAAATCAATCAATCAATCGTATTTATTGAGCGCTTACTATGTGCAGAGTGGTTCTCAAGACCCATTTCTACCATTTGCTCAAACCCATCCTTCCTCCAAGCGCAAATACCAACATTATTAGTATTATTATTATTATGAAATAAATAAGTGGTTCTCAAGACCCATTTCTGACCGTTTGCTCAAACCCATCCTTCCTCCAAGCGCAAATACCAACATTACTAGTATTATTATTATAAAATAAATAAGTGGTTTTCAAGACCCATTTCTGACCATTGGCTCAAACCCATCCTTCCTCCAAGCGCAAATACCAACATAATTAGTATTATTATTATTATTGTTAAATAAATAAGTGGTTCTCAAGACCCATTTCTGACCGTTTGCTCAAACCCATCCTTCCTCCACCTTCAAATCCCTCCTCTTCCAAGAGATTTCTCCCAACTAAGCCCGCCTTCCCAGGTTGTGTCCACCTCATGGCCACCCTGGACACTTCATTCATTCATTCTTTCATTCAACTGAATGAATGAATGAATTCAATCGCATTTATTGAGCGCTTACTGTGTGCACAGCACTGGACTAAGCGCCTGGGAAGTCCAAGTTGGCAACAAACAGAGGCGGTCCCTACCCAACAG
This sequence comes from Tachyglossus aculeatus, assembly GCF_015852505.1. Taxonomy (NCBI): domain Eukaryota; kingdom Metazoa; phylum Chordata; class Mammalia; order Monotremata; family Tachyglossidae; genus Tachyglossus; species Tachyglossus aculeatus. Next base: position 2,337,246 of record NC_052069.1, on the reverse strand, counting down.
CGGGCTCACAGTCTAGAAGGGGGAGACAAACAAAACCAAACATATTAACCAAATAAAATAAATAGAATAAATATGTACAAATAAAATAAATAAATAAATAGAGTAATAAATATGTACAAGCATATATACAGGTGCTGTGGGGAAGGGAAGGAGGTAAGATGGGGAGGATGGGGAGGGAACACTTCTTTATGCCCCCAGGCCTTACGCACAATCTTGGATGGAGATGGATGAGTCTGGTAATTTATTTAACCAATCAATACTATGTATTTTAGACTGTGAGCCCACTGCTGGGTAGGGACTGTCTCTATATGTTGCCAATTTGTACTTCCCAAGCGCTTAGTACAGTGCTCTGCACATAGTAAGCACTCAATAAATACGATTGATGATGTATGAAGCTTTATCCTTCCACACTTCTACCGACAACCACTATGTTTCTGAACGTGTGTCGGACACCACTAAACTCTAACTCCTTAAAGGTAGGGGCCAACACCACTTAATTCCAACTTGTACTTCCCAAGCGCTTAGTCCAGTGCTCTGCACACAGTAAGCGCTCAATAAATACGACTGAATGAATGAATGACACACCGACAAGCACTCACTGCGACACAGGGCTTTACACACAGTAGGTGCTCAATAAACATCATGGACTGACTGATTCTTAAATCAGTCTGAGTGTGAATGGGACTGTGAGCCCGCTGTTGGGTAGGGACCGTCTCTATGTGTTGCCAACTTGTACTTCCCAAGCGCTTAGTACAGAGCTCTGCACACAGTAAGCGCTCAATAAATACGATTGAATGAACGAATGAATTGAAGAATTAATCAGTGGTGTTTACTGAGCCCTTACTGTGTGCAGAGCACTGTACTAAGCACTCGTGGCTCAGTGGAAAGAGCCCGGGCCTTGGAGTCGGAGGTCATGGGTTCGAATCCCGGCTGCACCAACTGTCAGCTGGGTGACTTTGGGTGAGTCGCTTAATTTCTCTGTGCCTCAGTTACCTCATCTGTAAAATGGGGATCATCCTCATCACCAATCGTATTTATTGAGCGCTTCCTGTGTGCAGAGCACTGGACTAAGCGCTTGGGAAGGACAAATCGGCAACAGATAGAGACGGTCCCTGGCCACCAACGGGCTCACAGTCTAGAAGGGGAAGACAAAACATGTAGACGGGGGCAAAACCGTCGCAATAAATAGAATTATAGCTCGATGCACATCATTAACAAGATCTCGGTTTTCAGTCGTATTTACTGAGCGCTTACAGTGTGCAGAGCACTGTACTAAGCCAAATGGGCAACATCTAAAGACGGTCCCTGCCCACCAAAGGGCTCACAGTCTAGAAGGGGAAGAGAGACAACAAATCAAAACGTGTGGACAGGGGGCAAAACCGTCGGGATAAATAGAATTATAGCTAGATGCACATCATTAACAAGATCTCAGTATTCAGTCGTAATTATTGGGTGCTTACAGTGTGCAGAGCACTGTACTAAGCGCTTGGGAAGAACAAATGGGCAACGTATAGAGACGGCCCTTGCCCACCAACGGGCTCACAGTCTAGAAGGGGAAGAGAGACAACAAAACAAAACATGTAGACGGGGGCAAAATAACATTAATAATTATGGCATTTTAATGCATAATAATGCATTAATGCATAATAATGATGGCATTGATGATAATAATGATAATAATAATAATAATGATAATAATAATGACAATAATGATAATAATAATGATGGCATTGCAAAACCGTCGCAATAAATAGAATTATAGCTAGATGCACATCATTAACAAGATCTCAGTATCCAGTCGTATTTACTGAGCGCTTTCAGTGTGCAGAGCAGTGTACTAAGCGCTTGGGAAGGCCAAATGGGCAACATATAGAGACGGCCCCTGCCCACCAATGGGCTCACAGTCTAGAAGGGGAAGAGAGACAACAAAACAAAACATGTAGACAGGGGGCAAAACCGTTGCAATAAATAGAATTATAGCTCGATGCACATCATTAACAAGATCTCAGCATTCAGTCGTATTTACTGAGCGCTTACAGTGTGCAGAGCACTGTACTAAGCGCTTGGGAAGGCCAAATGGGCAACATCTAGAGACGGCCCCTGCCCACCAAAGGGCTCACAGTCTAGGAGGGGAAGACAAAACATGCAGACAGGGGGCAAAACCGTTGCAATAAATAGAATTATAGCTAGATGCACATCATTAACAAGATCGCAGTATTCAGTCGTATTTATTGAGCGCTTACAGTGTGCAGAGCACTGTACTAAGCCAAATGGGCAACATCTAGAGACGGTCCCTGCCCACCAACGGGCTCACAGTCTAGAAGGGGGGAGACAGACCACAGAACATCATCATCATCAATCGTATTTATTGAGCGCTTACTATGTGCAGAGCACTGTACTAAGCGCTTGGGAAGTACAAGTTGGCAACATCTAGAGACAGCCCCTACCCAACAGTGGGCCTACAGTCTAAAAGGGGGAGACAGAGAACACAACCAAACATACTCACAAAATAAAATAGATATGGACAAGTAAAATAGAGTAATAAATATGTACAAACATATATACAGGTGCTCATTCATTCATTCGTATTTATTGAGCGCTTACTGTGTGCAGGGCACTGTACTGAGCGCTTGGGAAGGCCCAGTGTCCTTCCTTCCCTCCCTGGCAGGGTTGCCTCCCCCAGGGGGTCTTCCACTCAAGCTCTTAGTACAGTGCTCTGCACACAGTAAGCGCTCAATAAATACGATTGATTGATTGATTGATTGATTGATTCCACTCACGGTCGTTGAAGCGGCTCCTCGGGCAGGACTGGGCCTGGGGGAGGCGGGGGTGGTGGTGGAGGGGGTGGTGGAGGGGGTGGGGGTGGGGGCTGTTGCTGCTGCTGGAAGGACTTGAGGGACTCGAAGGCCTTCATCAGCTTCTCCAGGGTGGCCATGATGCCAGGGGTCCTGTCAGGGCGAGGCCCCTCAGCAGGCAGGTGGAGGATGGGCCAGATGGCACAGGAACGGTTCACTATGGCCCACTATGGCCACCCGCCGCCATCTTGTGGGCACCTTCCCGGCATCCTCCGCGCCGGCCAGCGGCCCACGCCGGCAGGGGCCGGGAGGATGCCGCGAGATTGACAGCCGGCCCGCCGCGCCCCAGCCAATCCCCGGGCGGGGACCCGGAGCCCCGCCCACCCCCGCGGGGCGGCCAATCGGAGGGCGAGAAGCCGCGGTAGGCTGCGCTGGGGACTTAACCGTCAGGACTGGTTGAGAGGTCGCCGGGAGAGCTCCGACGAGCTTGCCCGGTTGCCTAGGTTACCCATCATTCATTCATTAATAATAATAATAATGGCATTTATTAAGCGCTTACTATGTGCAAAGCACTGCACATATATATGTATATATATGCACAAAGCCCTGTATATATGTATATATCATCCTCAATCGTATTTATTGAGCGCTTACTGTGTGCAGAGCACTGCACATATATATGTATATATATGCACAAAGCCCTGTATATATGTATATATCATCCTCAATCGTATTTATTGAGCGCTTACTGTGTGCAGAGCACTGGACTAAGCGCTTGGGAAGTACAAGTTGGCAACATCTAGAGACAGTCCCTACCCAGCAGTGGGCTCACAGTCTATATGTTTGTACATATTTATTACTCTATTTATTTATTTATTTATTTATTTATTTTACTTGTACATATGTATTCTATTTATTTTATTTTGTTAGTATAATCATCATCAATCGTATTTATTGAGGGCTTACTGTGTGCAGAGCACTGGACTAAGCGCTTGGGAAGTACAAGTTGGCAACATCTAGAGACAGTCCCTACCCAGCAGTGGGCTCACAGTCTATATGTTTGTACATATTTATTACTCTATTTATTTATTTTACTTGTACATATGTATTCTATTTATTTTATTTTGTTAGTATCATCATCATCAATCGTATTTATTGAGGGCTTACTGTGTGCAGAGCACTGGACTAAGCGCTTGGGAAGTACAAGTTGGCAACATATAGAGACAGTCCCTACCCAGCAGTGGGCTCACAGTCTATATGTTTGTACATATTTATTACTCTATTTATTTTACTTGTACATATGTATTCTATTTATTTTATTTTGTTAGTATTATCATCATCAATCGTATTTATTGAGCGCTTACTGTGTGCAGAGCACTGGACTAAGCGCTTGGGAAGTACAAGTTGGCAACATCTAGAGACAGTCCCTACCCAGCAGTGGGCTCACAGTCTATATGTTTGTACATATTTATTACTCTATTTATTTATTTTACTTGTACATATGTATTCTATTTATTTTATTTTGTTAGTATCATCATCATCAATCGTATTTATTGAGGGCTTACTGTGTGCAGAGCACTGGACTAAGCGCTTGGGAAGTCCAAGTTGGCAACATATAGAGACAGTCCCTACCCAGCAGTGGGCTCACAGTCTATATGTTTGTACATATTTATTACTCTATTTTTTTTATTTTACTTGTACATATGTATTCTATTTATTTTATTTTGTTAGTATCATCATCATCAATTGTATTTATTGAGCGCTTACTGTGTGCAGAGCACTGGACTAAGCGCTTGGGAAGTACAAGTTGGCAACATATAGAGACAGTCCCTACCCAGCAGTGGGCTCACAGTCTATATGTTTGTACATATTTATTACTCTATTTATTTTACTTGTACATATGTATTCTATTTATTTTATTTTGTTAGTATCATCATCATCAATCGTATTTATTGAGCGCTTACTGTGTGCAGAGCACTGGACTAAGCGCTTGGGAAGTACAAGTTGGCAACATCTAGAGACAGTCCCTACCCAGCAGTGGGCTCACAGTCTATATGTTTGTACATATTTATTACTCTATTTATTTATTTTACTTGTACATATGTATTCTATTTATTTTATTTTGTTAGTATCATCATCATCAATCGTATTTATTGAGGGCTTACTGTGTGCAGAGCACTGGACTAAGCGCTTGGGAAGTCCAAGTTGGCAACATATAGAGACAGTCCCTACCCAGCAGTGGGCTCACAGTCTATATGTTTGTACATATTTATTACTCTATTTTTTTTATTTTACTTGTACATATGTATTCTATTTATTTTATTTTGTTAGTATCATCATCATCAATTGTATTTATTGAGCGCTTACTGTGTGCAGAGCACTGGACTAAGCGCTTGGGAAGTACAAGTTGGCAACATATAGAGACAGTCCCTACCCAGCAGTGGGCTCACAGTCTATATGTTTGTACATATTTATTACTCTATTTATTTATTTATTTATTTTACTTGTACATATGTATTCTATTTATTTTATTTTGTTAGTATCATCATCATCAATCGTATTTATTGAGCGCTTACTGTGCGCAGAGCACTGGACTAAGCGCTTGGAAAGTCCAAGTTGGCAACATCTAGAGACAGTCCCTACCCAGCAGTGGGCTCACAGTCTATATGTTTGTACATATTTATTACTCTATTTATTTATTTATTTATTTATTTTACTTGTACATATGTATTCTATTTATTTTATTTTGTTAGTATCATCATCCTCAATCGTATTTATTGAGCGCTTACTGTGTGCAGAGCACTGGACTAAGCGCTTGGGAAGAACAAGTTGGCAACATATAGAGACAGTCCCTACCCAGCAGTGGGCTCACAGTCTATATGTTTGTACATATTTATTACTCTATTTATTTATTTATTTATTTTACTTGTACATATGTATTCTATTTATTTTATTTTGTTAGTATCATCATCATCAATCGTATTTATTGAGCGCTTACTGTGTGCAGAGCACTGGACTAAGCGCTTGGGAAGTACAAGTTGGCAACATATAGAGACAGTCCCTACCCAGCAGTGGGCTCACAGTCTATATGTTTGTACATATTTATTACTCTATTTATTTATTTATTCTACTTGTACATATCTATTCTATTTATTGTATTTTGTTAGTATGTTTGGTTTTGTTCTCTGTCTCCCCCTTTTAGACTGTGAGCCCACTGTTGGGTAGGGGCTGTCTCTATATGTTGCCAACTTGTACTTCCCAAGCGCTTAGTACAGTGCTCTGCACACAGTAAGCGCTCAATAAATACGATTGATTGATTGATTGATTGATTGATTATTATAGATTGTGAGCCCACTGTTGGGTAGGGACCGTCTCTCTATGTAGCCAACTTGTACTTCCCAAGCGCTTAGTACAGTGCTCTGCACACAGTAAGCGCTCAATAAATACGATTGAATGATTGATTGATTGATTATTATAGATTATGAGCCCACTGTTGGGTAGCGACCGTCTCTATATGTTGCCAACTTGTACTTCCCACGCGCTTAGTCCAGTGCTCTGCACACTGTAAGCGCTCAATAAATACGATTGATTGATTGATTGATTGGATCCAAGCGCTTAGTAGAGTGCTCTGCACACAGTAAGCGCTTAATAAATACGATTGAATGAATGAATAAATAAGCGCTCAGTAAATAGGACTGAATCCTGAGATCTTGTTAGTGATGTGCATCTAGCTATAATTCTATTTATTCTGACGTTTTGCCCCCTGTCTACGTGTTTTGTTTTGTTGTCTGTCTCCCCCTTCTAGACTGTGAGCCCGTTGGTGGGTAGGGACCAGCTGTATATGTTGCCCATTAGGCCTTCCCAAACGCTTAGTGCAGTACTCTACACACAGTAAGCGCTCAATAAATACGACTGAATCCTGAAATCTTGTTAATGATGTGCATCTAACTATAATTCTATTTATTCCAACGGTTTTGCCCCGTCTCCATGTTTTGTTTTGTTGTCTGTCTCCCCCCTTCTAGACTGTGAGCCCGTTGGTGAGTAGGGACCGGCTGTATATGTTGCCAATTTGTACTTCCCAAGTGCTTAGTACAGTGCTCTGCAAGTAGTAAGCGCTCAATATATACGACTGAATTCATTCAATCGTATTTATTCATTCATTCATTCACCTATGTCACCTTGGACAAGTCACGCCACTTCTCTGGACCTCAATCCCCATTATTATTTAACAGATGATAATAATAATAATGGCATTTATTAAGCACTTCCTATGTGCAAAGCAATGTTCATTCATTCAATCACATTTATTGAGCGCTTACTGTGGGCAGAGCACTGGACTAAGCGCTTGGGTAGTACAAGTTGGCAACATATAGAGACGGTCCCTACCCAATAGTGGGCTCACAGTCTAGAAGGGGGAGACAGACAACAAAATAAAACATATTAACAAAATAAAATCAATAGAATAAATATGTACAAGTAAAATAAATAGAGTAATAAATCTGTACAATTCATTCAATCGTATTTATTGAGCACTTACTGTGTGCAGAGCACTGTACTAGTAAGTACACTGTACTACGCTACCTAGTAGCTAGCCGAGTCTTTTTTTTTATTCAATCGTATTTATTGAGTGCTTACTGTGTGCAGAGCACTGGACTAAGCGCTTGGGAAGTCCAAGTTGGCAACATCTAGAGACAGTCCCTACCCAACAGTGGGCTCACAGTCTAAAAGGGGGAGACAAACAAAATAAAACATATTAACAAAATAAAATGGATAGAATAAATATGTACAAGTAAAACAAATAGAGTAATAAATCCGTACAATTCATTCATTCATTCAATCGTATTTATTGAGCGCTTACTGTGTGCAGAGCACTGGACTAAGCGCTTGGGAAGTCCAAGTTGGCAACATCTAGGCTTTGAAAAGCCACCAGGCCAGGGGGCTGCCATTTGAAGTCTCTCTCTAACCCTGACTGGAAGCTCTCGGGAAGTGTCAGAGTCCTCAAATAAGCATTCATTCATTCAACCATATTTATTGAGCACTTATTGTTTGCAGAGCACTGGACTAAGCGCTTGGGAAGTCCAAGTTGGCAACATCTAAAGACGGTCCCTACCCAACAGCGGGCTCACAGTCTAGAAGGGGGAGACAGACAACAAAATAAAACATATTAACAAAATAAAATAAATAGAATAAATATGCACAAGTAAAATAAATAGAGTAATAAATCTGTACAATTCATTCATTCATTCAATCGTATTTATTGAGCACTTACTGTGTGCAGAGCACTGTACTAGTAGGTACACTGTACTACGCTACCTAGTAGCTAGCCGAGAAGGAGTCTTTTTTTTTTATTATTCAATCGTGTTTATGGAGCGCTTACTGTGTGCAGAGTACTGGACTAAGTGCTTGGGAAGTACAAGTTGGCAACATCTAGAGACGGTCCCTACCCAACAGCGGGCTCACAGTCTAGAATGGGGAGACAGACAACAAAATAAAACATATTAACAAAATAAAATAAATACGTACAAATAAAATAGAGTAATAAATCCATACAAACATATATACATATATACAGGTGCTGTGGCGAGGGGAAGGAGATAAGGTGGGGGGGGATGGGGAGGGAAAGAGGAAGGAGGGGGCTCAGTCTGGGTTAATTGAGTGCTTTAATAATGATAATAATAATAATAATGATAATGATGGTATTTGTTAAGCACTTACTATGTGCCAAGAACTCGGGTAGATACAACACAGAGGCCCGGGACCCCTGAACCCCCTGCAAGCCCGTCCCCTTTCAGCCCGCACACTTCCCTCCTCTAATCCTAACTTTCTCTACTTAATAATAATAATAATAATAATGATAATAATAATAATAATAATAATAATGACATTTATTAAGCACTTACTATGTGCAAAGCACTGTTCTAAGCACTGGGGAGGCTACAAGGTGATCTGGTTGACCCACGGGAGGCTCACAGTCTTCATCCCCATTTTACAGATGAGGGAACTGAGGCCCAGAGAATAATAATAATAATAATAATGTTGGTATTTGTTAAGCGCTTACTATGTGCAAAGCACTGTTCTAAGTGCAGAGAAGTGAAGTGACTTGCCCAAAGTCCCACAGCTGACAATTGGCAGAGCTGGGATTTGAACCCACAACCTCTGACTCCAAAGCCCGGGCTCTTTCCACTGAGCCACCCTGCTTCCCTATCCTGTCTATCTCGCCCCCGACCCCTCATTCATTCAGTCGTATTTATTGGGCACTTACTGTGTGCAGAGCACTGCACTAAGCGCTTGGAAAGTACAAGTTCATTCATTCATTCATTCGATCATATTTATTGAGTGCTTACTGTGTGCAGAGCCCTGGACTAAGCTCTTGGGAAGTGCAAGTTCATTCATTCATTCATTCAATCGTATTTATTGAGCGCTTATTGTGTGCAGAGCACTGGACTAAGCGCTTGGGAAGTGCAAGTTGGCAACATATAGAGACGGTCCCTACCCAACAATGGGCTCACAGTCTAGAATCAATCAATCAATCAATTGTATTTATTGAGCGCTTACTGTGTGCAGAGCACTGTACTCAGCGCTTGGGAAGTACAAGTTGACAACACTAGAAAGGGGAGGCAGAAAACAAAACAAAACATATTAAAAAAATAAAATAAGTAGAATAGGAAATATGTACAAGTCAAATAAATAGAGTAATAAATCTGTACAAACATATGTACAGGGGCTGTGGGGAGGGGAAGGAGGTAGGGCGGGGGGGGGTGGGGAAGGGGATAATGAATGAGTCTTCATTCGTTCATTCAATAATAATATTCATTCATTCAATCGAATTTATTGAGTGCTTACTGTGTGCAGAGCACTGTACTAATCGCTTGGGAAGTACAAGTTGGCAACATGTAGAGACGGTCCCTACCCAACAGCGGGAATAATAATAATTTGGGTATTTGTTAAGCGCTTATTGCATGCCTAGCACTATTCTAAACGCTGGGGGAGATACAAGGTCATCAGGTTGTCCCACGTGGGGTTCACAGTCTTCATCCCCATTTTAATAATAATAATAATTTAAGTATTTGTTAAGCGCTTATTATGTGCCAAACACTGTTCTAAGATCTGGAGGAGATACAAGGTCATCAGGTTGTCCCACGTGGGATTCACAGTCTTCAGCCCCATTTTAATAATAATAATGATGGCATTTATTAAGCGCTTACTATGTGCCAAGCAGTGTTCGGAGCGCTGGGGAGGTTACAAGGTGATCAGATTGTCCCACGGGGGGCTCACGGTCTTAATCCCCATTTTACAGATGAGGTAACTGAGGCCCAGAGAAGTGAAGTCACTTGCCCAAAGTCACACAGCTGACAATCGGCAGAGCCTGGATTTGAACCCATGGCCTCTGACTCCAAAGACCCGGCTCTTTCCACTGAGCCACGAATAATGTTGGTATTTGTTAAGCGCTTATTATGTGCCAAGCACTATTCTAAGCGTCAGGGGAGATACAAGGGCATCAGGTTGTCCCACGTGGGGTTCACAGTCTCCATCCCCATTTTACAGATGAGGTCACTGAGGCCCAGAGAAGTTAAGTGACTTACCCAAAGTCACACGGATAAGTGGCTGAGTCGGGATTAGAACCCATGACCTTTGACTCCCAAGCCCACGCTCTTTCCACTGAGCCACGCTGCTTCTCTATTTGAGTGCTTACTGTGTGCAGAGCACCGTACTAAACGCTTGGGAGAGGACAATTTGGCACCAGATAGAGACAGTCCCTACCCAACAACGGGCTCGCAGTCTAGAAAGGGGAGACAGACAACAAAACATATAGATGGGTGTCAAAACTGTCAGAATAAATAGAATTATAGCTATATGCACATCATCAACAAAATAGAGTAGTAAATCATTCATTCATTCATTTTATTTGTACGTGTTTATTTACATTTTACATTTATATTACACTTACATTTATTACATTTACATTTACATATGTACATTTTATTTGTACATATTTATTCTATTTATTTTATTTTGTTAATATGTTTTGTTTTGTTCCCTGTCTCCCCCTTCTAGACTGTGAGCCCACTTTTGGGTAGGGACAGTCTCTATATGTTACCCATTTGGACTTCCCAAGCGCTTAGTCCAGTGCTCTGCACACAGTAAGCGCTCAATAAATACGATTGAATGAATGAATTCACTCGGTCATATTTGTTGAGCACTTACTGTGTGCATCCATTCATTCAGTCATATTTATTGAGCACTTACTGCATGCAGAGCACTGTACTAAGCACTTGGAAAGTACAATTTGGCAACAGATAGAGACAATCCCTACCCAGCATGGGCTCACAGTCTAGAAGAGGGAGATAGACAATAAAACAAAACAAGTACACAGGGATCATTCTCCAAACAGGATCACACCTCCTCCCTTCCCATCATTTATGGCCCTGTCCATTTAAAAATGTCATTTGGGAAGTAGATTCACCTCCTTTTTTTTTTTTTAGTTACTCATGGGCAAGAAATTCTTTTTCCATTCATTCATTCATTCATTCAATCGTATATATTGAGCGCTTACTGTGTGCAGAGCACTGTACTAAGCGCTTGGGAAGTACAGGTTGGCAACATATAGAGACGGTCCCTACCCAACAGTGGGCTCACAGTCTAGAAGGGGGAGACAGATGACAAAACAAAACATGTTAACAAAATAAAATAAATAGAATAGTAAATACGTACAAGTAAAATAAATAGAGCAATAAATCTGTACAAACATATATACAGGGGCTGTGGGGAGGGGAAGGAGGTTAGGAGGGGGGATGGGGAGGGGCAGGAGGGGGAGAGGAAAGAGGGGGCTCAGTGTGGGAAGGCCTCCTGGAGGAGGTGAGCTCTCAGTAGGGCTTTGAAGGGAGGAAGAGAGCGAGCTTGGTGGACGTGGGGAGGGAGGGCATTCCAGGCCAGGGGGAGGACGTGGGCAGGGGGTCGACGGCGGGATGGGCGAGAACAAGGCCCAGTGAGGAGGTGAGCGGCGGCAGAGGAGCGGAGGGTGCGGGCTGGGATGGAGAAGGACAGAAGGGAGGGGAGGTAGGAGGAGGTGAGGGGACGGACAGCCTTGAAGCCGAGAGTGAGGAGTTTTTGCCTGATGCGTAGGTTGACTGGTAGCCACTGGAGATTTTTGAGGAGGGGAGTAACATGCCCAGAGCGTTTCTGCACCAAGACGATCTGGGCAGCAGCGTGAAGTATAGATTGAAATGGGGAGAGACAGGAGGATGGGAGATCAGAGAGGAGGCTGATGCAGTAATCCAGTGGGGACAGGATGAGAGATTGAACAAGCAGGGTAGCAGTTTGGATGGAGAGGAAAGGGCGGATCTCGGCGATGTTGCGGAGCTGAGACCGGCAAGTTTGGGATCGGATGTGAGGGGTGAACGAGAGAGCGGAGTCAAGGATGACACCAAGGTTGTGGGCTTGTGAGACAGGAAGGATGGTAGTGCCGTTAACAGAGATGGGAAAGTCAGGGAGAGGGCAAGGTTGGAGAGGGAAGATAAGGAGTTCAGTCTTGGACATGTTGAGTTTTAGATGGCGGGCAGACATCCAAATGGAGATGTCTTGAAGGCAGGAGGAGACACGAACCTGAGGGGAAGGAGAGAGAGCAAGGGCGGAGATGTAGATTTGGGTGTCATCAGCGTAGAGATGATAGTTGAAGCCATGGGAGCGAATGAGTTCACCGAGGGAGTGAGTGTAGATTGAGAACAGAAGGGGACAAAGAACTGACCCTTGAGGAGCCACCATAGTAAGGGGATGGGAGGGGGAGGAGGAGCCCGCAAAGGAGACTGAGAATGAACGGCCGGAGAGATAAGAGGAGAACCAGGAGAGGACGGAGTCTGTGAAGCCAAGGTCGGATAGCGTGTTGAGGAGAAGGGGGTGGGCCACAGTGTCGAAGGCAGCTGAGAGGTCGAGGAGGATTAGGACAGAGTAGGAGCCGTTGGATTTGGCAAGCAGGAGGTCATTGGTGACCTTTGAGAGCGCAGTTTCCATGGAATGAAGGGGACGGAAGCCAGACTGGAGGGGATCGAGGAGAGAGTTGTTGTTGAGGAATTCGAGGCAGCGCGTGTAGACAACTCGTTCAAGGAGTTTGGAAAGGAATGGTAGGAGGGATATGGGGCGACAACTAGAAGGGGTGGTGGGGTCAAGAGAGGGTTTTTTTAGGATGGGGGAGACGTGGGCATGTTTGAAGGCAGAGGGGAAGGAACCAGTGGAGAGTGAGCGGTTGAAGATGGAAGTTAAGGAGGGGAGAAGGGATGGAGCGAGAGATTTCATAAGATGAGAGGGAATGGGGTCAGAAGCACAGGTGGCTTGAGTAATAATAATAATAATAATGATAATAATAATGACGGCATTTATTAAGCGCTTACTATGTGCAAAGCACTATTCTAAGCACTGGGGAGTTTACAAGGTGATCAGGTTGTCCCACATGGGGCTCACAGTTTTAATCCCCATTTTCCAGATGAGGGAACTGAGGCCCAGAGAAGTTAAGTGACTTTCCCAAAGTCACACAGCTGACAAGTGGAGTAGCACTTGAGAGGAGGGAGGAGATCTCATCTGAGGATACTGCTGGGAAGGATGGGAGAGTAGTGGAGAGGGTTGAGAGCAGGGGGGTTGGAGAAAGGGGAGGAGTGACTTTGGGGAGCTCAGACCTGATGGAGTAAATTTTACTAATGAAGTAGGAGGCCAGATAGTTGGGGGTGAGGGAAGGAGGAGGGGGAGGAACAGGGGGCCTGAGAAGGGAGTTAAATGTACCAAAGAGCTGACGGGGATGGTGGGCATGGGTAATAATAATAATAATAATAATAATGGCATTTGTTAAGCGCTTACTTTGTGCAGAGCACTGTTCTAAGCGCTGGGGGGATACAAGGTAATGAGGTTGTCCCACGTGGGGCTCACAGTCTTCATCCCCATTTTACAGATGAGGGAACTGAGGCCCAGAGAAGTGAAGTTGTACTTGTACTTCACTTGTACTTGTAATTCCCAGGAGGCCTTCCCAGACTGAGCCCCCTCCTTCCTCTCTCCCTCATCCTCCTCTCCATCCGCCCCCAGTCTTACCTCCTTCCATTCCCCACGGCACCTGTATATATGTATATATGTTTGTACATATTTATTACTCTATTTATTTATTTATTTATTTATTTTACTTGTACATATCTGTTCTATTTATTTTATTTTGTTAGTATGTTTGGTTTTGTTCTCTGTCTCCCCCTTTTAGACTGTGAGCCCACTGTTGGGTAGGGACCGTCTCTAGATGTTGCCAACTTGGACTTCCCAAGCACTTAGTCCAGTGCTCTGCACACAGTAAGTGCTCAATAAATATGATTGACTGAATAAATGAATTAGAGGAGCAAAGTGTGTAGGCTGGATTGGAGTAGAATTCTATTTATTTTATTTTCTTAATATGTTTTGTTTTGTTGTCTGTCTCCCCCATCTAGACTGTGAGCCCGCTGTTGGGTAGGGACCGTCTCTAGATGTTGCCAACTTGGACTTCCCAAGCGCTTAGTCCAGTGCTCTGCACACAGTAAGCGCTCAGTAAATATGATTGACTGAATAAATGAATTAGAGGAGCAAAGTGTGCAGGCTGGATTGGAGTAGAATTCTATTTATTTTAATTTGTTAATATGTTTTGTTTTGTTGTCTGTCTCCCCCCTTCTAGACGGTGAGCTGTTGGGTAGGGACCGTCTCTAGATGTTGCCAACTTGGACTTCCCAAGCGCTTAGTCCAGTGCTCTGCACACAGTAAGCGCTCAATAAATACGATTGAATGAATGAATGAATGAATGTGCCAAGCACTGTTCTAAGCGCTGGAAAAAAGTATACACATAGTCGGCAGGATACGAACCTGCGCGGGGAAATCCCAATGGATTTCCAGTCCATCGCCTAAACCACTCCGCCACGACTAATGTCCACCAGTTCTACTGTACGCTCCCAAGTGCTTAGTACAGTGCTCTGCACACAGTAAGCACTCAATGAATGCAATCGAGTGAACACATGCACACAGTAAGCGCTCAATAAATACGATTGATTGATTGATCCCAAGTGTCCAGACCCAATCTTCCACCTTGGCCTTCCTCCCTCCGCTACAGGAAGCAGGGATGTGGGAGCTCGCTGTGGGCAGGAATGTGTCTGTTGAAACGTTGTACTCTCCCAAACGCTTAGTACAGTGCTTTGCACAGTAAGAGCAAGCATTTATAGCCTTAAATAAAATAAGAAGTTGGGACATAAGCGCTCTGTGGGGGTGGGAGTGGGGGGATGAAAGCAGCACGGCTCAGTGGAAAGGGCACGGGCTTTGGAGTCAGAGGTCATGGGTTCAAATCCCGGCTCTGCCAATTCCCTCCTCCCCCTCCCCATCCCCCCTGCCTTACCTACTTCCCCTCCCCACAGTATGTATTTATTACTCTATTTATTTATTTTATTTGTTAGAGGGACTGTTTCTATATGTTGCCAATTTGTACTTCCCAAGTGCTTAGTACAGTGCTCTGCACATAGTAAGCGCTCAATCAATACGATTGATGATGATGATGATATTTATTCCATTTATTTTGTTAATATGTTTTGCTTTGTTGTCTGTCTCCCCCTTCTAGACTGTGAGCCCGCTGTTGGGTAGGGACCGTCTCTCTATGTTGCCAACTTGGACTTCCCAAGTGCTTAGTACAGTGCTCTGCACACAGTAAGTGCTCAATAAATACGATTGAATGAATGAATGAATGAATGAATGAATTGTCAGCTGTGTGACTTTGGGCAAGTCACATTCATTCATTCAATCGTATTTATTGAGCGCTTACTGTGTGCAGAGCACTGTACTAAGCGCTTGGGAAGTCCAAGTTGGGTTATCCCATGTGGGACTCACAATCCTAATCCCCATTTTACAGATGAGGTAACTGAGGCACAGAGAAGTTAAGTGACTTGCCCAAAGTCACACAGCTGACAATTGGCGGAGCTGGGATTTGAACCCATGACCTCTGACTCCAAAGCTCGTGCCCTTTCCACTGAGCCACGCTGCTTCAGCTTCTCTGGTCCTTAGTTACCTCATCTGTAAAATGGGGATTAATTACGATTGAATGAATGAATGAATAATAATAATGATGGCATTTCTTAAGCGCTTCCAAGCACTATTCAATCAATCAATCAATTGTATTTATTGAGCGCTTACTATGTGCAGAGCACTGTACTAAGCGCTTGGGAAGTACAAATTGGCAACACATAGAGACAGTCCCTACCCAACAGTGGGCTCACAGTCTAAAAGGGGGAGGCAGAGAACAAAGCCAAACATACCAAAAAAATAAAATAAATAGGATAGAAATGTACAAGTAAAATAAATAAATAAATAAATAAATAGAGTAATAAATATGTAAATAAATATTCTAAGCCTTAGAGTAGGTACAAGGTGATCAGTGCTCTGCACACAGTAAGCGCTCAATAAATACGATTGAATGAATGAATGAATGAATTGTCAGCTGTGTGACTTTGGGCGAGTCACAGCTTCTCTGGGCCTCAGTTACCTCATCTGTCAAATGGGGATTAAGACTGAGAGCCCCACGTGGGACAACCTGATCACCTTGTAACCTCCCCAGCACTTAGAACAGTGCTTGGCACATAGTAAACGCTTAATAAATGCCATTCAATCAATCAATCAATTGTATTTATTGAGCATGTACTGTGTGCAGAGCACTGTACTAAGCGCTTGGGAAGTCCAAGTTGGCAACATATAGAGACAGTCCCTACCCAACAGTGGGCTCACAGCCATGATGATGATGATGATTATTATTATTAATAATAGATATGTTTGACTGAATGAATCATCATCATCATCAATCGTATTTATTGAGCGCTTACTGTGTGCAGAGCACTGTACTAAGTGCTTGGGAAGTGCAAGTTGGCAACATATAGAGACAGTCCCTACCCAACAGTGGGCTCACGGCCATTACGATGATGATGATGATTATTATTAATAATAAATATGTTTGACTGAATGAATGTGAGAAGCCACGTGTCAGAGCCCCAACGCCAGCCGGGGCCCGCCGGAGGACAGTAGAAATCCCTCCCTTGGCTAACTCGGTGGTGTGAACCAAGCGCTTAGTACAGTGCTCTGCACACAGTAAGCGCTCAATAAATACAATTGAAGGAATGAATGAATCAGTCTTAGGAGCGTCCACCAAATAGTAACTAGGTGCAGCATGAAGAAGCAGCGTGGCTTAGTGGATAGAACGCAGACTTCTGGACTGTGAGCCCGCTGTTGGGTAGGGACCGTCTCTATATGTTGCCAACTTGGTCTTCCCAAGCGCTTAGTACAGTGCTCCGCACACAGTAAGCGCTCAATAAATACGATTGAATGAATAAACACAGGCCTGGGAGAAAGTCATGGGTTCTAATCCCGCATATCTGCCACTTGTCTGCTGTGTGACCTTGGACAAGTCACTTCACTGTAAAATGAGGATTAAGACTGTGAGCCCTATGTGGAACAGTGACTGTGTCCAACCTGGTTATCTTGTATGTAGCACTAGCACTGTACTTCCCAAGCGCTTAGTACAGTGCTCTGCACGCAGTAAGCGCTCAATAAATACGATTGAATGAATGAATGAATGACATTCATTCATTCAATGGAATTTATTGAGCGGTTACTGCGTGCAGAGCACTGTACTAAGTGCTTAGCACTGCACTAAGCGCTTATAGTAATAATATATGAGAAGCAGCGTGGCTCACTGGAAAGAGCGCAGGGCTTGGAGTCAGAGGTCTGGGTTCAAATCCCGGCTCCGCCACTTGTCAGCTGTGTTTGGGCAAGTCGCTTCACTTCTCTGGGCCTCAGTTCCCTCATCTGGAAAATGGGGATTAAGACTGTGAGCACCCCATGGGACAACCTGATCACCGTGTCACCTCCCCAGCGCTTAGAACAGTGCTTTGCACATAGTAAGCGCTTAATAAATGCCATCATTATTAGCGCTTAGAACAGTGCTTTGCACATAGTAAGCGCTTAATAAATGCCATCATTATTAGCGCTTAGAACAGTGCTTTGCACATAGTAAGCGCTTAACAAATGCCATCATTATTATCATTATTTATTATAGTATTTAAGTGCTTACTATGCACTGGATACAAACAAATCAGGTTGGACACTGTCCCTTGTCCCACATGGGGCTCACAGACTCAATCCCCATTTTACAGCTGAGGAAACTGAGGCACGGAGAAGCGAAGTGACATACACAAGGTCGCACAGCAGACGAGTGGCTGCTGAAAAGCGAGAAGCGGCGTGGCTTAGTGGCAAGGGTGCTTGGGAATCAGAGGGCGTGGGTTCTAATTCCGACTCCACCACTTGTCTGCTGTGTGACCTTGGACAAGTCACTTCACTTCTCTGGGCCTCAGTTCCCTCATCTGTAAAATGGGCATTAAGACTCTGAGCCCCACGTGGGACAATCTGGTTACCTTGTGTCTACCCCAGTGCTTACAACAGTGCCTGGCACATAGTAAGCGCTTACCAAATACCACAATAATAATTAATAAGTGGCGGAGCCGGGATTAGAACCCAAGACCTTCTGACTCACTCCGAGGCCTCACTGAACATGCTGCTTCTCACAGTAAGCGCTTACCGAAAAAAGAAAGCTTCGGAACACTGCACTACGCATTTCTAAGCATAAATTCGAAACTAATAATAATGATAATAATCATTATGGTATTTGTTAAGCGCTTACTCTGTGCTAAGCACTGTTCCTGTATATATGTCTATATGTCTGTACCTATTTATTACTCTACTTATTTATTTATTTATTTTACTTGTACATATCTATTCTATTTATTTTATTTTGTTAGTCGGTTTGGTTTTGTTCTCTGTCTCCCCTTCTAGACTGTGAGCCCGCTGTTGGGTAGGGACCGTCTCTATATGTTGCCAACTTGGACTTCCCAAGCGCTTAGTACAGTGCTCTGCACACAGTAAGCGCTCAATAAATACGATTGATTGATTGATTGATTGATTGATTGATTCTAAGCGCCAGTGTAGATACAGGGCAATCAGGTTGTCCCACGTGGGGTTCACCCTTTTAATCCCCATTTTCCAGATGAGGGAACTGAGGCCCAGAGAAGTGAAGCGACTTGCCCAAGGTCACACAGCAGACAAGTGGAAGAGGTGGGATTAGAACCCATGTCCTCTGACTCCCAAGCCTGTGTGCTTTCCCCTAAGCCACACTTTAGATTTAGGTCATAATACTCATAAAATGGAAACCTGGGGAAAAGGTCTATCCTACTTTCTAGAGAAGCAGCGTGGCTCAGTGGAAAGAGCCCGGGCTTTGGAGTCAGAGGTCATGGGTTCAAATCCCGCCTCTGCCACTTGTCAGCTGGGTGACTTTGGGCCAGTCACTTCACTTCTCTGGGCCTCAGTGACCTCATCTGTAAATGATGGTATTTGTTAAGCGCTTACTATGTGCAAAGCACTGTTCTAAGCATTGGGGGTATACAAGGCGATCAGTTTGTCCCATGGGGGGGGGGCTCACAGTCTTAATCCCCATTTTACAGGTGAGGGAACTGAGGCACAGAGAAGTGAAGTGACTTGCCCAGAGTCACACAGCTGACAATTGGCGGTGGGGATGAAGACTGTGAGCCCCACGAGAGATCACCTTGTAACATCCCCAGCGCTTAGAACAGTGCTGTGCACATAGTAAGCGCTTAATAAATGCCATTATTATTATTATTATTATTACTATTATTACCTAGACGGACAGGGAACGTTTCTGTCGTATTGTACTCTCCCAAGCGCTTAGTATTGTACTGGGCACACAGCAAGCACTCGATAAATAATAATAATAACAACAATTGTGGTATTTGTTAAGCGTTTACTATGTGGCGGGCACTGTTCTAAGCGCTGGGGTCAATACAAGCCAATCGGGTTGGACACAGTCCCTGTCCCACGTGGGGCTCCCAATCTTAATCCCCATTTTACAGATGAGGGAACTGAGGCCCAGAAAAGTGAAGTGTCTTGCCCAAGGTCACCCAGCAGACACGTGGTGGAGGCGGGATTAGAACCCAGATCCTTCTGATGCCCAGGCCCGGGCTCCCTCCATCAGGCCACGCTGCTTGATTACCACCGATCGACGATTGATTACCCACCACCCCGCGGTGATCTGGACAGCACAAAATATTGAGAAAACGAACAGAAAAATCTAGTTTTACTTCCTGATTCAGCTCAGGTCTAAACGGCAGTGTTTATTAAGCGCTTAGTACAGTGCTCTGCACATAGTAAGCGCTCAATAAATACGATTGATGATGATTTCCATTTCATTTACAAGAGTGAAAAGAAACTCGGTGAAGGAACGGAAACCAGGGTGATTACACTTACACATCAATCAATCAATCATATTTATTGAGCGCTTACTGTGTGCAGAGCACTGTACTAAGCGCTTGGGAAGTCCGAGTTGGCAACATCTAGAGACAGTCCCTACCCAACAGTGGGCTCACAGTCGAAAAGGGGGACATGTTTCACATTACACGTTTCATAAACATTTATAGAAGTACATTCATCAGCTTCAGAAATGAAAATGGATATTTAATGGAAATTCTGGCCTTTTGGCATTATAATACACGTGGAGCAACAAGACAGATACAAGTCATCATCATCATCATCATCAAGTCAAGTCAAGATTTTAAAATAAATTATTCCTCACTAATAAAGGAGTACACCATCCAGATATTCGTGCTGATAAATATTTTCTCTGAAGAATCCAGAGCCATTCAACTTTCCGTTTCTTCCTTCCTTACCATGCGGTAAAACCCATTTGAAAGCAAAAAGGTGATTCCTTCGGCAGGAGGAAGACGATCATCATCAATCGTATTTATTGAGCGCTTACTGTGTGCATCGTCATCATCATCAATCGTATTTATTGAGCGCTTACTATGTGCAGAGCACTGTACTAAGCGCTTGGGAAGTACAAATTGGCAACATATAGAGACAGTCCCTACCCAACAGTGGGCTCACAGTCTAAAAGAATAATAATAGCATTTATTAAGCGCTTACTATGTGCAAAGCACTGTTCTAAGCGCTGGGGAGGTTACAAGGTGATCAGGTTGTCCCACATGGGGCTCACAGTCTTCATCCCCGTTTTACAGATGAGGAAACTGAGGCGCAGAGAAGTGAAATGACTTGCCCGAAGTCACACAGCTGACAAGTGGGGGAGCCGGGATTTGAACCCATGACCTCTGACTCCAAAGCCCGGGCTCTTTCCACTGAGCCACGCTGCTTCTCTACAGTGTGCAGAGCACTGTACTAAGCGCTTGGTGCGGTGTTAGTACCAAGATGAGTACAATCTTCTTCACGGAACAGAAACCGGTCTTTTCTTTGAATTCGTTATTGGGCAGGTAGGGAGGTAATGTTGTCTAGTGGAAAGGGCATGGGATGGAGAGCTCGTTAAAGGCAGGGAATGTGCTCTGTTATATACTGAACGCTTCCCAAAGCTTAGTACCGTGCTTTGCACATAGTAAGCGCTCAATAAATACCAGCGATTGACTGACTGGGGGTGGGAAGACCTGGGTTTTACCCGCAGCTCTGCCCCCGACCTTCTGGGTGACCGTGGACAAGCCGCTTAACCTCTCTGCGCCGCCGTTCCCTCATAATAATAAGGATGGCATTTATTAAGCGCTCACTATGTGCAAAGCACTGTTCTAAGCGCTGGGAAGGTTACGAGGTGATCAGGTTGTCCCACAGGGGGCTCACAGTATTAATCCCCATTTTACAGTTGAGGTAACTGAGGCCCAGAGAATGATAATCATCATCATCATCAATCATATTTATTTATTGAGCGCTTACTATGTGCAGAGCACTGTACTAAGCGCTTGGGAAGTACAAATTGGCAACATAATAATAATAACCTCTCTGCGCCGCCGTTCCTTCATAATAATAATGATGGCATTTGTTAAGTGCTTACTATGTGCAAAGCACTGTTCTAAGCGCTGGGGGGGATACAAGGTGATCAAGTTGCCCCACGTGGGGCTCACAGTCTTAATCCCCATTTTACAGATGAGGTAACTGAGGCTCAGAGAAGTTAAGTGACTTGCCCAAGGTCACACAGCAGACATGGGGTGGAGCTGGGATTCGAACCCATGACCTCTGACTCCAAAGCCCGGGTTCTTTCCACTGAGCCACTCTGCTTCTTTTTGAGCTTCTGTTCTTTTTGAGCACTTCTCCTGCGGAGAAGCAGCGTGGCTCCGTGGAAAGAGCCCGGGCTTTGAAGTCAGAGGTCATGGGTTCAAATCCCGGCTCTGCCAATTGTCAGCTGTGTGACCAAGTGATCAGGATGTCCCACGGGGGGCTCACAATCTTCATCCCCGTTTTCCAGATGAGGTCACTGAGGCCCAGAGAAGCGAAGTGACTTGCCCAAAGTCACCCAGCTGACAATTGGCGGAGCCGGGATTTGAACCCATGACCTCTGACTCCAAAGCCTGTGCTCGTTCCATTAAGCCACGCTGCTTCTCCTACTCCTCTTCTGTATAATGGAAGTAAAATTCCTCCTTCCTAGCCTGTGAGTCCCAAATGGGATGGGAATTGTGTCCAATCTGTTTGTTTTGTATTTATCCTAGCCCTTGGCACAAGGCTTGGCACATAGTAATTATCATTTAATAATAATATAATCTATTATATTATTATAATATTATTATAATATAATGTTATATTATTATAATATAACAATTTAATAATAATAATAATAATAATAATAATGGCACTTATTAAGCGCTTACTATGTACAAATCCCTGTTCTAAGCGCTGGGGAGGTTACAAGGTGATCAGGTTGTCCCACGGGGGGCTCACAGTCTTCATCCCCATTTTACAGTTAAGGTCACTGAGGCCCAGAGAACTGTGACTGTGAGCCCACTGTTGGGTAGGGACCGTCTCTATATGTTGCCAGCTTGTACTTCCCAAGCGCTTAGTACAGTGCTCTGCACTCAGTAAGCGCTCAATAAATACGATTGAATGAATGAATGAACAGAGAAGCAAAGTGACTTGCCCAAAGTCACACAGCTGACAGTTGGTGGAACCGGGATTCGAACCCATGACCTCGGACTCCAAAGCCCGGGCTCTTTCCGCTGAGCCACACTGCTTCTCTAGATTGTAAGCTCCTTGCGGGCAGGGAAGGGGTCAACTCGGTGGTGTTGGACTCCCCCTTCTAGACTTGTGAGCCCGTTGTTGGGTAGTGAGCGTCTCTACATGTTGCCGACTTGGACTTCCCAAGCGCTTACTACAGTGCTCTGCACATAGTAAGCGCTCAATAAATACGACTGAATGAACGAATGATACTACAGAGTTCCGCACAAAGGAAGCGCACGATAAATAATAATAATAATAATAATAAATAATAATAATAATAATAATAATGGCATTTATTAAGCGCTTACTATGTGCAAAGCACGATAAATACCACTGATGATGGAAACGTGGTACCGAGAAAGGTGACCACATTCTTTTAGACTGTGAGCCCGTTGTGGGCAGGGATTGTCACTACTGGTGAATTGTACTTTCCAAGCGCTTAGTACGGTGCTCTGCACACAGTAAGCGCTCAATAAATACGATTGAATGAATGAATCGCTGAGGGGAAGAAGCAGCTTCCTCGGGCAGATAGAGCGAAGAGATCAAAACCAGTAGAAAAAAGAAAAGGGGAGCAAAAGCTGAATTCTGAGAGTGCTGGTGTAGATCGATCAATCAATCAATCGTATTTATTGAGTGCTTACTGTGTGCAGAGCACTGTACTAAGCGCCTGGGAAGTACAAATTGGGAAGAACAGTGCTTTGCACATAGTAAGCGCTTAATAAATGCCATCATCATTATTATTATTATTATTAAATTGGCAACATATAGAGACAGTCCCTACCCAACAGTGGGCTCACAAGATCATCAGGTTGGACCCAGTCCCTGTCTATCAATCAATCAATCAATCGTATTTATTGAGCGCTTACTGTGTGCAGAGCACTGTACTAAGCGCTTGGGAAGTACAAGTTGGCAACATATAGAGACAGTCCCTACTCAACAGTGGGCTCACAGTCTAAAAGGGGGAGACGGAGAACAAAACCAAACATACTAACAAAATAAAATAAATAGAATAGATATAATAATAATAATGTTGGTATTTGTTAAGCGCTTACTATGTGCAAAGCACTGTTCTAAGCGCTGGGGGGAATACAAGGAGATGAGGTTGTCCCATGTGGGGCTCACAGTCTTAATCCCCATTTTCCAGATGAGGGAACTGAGGCCCAGAGAAGTGATTACCCTATTTATTTATTTATTTTACTTGTACCTATCTATTCTATTTATTTTATTTTGTTAGTATGTTTGGTTTTGTTTTCTGTCTCCCCCTTCTAGACTGTGAGCCCGCTGTTGGGTAGGGACCGTCTCTAGATGTTGCCAGCTTGTACTTCCCAAGCGCTTAGTCCAGCGCTCTGCACACAGTAAGCGCTCAATAAATACGATTGATTGATTGATTGAAGTGACTCGTCCAAGGTCACACAAAGCGGGAGGAACTGGGATTAGAACCGAGGGCCCGGGCTCGATCCACTAGGCCTTGCCGTTTCTCAATCAAAATCCAATCCATTGTATTTATTGAACACCTAGTGTGCGCCGAGCACTGTATTAAGCGTTCAGGAGAGTGCAGCACAACAGAGTTGGCAGACACGTTTCCTGCCCGCCACGAGCTTACAGTCCAGCGATGAGTTTCCGCGCTACAGTCTTTTCATCTGAGAAACTGCCGAAGAAGAGAAGCGGCGTGGCCCAGTGGAAAGAGCCCGGGCTTTGGAGTCAGAGGTAATGGGTTCAAATCCCGGCTCCGCCAATTGCCAGCTGTGGGACTTTGGGCAAGTCACTTCACTTCTCTGGGCTTCAGTTCCCTCATCTGGAAAAGGGGGATGAAGACTGTGAGCCCCCCGTGGGACAACCTGAACACCTTGTAACCTCTCCAGCGCTTAGACCAGTGCTTTACACATAGTAAGCGCTTAATAAATGCTATTAAAAAATAAATAAGAATGATAATTTTTAAAAAAGCTGAGTTGCCTTTGAGAAGGAAGTAGAGGTCAAGTCCTCTGCCGGATTTGGGCCGTCTGTAAAAACCACTTCTCTTTTTGTTCCGAGGTTGGGAAGATTAGGGAGTCCGTTTTATTCTTTTGGTCTCTCCCAAGTGCTTAACACAGGGCTCTATTTGTAGCATAAATAATAATAATAATAATAATAATAATAATAATGGTATTTGTTAAGTGCTTACTATGTGCCAAGCACTGTTCCAAGCACTGAAGGAATGAATACAAGGTGACCAGGTTGTCCCACTTGGGGCTCACAATCTTCATCCCCATTTTCCAGATGAGGGAACTGAAGCCCAGAGAACTGAAGTGACTTACCGCAGGTCACACAGCAGACAAGTGTCTGGAGAAGCAGCGTGGCTCAGTGGAAAGAGCCGGGCTTTGGAGTCAGAGGTCATGGGTTCGAATCCTGGTTCAAATGTCAGCTGTGTGACTTTGCACAAGTCACTTCACTTCTCTGTGCCTCAGTTCTCTCAACTGTAAAATGGGGATTAAGATTGTGAGCCCCACGTGGGACAACCTGATGACCTTGCATCCCCCGCCCCAGCGCTTAGAACAGTGCTTGGCACATAGTAAGCGCTTAACAAATACCATCATCATTATTATTATTATTATTATTATTAACAAATACCATTAAAAAAAAAAGTGGCGGAGCCAGGATTGGACCACAAATCCTCTGACTCCCAAACCCGGGCTCTTTCCACTAAGCCACGCTGCTTCTCTCCGGGATTAGAACCCATGACCTTCTTACTCCCAAGCCCGTGCTCTAATTCACATAATAAGCGATTAACAAATATTGTAAAAAAAAAAAAGGCTCTCCTGCTCTGGGGTTAGGTGAAGAGGGAGGAAGGGAAAGGTGGGGAGAAGTTAGGACAATTTGGAGGGAGGAAAGGGTCACAAATTGTCCAGTCCTCAAAAGTTCAGGGACAAGACACCCCTGCTCAAAGGCCCTTTGATTTTATCGCAAATTTGTATTCAATCAATCAATCAATCAATCAATCGTATTTATTGAGCGCTTACTGCGTGCAGAGCACTGTACTAAGCACTTGGGAAGTACAAGTTGGCAACATCTAGAGACAGTCCCTACCCAACAGTGGGCTCACAGTCTACAAGGTGGGCTCACAGTCTAAAAGGTCATTCAGCCATCATCATCATCATCAATTGTATTTATTGAGCGCTTACTGCGTGCAGAGCACTGTACTGAGCGCTTGGGAAGTACAAGTTGGCAACATCTAGAGACAGTCCCTACCCAACAGTGGGCTCACAGTCTACAAGGTGGGCTCACAGTCTAAAAGGTCATTCAGTCATCATCATCACCATCAATCGTATTTATTGAGCGCTTACTATGTGCAGAGCACTGTACTGAGCGCTTGGGAAGTACAAGTTGGCAACTTATAGAGACAGTCCCTACCCAACAGTGGGCTCACAGTCTAAAAGGTGGGCTCACAGTCTAAAAGGTCATTCAGTCATTCAATCATATTTACTGAGCGCTTCCTGCATGCAGAGCACTGTACTAAGCGCTTGGGAAGTACAATTTGGCAACATATAGAGACCCCAGTCCCTCAACATTTCCACTTACACTGTTCCAGGTGCCTTGAGTCAATCGTATTTACTGTCAGTCAATCATATTTATTGAGCACTCACTGTGTGTAGAGCACCGTACTAAGCGCTTGACGTACTAAGCGGTGACGGCGGATCTCAAGACTCATCCGCAGAAGTGTCTGTTTTTCCCCCAGTCCTTGCATTCAGTAATGTGGAATTGGGGGAGCCAGGCAGACCCAGGCCCGGGGAGGGAGAGAGACAGAGAAAGGGAGAGGGGTTCCAACATTCCCAACATTCCCAAGACGCCCACAGCCAGAGGAACCGGGAACATTTCTTGGTATCATGCGGAGGCCCATCTGTGCCTGCAAAAGCCTCGGCTTTTGGGACCCGTAGGTAAGACGGTGCCTTTTGATAAGCCGGCAAATCTGGTCCTGGAGATTTAGTTCATTCATTCATTCATTCATTCATTCATTCATTCATTCATTCATTCAATCGTATTTATTGAGCACTTACTGTGTGCAGGGCACTGTACTAAGCGCTTGGAAAGTACAAGTCGGCGACAGAGACATCTTTATTGACTGTGTGCGGAGCATTCATTCATTCACTCATTCAATCGTATTTATTGAGTGCTTACTGTGTGCAGGGCACTGCACTAAGCGCTTGGAAAGTACAATTCGGCAACAGAGACAGAGACATATTTATTGACTATGTGCGGAGCACTGTACTAAGATGATGACCAACAACATTTGGGGCAAAGTACAGCAATATGGCTAATATGACGTCCTACTTAGATATATATAAGCATATATATATATATCTATAACCCACACAAACACACACACATATGTTTATATAAGCACATGTAGAAGGATACCGACAAGAACAACCTGAGAAATAAAACCGAATAATTCAAAACCCTTTAAAAGCAGCAACGCTGAAAACTGGCATCGGGTTCCTGAGTCCTTCCTCCGTGCCCTCCTCCCGCCCCGAAAAAGCTGTACCTTCAGTGAATCCTGAGACGAAAGATATTGCATCTTTTTCTTCTGTTCTTAAAGTGGCTAATCACCAAAACCCTCCTCTAAATCATTACTTATCTCCATCAGACAGCCGTCCTTTGGGGCTCGAACCCACCGCAAGCGCATCACTTAAACCCTCTTTCTCCCCCTTTTAGACGGTGAGCCCACTGTTGGGTAGGGACTGTCTCTGTATGTTGCCAATTTGTACTTCCCAAGCGCTTAGTCCAGTGCTCTGCACACGGTTAAGCGCTCAATAAATACGATTGATTGATTGATTGATTGATAGGTTCTTGTGCTTTAAAAACCGCTATTTCTACAGCTACGCCAACTAAAACAGACACACTAATCGGCGGCTGGGTCTGCAGACGTACGCTAAGGCAGCAAGCTATAAATGTGCACCAAAGTGGTACTTCCATGGCTTTTTTTTTTCCAAGGCAGCTTTAATGAAAATATACATCTGAATGGAATTCAAGTACAAATGTACAAAACCTGTAAACTCATACAGCGGGTTTTAAAAGGTATAATAAATTTTTATTACAGTTTATAGAGACAATAAAACATTCAGAACTCGGTCAGTCCTTGCCCATCGGGATTCCGGCTCTCGTACAGTGGTTTAAAGTTTCGTTGGTTCCTCTTCCTCATCACTGTACCTAGTTTTGAAACAGACCTGAGGTGGGAGAAAGAATGGCCGGATTTAGTGAAAATTAAAATGCACGTTGTATTGTCCTGGGGCTCCTGGTCTTTCCTTCACACACATTTCCCCCCAAAACTGCACCCCCCCGCAAAGATAAAATGACCCCAGTGAGAAGCAGCGTGCCCCAGTGGAAAGATCTTGGGCATGGGAGTCCGAGGACCTGGGTTCTAATCCCGGCTCGGCCGCTTGTCTGCCGTGCGTCCCGGGGAAAGCCACTCAACTTCTCCTTGCCTCGGTTTCCTCATTTGTAAAATGGGGATTGAGACTTAAAGTCCCATGTGGGACTGTGTCCAACTTGTCTAACGTGGATCTACCCCGGCGCTTAGTACAGTGACGGCACGCGGAAAGCGCCTAACAAATACCATTAAAAAACAAAAAAAGTCCCTTCCCTTTTAGACTGTGAGCCCACTGTTGGGTAGGGACTGTCTCTATATGTTGCCAGTTTGTACTTCCCAAGCGCTTAGTACAGTGCTCTGCACATAGTAAGCGCTCAATAAATACGATTGATGATGATGATGATGAAATAAGCGCTTAGTACAGTGCTCTGCACACAGTAAGTGCTCAATAAATACGACTGAATGAAATACTTGCGGCAACAATTTCAGCAACTACTTGCTTCCCTGGAATTACATTTGGGTAATAAAACGTAATTCCTTGCAACGATACGTCTCAAATAATAATAATAATGATGATGGTATTTGTTAAGCACTTACTATGTGCAAAGCACTGTTCTAAGCGCTGGGGGGATACCAGGCGATCAGGTTGTCCCACGTGGGGCTCACAGTCTTAATCCCCATTTTCCAGATGAGGGAACTGAGGCCCAGAGAAGTGAAGTGACTTGCCCAAAGTCACACAGCAGGTTGGTGTTAGAGGCGTAACATAATAATAATAACAATGGCATTTATTAAGCGCTTACTATGTGCAAAGCACTGTTCTAAGCACTGGGGAGGTTACAAGGTGATCAGGTTGTCCCACGGGGGGCTCACAGTCTTAATCCCCATTTTCCAGATGAGGGAACTGAGGCCCAGAGAAGTGAAGCGACTTCCCCAAGGTCACACAGCTGACGATGGGTGGAGCAGGAATTTGAACCCACGACCTCTGACTCCAAAGCCCAGGCTCTTTCCACTGAGCCACGCTGCTTCTCAAACAGTTACATCCTCACAAGACACCCATTCCAAATTACAGTTTCAAAACGTCCTACTGTGTAAGCAAAACAGATACCTCCTCCCCCCCCCGCCCCCCCACCTTACCTCCTTCCCTTCCCCACAGCACCTGTATATATGGATATATGTTTGTACGGATTTATTACTCTATTTATTTTACTTGTACATATTCTATTTATTTTATTTTGTTAATATGTTTTGTTTTGTTGTCTGTCTGTCTCCCCCTTCTAGACTGCGAGCCCACTGTCGGGTAGGGACCATCTCTATCTGTTGCCAACTTGGACTTCCCAAGAGCTTAGTACAGTGCTCTGCACGCTGTAAGTGCTCAATAACTATGATTGATTGATTGATTGATGCCCACAGTCGGCCCCTTAAGGGTAGGGTGCTTTGACTGAACCAGACCAGATGAGTTTAGTTCCGAGCAGGCATTAGTTGGCAATAAACTGTTTTTATCATCCCAATGAAAGTACAATTACTCTGTGTCAAGTACTGCCTTAAGGCTGGGGGAGGTCTAGAAGAATCAGATCAGACACATTCCCTGTCCCACCCAGGATCTCCCTCCCTGCCAACCTCTCGCCCACGTCCTGCCTCTGGCCTGGGACGCCATCCCTCCTCAAATCCGACAAGGACTCTCCCCATCGTCAAAGCCTTATTGAGGGCCCATCTTCTCCAAGAGGCCTTCCCTAAGCCCCACTTTCCCACTCCCTTCTGTGTTGCCGTGACTTGCTCCCCCTCGTCCCCCTCTCCATCCCCCCATCTCACCTCCTTCCCTTCCCCACAGCACCTGTATATATGTATAGATGTTTGTACATATTTATTATTCTATTTATTTATTTATTTTACCTGTACATATCTATTCTATTTATTTTATTTTGTTAGTATGTTTGGTTTTGTTCTCTGTCTCCCCCTTTTACACTGTGAGCCCACTGTTGGGTAGGGACTGTCTCTATATGTTGCCAACTTGTACTTCCCAAGCACTTAGTACAGCGCTCTGCACACAGTAAGCACTCAATAAATACGACTGATTGATCGACTGATTGATTGTTCTTCCCCCCTCCCAGCCTCACAGCACAGACCTGTCATTTATTTATTTGGATTGATGTACGTCCCCTCTGGCCTAGACTGTAAGTTAGTTGTGGGCAGTAATAACCTCACGTCACCAGTGATCTCCTTTTCGCCAAATCCGCCGGCTTCTACTCCATCGTAATCCTCCTCGACCTCTCAGCTGCCTTTGACGTCCTCCCCCGGGCCTGGAATGGCCTCCTTCTACCCATCCGCCAAGCTAGCTCTCTTCCTCCCTTCAAGGCCCTACGGAGAGCTCACCTCCTCCAGGAGGCCTTCCCACACTGAGCCCCCTCCTTCCTCTCCCCCTCGTCCCCCTCTCCATCCCCCCCATCTTACCTCCTTCCCTTCCCCACAGCACCTGCATATATGTATAGATGTTTGTACATATTTATTACTCTATTTATTTATTCATTTATTTATTTATTTTACTTGTACTTATCTATTCTCTTTATTTTATTTTGTTAGTATGTTTGGTTTTGTTCTCTGTCTCCCCGTTCTAGACTGTGAGCTCACTGTTGGGTAGGGACTGTCTCTATATGTTGCCATCTTGTACTTCCCAAGGGCTTAGTACAGTGCTCTGCACACAGTAAGTGCTCAATAAATTGATTGATTGATTGATTTGACACTGCGGACCACTCCCTTCTCCCGGAAATGTTATCCAACCTTGGCTTCACACTGACACCCTCCTCTCCTGGTTCTCCTCCTATCTCTCTGGCCCCTCATTCTCGGTGTCTTTTGTCTGTCTCCCCCTTCTAGACTGTGAGCCCGCTGTTGGGTAGGGACCGTCTCTATATGTTGCCAAATTGGACTTCCCAAGCACTTAGTACAGTGCTCTGCACACAGTAAGCGCTCAATAAATATGATTGATTGATTGATTGATTGATTCCCAGACTGAGCCCCAAACTCCCCCTCCCCATCCCCCCACCTTACCTCCTTCCCCTCCCCACAGCACCTGTATATATGTATATATGTTTGTACGGATTTATTACTCTATGTATTTACTTATTTTATTTGTACATATTTATTCTATTTATTTTATTTTGTTAATATGTTTTGTTTTGTTGTCTGTCTCCCCCTTCTAGAATGTGAGCCAGCTGTTGGGTAGGGACCATCTCTATATGTTGCCAACTTGGACTTCCCAAGTGCTTAGTACAGTGCTCTGCACACAGGAAGCGCTCAATGAATACGATTGAATGAATGAATGAATTTATTTTATTTTGTTAATGTTTTGTTTTGTTGTCTGTCTCCCCCTTCTAGACTGTGAGCCCGCTGTTGGCTAGGGACCGTCTCTATATGTTGCCAAATTGGACTTCCCAAGCACTTAGTACAGTGCTCTGCACACAGTAAGCGCTCAATAAATATGATTGATTGATTGATTGATTGATTCCCAGACTGAGCCCCAAACTCCCCCTCCCCATCCCCCCCACCTTACCTCCTTCCCCTCCCCACAGCACCTGTATATATGTATATATGTTTGTACGGATTTATTACTCTATGTATTTACTTATTTTATTTGTACATATTTATTCTATTTATTTTATTTTGTTAATATGTTTTGTTTTGTTGTCTGTCTCCCCCTTCTAGAATGTGAGCCAGCTGTTGGGTAGGGACCATCTCTATATGTTGCCAACTTGGACTTCCCAAGTGCTTAGTACAGTGCTCTGCACACAGTAAGCGCTCAATGAATACGATTGAATGAATGAATGAATTTATTTTATTTTGTTAATATGTTTTGTTTTGTTGTCTGTCTCCCCCTTCTAGACTGTGAGCCCGCTGTTGGCTAGGGACCATCTCTATATGTTGCCAACTTGTACTTTCCAAGCACTTAGTACAGTACTGTGCACACAGTAAGCGCTCAATAAATACCATTGAATGAATGAAGGAATGACTTCTCCTCTGCCTCCCATCCTCTAACTGTGGGCGTCACTCACAGTTCAGTTCTGGGTCCCCTTCTTTTCTCCATCTATACCCACTCCCTCCCCTTCTTTTCTGAGCCACAAGAAGCAGCGTGGCTCAGTGGAAAGAGCCCGGGCTTTGGAGTCAGAGGTCATGGGTTCAAATCCCAGCTCTGCCACACGTCTGCTGTGTGATCTTGGGCAAGTCATTTAACTTCTCTGAGCCTCAGTTACCTCATCTGTAAAAATGGGGATTAAGACTGTGAGCCCCACCTGGGACAACTTGATCACACTGTATCCCCCCCAGCGCTTAGAGCAGTGCTTGGCACATACTAAGCGCTTAACAAATGCCATTATTATTATTATTATTTTCTCCAACTCCTCCTACTCCCTTGGAAAACTCATTCATTCACACAGCTTCAACTATCACCTCTACGTTGATGACACCCAAATCCCCATCTCCAGCCCTGATAATAATGATGATATTTGTTAAGCGCTTACTATGTGCAAAGCACTGTTCTCTCTCCCGCTCTGCAGTCTCACATCTCCTCCTGCTTTCCCGGCATCCTCTACTTGGATTCCTTCCCGTCGTCTCAAACTTAATATGGCTAAAACTGAACTTCTAATCTTCCCATCCAAACCCCGTCCTCCCACTCACTTTCCCACCCCTGTTGACGGCGCCACCATCCTTCCCGTCTCACAAGCCCTCAACCTTGGCATTATCCTTGACTCCACTCTCTCTTTCAATCAATCAATCAATCAATCAATCGTATTTATTGAGCGCTTACTGTGTGCAGAGCACTGTACTAAGCGCTTGGGAAGTCCAAGTTGGCAACATCTAGAGGCAGTCCCTACCCAGCAGTGGGCTCACAGTCTAAAAGGGGGAGACAGAGAACAAAACCAAACATACTAACAAAATAAAATAAACAGAATAGATATGTGCAAGTAAAATAAATAAATAAATAAATAGAGTAATAAATATGTACAAACATATATACATATATACAGGTGCTGTGGGGAAGACAGAACTCAGCCCAGCAACAATACTTCTCCATCCTCATCGTCTCTTTCCTTTAACCCTTGCACGTCTCTTGACCCCCGATGATCTGGCCATCAATTTCACTGACAAAACTGAAATCACCAGCCATGAGCTCCCTAAAAATCTCCTCCACCTCTCCGGCCACCCATCCACCCCCTCCTCCTTCCCCGTCATCTCTCAAGAGATCCCCTGCCTCCTTTCTCAATCTACCCTTTCCACCCGCACTCCGACCCCATCCCCTCTTACGAATGGGACCATGTGTAATTCCTTTCCACCCGGATATTCCAGCCATCACTAAATCCTGTCAGTTCTACCTTCATGGCATCGGCAAAATCCGCCCCTTCTTCTCCGTCCAAACCGCTACCATATTAATGAAGGCGCTTATCGTATTCCGCCTTGATTATTGTAGCGGCCTCCTTGCTGACCACCCTGACTCCTGCCTCTCCCCACTCCAGTCCATACTCCATTGTGCAGTCCCTATCATTATCATTATCATTATCTCATTCACCCCTCACATCCAAGCCATGACCAAAACCTGCCGGTCTCAGCTCCACAACATTGCCAAGATCCGCCCTTTCCTCTCCATCCCAACGGCTACCCTGCTCATTCAAGCTCTTATCCTCTCCCGTCTGGACTACTGCATCAGCCTTCTCTCTGATCTCCCATCCTCGTGTCTCTCCCCACTTCAATCCATACTTCATGCTGCTGCCCAGATTATCTTTGTCCAGAAACGCTCTGGGCCTGTTACTCCCCTCCTCAAAATCTCCAGTGGCTACCGATCAATCTGCGCATCAGGCAGAAACTCCTCCCCCTGGGCTTCCAGGCTGTCCATCCATCCATCCCCTCGCCCCCTCCTACCTCCCCTCCCTTCTGTCCTTCTCCAGCCCAGCCCGCACCCTCCGCTCCTCCACCGCTGATCTCCTCACCGTACCTCGCTCTCGCCCGTCCCGCCATCGACCCCCGGCCCACGTCCTCCACCGGGCCTGGAATGCCCCCAATCCCTCTGCCCCTCCGCCAAGCTAGCTCTCTTCCTCCCTTCAAGGCCCTACTGAGAGCTCACCTCCTCCAGGAGGCCTTCCCAGACTGAGCCCCTTCCTTCCTCTCCCCCTCGTCCCCCTCTCCATCCCCCCATCTTACCTCCCTCCCTTCCCCACAGCACCTGTATATATGTATATATGTTTATACATATTTTTTTACTCTATTTATTTAATTTATTTGTACATATCTATTCTATTTATTTTATTTTGTTAGTATGTTTGGTTTTGTTCTCTGTCTCCCCCTTTTAGACTGTGAGCCCACTGTTGGGTAGGGACTGTCTCTAGATGTTGCCAATTTGTACTTCCCAAGCGCTTAGTACAGTGCTCTGCACATAGTAAGCGCTCAATAAATACGATTGATGATGATGATGATGATGATTATCCTT
This sequence comes from Tachyglossus aculeatus, assembly GCF_015852505.1. NCBI lineage: Eukaryota > Metazoa > Chordata > Mammalia > Monotremata > Tachyglossidae > Tachyglossus > Tachyglossus aculeatus. Next base: position 2,302,559 of record NC_052069.1, on the reverse strand, counting down.
CAAAAGCGTTCAGTCCGTGTGTCCCCACTCCTCAAGAACCTCCCAGTGGTCGCCCATCCACCTCCACATCAAACAGAAACTCCTCACCATTGCCCCTAAGGCCGTCCATCGCCTCGCCCCCTCCTACCTCACCTCCCTTCTCTCCTCCTCCAACCCAGCCCGCACATTTTAATGCCAACCTTCTCGCTGGGCCTTTTTTAGACTGTGAGCCCACTGTTGGGCAGGGACTGTCTCTATATGTTGCCAACTTGGACTTCCCAAGCGCTTAGTACAGTGCTCTGCACACAGTAAGCGCTCAATAAATACGACTGATGATGATGATGATGACTGTCTCTATATGTTGCCAACTTGTACTTCCCAAGTGCTTAGTACAGTGCTCTGCACACAGTAAGTGCTCAATAAATATGATTGATTGATTGATTGATTGATTGATTGGGCCTCCATCTCATCTCTCTCGCCACCGACCTCTCGCCCACATCCTCTCTCTGGCCTCATCACATCGGACGGATAATTGCTCTCCCTCGCTTTAAAACCTCATCGAAGGCCCATCTCCTCCATGAAGCCTTCCCCGACTGCACCCTCCTCTCCTCTTCTCCCACACCCTTCTGCGCCGCTCTTACTTGCTTCTTCATTTATCCTCCCTCCCAGGCCCACAGATCATATATATATTTGGATATATCTGTAATTTATTTATCTATTTGTTTATCTATTTATTTTATTTTGTTAGTATGTTTGGTTTTGTCTCCCCCTTTTAGACTGTGAGCCCACTGTTGGGTAGGGACTGTCTCTAGATGTTGCCAATTTGTACTTCCCAAGCGCTTAGTACAGTGCTCTGCACACAGTAAGCGCTCAATAAATACAATTGATGATGATGATTTATTTATTTATTCACTCAATCGTATTTATTGAGCGCTTACTGTGTGCACAGCACTGTACTAAGCGCTTAGCACTGTACTAGAGAAGCAGCGTGGCTCTGTGGAAAGAGCCCAGGCTTTGGAGTCAGAGGGCATGGGTTCAAATCACGGCTCCGACACTTGTCAGCTGTGCGAATCTGGGCAAGTCACTTCACTTCTCTGGGCCTCAGTTCCCTCATCTATAAAATGGGGATTAATCAATCAATCAATCAATCAATCGTATTTATTGAGCACTTACTGTGTGCAGAGCACTGTACTAAGTGCTTGGGAAGTACAAGTTGGCAACATATAGAGACGGTCCCTACCCAACAGTGGGCTCACAGTCTAAAAGGGGGAGATGGAGAACAAAACCATATGTACTAACAAAATAAAATAAATAGAATAGATATGTACAAGTAAAATAAATAAATGGAGTAATAGATAAATAAATAAATAGAGTAATAAATTAAGACTGTGAGCCCCACGTGGGACAACCTTATTGCCTTGTAACCTCCCTAGCGCTTAGAACAGTGCTTTGAACACAGTAAGCACTTAATAAATGCCATTATTAACTATTGTCAGCTGTGTGACTTTGGGCAAGATACTTCACTTCTCTGGGCCTCAGTTCCCTCATCTATAAAATGGGGATTAAGACTGTGAGCCCCACGTGGGACAACCTGATCACCTTGTAACCTCCCCAGCGCTTAGAACAGTGCTTGGTGCATAATAAGCGCTTAATAAATTCATTCAATCGTATTTATTGAGCGCTTACTGTGTGCAGAGCACTGTACTAAGCACTTGGGAAGTACAAGTTGGTAACATATAGAGACGGTCCCTACCCAACAGTGGGCTCACAGCTGCCATTATTATTATTATTATATATCTGTCATTTATTTATATGTTGCCAACTTGTACTTCCCAAGCGCTTAGTACAGTGCTATGCACACAGTAAGCGCTCAATAAATACGATTGATTGATTATTTATTTATTCTTTCATATTAATGTCTATCTCCCCTTCTAGACTGTGAGCCCGCTGTGAGCGGGGATTGTTTCTCTTTGTTGCCGAATTGTACTTTTCAAGCGCTTAGTACAGTGCTCTGCACACAGTAAGCACTCAATAAATACGACTGAATGAACGAATGAATTATTTGGTGGTAGCTAGCCCGGAACAGCTCTCTTGCTAAAAAACCTCTTCTTCGCCATTGCTCTTTCCTGTCCTGTTGCCCTGGGGACTAAATATCTACTTTAGATATTTACTTTACTTTAGATATCTACTTCAGTTAGAGAAGCAGCGTGGCTCAGTGGAAAGAGCCTGGGCATTGGAGTCAGAGGTCATGGGTTCAAATCCCGACTCCACCAATTGCCAACTGTGTGACTTTGGGCAAGTCACTTCACTTCTCTGTGCCTCAGTTCCCTCATCTGTAAAATGGGGATTAAGACTGTGAGCCCCCCTGGGACAACCTGATCACCTTGTAACCTCCCCAGCACTTAGAACAGTGCTTTGCACGTAGTTAGTGCTTAATAAATGCCACCATTATGATTATTATTATTACTTCGTAATCCCCCACTAATTAAGAGATCACAACCTTGCCAAAGGGTCATCTCCCATCAGAAGGGAACATTTCACTTCTCCACCTTGTTTTTCCCAAGTGCTTAGTACAGTGCATTGCAGCCAGTGGGAGCTTAATGAACGGCATTACAACCATTAGTCATTCACTCATTCATTCAATCGTATTTATTGAGCGCTTACTGTGTGCAGAGAGCTGTTCTAAGCGCTTGGAAAGTACAATTCAGCAACAGATAGAGACAATCCCTAATCAATCAATCAATCAATCAATCAATCAATCGTATTTATTGAGTGCTTACTGTGTGCAGAGCACTGGACTAAACGCTTGGGAAGTACAAGTTGACAACATATAGAGACAGTCCCTACCCAACAGTGGGCTCACAGTCTAAAAGGGGGAGACAGAGAACAAAACCAAACATACTAACAAAATAAAATAAATAGAATAGATAGGTACGAGTAAAATAAATAAATAAATAAATAAATAGAGTAATAAATATGTACAAACATATATAACATATAGACAGGTGCTGTGGGTAAGGGAAGGAGGTAAGATGGGGGGGATGGAGAGGGGGACGAGGGGGAGAGGAAGGAAGGGGCTCAGTCTGGGAAGGCCTCCTGGAGGAGGTGAGCTCTCAGCAGGGCCTTGAAGGGATTCAATCACTGACTGAATGACTGATTACAATTACCATTACTGTTCTGCTCTGTAGTGAATGTGTCTATTGCTATATTATATTCTTTTAAGCGCTCAGTACAGTGTTCTGCACATAGTAAGAGCTCAATAAATACACTGACTGACTGGCTGAGTGGAGCACGAGACTACAGGGTCCCTGTGGAGCGTGGCGTGGACTTCAGACCCCAACTCTCCAAAGGCGAGCCTTTTCCAAAGGCAGAGGGCGATTCACTCATTCAATCGTATTTATTGAGCGCTTACTGTGTGCAGAGCACTGTACTAAGCGCTTGGAAAGTCCAAGTTGGCAACATCTAGAGACGGTCCCTACCCAACAGTGGGCTCACAGTCTAGAAGGGGGAGACAGAGAACAAAACAAAACGTATTAACAAAATAAAATAAATAGAATAAATATGTACAACTAAAACAAATAGAGTAATAAATATGTATAAACATAAATTCATTCATTCATTCAATTGTATTTATTGAGCGCTTACTGTGTGTGCACAGCACTGTACTAAGCGCTTGGGAAGTCCAAGTTGGCAACATCTAGAGACGGTCCCTACCCAACAGCGGGCTCACAGTCTAGAAGGGGGAGACAGAGAACAAAACAAAACGCATTAACAAAATAAAATAAATAGAATAAATATGTACAACTAAAACAAATAAATGAGTAATAAATATGTATAAACATAAATTCATTCATTCATTCAATTGTATTTATTGAGCGCTTACTGTGTGCACAGCACTGTACTAAGCGCTTGGGAAGTCCAAGTTGGCAACATCTAGAGACGGTCCCTACCCAACAGCGGGCTCACAGTCTAGAAGGGGGAGACAGAGAACAGAACAAAACGCATTAACAAAATAAAATAAATAGAATAAATATGTACAACTAAAACAAATAGAGTAATAAATATGTATAAACATAAATTCATTCATTCATTCAATTGTATTTATCGAGCGCTTACTGTGTGCACAGCACTGGACTAAGCGCTTGGGGATTCCTCATGGAAGACACAATCCAAATGATCGAATATTCGGTCCGCGCTTTGAAGGAAGCGTTTTCTTACCCCTCTTCTGAAGAGTCGATGGAAGAAGCCTCTCTTTGGTCTAGGGTTACGTTTTCCAGAGTCTATTTCGGACGGTAAGCTTTCGTCGTTTTCGTAAACGTTGATGTCTTTAAAGCATTCCGTTTCGATCATCTGAATCCGAAGGGAAAAACCAAAGGAAAGAGTCGTGGTGAACCCCGAGTCACGGGTTGGCTACTGGCGGCCTAGCGGGACAAATGCCACACCTCTGGAAAAGCGGCCAGCGACGGTGGGAATGGCCCACTCTTTTCTCCTTCAATCAATCAATCAATCAATCGTCTTTATTGAGCGCTTACTGTGTGCAGAGCACTGTACGCAGTCTCAATCCTCATTCTACAGAGGAGGACACTGAGGCCCAGAGAAGTGAAGTGACTCGCTCAAGGTCAAACAGCAGACCTGTGGCAGAGCTGGGATTAGAACCCAATAATAATAATAATAATAATAATAATAATGGCATTTGTTAAGCGCTTACTATGTGCAAAGCACTGTTCTAAGCGCTGGGGGGATACAAGGTGATCAGGTTGTCCCGCGCGGGGCTCACAGGCATCATCCCCATTTTACAGATGAGGGAACTGAGGCTCTGAGAAGTTAAGTGACTTGCCCAAGGTCACACAGCAGACGTGTAGCGGAGCCGGGATTCGAACCCACGGCCTCTGACTCCAAAGCCCGTGCTCTTTCCATTGAGCCACGCTGCTTCTCTTAATAATAATATGTATATATGTTATGTATATATGTTTGTACATATTTATCACTCTATTTATTTATTTATTTTACTTGTACATATCTATTCTATTTATTTTATTTTGTTAGTATGTTTGGTTTTGTTCTCTGTCTCCCCCTTTTAGACTGTGAGCCCAATGTTGGGTAGGGACCGTCTCTATATGTTGCCAATTTGTACTTCCCAAGCGCTTAGTACAGTGCTCTACACACAGTAAGCGCTCAATAAATACGATTGATGATGATGATGAGGTCTTCAGACTCCCAAGCCCATGCTCTTTCCACTACGCCATGCTGCTCCTTCCTTATTATTACCTTATTATTACCTTATCATTACTATTATTATAAGCCAGAAGCAGCGTGGCGTAGTGGAAAGAGCCCAGATTTGGGAGTCAGAGGTCGTGGGTTGTAACAATAATAATAGTAATAATAATAATGGCATTTATTAAGCACTTACTATGTCAGCTGTGTGACTTTGGGCAAGTCACTTCACTTCTCTATGCCTCAGTTACCTCATCTGTAAAATGGGGATTAAGACTGTGAGCCCCCCGTGGGACAACCCGATCACCTTGTAACCTCCCCAGCGCTTAGAACAGTGCTTTGCACATAGTAAGAGCTTAACAAATGCCATTATTATTATTATTAATTGGCAGAGCCGGGATTTGAACCTGTGACTTCTGACTCTGACTTCTGACAGTGCTCTGCACATAGTAAGCGCTCAATAAATACGATTGATGATGACTCCAAAGCCTGGGCTCTTCCCACTGAGCCACGCTTGCTTCTCACGCCCGCTCTGCCACTTGCCAGCTGAGAAGCAAGTCACCTGGCTTCTCTGTGCCTCAGTTACTTCACCTGCAAAATGGGGATTAAGACTGTGAGCCCCACGTGGGACAACCTGATCACCGTGTGTCTACCCCAGCGCTTAGAACAGTGCTTGGCACATAGTAAGCGCTTAACAAATACCAGCATTATTAGAGAAGCAGCGTGGCTCAGTGGAAAGAGCCCGGGCTTGGGCGTCAGATGTCATGGGTTTGAATCCAGGCTCCACCACTTGTCAGCTGTGTGACCGTGGGCAAGCCATTTAGCTTCTCTGGGCCTCAGTTCCCTCATCTGTAAAATGGGGATTAAGACTGTGAGCCCCACGTGGGACAACCTGATTACCTCGTAACCCCCAAGTGCCCACTTGTACTTCCCAAGTGCTTGACCAGTGCTTGGCACACAGTAAGCGCTTAACAAATACCATTATTATTACCATCATCATCATCATCAATCGTATTTATTGAGCGCTTACTATGTGCACAGCACTGGACTAAGCGCTTCGGAAGTACAAATTGGCAACATCTAGAGACAGTCCCTACCCAACAGTGGGCTCACAGTCTAAAAGGGGGAGACCTAGAGGGGGGCTACTGATTCTGACAGGGGTTCTCCAACTGCATCACAGGCTCAGGAGCCAGATCATCATCATCATCATCATCATCAATCGTATTTATTGAGCGCTTACTATGTGCAGAGCACTGGACTAAGCGCTTGGGAAGTACAAATTGGCAACATCTAGAGACAGTCCCTACCCAACAGTGGGCTCACAGTCTAAAAGGGGGAGACCTAGAGGGGGGCTACTGATTCTGACAGGGGTTCTCCAACTGTATCACAGGCTCAGGAGCCAGATCATCATCATCATCATCATCAATTGTATTTATTGAGCGCTTACTATGTGCAGAGCACTGGACTAAGCACTTGGGAAGTACAAATTGGCAACATCTAGAGACAGTCCCTACCCAACAGTGGGCTCACAGTCTAAAAGGGGGAGACCTAGAGGGGCTACTGATTCTGGCAGGGGTTCTCCAACTGTATCACAGGCTCAGGAGCCAGATCATCATCATCATCATCATCAATCGTATTTATTGAGCGCTTACTATGTGCAGAGCACTGGACTAAGCGCTTGGGAAGTACAAATTGGCAACATATGGAGACGGTCCCTACCCAACAGTGGGCTCACAGTCTAAAAGGGGGAGACCTAGAGGGGCTACTGATTCTGACAGGGGTTCTGGAGCCAGATGGCCGACACTCGTCCCATTTTCACCAGCCAGACGTAATCCCTACCTTCCGGGCCTTGGGACGGGGGCCTCCCTCTCCGAATGGGAAGAGATGGGGAAAAAAGGGGTTTCATCTGAGGAAAACGCGTTGCCCTTTCCTGTAGGGAACAGAGAGCAAACCGTACCTCGTTCTGCCAGGGGATGGAGACGCAGCCCGTGACGAACTTGGAGTAGAAATCGTCGTCGGTGGTATCCAGGTTGACTCCCTTTACCGTGGAGAACTGCTCGATATCCAGGACGTCCTTGCAGTAGACCGCCCGTGGCTGGGGACGGGAAGGAGAGAGACCGTCACCAAATGTCGGCTCCCAATTTTGTCTGTCCCACGTGGGGCACCTCCAACATTCAAACTCGCTTGGAGACAAAATGAATAATAATGATGATGATGATGGCATTTATTAAGCGCTTACTATGTGCAAAGCACTGATCTAAGCGCTGGGGGGAAAACCAGGTGATCAGGTTGTCCCACGTGGGCCTTACGGCCGTCATCCCCATTTTACAGATGAGGGAACTGAGGTGATGATGGTGATGATGATGATGATGGTATTTGTTAAGTGCTTACTATGTGCAAAGCACTGTTCTAAGCGCTGGGGAGGTTACAAGGTGATCAGGTTGCCCCATGGGGGACTCACAGGCTTAATCCCCTTTTTACAGATGAGGGAACTGAGGCCCAGAGAAGTGAAGTGACTTGCCCAAAGTCACACAGCTGACAATTGGTGGAGCCGGGATTTGAACCCATGACCTCTGACTCCAAAGCCCGGGCTCTTTCCACTGAGCCAAGCTGCTTCTCTGAGGGCTGGGGGGAATACAAGGTGATCAGGTTGTCCCACTTGGGGCTCACAGTCGTCATCCCCATTTTACAGATGAGGGAACTGAGGTGATGATGGTGATGATGATGATGATGGTGTTTGTTAAGCGCTTACTATGTGCAAAGCCCTGTTCTAAGCGCTGGGGGGGATACAAGGTGATCAGGTTGTCCCATGTGGGGCTCAGTCTTAATCCCCATTTTACAGATGAGGTAACTGAGGCTCAGAGAGGTTAAGTGACTTGCCCGAGGTCACACAGCAAACATGTGGTGGAGTGGGATTCGAACCCATGACCCCCGACTCCAAAGCCCGGGCTCTTTCCACTGAGCCATGCTGCTTCCCTAACTGAGGCTATGAGAAGTGAAGTGACTTGCCCAAGGTCACACAGTAGACATGTGGCGGAGGCAGGATTCGAACCCAGGGCCCCCGACTCCAAAGCCCGGGCTCTTTCCACTGAGCCATGCTGCTTCCCTGAGGCTATGAGAAGTGAAGTGACTTGCCCAAGCTCACACAGCAGACACGTGGCGGAGCCAGGATTCGAACCCATGGCCCCCGACTCCAAAGCCCGTGCTCTTTCCACTGAGCCATGCTGCTTCCCTAACTGAGGCTATGAGAAGTGAAGTGACTTGCCCAAGGCCACACAGCAGACATGTGGTGGAGCCAGGATTCGAACCCATGACCCCCGACTCCAGAGCCCGGGCTCTTTCCACTGAGCCATGCTGCTTCCCTAACTGAGGCTATGAGAAGTGAAGTGACTTGCCCAAGGCCACACAGCAGACATGTGGCGGAGGCAGGATTCGAACCCATGACCCCCGACTCCAAAGCCCGAGCTCTTTCCACTGAGCCATGCTGCTTCCCTAACTGAGGCTATGAGAAGTGAAGTGACTTGCCCAGGGTCACACAGCAGACATGTGGCGGAGCCAGGATTCGAACCCATGACCCCCGACTCCAAAGCCCGTGCTCTTTCCACTGAGCCATGCTGCTTCCCTGAGGCTATGAGAAGTGAAGTGACTTGCCCAAGGCCACACAGCAGACACGTGGCGGAGGCAGGATTCGAACCCATGACCCCCGACTCCAAAGCCCGGGCTCTTTCCACTGAGCCATGCTGCTTCCCTAACTGAGGCTATGAGAAGTGAAGTGACTTGCCCAAGGTCACACAGCAGACATGTGGCGGAGGCAGGATTCGAACCCATGGCCCCCGACTCCAAAGCCCGTGCTCTTTCCACTGAGCCATGCTGCTTCCCTGAGGCTATGAGAAGTGAAGTGACTTGCCCAAGGCCACACAGCAGACACGTGGCGGAGGCAGGATTCGAACCCATGACCCCCGACTCCAAAGCCCGAGCTCTTTCCACTGAGCCATGCTGCTTCCCTAACTGAGGCTATGAGAAGTGAAGTGACTTGCCCAAGGCCACACAGCAGACATGCGGCGGAGACAGGATTCGAACCCATGACCCCCGACTCCAAAGCCCGGGCTCTTTCCACTGAGCCATGCTGCTTCCCTAACTGAGGCTATGAGAAGTGAAGTGACTTGCCCAAGGCCACACAGCAGACATGTGGCGGAGGCAGGATTCGAACCCAGGGCCCCCGACTCCAAAGCCCGGGCTCTTTCCACTGAGCCATGCTCCTTCCCTAACTGAGGCTACAAGAAGTGAAGTGACTTGCCCAGGGTCACACAGCAGACATGTGGCGGAGCCAGGATTCGAACCCATGACCCCCCCGACTCCAAAGCCCGTGCTCTTTCCACTGAGCCATGCTGCTTCCCTAACTGAGGCTACGAGAAGTGAAGTGACTTGCCCAAGGCCACACAGCAGACATGTGGCGGAGGCAGGATTCGAACCCAGGGCCCCCGACTCCAAAGCCCGGGCTCTTTCCACTGAGCCATGCTCCTTCCCTAACTGAGGCTACAAGAAGTGAAGTGACTTGCCCAGGGTCACACAGCAGACATGTGGCGGAGCCAGGATTCGAACCCATGACCCCCCCCGACTCCAAAGCCCGTGCTCTTTCCACTGAGCCATGCTGCTTCCCTAACTGAGGCTACGAGAAGTGAAGTGACTTGCCCAAGCTCACACAGCAGACATGTGGCGGAGGCAGGATTCGAACCCATGACCCCCGACTCCAAAGCCCGTGCTCTTTCCACTGAGCCATGCTGCTTCCCTGAGGCTATGAGAAGTGAAGTGACTTGCCCAAGGCCACACAGCAGACACGTGGCGGAGGCAGGATTCGAACCCATGACCCCCGACTCCAAAGCCCGAGCTCTTTCCACTGAGCCATGCTGCTTCCCTAACTGAGGCTATGAGAAGTGAAGTGACTTGCCCAAGGCCACACAGCAGACATGCGGCGGAGCCAGGATTCGAACCCATGACCCCCGACTCCAAAGCCCGTGCTCTTTCCACTGAGCCATGCTGCTTCCCTAACTGAGGCTATGAGAAGTGAAGTGACTTGCCCAAGCTCACACAGCAGACACGTGGCGGAGCCAGGATTCGAACCCATGGCCCCCGACTCCAAAGCCCGGGCTCTTTCCACTGAGCCATGCTGCTTCCCTAACTGAGGCTATGAGAAGTGAAGTGACTTGCCCAAGCTCACACAGCAGACATGTGGCGGAGCCAGGATTCGAACCCATGACCTCTGACTCCAAAGCCCGGGCTCTTTCCACTGAGCCATGCTGCTTCCCTAACTGAGGCTATGAGAAGTGAAGTGACTTGCCCAAGGTCACACAGCAGACATGCGGCGGAGCCAGGATTCAAACCCATGACCCCCGACTCCAAAGCCCGTGCTCTTTCCACTGAGCCATGCTGCTTCCCTAACTGAGGCTATGAGAAGTGAAGTGACTTGCCCAAGGCCACACAGCAGACATGTGGCGGAGCCAGGATTCGAACCCATGACCCCCGACTCCAAAGCCCGGGCTCTTTCCACTGAGCCATGCTGCTTCCCTAACTGAGGCTATGAGAAGTGAAGTGACTTGCCCAGGGTCACACAGCAGACATGTGGCGGAGGCAGGATTCGAACCCATGACCCCCGACTCCAAAGCCCGGGCTCTTTCCACTGAGCCATGCTGCTTCCCTAACTGAGGCTATGAGAAGTGAAGTGACTTGCCCAAGGTCACACAGCAGACATGTGGCGGAGGCAGGATTCGAACCCATGGCCCCCGACTCCAAAGCCCGTGCTCTTTCCACTGAGCCATGCTGCTTCCCTGAGGCTATGAGAAGTGAAGTGACTTGCCCAAGGTCGCACAGTAGACATGTGGCGGAGGCAGGATTCGAACCCAGGGCCCCCGACTCCAAAGCCCGGGCTCTTTCCACTGAGCCATGCTGCTTCCCTGAGGCTACAAGAAGTGAAGTGACTTGCCCAGGGTCACACAGCAGACATGTGGCGGAGTCAGGATTCGAACCCATGACCCCCCCGACTCCAAAGCCCGTGCTCTTTCCACTGAGCCATGCTGCTTCCCTAACTGAGGCTATGAGAAGTGAAGTGACTTGCCCAAGCTCACACAGCAGACACGTGGCGGAGCCAGGATTCGAACCCATGACCTCTGACCCCAAAGCCCATGCTCTTTCCACTGAGCCATGCTGCTTCCCTAACTGAGGCTATGAGAAGTGAAGTGACTTGCCCAAGCTCACACAGCAGACATGTGGCGGAGCCAGGATTCGAACCCATGACCTCTGACCCCAAAGCCCATGCTCTTTCCACTGAGCCATGCTGCTTCCCTAACTGAGGCTATGAGAAGTGAAGTGACTTGCCCAAGCTCACACAGCAGACATGTGGCGGAGGCAGGATTCGAACCCATGACCCCCGACTCCAAAGCCCGGGCTCTTTCCACTGAGCCGCGCTGCTTCTCTAATGAAGACCGGAGAGGTATTTGAAAAATGGTTTGATGGCAACGTCGTCCTTGGATCTGTTCCCTCTGAGCACTGGGTATTCACCTCACCCCACAGCCCTTACCGACATACTCTCCCCCTTTTCGACTGTGAGCCCACTGTTGGGTAGGGACTGTCTCTATATGTTGCCGATTTGTACTTCCCGAGCGCTTAGTACAGTGCTCTGCACATAGTAAGCGCTCAATAAATACGATTGATGATGATGATGATGATTTATATTAATTTCCGTCCCCCGCTCTAAACCGGAAGCCTACTGTGGGCAGGGAATGTGTCCACCGACTCTGTGGTATTGTACTCTCTTGCGTGCTTAGCAGCTTGGCTCAGTGGAAAGAGCCTGGGCTTTGGAGTCATGGGTCACGGGTTCAAATCCCGGCTCTGCCTCCCACCTCCTCCAGGAGGCCTTCCCAGACTGAGCCCCTTCCTTCCTCTCCCCCTCGTCTCCCTCTCCATCCCCCCCATCTTACCTCCTTCCCTTCCCCACAGCACCTGTATATATGGATATTTACATATGGATATGGAAAATAAATGTTTGTATATTTATTACTCTATTAATTAATTTATTTATTTTATTTGTACATATCTATTCTATTTATTTTATTTTGTTACTATGTTTGGTTTTGTTCCCCGTCTCCCCCTTTTAGACTGTGAGCCCACTGTTGGGTAGGGACTGTCTCCATGTGTTGCCAACTTGTACTTCCCAAGCGCTTAGTACAGTGCTCTGCACATAGTAAGCGCTCAATAAATACAATTGATGATGATGATGTCAGCTGGGTGACTTTGGGCAAGCCACTTCACTTCTCTGGGCCTCAGTTACCTCATCTGTAAAATGGGGATTAAAACTGTGAGCCCCCCGTGGGACAACCTGATCACCTTGTTATCTCCCCGGCGCTTAGAACAGTGCTTTGCACATAGTAAGCACTGAGACAGAGTTGGTAGATACGTTCCCTGCCCACAACGAGCTTACAGTCTAGAGGCCAAGTCAGATGTTAATATGAATAAATATATTAAATTACAGATATAATAATAATAATAATAATAATGATGGTATTCTTTGAGCGCTTGCGATGTGCACAGCACTGTTCATTCATTCATTCAATCATATTTATTAAGCACATAATAATAATATTCTAATACAATATAATAATATTATTATTAGAAAGGGGGGTGTCTCCCCCTTTTAGACTGTGAGCCCACTGCTGGGTAGGGACCGTCTCTATATGTTGCCAACTTGGACTTCCCAAGCGCTTAGTACAGTGCTCTGCACACAGTAAGCGCTCAATAAATACGATCGATGATGATGAATAATAATTATTATTATGATTACAGTGCTCTGCACATAGAATACCATTGATTAATAATAATGGCATTTGTTGAGCGCTTACTAGGTGCCAAGGAAACTCTTCATAAAGGGAGAATGTTTTTCTTTATATTTCCGTCGTCTTTTCTAATCTATCTGACGTTCATAAAGCTCCGTCGGTCGGATGTCGCCTGTGTTAACTTTGTACACGCGTGGACACTCACAAACCCCAAAAGCCTCTTCCCACGCGTCCTCTCTCGTGTAACCGGCTCGGCCGCCCGTCCTCCGCCACATCATCATCATCATCATCATCAGTCGTATTTATTGAGCGCTTACTGTGTGCAGAGCACTGTACTAAGCGCTTGGGAAGTACAAATTGGCAACGTCTAGAGACAGTCCCTACCCAACAGTGGGCTCACGGTCTAAAAGGGGGAGACGCTTCTCCTGGGGTTCGAAGCTCCATCCAAGCAAATCCAGAAGCCGCACGGTTTAGTGGAAATAGCAGGGGCTTGGGAGTAAGCGGCCCGTCGTTCGTTCATTCATTTATTTAATCGTATTTATTGAGCGCTTACTGGGCACAGAGCACCGCACTAAGTGCTTGGGAGAGCACAATACAACAATAAACACATTCCCTGCCCACAAGGAGCTTACATGACTTAGAAAGTCATGGGTCCTAATGACGAAGAGAAGCAGCGTGGCTCAGTAGAAAGAGCACGGGTTTGGGAGCCAGAGGTCATGGGTTCTAATCCTGCCCCCGCCACTTGTCAGCTGTGTGACTTTGGGCCAGCCACTTCACTGCTCTGTTCCTCGGTTACCTCATCTGTAAAATGGGGATGAAGACTGTGAGCCCCCCGTGAGACAACCTGATCACCTTGTATCCCCTCCAGCGCTTAGGACAGTGCTTGGCACATAGCAAGCGCTTACCAAATACCATCATTATTATCATTATTATTATTCTAATCCCACCTTGGCCACCTGATTTATTATGATTATTATTCTAATCCCGCCTTTGCCACCTGCCTGCTGTGTGACCATGGGCAAGTCACATGGGGGCTCACAGCCTTAATCCCCATTTTACAGATGAGGAAACTGAGGCCCAGAGAAGTGAAGAATAATAATAATATTATTATTAATGTACTAATACATTAATGTACTAATACATTTTTAGACTGTGAGCCCACTGTTGGGTAGGGACTGTCTCTATGTGTTGCCAATTTGTACTTCCCAAGCGCTTAGTACAGTACTCTGCACATAGTAAGCGCTCAATAAATATGATTGATTGATTGATTGATTAATAATAGTACAGTGCTCTGCACATAGTAAGCGCTCAATAAATACAATTGATGATGATGAATAATAATAATAATGGCATTTATTAAGGGCTTACTAGGTGTAAGGCACTGTTCTAAGCGCTGGCGAGGTTCCAAGGTGATCAGGTTGTCCCACGGGGGGCTCCCAGTCTTCATCCCCATTTTACAGATGAGGGAACTGAGGCCCAGAGAAGTGAAGTGACTAGCCCAAGGTCACACAGCAGACAATTGGAGGAGCCGGGAATAGAACCCAAGACCACCTCACTCCCAGAACTGTGCTCTATCCACTATGCCGAACTCCCAGGACCTCTAACTTGTACGACCGATGGATTGTAAACCCAAAGTGTTTCAAGTGCCATTCCAATCAACGGATCGATCGATGGTATTTGTTGAGCGCTTCCTGGGTGCAGAGCACTGTACTAAGCCCATATCTATTCTATTTATTTTATTTTGTTAGTATGTTTGGTTTTGTTCTCTGTCTCCCCCTTTTAGACTGTGAGCCCACTGTTGGGTAGGGACTGTCTCTAGATGTTGCCAACCTGTACTTCCCAAGTGCTTAGTACAGTGCTCTGCACACAGTAAGCGCTCAATAAATACGATTGATGATGATGATGATGATTGGAGAGTACAATACGACAGAGTTGGTAGACACGTTCCCTGCCCACGACGAGCTTACAGTCTAGAGGCCAAGACAGACGTTAATATGAATAAATATATTAAATTACAGGTATAATAATAATAATAATGATGGTATTCGTTAAGCGCTTACTATGTGCAAAGCACTGTTCATTCATTCATTCAATTGTATTTATTGAGCGCTTTCTGTGTGCAGAGCACTGGACTAAGCGCTTGGGAAGTACAAGTTGGCGCTTGGGGGATGCGAGGTGATCAGGTTGTCCCACGTGGGGCTCACAGTCCTAATCCCCATTTTACAGATGAGGGAACTGAGGCCCAGAGAAGCTAAACGGCTTGCCCAAGGTCACACAGCTGACAAGTGGTTGAGTCGGGATTCGAACCCATGACATCTGATTCCCAAGCCCGGGCTCTTTCCACTGAGCCACGCTGCTTCTCTAATAATGCTGGTATTTGTTAAGCGCTTACTATGTGCAAAGCACTGTTCATTCATTCATTCAATCGTACTTATTGAGCGCTTACTGTGTGCAGAGCACTGGACTAAGCGCTTGGGAAGTACAAGTTGGCGCTTGGGGGATGCGAGGTGATCAGGTTGTCCCACATGGGGCTCACAGTCTTCATCCCCATTTTACAGATGAGGGAACTGAGGCCCAGAGAAGCTAAATGGCTTGCCCAAGGTCACACAGCTGACAAGTGGTTGACTCGGGATTCGAACCCATGACATCTGAGTCCCAAGCCCGGGCTCTTTCCACTGAGCCACGCTGCTTCTCTAATAATGCTGGTATTTGTTAAGCGCTTACTATGTGCCAAACACTTTTCTAAGCGCTGGGGTAGATACAAGGTGATCAGGTTGTCCCACGGGGGGCTCACAGTCTTCATCCCCATTTTCCAGATGAGGTCACTGAGGCCCAGAGAAGTGAAGTGACTTGCCAAAGGTCACCCGGCTGACAAGCGGCGGAGTCGGGATTAGAACCCATGACCTCTGACTCCCAAGCCCGGGCTCTCGCCACTAAGCCACGCCGCTTTTCATGTACACCTGCCCCCACTCAAAATCCTTAAGTTGAACTCTGACCATTCAATTTCATCCCACCGATTCCCCATCATTCTGGGAGGAAAAGTTCCTTTTTTATTTTTCTTCCACTTCCCCTGTCAGAACCCCAGTGGCAAATGTCAAATTTCTTTTTACGGCAGTCGTGAAGCACTTACTATGCGCCAGGCATTGTTTCAAGCGCTTCTTCATCATCATCATCAATCGTATTTATTGAGCGCTTACTATGCGCAGAGCACTGTACTAAGCGCTTGGGAAGTACAAATTGGCAACATATAGAGACGGTCCCTACCCAACAGTGGGCTCACAGTCTAAAAGAAAATGTTCTTGTCAATTTGAGTTTTTATCTGGAGGTGGAGCGGAGGGGGCCAGAGGGTAGAAATCAGTTTGGCTTAGTGGAAACGGCCAGGGCTTGGGAGTCGAAGGGCATGGGTTCTAATTGAGAAGCAGTGTGGCTCAGTGGAAAGAGCCCGGGCTTGGAGTCAGAGGTCATGGGTTCAAATCCCGGCTCCGCCAGTTGTCAGCTGTGTGACTTTGGGCAAGTCACTTCACTTCTCTGGGCCTCCATTCCCTCATCTGGAATATGGGGATTAAGACTGTGAGCCTCCCGTGGGACAACCTGAAGACCTTGTAACCTCCCCAATCAATCAATCAATCAATCAATCGTATTTATTGAGCGCTTACTATGTGCAGAGCACTGTACTAAGCGCTTGGGAAGTACAAATTGGCATCACATAGAGACAGTCCCTACCCAACAGTGGGCTCACAGTCTAAAAGGGGGAGACAGAGAACAGAACCAAACATACCAACAAAATAAAGTAAATAGGATAGAAATGTACAAGTAAGATAAATAAATAAATAAATAAATAAATAAATAAGAAGTAAGAAATATGTACAACCATATATACATATATACAGGTGCTGTGGGGAAGGGAAGGAGGTAAGACGGGGGGATGGAGAGGGGGACGAGGGGGAGAGGAAAGAAGGGGCTCAGTCTGGGAAGGCCTCCTGGAGGAGGTGAGCTCTCAGCAGGGCCTTGAAGGGAGGAAGAGAGCTAGCTTGGCGGATGGGCAGAGGGATTGGGGGCATTCCAGGCCCGGGGGAGGACGTGGGCCGGGCGTCGATGGCGGGACAGGCGAGAGCGAGGTACGGTGAGGAGATCAGCGGTGGAGGAGCGCAGGGTGCGGGCTGGGCTGGAGAAGGACAGAAGGGAGGGGAGGTAGGAGGGGGTGAGATGATGGACAGCCTTGAAGCCCAGGGTGAGGAGTGCTTAGAACAGCGCTCCCCAGGAGTGCTCCCCAGTGCTTAGAACAGCGCTTTGCACATAGTAAGTGCTTAATAAATGCCATTATTCATTTATTATTTAAATATTATTATTACTTATCATTATATTATTCATTATAATAAATTACACTATAAACTATTGATTTATTAATTAAATTATTATAAATTATATTATTTCTCATTTGTTGTTATAATTATTATTATTTAATAATAATAATAATCCTGACTCTGCCTCTTGTCTGCTGTGTGACCTTGGGCAAGTCACTTCACTTCTCCATGCCTCACTTACCTCATCTGTAAAATGGCGATTAAAACTGTGAGCCCCACGTGGGACAACCTGATCACTTTGTAAACTCCCCAGTGCTTAGAACAGTGCTTTGCATATAGTAAGCGTTTAATAAATGCCATTATTATTATTATTATTATTAATAATCCTGACTCTGCCACTTGTCTGCTGTGTGACCTTGGGCAAGTCACTTCACTTCTCCATGCCTCACTCACCTCATCTGTAAAATGGTGACTAAAACTGTGAGCCCCACGTGGGACAACCTGATCACTTTGTAAACTCCCCAGGGCTTAGAACAGTGCTTTGCATATAGTAAGCGCTTAATAAATGCCATTATTATCATTATTATTATTATTATCTGTAAAATGGGGATGAAAAGTGAGCCCCACGTGGGACACTTATTTTACTTGTACATATCTATCCTATTTATTTTATTTTGTTGGTATGTTTGGTTTTGTTCTCTGTCTCCCCGTTTTAGACTGTGAGCCCACTGTTGGGTAGGGACTGTCTCTATGTGTTGCCAATTTGTACTTCCCAAGCGCTTAGTACAGTGCTCTGCACATAGTAAGCGCTCAATAAATACGATTGATGATGATGATGATGACAACCTGATTACCCTGTATCTACCCCTCCGCCTGACACATAGTAAGTGCTTAACAAATACCAAAATTATTACCATTATTATTATTATTATTATTTCCCTGGATAAGAGTCAGGGGTTTGGGATGAATTACTCACATCAGGGGAGAAGGGTGGTTCTACCATGTTTGCTTCCAGTCTCTTGAAGTTAATGCCCTTAAAAATAGGGTGCAGTTTCACACTGGCCGCGCCGTCTCCGATGCAACCCAGTCGGTCCTTCGGATCTTTGGCGAGCAACTGCGCAGAAACGAGAAGGGAATTCGTCAAAATTTATGTCCTCTTTCCCAAGGCCCCTGATCGGCGGGCCTCCCCAGTCAGCCAACCACCGAGGTCCCAGTGGACTTTAATAATAATAATAATAATAATAATAATGGTATTTGTTAAGTGCTTATTATGTGCCAAGCACTGTTCTAAGCACTGGGCTAGATACAAGGTCATCTGATTGTCCCACGTGGGGCTCACGGTCTTAATCCCCATTTTCTGGATGAGGTCTGTAAATATGTCTGTACGGATTTATTACTCCATTTATTTATTTATTTTATTTGTACATATTTATTCTATTTATTTTATTTTGTTAATATGTTTGGTTTTGTTCTCTGCCTCCCCCCCCTTTAGACTGTGAGCCCACTGTTGGGTAGGGACCGTCTCTATATTTTGCCAACTTGTACTTCCCAAGCGCTTAGTACACTGCTCTGCACAAAGTAAGCGCTCAATAAATACGATTGATTGATTGATTTTTGGTGCATAGTAAGTGCTTAACAAATGCCATTATTACTATTATTATTATTATTATGATTAAGTGACTCGCCCCAGGTCACACAGAAGACAAGCGGTGGAGCCCGGATTAGAACCCATGACCTCTGACTCCCAAGCCAGGGCTCTTTCCACTGAGCCACGATACAGTAGTACTTCATCCTATGAAAGTTGAAACACTCCACTGTGAGTGATGTTTTCAAGAACTGGAACTCGGCTGAACACTCGACCCACGGAAACGATTCTGAATTAGCGTCTCCCTTCCCCCAGGGGACGGAAAACCAGGACAACGTGACTTAGAACTCGCTTAGAACAGTGCTTTGCACATAGTAAGCGCTTAATAAATGCCATTATTATTATTATTATTATTAGAACGTGGGCCAGAGGGCTCTGCGGTTTGGGATTCCCAGCGTTGACAGAATTAGATTGATACTCCTTCGCACTTCCAAAAGATACAAACAATAATGATGGCATTTGTTAAGTGCTTACTAAGTGCCAAGCACTGCTCTAAACTCTGGGGGAGACACGAAGTTATCAGGTTTTCCCAGGTGGGGCTCACCGTCTTAATTCCCATTTTACAGATGAGGTAACGGAGGCACAGAGAAGTGAAGCGACTTGCCCTGGATCACACAGCAGACAAGTGGCGGAGTCAGGATTAGAACCCACGACCTCTGACTCCCAAACCCGGGCTCTTTCCACAGAGCCATGCTGCCGCGAGGTAACTGGGAGGCAGCAAAGCTTGGCGGAAACGGCACGGGCTGGAGAGTCAGAGGACCTGGGTTCTAATCCTGGCTCCGCCACTTGTCTACTGTGTGACCTCGGGCAAGTCACTCCACTTCCCTGGGCCTCAGTTACCTCATCTGGAAAATGGGGATTCAGACCGTGAGCCCCACGTGGGACAACCTGATTATCTTGTAGCTACCTCAGCGCTTAGAACAGTGCTTGGCACATAGTATGCGCTTAACAATTACTATGTAATTAGTAATTCTAGACTGTGAGCCCACTGTTGGGTAGGGACCATCTCTATATGTTGCCAACTTGTACTTCCCAAGCACTTAGCACAGTGCTCTGCACACAGTAAGCGCTCAATGAATACGACTGAATGAATGAATGAATGAAACAAATACCATCATTATTATTATTATTATAATTATAATTCTGGTTCTTCCACAGGCCTGCTGTGTGACCATGGGCAAGTCACTTCACTTTTCTGTGTCTCGATTTCAATCAATCAATCAATCGTATTTATTGAGCGCTTACTGTGTGCAGAGCACTGTACTAAGCGCTTGGGAAGTACAAGTTGGCAACACGTAGAGACGGTCCCTACCCAACAGTGGGCTCACAGTCTAAAAGGGGATTTCCTAGTTAGTCCCATGTTGGGCAAGGACTGGGTCCAGCCTGATTATCTTGTACCTACCCCGAACACTTTGAACGGTGACTGAAACTTAGAAAGTGCTCAACAAATACTATTACTATCATCATCATCATCATCATCATCATCGTACAGCTTTTTCCCTAATACTTTAATTTTCAAAGGAAATATAGGCAGGGGTACTAATAAGGAGTAAAAACACGACTAGTCTATAATCAATCAATCAATCAATCAATCGTATTTATTGAGCGCTTACTATGTGCAGAGCACTGGACTAAGCGCTTGGGAAGTACAAATTGGCAACACATGGAGACAGTCCCTACCCAACAGTGGGCTCACAGTCTAAAAGGGGGAGACAGAGAACAGAACCAAACATACCAACAAAATAAAATAAATAGGATAGAAATGTACAAGTAAAATAAATACATAAATAAATAGAGTAATAAATATGTACAACCATATCTACATATATACAGGTGCTGTGGGGAAGGGAAGGAGGTAAGATGGGGGGATGGAGAGGGGGACGAGGGGGACGAGGGGGAGAGTTGTATCATGGAGTTGTTTTAGCTATTGGAGTAGAGTCGATTCTTTAAACCGTGCCAGAGAGAAACTGAGGGGCCGGTCCCCGAAAGTCTAAAAAAATGACGGTTTGAAGAAGAGCAGCATGATTTACAATTTTTTTTTCAACTTCTCCTGACAAAAGAAGCATTAGATTAGTAGACTGAGAAGCAGTGGGGACTAGTGGAAATGGGGTGGGCCAAGGAGACAGAGGACCTGGATTCTAGAGAAGCAGCGTGGCTCAGTGGAAACAGCACGGGCTCTGGAGTCAGAGGTCATGGGTTCAAATCCCAGCTCTGCCAACTGTCAGCTGTGTGACTTTGGGCAAGTCACTTCACTTCTCTGGGCCTCAGTTCCCTCATCTGTAAAATGGGGATGAAGACTGTGAGCCCCCCACCCCCGTGGGACAACCTGATCACCTTGTAACCTCCCCAGCGCTTAGAACAGTGCTTTGCACATTGTAAGCGCTTAATAAACGCCATCAGTATTATTATTATTAATCCGCATTCCACCACCTACCTGCTGTGTGACATTGGGCATAATCACTTCTCTGTGTCTCAGTTCCCTCATCTGTAAAATGGGGATTCGATACCTGTTTTTCCTCCTGCTAAGACTGTGATTCCCATGTCATCATCAATCGTATTTATTGAGTGCTTACTATGTGCAGAGCACTGTACTAAGCGCTTGAACAGTGGGTTGGGTCCATGTGGGACCCAATCAATTTATATCTACCCTAGCATTTTGTACAGTGTTTGGTACGTAGTAAGCGCTTAACAAACCCCAACATTATTATTAGTAGTAGTAGGGTCCCCCATCTACTTCTGCAGCTAATACAATGGAAGAGAAGTGAGCTGAATTTTGGCTAACATCACCACGCTTTTCCTAGCTGTGTTTACCCGTTCAGATTTGTCCTTTGTTAAGACACCTTAGTGAAGAGCCCATGGAGAATAATAATAATGATAATAATGATAATGATGATGGCATTTATTAAGCACTTACTATGTGCAAAGCACTATTCTAAGTGCTGAAAATAATGATGGCATTTATTAAGTGCTTACTATGTGCAAAGCACTGTTCTAAGTGCTGGGGAGGTTACAAGGTGATCAGGTTGCCCCAGGGGGGCTCACAGTCTTAATCCCCATTTTACGGATGAGGTAACTGAGGCACAGAGAAGTGAAGTGACTTGCCCAAAGTCACACAGCTGACAGTTGGCGGAGCTGGGATTCAAACCCATGACCTCTGACTCCAAAGCCCGTGCTCTTTCCACTGAGCCACGCTGCTTCTCTATAGATTTGGAGTGAAACAATTGTAAAGAGAAAGGACTGCACTTATTTCAATAGCTGTGTTTCACCCTAAAAATGAGCAGGGTAGCAAAAAAAAAATACATATTTTTAGAATCTTAACATGGCTCATTTGCAAGATGGAATGTTATTGCTGATATTTTATTTCATATAAATCACACTTTATTTTAGATGTAAAGTCAAAAGTTGCAGCATTTTGAGTGAGAACATAAGAACTGCGTTCACTTTTACTCCTTTTAGCATCTCCTGAGAGGTCAAAGGTTAATCCCGGAGTCTTAAATGGGTTCAGTCCCGACAGGTAATTGGAGATTTTAAAAGTTCTGGAGTGTTAGACTCTGGCCTGAATGATTGAGGGAATGGCCTAGTTTTAAATTAAGTTCAGGAAATTCATTCAACTGTATTTATCGATCGCTTACTGTGTGCAAAGCACTTTATGAAGCGCTCAAAAATCTTTTGAATCTCTCCAGTTTCTGAGTTCCTGCCATTAGGCATGTCACTGACCCCATCGTCTTGAAAATGAACCTTATTCCAGGTCAATTTTGTATTTTCAAGAATCAAACAGAAATACTTTTCCCGACAACGGCTATAAGGATTTCAGTTCTTTAAAATGCACTAGAATTTTAATTTCCAAACCTCTATATATCTTCACCCACCATCCTGCAGATGGATTTTGCCTCCTCTGAGAACTTCTCAGAATACTCTTCCCGGTCCTCTTTCACCCTCCGGTCTACCTCCTCCCTTTTGACCTTCTCTTTGCGTTTCCTGAATGGTGATTGTCCCTGAATCATTTCATAAATTAAGCAGCCAAGTCCCCACCAGTCGGGACTAAATGTATAGTTCTCATTATTGATGACTTCTGGAGCTGAAAAAAAGGAAAAAGAAGAGTCATTCATTCATTCGATCGTATTTATTGGGTGCTTACTGTGTGCAGAGCACCGTATTAAGCGCTTGGAAAGTACAATTCAGCAGCAAGGAGAGACAATCCCTGCCCACGATGGACTCACATTTTAGAAGGGGGGAGACAGACAACAAAACAAGTAAACAGGCATCAGTAGCATCAATATAAATACACAGAATAATATATATATATACATATATATATATATGAAAACAAGTAAGCAGGCATTTGTGTAAATAAATAGAATTATAGATATGTACATATATACATATATATATATACACACACACACATATATATATATACATATATATATACATATATATATACACACACATAAGCAGCGTGGCTCAGTGGAAAGAACCTGGGCTTTGGAGTTAGAGGTCATAGGTTCAAATCCCAGCTCCACCAATTGTCAGCTGTGTGACTTTGGGCAAGTCACTTCACTTCTCTGGGCCTCAGTTACCTCACCTGTAAAATGGGGATTCAGACTGTAAGCCCCACGTGGGACAGCCTGATCACCTTGTATCGCCCTCAGGGCTTAGAACAGTGCTTTGCACATAGTAAGTGCTTAACAAATACCAATCAATCAATCAATCGTATTTATTGAGCACTTACTGTGTGCAGAGCACTGGACTAAGCGCCTGGGAAGTCCAAGTTGGCAACATATAGCGACAATCCCTACCCAACAGTGGGCTCACAGTCCATCATTATTATTAATAGTAATTATAATACCATTATTATTATTATTATTATATACACAAGTGCTGTCAGGTGGGGAGGCGGGGCAGAGCAAAGGGAGTAAGTCGGGGTGATGGGGAGGGGGAGCTGAGGAAAAGGGGGGCATAGTCTGTGACACGTCATTGACATGTCCATTGACATGCCATATGGCTGAATTTATTATGAGTGTTTATCTAGAGGAAATATCTAAAACTTTATGTAGGTGCTGTTTGGAACCCAAATCAGCAATCAATCAATAAGAGGTATCACGTGAGTACTTACTGTAACGATAATAACACTAATAATAATAATAATAATAATAATAATGGTATTTGTTAAGTGCTTACTATGTGCCAATCAATCAATCAGAGGTATCTCATGAGTACTTACTGTAATAATAATAATAATAATAATAATAATAATGGCATTTGTTAAGTGCTTACTATGTGCCAGGCACTGTACTAAATGCTGGGGTGGATAATAATAATAATAATGATTATGGTATTTGTTAAGCGCTTACTATGTGCCAAGCACTGTTCTAAGCACTAGGGTAGATATGAGGTAATCATGTTGTCCCACGTGGGGCTCAGTTTACAGATGAGGTAACTGAGGCACAGAGAAGTGAAGTGACTTGCCCAAGGTCACACAGCTGACAAATGGCAGAGCCGGGACTAGAACCCATGACCCCTAACTCCCAAGCCCGGGCTCTTTCCACGAAGCCATGCTGTTCCTCCAAACAAGCAAATCGGGTTGGATGCAGGCCCTGTCCCAAATGGGGCTCACAGTCTCCACGCCCATTTTACAGATGAGAGAACTGAGGCCCAGAGAAGTGAAGTGACCCACCCAAGGTCACACAGCAGACAAGTGGCGGAGCTGGGACTAGAACACATAACCTTTTGTCTCCCAGGCCCGGGCTCGATCCACGTGTGCAGAGCATTGTGTAAGCGTTTGGGAGAGTCCAAAAGAACAGAGTTCACTCATTTAATCGTATTTGTTCATTCATTCAATCGTATTTATTGAGCACTTACTGTGTGCAGAGCACTGTACTAAGCGCTTGGGAAGTACAAGTTGGCAACATATAGAGACGGTCCCTATCCAACAATGGGCTCACAGTCTAGAAGCAGCGTGGCTCAGTGGAAAGAGCCCGGGCTTTGGAGTAAGAGGTCATGGGTTCAAATCCTGGCTCCGCCACTTGTCAGCTGTGTGACTTTGGGCAAGTCACTTCACTTCTATGGGCCTCTGTTCCCTCATCTGGAAAATGGGGATGAAGACTGTGAGCCCCCCATGGGACAACCTCATCACCTTGTAACCTCCCCAGCGCTTAGAATAGTGCTTTGCACATAGTAAGCGCTTAATAAATGCTATTATTATTATTATATTATAGAAAGGGGAGACAGACAACAAAACAAAACATGTGGACAGGTGTCAAGTCATCTGCCTGGATCATGTTTGTGCAGAAACGGTCTGGGCATGTTACTCCCCTCCTCAAAAATCTCCAGTGGCTACCAGTCAACCTACACATCAGGCAAAAACTCCTCACTCTCGGCTTCCAGGCTGTCCATCCCCTTGCCGCCTCCTCCCTCACCTCCCTTCTCTTCTCCTCCATTGCAGCCCGCACCCTCCGCTCCTCTGCCGCCGCTCACCTCCTCACCGGGCCTCCTTCTCGCCTGTCCCGCCGTCGACCCCTGGCCCCCGTCCTCCCCCGGGCCCGGAATGCTCCCAATCCCTCTGCACATCTGCCAAACTAGCTCTCTTCCTCCCTTCAAAGCCCTACTGAGAGCTCACCTCCTCCAGGAGGCCTTCCCACACTGAGCCCCCTTTCTCCTCTCCCCCTTCCTCCTTCCCCTCCCTACAGCACCTGCATATATGTTTGTACAGATTTATTACACTATTTATTTTACTTGTACATATTTAGTATTCTATTTATTTTGTCAATGATGTGCATCTAGCTTTACTTCTATTTATTCTGGTGACTTGACATCTCATCACATGTGATCACCTGATCACATCACATCACATGCTACCACATTAATGCCAGCACTTATGCTATCTCACCTTGATTATTACATCAGCCTCCTCACTGAGCTCCCTGCCTTGAAGCCGAGTGTGAGAAGTTTTTCTTGATTCGTAGGTTGACAGGCAGCCACTGGTACTCTCCAAAGGGCTCAGGCCTTCCCAGACTGAGCCCCCTCCTTCCTTTCCCCCTCCTCCCCCTCCCCATCTCCCCAGCCTTACCTCCTTCCCCTCCCCACAGCACCTGTATAGACGTATATATGTTTGTAGGTATGTATTACTCTATTTATTCATTTATTTCATTTGTATATAGTTATTCTAATTATTTTATTTTGTTAATATGTTTTGTTTAGTTCTGTCTCCCCCTTCTAGATTGGGAGCCCACTGTTGGGTAGGGACCATCTCTATATGTTGCCAACTTGTACTTCCCAAACGCTTAGTACAGTGCTCTGCACACAGTAAGCACTCAGTAAACACGATTGAATGAATGAATGAATGTTTTGTTTTGTTGTCTGTCTCCCCCTTCTAGACTGTGAGCCCATCGTTGGGTAGGGACTGTCTCTATATGTTGCCGACTTGTACTTCCCAAGCGCTTAGTACAGTGCTCTGCACACAGTAAGCGCTCAATAAATACGATTGAATGAATGAATGAATTCAAAACAAATAGAATTAAAGCTAGATGCACATCATTAACAAAATAGAATAGTAAATATGTACAAGTGAAATAAATAGAGCAATAAATCTGTACAGACATATATACAGGTGCTGTGGGGAGGGGAAGGAGGTAGGGCGGGGGGATGGGGAGGAGGAGAGGAAAAAGGGGGCTCAGTCTGGGAAGACCTGAGCCCTTTGGAGAGTACCAGTGACTGCCTGTCAACCTACGAATCAAAAAAAACTTCTCACACTCGGCTTCAAGGCAGGGAGGTCAGTGAGGAGGCTGATGTAATAATCAAGGCAAGATAGCATAAGTGCTGGCATTAATGTGGTAGCAGTTTGCATGGAGTGGATTTTAGTGGAGGATGGGGGGATTCCATCATTTTAGTGATGTTGTGAAGGCAGAACTGACAGGATTTAGTGATGGCTTGAATATGGGAGTTCAACGAGAGAGAGGAGTCAAGTGAGACAGAAAGGATGGTGGGGCTATCAGCTGTGATGGGAAAGTGAATGGGAGGACAGGTTTGGGTGGGAAGATACGAAGATCAGTTTTAGCCATATTAGGTTTGAGGTGACAGGAGGACATCCAAGTAGAGATGTCTTGAAGGCAGGAGGAAACGCAAGACGCTAGAGAGGGAAAGAGATCAAGGTTGGAGATGTAGATTTGGGTGTCATCAGCTAAGAGGTGGTAGTTGAAGCCGTGTGAGCGAATGAGTTTTCCAAGGGAGTGGGTGTAGATGGAGAATAGAAGGGAGCCAGAACTGAACCCCAAGGGACTCCCACATTTAAGGGATCAGTTAAGAACTCAAGGGTCGGTTCTTGGTCTCCTTCTGTTCTCTATCTACACTCACTCCCTTGGTGAACTCATTCGCTCCCACGGCTTCAACTATCATCTCTATGCTGATGACACCCAAATCTACATCTCTGCCCCTACACTCTCTCCCTCCCTTCAGGCTTGTGTCTCCTCCTGACTTCAAGACATCTCCATCTGGATGTCTGTCCGCCATCTAAAACTCAATATGTCCAAGACTGAACTCCTTATCTTCCCTCCCAAACCCTGCCCTCTCCCTGACTTTCCCATCACTGTTGATGGCACTACCGTCCTTCCCGTCTCACAAGCCCGCAAACTTGGTGTCATCCTCGACTCCGCTCTCTCGTTCACCCCTCACATCTGATCCGTCACCAAAACCTGCCGGTCTCACCTCCGCAACATCGCCAAGATCCACCCTTTCCTCTCCATCCAAACCGCTACCTTGCTGGTTCAATCTCTCATTTTATCCCGACTGGATTGTTGCATCAGCCTCCTCTCTGATCTCCTATCCTCCTGTCTCTCCCCACTTCAGTCTGTACTTCACACAGCTGCCCGGATCATCTTTGTGCAGAAAGGCTCTGGGAATGTTAATTCCCTCCTCAAAAATCTCCAGTGGCTGCCTATCAACCTTTGCATCAAGCAACAACTCCTCACTCTCGGCTTCAAGGCTGTCCATCCCCTCACCCCCTCCTAATTCACCTTCCTTCTCTCTTTCTCCATCCCAGCCCGAACCCTCCACTCCTCTGCCACCGCTCACCTCCTCACTGGGCCTCGTTCTCGCCTGTCCCGCCGTTGACCCCCGGCCCCCGTCCTCCCCCTGGCCCGGAATGCCCTCCCTCCACACATCTCCCAAACTAGCTCTCTTCCTCCCTTCGAAGCCCTACTAAGAGCTCACCTATTCCAGAAGGTCTTCCCAGACTGAGCCTCCTTTTTCCTCTCCTCCTCCCCTCCCTCTCAGCCCCCATCTTACCTCCCTCCCCTCCCCACAGCACTTGTATATATTTGTACATATTTATTACTCTATTTATGTTACTTGTACATATTTACTACTTTATTTTATTAATGATGTGCATATAGCTATAATTATATTTATTCTGACGGTTTTGACACCTGTCTACATGTTTTGTTTTGATGTCTGTCTCCCCCTTCTAGACTGTGAGCCCACTGTTGGGTAGGGACCGTCTCTATATGTCGCCGACTTGTACTTCCCAAGCACTTGTACAGTGCTCTGCATACAGTAAGTGCTCAATAAATATGACTGACTGACTGACTGACTGAATGAATGAATGAATGAGAGGACCATGCCAGTGAAGCCACGGTTGGGTAATGTTTTCAGGAAAGGGAGGTGGTTGACAGTTCAAAGGCAGCTGAGAGGTGGAGGAGGATTATAATAACAATAATAATGATGACATTTGTTAAGCGCTTACTATGTGCAGAGCACTGTTCTAAGCGCTGGGGGGGATACAAGGTGATCAAGTTGTCCCACGTGGGGCTCACAGTCTTCATCCCCATTTTACAGATGAGGTAACTGAGGCTCAGAGAAGTTAAGTGACTTGGCCAAGGCCTCACAGCAGACATGTGGCGGAGTCGGCATTTGAACCCATGACCTCTGACTCCAAAGCCCAGGCTCTTTTCACTGAGCCACGCTGCTTCTAGACTGTGAGCCCACTGTTGGATAGGGACTGTCTCTATATGTTGCCAACTTGTACTTCCCAAGCGCTTAGTCCAGTGCTCTGCACATAGTAAGCGCTCAATAAATACGATTGATGATGATGATCATTGGTGGCCTCTGAGAGGGCGGTTTCTGTGGAGTGAAGGGGACGGAAGCCACATTGGAGGGGGTCAAGGAGAGAATTGGAGGAGAGAAACTTGAGGCAGCGGGTAGAGGTTACTCACTCAAGGAGTTTGAGATTGAGGCTGTGAGCCCCACGTGGGACAGGGACTGTGTCCAACCCTATTAGCTTGTATCCACCCCAGCGCTTAGAACAGCGCCTGGTACATAGTAAGCACTTAACATACACAATAATAATAATTGCTGTTATTATTATATCTTCTAGATCACTCTTATTTCTACAATTGACTGACAGAGTGTACAGCACTGCTATTCTTCTCACTGACCTACAGATTTTTGGAATTTAGCATCATCATCATCATCATCAATCGTATTTATTGAGTGCTTACTGTGTGCAGAGCACTGTACTAAGCGCTTGGGAAGTCCAAGTTGGCAACATATAGAGACAGTCCCTACCCAACCGTGGGCTCACAGTATAAAAGGGGGAGACAGAGAACAAAACCAAACATACTAACAAAATAAAATAAATAGAAAAATATGGAACGCTTCACGAATTTGCGTATCACACAATAGGCTGTGCAATGTATCAGAACATCACACCTGGAACATTCCAGAAACTGGGCTCTTTGACCCATTAAGTCTCTGGACAGGCATCATCATCATAATAATAATGATGGCATTTGTTAAGCGCTTACTATGTGCAAAGCACTGTTCTAAGCACTGGGGAGGTTACAAGGTGATCAGGTTGTCCCACGGGGGGCTCACGGTCCTAATCCCCATTTTACAGATGAGGTAACTGAGGCACAGAGAAGTGAAGTGACTTGCCCAAAGTCACACAGCTGACAGTTGGCGGAGCCGGGATTTGAACCCATGACCTCTGACTCCAAAGCCCGTGCTCTTTCCACTGAGCCTGTATATATGTATATATGTTTGTACATATTTATTACTCTATTTATTTATTTATTTATTTAACTTGTACATATCTATTCTATTTATTTTATTTTGTTAGTATGTTTGGTTTTGTTCTCTGTCTCCCCCTTTTAGACTGTGAGCCCACTGTTGGGTAGGGACTGTCTCTATATGTTGCCAATTTGTACTTCCCAAGAGCTTAGTACAGTGCTCTGCACATAGTAAGTGCTCAATAAATACGATTGATGATGATGATGATGATGATGATGATGATGATGATGAGCCACGGTGCTTCTCAATGTCCACTGCGTGACCCTGGACAAGTCACTAAACTTTTCTGTACCTCATTTACCTCATCTGTAAAATGGAGATGAGAGTGTGAACCTCAGGCGGGACAGGGACTGTATCCGACCTGATTAACTTGATTAACCCCAGAGCTTAGTGCAGTGCTTGGCACATAATAAACGCTTAACAAGTACCACAATTATTATTATTAAGGCATCAGAGCAGCTTTAAAACAATTATACTTTTTTAAATTGTTTTACATACCCATGTAACCAACTGTTCCGACCCTCCCGCGGATCGTTTCTCCTTCTGGAATCTGCACAGCTAATCCAAGATCTGAAATCCGGATATGTCCTGTTTATATTCCAGAACAGGGTTGAAAGATATTGATATTTTGGAACTTCAAAAAACAAAATGAAATCAAAAGCAAAAATCATCTTTAACAGCCGAGCAAAAGGTTGTCGTTGGGTCTATTTAAGTCAGAAAACAGAAGTTCGTACTCGGTTATAAACCAGGAAGTTTCTTAATAGGGTAAAGAAATTACTGCATGAAATGGAAGCCCCTAGTTGGATGGTATATTTTGCATAAAATCATCGAGTGCTTCAGAAAAAGCTCCCTGTAGCTTGCCTTACTGCAAAGTGGTAGCTAAATGCAAATTTCTTTAGTATTACATATTACATATGTAATAGTATACAGTATAGTAATAGTATATATGTATAGTATTACATATTACATATTTAGTTAGTAAATATGAAGAGATGGAATCTGAGTTCCTGAAGTTAGAAGAAGTCTGGGTGTAAGCCTGCAGAGAATGCTGTGATTCTTAATTTGACATTCTCCTTCGTAAAATGAAGATTTTTATGATTTTTTCGTTCTTCGTTTCATTTTCTGGCTGCTGTCTTCTCCCTCTTTTTTTTAAACAAATCAGATTGTGTACATATAACGGACATATTTGAAGCAGTTTTCACAAAATAGCCGTCAGACAATTAGCTTGGCTACCTAATTCATCACAGTTTTCAAGTTCCTTTTTACAACCTTCTGATTTTTTACAGGTTCCGGCATTAGTATGAAATAAAACATGAGAGTTTTCAGGGCGAGCAAAAAAGGTCTTTGAAGCAAACTGGTGGAAAATTTGTTGTTGAAATTGTATGGCTATCATTCCAAAATCCATGTTCCTGATGGAAATTAGAGACTATTCTTCATTTTAGACTAGTCTTCATGTTTTGTTGTCTGTCTCCCCCTCCTAGACTGTGAGCCCGTTGTTGGGTCGGGACCGTCTCTATACGTTGCAGATTTGTACTTCCCAAGCCCTTAGTACAGTGCTCTGCACACAGTGAGCGCTCAATAAATACGATAGAATGAATGAATTTTACAAGACTAAATATGTATGCAGGGATCCTCTTGAGAGGCGTGAACCTCATGTGAATTGCTCAGAATGAATTTTACAAGACTAAATATGTATATAGGGATCCCCTTGTGAGGCGTGAACCTCGTGTGAATTTTTTAGCAAGTACCTAGTCGAGAATTTAGCATAGTGTAGCGTGCATAGTGATGACTTCCTAAATAATGTAACAAAGGGAGGAGAAATAATACAAATGAAGGCAGCTTCCAAAATCCTCAGAAAAGGGGATTTCTTTGAGGAATAATAAAATAAAACTGGCGCCTTCTTTCCCAAGAATAATGGCACTCAAGTTTGGCACGCTTTTGAATAATTAAAATG
The DNA here is from genome assembly GCF_015852505.1 of Tachyglossus aculeatus. NCBI lineage: Eukaryota > Metazoa > Chordata > Mammalia > Monotremata > Tachyglossidae > Tachyglossus > Tachyglossus aculeatus. The sequence goes on along the minus strand of NC_052069.1, from coordinate 2,270,573 downwards.
GTGTGAGAGAGAATAACTGAAAATTGTAAGTAGGTCTGTGGTAGCAGTTCTACAATTATCGCCTTGTGTAGTAGCTATTCCATTGTTGCTTTTTCAAAATGTAAGCCGCACTGCTCCTGGCCTACACAACGGCGCGAAGGAAATGGATACCAATGTGACGGCTACAACAGAACAACGAACAGAAAAGCTTGAACTACCAAACATTTAGCCAGTAGGCAACCAGGTAGAAAGAACACACCCACGGGGTACTGAAAATCAACCTTTTTGATTATTACTTCCCAAGCCCTTAGTACAGTGCTCTGCACACAGTAAGCGCTCAATAAATACAATAGAATGAATGAATTTTACTCATTCAGTCATTACTCATTTAAAAGCTTTGATTTGTACAGATGCACAAGAATGAAAAGGTGAAATACTGGAATCCACTATCAAGGAATTACACCTTTTTGGAAGGCCAATTTCAAGAGTTTTCCAGAGAAAGGGATACTTTGAATTATATAGCACAAACAAGTTTTATGTAGTTAAAAAAGAATGAGAAATAGTGGGCGGGGTCAGGAGGGGTTGACAGTCAGGGAGTCTTACTGCCTTGAGCAACTTATCTGTGGGGAGGAAGAGGAGGGTCTTCCCCATGCGGGTCGGCTGCCCCCTTCAAACACATATAGTGAATGGAGACTATATGGGATCTATAGGGGGTGAGGGTGAGTGGGTTCGCGGGGACGGGAGAGGCGAAGAAACTCCAGCGAGGATGGTAGAAGTACTGTTCTGCAATGAATGTTTTCAAGCAAAAGACTCCCTCCCCAAATGCTAAATTTCAGGGGTTTGCTCAAAGTGAAGAAAACGAGATGTACAGTGAACATCCAGGGTCAGGGAGCAATAGACGCTTCTTCCTCGACCTTGCTTCCGATCCTATCCCGTGGGCCCAAGGTGGATGGAACACCTGTATATATGTATACAGCATATAACATATATATAACATATATATATATAACATATAACACAGCACCTGTATATATGTATATATGTTTGTACATATTTATTACTCCATTTATTTATTTATTTATTTTACTTGTACATATCTATTCTATTTATTTTATTTTGTTAGTATGTTTGGTTTTGTTCTCTGTCTCCCCCTTTTAGACTGTGAGCCCACTGTTGGGTAGGGACTGTCTCTATGTGTTGCCAACTTGTACTTACCAAGCGCTTAGTACAGTGCTCTGCACACAGTAAGCGCTCAATAAATACGATTGATTGATTGTGGGTCTCACATGGGCCTTTTCAGTCTCTCTCTCTCTCTCTCTCTCTCTCTCTCTCTCTCTCTCTCTTTTTCTCCTGGGGTAATTTTACCATCTGTCATGTCTTCATCGAATTCAAAGGACAACTATCCACATGATTACGTTGCATTTTCAATAGCTCGTCTGGCTAAATTCAGAGAAAATAAAAACGTTCCGAACACGTTTTAAAAAATGACTGCAAAGGTCTGCAGGTTTTTCTCTTGTTCCAAAAACTAGCAGTCTTTTAATTAGGCCCTTTTAGCACCTGATGCTTCGCTGGGTTTAATCCGGTTGTTTCTTAGCCAGGTTACGAAACGGGAAAGCAGCTTTACACTTACCACGGTCATCCAGGAGAATATTTTCAGGCTTCAGATCTCTATAAAACAAAGAAATGACATCAGAGAAATATTATTACTTTAAAAGTAGTATTAAAACGCATCGATACAAATATCAACAATCTTTGTTGCTTCACTAAATTCCTTTAGGTGAATTGAAACATACTAAAGATTTTTTTAAAAATTTAGGATAATCAATTTGCATGATTGAATCCTTTAGTTCTCTCCTTCTTGACCCAGAACAATGGCAACTTTCAATGAGTAACAATTGAAGTGATCGCATTTAACAAATCTCCAAACTTTTTCAATCCAGCTCCACTGCAACCATTTGAAAGATCAAGTGAGACAGACGAACTACAATGCTCCTATAGAGATAAGTTGGGTGTCTCTTTGATAAGCTTTCACATAGCAAACACAATCCACTAATTTCTCTATTGATATTCTAACAAAAATGGTGTTTCCTTAAGCCATTCCCCTTCAGATTTACAGGGAAATCTGTCTGAAGAAATTGACCTCTATTTAAAGGATTAAAGTGCTTTTTATGGTATTTGTTAAGCACTGACTATGTGCCAGGCATTCTACTAAGCTCTGGGGTAGATAAAAACTAATCAAATGGGATATAGTCCGTGTCCCACATGAGGCTCACAGTCTTAATCTCCATTTTTCAGATGAGCCACCTGAAGCACAGACACTCGCCCAAGGTCACGCGGCAAATGAGTGGTGGAGCCGGGATACTAATTCCAAAATGTGGTGATAGTATCCTTTTCTCAAAATCAAGATGAAGAAGCTACCTCTTCTCCAGAGAACAAACTCAAAGCAAAGCAAAGAGAATTTTGTTGGGGCTGAAATTTTAAACTTTCCAATTTCAAAATTGCTTTTCGAAATTTGACCACTCTGGCAGGTTCATGAACAACAGTCTTAGAAAACAACATTATTCGATCGTAAGTAACCGGACCTAAGGACAGGATCTGAGATTGAGCGTAGAATAATCCAGGCTGAGATTTTAATCTGGGCACAGAGATGCACATCTAAATTCATGGGTTTCTCAGACCGTCTCATGTCGTGTCAGCGGATGTCACAGAGGGGGGAGTTCTGAACTGCTCTTTGGTCAATACAACATCACCTGAGGGTCACGGGAATGGACAAAGAAACCTTCTCCATATTCTGGATCTTCCCCTGGCCATCTGCCCGCTCTCCAACCCTTAAAATTTGCTGGGATCAATCAATCAATCAATCAATCAATCGTATTTATTGAGCGCTTACTATGTGCAGAACACTGTACTAAGCGCTTGGGAAGTACAAATTGGCAACATACAGAGACAGTCCCTACCCAACAGTGGGCTCACAGTCTAAAAGGGGGAGACAGAGAACAAAACCAAACATACTAACAAAATAAAATAAATAGGATAGATATGTAATAAATAAATAAATAAATAAATAAATAAATAGATAAATAGAGTAATAAATATGTACAAATATATATACATATATACAGGTGCTGTGGGGAAGGGAAGGAGGTAAGATGGGGGGGATGGAGAGGGAGACGAGGGGGAGAGGAAGGAAGGGGCTCAGTCTGGGAAGGCCTCCTGGAGGGATGCGCAAAAGGAGGCTGGAAGCAGCATGGTTTAGTGGATAGAATATGGGCTTGGGAGTCAGAAGGACCTGGGTTCTAATCCCGACTCCGCCACTTGTCTGCTATGTGACCATGGGAAAGTCTCTTCACTTTTCTGTGCCTCGGTGACCTCACCTGCAAAATGGGGAATAAGCCTGTTGAGCTCCATGTGGGACAAGGACTGCGACCAACCTGATTACCTTGTATCCACCCCAGCGCTCAATACAGGGCCTGGCACATAGTAAGCGTTTAACAAATACCATTAAAAAGCCCAGTTTGTTATGCTGGACTCTCTCAAGTGCTTTGTACACAGTAAGTGCCTAATAAATACGATCGATCGATTGACTGATCTATCGCCTCAGGACTGTGGGTCCCATTCGTGAACAGGTCACTCTCTGAATAGAACTGTACAGCCAACTGCATATCACCTACCAGTTTGGAGGTAAAAACCTTATTTTCCCAGTTCATTAAAGAGGATGTCATGCTACACAGAATTAAAAATGGTATTAATAATAATAATGGTATTTGTTAAGCGCTTACTATGTGCAAAGCACTGTTGTAAGCCCTGGGGAGGTTACGCGGTGATCAGGTTGTCTCACGGGGGGCTCACAGTTTTAACCCCCATTTTACAGATGAGGGAATTGAGGCACAGGGAAGTTAAGTGACCTGCCCAAAGTCACACAGCTGACAGCGGAGCTGTGATTTCAAGGGTGAAATTCAAGATGGATTCCTTCCATCTGCCTGGCCTGTCCCTCTATCGGGAGAGAAGATCAGTGTGGTTTTAACTCCAGTAATCGCCCCATCTCCCTCCTACCATGGCTCCCCAAACTCCTGAAGTGAGTTGTCTACACCTGCTGTCTCTCTTCCAATTCTCTCCAATCTGATTTCCTCCCCCTTCACGCCACAGGAACTATCCACTCTAAGACCACCGATGACCTCCTTCTTGCCAAATCCAACAGCCTCTACTCCATCCTAACCCTTCTTGACCTCTCTTCTGCTTTTGACAAAGACCGTGAGCTCCTCTAGACCGGGAACTCTCTGTGGGCAAGGGAACATGTCTGTTTGTTAGACCGTGAGCCCACTGTTGGGTAGGGACTGTCTCTATATGTTGCCAACTTGGACTTCCCAAGCGCTTAGTACAGTGCTCTGCACACAGTAAGCGCTCAATAAATACGATTGATGATTGATGATGTTTGTTGCTATATTGCTCTCTCCCAAGAGCTTTGTACAGTGCTTTGCACACAGTAAGCACTCAATAAATACGACTGAATTGAATTGACACTGTGGGCCACCCACTATTCCTGAACACATTATCCATTCAATCAATCGTATTTATTGAGCGCTTACTGTGTGCAGAGCACTGTACTAAGCGCTTGGGAAGTACAATTCAGCAACAAATAGAGACGATCCCTAGCCACACCAACCCTGGCTTCACTGATGCTGTCCCCTCTTGGCCTCCTCCTATCTTTCTGGCCGTTCATTCTCAGTCTCCTTCGTGGACTCCTCCTCTACCTCCCACCCCTAACTGTGGGGGGGTCCCTCAAGATTCAGTCCCCTTCTCTTCTCCATCTCCACCCAATCAATCAACCAATCATTTATTGAGCACTTACGGGGAACAGAGCACCAAACCAAGCACTTGGGAGAGAATAACATAACAGTAGAAGTTAGAAAAGCAGCGTGGCTCAGTGGAAAGAGCCCGGGCTTGGGAATCAGAGGGCGTGGGCTTTAATGCTGGCTCCACCATCATCAATCGTATTTATTGAGCGCTTACTGTGTGCAGAGCACTGTTCTAAGCGCTTGGGAAGTACAAACTGGCAACATATAGAGACAGTCCCTACCCAACAGTGGGCTCACAGTCTAAAAGGGGGAGACAAAACCAAACATACTAACAAAATAAAATAAATAAATAGAATAGATATGTAGCTAACAAAATAAAATAAATAGATATGTAATAGCTGACCACTTGTCAGCTGTGTGACTTTGGGCAGGTCCCTTAACTTCTCTGTGCCTCAGCCCCCTCATCTGTAAAATGGGGATTAAAACTGTGAGCCCCACGTGAGACAACCTGATTACCCTGCATCTACCCCAGCGCTTAGAACAGTGCCTGACACATAGTACATGCTTAAAAAATACCATCATTAGTTAGTAGAAATGTTCCCTGCCCATATGGCTCTTAAAGCGTACAGTTCTCCAATCCAATGGAGAACTCATTTGCTCTACGTAGACGATTCGCAAATCTACCTCTCCCTTCAGGAAATTTCTACTTGGATGTGCACACAGTAAGCGCTCAATAAATACGATTGAATGAATGAATGAAGGAATGAAGGAATGAATGCTTAGCGACACCTCAACCCTAACTTGTCCAAAACAGAATTCCTCCCCTTCAGCCCAAACTCTCATCTTCCCCATCTTTCTCATCACAGTATACAACACCACTACCCTCCATCCCTGGTTCACAGCCGTGGCATTATCCTCAACATCCCTCTCACACAACCCACGCGCTCAACCTGTCATCAAATTCTGTGGGTTCGACCTTTACCACTTCACTAAAATCCACTCTTTCCTCTCCATCCAAACTGCTACTATGCTGACCCAAGGTTTTATCATGTCCCACTCCTTGATTACGGCATCATCCTCTTTGCCGACCATCCTCCCTCTTGTCTCTCCCCACTCCAGTCCAAACTTCACTCTGCTTCCTGGATCGTTTTTCTCAAAAGCAATGAAGTCCACATCTCCCGACTCTTCAAGAACCCCCAGCAGTTGCCCAACCACCTCCACTCAAACAGAAACTCCTCATCATCAGCTTTAAAACTTTGAAATCGACTCGATCCCTCCGACCTGATTTTACTGATTTCCTACTCCACTCCAGGCCACACAGAGAAGCGGCGTGGCTCAGTGGAAAGAGCCCGGGCTTTGGAGTCAGAGGGCATGGGTTCAAATCCCGGCTCCGCCAGTTGTCAGCTATGTGACTTTGGGCAAGTCACTTCACTTCTCTGGGCCTCAGTTCCCTCATCTGGAAAATGGGGATTAAGACTGTGAGCCCCCCGTGGGACAACCTGATCACCTTGTAACCTGAACAGTGCTTTGCACATAGTAAGCGCTTAATAAATATCATTATTATTATGTTATGCCTCTAACGCCAACTTATTCACTGCACCTCCATCTCACCTATTTTACCATCGACCCCTTCCCCATCAATCAATCAATCAATCAATCGTATTTATTGAGCGCTTACTGTGTGCAAAGCACTGTACTAAGCGCTTCCTTCCTTCCTTCCTCTGTCTGGGAAACCCCTCCCTGCGTAGATCTGATAGATCATTACTCACCCCGCCTTCAAGCCTTATTAAGATCCCATCTCCTCCAAGAGGCCTTCCCTGATTTAGCCCTCATTTCCTCTACTCCCTCTTCTTTCTGCGTCACCTTTGAACTTGGCAGGGATCGTGTCTACCGACCTCGTTGCACTGTACTCTCCCACGTGCTTAAAAGAGTGCTCCGAAAACAGAAAGTGTTCAATAAATTCACTGACTGATTATTAGTCTGGCAGGGCACAAAGCTTCAGGACCTGCTTCGGTTAAAATGGTGGCAAAATGGCTTTTCTAGGTATAGAAATTTCCCGTGGGGCTGAGATTTTCGGTGTCTTCCCTGGGCCTCCGGGAATCAATCAATCAATCAGTCGTATTTATTGAGCATTTACTCTGTGCAGAGCACTGTATTAAGCGCTTGGGAAGTACAAGTTGGCAACATATAGAGACAGTCCCTACCCAACAGTGGGCTCACAGTCTAAAAGGGGGAGACAGAGAACAAAACCAAACATACTAACAAAATAAAATAAATGGAATAGATATGTACAAGTAAAATAAATAGAGTAATAAATATGTACAAACATATATACATATATACAGGAATCCCTCTAGACTGGAAGCTTCTTGTGGGCAGGGAACATGTCTACCAACTCTATTAGAGTGTACTCCTCTCAAGCCCTGAGTACAGTGCTCTGCATGCAGTAAATATTCAATAAATAGGATTGACTGACTGACTGATTGATTCGTTTCCTCCCAGAGCCAGGATTACGGGTGAATTATGTCAGGGGGTTCCTTGGCTCCGCAAGGAGTTAGGGAAAGAGAATGCACAGTCCAGCCACATCCTGCAGGGCCCGGGAATGGCGAATGAGGATTCCCGTCTCTCGACGCCCCCACAGAGGGACTCCAATTCCCAGTGTTCCTTTGCCACTACCCATTTATCTGGAACCAGGAGATAGGAATTCTATTATAATAATGATGGGATTCGTTAAGCGCTTACTATGTGCAAAGCACTGTTCTAAGCACTGGGGGGATACAAGGTGATCAGGTTGTCCCACATGGGGCTCACAGTCTTAATCCCCATTTTACAGACGAGGTCACCGAGGCACAGAGAAGTTAAGTGACTGGCCCAAAGTCGCACAGCTGACAAGTGAGAAGCAGCAGGCTCAATGGAAAGAGCCCGGGCTTTGGAGTCAGAGGTCATGGGTTCAAATCCGGGCTCTGCCAACTGTCAGCTGTGTGACTTTGGGCAAGTCACTTCACTTCTCTGGGCCTCAGTTACCTCATCTGGAAAATGGGGATTAAGACCGTGAGCCACCCGTGGGACTCCCAGACTGAGCCCCCTCCTCCCCGTCTCCATCCCCCCCACCTTACCTCCTTCCCCTCCCCACAGCACCTGTATATATGTATGTATGTTTGTACGGATTTATTACCCTATTTATTTATTTATTTTACTTGTACATATTTATTCTACTTATTTTATTTTGTTAATATGTTTTGTTTTGTTCTCTGTCTCCCCCTTCTAGACTGTGAGCCCACTGTTGGGTAGGGACCATCTCTATATGTTGCCAACTTGTACTTCCCAAGTGCTTAGCACAGTGTTCTGCATACAGTAAGTGCTCAATAAATACGATTGAATGCATGAATGAATGAAAGTGAGAAGCGGCATGGCTCAACGGAAAGAGCCAGGGCTTTGGAGTCAGAGGTCATGGGTTCAAATCCCGGCTCTGCCAACTGTCAGCTGTGTGACTTTGGGGAAGTCACTTCACTTCTCTGGGCCTTAGTTACCTCATCTGGAAAATGGGGATGAAGGCTGTGAGCCCCCCGTGGGACAACCTGATCACCTTGTAACCTCTCTGCGCTTAGAACAGTGCTTTGCACATAGTAAACGCTTAATAAATGCCATTATTATTATAAGTGGCGGTGCTGGGATTAGAGCCCATTACCTCCGACTCCCAAGCCCGTGCTCTTTCCACTGAGCCACACCGCTTCTCATATTATATTGGCCCTGCTGAGAGCTCACCTCCTCCAGGAGGCCTTCCCAGACTGAGCCCCTTCCTTCCTCTCCCCCTCGTCCCCCTCTCCATCCCCCCATCTTACCTCCTTCCCTTCCCCACAGCACCTGTATATATGTATATATGGTTGTACATATTTATTACTCTATTTATTTATTTATTTATTTATTTTACTTGTACATTTCTATCCTATTTATTTTATTTTGTTGGTATGTTTGGTTCTGTTCTCTGTCTCCCCCTTTTAGACTGTGAGCCCACTGTTGGGTAGGGACTGTTTTTATATGTTGCCAATTTGTACTTCCCAAGCGCTTAGTACAGTCCTCTGCACATAGTAAGCGCTCAATAAATACGATTGATTGATTGATTGATTATGCTACTGTCTCTCCCAGAATACACTCCAAAACATGAATGAATGAATGAATGAATGAATGGTACAAATTTATTACTCTATTTATTTTACTTGTACATATTTATTCTATTTATTTTATTTTGTTAATACGTTTTGTTCTGTCATCCGTCTCCCTCTTCTAGACTGTGAGCCTGCTGTTGGGTAGGGACCGTCTCTATATGTTGCCAACTTGAACTTCCCAAGCTCTTAGTACAGTGCTCTGCACACAGTATGCGCTCAATAAATACGATTGAATGAATGAATGAATGAATGAACTCAGAGGAACAGCAGGCTCTTCCCTATCACCACTAGACTGGCCCTTATCCAATTTTCTAGCACTTTTCTTGTTCTGTCATCATCATCATCATCATCATCAATCGTATTTATTGAGCGCTTACTGTGTGCAGAGCACTGTACTAAGCGCTTGGGAAGTCCAAGTTGGCAACATATAGAGACAGTCCCTACCCAACAGTGGGCTCACAGTCTAAAAGGGGGAGACAGAGAACAAAACCATCATCATCATCATCATCAATCGTATTTATTGAGCGCTTACTGTGTGCAGAGCACTGGACTGGTCAACAGGACTTCCTGGAAAACCCCTGAGGGCCAGGACTGACTCTGTGTATCCTCTTTTAGCATCCAGTACAGTGGCCTCCACACAGTAACTGCATAATAAATACCATTGCTACTTCTAAGCCCCTCCTTTCCTCTTCTCCCACTCCCTTTTAGGTCGCTCTGACTGGCTCCCTTTGCTCTTCTTCCCTCCAAGCCCCACACCAACTACGTACTTAGCTACAGTCTGTGTGTTTGTATTCATTCATTCATTCAATCGTATTTATTGAGCGCTTACTGTGTGCAGAGCACTGTACTAAACGCTTGGGAAGTCCAAGTTGGCAACATATAGAGATGGTCCCTACCCAACGACGGGCTCACAGTCTAGAAGGGGGAGACGGACCACGAAACAAAACACGTGGTCCAGTGTCAAGTCTTCAGGATAAATAGAAGTAAAGCTAGATGCACATCCCTGACAATATAAATAGAATAGTAAATATGTACAAGTAAAATAAATAGAGTGATACATCTGTACAAACATATATAGAGGTGCCGTGGGGAGGGGAAGGAGGTAGGGTGGGGGGGATGAGGAGGAGGAGAGGAGAAAGGGGGCTCAATCTGGGAAGGCCTCCTGGAGGAGGTGCGCTCTCAGTAGGATGATGTCTGTCTCCCCCTTCTAGACTGTAAGCTCCTTGTGGGCTAGGAATGAGTCTGTTTATTATTGTAATAATAATAATAATAATGATGGTATTTTAGACTGTGAGCCCACTGTTGGGTAGGGACTGTCTCTATGTGTTGCCAATTTGTACTTCCCAAGCGCTTAGTACAGTGCTCTGCACATAGTAAGCGCTCAATAAAGACGATTGATGATGGTATTTGTTAAGCGCTTACTGTGTGCACAGCACTGTTCTAAGTGCTGATTGTACTCACCCGAGTGCTTAGTACAGTGGTTTGCACACAGTAAGGGCTCAATAAATACAATTGAGTACTTCTGGCTACCACCACTATTACTATCAATCAATCAATCGCATTTATTGAGCGCTTACTGTGTGCAGAGCACTGTACTAAGCGCTTGGGAAGTACAACTTGGCAACATATAGAGACGGTCCCTACCCAACAGTGGGCTCACAGGCTCACAGTCTATTACTACTCCCGCTACTACCATTACTAGAGAAGCAGCGTGGCTCACTGGAAAGATCACTGTCTCTATATGTTGCCAACTTGTACTTCCCAAGCGCTTAGTACAGTGCTCTGCACACAGTAAGCGCTCAATAAATATGATTGATGATGATGATGATGATGATGTTGGAAGATCACGGGTTTGGGAATTAGAGGCCGTGGATTCTAATCCCAGCTCCGCCACTCGTCTGCTGTGTGACCTTGGGCAAGCCACTTCAATTCTCTGTGACTCAGTTACTTCATCTGTAAAATGGGGATGAAGACTGTGAGCCCCACGTGGGACAACCTGATTACCTTGTATCTACCCCAGCGTTTAGAACAGTAATATGTTTTGTTTTGTTGTTTGTCTCCCCCTTCTAGACTGTGAGCCCACTGTTGGGTAGGGACCGTCTCTATACGTTATCAACTTGTACTTCCCAAGCGCTTAGTACAGTGCTCTGCACACAGTAAGTGCTCAATAAATACCATTGAATGAAAGAATGAATGAATGCTCAGCACATAGTAGGAGCTTAATAAATACCATCATTATTATTATTATATACATACATATTTATTATTCTATTTTATTAGTGATGTGCATATATCTATAATTCTATTTATTTTGATGCTATTGATGCCTGTCTACTTGTTTTGTTTTGTTGTCTGTCTCCCCCTTTCTAGACTGTGAGCCTGTTGTTGGGTAAGGATTGTCTCTATCTGTTGCCGAATTATACTTTCATTCATTCATTCATTCATTCAATGAATGAATGAATGTGAGGTGAGCCCCAGCGTCACAGGCCCCCCAACGCTGCCGTCCCCCTCCAGGCGTGTGGAGCGAGGGCCCACCAGAGCACTGTACTGGGCGCTTTGGAAGTCCAGGTTGGCAACACATGGAGACGGTCCCTACCCAACAGCGGGTTCACAGTCTGGAAGTGTATATTCTATTACCTGTGTATTCTATTACCTGTATACATGTATATATGTTTGTACCTATTTATTACTCTATTTATTTCCTTATTTATTTATTTTCCTTGTACCTATCTATTCTATTTATTTTATTTTGTTGGTATGTTTGGTTTTGTTCTCTGTCTCCCCCTTTTAGACTGTGAGCCCACTGTTGGGTAGGGACTGTCTCTAGGTGTTGCCAATTTGTACTTCCCAAGCGCTTAGTACAGTGCTCTGCACATAGCAAGCGCTCACTAAATACGATTGATGATGATGATGATGATTCAACCGTATTTATTTGAGCGCTTACTGTGTGCAGACCACTGTACTGAGCACTTACTGTGTGCAGAGCACTGTACTAAGCGCTTGGGAAGTACTTTCCAAGTACTGCTGCTATTATTATTTTATTGCCTTCACATGTTAGCCCACTGTTGGGTAGGGACTGTCTATATGTTGCCAACTTGTACTTCCCAAGTGCTTAGTACAGTCCTCTGCACACAGTAAGCGCTCAATAAATACGATTAATGATGATGTTAATTGTTAACTGCTCTCTGTGATGTCATCATCTGCTTATTTTATTATTGCTATCACATGTTAACTGTTAACTGCACATAGTAAGCGCTTAATAAATGCCATTAAAAAACTACTCTCTGTGATGTCATCATCTGCTTATTTCATTATTGATAGCGCATGTTAACTGCACATAGTAAGCGCTTAATAAATGCCATTAAAAAAACTGCTCTCTGTGATGTCATCAACTGCTTATTTTATTATTGCTACCGCATGTTAATTAGCTGCACATAGTAAGTGCTTAATAAATGCCATTAAAAACCCCTGCTCTCTGCGATGTCATCATCTGCTTATTTTATCATTGCTACCGCATGTTAATTGTTAACTGCATGTAGTAAGCGCTTAATAAATGCCGTTACAAAAACTGCTCTCTGTGATGTCATCAACTGCTTATTTTATTATCGCTACCGCATGTTAATTGTTAACTGCACATAGTGAGCACTTAATGAATGCTATTAAAAAAACTGCTCTCTGTAATGTCAACTGCTTATTTTATTATTGCTACCACATGTTAATTGTTAACTGCACATAGTAAGCGCTTAATAAATGCCATTTAAAAACCTGCTCTCTGTGATATCATCTGCTTATTTTATTATTGCTATTGCACGTTAACTGCACATAGTAAGCACCTAATAAATGCCGTTAAAAAAAGCTGCTCTCTGTGATGTCATCAACTGCTTATTTTATTATTGCTACCGCATGGTAACTGTTAACTGCATACAGTTAGCGATTAATAAATGCCGTTAAAAAACTGCTCTCTGTGATGTCATCAACTGCTTATTTTATTATTGCTACTGCATGTTAATTGCTAACTACACATAGTAAGCGCTTAATAAATGCCATTAAAAAAACTGCTCTCTGTGATGTCATCTGCTTATTTAATTACTGCTATCACATGTTAATTAACTGCACATAGTAAGAGCTTAATAAATGTCGTTTTAAAAAAACCTGCTCTCTGTGATGTCATCATCTGCCTATTTCATTATTGTTATTGCATGTTAATTGTTAACTGCACATAGTAAGCCCTTAATAAATGTCGTTAAAAAAAAACTGTTCTCTGTGATGTCAACTGCTAATTTTTTTATTGCTACTGCATGTTAATTGTAAACTGCACATAGCACTTGATAAATGCCGTTAAAAAAACGGCTCTCTGTGCTGTCATCTGCTTATTTTATTATTGCTACCGCATGTTAATTGTTAACTGCACATAGTAAGTGCTTAATAAATGCTGCTAAAAAAACTGCTCTCTGTGATGTCATCGGCTTATTTTATTATTGCTACTGTAATAATTAACTACTCACTGTGCCGTCATTTACGTCGCTGACCTCACCATGAACTATCAATTCCCCTGCTCCCATCTGCCCTTCCCATTCCTCACCTTCCCCTTCCCCTCTCCCACCCAGCTCTTTCCCTCATCATCATCAATCGTATTTATTGAGTGCTGACTATGTGCACAGCACTGTACTAAGCGCTTGGGAAGTACAAATTGGCAACATATAGAGACAGTCCCTACCCAACAGTGGGCTCACAGTCTAAAAGGGGGAGACAGAGAACAAAACCAAACATACTAACAAAATAAAATCAATAGAATAGATATGTACAAGTAAAATAAATAAATAAATAAATAGAGTAATAAATATGTACAAACATATATACATATATACAGGTGCTGTGGGGAAGGGAAGGAGGTAAGATGGGGGGGATGCAGAGGGGGACGAGGGGGAGAGGAAGGAAGGGGCTCAGTCAGTTTCCCTCCCTTCACCCCTTCCCCAGACTCCCTCTGTACCAACGCCAACCCTCAACTTGTACTTCCCAAGTGCTTAGTACAGTGCTCTGCACACAGTAAGTGCTCAATAAATACGATTGAATAAATACGGTTGCATTGATGCCCTTCCAACCCCCATCCCCGCCTCTTCCCTACCTCCTTCCCCTCCCCACAGCCCTTGTATATATTTTAACAGATTTATTACTCTATTTATTTCACTTGTACATATTTACTATTCTATTTATTTTGTTAATAATGTGCATATAGTTATAATTCTATTCATTCTGACGATTTTGACACCTGTCTACATGTTTTGTTTTGCTGTCTGTCTCCCCCTTCTAGACTGTGAGCCCTCTGTGGGTAGGGACTGTCTCTATCTGCTGCTGAATTGTACTTTCCAAGAGCTTAGTACAGTGCTCTGCACACTTAGAACAGTGTTTTGCACATAGTAAGCGCTTAACAAATACCATCATCATCATCACACAGTAAGCGCTCAATAAATACGATTGAATGAATGAATAAACACTAGTTTATAATGAATCAAGAGAGATCAGAATCATCATCATCATACAGTAAGCGCTCAATAAATACGATTGAATGAATGAATGAATAAACACTAGTTTATAATGAATCAAGAGAGATCAGAATCATCATCATCATACAGTAAGCGCTCAATAAATACGATTGAATGAATGAATGAACACTAGTTTATAATGAATCAAGAGAGATCACAATCATCATCATCATACAGTAAGCGCTCAATAAATACGATTGAATGAATGAATGAATAAACACTAGTTTATAATGAATCAAGAGAGATCAGAAGCCACGGCTCAGCAACGACAGACTTTGGAAAGTCATAATCCCAGAAATCGAAGCTTCCCTTGTGTCAGTGTATCTAAATTTATTTTTATTTATTCTGGTGACTTGACACCTGTCCACATGTCTTGTTTTGTTGTCTGTCTCCCCCTTCCAGACTGTGAGCCCGTTGGTGGGTAGGGACCGTCTCTATACGTTGCCGACTTGAACTTCCCAGGCGCTTAGTACAGTGCTCTGCACACAGTAAGCGCTCAATAAATACGATTGAATGAATGAATGCATCTGCAACACGGATCCTCACCCAAAAGGGGCTCGAGACATACCAATGAAGAGACTTAAAATGGTAAACTACTTGCATTACTCATTGATCCAGTTGTATTTATTAAGTGCTTACCGTGGGCAGAGCACTGTACTAAGCGCTTGGGAAAGTACCATATGACAATAAATAGTGACGAAAAGGCAGCCTGAAATATAAATGTCCTCAATGAAACGTAAACATAATCTTGTTGCTTTAGAGAAAAGGAGTCTCACATGCCTGCCCAGAAAAATTCCAATACTTGGACTATAATAAGAAGCAGCGTGGCTCAGTGGAAAGAGCCCGGGCTTGGGAGTCAGAGGTCATGGGTTCAAATTCCGGCTCCGCCAATTATCAGCTGTGTGACTTTGGGCAAGTCACTTCACTTCTCGGTGCCTCAGTTCCCTCATCTGTAAAATGGGGATTAAGACCGTGAGCCCCACGTGGGACAACCTGATCACCTTGTAACCTCCCCAGCGCTTAGAAGAGTGCTTTGCACGTAGTAAGCACTTAATAAATGCCATTATTATTACATTATCATTATCTATATATCAAAGATAGCAAAGATTATTATTAGAAAATAGAAAATATTATTATTATATTCTTAATATATTAATATATTGTTATATATTGATAATAATAGTAATGATATTTGTTAAACACTTACTAAGTATCAAGCACTGTTCTAAGCACTGGGATAGATATGAGCTTACTATCTATGAGAAACAGCATGGCTCAGTGGAAAGAGCCTGAGCTTGGGAGTCAGAGGTCATGGGTTCTAATCCTAGCTCCGCCACATGTCTGCTGTGTGACCTTGGGCAAGTCACTTAACTTCTCTGTGCCTCAGTTTCCTCATCTGTAAAATGGGGATGAAGACCGTGAGCCCCACATGGGGCAACCTGATCACCTTGTATCCCCCCCAGTGCTTAGAACAGCGCTTTGCACATAGTAAGTGCTTAACAAATACCATTATTAATATTATTATTATTACCTATCTATCAAAGATAGTAGCAAAGATTCTATCCTTGGTAAGTAACGTGATTGTTCAAATTCATCAAGAGGCTAGTTAAAAAAGGCTAAAGAAACTGACCTCTGTTCAAAAACTTCACCCTGAAAATGAAGGTTGTAAACACATTTTTAAGAAGAGAGGAGTTGATGAAAAAAACAAATTAAATGCCACTGGGCGATGGACTTTCTTGAAAGGAAACCAAGAATGAGACAGAACTCTGAAAAGAGCTAGAGAACTGTCTAATTGCCTGGTGGGGGTGAGAGAAGAGTCAAGAGAATGCAAGTTAGGTAAATCATAAGAATGTTACCAAAATTAAAAGAGTACTAGAGATAAAAGGATGCCACTGGTTATTGTTGTATTGTACTTTCCCTAGCGTGGCTCAGTGGAAAGAGAACGGGCTTTGGAGTCAGAGGTCATGGGTTCAAATCCCAGCTCCACCAATTGTCAGCTGTGTGACTTTGGGCAAGTCACTTCACTTCGCTGGGCCTCGGTTCCCTCATCTGTAAAATGGGGATTAAGACTGAGACCCCCCATGGGCCAACCTGATCGCTTAGAACAGTGCTTTGCACATAGTTAAGTGCTTAATAAATGCCATTATCATTATTATTATAGTACAGTGCTCTGCACAAATTTCAATAAATATGACTGAACGACTAAAAGAAAAACCCAAATTTCTCACAGATTTCAGGGCTAAAACTTTCATTCATTAATTCATTGTCGTATTTGTTGAGCACTTACTGTGTGCAGAGCACTGTACTAAGTGCTTGGGAAAGTTGCCAACATATCGAGACGGTCCCTACCCAACAGTGGACTCACAGTCTAGAAGGGGGAGACAGGGAACAAAACACAACTTATCAACCAAGAGATTTTAGAATCCAATAGGTAAATTTTATGCCATTAAAATAGTGATTTTGATGTTTCACAGGCAGTACTCTCCCCACACAGAAGTGTGCACAGGAATTCTCTCTATATGTTGCCAACTTGTACTTCCCAAGCGCTTAGTACAGTGCTCTGCACACAGTAAGCGCTCAATAAATATGATTGATTGATTGATTGATTGACTGTGAACATTTGACTCTCCATGCTATAGTTTTTTTATGGTATTTGTTATGGGCCTAGTGGAGGCAGAGGACCTGGGTTCTAATCCCAGCTCTGCCACTTATCTACTGGGTGACCCTGGGCAAGTCACTTAACTCTCTGGGCCTCATTGTCTCATTTACAAAATAATAAAAATAATGATGGCATTTGTTAAGCTCTTACAAAATGATGAGTTATTACCTGTTCTCCCTCCCCCTTAGTCTGTGAGCCCCATGTGAGAGAGGGACTGTGTCCCACTTGATTAGAGAAGCAGCGTGGCTCAGTGGAAAGAGCCCGGGTTTGGGAGTCAAAGGTCATGGGTTCTAATCCCGGCTCTGCCACTTTTCAGCTGTGCGACTTTGGGCAAGTCACTTCATTTCTCTGAGCCTCAGTTACCTTATCTGTCAAATGGGGATTAAGACTGTGAGCCCCAGGTGGGACAACTTGATTACCTTGTATCTACCCCAGCGTTTAGTAAAGTGCCTGGCACATTCATTCATTCATTCAATCATATTTATTGAAAGCTTGCTGTATGCAAGCTTACCTCCCCGCCTTACCTCCTTCCCCTCCCCACAGCACCTGTATATATGTATATATGTTTGTTCGTATTTATTACTCTATTTATTTATTTTATTTGTACATATATATTCTATTTATTTTATTTTGTTAATATGTTTTATTTTGTTGTCTGTCTCCCCCTTCTAGACTGTGAGCCCACTGCTGGGAACTTGCACTTCCCAAGTGCTTAGTACAGTGCTCTGCACACAGTAAGCGCTCAATAAATACGATTGAATGAATGAAAGCACTTGGAAAGTACAAGCGGGCAACATATAGAGACAATCCCTACCCAACAATGGGCTCACAGTCTAGAAACAAGGACATAGTAAGCGCTTAACAAATATCATAAAAAAACGCTTAGTATAGTGCTCTCCACACAATAGATGCTAGAGAAGCAGCATGGCTTAGTGGAAAGAGGCTGGGCTTGGATGTCAGAGGTCGTGGGATCAAATCCCAGCTCCACCACTTGTCAGCTGTGTGATTTTTGGGCAAGCCACTTCACTTCTCTGGGCCTCAGTAACCTCATCTGTAAAATGGGGATGAAGACTGTGAGTCCCATATGGGACAACCTGATGACCTTGTGTCTATCCCAGCGCTTAGAACAGTGCTTGACACGTAGTAAGCACTTAACAAATACCATCATTATTGTGGACTTTAGGAATGGGAAGGATAAAATCTGTTTTCAAGCCATCACCTGGAACGTAGGCTAATTGGGCATAAATCAATCAATCAATCAATCTATCATATTTATTGAGCGCTTACTGTGTGCAGAGCACTGTACTAAGCGCTTGGGAAGTCCAAGTTGGCAACATATAGAGACGGTCCCTACCCAACAGTGGGCTCACAGTCTAAAAGGGGGAGACAGAGAACAAAACCAAACATACTAACAAAATAAAAAAAATAGAATAGATATGCACAAGTAAAATAAATAAATAAATAAATAGAGTAATAAATATGTACAAACATATATACGTATATACAGGTGCTGTGGGGAAGGGAAGGGTGTAAATCACTGGATGTCTACTGAGTGCAAAGTGCTGTACTAAGCACAAAGGACTCCCTACCCACAAATAGCTTACAGTTATCCCCTCTGTAACACTAGCCAGTCATCTGACAACATCTACACAGGGCTCACTGTCTTAATCCCCATTTTACAGATGAGGTAACAGAGGCCCTGAGAAGTGAAGCGACTTGCCCGGGGTCACAGAGCCAACGAGTGGCGGAGCCGGGATTAGAACCCAGGTCCTTCTGATCCCAGGCCTGGGCTCTATCCATTGGCTGTCCATCCCCTCACCCCCTCCTACCTCCCCTCCCTTCTGTCCTTCTCCAGCCCAGCCCGCACCCTCCGCTCCTCCACCGCTGATCTCCTCCCCGTACCTCGCTCTCGCCTGTCCCGCCATCGACCCCCGGCCCACGTCCTACCCCAGGCCTGGAATGCCCCCAATCCCTCTGCCCATCCGCCAAGCTGGCGCTCTTCCTCCCTTCAAGGCCCTACTGAGAGCTCACCTCCTCCAGGAGGCCTTCCCACACTGAGCCCCTTCCTTCCTCTCCCCCTCATCCCCCTTTCCATCCCCCCCATCTTACCTCCTTCCCTTCCCCACAGCACCTGTATATATGTATATATGTTTGTACATATTTATTACTCTATTTATTTATTTATTTTACTTGTACATATCTATTCTATTTATTTTATTTTGTTAGTATGCTTGGTTTTTTCTCTGTCTCCCCCTTTTAGACTCTGAGCCCACTGTTGGGGAGGGACTGTCTCTATATGTTGCCAACTTGTACTTCCCAAGCGCTTAGTACAGTGCTCTGCACACAGTAAGTGCTCAATAAATATGATTGATTGATTGATTGATTGACTTGCGCTGTCCAGTTGTTTCCCAACCCATAGTGACACCATGGACACATCTTTCCCAGAATGTCCCATTTCCATCTGCCATCATTTTGCCACTAGGCCAAGCTATTTCACTTGGAAGAATCGCCTGGGAGAGTCTGATACAAAAGACTCAAATGTTGGCACAATCCCTGCCCACAAGGAGCTGGAAGCCTGGAGCTAACAAACTGTTCTTTGGAATTGAACGATCTCATTGACATTGAAGCAGTGTGGCTCAGTGGAAAGAGCCCGGGCTTTGGAGTCAGAGGTCATGGGTTTGAATCCCAACTCCGCCAATTGTCAGCTGGGTGACTTTGGGCAAGTCAATTCATTTCTCGGCGCCTCGGTTACTTCATCTGTAAAATGGGGATTAAGACTGTGAGCCCCCCATGGGACAACCTGATCACCCTGTAACTTCCCCACCGCTTAGAACAGTGCTTTGCACATAGTTAGCACTTAATAAATGCCATCATTATTATTATTTACTCTACCATTTTGACTAATTTCAATGGTATTCTCTTTTACTATCACGTCTCTTCCAAGAGGCCTTCCCTAAACTCCCCTCTCCTCTTCCCCCATTCTCTTCTGCGTCGCCCAACTTGCTCCCTTTGTTCTTCCCCCCTCCCAGCCCCACAGTATTTATGTCCATGGCTGTCAATCAATCAATCAATCGTATTTATTGAGCGCTTACTGTGTGCAGAGCACTGTACTAAGCGCTTGGAAAGTACAAGTTGGCAACATATAGAGACAGTCCCTACCCAACAGTGGGCTCACAGTCTAAAAGCTGTCACTTGTTAATTTTGATAATAATAATAATGACGGCATTTATTAAGCACTTACTATGGGCAAAGCACTGTTCTAAGCACTGGGGAAGTTACAAGGTGATCAGGTTGTCCCACACGGGGCTCACAGTCTAAATCCCCATTTTACAGACGAGGTAACTGAGGCCCAGAGAAGTGATGTGACTTGCCCAAAGTCCCACAGCTGACAATTGGCAGAGCTGGGATTTGAACCCGTGACCTCTGACTCCAAAGCCCGGGCTCTTTCCACTGAGCCACGCTGCTAAATCGAATTCCACTAGCCAAAATCCAAAAGCCACATGAGGTTCCGGGATCCGGCAGTTAGTTTTATGTTGTTGACATGGACAAATATTGTCTAAACACACACTGGCAGTCAGCTCCACATCAGAGCCAAGGGATGAGTTTAGAGTTTATCCAGTTTGTGGTGGATTAATGCCACTCGCCAGCCTCTGTTTGGAAGGATTTGATAAAAACAATTGTGTTTCTTGGGCCATTTGGCCAAACATCCGTTATGATAGCTCATTTTGCAACTGCACGACAAAAATGAAATCACATTAAATAGGTATGCACTTGGAGACATTTTGCACGCTAGAAAATACTAGCCCTTCCCAGAAAGCTACTTAATCGCTTTGAAGATTCAAGGGTGGACATGATTTCACCCATTTTCCACAGAATCGATACTAATAATAACAATAATAAAGGTATTTGTTAAACCCTTACTACGCGAGCAGCACTGTTCTATGTGCTGGTGGATTCAGCACTTAGAACAGTGCTTTGCACATAGTAAGCGCTTAACAAATACCATCATTATTATATACAAGTTAATAATAATAATGGCATTTATTAAGCACTTACTATGTGCAACACACTATTCTAAGCGCTGGGGAAGTTGCAAGGTGATCAGGTTGTCTCACGGGGGGCTCACGGTCTTAATCCCCATTTTACAGATGAGGGAACTGAGGCCCAGAGAAGTTAAGTGACTTGCCTAAAGTCACACAGCTAACAATTGGCAGAGCCGGGATCTGAACCCATGACCTCTGACTCCAAAGCCCGGGTGCTTTTCCACTGAGCCACGCTGCTTCTCATAACCCAGTGCTTAGAACAGTGCTTTGCACATAGTAAGCGCTTAACAAATACCATCATTATTATCATTATTATTATTATTATTATTATTATTTTAGACTGTGAGCCCACTCTTTTAGACTGTGAGCCCACTGTTGGGTAGGGACTGTCTCTATGTGTTGCCAATTTGTACTTCCCAAGCGCTTAGTACAGTGCTCTGCACATAGTAAGCGCTTAATAAATACGATTGATTGATTGATTATGATTATTATTATAGAGTTAATCCGGTTAGACACGGTCTCCATCCAGCAAGGGGCTCACGCTCTTGATTCCCACTTTACAGATGAGGGAACTGAGGAGCTTCTCTGTGCCTCAGAACATGGGGCTCACAGTCTCAGAGGGAGGGAGTACAGGTACAGAACCCCCATTTTACAGTTGAGCAAACTGAGGCCCAGAGAAGTGAAGTGACTTGCTCAAGGTCACTCGGCAGGCCTGTACTCTTTCCACTAGGCCCCGCTGCTTCTCAAAACAAAAAGTCAAATCCCTGTTTTTTCTCTGTTTTTGAAAAAAACACCCACCTGCTCACTCCTCACATCCTTGGAGTACCCAGTGTGCTTCCAACTGCCTAAATCCTTTATCAGTGACGAAAGTTTTTTAGACTGTGAGCCCACTGTTGGGTAGGGACTGTCTCTATATGTTGCCAACGTGTACTTCCCAAGCGCTTAGTACAGTGCTCTGCACACAGTAAGCGCTCAATAAATATGATTGATGAAGATGGAACGATTTTTCACAAATCTGGTTTCAAAAATGTTCTGATTTCTGTAACCGACCATCCAAAGTAACCGACACTAGTATGAGGGGGGTAAAAATGGTCTTTTACTATTTAACAAATCGACAGCTGATGGGACTAACTCTCTCAACCAGTCTTCTAGACTGTGAGCCCACTGTTGGGTAGGGACCATCTCTATATGTTGCCAACTTGTACTTCCCAAGCGCTTAGTACAGTGCTCTGCACACAGTAAGCGCTCAATAAATACGATTGAATGAATGAATGAATGAACTTCAAATCTGTGGTGATATTTTCAGATGATTATATGTATATAGCTATAATTCTATTTATCTATTCTGATGGTATTGACACCTGTTTACTTGTTTTATTTTGTTGTCTGTCTCCCCCTTCTAATCATAAAAATAATAATGGCAATTGTTAAGCACTTACTATGTGCCAAGCACTGTTCTAAGCGCTGGGGTGGCTACAAAGTGATCAGGTCATCCCAGGTGGGGCTCACAGTCTAAATCCCCATTTTACAGATGAGGTAACCGAGGCACAGAGAAGTGAAGTGACTTGCCCAAAGTCACACAGCTGACAAGCTGCGGAGCCGGGATTAGAACCCATGACCTCTGACTCCAAAGCCCAGGCTCTTTCCACTGAGCCACGTGGCTGTGAGTCCGTTGTTGGGTAGGGACCAACTCTATAAGCTGCCGATTTGTACTTCCCAAGCGCTTAGTACAGTGCTCTGCACACAGTAAGCGCTCAATAAATACGACTGAATGAATGAAAGATTATGCAAAGTGGGCGCCACATCTTGAAAATGTGTCCTCTTAAAGTTGGACCTTTTTGTTTTTTACAAAAGAAAAAGGAAAGACTTGTTTTAAAGGACTGTATTAAACTCATAATTTCAAGCTATTATGACGATTCTCTTCCCAGGGGTAATGGTCGTCACTAAAATCTTTCCCCCCAAAAAAAAAAGTTAGGCTAGGTATAGCTGAGGCTACGTATGGCTTTAAAAAAGCCATTTTCTGAGTACACAGTGAAATCTAATATTTTGTTCTTGAACCCTTTTCGATTTGATGCGGGGTTTGTTTGTTTTGTTTCCTCCAGGCTTTGATACCTTGTGACCTTGTCCAAGCCATGGGTCGCACTCAGATGGCCTGCGAGGATAACATTTGGCTTGAATGGACATACAATAATAATAATAATAATAATTGCGGTATTTCATTCATTCATTTATTCATTCAATCGTATTTATTGAGCGCTTACTGTGTGCCCAGCACTGTACTAAGCGCTTGGGGAGTACAAGTCGGCAACATATAGGGACGGTCCCTACCCAACAAAGGGCTCACAGTCTAGAAGGGGGAGACAGACAACAAAACAAAACATGGAGACAGGTGTCAAAATCGTCAGAACAAATAGAATTAAAGCTATATGCACACCATTAACAAAATACATTGAATAGTAAATACGTACAAGTAAAATAAATAGAGTAATAAATCTGCACAAATATATATACAGGTGCTATGGGGAGGGGAAGGAGGTAGGGCGGGGGGGATGGGAAGGAGGAGAGGAAAAAGGGGGCTCAGTCTGGGAAGGCCTCCTGGAGGAGGTGAGCTCTCAGTAGGGCTTTGAAGGGAGGAAGAGAAGCAGCGTGGCTCAGTGGAAAGAGCCCGGGCTTTGGAGTCAGAGGTCATGGGTTCAAATCCCAGTTCTGCCACTTGTCAGCTGTGTGACTTTGGGAGAGTCACTTCACTTCTCTGGGCCTCAGTTCCCTCATCTGCGAAGTGGGGATGAAAACTGAGCCCCCCGTGGGACAACCTGATCTCCTTGTAAACTCCCCAGCGCTTAGAACAGTGCTTTGCACATAGTAAGCGCTTAATAAATGCCATTATAAAAAAATAAAAAAAGAGAGCTAGTTTGGCGGATGTGTGGAGGGGGGGCATTTGTTAAGTGATTTCTATTTACAAAGTGCTGGGATAGATACCAGGTAATTGGGTTGGACAGAGCCCCTGTCCCACACAGGGCTCAGAGTCTTAATCCCCATTTTCCAGATGAGGCAACTGAGGCCCAGAGAAGGGCAGAGACCAGCCCAAGGTCCCACAGCAGAGAAGTGGCAGAACCGGGATTAGATCCCACTAAGCCGCGTTGCTTCCCCAACGCCCAGTGAAGAATTCGCGCCTGATTTCGTGGAAGACACGGAGATTTGAGCGATCGCTTCCAGACGACAGCTCATCGGGCCATATGCCTCGATAAGATTGAAGAAGGAAAAGAAGCATTTTGAAACATACACGTTCAAGGTAATAATAATTACGGTATTTGTTAAGCGCCAAGCACTGTTCTAAGCATCCTCTAGACCACAAGCTGGGCGGGGATCCTGTCTACCAACTCTTTTATACTGCTCTTTCCCAAGCGCTTAGTAAATACCATGGATTGAGAA
Organism: Tachyglossus aculeatus; assembly: GCF_015852505.1. Lineage (NCBI taxonomy): Eukaryota > Metazoa > Chordata > Mammalia > Monotremata > Tachyglossidae > Tachyglossus > Tachyglossus aculeatus. The sequence continues at coordinate 2,245,955 of NC_052069.1, read as the reverse complement.
GAAGAGGTGATATGACCTAAGTTTACGAAGGGTGCACTGCAAAAATCAATCAATCAATCAATCAATCGTATTTATTGAGCGCTTACTATGTGCAGAGCACTGTACTAAGCGCTTGGGAAGTACAAATTGGCAACATCTAGAGACAGTCCCTACCCAACAGTGGGCTCACAGTCTAAAAAGAGCTAAAGTTCGATTTGGTCGCGAGTGGAAGAGAGGCTGACGCAAGATTTTACAAGAGTGAGTCTTCATTTTCACGTGAATCACTTTAACGCTATTAATGCTAACATTCAGTCAATCGATCGGCGAGATTTATTGAGCATTTACTGTATACACAGCGCTCTACTAACTGCTTGGGAGAGTACGGCAGAGTTGGGAGAAATGATTCCTGCCCTCGAGGAGCTTAACAGCCTACTTGGGGAGCAGAGGGATTTGAAAAAATAAACACTTCTTCCGGGGATCGACCCGGGGCTATTGACAGGATAATCAATCAATCTTATTTATCAAGCATTTACTGTGTGCAGGGCACTGCTCTAAGCGCTTGGAATCAATCAATCAATCGTATTTATTGAGCGCTTACTATGTGCAGAGCACTGTACTAAGCGCTTGGGAAGTACAAATTGGCAACACATAGAGACAGTCCCTACCCGACAGTGGGCTCACAGTCTAAAAGGGGGAGACAGAGAACAGAACCAAACATACCAACAAAATAAAATAAATAGGATAGAAATGTACAAGTAAAATAAATAAATAAATAAATAAACAGAGTAATAAATATGTACAACCATATATACATATATACAGGTGCTGTGGGGAAGGGAAGGAGGTAAGATGGGGGGACGGAGAGGGGGACGAGGGGGAGAGGAAGGAAGGGGCTCAGTACAACAGAATCGGCAGTCACGTTCCCTGTCCACATGAGCTTACGGTTTTAGAGGACACTTCTTTGACCAAGGAAACTTAAAAACGAACTTGAAGGGTGAAAACTGTCAACAGAAAGCAAAAGGGTCAAATTTAATTTTAACAAAATGCATCTCACACCATAAAAGTCCCTGTAAATGTGATCTTGTGGACAAACAGAAACTCCCAGCATCGGGGCAAACTCTTTTGCTCTACACGCTGAAATGGAAAGCTTGACAAGCATGCATTACTGCCGTTGGGTCTTACCTGTAAACAATTCTCTCCCTCTGTAAATCTTCCAAGCCACAGCACAGTTCTGCAGCATAGAAAACTGCCCTCTGTTCATCAAAGCCAGGATTTCCCATGTTGTATATGTGAAACTTCAAATCCCCTCCGTTCATAATCGTTAACACTAAACACAGGGCATCTTTTGTTTCATACGTGTAGGATAAACTAACCTAAAAACAAAAGAGACTTGCTGTTTTCACTTGTGATTCCCCAGAATCCCCACTCCCAATTTCTTTCTAATTGGAAAGGAAAGCACAAAAGCCGAGGAATTAGGTGGGGAAAATGTAGCAACTGAGAGCTCACGTGGAAGAACGCATCTGGAAGGAAAACGAACAAGACACAGACACATTCGTCAATCCCCCGAAACGAACAAAACTCTAAAAGTGCATCCCTTTGGTAATCCAAGGGACCAATCCGATTTATAGATTAAAAACAGAGCTCCACAAAAACTGGTGGAGGAGATAACACCTCCACCAGTCAAATCACAACAAGTGTCCCTGTTTGCCACCCCATCGCATGAGAAGCAGCGTGGCTCAGTGGAAAGAGCCCGGGCTTTGGAGTCACAAGTCACGGGTTCAAATCCCGACTCCACCAACTGTCAGCTGTGTGACTTTGGGCAAAGGCTCACCTCCTCCAGGAGGCCTTCCCAGACTGAGCCCCTTCCTTCCTCTCCCCCTCGTCCCCCTCTCTATCCCCCCATCTTACCTCCTTCCCTTCCCCACAGCACCTGTATATATGTTTGTACATATTTATTACTCTATTTATTTAGTTAGTTATTTTACTTGTACATATCTATTCTATTTTATTTTGTTAGTATGCTTGGTTTTGTTCTCTGTCTCCCCCTTTTAGACTGTGAGCCCACTGTTGGGTAGGGACTGTCTCTATATGTTGCCAATTTGTACTTCCCAAGTGCTTAGTACAGTGCTCTGCACATAGTAAGCGCTCAATAAATACGATTGATGATGATGATGATGAAGTCACTTCACTTCTCTGTGCCTCAGTGACCTCATCTATAAAATGGGGATTAAACCGGTGAGCCCCCGGTGGGACAACCTGAGCACCTTGTAACCTCCCCGGTGCTTAAAACAGTGCCTTGCACATAGTAAGCGCTTAACATATACCATCATTATTCTTATTATTATGAGGGGTGAGTCTTCTGGGGTCAACCCTGAAAATTCAGTTTTTTAGGGTTAGAAGTTAAGCATTTCTTGAACGGCCCTTGAGTTGAAAATGCGCTCTTCTTTACCATCCCCTCATCCCCCCCATTTGTTCTCAATCAGTATTTAAAGTCGTATTTTTCAAGGCAATCTACAAAGGAAGATCTAAATATCATAGTTCTTAGTCTGGGTTCTGCCACATGATAATAATAATAATAATAATTATGGTATTTCTTAAGCGCTTACTATGTGTCAGGCACTGCACTAAGCGCTGCGGTGGATCCATGCAAATTGAGTTGGACACAATCCCTGTCCCTCGTGGGGCTCACAGTCCAGATCCTCATTTTCCATCATCATCATCATCAATCGTATTTATTGAGAGCTTACTGTGTGCAGAGCACTGTACTAAGCGCTTGGGAAGTACAAGTTGGCAACATATAGAGACAGTCCCTACCCAACAGTGGGCTCACAGTCTAAAAGAGCAGGCAAGTGGAAGAGCCAGGATTAGAACCCATGTCCTTCTGATTCCCAGATCTGTGCTGTCGCCACTATGCCATGCTGCTGCTGCTGCTGTGTGACCTTAGGCAGGTCACTTCACCTCTCTGGGCCTCAGTTCCCACATCTGTAAAATGGGGATGAAGGCTGTGAGCCCCCCGTGGGACAGGGACTGGGTCCAACCTGATGAGCTTGAATCTACCCCAGCGCTTAGAACAGTACCTGGCACGTAGTAAATGCTTAAAAAATACCTCAATTATTTTTAGGTTGAAAAATATTTTTTTCAGTGTTATTTGTTTAGGACTTCCTTTGTGCCAGGCACTGTACTAAGTATTGCGGCTCAGTGGAAAGAGCGCAGGCTTGGAAGTCAGAGGTCATGAGTTCTAATCCTGGCTCTGCCACTTATCAGCTGTGTAACTTTGGGCAAGTCACTTCACTTCTCTGGGCCTCAGTGACCTCATCTGGAAAATGGGGATTAAGACTGTGAGCCCCATGTGGGACAACCTGATGACCTTGTATCACCCCCAGTGCTTAGAACAGTGCTTGGTACATAGTAAATGCTTAACAAATACCAAAATTATTATTATTATTATTACTATTATTATATTATGATTATTATTATTATTGTTGTTACTGGGGTAGATACAAGCTAATCAGGTTGGACCCAATCCATGTCCTTCCTGGGGCTACAGTCCAGATTTCCAGATGAGGTAACCGAAGAACAGAGAAGAGAAGTGACTTACCCAAGATCACACAGCATACAGGTGACAAAACAGGGATGAAAACCCAGCTGTTCTTACTGCCATGCCCGGGCTCTATCCACTAGACCACATTGTTAATAATGGCATTTATTAAGCGCTTACTATGTGCAAAGCACTGCTCTAAGCGCTGGGGAAGTTACAAGGTGATCAGGTTGTCCCACGTGGGGTTCACAGTCTTAATCCCCATTTTACAGATGAGGTCACTGAAGCCCAGAGAAGTGAAGTGACTTGCCCAAAGTCCCACAGCTGACAATTGGCGGAGCCGGGATTTGAACCCATGACCTCTAACTCCAAAGCCCAGGCTCTTTCCACTGAGCCATGCTGCTTCTCACTGCTATTTTTCCTTTAAGTGCTTTTACATCTCCTCTCACTTTTGCTGACCATCGGCTATGAATTTTATCAAAGTTAACCGATTTTATCCCTTGTGAAAGAAGGTTCAGTGTACTGTCACAAATATTCTTTCAGTCATTCCAATTTAGTGATGAAGCATGCATTCGAAGACTAAATGTATTTTGATGAAGTCCTTCCCAGACTGAGCCCCTTCCTTCCTCTCCCCCTCGTCCCCCTCTCCATCCCCCCATCTTGCCTCCTTCCCTTCCCCACAGCACCTGTATATATGGATATATGTTTGTACATATTTGTTACTCTATTTATTTATTTATTTATTTATTTTATTTGTACATATCTATTCTATTTATTTTATTCTGTTGGTATGTTGTTTTGTTCTCTGTCTCCCCCTTTTAGACTATGAGCCCACTGTTGGGTAGGGACTGTCTCTATATGTTGCCAACTTGGACTTCCCAAGCGCTTAGTACAGTGCTCTGCGCACAGTAAGCGCTCAATAAATACGATTGATGATGATGATGATGATGAAGTCATAGAGAAGAATGGCGGGCAAATTGATTGTCACTGATAATCCTTGTTGACCATAGAACAAAAAGTGACCGAGCCACTCCTTCCTCTCCCCCTCCTCCCCCTCCCCGTCCCCCCCCACCTTACCTCCTTCCCCTCCCCACAGCACCTGTATAGATGTATTTATGTTTGTACATATTTCTCTATTTATTTATTTTACTTGTACATATTTATTCTATTTATTTTATTTTGTTAATATGTTTTGTTTTGTTGTCTGTTTCCCCCTTCTAGACTGTGAGCCCGCTGCTGGGTAGGGACCGTCTCTAGATGTTGCCGACTTGTACTTCCCAAGCGCTTAGTACAGTGCTCTGCACACAGTAAGCGCTCAATAAATACGATTGATGATGATGATGATGATGTATTTATGTTTGTACATATTTATTACTCTATTTTACTTGTACATATTTATTCTATTTATTTTATTTTTTTAATATGTTTTGTTTTGTTGTCTGTTTCCCCCCTCTAGACTGTGAGCCCGCTGTTGGGTAGGGACCGTCTCTAGATGTTGCCGACTTGTACTTCCCAAGCGCTTAGTACAGTGCTCTGCACACAGTAAGCGCTCAATAAATACGATTGATGATGATGATGATGATGTATTTATGTTTGTACATATTTATTACTCTATTTTACTTGTACATATTTATTCTATTTATTTTATTTTTTTAATATGTTTTGTTTTGTTGTCTGTTTCCCCCCTCTAGACTGTGAGCCCGCTGTTGGGTAGGGACCATCTCTAGATGTTGCCGACTTGTACTTCCCAAGCGCTTAGTACAGTGCTCTGCACACAGTAAGCGCTCAATAAATACGATTGAGTGAATGAATGAATGAAAAGGAGGTAAATGAAATACAACGACCAGGGATCTGAAGACGGGAAAACGACGGACCTAATTTTGTAAGAGGACCTGAAGGATCAAAAATTCCTAGTCAATTACTACTACTACTACTACTACTACTACTAATGATGATGATGGTATTTGTTAAGTGCTTACTATGTGTGAAGCACTGTTCTAAGCACTGGGGGGGATACAAGGTGATCAGGGTGTCCCACGGGGGGCTTACAGTCTTCATCCCCATTTTACAGATGAGGGAACTGAGGCACAGAGAAGTTAAGTGACTTGTCCAAGGTCACACAGCTGACAAGTGGTGGAGCTGGGACTCCATGTGAGAAGCAGCATGGCTCAGTGGAAAGAGCCCGGGCTTTGGAGTCAGACGTCAGGGGTTCAAATCCCAACACCGCCACATGTCTGCTGTGTGACCTAACTTCTCTGAGCCTCAGTTACCTCATCTGTAAAATGGGGATTAAGACTGTGAGCCCCACGTGGGACAACCTGATCACCCTGTAACCCCCCCAGTGCCTAAAACAGTGGTTTGCACATTGTAAGCGCTTAACAAATACCATCATTATTATTATCATTAAAGATTACATCTGTTCCTCCCCAGATTACATGCTAGGATAAACTCACTGAAGAATAAACAGCATTTCTGATGCACGTGAAATTAGTTCTAGCACACTGGCTACCAAACCATCTCCAAAACACCACACTGCTGACGATAATAAGGCAAGAACAAGCAGAAGGTGAGATTGCAATTAAAAAGCAATTGAGAAGCAACTGTGCAATCTTGGGAGTCAGAAGGACCTGGGTTCTAATCTTGCCTCCTCCACTTGTCGGCTCTGTGACCTTGGGCCAGTCACTTCACTTCCTCTATGCTTCAGTGACCTCATCTGTCAAATGGGGATGAAGACTGTGAGCCCCACGTGGGACAACCTGATCACCTTGTCTACCCCAGGGCTTAGAACAGTGTTTGCCACATAGTAAGCGCTCAACAAATACCATAATTATTAATTATTATTATTATTCCTCTATGCTTCAATTACCTCATCTGTAAAGCAGGGACCAAGACTGTGAGCCCAGTGTGGGACAAAGACTGTGTCCAACTGATTACCTTACATCCAGCGCATAGAGCACTGCTTTGCACATAGTAAGCGCTTAATAAATGCCATTATTATTATTATTATTATTATTATTATTATTATTATCTATCTTGTTCGGTGCTTAGAACAGTGCTTAATAGTAAATAATAATAATAATGGCATTTATTAAGCGCTTACTATGTGCAAAGCACTGGTCTAAGCACTGGTGGGGGATACAAGGTGATCAGCTAGTCCCATGGGGGGCTCACAGTCTTCATCCCCATTTTACAGATGAGGGAACTGAGGCCCAGAGAAGTTAAGCAACTTGCCCAAATTCACACAGCTGACAAGTGGCGGAGCCTGGATTTGAACCCATGACCTCTGACTCCAAAGCCCAGGCTCTTTCCACTGAGCTACGCTGCTTCTCTACTTAACACGCTGCTTCACAAATACTTTTTATTATTATCATTATCTACCCCAGTCTTTTAGACTGTGAGCCCACTGTTGGGTAGGGACTGTGTCTATATGTTGCCAATTTGTACTTCCCAAGCGCTTAGTACAGTGCTCTGCACATAGTAAGCACTCAATAAATACGATTGATAATGATTATCTACCCCAGAGCTTACAGTGCCTGGCACATAGTAAGTGCTTAACAAATACCATTAAAAATAAATTAAAAAAAAAAAAGACTAAGCGGTGGTCTGCATGAGATGAACTTCCAGCTGGGTTTGAAAAATGTTCCTGATTCTCCCGATTCTCCGTCATTTTTGTCTCGAGCCGATCCTCATCCTGTGCTGGTCCTGGCTTTACGTCTTCCTGGGAGTTAAGCTCTGGAGTGTAGTCCTATACGTTCAGTAATTCTTGAATCATCATCATCAATCGTATTTATTGAGCGCTTACTCTGTGCGGAGCACTGTACTAAGCGCTTGAATGACTGTTTCTAAGAACCCGCGGGAGTTTGTTGATTTGGAGGCGTTTCCAAGTGGGGCAGAAGCTCAATCTAACCATGTTGTGGCAGAGAAGCAGCCTGGCCTAGCGGAAAGAGCCCGGCCTTGGGAGTCAGAGGTCGTGGGTTCTAATCCCGGCTCCGCCACTTGTCTGCTGTGTGGTCGTGGGCAAGTCACTTCACTTCTCTGGGCCTCAGTTACCTCATCTAAAAATGGGGACCAAGACGGTGAGCCCCGTGAGGGCCATGGACTGTATCCAATCCTATTACCTTGTATCTACCCCAGTGCTTAGAACAGTGCTTGGCATATAATAAGTGCTTGACAAATATCATCATCACATAGTAAGCACTTAACAAATCCCATAATAATAATTATTATTATTATTCAGCACGGCTGCAAACAAGTTGAACGGGTCTGGACCCACTTCACATCCCTGGTTTAATAATAATGATAATAATAGTGGCATTTATTAAGTGCTTACTCTGTGCAAAGCACTGTTCTAAGCTGTGGGGAGGTTACAAGGTGATCAGGTTGTCCCATGGGGGGGCTCACTGTCTTCATCCCCATTTTCCAGATGAGGGAACTGAGGCCCAGAGAAGTGAAGTGACTTGCCCAAAGTCACACAGCTGACAATTGGCGGAGCTGGGATTTGAACCCGCGACCTCTGACTCCAAAGCCCGGGCTCTTTCCACTGAGCCACGCTGCTTCTCCACAGGTTCCTAGACCGTGAGCCCGCTGTTGGGTAGGGACCGTCTCTATATGTTGCCAACTTGCCGACTGTACCAAGCGCTTAGTACAGTGCTCTGCACACAGTAAGCGCTCAATAAATTCATTCATTCATTCAATCGTATTTATTGAGTGCTTACTGTGTGCAGAGCAATCAATCAATCAATCGTATTTATTGAGCACTATACTAAGCACTATACTAAGAGCTATACTATATACTATATATATACATATCAATCAATCAATCGTATTTATTGAGCGCTTACTATGTGCAGAGCACTGTACTAAGCGCTTGGGAAGTACAAATTGGCAACACATAGAGACAGTCCCTACCCAACAGTGGGCTCACAGTCTAAAAGGGGGAGACAGAGAACAGAACCAAACATACCAACAAAATAAAATAAATAGGATAGAAATGTACAAGTAAAATAAATAAATAAATAAATAAATAGAGTAATAAATATGTACAACCATATATACATATATACAGGTGCTGTGGGGAAGGGAAGGAGGTAAGATGGGGGGATGGAGAGGGGGACGAGGGGGAGAGGAAGGAAGGGGCTCAGTCTGGGAAGGCCTCCTGGAGGAGGTGATATATATATATATACATATATGTATACATATATACATGTATATATACATGTATACTTATATATACATATATATATAAGCAGCGTGGCTCAGTGGAAAGAGCACGGGCTTTGGAGTCAGAGATCATGGGTTCAAATCCCGGCTCTGCCAACTGTCAGCTGTGTGACTTTAGGCAAGTCACTTCACTTCTCTGTGTCTCAGTTACCTCATCTGTGAAATGGGGATGAAGACTGTGAGCCCCCTGTGGGACAACCTGATCACCTTGTAACCTCCCCCAGCACTCAGAACAGTGCTTTGCACATAGTAAGCACTTAACAAATGCCATCATCATATATATATATATATATATATATATTATACTAAGAGCACTATACTAAGCGCTTGGAAAGTACATAAATCTGATTGAGTGAATGAATGAAAGGTTTCTTCCACAGGCGAAGGGGAATGGCTGAGGAGGGGCCCCCTCAGCCCTCCTTTGCCAGCCGTGCCCTCGTGAACGGAGGTGGGTACCACCCCACATCCCCATTTCAGGGAACGGCTCCGACAGAGTCCCCTCGCCTCTGATCCGCCCAACCGGCCAACTTCCGTCATGAAGTTGCCTCAGAATCTCGACGGACTTTACCAAGTGGCCAAATTCCCGTCATTTCCATCATCATCAATCATATATATTGAGCGCTTACTGTGTGCAGAGCACTGTACGAAGCGCTTGGGAAGTACAAGTTGGCAATGTATAGAGACAGTCCCTACTCAGCAGTGGGCTCACGGTCTAAAAGTCTAAAACTTCCAGAGGTCAGATCCACTGCTAATAATAATGACGATGGCATTTGTGAAGCGCTTACTATGTGCCAAGCACCGGGGCAGATACAAGGTCATCAGGTTCTCCCGTTTGGGGCTCACAGTCTTATTCCCCTTTTACAGATGAGGGAACTGAGGCCCAGAGAATAATAATAATAATAATAATGATGGCATTTGATAAGCGCTTACTATGTGCCAAGCACCGTTCTAAGCGCTGGGGCAGATACAAGGTCATCAGGCTGTCCCATGTGGGGCTCACGGTCTTATTCCCCTTTTACAGAGGAGGGAACTGAGGCCCAGAGAAGTGAAGTGACTTGCCCAAGGTCACACAGCTGGTAAGTGGCAGAGCCGGGATTTGAACCCATGACCTCTGACTCCCAAGCAGGTGCTCTTTCCACTAAGCCACGATGCTTCTCATAAGCAGCTTCGAATACTGTACGCACATGATGATGATGATGATGATAAGACTGTGAGCCCCACGTGGGACAGTGTGATCACCTTGTATCCCCCCAAGCGCTTAGAACAGTGCTTGGCACGTAGTAAGTCCTTAACAAGTGCCATTTTATATATATACATATATATAAAATATATACCAAATAGATGTATTTGTTATATATATATATAAGTGCTTAGTACAGTGCTCTGCACATAGTAAGCGCTCAATAAATATGATTGATGATATATTTGTTATGCCCTTACTGTGTGCCAAGCACTGCAGTAAGCATTGGGGAGGATACAAGATAATAATAATAATCATGATGGTATTTGTTAAGCGCTTACTATAATGTGCATATACCTATAATTCTATTTATTTACATTGATGCTATTGATGCCTGTTTACTTATTTTGTTTTGTTGTCTGTCTCCCCCCTTCCAGACTGTGATCCCGTTTTTGGGTAGGGATCGTCTCTGTTGCTGAATTGTACTTTCCAAGCACTTAGTACAGTGCTCTGCTCACAGTAAGTACTCAATAAGTACGATTGAATAAATGAATGTGCCAAGTAATAATAATAATAATAATGGCATGTGTTAAGCGCATACTATGTGCAAAGCACTGTTCTAAGCGCTGGGGGCAGATACAAGGTGATCAGGTCCCTCGTGGGGCTCACAGTCTTAATCCCCATTTTACAGATGAAATCACTGAGGCCCAGAGAAGTGAAGTGACTTGTCCAAAGTCACACAGCTGACAAGCGGCGGAGCCGGGATTAGATCCCATGACCTCTGACTCCCAAGCCCGGGCTCTTTCCACTGAGCCACGCTGCTTCTCTAAGTACTGTTCTAAGCGCTGGTGGGGGATACAAGGTGATCAGGTTGTCCCACATGGGGTTTACAGTCTTAATCTCCATTTTATAGATGAGGTAACTGAGGCGCAGAGAAGTTAAGTGGCTTGCCCAAGGTCACACAGCATACAATTAGCAGAGCCGGGATTCAAACCCACGACCTCTGACTCCCAAGCCCGGGCTCTTTCCACCGAGCCACGCTGCTTCTCACGATAAGAAAATCAGGTTGGACTCAATAATATAATAATAATGGCATTTATTAAGCGCTTACTATGTGCAAAGCACTGTTCTAAGCACTGGGGAGGTTACAAGGTCATCAAGTTGTCCCACAGGGGGCTCACAGTCTTAAACCCCATTTTACAGATGAGGTAACTGAGGCCCAGAGAAGTGAAGTGACTTGCCCAAAGTCACCCAGCTGACAAGTGGCAGAGCCGGGATTCGAACCCATGACCCCCTGACTCCAAAGCCCGGGCTCTTTCCACTGAGCCACGCTGCTTCTCACGATAAGAAAATCAGGTCGGACTCAATCCCTGCCCCAAATGGGGTTCACAGTGTAAGTGGGAGGGGGAAGAAGTACTGAATCCCCATTTTATCATCAATCGTATTTATTGAGTGCTTACTATGTGCAAAGCACTGTACTAAGCGCTTAGACTGTGAGCCCACCGTTGGGTAGGGACTGTCTCTATATGTTGCCACCTTGTCCTTCCCAAGCGCTTAGTACAGTGCTCTGCACACGGTAAGCGCTCAATAAATACGATTGATAATTTTACAGATGAGGCCACTGAGGCCCAGAAAAGGGAAGTGATTCGCCCAAGGTCTCACGGAAGAAGGCAAGGGGAGAGCCGGGATTAGAATCCAGTCCTCTTGACTCCCAAACACATGCTCTTTCCGCCAGGCCACGCTGCTTCCCTACCGTTTAGAGTGGCATTCGATGTAAAATAAAAAAAAGTTCTGGCATTCCTCAAACAGAGGAACACAGCCTTCAGGGAATTTGTCAGAGTGACCAAACTTTCTATTTGATTACTCACAATTTCTAGACTATACACGTCTTGTTCCCAGCAGCATTCCAAATAAACATTCCCGCTCCCTCCGAGGGAAATCAAAACTACGGCACGAAATCCTTTTGAACTGAAATATTTCTGGGCCCAGAACGGATGCCAATTAATTCTTTTCAGCGCAAGACGAACGCTGCCACTAAAGTTTCTTGTGTGGTAGTTTGAAAGCGCTTAGTACAGTGCTCTGCACACAGTAAGCGCTCAATAAATACGATTGATTTAGATCTTTTAGACCGTGAGCCCACTGTTGGGTAGGGACTGTCTTTATATGTTGCCAATTTGCACTTCCCAAGCGCTTAGTACAGTGCTCTGCACACAGTAAGCGCTCAATAAATACGATTGATTTAGATCTTTTAGACCGTGAGCCCACTGTTGGGTAGGGACTGTCTTTATATGTTGCCAATTTGTACTTCCCAAGCGCTTAGTACAGTGCTCTGCACACAGTAAGCGCTCAATAAATATGATTGATTTAGATCTTTTAGACCGTGAGCCCACTGTTGGGTAGGGACTGTCTTTATATGTTGCCAATTTGTACTTCCCAAGCGCTTAGTACAGTGCTCTGCACGTAGTAAGCGCTCAATAAATACGATTGATGATGATGATGATGATTGATTGATTGAAAAGAAATGATCGGGAAGGGTTATCATCTAATAGGGCTATGCACTACAGAAACATTGCCATCGTTCAAAATTCAAATATTTTCCCAGCTTTCTTTTTTTAAAAAATGCTGTCCTGCAAAGTTGTTCCTGAATCATTGGGAAGTAAATAAACAAAAGTCGATGTAATAAAACTACAGAGATTTGAAAATTTTCAGGTTAAGGGCATTCGACAGTCTAATGAATACGAGAAAACCAGTAGAAAAAAAAACATTACGGAATTAAATTTTGTCATGAAAAGCATGTGAAGTGTCAAGTCACCATTTTCATTCATTCATTCAATCGCATTTACCGAGCGCTTACTGTGCGCAGAGCACTGTACTAAGCGCTTGGGAAGGACAAGTTGGCAACATATAGAGACGGTCCCTACCCAACAGTGGGCTCACAGTCTAGAAAGCACCTTTATCTGGTGAGAATGGGCACTGGACACAAAGTAAATAATAAATCAAAGCTGTTACAAGATGGAAATGTCCAGTGAACACTAAATAATAATAATAATTACTATGGTATTTGTTAATTAATCAATCAATTAATCATCAATCGCATTTATTGAGCGCTAACTGTGTGCAGAGCACTGTACTAAGCGCTTGGGAAGGACAAGGTGGCAACATATAGAGACAGTCCCTACCCAACAGTGGGCTCACAGTCTAAAAGTTAAGCGCTTACTATATGCCAGGCTCTGTACTAAGCACTGGGGTAGATACCAGCAAATCGGGTTGGATACAGTCCCTGTCCCACGTGGGGCTCACAGTCTTATTCCCCATTTTACAGCAGCGTGAGAAGCAGCGTGGTCCAGTGGAAAGAGCCCGGGCTTTGGAGTCAGAGGTCATGAGTTCAAATCCCGGCTCTGCCACATGTCTGCTGTGTGACTTTGGGCAAGTCACTTAACTTCTCTGAGCCTCAGTTACCTCATCGGTAAAATGGGGATTAAGACTGTGAGGCCCCCGTGGGACAACCTGATCACCTTGTATCCCCCCAGTGCTTAGAACAGTGCTTTGCACATAGTAAGCGCTGAACAAATGCCATTACTATGATTATTATTATTATTACAGATAATAATACTGTTGCTAATCATAATAAATGATATTATCTATTATATACTATTATTTGTAATAATGATAAATAATCATTAAATTCATTCAATCGTATTTATGGAGCGCTTACTGTGTGCAGAGCACTGGACTAAGCGCTTGGGAAGTACAAGTCGGCAACATATAGAGACGGTCCCTACCCAGCAACGGGCTCACAGTCTAGAATGGGGAGACACAACAAAACAAAACATGCAGACAGTTGTCAAAACCATTAGAATAATATGATTAACTGTATATATGTATATATGTTTGTACATATTTATTACTCTATTTATTTATTTATTTTACTTGTACATATCTATTCTATTTTATTTTGTTAGTATGTTTGGTTTGGTTCTCTGTCTCCCCCTTTTAGACTGTGAGCCCACTGTTGGGTAGGGATTGTCTCTATATGTTGCCATTTTGTACTTCCCAAGCGCTTAGTACAGTGCTCTGCACATAGTAAGCGCTCAATAAATACGATTGATGATGATTAAATGAATGAACAAATTCCATCATTATCCCCTCCCCATCCCCCTGCCTTACCTCCTTCCCCTCCCCACAGCACCTGTATATATGTATATATGTTTGTACGGATTTATTACTCTATTTATTTATTTATTTTATTTGTCCATATTTATTCTATTTATTTTATTTTGTGAATATGTTTGGTTTTGTTGTCTGTCTCCCCCTTCTAGACTGTGAGCACGCTGTTGGGTAGGGACCGTCTCTAGATGCTGTAGACTTGGACTTCCCAAGAGCTTAGTCCAGTGCTCTGCACACAGTAAGCGCTCAATAAATACGATTGAATGAATGAATGAATGAATGAATGAATAAAGAGTGGAAAGATCCCGGGCTTTGGAGTCAGAGGTCATGGGCTCAAATCCCGGCTCACGGTCTAGAAGGGGGAGACAGACAACAAAATAAAACACGTGGATGGGTGTCAAGTTGTCAGAAATATTAATATGTTCCATCGTCGGTCTCCCCCTAATAGACTGTGAGCCCGCTGTTGGGTAGGGACCGTCATCATCATCATCATCAATCGTATTTATTGAGCGCTTACTATGTGCAGAGCACTGTACTAAGCGCTTGGGAAGTACAAATTGGCAACATCTAGAGACAGTCCCTACCCAACAGTGGGCTCACAGTCTAAAAGGGGGAGACAGAGAACAAAACCAAACATACTAACAAAATAAAATAAATAGAATAGATATGTACAAATAAAATAAATAAATAAATAGAGTAATAAATATGTACAAACATATATACATCTATACAGGTGCTGTGGGGAAGGGAAGGAGGTAAGATGGGGGGGATGCAGAGGGGGACGAGGGGGAGAGGAAGGAAGGGGCTCAGTGTGGGAAGGCCTCCTGGAGGAGGTGAGCTCTCAGCAGGGCCTTGAAGGGAGGAAGGACCGTCTCTAGATGTTGCCAACTTGGACTTCCCAAGCGCTTAGTACAGTGCTCTACACACAGTAAGCGCTCAATAAATACGACTGACTGACTGACTGAATGAATGAATTGTGGGCCAGTGCAAAGTTATGTCCTGCTGCTACCAGGACAATGCATAACTATGGGCAGGGACCGTGGCTAATTCAATGGTATTTATTGAGCGATTACCCCGTGCAAAGCACTGTACTAAGCGCTTGGAAAGTACAATTCAGCAATAAAGAGAGAAATGCTTGAAGGGTATAGATACAAGTCCATAGGTGATGCAGAAGAGAGAGGGAGTAGGGGAAGAGAGGGTTTAATTGGGGGAAGATGTCTTGGAGGCGATGTGATTTTAATTAAAATCATATTTATTTATTACTTATTAATTATTTATTACTTTATTATATTACTTTATTATAATTATATTATATTATAATTATATTACATTATAATTATAATTATTACTAATTTATTAAGCAATAAGCTTTATTTATTACTTTATTAATTATTACATATTTATTACTCTATTTATTTATTTATTTATTTATTTATTTTACTTGTACATTTCTATCCTATTTATTTTATTTTGTTGGTGTGTTTGGTTCTGTTCTCTGTCTCCCCCTTTTAGACTGTTCGCCCACTGTTGGGTAGGGACTGTCTCTATGTGTTGCCAATTTGTACTTCCCAAGCGCTTAGTACAGTGCTCTGCACATAGTAAGCGCTCAATAAATACGATTGATTGATTGATTGATTGAATTCAGCTTTGAAGGTGAGGAGAGTGGTGGTCTGCAATATAGGGAGGGATAGAGACAGCTGTCAAAACCATTAGAATAATATGATTGAATGAATGAATGAATGAATGAATAAATACCATCATTATCCCCTCCCCACCCCCCCCCGCCTTACCTCCTTCCCCTCCCCACAGCACCTGTATATATGTATATATGTTTGTACGTATTTATTACTCTATTTATTTATTTATTTTATTTGTCCATATTTATTCTATCTATTTGATTTTGTTCATATGTTTTATTTTGTTAATATGAATGTAAATATCATTCATTCAATGATATTTATTGAGCGCTTACCGTGTGCAGAGCACTGTACTAGGCGCTTGGGAAATACAAGCCGGTAACATCTAGAGACGGTCCCTACCCAACAACGGGCTCACAGTCTAGAAGGGGGAGACGGACAACAAAACAAAACATGTGGACAGGTGTCGTCAGAACAAATAGAAATAAAGCTAGAGGCGTATCATTAACAAAATAAATTGAATGATGTACAAGTTAAATAGAGTAATAAATCTGTACAATCATATATACAGGTGCTTTGGGGAGGGGAAAGAGGTAGCACTGGGGTGGGTACAAGCAAATCGGATTGGACACAGTCCCTGTCATCATCATCATCATCAATCGTATTTATTGAGCGCTTACTATTTGCAGAGCACTGTACTAAGCGCTTGGGAAGTACAAATTGGCAACATATAGAGACAGTCCCTACCCAACAGTGGGCTCCCAGTCTAAAAGGGGGAGACAGACAACAAAACCAAACATACTAACAAAATAAAATAGAATAGATATGTACAAATAAAATAATAAATAAATAAATAGAGTAAAAAATATGTACAAACAAATATGTACAACCCCCTGTCCCACATGGGGGTTCACAGTCTCACTCCCCATTTTACAGAGGAGGTAACTGAGGCACAGAAAAGTGAAGTGACTTGCCCAAGGTCACACAGCAGACAAGTGGCGGAGCACTTACGTCCTAACCTTTAACTTGTACTTCCCAAGTGCTTAGTACAGTGCTCTGCACACAGTAAGCGCTCAATAAATACGATTGATTGATTGATTTCAGCCCTGCCTCCCCAAGAAGCAGCATGGCTCAGTGGAAAGAGCCCGGGCTTTGGAGTCAGAGGTCATGGGTTCAAATCCCGGCTCCGCCAGCTGTCAGCTGTGTGACTTTGGGCAAGTCACTTCACGTCTCTGTGTCTCGGTTGCCTCCTCTGTAAAATGGGGATTAAAACGGTGAGCCCCCCCCCCTTCCCCCGTGGGACAATGTGATCACCCTGTAACCTCCCCAGTGCTTAGAACAGTGCTTCACACATAGTAGTGAAGCAGCGTGGCTCAGGGGAAAAAGCACGGGCTTTGGAGTCAGAGGTCATGGGTTCAAATCCCGGCTCCACCACTTGTCAACTGTGTGACTTTGGGCAAGTCACTTAACTTCTCTGGGCCTCAGTTCCCTCATCTGGAAAATGGGGATGAAGACTGGGAGCCCCATGTGGGACAACCTGATCACCTTGTAAATTCCCCAGCGCTTAGAACAGTGCTCTGCACACAGTAAGCGCTTAATAAATGCCATTATTATTATTATTATTATAGAAAGCGCTTAACAAATGCCATCATTATTATTATTACTGACCCCCTCTCCACCATAAACTGGGGAAGCAGCAGCAGCAGAATGATCACTGTGGTATTTGTTATGCGCTTACTAATAATAATGACAATACTGATGGCATTTGTTAAGTGTTTACTATGTGCGAAGCGCTGTTCTAAGCGCTGGGGAGGGTACGAGGTGATGATGATGATGATGATGGCATTTATTAAGCGCTTACTATGTGCAAAGCACTGTTCTAAGCACTGTTACAAATATGTTGCCAATTTGTACTTCCCAAGCGCTTAGTACAGTGCTCTGCACACAGTAAGCGCTCAATAAATAAGATTGATGATGACAATGATAACGATCAGGTTGTCCCATGGGGGGCTCACAGTCTTAATCCCCATTTTACAGATGAGGTAACTGAGGCTTAGAGAAGTTAAGTGACTTGCCCAAGGTCACACAGCAGACATGTGGGGGAGGCTGGATTAGAACCCGTGACCTCTGATTCCCAAGCCCGGGCTCTTTCCACTGAGCCACGCCGGACACTGTCCTAAGCACTAGGTAGATACAAGGTCATCAGGTTGGACCCAATCCCTGTCCCATTTATGGCTCACAGTCTTAATCCCCATTTTACAGATGAGGGAACTGAGGCACAGAGAAGCGAAGTGACTTGCCCAAGGTTCTCGTCCTGGCCCTGCCACTTTTCAGCTGGGTGACTTTGGGCAAGTCACTTCACTTCTCTGAGAAGCAGCGTGGCTCAGTGGAAAGAGCCCGGGCTTTGGAGTCAGAGGTCATGGGTTTGAATCCCGGCTCTGCCAATTGCCAGCTGGGTGACTTTGGGCAAGTCACTTCACTTCTCTGAGAAGCAGCGTGGCTCAGTGGAAAGAGCCCGGGCTTTGGAGTCAGAGGTCATGGGTTTGAATCCCGGCTCTGCCAATTGCCAGCTGGGTGACTTTGGGCAAGTCACTTAACTTCTCTGGGCCTCAGTTACCTCATCTGTAAAATGGGGATGAAGACTGTGAGCCCCCGGTGGGACAACCTGATCACCTTGTAACCTCCCCAGCACTTAGAACAGTGCTTTGCACATAGTAAGTGCTTAATAAATGCCATTATTATTATTATTCTCTGGGCCTCAGTTTCTTCATCAGTAAAATGGGGATTAAGACCGTGAGCCCCACGTGGGCCAACCTGTTCACCTTGTATCTACCCCAGAGTTTAGAACAGTGCTTAGCACATACTAAGCACTTAACAAATACCATCATCATCATTATTATTATTGTTATCATTATTACGGTCACAAAGCATAGAGACGCAGCATGGCTCAGTGGAAAGAGTGGAAAGAGCCTGGGCTTTGGAGTCAGAAGGAGTGGAAAGAGCCTGGGCTTTGGAGTCAGAGGTCATGGGTTCAAATCCCGGCTCTGCCACTAGCCAGCTGCGGGACTCTGGGCAAGTCATTTCACTTCTCTGGGCCTCAGTGACCTCCTCTGTAAAATGGGGATTAATAATAATGATAATGATGATGGTATTTGTTATGTGCTTACTATGTGTAAAGCACTGTTCAAAGCAGTGGGGGGATACAAGGTGACCAGGTTGTCCCACGTGGGGCTCACAGTCTTAATCCCCATTTTCCAGATGAGGGAACTGAGGCCCAGAGAAGTGAAGTGACTTGCCCAAAGTCACACAACTGGCAAGTGGCGGAGTCGGGATTTGAAACTGTGAGCCCCCCGTGGGACAACCTGATCACCTTGTAACCTCCCCAGCGCTTGGAACAGTGCTCTGCACGTAGTAAGCGCTTGATAAATGCAGTTATTATTATTATAACTGTCCCTTCTAGACTGTGAGCCCACTGTGGGGTAGGGACCGTCTCTATATGTTGCCAACTTGGACTTCCCAAGCACTTAGTACAGTGCTCTGCACACAGTAAGTGCTCAATAAATACGATTGATTGATTGATTGATTATTATTACATGGGGCAGAGCTGGAATCAGAACCCACATCCACATCCACTCTCCCAAGCGCTCAGTACAGTGCTTTGCCCATGGTAAACGCTCAGTAAATATGACTAAACTGAACCAAACTCTGATTCCCAGGCTTGAGCTCTTTCCACTAGGCCACGATGCTTCGGTACTTATGGAGCGCTTACTGGGTGCAAAGCACTGTACTAAGCGTTGGGAGCGTGCAATACCACAGAGTTGGTAGACCTGCTCCCTGCTTACTGTGAGTTTACCGCCTAGAGGGGAAGACAAACACGAATAGCAACAAGTGCTTTATAAGCTATAATAATATTGATGGCGTTTATTAAGCGCTTGTTGGATAGAAACCATCCCTATATGTTGCTGAATTATACTTTCCAAACGCTTAGTACAGTGCTCTGCACACAGTTAGCACTCAATAAATACGATTAAATGAATGAATGAATGCTTGGCATGGATCATGACCCTAAATACCACACTCGTGATTATTTTTTTTCATGGCATTTATTAAGCACTTACTATGTGCAAAGCACTGTTCTAAGCGCAGGGGAGGTTACAAGGTGATCAGGTTGTCCCTCGGGGGGCTCACAGTCTTCATCCCCATTTTACAGGTGAGGTCACTGAGGCCCAGGGAAGTGAAGTGACTTGCCCAAAGTCACCCAGCTGACAACTGGCGGAGCCAGAATTTGAACCCAGGACCTCTGACTCCAAAGCCCGGGCGCTTTAATTTCTGGACATGAACATAAGTGCTGTGGGATTGAGGGAGGGGAAAGATGACGTTGACAGTGCCAAACCCAGTGTCATTCATTCAGTCGTATTTATCGAGCGCTTACTGTGTGCAGGGCACTGAACTAAGCGCTTGGAAAGTACAATTCGGCAACAGATTGAGATAACATCTACCAAACAACGGGCTCACAGTCTAGAAGGGGGAGACAGACAACAAAACAAGTAGACAGGCATCAGTAGCATCAAAAATAAACAGAATTATAGATGTATACACATCATTAATAAAATAGAGTAATACATATGTACAAGAATAATAATAATATTGGCATTTATTAAGCGCTTACTATGTGCAAAGCACTGTTCTAAGCGCTGGGGAGGTTACAAGGTGATCAGTTTGTCCCACGGGGGGCTCACAGTTTTAATCCCCATTTTACAGACGAGGGAACTGAGGCACAGAGAAGTTAAGTGACTTGCCCAAAGTCACACAGCGGACAATTGTCAGCCTTACCTCCTTCCCTTCCCCACAGCACCCGTATATATGTTTGTACGGATTTATTACTCTTTATTTATTTTACTTGTACATATTTATTCTATTTATTTTATTTTGTCAATATGTTTTGTTTTGTTGCCTGTCTCCCCCTTCTAGACTGTGAGCCAGTTGTTGGGTAGGGACCGTCTCTATATGTTGCCAACTTGTACTTCCCAAGCACTTAGTACAGTGCTCTGCACACAGTCAGCGCTCAATAAATACGATTGAATGAATGAATGAATTGGCAGAGCTGGGATTTGAACCCACGACCTCTGACTCCAAAGCCCATGTCTATGGGGCTGCCGTCCGAGCTGCAAAATCCCGCGGCAGGGCAAATCCGGATGCACTTTTGGGGACAAGTCATCCCAGCGGCATTATCAATCAATCAATCAATCGTATTTATTGAGCACTTACTGTGTGCAGAGCACTGTACTAAGCGCTTGGGAAGTACAAGTCGGCATTACCTGGTGACCCTCGAAGTGAGGTGGCACCCCAAATTCCTGGCGGCTTGGGAATCCGGAAAAATGACTGGTGTGAACCTCTAATAATAATAATAATAATGGTATTTGTTAAGCGCTTACGATGTGCCAAGCACTGTTCTAAGACTGGGGGAGATACAAGGTGATCAGGTTGTCCCACGTGGGGCTCACAGTCTTCATCCCCATTTTACAGATGAGGGCACTGAGGCCCAGAGAAGTGAAGTGGCTTGCCCAAGGTCACACAGCAGACAAGGCCTTAGAAATGAGGAGCCGTGGGGAGAATCAAGCATCGGGTTTGATATTCCGTGGCTTAGTGGCCAGAGCGCGGTCTTGAGAGTCAGAGGACCTGGGTTCTAATCCTGGCTCCACCACTTGTCCGCTGTGTGACCTTGGGCAAGCCACTTCACTTCTCTGGGCCTCAGTTCCCTCATCTGTAAAATGGGGATTGATACTACGAGCCCCTCATGGGACAACCTGATGACAGTGTATCTCCCCCAGCGCTTAGAACAGTGCTTTGCACATAGTGAGGGGCCGGCATGTCGACCGCAAAGGGGAGGGTGCTTTTAGACTGTGAGCCCACTGTTGGGTAGGGACTGTCTCTATATGTTGCCAATTTGTACTTCCCAAGCGCTTAGTACAGTGCTCTGCACATAGTAAGCGCTCAATAAATACGATTGATGATGGGGTCGTGGCCACGGTCACGCTTTGGAGAGGCAGCGTGGCTCAGTGGAAAGAGCCCGGGCTTTGGAGTCGGAGGTCATGGGTTCAAATCCCAGCTCCGCCAATTGTCAGCTGTGTGACTTTGGGCAAGTCACTTCACTTCTCTGGGCCTCAGTTCCCTCATCTGGAAAATGGGGATTAAGTCTGTGAGCCTCCCTTGGGACAACCTGATCACCTTGTAACCACCCCAGCACTTAGAACAGTGCTTTGCACATAGTAAGCGCTTAATAAATGCCATTATTATTATTATTATAGTCAGCACTTAACAAATGCCATCATTATTATATTCCAGCCCTGTGTGTCCACAGGAATCAGTCCGTCAGTCGGTCAGTCGTATTTACTGGGCGCTTGTCGCGTGTGGAGCACTGTACTAAGCGCTTGGGAGAGGACGACAGAACGATACAACACACACTGTGAGACTGTGAGACCCACGGGGAACAACCTGATCACCTTGTACCTACTCTAATGCTTAGAACAGTGCTTGGCACATAGGAAGTGCTTAAGAAATGCCATCATTATTATTATTCATTCATTCATTCATTCAATCGTATTTATTGAGCGCTTACTGTGTGCAGAGCACTGTACTAAGTGCTTGGGAAGTACAATTTGGGAACAGTGGGCTCACAGTGTAGAAGGGGGAGACAGACAACAAAACAAAACATTCATTCATTCAGTCATATTTATTTAGCGCTTACTGTGTGCAGAGCACTGTACTAAGCGCTTGGGAAGTCCAAGTTGGCAACATATAGAGACGGTCCCTACCCAACAGCGGGCTCACAGTCTAGAAGGGGGAGACAGACAACAAGACAAAACATATTAACAAAATAAAATAAATAGAATAAATATTTACAAATAAAATAAATAGAGTAATAAATACGTACAAACATATATACATATATACAGGTTGTTAACAGTTTGTTAAGTGCTTACTATGTGCGAATCACTGTTCTAAGCACTTGGGGGGAAACGAGGTGATCAGGTTGTCCCACGTGAGGCTCACAGTGTTAACCCCCACTTTACAGATGAGGGATCTGAGGCCCAGAGAAGTGAAGTGATTTGCCCAAAGTCACACAGCTGACAAGTGGCGGAGCCGGGATTAGAACCCATGACCTCTGGCTCGATAAAATAAATAGAATAAATATGTACAACTAAAATAAATAGAGTAATAAATATGTATAAACATAAATTCATTCATGCATTCACTCAATTGTATTTATTGACCACTTACTGTGTGTAGAGCACTGTACTAAGCGCTTGGGAAGTCCAAGTTGGCAACATAGAGAGACGGTCCCTACCCAACAGTGGGCTCACAGTCTAGAAGGGGGAGACAGACGACAAAACAAAACATATTAACAAAATAAAATAAATAGAATAAATATGTACAACTAAAATAGAGTAATGAATACGTATAAACATAAATTCATTCATTCATTCATTCAATTGTATTTATTGAGCGCTTACTGTGTGCAGAGCACTGTACTAAGCACTTGGGAAGTCCAAGTTGGCAACATATAGAGACGGTCCCTACCCAACAGTGGGCTCACAGTCTAGAAGGGGGGAGACAGAGAACAAAACCAAACATATTAACAAAATAAAATAAATAGAATAAATATGTACAACTAAAATAGAGTAATAAATATGTATAAACATAAATTCATTCATTCATTCATTCAATTGTATTTATTGAGCGCTTACTGTGTGCAGAGCACTGTACTAAGCGCTTGGGAAGTCCAAGTTGGCAACATATAGAGACGGTCCCTACCCAACAGTGGGCTCACAGTCTAGAAGGGGGGAGACAGAGAACAAAACCAAACATATTAACAAAATAAAATAAATAGAATAAATATGTACAACTAAAATAGAGTAATAAATATGTATAAACGTATATTCTCCTCACGCTGATCCACGGTAACAGCCTTCTTATGGGGATGAAGACTGTGAGCCCCCCGTGGGACAACCTGATCACCTTGTAACCCCCTCAGCGCTTAGAACAGTGCTTTGCACATAGTAAGTGCTTAATAAATGTCATTATTATTATTATTATTATCATTATTATTATTATTATTATTAAAAATCCAGCCCCGTATTTCCGGGACAGAGAGACCGCTAAATGTGAGCTCAGCCTGCCGGTGAGGAAGCAAGCCAATGCAAAGAAAAGGAGCAAAGCACATTGAAGGAACATAAAAATATATATAAGCACACACACATCTTAATATATAGTAACTCAGTTCACAAAGACACAAGTGGATACTTACGACAAATCTACTGTGTACTTTTTCTAAAATCCGTTTCTCGTTTAATGCCATCGATTCTCCCTTCCTCTTCTTGATTCTTTTCTTTTCTAGCTTTTTACAGGCGTACATCTTGCCGGTTGCCCTCACTTGGCAGGCGCATACCTAGAGGAAGAAAAGAAAGGTTCCCCACGTCTCTGGCGCCTTTTAGGTTCAAACGAGAATCATTTCATTTTATTTTGATAGTATGTTTGGTTTTGTGCTCTGTCTCCCCCCTTTTAGACTGTGAGCCCACTGTTGGGTAGGGACTGTCTCTATATGTTGCCAACTTGGACTTCCCAAGCGCTTAGTACAGTGCTCTGCGCACAGTAAGCGCTCAATAAAGACAATTGATGATGATGATGATTTCAGTCACAAGGCTTTTAAGAAATCAGGCTAATGACGACAAGCGATGTTGGATGAAGGTGTCTGAGGTGATGGGATAAAATCCAAGAAAAATGAAATGGTCAAGGAGGACGCCCAATATGATTATTATAATGACGATTTTTGGGGGGGCCACCCGGTAACTGTAGCTTAGGTAGCCCCCTTGACGTGCTCGAGAAGTGGTGTGGCCTAGCAGAAAAAAGTACAGAACTGGGAGCCGGGAGATCTGAGTTCTAATCCCAGCTCCATCATCAATCGTATTTATTGAGCGCTTACTATGTGCAGAGCACTGTACCAAGCGCTTGGGAAGTACAAATTGGCAACAATTGGCAACATAACACAGTCTAAAAGGGTGGTGAAGCTCCACCACTTCATTCATTCAATCGTATTTATTGAGCGCTTACTGTGGGCAGAGCCTGTGCCTGCAGTGTGGCCTTGGGCAAGTCACTTCGCTTCTCTGGGACTTGGCTTCCCTATCTGTAAAATGGGGATTTAATATCTGATTTTCTTCCTGTTTTGAGCCCCACGCCCCCTTTCACTCATTTCATTCATTCAATCGTATTTATTGAGCACTTCATTCATTCATTCATTCAATCGTATTTATTGAGCGCTTACTGTGTGCAGAGCACTGTACTAAGCGCTTGGGAAGTCCAAGTTGGCAACATATAGAGACAGTCCCTACCCAACAGTGGGCTCACAGTCTAGAAGGGGGAGACAGACAACAAAACAAAACATATTAACAAAATAAAATAAATAAAATAAATACGTACCCCTCTTAGGGTTGCACCTGGAGAGTTTCCAGTCCTCAATCAATCAATCAATCAATCAATCATATTTATTGAGCGCTTACTGTGCGCACAGCACTGTACTAAGCGCTTGGGAAGTACAAGTTTGCAACATATAGAGACGGTCCCTACCCAACAGTGGGCTCACAGTCTAAAATTACCATTCATTCATTCATTCATGCAATCGTATTTATTGAGCACTTACTGCGTGCAGAGCACTGTACTAAGCACTTGGGAAGTACAAGTTGGCAACATATACAGACGGTCCCCACCCAACAGTGGGATCACAGTCTAAAATTACCATTCATTCATTCATTCATTCATGCAATCGTATTTATTGAGCACTTACTGTGTGCAGAGCACTGTACTAAGCGCTTGGTAAGTACAAGTTGGCAACATATAGAGACGGTCCCTACCCAACAGTGGGCTCACGGTCTAGAAATAAAAAAATGATGAGGGAGAGTGAAGCAGAGGCCTGCCCATGTCATTCCTAGCTTGGGCGGTGCCTAGCGAGTGACCGGCCATCTGCTACAAGTCAAAACTCCCCTGTGCTGGGCAACAGCGCTTAGTAAGCGCTTAGTACAGTGCTCTGCACACAGTAAGCGCTCAATAAATACGATTGATTGATTGATTGAACAGCGGCCCGGGAGAGAGTTGAGGGCAGAGACTCAAGTTGGCTGCGCAGAAGGACGCGATGCTAAACCACTTCCGTATTTTTCCCAAGAAAATTCTATGGATCCACTACCAGAATGATGGCAGATGGAAGTGGGGCGTTTTGGGAGAGAAGTGTCTAGTGTGTCGCCTCAATAGGGGTTCAGTTGGAGGCGACTCAATGGTAAGCGCTTAGTACAGTGCTCTGCACACAGTAAGCACTCAATAAATACGATTGAATGAATGGTACAAGACAAGAGCCCCACGTGGGATAGGAAGTTTGTCCAACCTGATTATCTTGTATGTACTGGGCTTGGCCCCTAATAAGTGCATTAATGCCATTATTATTATTATTACCTTTATTATTTGGCCCCTCTCTAAATGTTTCTGCCCAGCCCGCTACAGAGAGGAGTTCAAGTTTCAAGGGCTATGCACTACAGAAACATTGCCATCGTTCAAAATTCAAATATTTTCCCAGCTTTCTTTTTTTAAAAAATGCTGTCCTGCAAACTTGTCCCATGAGGGGTTCCTGAATCATTGGGAAGTAAATAAACAAAAGTCGATGTAATAAAACTACAGAGATTTGAAAATTTTCAGGTTCAGGGAATTCGACAGTCTAATGAATACGAGAAAACCAGTAGAAAAAAAAAAACGTTACGGAATTAAATGTTGTCATGAAAAGCATGTGAAGTGTCAAGTCACCATTTTCATTCCTCCTCCTCCTCATCATCATCAATCATATTTATTGAGCGCTTACTATGTGCAGAGCACTGTACTAAGCGCTTGGGAAGTACAAATTGGCAACATATAGAGACAGTCCCTACCCAACAGTGGGCTCACAGTCTAAAAGGGGGAGACAGAGAACAAAACCAAAGATACTAACAAAATAAAATAAATAGAATAGATATGTACAAATAAAATAAATAAATAAATAAATAGAGTAATAAATATGTACAACCATATATACATATATACAGGTGCTGTGGGGAAGGGAAGGAGGTAAGATGGGGGGGGTGGAGAGGGGGACGAGGGGGAGAGGAAGGATTCATTCATACGATTCATTCAATCATATTTATTGAGCACTTACTGTGCGCACAGCACTGTACTAGGCGCTTGGGAAGTACAAGTTGGCAGCATATAGAGACGGTCCTTACCCAACATTCATTCATTCATTCATTCAATCATATTTATTGAGTGCTTACTGTGTGCAGAGCACTGTACTAAGCGCTTGGGAAGTACAAGTTGGCAGCATATAGAGACGGTCCCTACCCAACAACGGGCTCCCAGTCTAGAAGGGGGAGACAGACAACAAAACAAAACATGTGGACGGGTGTCAAGTCATCAGAATAAAGTTCAGGGCTCAGCCAAAGTCCTATTTTATTTTTCCTACCTGCCTAGGTTTTTCTTCTGCGTTCAGTGGTATTCAATTGGACATTTAGACATTTAGAAAATGTCTCGAGAAAACCATTTACTGGTTGCATCTGTTCATTATCTTCTCCAAAATGGTCTCAAGGATTACTGTTCCCAAATAGGTCACGCATTACTCACCTCTCCAAATCCTCCTTTTCCTAGAACTCTGTAATGCCTAAATGTGTTCTTTGTTACTGGTTGCCTAGGGAATAAAAAATAGAAAGAAAAAAAGGGGCAAGGATTAACCATCTCTCATAGGCACTTGCATTAGAATGAGAAGCAAATCCAACTGCTATTTTATTTTATTCTACTGAACTTCTGATTCGTTGCCTTCATCCTCACCCCGTAGCCCTTGTGTATGTGTGTACATATTTATTATTCTATTTAATAATAATAATAATAATGGCATTTATTAAGCGCTTACTATGTGCAAAGCACTGTTCTAAGCGCTGGGGAGGTTACAAGGCGATCAGGCTGTCCCATGGGGGGCTCACAGACTTCATCCCCATTTTACAGATGAGGGAACTGAGGCCCAGAGAAGTGAAGTGACTCACCCAAAGTCACACAGATGACAATCGGCAGAGCTGGGATTCGAACCCATGACCCCTGACTCCAAAGCCCGGGCTCTTTCCACTGAGCCACGCTGCTTCTCTGCTTCTATTTATTGTATAAATGATGTGCATAGATCTATAATTCTGTTTATTTATATTGATGGTATTGATGTCTATCTACTTGCTTTGTTTTGTTTTGTCGTCTGCCTCATCCCTTCTAGACTGTGAGCCCGTTGTTGGGTAGAGATTGTCTCTATTTGCTGCCCTGCGAGTTGTACTTCCCAAGCGCTCAGTACAGTGCTCTGCACACAGTAAGCGCTCAATAGGTACGACTGAATGAATGAGGGATCTAGGCTCAACAGCGTGGCGAGCAGAGTGTGTTGCTCAAGGATTGTGGCTTCCTCTGGTGGGCTGTAAAATCAATCGTATTTATTGAGCGCTTACTGTGTGCAGAGCACTGTACTAAGCGCTTTGTAAAAATGTAAAAATGATCGATTAGTAACAGGGCTTCAACAACCCAAGTGATTGACTTTGCCTTTTTGTGTACAAAGTGTGGAATAGCCCAAGGATCCCACACTGGCCTTTCCTTCCATCATGGCGGGTTTCCATCTTCAAGCATGGCGCAGTGGCTAGAGCCTGGCCTCGGGGTCAGAAGGTCATGGGTTCTAATCCCTTATGATAATAATAATAATAATTATTATTATATTAATTATATTAATTATTATTATTATTAAGCGCTTACTATGTGCAAAGCACTGTTCTAAGCGCTGGGGCGGTTACAAGGCGATCAGGTTGTCCCATGGGGGCTCACAGTCTTCATCTCCATTTTACAGATGAGGGAACTGAGGCCCAGAGAAGTGAAGTGACTTGCCCAAAGTCACACAGCTGACAAGTGGCGGAGCCGGGACTTGAACCCATGACCTCTGACTCCAAAGCCCGGGCTCTTTCTAGTCTTTCTAGACTGTGAGCACATTGTGAGCGGGGATTGTCTCTCTTTGTTGCTGAATTGTACTTTCCAAGCACTTAGTACAGTGCTCTGCACACAAGTAAGCGCTCAATATATACGATCAAATGAACGGATGAAATGCATAATCCCAGCTCTGCCACTTGTCTGCTGGGTGACCTTGGGCAATTCACTTCACTTCCCTGGGCCTCAGTGACCTCATCTGTAAAATGGGGATTGAGACAGCGAGCCCCATGTGGGACAGGAACTGTGTCCAACAGGATTTGCTTGTATCCATCCCAGTGCTTAGCACAGTGCCTGGTGCATAGTAAGTGCTTAACAAATACCATTGTTATTATTATTATAATTATTACAGAGAAAGGACTACTATATTACACAGTGTAATGATAATTATGGCACTTTTTGAGCTCTAATTATGATGATGATGGCATTTGATAAGCGCTTACTATGTGCCAAGCACTGGGGTAGATACTGGTTAATCAGATTGGATACAGTCTCTGTCCCACATGGGGCTCACAGTCTTAATCCCCATTTTACAGATGGGGTAACTAAGGCCCAGAGAAGTGAAGTGACTTGTTCATCGTCACACAACAGACATGTGGCAAAGATAGGATTAGAACCCAGGTCCTTCTGACTCCAAGACCTGGGCTCTAACCACTAATAATAATAATGATGGCATTTATTAAGCGCTTACTATGTGCGAAGCACTGTTCTAAGCGCTGGGGAGGTTACAAGGTGATCAGGTTGTCCTACGGGGGGTTCACAGTCTTCATCCCCATTTTACAGATGAGGTCACTGAGGCCAGAGAAGTGAAGTGACTTACCCAAAGTCACACAGCTGACAATTGGCGGAGCCGGGATTTGAACCCATGACCTCTGACTCCAAAGCCTGGGCTCTTTCCACTGAGCCACGCTGCTAAGCCAAGCTGCTTCTTAGATGCGTCAACTACACCAACGTATTTTGAAGTAATAATAATAATAATCATGGCAGTTATTAAGCGCTTACTATGTGCAAAGCACTGTTCTAAGTGCTGGGGAGTTTACAAGGTGATCAGGTTGTCATCATCATCAGTCATATTTATTGAGTGCTTACTGTGTGCAGAGCACTGTACTAAGCGCTTGGGAAGTCCAAGTTGGCAACCTATAGAGACGGTCCCTACCCAACAGTGGGCTCACAGTCTAAAAGGGGCAGACAGAGAACAAAACCAAACATACTAACAAAATAAAATAAATAGAATAGATATGTACAAGTAAAATAAATAAATAAATAGAGTAACAAATACGTACAAACCCACGTGGGGCTCACAGTCTTAATCCCCATTTTACAGATGAGGTCACTGAGGCACAGGGAAGTGAAGTGACTTGCCCAAAGTCACCCAGCTGACAAGTGGCGGAGCCAGGATTTGAACCCATGACCTCCGACTCCCAAGCCCGGGCTCTTTCCACTGAGCCACGCTGCTCACTTATGGTTCACCGATGCGCGTTCACTAACTGAAGGTAAATAATTTGCTAAAGCAAAACCGTAAGAAATAGCTTGGCTGCTGTTTGGTTGGCTACCAATTCTTTAGGGAGGTAGCTTGGCCGGGGGAAAAACCTGTACTTCCCAAGCGCTTAGTACAGTGCTCTGCACACAGTAAGCGCTCAATAAATACGATTGATTGATTGATTGATTGATTGATTGAAAAAGCTTAGAGTCTGGGGGGTCAGGACACTCAGATTTCAGTCCCAGTTCTGTCTCCGGCCCGCTTGCGACCTACGGCAAATCACTCACCCCCGTCCAGACTGTGAGCCCACTGTTGGGTAGGGACCGTCTCTATATGTTGCCAACTTGGACTTCCCAAGCGCTTAGTACAGTGCTCTGCACACAGTAAGCGCTCAATAAATACGATTGATTGATTGATTGATTGATTGATTGAAAAAGCTTAGAGTCTGGGGGGTCAGGACACTCAGATTTCAGTCCCAGTTCTGTCTCCGGCCCGCTTGCGACCTACGGCAAATCACTCACCCCCGTCCAGACTGTGAGCCCACTGTTGGGTAGGGACCGTCTCTATATGTTGCCAACTTGGACTTCCCAAGCGCTTAGTACAGTGCTCTGCACACAGTAAGCGCTCAATAAATACGATTGATTGATTGATTGATTGATTCAGCTGGTGTCTATAAACTGGGGATGAAATTGACTATCTAACGTGGAAATACTTTGGGAAAATGAAGATGCTCTTCCAATTCAAGGTGTTCTGATTCTTTGTGTCATTTAATACTCCCTACTCCCAACCAGTTGAACCCAGCTACAAGAGAATCAATCAACCAGTCAATCGTATATATTGAGCGCTTACTGTGTGCAGAGCACTGTACTAAGCGCTTGGGAAGTCCAAGTTGGCAACATATAGAGACGGTCCCTACCCAACAGCGGGCTCACAGTCTAGAAGGGGGAGACAGAGAACAAAACCAAACATACTAACAAAATAAAATAAATAGAATAGATATGTACAAGTAAAATAAATAGAGTAATAAATACGTACAAACATATATACATATATACAGGAAGCAGCGTGGCTCAGTGGAAAGAGCCCGGGCTTGGGAGTCGGAGGACGTGGGTTCTAATCCCGGCTCCACCACTTGTCAGCTGTGTGATCTTGGGCAAGCCGCTTAACTTCTCTTTGCCTCAGTGCCCTCAACTGTAAAATGGGGATGAAGACTGTGAACCCCACGTGGGACAACCTGATTACCTTGTATCTACCTCAGCGCTTAGAAGAGTGCTTTGCACATAGAAAGCTATTAACAAATACCATAATAATAATAATAATAATAGTACTATTACTATAATGTTATAATATATTATTATGTTAATAGTAATAACATTACTATTATTATTATTGTTATATTTGTTAAGAGCTTACTATTATTTATTATTATTATTATTATTATTATTATTATTATTATTATTATTATTATTATTATTAACATGGGTTCTAGTCCCGGCTCCACCACTTGTCAGCTGTGTGATCTTGGGCAAGCCACTGCACTTCTCTGGGCCTCAGTGCCCTCAACTGTGAAATGGGGATGAAGACTGTGAACCCCACGTGGGACAACCTGATTACCTTGCATCTACCTCAGCGCTTAGAAGAGTGCTTTGCACATAGTAAGCTCTTAACAAATACCATAATAATAATAATATTACTATTATTATAATGTTATAATATATTATTATGTTAATAGTAATATCATTACTATTATTATTATTATGGTATTTGTTAAGAGGTTACTATTATTATTACATTATTAATATTATTATTATTATTATTATTATTAACATGGGTTCTAGTTCCGGCTCCGCCACTTGTCAGCTGTGTGACCTTGGGCAAGCCGCTTAACTTCTCTTTGCCTCAGTGCCCTCAACTGTAAAATGGGGATGAAGACTGTGAACCCCACGTGGGAGAACCTGATTACCTTGTATCTACCTCAGTGCTTAGAACAGTGCTTTGCACATAGTAAGCTCTTAACAAATACCATAATAATGATATTACTATTATTATAATGTTATAATATATTATTATGTTAATAGTAATAACATTACTATTATTATTATTGTTAAATTTGTTAAGAGCTTATGATTATGATTATTATTATTATTATTATTATTATTATTATTATTATTATTATTAACATGGGTTCTAGTCCCGGCTCCACCACTTGTCAGCTGTGTGATCTTGGGCAAGCCGCTTAACTTCTCTTTGCCTCAGTGCCCTCAACTGTAAAATGGGGATGAAGACTGTGAACCCCACGTGGGACAACCTGATTACCTTGCATCTACCTCAGTGCTTAGAAGAGTGCTTTGCACATAGTAAGCTCTTAACAAATACCATAATAATAAAATTATTATTATTATTGTTATGGCATTTGTTAAGAACTTACTATTATTATTACATTATTATTATTATTGTTAACATGGGTTCTAATCCCGGCTCCGCCACTTGTCAGCTGTGTGATCTTGGGCAAGCCTCTTAACTTCTTTTTGCCTCAGTGCCCTCAACTATAAAATGGGGATGAAGACTGTGAACCCCACGTGGGACAACCTGATTACCTTGTATCTACCTCAGCGCTTAGAAGAGTGCTTTGCACATAGTAAGCTCCTAACAAATACCATAATAATAATAACAACATTAATATTATTATTATAGTATTTAATAGCTTACTATTATTATTACATTATTATTATTATTATTATTATTGTTAACATGGGTTCTAATCCCGGCTCCGCCACTTGTCAGCTGTGTGATCTTGGGCAAGCCTCTTAACTTCTCTTTGCCTCAGTGCCCTCAACTGTAAAATGGGGGTGAAGACCGTGAACCCCACGTGGGACAACCTGATTACCTTGCATCTACCTCAGCGCTTAGAAGAGTGCTTTGCACATAGTAAGCTCTTAGCAAATACCATAATAATAAAATTATTATTATTATTGTTATGGCATTTGTTAAGAGCTTACTATTATTATTACATTATTATTATTATTCTCCCAGAAACAAAAGGATTCTGGAGAATGAACCCATCATATTTAATGGGACATACCAAAATGATAAATTCCATTTTAGACTAAAGCTGGGGCAGTTTCCATTTTTCTCAATACTTCCCCATGAAGCTGAACACCAACCCACTCACTCTCATTTTTTAAAAAAACAAAACAAAACTGGGGGGAAAAGCAACTTTCACAAAACACTAAAATGATTCTGCAGGGCTTAAGAACGCACATGGGGATTTCCAGCTTGAAAATCCGGGCCAATCTAGAATTTACCTTTCTAGCCATTTCCACTGTAAAAACCGGGAGAAGTACATGCTTTCTTGGTAATCCTCAAAAGGTCCTCCACTTAAATAATCATGGACGAACCTTGGAAAAAAAAATAAACATGATTATTTTTTCTGGATTACAACCCGTTCGTTGGCATGCAGAAAGGCAATCAGTACATGAATGCGTTACAGAAATATGAATATGAAAACATGGCATTTCTGATTCAGGCCAGTGGTTCATCCAACACGGAATTCGTTCGCGAGGAATAACTAAAAGTAAGATGGTCGCCCCCCAAAACATCCATCTCAATGGTTGTGGTTGTAGTAATATCTGTAATTTTTCTCTCTCCGTCCTCAATTTTTTTCTTCATTAATCAATCAATCATATCTACTGAGCACTTACCATGAGCACTTACTAAGCGCTTGGGAGAGTACGTTATAAACAGAGCTGGTCTCTAGACTGTAAGCTCATTGTGGGCAAGGGACTTTTTGCTCCTTCTGTGCTATTGAACTCTCTCGAGTGTTTAGTACACTGCTCTGCACATAATAAGTGCTTAATAAATACCATTGATTGATTGGCTGACACATTTCATTCATTCATTCAATCATCATCATCATCAATCGAATTTATTGAGCGCTTACTATGTGCAGAGCACTGTACTAAGCGCTTGGGAAGTACAAATTGGCAACATATAGAGACAGTCCCTACCCAACAGTGGGCTCACAGTCTAAAAGGGGGAGACAGAGAACAAAACCAAACATACTAACAAAATAAAATAAATAGAATAGATATGTACAAATAAAATAAATAAATAAAAAGAGTAATAAATATGTACAAACATATATCCATATATACAGGTGCTGTGGGGAAGGGAAGGAGGTAAGATGTGGGGGATGGAGAGGGGGACGAGGGGGAGAGGAAGGAAGGGGCTCAGTGTGGGAAGGCCTCCTGGAGGAGGTGAGCTCTCAGTAGGGCCTTGAAGGGAGGAAGAGAGCTAGCTTGGCGGAGGGGCAGAGGGAGGACATTCCGGGCCCCGGGGGATGACGTGGGCCGGGGATCGATGGCGGGACAGGCGAGAACGAGGAACGGTGAGGAGATTAGCGGTGGCAGAGGAGCGGAGGGTGCGGGCTGGGCTGGAGAAGGAGAGAAGGGAGGTGACGTAGGAGGGGGCGAGGGGATGGATGGATGGACAGCCTGGAAGCCCAGGGTGAAGAGTTTCTGCCTGATGCGCAGATTGATTGGTAGCCGCTGGAGATTTTTGAGGAGGGGAGTAACAGGCCCAGAGCGTTTCTGGACAAAGACAATCCGGGAAGCGGCGTGAAATATGGATTGAAGTGGGGACAGACACAAGGATGGGAGATCAGAGAGAAGGCTGACACAGTAGTCCAGACGGGAGAGGATGAGAGCTTGAATGAGAAGGGTAGCAGTTTGGATGGAGAGGAAAGGGCGGATCTTGGCGATGTTGCGGAGCTGAGACTGGCAGGTTTTGGTGACGGCTTGGATGTGAGGGGTGAACGAGAGAGCGGAGTCGAGGATGACACCAAGGTTGCGGGCTTGGGAGACAGGAAGGATGGTAGTGCCGTCAACAGAGATGGGAAAGTCAGGGAGAGGGCAGGGGTTGGGAGGGAAGACAAGGAGTTCAGTCTTGGGCATGTTGAGTTTGAGGTGGCGGGCAGACATCCAGATGGAGATGTCCTGAAGGCAGGAGGAGATGCGAGCCTGGAGAGACGGGGAGAGAGCAGGGGCAGAGATGGAGACCTGGGTGTCATCAGCGTAGAGATGATAGTTCAAGCCGTGGGAGCGAATCATCATCATCATCATCAATCGTATTTATTGAGCGCTTACTGTGTGCAGAGCACTGTACTAAGCGCTTGAGAAGTACAAGTTGGCAACATAGGTCACTGAGGGAGTGCGTGTAGATCGAGAACAGAAGGGGACCAAGCACTGAACCTTGGGGAACCCCCACAGTAAGGGGATGGGAGGGGGAGGAGGAGCCTGCAAAAGAGACTGAGAATGAAAAATGCTAATGTACAAATAACACTTTTTTCACCGGTAATAAAGTACACATGAGATTCCTCTACACTCCCTAACTTCGAATAGCCGGTTAACTAACCAGTCAACGGAGCCCTCGGGAGCTCATCAGTAATCTCACTGATGGAACACCACACTTAATTAAAGGAAAGAAATGTGGTTCAGTGGTCAGAACGGCAGATTGGAAGTGAAAAGTCCTCGCTTGCTTCGCCCCAGCATTTCCACTGATTAGTCTGACTCACGGCAAGTCACTTTCTTAGTGTTTCCATTCTCCTCCTGTATAATGAGGGAAAATTATAGAGTACTCGGGATTCTGACCTCAGAAGACTGTTGTGTGCCTTCATTAGACAATCTTCATAAAAGGTTTGAAGCACGCATAAAAGGAACTGACTGTATCAAAGAATATATTCCATTTAACAGAGCAATAAATTCTTTAAATCGCCTCCCGTTGACTAATGGGTTGAAGCTGAGCTTCACGAGTGGTTTCTCCAGAGGTATCTGTAAATGTATAACTATTTTATCCCCTTGTTGAGCCTCCAAAGAGTATAATTTTCCAATGTTTTAAATGGTATTTGTTAAGCGCTCACTATGTGCCAGGCGCTGTTCTAACCTCAAGGGTAGATACACGATAATTGGGTTGGACACAGGCTCTGTTCTAAAGAAGCAGCGTGTTCAAAAGAAGCAGCGTGGCTCAGTGGAAAGAGCCCGGGCTTTGGAGTCAGAGGTCATGGGTTCAAATCCCGGCTCCGCCACTTGTCAGCTGGGTGACTTTGGGCAAGTCACTTCACTTCTCTGAGCTTCAGTTCCCTCATCTGTAAAATGGGGATTAAGACTGTGAGCCCCACGTGGGACAACCTGATCACCTTGTACCCCCCAGCGCTTAGAACAGTGCTTTGCACATAGCAAGCGCTTAACAAATACCATCATTATTATTAGTATAAATGGGGCTCACAGTCTTAATCCCCATTTTACAGATGAGGGAACTGAGGGCCAGAGAAGTGAAGTAACTTGCCCAAGGTCACCCAGCGGAGAGGTGGCAGAGCCGGGATTAGAACCCAGGTCCCTCTGACCTCCAGTTCCACGGTCTATCCGCTGGGCCACGCTGCTTCTGAATGTGAACTCTATTTTAAAATATTATTAGTATGGCACTGCATTCAAATTTGGCCAAAGTACTTTCATCTAAAAATAGTTCTCTGAAGACATTGATTATGAGGAGTTGATATCCCGTTGTTGGGTAGGGACCGTCTCTATATATTGCCAACTTGTACTTCCCCAGTGCTTAGTACAGTGCTCTGCACCCAGTAAGCGCTCAATAAATACGATTGAATGAATGAATGAATATGAAGATGACATGTGGGGTACAGGAATCCCTTTGAACTAGGAAGCGCTGGGGTGGATACGAGATAATCTGGTTGTTCACAGTCCCTGGCCCACCTGGGGCTCCCAAACTTAAAACCCATTTTACAGATGAGATGACTGAGGCCCGGAGAAGTGAAGTGATTTGTCCAAGGTCACACGGCAGAAAAGTGGCAGAGCCAGAATTAAAACCCAGGTCCTCTGACTCTCGGGCCTGGGCTCTATCTACCATTCATTCATTCATTCATTCATTCATTCATTCATTCATTCATTCATCCATTAAATCGTATTTATTCATTCATTCATTCCTCCCTCCCTCCTCAAATCCACCAAAATAGCACACTTTCCCCCATCAAGGCCCTACTGAAAGCTCACCTCCTCCAAGAGGCCTTCCCAGATTGAGCCCCCCTTTTCTTCTGCTCCCCCGCATCAACCCAACTCCCTCCCTCTGCCCCACTCCCCCCTCTCTGCCCCACTGCACTTGTATCTATATCATTCTATTTATTTTATTAATGAAAATGATAATGATATAATGATAATGATAATGATATATATCTGCAATTCTATTTATTTATTTTGATGCTACTGATGCCTGTTTACTTGTTTTGATGTCTGCCTCCCCCCTTCTAGACTGTGAGCCCATTGTCAGGCAAGGATTGTCTCTATTTGTGGCTGAATTGTACTTCCCAAGCTCTGAGTACAGTGGTCTGCACACACTAAGTGCTCAATAAATACAACTGAGTGAACTGAATGAATGAATACTAAGTGCTGCGGAAAGATTTAAGCAAGATTTCAGCAGAGCCAGGATGAGAATCCGGGCCTTCTGGCTCTCAGGCCCAGGCACTTTCCACTAATAATAATAATAATGGCATTTATTAAGTGCTTACTACGTGCAAAGCACTGTTCTAAGCGCTGGGGCGTGGAGCTCACAGTCTTAATCCCCATTTTACAGATGAGGTCACTGAGGCACAGAGAAGCTAAGTGACTTGCCCAAAGTCGCACAGCTGACAATTGCCGGAGCCGGGGTTTGAACCCATGACCTCTGACTCCAAAGCCCGGGCTCTTTTCCGCGGAGCCACGCTGCTTCACTGAGGCCATGCTGCTTCTCACCTAGTAAATCTGCTAGTTTTCCCCCCCTTCTCTGCTCATGTGATGACGGAGCTCTAAGCTAGCCATTGTCCATATCAGTCTTTCAATCGTATTTATCGAGCACTTACTGGGGGGCAGAGCACTGTACTAAACGTTTAGGAGAGTACGATATGAGAGAACGGCCCTGCTGAGAGCTCACCTCCTCCAGGAGGCCTTCCCAGACTGAGCCCCTTCCTTCCTCTCCCCCTCGTCCCCCTCTCCATCCCCCCCATCTTACCTCCTTCCCTTCCCCACAACACCTGTATATATGTTTGTACATATTTATTACTCTATTTATTTATTTATTTATTTTACTTGTCCATATCTATTCTATTTATTTTATTTTGTTAGTATGTTTGGTTTTGTTCTCTGTCTCCCCCCTTTTAGACTGTGAGCCCACTGTTGGGTAGGGACTGTCTCTATATGTTGCCAATTTGTACTTCCCAAGCGCTTAGTACAGTGCTCTGCACACAGTAAGCGCTCAATAAATACGGTTGATGATGATGATGATATAACAACAAACAGATACGTTCCCTGCCCACGACGAGCTAACCAGCTGATGAATATACCTAGTCGGAAAACTTTCCAACACCCAACTGCATTAAAGACACACCTATAAAGAAGAAAAAGAAATCCACCCCACCCAACTGGCATATCAGTTTCAAGAATGTGTCATCATCAATCGTATTTATTGAGCGCTTACTATGTGCAGAGCACTGTTCTAGTGTCACCAAGTAAGCAGAAAGTGCCGCATTAAACTATGTGATTCGGTTATCAAACCTTTTTTGGTGTTCGGGCTGAGGGTGGATTTGCGAGCCCTATTCCATTCCATCTGGCTCTGCACACAATAAACTCTTAATTAATACTACTGAATGAATGAATGTATCAATTTGCCTCCACTGTGATCTTGGGGAAATCACCTAGCTTTGCTGTGCCTCAGTTTCCTCATCTGTAAAATGGGGATTCATTACCTATCTTGGACGGTGAGCTCTCTGTGGCTCTGTGGAGCCCTCTTTTAGACTGTGAACCCCTTTTAGACTGTGAACCCACTGTTGGGTAGGGACTGTCTCTATATGTTGCCAGCCTGTACTTCCCAAGCGCTTAGTACAGTGCTCTGCACACAGTAAGTGCTCAATAAATACGACTGATTGATTGATTGACTGATTGATTGATTGACTGTGGTACAGGGACTTTGTTCTTCTAGACTGTGAGCCCGCTGTTGGGTAGGGACTGTCTCTACATGTTGCCAGCTTGTACTTCCCGAGCGCTTAGTACAGTGCTCTGCACACAGTAAGTGCTCCATAAATACGATTGATTGATTGATTGATTGATTGATTGTGGTACAGGGACTTTGTTCTTCTAGACTGTGAGCCCACTTTTGGGTAGGGACCGTCTCTATATGTTGCCGACTTGTACTTCCCAAGCGCTTAGTACAGTGCTCTGCACACAGTAAGCGCTCAATAAATATGATTGATTGATCGATTTTGTTCCAGCTGGTTGTCTTGGCTCTACTCCATCGTTTAGTACCATGCTTGGCACCTTGTAAGCCCTTAATGCCATTAGTATTAGCAGTAGTTGTAGTAGTATTACCATCACTGTTGGGTAGGGACTGTCTCTATATGTTGCCAATTTGTACTTCCCAAGCGCTTAGTACAGTGCTCTGCACATAGTAAGCGCTCAATAAATATGATTGATGATGATGATCATCAACAATTTATTGAGCTCCGATGTGATCCAGAACACACACTACTTACATGGAAATATTTGGAGAAAAAATGGACACAACCTTTGCTTTAACCAAGGTAATCATAACGATAATAATAATAATAATAATAATTACATTTATTATTATTGCCAACATATTCCCTTGCACCTCAATCTCTCCTCTCCTGCTGCTGACCTCTTGCTTACTCACTCTCTCTCCCTCTCCCCCTTCTAGACTGTGAGCCCGTTGTCGGGTAGGGACCGTCTCTATACGTTGCCAACTTGTACTTCCCAAGCGCTTAGTACAGTGCCCTGCATGCAGTAAGCGCTCAATAAATACGATTGAAGGAAGGAAGGAATCTGGCTACCTTCCTAAATTGGGTTTCACAGGTGTGACACATCAAAGTGTTCTAATTGGACGCAATACGCAAAGAAACGCCGCGCAACATTATGACATCCTTTAAGAAGCTGTACAGAACTGAGGGGCGACTAAAGCATGAAAATCCTGTATTTTAACTGAATTTGAATGAAAGAATGCTATTCCACTGGCAGAGTGGTTTACCAAGAGGCAGATACAGTAGAGCATAAATATTCACGTTAGCTACAGCCTTTTTATTTTTTTTTTAAATGGTACTTTTTAAGCACTTATTATGTGCCAGTCACTGTTCAAAACTCTGGAGTAGCTACAAGATCATCATCATCATCATCATCAATCATATTCATTGAGCGCTTACTATGTGCAGAGCACTGTACTAAGCGCTTGGGAAGTACAAGTTGGCAACATATAGGGACAGTCCCTACCCAACAGTGGGCTCACAGTCTAAAAGGGGGAGACAGAGAACAAAACCAAACATACTAACAAAATAAAATAAATAGAATAGATATGTACAAGTAAAATAAATAGAGTAATAAATTTGTACACACATATATACACATATACAGGATATCTATATATAGATAGATATATCGATATATCTATCTATCTATATAATGTATATATATGCATATATACATTCTAAGCACTGGGGGAGATACAAGGTTTATTCATTCATTCATTTCATTCATTCATTTAATTCATTCATTTAATCGTATTTACAAGATAACTGTGAGCCCACTGTCAGGTAGGGACCGTCTCTATATTCATTCATTCAATCGTATTAATTGAGCGCTTTCTGTGTGCAGAGCACTGTCCTAAGCGCTTGGGAAGTCCAAGTTGGCAACATAGAGAGACGGTCCCTACCCAACAGCGGGCTCACAGTCTAGAAGGGGGAGACGGGGACAAAACAAAGCATATTAACAAAATAAATAGAAAAATATGCACAGATAAAATAGAGTAATAAATAGGTTGCCAACTTGTACTTCTCAAGCGCTTAGTACAGTGCTCTGCACACAGTAAGCGCTCAATAAATACGACTGAGTGAATGAATGAATGAAAGATAATCAGACTGGGAATAGTCCATGT
The DNA here is from genome assembly GCF_015852505.1 of Tachyglossus aculeatus. Taxonomy (NCBI): domain Eukaryota; kingdom Metazoa; phylum Chordata; class Mammalia; order Monotremata; family Tachyglossidae; genus Tachyglossus; species Tachyglossus aculeatus. Next base: position 2,204,703 of record NC_052069.1, on the reverse strand, counting down.
CCCATATGGGGCTCACCGTCTTCTTGTTTTGTTTTGTTGTCTGTCTCCCCACTTCTAGACCACGAGCCCGTTGTTGGGTAGGGATTGTCTCTATCTGTTGCCGAATTGTACTTTCCAAGCGCTTAGTTCAGTGCTCTGCACATAGTAAGCGCTCAATAAATACGACTGATGATGATGATGATGCTCTGCACACAGTAAGCGCTCAATAAATACGATTGAATGAATGAATCCCCATTTGACAGGTAAGGTCACTGAGGCACCGAGAGGTTAAGTGACTTATCCAAGGTCACGCAGCGAACAAGCGGGAGAGTCGGCATTAGAATCTAGTACCTCTGACTCACAAGCAGATACTCCATCCATTAGGCCATGCTGCCTTCTCACTGGGGGCAGGAGGTATTTTCCGTCATTCACATTATCTTCATCTTCAGTTTGACTGGTCTTTGTTCTAATTCCTCTATTGGCCACATCAACCGAGGAGAAATCAATCAATTGCATTTATTGAGCGCTTACTGTGTGCAGAGCACTGTACTAAGCGCTTGGGAAGTACAAGTTGGCAACATATAGAGACACATAAAGAGATGCATGAAGAGAGCGCCGTGTGTGGCTTTGCACACCCTAAATGTGACCATTGATTCATTCAATTCATGCAATTGTATTTATTCATCAATCATCAATCATCGATCGTATTTATTGAGCGCTTACTGTGTGCAGAGCACTGTACTAAGCGCTTGGGAAGTCCAAGTTGGCAACATATTGAGACAGTCCCTACCCAACAGTGGGCTCACAGTCTAAAAGGGGGAGACAGAGAACAAAACCAAACATACTAACAGAATAAAATAAATAGAATAGATATGTGCAAGTAAAATAAATAAATAAATAGAGTAATAAATATGTACAAACATATATACATATATACAGGTGCTGTGGGGAAGGGAAGGAGGTAATATGGGGGGGATGGAGAGGGGGACGAGGGCGAGAAGAAGGAAGGGGCTCAGTCTGGGAAGGCCTCCTGGAGGAGGTGAGCTCTCAGCAGGGCCTTGAAGGGAGGAAGAGAGCTAGCTTTGTACTTCCCAAGCACTTAGTACAGTGCTCTGCACACAGTAAGCGCTCAATAAATACGATTGATGATGATGATGATGATCCGTTGATTTCTCCAAGAAAATGTTTCCTCTCATTCACCCCGGTGCTACTAGATAAGGTCAGGCGAGGTTTATTTCTGTTTTTAATTCAGCAAGGATCGGACAGAGCTTCACGCGCCTCCCCATTCATCAATCAGTCAATCAATCGTATTTATTGAGTGCTTACTATGTGCGGAGCACTGTACTAAGCGCTTGGGAAGTACAAGTTGGCAACATCTAGAGACAGTCCCTACCCAACAGTGGGCTCACAGTCTAAAAGGGGGAGACAGAGAACAAAACCAAACATACTAACAAAATAAAATAAATAGAATAGATATGTGCAAGTAAAATAAATAAATAAATAAATAGAGTAATAAATATGTACGAACATATATCCGTATATACAGGTGCTGTGGGGAAGGGAAGGAGGCAAGATGGGGGGGATGGAGAGGGGGGCGAGGGGGAGAGGAAGGAAGGGGCTCAGTCTGGGAAGGCCTCCTGGAGGAGGTGAGCTCTCAGTAGGGCTTTGAAGGGAGAAAGAACTTAAAGTGCTCCTCCTTGGAATTCAATAGGTACGCTAATTCAGGGAATATGCTTCCGAAGCAGCACGGCTCAGCGGAAAGAGCCCGGGCTTGGGATTCAGATTTACTATTCTATTTATTTTATTTTGTTAATATGTCTTGTTTTGTCGTCTGTCTTCCCCTTCTAGACTGTGAGCCCGCTGTCGGGTAGGGACCGCCTCTCTGTGTTGCCAACTTGTACTTCCCAAGCGCTTAGTACAGTGCTCTGAACACAGTAAGTGCTCAATAAATACGACTGAATGAATGAATGAATGAATGGCCACCTGTTCACATGTTTTGTTTTGTTGTTTGTCTCCCCCTTCTAGACTGTAAGCCCGTTGTTGGGTAGGGACCGTCTCTATATGTTGCCAACTTGGACTTCCCAAGCGCTTAGAACAGTGCTCTGCACACAGTAAGCGCTCAATAAATATGATTGAATGAATGAAAGTGCTTAACAGATACCATTATTATTATTATTGAATCCCCATTTTGCAGATGAGGGAACTGAGAGAAGTTAAGCAATAATAATAATAATAGCATTTGTTAAGTGCTTAGTCTGTGCCAAGCACTGTTCTAAGCACTGGGGTGGGGGGAGGGAACAAGGTGCTCAGGTTGTCCCACAGGGGGCTCACGGTCTTAATCCCCATTTTACAGATGAGGTCACTGAGGCACAGAGAAGTTAAGCGACCTGTCCAAGGTCACACTGCAGGTAAGTGGCAGAGCTGGAATTAGGCCCATGCTCTTTCCACTAGGCCACACTGTCCATCCTGGGGATGTGAACCCCAGGTGGGACAGGGATTGTGTCCAGCCTGATTACCTTGGATCAGCGTGGCTCAGTGAAAAGAGCCCGGGCTTTGGAGTCAGAGGTCATGGGTTCGAATCCCGACTCCACCACATGATGGCTGTGTGACCTTGGGCAAGTCACTTAACTTCTCTGAGCCTCAGTTACCTCATCTGTAAAATGGGGATTGATTGTGAGCCCCACGTGGGGCAACATGATCACCTTGTATCCCCCCCAGCGCTTAGAACAGTGGTCTGCACATAGTAAGTGCTTAACAAATGCCATCATTATTATTATTATTATTATTATTATTATTATTATTATTATTATTATTACCCCAGCATATAGTACAGTGCCCGACACTTAGTAAGCGCAGCATGGCTCAGTGGCAAGAGCCCGGGCTTTGGAGTCAGAGGTCATGGGTTCAAATCCCGGCTCCGCCAACTGTCAGCTGTGTGATTTTGGGCAAGTCACCTCACTTCTCTGTGCCTCAGTTCCCTCATCTGTAAAATGGGGATGAAGATTGTGAGCCCACTGTGGGACAACCTGATCACCTTGTAACCTCCCCAGTGCTTAGAATAGTGCTTTGCACATAGTAAGTGCTTAATAAATGCCATTATTATTATTAAAGAAGGAAAGAATAAAACAAAACCCAAAAACCTTTGTTTAGGAGGAAGGTGCTGTGGATCTAGAGGTTTAAACAAAAGTCGACCCCTCAAATCGGGGAGGGAAACAGAATCAATCAAATGACCAAGGATATTTATGGCATCCTTACTGTGTGCAGAGCACTGTACTAAGCCCTTGTACTAAGTACAATATAACAGAGTTGGTAGGTACATTTTCGGAATGACAGAGGAGACGAAGCGGAGTCTATTCTAGGTGCAGAGGATAATAATATTCATTCGATCGTATTTATATTCACTCAATCAATAAGTACGATTGAATGAATGAATGAATAATCATAATAATGATAATAATAGCATTTGTTAAGCACTTACTATGTGTCAAGCACTGTTCTAAGCGCTGGAATAGATATAAGATAATCAGATTAATAATAATGGTATTTGTTAAGTGCTACGTGCAAAGCACTGTTCAAAGCACGTGAGCACTGGTGGCTCAGTGGTAGAATTGTCGCCTCCCACGCGGTAGACCCGGGTTCGATTCCTGGCCAATGCAGAGGTTTAGAGAAGCAGCGTGGCTCAGTGGAAAGAGCCCAGGAGTCAGAGGTCATGGGTTCAAATCCCGGCTCTGCCAATTGTCAGCTGTGTGATTTGGGGCAAGTCACTTAACTTCTCTGGGCCTCAGTTACCTCATCTGTAAAATGGGGATTAAGACTGTGAGCCCCCCGTGGGACAACCTGATTACTTTGTAACCTCCCCAGCGCTTAGAACAGTGCTTTGCACATAGTAAGTGCTTAATAAATGCCATTATTATATTCTCTGTCTCCCCCTTTTAGACTGTGAGCCCACTGTTGGGTAGGGACTGTCTCTATATGTTGCCAACTTGTACTTCCCCAGCGCTTAGTACAGTGCTCTGCACACAGTAAGCGCTCAATAAATACAATTGATTGATTGACATTGAAAGTGCTGGGGAGGTTACAAGGTGATCAGGTTGTCCCACGGGGGGCTCACAGTTTTAATCAACATTTTGCAGATGAGGGAACTGAAGCCCAGAGAAGTGAAGTGACTTGCCCGAAGTCACACAGCTGACAGTTGGCGGAGCCGGGATTAGAACCCATGACCTCTGACTCCAAAGCCCGGGCTCTTTCCACTGAGCCACGCTGCTGCTCAGCATCCCTGTCTCACGCTCATTCATTCATTCAATCGTATTTATTGAGCGCTTACTGTGTGCAGAGCACTGTACTAAGCGCTTGGGAAGTACAAGTTGGCAACATCTAGAGACGGTCCCTACCCAACAGCGGGCTCACGTGAGGTTCACAGTCTTTATCCCCATTTTACACAGGGCTGCACTAGGCAACCAGGAACAAAGAACACATTTAGGCATTACAGAGTTCTAGGAAAAGGAGGATTTGGAGAGGTGAGTAATGCGTGACCCAATTGGGAACAGTAATCCTTGAGACCATTTTGGAGAAGATAATGCACAGATTAAACCAGTAAATGGTTTTTAGACTGTGAGCCCACTGTTGGGTAGGGACTGTCTCTATGTGTTGCCAATTTGTACTTCCCAAGCGCTTAGTACAGTGCTCTGCACATAGTAAGCGCTCAATAAATACGATTGATTGATTGATTGATTGATTGGTTTTCTCGAGACATTTTCTGACCGTCTCTATATGCTGCCGACTTGGACTTCCCAAGCGCTTAGTCCAGTGCTCTGCACACAGTAAGCGCTCAATAAATACGATTGAATGAATGAATGAATGAATACCACTGAACGCAGAAGAAAAACCTAGGCAGGCAGGAAAAATAAAATAGGACTTTGGCTGATCCCTGAACTTTATTCTGTTGACTTGACACCCGTCCACATGTTTTGTTTTGTTGTCTGTCTCCCCCTTCTAGATTGTGAGCCCGTTGTTGGGTAGGGACCGTCTCTAGATGCTGCCAACTTGGACTTACCAAGTGCTTAGTACAGTGCTCTGCACACAGTAAGCGCTTAATAAATACGACTGAATGAATGAATATGAGATATGTTCCCAACTTGTACTTCCCAAGCGCTTAGTACAGTGCTCTGCACACAGTGAGAGCTCAATAAATACAATTGAATGAATGAATGAACTTCTCCGGGCCCCAGGTACCTCATCTTCTAGACTGTGAGCCCATTGTCGGGTAGGGACCGTCTCTAGATTTTGCCAACTTGTCCTTCCCAAGCGCTTAGTACAGTGCTCTGCACACAGTAAGCGCTCAATAAATACGATGGAATGAATGAATGAATGAATGTTTGTACAGATTTATCACTCTATTTTACTTGTACCTATTCACTATCCCATTTTGTTAACGATGTGCATCGGGCTTTATTTCTATTCGTTCCGACGGCATGACGCCCGTCCACATGTTGTGTTTCGTCATCCGTCTCCCCCTTCTAGACTGTGAGTCCGCTGTGGGGTAGGGACCGTCTCTATATGCTGCCAACTTGGACTTCCCAAGCGCTTAGTACAGTGCTCTGCACACAGTAAGCGCTCAATAAATAGGATTGAATGAATGAATATGAGATAAGTGTGGCACAGCGGGAAGTGAAATGACTGGTTCAAGGTCACACAGCAGTCAAGTGGTGGAGCCAGGATTAGGACCCTACTGAGAGCTCCCCTACTCCAGGAGGCCTTCCCAGGCTGAGCTCCCCTTTTCCTCTGCTCCTCCTCCCCTCCCCATCGCCCCGACTCCCTCCCTCTGCTCTACCCCCCTCCCCACCCCACAGCACTTGTGTATATTTGTACATATTTATTACTCTATTTTATTAGTGATCATCATCATCATCAATCGTATTTATTGAGCGCTTACTGTGTGCAGAGCACTGTACTAAGCGCTTGGGAAGTACAAATTGGCAACACATAGAGACAGTCCCTACCCAACAGTGGGCTCACAGTCTAAAAGGGGGAGACAAAACCAAACATACTACAAAATAAAATAGAATGGATATGTGCAAGTAAAATAAATAAATAAATAGAGTAATAAATATGTACAAACATATATACATATATATAGTGATGTGTATATAGCTATAATTCTATTTATATCGATTCTATTGACGCCTCTCTACTTGTCTTGTTTTGTTGTCTGTCTCCTCCTTTCTAAACCGTGAGCCCGTGGTGGGCAGGGATCGTCCCTATCTGTTGCCGAATTGTACTTTCCAAGAGTGTAGTACAGTACTCTGTAATAATAATAATAATAATGACGGCATTTGTTAAGCGCTTACTATGTGCAAAGCACTGTTCTAAGCGCTGGGGAGGATACAAGGCGATCAAGTTGTCCCACATGGGGCTCACAATCTTAATCCCCATTTTACAGATGAGTTAACTGAGGCATAGAGAAGTTAAGTGACTTGCCCCAAGTCACACAGCTGACAATTGCAGAGCCAGGATTTGAACCCCTGACCTCTGACTCCAGAGCCCGGGCTCTTTCCACTGAGCCACGCTGCTTCTCTGCCAACTGTACACAGTAAGAGCTCAATAAAATTTTATAGAATTTTATTTTATCCTGTTAATATGCTTTGTTTTGTTGTCTGCCTCCCCCTTCTAGACTGTGAGCCCGCTGTTGGGTAGGGACCGTCTCTAGATGTTGCCAACTTGGACTTCCCAGGCGCTTAGTCCGGTGCTCTGCACTCAGTAAGCGCTCAATAAATACGATTGAATGAATGAATGAATAAATACAATTGAATGAATGAACCCAGCTCCTTGTGATTTCCAGGCTCAGGCTCTAGCCACAAGGCTGGAGCGCGAGAGGGAAGAGGAGGAGGTAGAAGCCTGTAGGAGCCTATAGGAGCCTATATGTTCAGCTTCAAGGCTATCCATCCCCTCGCCTCCTCCTACCTCACCTCCCTTCTCTCCTTCTCCAGCCCAGCCCGCACCCTCCGCTCCTCCGCCACTAATCTCCTCACCGTTAGGCCTCGTTCTCGCCTGTCATCATCATCATCATCATCAATTGTATTTATTGAGCGCTTACTATGTGCAGAGCACTGTACTAAGTGCTTGGGAAGTACAAACTGGCAACACATAGAGACAGTCCCTACCCAACAGTGGGCTCACAGTCTAAAAGGGGGATGTCCCGCCATCGACCCCCGGCCCACGTCATCCCCCGGGCCTGGAATGGCCTCCCTCTGCCCATCCACCAAGCTCGCTCTCTTCCTCCCTTCAAGGCCCTGCTGAGAGCTCACCTCCTCCAGGAGGCCTTCCCAGACTAAGCCCCTTCCTTCCTCTCCCCCTCGTCCCCCTCTCCATCCCCCCATCTTACCTCCTTCCCTTCCCCACAGCACCTGTATATATGCTTGTACATATTTATTACTCTATTTATTTATTTATTTATTTATTTTACTTGTACATATCTATTCTATTTATTTTATTTTGTTAGTATGTTTGGTTTGTTCTCTGTCTCCCCCTTTTAGACGGTGAGCCCACTGTTAGGTAGGGACTGTCTCTATATGTTCCCAACTTGTACTTCCCAAGCGCTTAGTACAGTGCTCTGCACACTGTAAGCGCTCAATAAATACGATTGATGATGATGAAGTTACTCCGCTTCTCTGTGCCCAAGTTACCTCATCTGTAAAATGGGGGACTGTGAGCCTCACGTGGGACACCCTGATTACCTGGTATCTGTTCCAGCGCTTAGAACAGTGCTTGGCACATCGTATGCGCTTAACAAATACCACCCTTATTATTATTATGAGCTCAATTGTACGAGCTACATTTAAAGTACGTGCTGACACTTCTACGGCATTATTATTATTATTATCAAGTGCCGTCAAGTCGTTTCCGATCCATAGCGACTCTATGGATCTGTTTTCTCCAGAACGTCCTGTCTTCTGCCGTGATCTGTAACCTCGCTAACGGTTCTTGCCGTTACCATTGTTACGGTCTCTATCCATCCTAGCTTCCGTGCTGCCTCTTTCCCATTTTCCCCGGAATTTTCCTAGCATTACTGTCTGCTCCAGAGAATTAGTCCTCCTCATCCTTTGTCTGAGTCGAGTCATTTGGCCTTCAAAAGACCACTTTGGCTTAATTTGCTCCAAAATCCATTTGTTTGGTTTCCGGGCAGTCCATGGTATTCGCAAAAGCCTTCTCCAACATCATCATCATCATCAATCGTATTTATTGAGCGCTTACCGTGTGCAGAGCACTGTACTAAGCGCTTGGGAAGGACAAATTGGCAACATATAGAGACAGTCCCTACCCAACAGTGGGCTCACAGTCTAAAAGTGGGAGACAGAGAACAAAATCAAACATACTAACAAAACAAAATAAATAGAATAGATATGTACAAGTAAAATAAATAAATATATAGAGTAATAAATATGTACAAACATCACACTTCACATTTTCAGCATTACACTAGTCAGAGTCTATAGATATTAGAATCAGAATTAGAAGCAGATTATCTATTATACATAATTTATTTATATGCATTCATTCAATCAATCGTATTTATTGAGCACTTACTGTGGGCAGAGCATTCATTCATTCATTCAATTGTATTTATTGAGCGCTTATTGTGTGCAGAGCACTGAACTAAACGCTTGGAAAGTACAATTCGGCAACAGATTGAGACAATCTCTACCCAACAACGGGTGCACAGTCTAGAAGGGAGAGACAGACAACAAAACAAAACAAGTAGACAGGCATCAATAGCATCAAAATAAATAAATAGAACCCCTCTCCACTGTTAAGTTCATTTTGGCCTGGGAATTCTGCCAATTCCATTGTATTGTGCTTTCCCAAGCACTTAGTACAGTGCCCTGCACATAGTAAGCGCTCAAGGAATACCGCTGATTGATTGGTCATATTTCAAACACACATCCTTCTCTCCATAAATAACATTTATTTATTTATTTTACTTGTACATATCTATTCTATTTATTTTATTTTGTTAGTTTGTTTGGTTTTGTTCTCTGTCTCCCCCTTTTAGACTGTGAGCCCACCGCTGGGTAGGGGCTGTCTCTATATGTTGCCAACTTGTACTTCCCAAGCGCTTAGTACAGTGCTCTGCACACAGTAAGCGCTCAATAAATACGATTGAGGATGATGACGATGATGATTTGAGCTTGACCGCCTTGCAATTTAGGAGGATTGCCAAGGCGTAACTTTGAAAAGTTTACACGTCAGAGATCGTGTCTTCCGTTTCAACAGGTTCCTCACAGGTAAGGAATTTTACAAGTCTTTCCACCATCTACAGACAGTGAATCCTGTCATTCAATCATATTTATTGAGCACTTACTGTGTGCAGAGCACTGTACTAAGCGCTTGGAAAGTAGAATTCAGTCACAAATAGAGACAATCCCTGCCCACAGCGGGCTCGACAGTCTAGATGGGGGGGAGACAGACATCAAAACAACTAAATAGGCATCAGTAGCATCAATATAAATAAATAGAATTAGAGATATATATATATGTATATGTATGCTCTGTACATAGTAAGCGCTCAATAAATATGATTGATGATACATATTAGAACAAGTAAAACGGGCATCAATATGATTACAGTTATAGATATGTACATATGTCTTCTAGACTGTGAGCCCGTTGTTGGGTAGGGACCGTCTCTATATGTTGCCGACTTGTACTTCCCAAGCGCTTAGTACAGTGCTCTGCACACAGGAAGCACTCAATAAATATGATTGAATGAATGAATGAATGAATAAATCGATCAGACAGTGGCATTTATTGATGATGATGATGGTATTTATTAAGCACTTACTACGTGCCAAATACTGCAGCCGAGCACTTAGTCTGTTCAGAGCAACACCAGAGAAGCAGCATAGCGCAGTGGACAGATCAGGGGCCTGGGAATCAGGAGGTTATGGGTTCTAATTCCGCCTCTGCCACTCATCTGCTGTGTGACCCTGGAAAGTCCCTTTACTTCTCTGGGCCTCAGTTACCTCATCTGGAAAACGGGGATCGAGACTGTGAGCCCCACGTGGGACAAGGACTGTGTCCAACCCGATTTTCTTGTATCCATCCCTGTGCTTAGAACAGGGCCTGGCACATAATAAGCACTTAAAGCACTTAAGGAGAAGCAGCGTGGCTCAGTGGAAAGAGCCCGGGCTTTGGAGTCAGACGTCATGGGTTCGAATTCCGGCTCCAACAAATGTCTGCTGTGTGACCTTGGGCAAGTCACTTAACTTCTCTGAGCCTCAGTTCCCTCATCTGTAAAATGGGGATTAAGACTGTGAAGCCCCACGTGGGACAGACTGTTCACCTTGTATCCCCCCAGCGCTTAGAACAGTGCTTTGCACATAGTAAGTGCTTAACAAATGCCATTATTATTATTAATAATAATAAATACAATAATTATTATAATTATTATTACTAAGCATCGAGGAGGACACTATAACCGAGTTGGTAGGCAAGTTCTCTGCCTACCTGTGAAATGACCTTTTTCAGAGGAATTTCTAAAGTCTACTGTGAGGCTGAGAAAAATGTCAAGTGCTTAATACTACTACTACTACTACTACTACTACTACTACTACTAATAATAATAATAATTCTAGACTGTGAGCCCGAATAATAATGATAATAATAATGATAATAATATAATACAATAATAATAATAATAATTCTAGACCATGAGCCCATTGTTGGGAAGGGACTGTCGCTATATGTTGCCGACTTGTACTTTACAAGAGCTTAGTACAGTGCTCTGCACACAGTAAGCCCTCAATAAACACGTACGATATATAGGTAAATAAATAGGTAGGTACGAGATAATCAGGTTGGACACAGTCCCTGTCCCATAGAGGGATCAGAGTCTTACCCCCCATTTTACAGATGAGGGAACTGAGGCCCAGAGAAGTGAAGTGATTTGCCCAACGTCACACAGCACACCAGTGGCGGAGCTGGAATTAGAACTGATGCCTACTTGTTTCGTTTTGTTGTCTGTCTCCCCCCTTCTAGACTGTGACCCCGCTGTTGGGTAGGGACCGTCTCTGTTGCCAAATTGTACTTTCCAAGCGCTTAGTACAGTGCTCTGCACACAGTAAGCGCTCAATGAAATACGACTGAATGACTGAATGATTGAATGAATGAATTAGAAGCCTGGTCCTTGGATCTCCAGGCTCGCGCTCTTTCCACTAAGCCATGATGTTTCATAATAATAATAATGATAGTATTTGTTAAGCACTTACTATGTGCCAAACACTGTTCTAAGCGCTGGGGGAAATACAAGGTAATCAGATTGTCCCACATGGGACTCACAGGGACCGTCTCTAGATGTTGCCAACTTGTACTTCCCAAGCGCTTAGTAGAGTGCTCTGCACACAGTAAGTGCTCAATAAATACGATTGAATGAATGAATCCCCATTTTACAGATGAAATCTACTGTGAGGCTGAGAAAAATGTCAAGAGCTCAATAATAATACTACTATTAATAATAATAATAATTCTAGACTGTGAGCCCACTGTTGGGTAGGCACCGTCTCTATATGTTGCTGACTTGTACTTCCCAAGTGCTTAGTACAGTGCTCTGCACACAGTAAGCGCTCAATAAATATGATTGAATGAATGAATAATAATAATAATTTTGGTATTTGTTAATAATAATAATAATTATTATGGCATTTATTAAGCGCTTACTATGTGCAAAGCACTGTTCTAAGCACTGGGGAGGTCACATGGTGATCAGGTTGTCCCCCGGGGGGCTCCCAGTCTTCATCCCCATTTTACAGATGAGGGAACTGAGGCACAGAGAAGTGACTTACTATGTGCCAGGCACTGTTTTAAGCACAAGAATAATAATAATAATAATAGCGATGGCATTTATTAAGTGCTTACTATGTGCAAAGCACTGTTCTAAGCACTGAGGAGGTTACAAGGTGATCCGGTTGTCCCACGGGGGGCTCACAGTCTTAATCCCCATTTTACAGATGAGGTAACTGAGGCACAGAGAAGTAAAGTGACTTGCCCAAAGTCACACAGCTGACAATTGGTGGAGCCGGGATTTTTTTTTTAATGGCATTTTTATTAAGTGCTTACTATGTGCAAAGCACTGTTCTAAGTGCTGGGGGAGATACAGGGCGATCAGGTTGTCCCCCGGGGGGCTCACAGTCTTAATCCCCATTTTACAGATGAGGGAACTGAGGCCCATAGAAGTGAAGTGACTTGCCCAAAGTCACACAGCTGACAAGTGGCGGGGCCGGGATTCGAACCCATGACCTCTGACTCCAAAGCCCGGGCTCTTTCCACTGAGCCACGCTGCTTCTCAACAGATACAAGGTAGTCAGGTTGTCCCACGGTGGGCTCACAGTCTTAATCCCCATTTTCCAGATGAGGGAACTGAGGCCCAGAGAAGTGAAGTGACCTGTCCAAGGTCACCCAGCAGACAAGTGGGCTTTGACCCCTGACCTCCGACTCCAAAGCCCGGGCTCTTTCCACTGAGCCACGCTGCTTCTCAATAGATACAAGGTAGTCAGGTTGTCCCACGGTGGGCTCACAGTCTTAATCCCCACTTTCCAGATGAGGAAACTGAGGCCCAGAGAAGTGAAGTGACCTGCCCAAGGTCCCCCAGCAGACAAGTGGGCTTTGACCCCTGACCTCCGACTCCAAAGCCCGGGTTCTTTCCACTGCGCCACGCTGCTTCTCAATAGATACAAGGTAGTCAGGTTGTCCCACGGTGGGCTCACAGTCTTAATCCCCATTTTCCAGATGAGGGAACTGAGGCCCAGAGAAGTGAAGTGACCTGTCCAAGGTCACCCAGCAGACAAGTGGGCTTTGACCCCTGACCTCCGACTCCAAAGCCCGGGCTCTTTCCACTGAGCCACGCTGCTTCTCAATAGATACAAGGTAGTCAGGTTGTCCCACGGTGGGCTCACAGTCTTAATCCCCACTTTCCAGATGAGGAAACTGAGGCCCAGAGAAGTGAAGTGACCTGCCCAAGGTCCCCCAGCAGACAAGTGGGCTTTGACCCCTGACCTCCGACTCCAAAGCCCGGGTTCTTTCCACTGCGCCACGCTGCTTCTCAATAGATACAAGGTAGTCAGGTTGTCCCACGTGGGGGCTCACAGTCTTAATCCCCATTTTCCAGAGGAGGAAACTGAGGCCCAGAGAAGTGAAATGACTTGCCAAGGTCACCCAGCAGACAAGGATTAGAACCCAGGACCTTCTTACTCCCAGGCCCGGGCTCTATCCACTCCGCCACGCTGCTTCTCGAAGTACAGTGCTCAGGCCAGGCTAAGTGCTCAGCAAAAACGACGAAGCGAATGAAAGAATGGTTAGTGTAACACGCTTAGTCCAGGGAAGGGTAATACTTTCATTCATCCATTCAATCGGATTTATTGAGCGCTTGCTGTGTGCGGAGCACTGTGCTAAGCGCTGGGGAAGGACGAGTTGGCAACAGTTCCCGGCTCGCCCAGTGTGCCCGCGCTTTGGCCCTCATCACCTACCTAGTGCAGGCCTTGAAGAGCTCTTTGCAGGGACTCTGCTCCAGTCTCTCTTTACACGCTTTCACGGTCTCCTGAGGGATTTCCGGCAAATGGGCCGCAGACTTCGTGGGCCGCGGGCAAAATAAAGAGCACAATTAGCAATCCCGGCATTTCCCTTTCCCGAACTTCCCCCGGGGCTTTCCGGAGGGGCGGAAAGGGCACATCCGAACCGGCTCTAGGGAAATAATAATAATAATAATGGTATTTATTAAGCGACTACTTACAGTCTTTTAGACTGCGAGCCCACTGTTGGGTAGGGACTGTCTCTATATGTTGCCAATTTGTACTTCCCAAGCGCTTAGTACAGTGCTCTGCGCATAGTAGGCGCTCAATAAATACGATTGATGATGATTACTATGGGCAAAGCACTGTTCTAAGCGCTGGGGAGGTGACAAGGTGATCAGATTGTTCCCCGGGAGGGGGGTGCTCAGTTTTAATCCCAGACTGAGCCCCTTCCTTCCTCTCCCCCTCGTCCCCCTCTCCATCCCCCCATCTTACCTCCTTCCCTTCCCCACAGCACCTGTATATATGGATATATGGTTGTACATATTTATTACTCTATTTATTTATTTATTTATTTATTTATTTTACTTGTACATTTCTATCCTATTGATTTTATTTTGTTGGTATGTTTGGTTCTGTTCTCTGCCTCCCCCTTTTAGACTGTGAGCCCACTGTTGGGTAGGGACTGTCTCTATGCGTTGCCAATTTGTACTTCCCAAGCGCTTAGTACAGTGCTCTGCACATAGTAAGCGCTCAATAAATACGATTGATTGATTGATTGATTGATTTTAATCCCCATTTGACAGACGAGGGAACTGAGGCCCAGAGAAGTGAAGTGACTTGCCCAGAGTCACCCAGCTGACAGTTGGCGGAGCCGGGATTTGAACCCACGACCTCGGACGCCAAAGCCCGGGTTCTTTCCACTGAGCCACGCCGCTTCTCTGAAATACAGGCTGAAGTCCGATGCCGGCGGGATTTCCATCTAGGTCTACGTGTTTTGTTTTGTCGTCTGTCTCCCCCTTCTAGACTGTGAGCCCGTTCTCGGGTAGGGACCGTCTCTATATGTTGCCCACTTGTACTTCCCAAGCGCTTAGTACAGTGCTCTGCACACAGTAAGCGCTCAATAAATACGACTGAATGAATGAATGAATGAGCTTTGGAGAGGAAACTGGAAATGGCGCCCTGCTGACATTGGGGAGCGTGTTCCGATTTCGGCTCCGCGTCAACCCTACTTGCCGAGATTTTTGGTTTTCTGGACGTCGTGATGCTTGGGGCAAAGAGGTGAAGGAGAAAAATTGCATTAAAGTGCTAAAAACAAAACCCAAAACTTGGGCGAGCTGCATGCTATGAAAGCATTTTGTAATTTACACATTACTTTTAGACTGTGAGCCCACTGTTGGGTAGGGACTGTCTCTATATATTGCCAATTTGTACTTCCCAAGCGCTTAGTACAGTGCTCTGCACATAGTAAGTGCTCAATAAATACGATTGATGATTACAATTCATTCATTCAGTCGTATTTGTTGAGCGCTTTCTGTGCGCAGAGCACTGTACTAAGCGCTTGGGAAATACAATGCCACTGCTCCTAGGAAAAACAGTAGAATGACACCTAAAAGGCTCGTTTTGAGTGTATAATAATAATAATAATGATGGCATTTGTTAAGCGCTTACTATGTGCAAAGCAGTGTTCTAAGCGCTGGGGAGGATACAAGGTGATCAGTTTGTCCCACGTGGGGCTCACAGTCTTCATCCCCAGTTTACAGATGAGGGAACTGAGGCCCAGAGAAGTGAAGCGACTTGCCCAAAGTCACACAGCTGACAATTGGCAGAGCCGGGATTTGAACCCATGACCTCTGACTCCAGTGTTATACACTCCTCTGAGTGTATAACATGCATTACCCGAAGGTTTGAGCAGTGTGGCTCAGTGAGAAGCGGCGTGGCTCAACGGAAAAAGTACGGGCTTGGGAGTCTGAGGTCATGGGTTCCAATTCTGGCTCTGCCACTTGTCTGCTATGTGACTTTGGGTAAGTCACTTAACTTCTCTGTGCCACAGTTACCTCATCTGTAAAATGGGGATGAAAACTGTGATCCCTACGTGGAACAGCCTAATCACCTTGTATCCCCTCCCCAGCGCTTAGAACAGTGCTTTGCACACAGTAAGTGCTTTAATAGAGAAGCAGCGTGGCTCTGTGGAAAGAGCCCGGGCTTCGGAGTCACAGGTCATGGGTTCAAATCCCGGCTCTGCCAATTGTCAGCTGTGTGACTTTGGGCAAGTCACTTCACTTCTCTGGGCCTCAGTTGCCTCATCTGTAAAATGGGGATTAAGACTGTGAGCCCCCCGTGGGACAACCTGATCACCTTGCAACCTCACCAGTGCTTAGAACAGTGCTTTGCACATAGTAAGCGCTTAATAAATACCATTATTATTATTAAATATCATCATTATTATTAATTGTGAAGCAGCATGGCTCAGTGGAAAGAGCAGGGGCTTGGGAGTCAGAGGTCATTCATTCATTCATTCAATCGTATTTATTAGGCGCTTACTGTGTGCAGAGCACTGTACTAAGCGCTTGGGAAGTCCAAGTTGGCAACATCTAGAGACAGTCCCTACCCAACAGCGGGCTCACAGACCAGGAGGGGACTCACAGTCTAGAAGGTCATGGGTTCTAATCATCACCATCAATCGTATTTATTGAGCGCTTACTGTGTGCAGAGCACTGTACTAAGCGCCTGGGAAGTCCAAGTTGGCAACATCTAGAGACGGTCCCTACCCAACAGCGGGCTCACAGTCCAGAAGGGGACTTACAGTCTAGAAGGTCATGGGTTCTAATCATCACCATCAATCGTATTTATTGAGCACTTACTGTGTGCAGAGCACTGTACTAAGCGCTTGGGAAGTCCAAGTTGGCAACATCTAGAGACGGTCCCTACCCAACAGCGGGCTCACAGTCTAGAAGGGGACTCACAGTCTAGAAGGCCATGGGTTCTAATCCCGGCTCGGCCGCGTGTCTGCTGTGTGACTTTGGGGAAGTCACTTAACTTCTCTGTGCCTCAATTCCCTCATCTGTAAAATAGGGATTAAGACCGTGAGCCCCATGGGGGACAACATGATTACCTTGTATTTTCCCCCAGCACTTAGAACTGTGCTTGGCACATAGTAAGCACTTAACAAATACCAGTATTACTAGTAGTAGTTGTACTATGTACTATGTGTGGTTGTACATATTTATTACTCTATTTATTTATTTATTTATTTATTTATTTTACTTGTACATTTCTATCCTACTTATTTTATTTTGTTGGTATGTTTGGTTCTGTTCTCTGTCTCCCCCTTTTAGACTGTGAGCCCACTGTTGGGTAGGGACTGTCTCTATGTGATGCCAATTTGTACTTCCCAAGCGCTTAGTACAGCGCTCTGCACATAGTAAGCGCTCAATAAATACGATTGATTGATTGATTGATAGTAGTAGTAGTAGTGGGTGTCCGCACTCACAAAATTGAGAAACTTCTCCCTTGTGAGCCCGCCGTTGGGTAGGGACCGTCTCTAGATGTTGCCAACTTGGACATCCCAAGCGCTTAGTCCAGTGCTCTGCACACAGTAAGCGCTCAATAAATACGATTGATTGATTGATTGATTGATTTTATTCTCTCAAACCAAAAATCCACCCAGCATTCGGGGCTTGGAAAGCCTCCCGGAACTTCGTAGCTCCACGGAGCAAAAATAACGATTCCAAAATTTCTCCGCCACCACCGTCTGCTTTGGCCCGTGGTCAGAACTGAACGCGCATCAAAGGGTGGAGACTTGTTTTCAAATCTGGACTCAAGGGACGAGAAATATTTCTCCGAACAGGTAGAAACCAGGCCAAACCTGCCTCGTGGCACAACTCCAAACTGAATATTTTGAGGCGGTAGTAGACACCTGGAATGAACACGCTACTTCGGAAAAACTCGGTGGAAAAAACACGAGCTTATTTGGATTTTTTTAAACAAATCATTTCTTTGAAAATGGCTTACGCCAGGCCACCGAAAACCCGCATTTTCACTTCGGTGGGGTAATGGGGGGGCAAGGGTCGGAGAAAGAGTAAGTTTTTCTTCCTTCAATGGGAGTTGGGTTGTAATTAAGGCCCGGGTAAAAACTACAGTGGCCGCAGACGCAAATTATCCCCCAAGGAGATGATTCTGTCATGAGCATGTCATCAATCGTATTTATTGAGCGCTTACTATGTGCAGAGCACTGTACTAAGCGCTTGGGAAGTACAAACTGGCAACGTATAGAGACGGTCCCTACCCAACAGTGGGCTCACAGTCTAAATGATTCTCATGAATCGTTTTGTTTAGAATGAGGTTGAGTGAATTAATAATAATAATAATAATGGCATGTGTTAAACGTTTACTATGTGCCAAGCACACGGGGGTAGATACAAGGTCATCAGGTTTTTATTTTCTTTTACTTGTACCTATCTATTCTATTTATTTTATTTTGTTAGTATGTTTGGTTTTGTTCTCTGTCTCCCCGTTTTAGACTGTGAGCCCACTGTTGGGTAGGGACTGGCTTTATATGTTGCCAATTTGTACTTCCCAAGCGCTTAGTACAGTGCTCTGCACATAGTAAGCGCTCAATAAATACGATTGATGATGATGATGATCAGGTTGTCATTCATTCATTCATTCATTTAATCGTGTTTATTGAGTGCTTACTGTGTGCAGAGCACCGTACTAAGCGCTTGGGAAGTCCAAGTCGGCAACATAGAGAGACGGTCAATCAATCAATCAATCAATCAATCGTATTTATTGAGAGCTTACTGTGTGCAGAGCACTGTACTAAGCGCTTGGGAAGTCCAAGTCGGCAACATAGAGAGACGGTCAATCAATCAATCAATCAATCGTATTTATTGAGCGCTTACTGTGTGCAGAGCAAGTCGGCAACATAGAGAGACAGTCCCTACCCAACAATGGGCTCACAGTCTATAAGGGGGAGACAGACGACAAAACAAAACATGTCAAAATTGTCAGAACAAATACGTGGGGCTCACAGTTTTCATCCCCATTTTACAGATGACGTAACTGAGGCGCAGAGAAAAATAATAATAATAATAATAATGGCATTTATTAAGCGCTTACTATGTGCAAAGCACTGTTCTAAGCGCTGGGGAGCTTACAAGGTGATCAGGTTGGCCCACGGGGGGCTCACAGTCTTAGTCCCCATTTTATAGATGCGGCAACTGAGGCCCAGAGAAGTGAAGTGACTTGCCCAAGGTCACACAGCAGACAAGTGGCGGAGGTGGGATTAGAACCCAAGTCCTCTGACTCCCAAGCCCGTGCTCTTTCTGCTAAGCCACGCTGCTTCTCTAATTAGGGAATACTCTGTTTTTTAATGGTACTTGTGGAGCGCTTACTATGTGCCGGGCACTGTCCTAAGCACTGGGGTAGGTAAGCGATAATCAATGAGATAATTCAATAAATACGATTGAATGAAAAAATAATCGGATTGGACACAGACCCTGTCCCATAAAGGGATCAGAGTCTTACTCCCCATTTTACAGATGAGGGAACTGAGGCCCAGAGAAGCAAAGTGATTTGCCCAACGTCACACAGCACATCAGTGGCAGAGCTGGAATTAGAATTGATGCCTGTCTACTTGTTTCGTTTTGTTGTCTGTCCCCCCACTTTCACTCATTCAATCATATTTATTGAGCACTTACTGTGTGCAGAGCACTGTACTAAGCGCTTGGGAAGTCCAAGTTGGCAACATATAGAGACGGTCCCTACCCAACAGCGGGCCCCCACTTCTAGACTGTGACCCCGCTGTTGGGTAGGGATCGTCTCTGTTGCCGAATTGTACTTTCCAAGCGCTTAGTACAGTGCTCTGCACACAGTAAGCGCTCAATAAAATACAACTGAATGATTGAATGAATGAATTAGAAGCCCGGTCCTCGGTTTTCCAGGCTCATGCTCTTTCCACTAAGCCATGATGCTTCTTAATACTAACATTGATAGTATTTGTTAAGCGCTTACTATGTGCCAAGTCCGTCCTCGTATCGCAATCCCCACTTTCAAAATGCCATTGTTGTTTTTTAAATAAACTTGGGCAGCGGTTGCCGACTTGTACTTCCCAAGCGCTTAGTACAGTGCTCTGCACACAGTAAGCGCTCAATAAATCATCATCATCATCATCATCAATCGTATTTCTTGAGCGCTTACTATGTGCAGAGCACTGTACTAAGCGCTTGGGAAGTACAAATTGGCAACACATAGAGACAGTCCCTACCCAACAGCGGGCTCACAGTCTAAAAGGGGGAGACAGAGAACAAAACCAAACATACTAACAAAATAAAATAAATAGAATAGATATGTACAAGTAAAATAAATAAATAAATATGTTTGAATAAATGAATGAATGTTCTCTATTACTCTATTTATTTATTTATTTATTTTACTTGTGCATATTCTATTTATTTTATTTTGTTAATATGTTTGGTTTTGTTCTCGGTCTCCCCCTTCTAGACTGTGAGCCCACTGTTGGGTAGGGACCGTCTCTAGATGCTGCCAACTTGTACTTCCCAAGCGCTTAGTACAGTGCTCTGCACACAGTAAGCGCTCAATGAATACGATTGAATAAATGAATGAATGAACGTTCTAAGAGCTGGGGGAAACACAAGGTAATCAGGTTGTCCCACATGGGGCTCACAGTCTTAATCCCCATTTTACAGCTGAGGTAACTGAGGCCCAGAGAAGTGAAGTGACTTGTCCAAAGTCACACAGCTGACAATTGGCGGAGTTGGGATTAGAACCCAGGCCCTCTGACCCCCAAGCCCGGGCTCTTTCCACTGAGCCACGCTGCTTCTTCTACTCTGTTCTTATGCCCCATTTTACAGATGAGGTAACTGAGGCCCAGAGGAGCTAAAACGGTTTGCCCAAGAACACATGGCGGATAAGAGGCGGAGCCGGGATTGGATCCCAGGTCCTTCTCACTTCCAGGCCCGGGCTCTATCCATTCTAGACTGTAAACCCGTTGTTGGGTAGCGACCGTCTCTATATGTTGCCAACTTGTACTTCCCAAGCGCTTAGTACAGTGCTCTGCACACAGTGAACGCTCAATAAATACAATTGAATGAATGAATGAATGAAATAGCAGGTCTGGAATTAGAACTATGGTCTCCTGATTCCCAGTTCCACGATCTCCCTGCTAATCCACACTGTCCCTGGGGAGACACTTCACTGTACGATAGACTGTGAGCCCGTTGTGGGCAGCGACTGTCTCTATTTGTTGCAGAATTGCACTTTCCAAGCGCTTAGTACACTGTTATGCACACAGTGAGCGCTCAATAAATACGACTGAATGAATGAATGAATGAAACAGCAGTTCTGGAATTAGAACTGTGGTCTCCTGATTCCCAGTTCCACGATCTCCCTGCTAATCCACTGTTTCTGGGGAGAAACTTCACAGTGTGATAGACTTTGAGCCCGTTGTGGGCAGCGACTGTCTCTGTTTGTTGCCGAATTGTACTTCCCAAGCACTTAGTACAGTGCACTGCACACAGTGAGCGCTCAATAAATACGACTGAATGAATGAATGAATGAAATAGCAGTTCTGGAATTAGAACTATGGTCTCCTGATTCCCAGATCTCCCTGCTAATCCACTGTCTCGGGGGAGAAACTTCACTGTGTGATAGACTGTGAGCCCGTTGTGGGCAGCGACTGTCTCTATTTGCTGCCGAATTGTACTTTCCAAGCGCTTAGTACAGTGCTCTGCACACAGTGAGCGCTCAATAAATACGACTGAATGAATGAATGAATGAAATAGCAGTTCTGGAATTAGAACTATCATCTCCTGATTCCCAGTTCCACCATCTCCCTGCTAATCCACTGTCTCGGGGGAGAAACTTCACTGTGTGATAGACTGTGAGCCCGTTGTGGGCAGCGACTGTCTCTATTTGCTGCCGAATTGTACTTTCCAAGCGCTTAGTACAGTGCTCTGCACACAGTGAGCGCTCAATAAATACAACTGAATGAATGAATGAATGAATGAAATATAGCAGTTCTGGAATTAGAACTATGGTCTCCTGATTCCCAGTTCCACCATCTCCCCGCTAATCCACTGTTTCTGGGGAGAAACTTCATGGTGTGATAGACTGTGAGCCCACTGTGGGCAGCGACTGTCTCTGTTTGTTGCCGAATTGTACTTTCCAAGCGCTCAGTACAGTGCTCTGCACACAGTGAGCGCTCAATAAATACAACTGGATAAATGAATGAATGAAATAGCAGTTCTGGAATTAGAACTATGGTCTCCTGATTCCCACTTCCATGATCTGCCTGCTAATCCACACTGTCCCTGGGAAGACACTTCACTGTGCGATAGACTGTGAGCCCGTTGTGGGCAGCGACTGTCTCTATTTGTTGCCGAATTGAACTTTCCAAGCGCTTAGTACAGTGCTCTGCACACAGTGAGCACTCAATAAATACGACTGAATGAATGAGTGAATGAAATAGCAGTTCTGGAATTAGAACTATGGTCTCCTGATTCCCAGTTCCATGATCTCCCTGCTAATCCACACTGTCCCTGGGAAGACACTTCACTGTGTGATAGACTGTGAGCCCATTGTGGGCAGCGACTGTCTCTATTTGCTGCCGAATTGTACTTTCCAAGCGTTTAGTACAGTGCTCTGCACACAGTGAGCACTCAATAAATATGATTGAATGAATGAATGAATGAAATAGCAGTTCTGGAATTAGAACTATGGTCTCCTGATTCCCAGTTCCACCTATGGTCTCCTGATTCCCAGTTCCACGATCTCCCTGCTAATCCACTGTTTCTGGGGAGAAACTTCACAGTGTGATAGACTGTGAGTCCACTGTGGGCAGCGACTGTCTCTGTTGCCAAATTGTACTTTCCAAGCGCTCAGTACAGTGCTCTGCACACAGTGAGCGCTCAATAAATACGATTGAATGAATGAATGAATGAAATAGCAGTTCTGGAATTAGAACTATGGTCTCCTGATTCCCAGTTCCACGATCTTCCTGCTAATCCGCACTGTCTCGGGGGAGACACTTCACTGTGTGATAGACTCTGAGCCCGTTGAGGGCAGCAACTGTCTCTGTTTGTTGCTGAATTGTACTTTCCAAGCGCTTAGTACAGTGCTCTGCACACAGTGAGCGCTCAATAAATACAATTGAATGAATGAATGAATGAAATAGCAGTTCTGGAATTAGAACTATGGTCTCCTGATTCCCAGTTCCATGATCTCCCTGCTAATCCACACTGTCCCTGGGAAGACACTTCACTGTGTGATAGACTGTGAGCCCGTTGTGGGCAGCGACTGTCTCTATTTGCTGCCGAATTGTACTTTCCAAGCGCTTAGTACAGTGCTCTGCACACAGTGAGCGCTCAATAAATACCATCGAATGAATGAATGAAGGGGGGTTTTAACGTTCTGTAAAAAGGACGTCACGAAAAACAGAATGTGCTACAATCATAGCTACACACTTCAAGGCCATTGTTCAAAACAGAAACGCAAAAGCATAAAACTAACCGGAGTTTCAAAAACACATCCTAGCCCCAATGTTTTAATATTTTAATATTTAAAAAAAACATATTTTAAAAAAACATATTTTAAAAATATATTTTAAGAAAACACACCAACAATGACAAGCAGGGAAAGACAGATTTAAATCCTCAAAGAAATAAGAAGCAAGAAAGAAGCAGAGAAACAGAAATAAGAAGAATGAGAAGCAGCACAGCTGAGTGGCAAGAGTCAGAGGACACGGGTTCTAATTCCGCCTCCACCACTTGTCTGCTGTGTGACCTTGGGCAAGCCACTTCACTTCTCTGTGCCTCAGTTATCTCATCTGTAAAATGGAGATTAACTCTGTCGGACAACCTGATGACCCGGTGCTTAGAACAGTGCTTGGCACATAGTAAGCGCTTAAGAAATACCACAATAATTAATAATAATAAAAAATATCCTTAGTGACAGTTTAATGTTTAGTGAGAAATTTACTCAGTTGGTTCCTTTTAGAGAAGCAGCGTGGCTTAGTGGAAAGAGCCCGGGCTTGGGAGTCAGAGGTCACGGGTTCTAATCCCGGCTCCACCACTTGTCAGCTGTGTGACCTTGGGCAAGTCACTTCACTTCTCGGGGCCTCAGTTACCTCGTCTAGAAAATGGGGATGAAGACTGTGAGCCTCATGTGGGACAACCTGATTAGCTTGTATCTGGAAAGAGCCTGGGCTTTGGAGTCTGAGGTCATGGGTTCGAATCCCGGCTCCGCCCCATGTCTGCTGTGTGACCTTGGGCAAGTCACTTCACATCTCAGAGCCTCAGTTATCTCATCTGTAAAATGGGGATGATGACTGTGAAGGCCACGCGGCACAAGCTAATCACCTTGTATCCTCCCCCAGCGCTTAGAACAGTGCTTTGCACATAGTAAACGCTTAACAAATGCCATCATTATTATTATTATTAACTGTCAGCTGTGTGACTTTGGGCAAGTCACTTCACTTCTCTGTGCCTCAGTGACCTCATCTGTAAAATGGGGATGAAAACTGTGAGCCCCCTGTGGGACAACCTGATCACCTTGTAAGCTCCCCAGCGCTTAGAACAGTGCTTTGCACATAGTAAGCGCTTAACAAATACCATCATCATTATTATTATTATCTACCCAAGTGCTTAAAACAGTGCTTGGCACATAGTAAGCGCTTAACAAATACCATCATTTTAGCCAGAAGAAATGCAAATAATACTAATAATAGCTTCTGTGTCGCCTTGACTTGCTCCCTTTATTCATCCTCCCTCTCAGCTCCACGGCACTTTTGTACACATCTGTCATTTATTTACATTAATATCTTGTCTCCCCCTCTAGAACGTAAGCTTACTGTGGGCAGGGAGTGCATCTTTCTATTGTTATATTTTACTTTCCCTAGTGCTTAGTACAGTGCTCCGCACACAGTAGAGAAGCAGCGTGGCTCAGTGGAAAGAGCCCGGGCTTTGGAGTCAGAGGTCATGGGTTCAAATCCCGACTCCGCCAACTGTCAGCTGTGTGACTTTGGGCAAGTCACTTAACTTCTCAGTGCCTCAGTTCCCTCATCTGTAAAATGGGGATGAAAACTGTGAGCCCCGTGTGGGACAACTTGATCACCTTGTAACCTCCCCAGAGCTTAGAATAGTGCTTTGCACATAGTAAGCGCTTAACAAATACCATCATTATTATTATTATGATTACAGTAAGCACTCAATAAATATGACTGATTGACTGGTTGCACATCTTGTGAAATTAGTCCCATTTCAGCGTGCTTTCTGGGTTAATAAGGTCGAGAAGCAGCGTGCCCTAATAATGATGGCATTTATTAAGCGCTTACTATGTGCAAAGCACCCTTCTAGACAGTGAGCCCACTGTTGGGTAGGGACTGTCTCTATATGTTGCCAACTTGCACCTCCCAAGCGCTTAGTACAGTGCTTAGCACACAATAAGCACTCAATAAATACGATTGATTGATTGACTGATTGTTCTAAGCGGCCTAGTGGATAGAGTCTGGGGCTGGGAGTCGGAGAGACCTGGGTTCTATCCCCAGCTCTGTCACTCGTCTGCTTTGTGACCGTGGGCAAGTCACTTCACTTCTCTGGGCCTCAGTTCTCTCATCTGTAAAATGGGGGTGAAGACTCTGAGCTAGATTTAGCTGTCTACATGTTTTGTTTTGTTGTCTGTCTCCCTCCTCTAGACTGTGAGCCCACTGTTGGGTAGGGACCGTCTCTATATGTTGCTGACTTGGACTTCCCAAGCGCTTAGAACAGTGCTCTGCACACAGTAAGCGCTCAATAAATACGATTGAATGAATGAATGAATTTATCGCGTCACCCCATCTAGGCTGTAAGCTTGATGTGGGCAGGGAATGTGACCGTTTTATTGTTGTGAAGAACTCTCCCAAGCGCTTAGTACAATAAGCGGTAAGCGCTTGATAAATACGAATAACTTTATTTGGGAGATGGACTTTGTACGTATTTATTACTTTACTTGTACAAATTTATTCTATTTATTTTATTTTGTTAATATGTTTTGTTGTCTGTCTCCCCCTTCTAGACTGTGAGCCCGCTGTTGAGTAGGGACCGTCTCTATATGTTGCCGACTTCGACTTCCCAAGCGCTTAGTACAGTGCTCTGCACACAGTAAGCGCTCAATAAATACGATTGCATGAATGAATTTATCGCATCACCCCATCTAGGCTGTAAGCTCGTTGTGGGCAGGGAATGTGACCGTTTTATTGTTGTGAAGAACTCTCCCAAGTGCTTAGTACAGTAAGCGGTAAGCCCTCGATAAATACAACTGAATTAATTTGGGAGATGGACTTTGTATGCATTTATTACTCTATTTATTCATTTATTTTACTTGTACATATTTATTCTATTTATTTTACTTTGTTAATATGTTTTGTTGTCTGTCTCCCCATTCTAGACTGTGAGCCCACTGTTGAGTAGGGACCGTTTTTTCTTTTTTTGCCGACTTGGACTTCCCAAGCGCTTAGTACAGTGCTCTGCACACAGTAAGCGCTCAATAAATACGATTGAATGAATGAATTTATCGCATCACCCCATCTAGGCTGTAAGCTCGTTGTGGGCAGGGAATGTGACCGTTTTATTGTTGTGAAGAACTCTCCCATGCGCTTAGTACTGTAAGCGGTAAGCGCTCGGTAAATACAACTGAATTAATTAGGGAGATGGACTTTGTACTTATTAATTTGTATTTGTAATTGTATTTGTATTTATTACTCTATTTATTCATTTATTTTACTTGTACATATTTATTCTATTTATTTTATTTTGTTAATATGTTTTGTTTTGTTCTCTGTCTCCCCCTTCTAGACTGTGAGCCCGCTGTTGGGTGGGGACCGTCTCTAGATGCTGCCAACCTGGACTTCCCAAGCGCTTAGTACAGTGCTCTGCACACAGTCAGTGCTCAATAAATACTATTGAATGAATGAATGAATTTATCGCGTCTCCCCATCTAGGCTCTAAGCTCGTTGTGGTCAGGGAATGTGACCGTTTTATTGTTGTGAAGAACTCTCCCAAGTGTTTAGTACAGTAAGCGGTAAGCGCTCAATAAATACGACTGAATTAATTAGGGAGATGGACTTTGTACTTATTAATTTGTATTTGTAATTATATTTGTATTTATTACTCCATTTATTTTACTTATACATATTTATTCCATTTATTTTATTTTGTTAATATGTTTTGTTTTGTTGTCTGTCTTCCCCTTCTAGACTGTGAGCCTGCTGCTGGGTAGGGACCGTCTCTATATGTTGCCAACTTGTACTTCCCAAGCGCTTAGTACAGTGCTCTGCACTCAGTCAGCGCTCAATAAATACGACAATGAATGAATGAATTTATCGTGTCACCCCATCTAAGCTGTAAGCTCGTTGTGGGCAGGGAATGTGAACGTTTTATTGTTGTGAAGAACTCTCCCAAGTGTTTAGTACAGTAAGCAGTAAGCACTCGATAAATACGACTGAATTAATTAGGGAGATGGACTTTGTACTTATTAATTTGTATTTGTAATTATATTCGTATTTATTACTCTATTTATTCATTTATTTTACTTATACATATTTATTCTATTTATTTTATTTTGTTAATATGTTTTGTTTTGTCGTCTGTCTCCCCCTTCTAGACTGTGAGCCCACTGTTGGGTGGGGACCATCTCTAGATGCTGCCAACTTGTACTTCCCAAGCGCTTAGTACAGTGCTCTGCACTCAGTCAGCGCTCAATAAATACGAATGATTGAATGAATGAATGATGAGTTTGCTTCTACCCTTTTGATCAGAACAGTGTTTGCCACACAGTGAGCGCTTAGCTAGCCTTAGCTAGCCCCCCTTCTAGACTGTGAGCCCACTGTTGGGTAGGGACCGGCTCTATATGTTGCCAACTTGTACTTCCCAAGCGCTTAGTACAGTGCTCTGCACTCAGTCAGCACTCCATAAATACGACTGAATGAATGAATGAATGATGAGTTTGTATCTACCCTTTTGATCGGAACAGTGTTTGCCACCCAGTGAGCGCTTAGCTAACCTCCCTTCTAGACTGTGAGCCCACTGTTGGGTAGGGACCGTCTCTAGACGTTGCCAACTTGGACTTCCCAAGCGCTCAGTACAGTGCTCTGCACTCAGTCAGCGCTCAATAAATACGAATGATTGAATGAATGAATGATGAGTTTGCATCTACCCTTTTGATCGGAACAGGGTTTGCCACACAGTGAGCGCTTAGCTAGACTTAGCTAGCCCCCCTTCTAGCCTGTGAGCCCACTGTTGGGTAGGGACCGTCTCTATATGTTGCCAACTTGGACTTCCCAAGCGCTTAGTACAGTGCTCTGCACTCAGTCAGCGCTCAATAAATACGACTGAATGAATGAATGAATGATGAGTTTGTATCTACCCTTTTGAGCGGAATCATCATCATCATCAATAGTATTTGCCACACAGTGAGCGCTTAGCTAGACTTAGCTAGCCCCCCTTCTAGACTGTGAGCCCACTGTTGGGTAGGGACCGCCTCTATATGTTGCCAACTTGTACTTCCCAAGCGCTTAGTACAGTGCTCTGCACTCAGTCAGCGCTCAATAAATACGACTGAATGAATGAATGAATGATGAGTTTGTATCTACCCTTTTGAGCGGAACAGTGTTTGCCACACAGTGAGCGCTTAGCTAGACTTAGCTAGCCCCCCTTCTAGACTGTGAGCCCACTGTTGGGTAGGGACCGTCTCTATATGTTGCCAACTTGGACTTCCCAAGCGCTTAGTACAGTGCTCTGCACTCAGTCAGCGCTCAAGAAATACGACTGAATGAATGAATGAATGATGAGTTTGTATCTACCCTTTTGAGCGGAACAGTGTTTGCCACACAGTGAGCGCTTAGCTTAGCCCCCCTTCTAGACTGTGAGCCCTTTGTTGGGTAGGGACCGTCTCTATATGTTGCCAACTTGGACTTCCCAAGCGCTTAGTACAGTGCTCTGCACACAGTAAGGCTCAATAAATACGATTGATTGATTGATTAACGCCATCATGTCTACTGTCAGCCTATGAGCCGTTTCACTGGCTAATTTGATGGACGCAAGGAAGAGAGACAACAAATGGTATCACTACAGAAACAGCTCACCCCATTGTTGAAGTACGTCTCTAACACCGCGAGGCCACAGTATTTACGGTTTTCATCTGAAGCCACCTCGTAGTCGGCCTGAAAAGAACGAAGCAGAACGAAAACTTAAGTTGAAGGCCCAGAGAAGCTCCATTTTTCACCATGAGAAGTGAAAAAAGAAGGCACGGAGAAGATTCGAATCCAAACTTCCCTCACATGCTCTAGGAACAATAATAATAATTAGAGAGTACTTAGATAGAGAAGCAGCGTGGCTCAGTGGAAAAGAGCGCGGGCGTTGGAGTCAGAGGTCATGGGTTCAAATCCCGGCCCCACCAGTTGTCAGCTGGGTGACTTTGGGCAAGTCACTTCATCATCATCATCATCAATCGTATTTATTGAGCGCTTACTATGTGCAGAGCACTGGACTAAGCACTTGGGAAGTACAAATTGGCAACATATAGAGACGGTCCCTACCCAACAGCGGGCTCACAGTCTAAAAGGGGGAGACAGAGAACAAAACCAAACATGCTAACAAAATAAAATAAATAGAATAGATATGTACAAGTAAAATAAATAAATAGAGTAATAAATCTGGACAAACATATATACATATATACAGGTGCTGTGGGGAAGGGAAGGAGGTAAGATGGGGGGATGGAGAGGGGGACGAGGGGGAGTAATTAGATAGAGAAACAGCGTGGCTCAGTGGAAAAGAGGGCGGGCTTTGGAGTCAGAGGTCTTGGGTTCAAATCCCGGCTCCGCCAGTTGTCAGCTGGGTGACTTTGGACAAGTCACTTCACTTCTCTGGGCCTCAGTTACCTCATCTGGAAAATGGGGATGAAGACTGGGGGCCCCCCGTGGGACAACCTGATCACCTTGTAACCTCCCCAGCGCTTAGAACAGTGCTTTGCACATAGTAAGCGCTTAATAAATGCCATCATTATTATTATTATTATTATAGTACTGGCTAACCGCTTTCTATGTGTCAAGCATTGTTCTGAGAGCTGGAGCAGACTGTGAGCCCGCTGTTGGGTAGGGACCGTCTCTCTATGTTGCCAACCTGTACTTCCCAAGCGCTTAGTACAGTGTGCTGCACACAGTAAGCGCTCAATAAATACGACTGAATGAATGAATGGAGTAGCTACAAGTTAATCAGGCTGGACACAGTCCCTGTCCCATGTGGGGCTCACCCTCCTGATCCACATTTTACAGATGAGGGAAGACGGAAACAGAGAATGATAATAATAATGGTATTGGTTAAGCGCTTACTATGTGCCAAGCACTGTTCTAAGCGCTGGGGTAGATACAAGGAGATCAGGTTCATTCATTCATTCATTCAATCGTATTTATTGAGTGCTTACTGTGTGCAGGGCACTGTACTAAGCCCTTGGGAAGTGCAAGTTCATTCATTCATTCATTCAATCGTATTTATTGAGCGCTTACTGTGTGCAGAGCACTGTACTAAGTACTTGGGAAGGTGGCAACATATAGAGACAGTCCCTACCCAGCAGCGGGCATGGGACTCACAGTCTTCATCCCCATTTTCCAGATGAGGGAACTGAGGCACAGAGAAGTGAAGTGACTTCTCTCCACCTTCCAGACTGTGAGCCCACTGTTGGGTAGGGACCGTCTCTATATGTTGCCAACTTGGACTTCCCAAGCGCTTAGTACACTGCTCTGCACACAGTAAGCGCTCAATAAATACGATTCAATGAATGAATGACTTACCCAAGGTCAAACAGCAGACATGTGGCAGAGATGTGCACATAGCTTTAATTCATCATCATCATCATCATCATCAATCGTATTTATTGAGCGCTTACTGTGTGCAGAGCACTGTACTAAGCGCTTGGGAAGTACAAATTGGCAACATATAGAGACAGTCCCTACCCAACAGTGGGCTCACAGTCTAAAAGGGGGAGACAGAGAACAAAACCAAACATGCTAACAAAATAAAATAAATAGAATAGATATGTACAAGTAAAATAAATAAATAGAGTAATAAATCTGTACAAACATGTATACATATATACAGGTGCTGTGGGGAAGGGAAGGAGGTAAGATGGGGGGGATGGAGAGGGGGACGAGGGGGAGAGGAAGGAAGGGGCTCAGTCTGGGAAGGCCTCCTAATTTTAATTCTATTTGTTCTGATGATTTTGACACCTGTCTACATGGTTTGTTTTGTTGTCTGTCTCCCCCTTCTAGACTGTGAGCCCGCTGTTGGGCAGGGACCGTCTCTATACGTTGCCAACTTGGACTTCCCAAGCGCTTAGTACAGTGCCCTGCACACAGTAAGTGCTCAATAAATACAATTGAATGAATGAATGAATGAATGAATGAATGAATTAGAACTCAAGCCCTTCTGACTCCCAGACAACAAAACAAAACATGTGGATAGGTGTCAAGTCGTCAGAACAAATAGAATTAAAGCTAAATGCACATCATTAACAAAATAAATCGAATAGTAAATATGTACAAGTAAAAGAAATAGAGTAATAAATCTGTGCAAACATATATATAGGTGCTTTGATCTCAGCACTATATATACAGTGCTCTGCACATAGTAAGCGCTCAATAAATACGATTGATGATGCTTTGGGGAGGGGAAGGAGGTAGGGCGGGGGGGGATGGGGACGGGGAGAGGAGAAAGGGGGTTCTAATCCCTGCTCCGCCACTTGTCTTCTGAGGGACCTTGGGCAAGTCACTTCACTTCTCTTGGCCTCAGTTTCCTCATCTGAAAAATGGGGACTAAGGCTGTGAGCCCCATATGGGACAGGGACTGTGTCCAACCTAATTAACTTGTACCGACCCCAGGGCTTAGTAGAGTGCCCGGCACATAGTAAGCGCTTAAAAAATTGTCAGCTGTGTGACTTGTACTTCCCAAGAGCTTAGTACAGTGCTCTGCACACAGTAAGCGCTCAATAAATACAATTGAATGAATGAAATAGCATAAAAAGTGCTTGCACTGCTTAACAAATGCTATCATTATTATTATTATTATTATTATTATTATTATTATTATTATTATTATTACCGCAGCGCTTATTAAAGTGCTTCTCTCCCTCTAAAAATAAAATAAATAAATAATGGCATTTTTTAAGTGCTTACTATGTCCAGAGCACTGTTCTAAGCGCTGGGGGGGTTACAAGGTGATCAGGTTGTCCCATGTGGGGCTCACAGTCTTAATCCCTATTTTACAGATGAGGTAACTGAGGCTCAGAGAAGTGAAGTGACTTACCCAAGGTCACACAGCATACATGTGGTGGAGTCGGAATTCGAACCCAGGACCTCTGACTCCAAAGCCCGGGCTCTTTCCACTGAGCCACGCTGCTCCTCCTAGACTGTAGACTCTAGACTGTAAGCTAGTTGTGGGCCGGCAATGTGTCTGTTCATTGCTATATTGTACTTTCAATCAATCAATCAATCGTATTTATTGAGCGCTTACTATGTGCAGAGCACTGTACTAAGCGCTTGGGAAGTACAAATTGGCAACACATAGAGACAGTCCCTACCCAACAGTGGGCTCACAGTCTAAAAGGGGGAGACAGAGAACAAAACAAAACATACCAACAAAATAAGATAAATAGGATAGAAATGTACAAGTAAAATAAATAAATAAATAAATAAATAGAG
This sequence comes from Tachyglossus aculeatus, assembly GCF_015852505.1. Taxonomy (NCBI): domain Eukaryota; kingdom Metazoa; phylum Chordata; class Mammalia; order Monotremata; family Tachyglossidae; genus Tachyglossus; species Tachyglossus aculeatus. The sequence continues at coordinate 2,172,414 of NC_052069.1, read as the reverse complement.
TAATAAATATGTTTCCCAAGCACTTAGTACAGTGCTCTGCACACAATAAACTCTAATACGATTGACTGTCTTTCACAGAGTAACCAGTTAAAAAATGTTTTGTTTTGTCGTCTGTCTCCCCCTTCTAGACTGTGAGCCCGTTGTTGGGTCGGGACCGTCTCTATATGTTGCTAACTTGTACTTCCCAAGCGCTTAGTACAGTGCTCTGCACACAGTAAGCGCTCAATAAATATGACTGAATGACTGAATGAATGACTTAACTTCTCTGTGCCTCAGTTACCTCATCTGTAAAATGGGGATTAAGACTGTGAGTCCCCTGTGGGACAACCTGATCGCCTTGTATCAGCTGATCACCTTGTAGAGGAGCAGCGTGGCTCAGTGGAGAAGAGCCCGGGCTTTGGAGTCAGAGACCATGGGTTCGAATCCCGGCTCCGCCACATGTCTGCTGTGTGACCTTGGGCAAGTCACTTAACTTCCCTGAGCCTCAGTTACCTCATCTGTAAAATGGGGATTAAGACTGGGAGCCCCATGTGGGACAACTTGATCACCTTGCATCCACCCCCAGCGCTTAGAACAGTGCTCTGCACATAGTAAGCGCTTAACAAATGCCATCATTATTATTATTATTATTATTGTATCCTCCCCTGTGCTTAGAACAGTGCTTTGCACTTAGTAAGTGCTTAATAAATGCCATTATTATTATTATTAAATACCATTTAAAAACTATGCAAATTTCCTTTTATTTTTCCCAAGGGTTTTCACCCCTGGCAGGAGGGAAGAGGGCATGAGAGTCCTCTAGACTGTAAACTCGTCGTGGGTACGGAATGTGTCTGTTTATTGTTGTACTGTCCTCTCCCAAGCGCTTAGTACAGTGCTCTGCACACAGTAAGCGCTCAATAAATACAACGGATTGAATGAAGGCTGAGCTGTTCTTCCTCAGTAGTGCAAAGCCTGCCTGAAGAAATCCAAATAATAATAATAATGACGACATTTTAAATATGATAATAAATATGATGATAGAGAAGCAGCGTGGCTCAGTGGAAAGAGCCTGGGTTTTGGAATCAGAGGTCATGGGTTCAAATCCCGGCTCTGCCAATTGTCAGCTGTGTGACTTTGGGCAAGTGTGCCCTGCATATATGTATATATGTTTGTACGTATTTGTTACTCTATTTATTTATTTATTTTATTTGTACATATTTATTCTATTTTATTTTGTTAATATGTTTTGTTTTGTTCTCTGTTTCCCCCTTCTAGACTGTGAGCCCACTGTTGGATAGGGACCGTCTCTATATGTTGCCAACTTGGACTTCCCAAGCGCTTAGTACAGTGCTCTGCACACAGTAAGCGCTCAATAAATACGATTGAATGAAGGAATGAATGAAAAGTCACTTCACTTCTCTGGGCCTCAGTGACCTCATCTGTAAAATGGGGATTAAAACTGTGATTCCCCCGCCATGGGACAATGTGATCACCTTGTAACCGCCCCAGAGCTTAGAACAGTGCATTGCACATAGTAAGTGCTTAACAAATACCATTATTATTATTATTATTATTATTATTCTCTGGGCCTCAGTTCCCTCATCTGTAAAATGGGGATGAAGACTGTGAGATCCCCGTGGGACAAACTGATCTCTTTGTAACCTCCCCAGAGCTTAGAACAGTGCCTTGCACATAGTAAGCGCTTAACAAATACCATCATTATTATCATTATTATTATTATTATTCTCTGGGCCTCAGTGACCTCATCTGTAAAATGGGGATGAAGACTGTGAGCCCCCTGTGGGACAAACTCATCACCTTGTAACCTCCCCAGCACTTAGAACAGTGCATTGCACATAGTAAGCACTTAACAAATACCATCATTATTATTATTATTATTATTCTCTGGGCCTCAGTGACCTCATCTGTAAAATGGGGATGAAGACTGTGAGCCCCCTGTGGGACAACCTCATCACCTTGTAACCTCTCCAGCGCTTAGAACAGTGCATTGCACATAGTAAGCGCTTAATAAATGCCATTATTATTATTATTATCATATTTGTTAAGCGCTTCCAATGTGCCAAGCACTTTTCTAAGCACTGGGGTAGATACAAGGTGATCGCGTTGTCCCACTGGGGGCTCACAGTCTTAAATCCCCATTTTCCAGATGAGGTCACTGAGGCCCGGAGAAGTGAAGTGACTTGCCCAAGGTCACACAGCTGACAAGTGGCAGAGCCGGGATTCGAACCCACGACCTCTGGCTCCCCAGAGTGGGATCTTGCTTCTAAGACCCTGACGCTGGGGTGTCGGCGTCTCCGGGAGCGTCTCCCCCCGGCCTCGTCGCTCCTGTCCCTTCGGAGAGATCTAGAGTAGCCGGTTCCTCCGGCTTGGAGGGCGAGGCAGGTGACGGATAATGATAATAATAATAATAATAATAATAATGATGGCATTTGTTAAGCGCTTACTATGTGCAAAGCACTGTTCTAAGCGCTGGGGAGGTTACAAGGTGATCAGGTTGTCCCACGGTGGCCTCACAATTTTAATCAACATTTTGCAGATGAGGGAACTGAGGCCCAGAGAAGTGAAGTGACTTGCCCAAAGTCACACAGCTGACAGTTGGCAGAGCCGGGATTCGAACCCACGACCTCTGACTCCAAAGCCCGGGGATCTTTGCCCATCGCGAGCTGCCAAGACTTGAGACTCGCCTGACTACTTGTTTTAGCTTGTTGTCCATCTCCCCCCTTCTAATAATAATAATAATAGTGGCATTTATTACACAAACAGTGCTTTGCACATAGTAAGCACTTAATAAATGTCATTATTATTATTATTATTATTATTATTATTATTATTATTACTACGTTCAAAGCCCTGTTCTAAGCGCTGGGGAAGTTACAAGGTGATCAGCTTGTCCCACGGGGGGCCCACAGTCCTCCTCCCCATTTTACAGATGAGGGAACTGAGGCGCGGAGAAGTGAAGCGACTTGCCCAAAGTCACACAGCTGACAAGTGTAGAGAAGCAGTGTGGCTCACTGGCAAGAGCCTGGGCTTTGGAGTCAGAGGTCATGGGTTCGAATCCTGACTCTGCCACATGTCTGCTGCGTGACCTTGGGCAAGTCACCTAACGTCTCTGACCCTAGTTACCTCATCTGTAAAATGGGGATTAAGACTGTGAGCCCCATGTGGGACAGGTTGATCACTTTGTATCCCCCCCAGTGCTTAGAACAGTGCTCTGCACATAGTAAGCGCTTAACAAATGCCATCATTATTATTATTATTATTATTAAGTGGTGGAGCCGGGATTAGAACCCACGACCTCCGACTCCAAAGGCCGGGCTCTGTCCACTGAGCCACGCTGCTTCTAGACTGCGGGCCCATTCAATCAGTCGTATTTATTGAGCGCTTACTGTGTGCAGAGCACTGTACTAAGCGCTTGGGAAGTACAAGTTGGGAAGGGATTGGCTCTGTCTGCTGCCGAACTGGACTTCCCAAGCGCTCAGTACAGTGCTCTGCACACAGTAAGCGCTCAATAAATACGGCTGAACGAATTGAATAAATGAATGAAGAGGAAAGATCCGCTGACTGGAAAATTATCTGGATACAGATGGTGGGTTCCCACCAAAGTGAAGAGAAGCGGCGTGGCTCAGTGGAAAGAGCCCGGGCTTGGGAGTCGGAGGTCGTGGATTCGAATCCTGCCTCCGCCACTTGAGAAGCAGCGTGGCCTCATGGAAAGAGCCCGGGTTTGGGAGTCAGAGGGTGTGGGTTCTAATCCCACCACTTGTCTGCTGTGCGGCCTTGTTGCAGCCACTTCATCATCATCATCAATCGTATTTATTGAGCGCTTACTATGTGCAGAGCACTGTACTAAGTGCTTGGGAAGTACAAATGGGCAACATACATACTTCAATTTTCTGTGCCTCAGTTCCCTCATTTGTAAAATGGGGATGAAGACTGTGAGCCCCCCCGTGGGACAGCCTGATCACCTTGTACCTCCCCCAGTGCTTAGAACAGTGCTTGGCACATAGTAAGCGCTTAACAAATACCATCATTATTATTACTATTATTATTACTATCTGCCACGTGACCTCACGCAAGTCAGCGTGGCTCAGTGGAAAGAACCCAGGCTCGGGAGCCAGAGGCCACGGGTTCAAATTCCGGCTCCGCCACTTGTCAGACTGTGCGCCCACTGTTGGGTAGGGACTGTCTCTATATGTTGCCAACTTCTACTTCCCAAGCGCTTAGTACAGTGCTCTACACACAGTAAGCGCTCAATAAATATGATTGATTGATTGATTGTCAGCTGTGTGACTTTGGGCAAGTCACTCAACTTCTCTGGGCCTCAGTTCCCTCATCTGTAAAATGGGGATTAAAACTGTGAGCCCCACGTGGGACAACCTGATGACCTTGTATCCCCCCCCAGCGCTTAGAACAGTGCTTCGCACATAGTGCGAAGTCTTCATCCCCATTTTACAGATGAGGAACTGAGGCCCAGAGAAGTGAAGTGACTTGCCCAAGGTCACCCAGCTGACAAGTGGGGAAGCCGGGATTAGAACCCACGACCTCCGACTCCCAAGCCCGGGCTCTTTCCACTGAGCCACGTTGCTCCTTACTTGAGAAGCAGTGTGGCTCAGTGGAAAAGAGCCCGGGCTTTGGAGTCAGAGGTCATGGGTTCAAATCCCAGCTCCGCCAATTGTCAGCTCTGTGACTTTGGGCAAGTCGCTTAGCTTCTCTGGGCCTCAGTTCCCTCATCTGTAAAATGGGGTTTAAGACTGTGAGCCCCCTGTGGGACAACCTGATTATCCTGTAACCTCCCCAGCACTTAGAACAGTGCTTTGCACATAGTAAGCGCTTAATAAATGACATCATTATTATTATTATTATTACTACGTGCCAGGCACTGTACTAAACCCTGGAGTCGATACAAGATAAACAGGCTAGACTCTGTTCCACATGAGGCTCAAAGTCTTAATGCCCATTTTACAGGTGAGGGAACTGAGGGCCAGAGAAGGGAAGTGACTTGTCCAAGGTCACACAGCAGACAAGTGGCGGAGCAGGGATTAGAACCCAGGTCCTCTGACTCCCGGACCCGGATTCTTCCAACTAAGCCACCCTACTGCCTCTAGCTCCTTTTCATTATTATCATTATTAACAATAATAACAAATACCATTGTTATTACTATTAACAATAACAACAAATACCATTGTTATTATTATTAACAACAATAACAAACACCATTATTATTATTATTAACAATAATAACAAATACCATTATTGCTAATAATGCTAATAATTGCTAATAATAATTAGCAATAATTAGCAATATTATTATTAGCAATTATTAGCACTATTAGCAATAATGGTATTTGTTATTATTGTTAATAATAATATTGCTAATATTATTATTAATAATAATAGCAATGGTATTTCCTAAGAGCTATGTGCAAAGCACTGTTCTAAGCGCTGGGGGGGATACAAGGTGATCAGGTTGTCCCATGGGGGGCTCACAGTCTTAATCCCCATTTTACAGATAAGGTAACTGAGGCTCAGAGAAGTTAAGTGACTTGCCCAAGGTCACACAGCAGACATGTGGCAGAGCCGGGATTCAAACCCATGACCTCTGACTCCAAAGCCCGGGCTCTTTCCACTGAGCCACACTATTTCCCACATAGTACTATGTGCTTTGCACATAGTAAGCGCTTAATAAATGCCATCATTATTATTATTATTATTGTAACCTCCCCAGCGCTTAGAACAGTGCTTTGCACATAGTTAGCGCTTAATAAATGCCACCCAAAAAAAGCGCTTAACAAATTACCATCATCATCATTATTATTATTAGATGGGACAGGGACTGTGTCCAACCCGATTTGCTTGTATCATTCATTCATTCATTCAATCGTATTTATTGAGCGCTTACTGTGTGCAGAGCACTGTACTAAGCGCTTGGGAAGTACAAGTTGGCAACATCTAGAGACAGTCCCTACCCAACAGCGGGCTCACAGTCTAAAAGGGGGAGACAAAGAACAAAACCAAACATACTAACAAAATAAAATAAATATTTTCAGTTCTCTGGGCCTCGGTTTCACATCACTCATTCATTCAACCGTATTTATTGAGCGCTTACTGTGTGCAGAGCACTGTACTAAGCGCTTGGGAAGTACAATTTGGCCACAAATAGAGACAATCCCTACCCAACAATGGACTCACCATCTAGACAGACACACACAGACACACAAACACACTCTCTCGCTCTTGCCACAGACAGATGGAGATAGACAAAAACGAGTTTCCATGGCTCCACCAACTCTTCACTGTTTGCCCTTGGGCAAATCACTTCAATCAATCAATCAATCAATCAATCATATTTATTGAGCGCTTACTGTGTGCAGAGTACTGTACTAAGCGCTTGGGAAGTACAAATTGGCAACATATAGAGACAGTCCCTACCCAACAGTGGGCTCACAGTCTAAAAGGGGGAGACAGGCAACAAAACCAAACATACTAACAAAATAAAATAAATATTTTCAGTTCTCTGGGCCTCGGTTTCACATCACTCCTTCATTCATATTCATGTACATATTTATTACTGTATTTATTTATTTATTTATTTTACTTGTACATATCTATCCTATTTATTTTATTTTGTTAGTATGTTTGGTTTTGTTTTCTATCTCCCCCTTTAAGACTGTGAGCCCACTGTGGGGTAGGGACTGTCTCTATATGTTGCCAATTTGTACTTCCCAAGCGCTTAGTACAGTGCTCTGCACATAGTAAGCGCTCAATAAATACGATTGATGATGATGATGATGATGATTCAATCGTATTTATTGAGCGTTTACTGTGTGCAGAGCACTGTACTAAGCGCTTGGGGAGTACCATTTGGCCACAAATAGAGACAATCCCTACCCAACAATGGACTCACCATCTAGACAGACACACACAGACACACAAACACACTCTCTCTCTCGCCACAGACCGAAAGCGATAGACAAAACAAGTTTCCATGGCTCCACCAACTCCTCACTGTTTGCCCTTGGGCAAATCACTTCAGTTCTCTGGGCCTCGCATCACTCATTCATTCAATCATATTTATTGAGCGCTTACTGTGTGCAGAGCACTGTACTAAGCGCTTGGGAAGTACAATTTGGCCACAAATAGAGACAATCCCTACCCAACAATGGACTCACCATCTAGACAGACACACACAGACACACAAACACACTCTCTCTCTCTCTCTCTTGTGTCACAGACAGAGGAGTTTCCATGGCTCCACCAACTCCTCACTGTTTGCCCTTGGGCAAATCACTTCAGTGCTCTGGACCTCAGCTTCACATCATTCATTCATTCAATCGTATTTATTGAGCGCTTACTGTGTGCAGAGCACTGTACTAAGCACTTTCGACCTCAGCGCTTAGTACAGTGCCTTGCATATTCATTCATTCATTCAATTGTATTTATTGAGCGCTTACTGTGTGCAGAGCACTGTACTAAGCGCTTGGGAAGTACAATTTGGCCACAAATAGAGACAATCCCTACCCAACAATGGACTCACCATCTAGACAGACACACACAGACACACAAACACACTCTCTCGTGCACGCGCCACAGACAGACGGAGTTTCCGTGGCTCCACCAACTCCTCACTGTTCGCCCTTGGGCAAATCACTTCAGTGCTCTGGGCCTCAGCTTCACATCATTCATTCATTCAATCGTATTTATTGAGCGCTTACTGTGTGCAGAGCACTGTACCAAGCGCTTTCGACCTCAGCGCTTAGTACAGTGCCTCGCAAGACTGTGAGCCCGCTGTTGGGTACGGACTGTCTCTATATGTTGCCAAATTGTACTTCCCAAGCTCTTAGTACAGTGCTCTGCACACAGTAAGCGCTCAATAAATACGATTGATGATGATGATGATATAATAAGCGCTTACCATTATTATTATTGTTATTATCATCATCATTATTCTTATTATCTTCTCAGTTTCCCGCCCCTGCTCCTCCTAGCAAGACAGCGAGACAGCGAATCGAAAACCGCGGGCCGCTTCAAAATCTTTCAGTCTGAGCCGTGCGACTCGTAACTCCTTGAAACGCAATCCTACGCGGAACAGAACATTATCCCAAAGGAATTTCTGAATCCAATTTGACTTGATCGTATTTATTGAGCGCCTACTGTGTGCAGAGCACTGTACTAAGCGCTTGGGAAGTCCAAGAAGCACCACCAAAATGCAGCGTGAGAAGCAGCGTGACTCAGTGGAAAAGAGTACGGGCTTTGGAGTCAGAGGTCATGGGTTCCAATCCCGACTCATCATCATCATCATCATCAATCGTATTTATTGAGCGCTTACTATGTGCAGAGCACTGTACTAAGCGCTTGGGAAGTACAAATTGGCAACATATAGAGACAGTCCCTACCCAACAGTGGCCTCACAGTCTAAAAGATCTAAATCAATCGTATTTATTGAGCGCTTACTGTGTGCAGAGCACTGTACTAAGCACTTGGGAAGTGCAAATTGGCAACATATAAAGACAGTCCCTACCCAACAGTGGGCTCACAGTCTAAAAGGGGGAGACAGAGAACAAAACTAAACATACTTACAAAATAAAATAAATAGAATAGATATGTACAAATAAAATAAATAAATAAATAGGGTAATAAATATGTACAAACATATATACATATATACAGGTGCTGTGGGAAAGGGAAGGAGGTAAGATGGGGGGATGGAGGTAAGATGGGGGGATGACTCCGCCAACTGTCAGCTGTGTGACTTTGGGCAAGTCCCTTCACTTCTCTGGGCCTCAGTTCCCTCATCTGGAAAATGGGGATGAAGACTGTGAGCCCCCCGTGGGACAACCTGATCACCTTGTAACCTCCCCAGCGTTTAGAACAGTGCTTTGCACATAGTAAGCGCTTAATAAATGCCATCGTTATTATTATTATTATTATTATTACAAGCTGGCAACTTATAAAGACGGTCCCTCCCCAACAGCGGGCTCAGATAAGTTGACACCAAGAAAACTGGTTCATCCACTCTTACATCACCTCTTAGGTCTTATGCAGCCCCAAGGCCCTCCTCACTGTACTTTTTCATTTCACGTAAGAGAAAATAATAATTATAATAATAATAATAATAATGGTATTTGTTAAGCGCTTACTGCAAAGCACTGTTCTAAGCGCTGGGAGGGGATACAAGGTGATGAGACTGTGAGACTCCTTTAAGACTGTGAGCCCACTGTTGGGTAGGGACTGTCTCTATATGTTGCCAACTTGTACTTCCCAAGCGCTTAGTACAGTGCTCTGCACACAGTAAGCGCTCAATAAATATGATTGATTGACTGACTGATTGATTGATGATAATAATAATAGCATTTATTAAGCACCTACTATGTGCAAAGCACTGTTCTAGGTGCTGGGGAGATTACAAGGTGATCAGGTTGTCCCACTGGAGGCTCACAGTCTTAATCCCCATTTTGCAGATGAGGTAACTGAGGCACAGAGAAGTGAAGTGACTCGCCCAAAGTCACACAGCTGACAGTTGGCGGAGCCGGAATTTGAACCCATGACCTCTGACTCCAAAGCCTGCGCTCTTTCCACTGAGCCACGCTGCTTCTCACACTGATGAGGTTGTCCTATGTCGGGCTCACAGTCTTCATCCCCATTTTCCAGATGAGGGAACTGAGGCTCAGAGAAGTGAAGTCATCATCAATCGTATTTATTGAGCGCTTACTATGTGCAGAGCACTGTACTAAGCACTTGGGAAGTACAAAATGGCAACATATAGAGACGGTCCCTACCCAACAGTGGGCTCACAGTCTAAAAGACTGATGAGGTTGTCTAAAAGACGCTGATGAGGTTGTCCTATGTCGGGCTCACAGTCTTAATCCCCATTTTCCAGATGAGGGAACTGAGGCTCAGAGAAGTGAAGTGACTTGCCCAAGGCCACACAGCAGACATGTGGCGGAGCCGGGATTCGAACTCATGACCTCTGACTCCAAAGCCCGGGCTCTTTCCACTGAGCTGCTTCCCTGAAAAGTTCTGCTTCCCAGAAACGTTGGGGAATTCCGAAAACTGGGATCGACCGCTTACCACCGCATCCAGGAATTCGATGCACCGCTTGAGATCGGGTTTTGTATCGCAGAATTGCCTGAAAAGAAGTCTTCCTATGGGCTGCTTGTCACAGAGACTGTAATACTCCTTTTCTGGGGGGAGAGAGGGGAGAAAAGAAAAAAGAAATTCATTCCATCGTATTTATTGAGCGCTTACTGTGTGCAGAGCACTGGACTAAGCGCTTGGAAAGTACAGTTGAGCAACAAAGAGCAATAATAATAATAACAATAATAATAACTGTGGTATTTGTTAAGTGCTTATTTTGTGCCAGGCACTGAACTAAGCGCTGGGGTGGATACAGGCAAATTGAGTTGGACACAGTCCCTATCCCACATGGGACTTCATCCCCATTTTCCGGATGAGGTAACAGAGGCCCAGAGAAGTGAAGTGATTTGCACCAGGTCATGACACCACTCATTCGATCGCATTTACTGAGTATTATTATTACTAAGCGCTTACTGTGTGCAATGCACTGCACTAATTACAAGTCCCTGTTTAACAATAATAATAATTATAGTATTTGTTAAGCGCTTACTATGTGCCAAGCACTGTTCTAAGCACCGGGGTAATACAAGATAAGCAAGTTGTAGGCGCAGAGAAGTGAAGTGATTTGCACCAGGTCATGACACCACTCATTCGATCGCATTTATTATTATTATTACTAAGCGCTTACTGTGTGCAATGCACTGTACTAATTACAAGTCCCTGTTTAATAATAATAATAATAATTACGGTATTTGTTAAGCGCTTACTATGTGCCAAGCACTGTTCTAAGCACTGGGGTAATATAAGATAAGCAAGTTGTAGGTGCAGAGAAGTGAAGTGATTTGCACCAGGTCATGACACCAATCATTCGATCGCATCTGTTGAGTATTATTATTACTAAGTGCTTACTGTGTGCAATGCACTGTACTAATTACAAGTCCTTGTTTAACAATAATAATAATTATGGTATTTTTTAAGCGCTTACTATGTGCCAAGCACTGTTCTAAGCACAAGATAAGCAAGTTGTAGGCGCAGAGAAGTGAAGTGATTTGCACCAGGTCATGACACCACTCATTCGATCACATCTGTTGAGTATTATTATTACTAAGTGCTTACTGTGTGCAATGCACTGTACTAATTACAAGTCCTTGTTTAACAATAATAATAATTATGGTATTTTTTAAGCGCTTACTATGTGCCAAGCACTGTTCTAAGCACAAGATAAGCAAGTTGTAGGCGCAGAGAAGTGAAGTGATTTGCACCAGGTCATGACACCACTCATTCGATCGCATTTACTGAGTATTATTATTACTAAGCGCTTACTGTGTACAATGCACTGTACTAATTACAAGTCCCTGTTTAATAATAATAATAATAATTATGGTATTGTTAAGCGCTTACTACGTGCCAAGCACTGTTCTAAGCACTGGGTAATACAAGATAAGCAAGTTGTAGGCGCAGAGAAGTGAAGTGATTTGCACCAGGTCATGACACCACTCATTCGATCGCATTTATTATTATTATTACTAAACGCTTACTGTGTGCAATGCACTGTACTAATTACAAGTCCCTGTTTAATAATAATAATAATAATTATGGTATTTGTTAAGCGCTTACTATGTGCCAAGCACTGTTCTAAGCACCGGGGTAATACAAGATAAGCAAGTTGTAGGCGCAGAGAAGTGAAGTGATTTGCACCAGGTCATGACACCACTCATTCGATCGCATTTATTATTATTATTACTAAGCGCTTACTGCATGCAATGCACTGTACTAATTACAAGTCCCTGTTTAACAATAATAATAATTATGGTATTTGTTAAGCGCTTACTATGTGCCAAGCACTGTTCTAAGCGCTGGGGTAATACAAGGTAAGCAAGCAGTCCCACGTGGGGCTCACAGGCTTAATCCCCATTTTCCAGATGAGGTCACTGAGGCCCAGAGAAGTGAAGTGACTTGCCCAAAGTCACCCAGCTGACAAGTGGCAGAGCTGGGATTTGAACCCATGACCTCTGACTCCAAAGCCCGGGCTCTTTCCACTGAGCCACACTGAAATCTGTCCGTTCTTTCGTCCAACCTGTGGTGAATGGTAAAGGCTCCCGGCCCTGAGGTTATTTTGGAGACCTTAGGATCCTCATTCATTTCATTCATCCATTCAATCGTATTTATTGAGCGCTTACTGTGTGCAGAGCACTGCACTGAGCGCTTGGGAAGTCCAAGTTGGCAACATCTAGAGACGGTCCCTACCCAACAGCGGGCTCACGGTCTAGAAGGGGGAGACAGACAGCAAAACAAAACAAGCAGACAGGTGTCAGTACCATCAAAATAAATAGAATTATAGCTATATACACATCATTAATAAAATGAATAGAGTAATCAATATGTACAAATATACACAAGTGCTGTGGGGAGGGGATGGAGTTAGGGCAGGGGGGATGGAGAGGAGGAGAGGAAAAAGGGGGCTGAGTCTGGGAAGGCCTCTTGGAGGAGGTGAGCGCTCAGTAAGGATTTGAAGGGAGGAAGAGAGCTAGTTTGGTGGATGTGCGGAGGGAGGGAATTCCGGGCCGGAGGAGGATTTGCGCCGGGGAATGACGGTGGGACGGGCGAGAACGAGGCCCGGTGAGGAGGTGAGCGGCGGCAGAGGAGCGGAGGGTGCGGGCTGGGATAGAGATGGAGAAACATTTTTCTCTCCCTCTCAATCAATCAATCAATCAATCATATTTATTGAGCGCTTACTGTGTGCAGAGCACTGTACTAAGCGCTTGGGAAGTACAAGTTGGGAACATATAGAGACGGTCCCTACCCAACAGTGGGCTCACAGTCTCACTCTGTCTCTCTCTCCCTTCCTCCCTCCATTTTCAAAGATGGCACTCCTGACCTTAGGATCCTATCCTAACGGGGAAGCAGCGTGGCCTAATGGGAAGAGCCCGGGCTTGGGAGTCAGAGGTCACGGGTTCGAATCCCAGCTCTGCTACTTGCCTGCTGTGCGATCCTGGGCAAGACACTTCACTTCTCCGTGCCTCAGTCCCCTCATCTGCAGAATGGGGTTTCAATAGCCGTGTTCTTGCCTACTTAGAATGTGACCCCTATGTGCGACCTGATAATCCTGTAGTAATAATAATAACGGCATTTGCTAAGCACTTACTATGCGCCAAGCACTGTTTTAAGCACAGGGGGAGATACAAGGTAATCAGGTTGTCCCACATGGGACTCACAGTCTCAATCCCCATTTTACAGATGAGGGAACTGAGGCACAGGGCAGTGAAGTGACTTGCCCGAAGTCACACAGCTGACAAGCGGTGGAGCCGGGATTTGAACCCACGACTTCTGACTCCCAAACCCGGGCTCTTTCCACTGAGCCACGCTGCTTCTCCCTTTCAGACTGTGAGCCCACTGTTGGGTAGGGACTGTCTCTATATGTTGCCGACTTGTACTTCCCAAGCGCTTAGTACAGTGCTCTGCACACAGTAAGCGCTCAATAAATATGATTGACTGATTGATTGATTCTTCCGTTTCTGGCGTTTTTCAAGTGCTGACTACGTGAGCCCACTGTTGGGTAGGGACCGTCCCTCTATGTTGCCAACTTGTACTTCCCAAGCGCTTAGTACAGTGCTCTGCACATAGTAAGCGCTCAATAAATACGATTGAATGACTGAACCACGGGGGTAGATACGACCCAACACGGGATCCATGGTCTCACTCGGCCCGTGCTCTTTCCTCTCGACCCCGTTGCCTCCCTCGGTCTGGGATTATGTTATAAAACATCACTGATGTGGAGAAATGTTACACTCTAGACTCTAAGCTGGATCTTAAAATTATGTATAATAATAATAATAATGGTATTTGTTAAGCGCTTACTATAATAATAATAATGATGGCATTTTTTATGCGCTTACTATGTGAAAAGCACTGTTCTAAGCGCTCATGTCGCCTAGGGATCCCTAGTAACGCCGTAAAATCCGAGGTTTTGAAAAGACGGAAGCGCATAGGTCAGGGATGAATGTCTTTAATAGTAAGCTGTAAAATATGCCTTAATGCAAGCGTTCCCAAAACTCATCGCTCACTCCAGGAAACCAGTCAAAGCCGCTTTCGGGAATCAAAAAAAAAAAAAAAAAACCCAAAAAATTAACCAGTCAATGCATCATCAGGTGAAAATGCAGTATGCAAATTGTTGGGTTGCCAGAGGGGGGAAAGAAGATGTAATTCTTTGTCATCGTTATTCCTTTACAACTGCTCGTTGCAACAACAGACAGCAACGACTGTACAATCAACTGGGGCACCGCAACGTAATTCTGCGAGTAAATTTGATTTTCGGGAAGCTGTGTCAGTGAAAATTTTACATTTTCGAGACCCCAGTTGCGGTAGTTATATTAGGAAGGTTCCCAATTAAAATATCTTTTTTTTTTTTGGACCCACCACGAAGCGACGGATTTTCCTCAGCCCTCGCCAAGGAGGGACAAAAATGTTCCGAGAGAAGCAGATGTGTCAGTACAGTCTCCATGGGAACGAAGGGCGCGTGCAACGCTCAGCACCAAAGGGCTATCGAAGAATCCACCCGGAAAATACAGTCAGAAAGATGGCAACTAGTAAGCGTTTACTATGCGTCGGACACTGTACTGAGCGCTGGGGTGGATACGAGCAAACTGAGTTGGACACAGTCCCTGTCCCACGAGGGGCTCACGGTCTCAATTCCCCTTTTACAGATGAGGGAACTGAGGCCCAGAGAGAGACTGTGAGCCCGTTGTTGGGTAGGGACCGTCTCTGACTTGTACTTCCCAAGCGCTTAGTACAGTGCTCTGCACACAGTAAGCGCTCAATAAATACGATTGAATGAATGAATGAATGAATGTTCTAAGCACTGGGGAGGTCACAAGGTGATCAGGTTGTCCCATGGGGGGCTCCCAGTCTTAATCCCCATTTTTACAGATGAGGTCACTGAGGCGCAGAGATGTTAAGTGACTTGCCCAAAGTCACACAGCTGACAATTGGGGGAGCCGGGATTTGAACCCATGACCTCTGACTCCAAAGCCCGGGCCCTTTCCACTGAGCCACGCTGCTTCCCGCTCAATAAATATGATTGAATGAATGAATGAATGAATGACAATGATGTGGGATCGAAAAGCCACAGTTCAGAAACAGAAGACCCTGAAACGATCCGGAAAAGCCTTGGGTTCGAGGGACCCGAGGTCAAAGGTGGATAAATTATGATCCTTCTTCGACTTGGAAAAATCACCAAAATACCACAAGACATCAGATGGACAGAGAGTAAAAAACAAAAACAACAACAAAATGGAAAAGCTCAAGCAAAGTGAAACCACCCACAAATTTGCAAGTTGCCTTTCCAAGAGAAAGTGAAAACTTGCTCTTAAGAAATAACCCACGTACCGGGTCATATATCAAGCAAAAATTCCTCACTCTCGGCTTCAAGGCTGTCCATCCCCTCGCCCCCTCCTCCCTCACCTCCCTTCTCTCCTTCTCCATCCCAGCCCGCACCCTCCGCTCCTCTGCCACCGCTCACCTCCTCACCGTTAGGCCTCGTTCTCGCCTGTCCCGCCGTCGACCCCCGGCCCACGTCATCCCCGGGGCCTGGACTGCCCCCAATCCCTCCACACATCCACCAAACTAGCTCTCTTCCTCCCTTCAAAGCCCTACTGAGCGCTCACCTCCTCCAGGAGGCCTTCCCACACTCAGCCCCCCTTTTCCTCTCCTCCTCCCCATCCCCCCCACCCTCCCTCCTTCCCCTCCCCACAACCCCTGTATATATGTTTGTACAGACTTATTACTCTATTTATTTTACTTGTACATATTTACTCTTCAATTTATTTTGTTAATGATGTGCGTTTAGCTTTAATTCTATTTGTTCTGACAACTTGACACCTGCCCACATGTTTGGTTTTGTTGTCTGTCTCCCCCTTCTAGACTGTGAGCCCCTTGTTGGGTAGGGACCGTCTCTATATGTTGCCGACTTATACATCCCAAGCGCTTAGTACAGTGCTCTGCACACAATAAGCCGCTCAATAAATACAATTGAATATGCTAGTTCTTCTTTTAGTTCATTCATTCATTCATTCATTCATTCATTCATTCGTATTTATTGAGTGCTTACTGTGTGCAAGCTAGCTCTCCTCCTCCCTTCAAAGCCCTACTGAGAGCTCACCTCCTCCAGGAGGCCTTCCCACACTGAGCCCCCTCCTCCCCCTCCCCATCCCCCCCCGCCTTACCTCCTTCCCCTCCCCACAGCACCTGGATATATGTATATATGTTTGTATGGATTTATTACTCTATTTTATTTGTACATATTGATTCTATTTATTTTATTTTGTTAATACGTTTTGTTTTGTTCTCCGTCTCCCCCTTCTAGACTGTGAGCCCACTGGTGGGTACGGACCGTCTCAATATGTTGCCAACTTGTACTTCCCAAGCGCTTAGTACAGTGCTCTGCACACCGTAAGCGCTCAATAAATACGATTGAATGAATGAATGAGAGTACGACAGAACAAAAAACGCAGACATTCATTCATAAATTTCGAGTATGTATTTTGATTTCCCCTCTTAGTTGTAGTTTTTCCCCCACGCCGCCGGGAAGAATCGGGACAATTTTTTCTTCCGGTTACATTCCCTATTTGTTCTGACGATTTTAACACCTGTCCACATGTTTTGTTTTGTTGTCTGTCTCCTCCTTCTAGATTGTGAGCCTGTTGTTGGGTATATATGTTGCCGACTTGTACTTCCCAAGTGCGTAGTACAGTGCTCTGCACACAGTAAGCGCACAATAAATACCACTGAATAAATGAATGAGAGTATGACAGAACAAAAAACGCAGACATTCATTCATAAATTTCGAGTATGTATTTTGATTTCCCCTCTTAGTTGTAGTTTTTCCCCCACGCCGCCGGGAAGAATCGGGACAATTTTTTCTTCCAGTTACATTCCCTATTTGTTCTGACGATTTTGACACCTGTCCACATGTTTTGTTTTGTTGTCTGCCTCCCCCTTCTAGACTGTGAGCCCGTTGTTGGGTATATTTGTTGCCAACTTGTACTTCCCAAGCGCTTAGTACAGTGCTCTGCACACAGTAAGAGCTCAATAAATGGAAAGAGCCCGGGCTTTGGAGTCAGAGGTCATGGGTTCAAATCCCGCTCCACCACATGTCTGCTGTGTGACCTTGGGCAAGTCACTTAACTTCTCTGCGCCTCAGTTCCCTCATCTGTAAAATGGGGATTAAGACTGTGAGCCCCACGTGGGACAACTTGATCACCTTGTATCCCCCCAGCGCTTAGAACAGTGCTCTGCACATAGTAAGCGCTTAATAAATGCCAATAAATAAATAAATAAATAAATAAATAAATATGATTGAATGAATGAATCAATTCCCTCCTGCCGAGGCACTTCGCCACGCAAAATTTCTGTGAAATCGAAATACCATCGTGCCTGTACGTGTGTGTGAGTTTGTGCAGTTCCAGACGGATTTTCCCAATCGGCAGAACGCCCCAGGAGCAGGAAGGGAATACCTTTGCCGTGACTCGTTCAAAGGAAAGGAATGAGTGATCTCTCCCTTGGAATCATTTAACAAGTTCTTAAAAATGCTGAGGCTTAGAGAGTTTGGTTAAACCCTGAAACTGGCAGAAACATCAGTGGGGAGACCACCTGATCCATTTCCCAACTGCTTTTCCGCTAAAACCCATGAGAATTCCCGTTCTCAAGGGTTTGTGATGAACGAAACATTTTTTTTTAATGTTATTTCTTAAGCGCTTACTATGTGCCAGGCACTGAACTAAGCGCTGGGGGAGATACAAGCTAATCAGGTTGGACTCGGTTCCACTTTCATTCATTCAGTCATATTTATGGAGCACTTACTCATTCATTCAATTGTATTTATTGAGCGCTTACTGTGTGCAGAGCACTGTACTAAGTGCTTGGGAAGTACAAGTCGACAACATATAGAGACGGTCCCTACCCAACAGCAGGCTAACAGTTTAGAAGGGGGAGACGGACAACGTGTCGTCATCAATCAATCAGTGGCATTAAGCGTCTACGATGTAGTAAGCGCTTGGGAGAATACGGCATAGAGAATAGAGCACCTGTATATATGTATATTTGTGTGTACATATTTATTACTTTATTTATTTTACTTGTACATATTTATTCTATTCATTTTATTTTGTTAATATGTTTTGTTTTGTTTTGTGTCTCCCCCTTCTAGACTGTGAGCCCGCTGTTGGGTAGGGACCGTCTCTATATGTTGCCAACTTGTACTTCCTAAGCGCTTAGTATAGTGCTCTGCACACAGTAAGCGCTCAATAAATATGATTGAATGAATGAATGAACAAAACAAAACATGTAGACAGGTGTCAAAAGTTATTCAGCTGCACCATCTGAGAGGAAGGAGACCTTATTTTCTGAGCAGTTGATTAACTACAGTTATCAAGCTGAGCGTCTCTTCAAATAATAATGATGGTATTTGTTAAGCGCTTACTATGTGCAAAGCACTGTTCTAAGCGTTGGAGAGGTTACAAGGTGATCGGGTTGTCCCACGTGGGGCTCACAGTCTTCATCCCCATTTTACAGATGAGGGAACTGAGGCACAGAGAAGTGAAGTGACCTGCCCAAGGTCACACAGCTGATCAGTGGCAGAGTCAGGATTAGAACCCATGACCTCTGACTCCCGAGCCCGGGCTCTTTCCACTGAGCCAAGCCGCTTCTCTAGCCACGCTGCTTCTCTGCTGCTTCAAATACTAAAGGGCTTCAAGAAATGTTAGGTCCTTGGAACTTCTATGGAAAATGTGACTTTCAACAGGAATAATAACAATAATTGTGGAGTGCGTTAAGCGCTTACTATGTTCCAGGGACTGTTCTAAGCGCTGCGGGAGATACAAGGTAATCAGGTTGTCCCACATGGGGCTCACAGTCTTAATCCCCATTTTACAGATGAGGGAACTGAGGCCCAGAAAAGGAAATTGACTTGTCCAAGGTAATAATGGTTAGGGCATTTGTTAAGGACTTCCTATGTGTCAAGCACTGTTTCAGGCACTGGGGTAGATCAATCAATCAATCAATCGTATTTATTGAGCGCTTACTGTGTGCAGAGCACTGTACTAAGCGCTTGGGAAGTACAAGTTGGCAACATATAGAGACAGTCCCTACCCAACAGTGGGTAATCAGGCAGCGTGGCTCAGTGGAGAGAGTCCGGGCTTTGGAGTCGGAGGTCATGGGTTCAAATCCCACCTCTGCCAACTGTCAGCTGTGTGACTTCGGGCAAGTCACTTCACTTCTCAGGGCCTCAGTTCCCTCATCTGTAAAATGGGGATTAAGACTGTGAACCCACAGTGGGACAACCTGATCACTTTGTAACCTCCCCAGCGCTTAGAACAGTGCTTTGCACATAGTAAGCGCTTAATAAAATGCCATTACTATTGTTAGGTAGGACACAGTCCCTGTCCCACATGGGGCTCGCCGTCTTAATCCCCATTTTACAGATGAGGCCCAGAGAAGTGAAGTGACTTGCCTAAGGTCACACAGCAGACAAGCGGCGGAGCCGGGGCTAGAACCCAGATCCTTCCGAGTCCCGGGTCGGTGCTTTGCACATAGTAAGCACTTAATAAATGCCATTATTATTATTATATTCATTAGGCCACACTGCTTTTATCCTCATTACCTTGTATCTACCCTAGTGCTTAAAACAGTGCTTGGCACATAGAAAGCACTTAACTAATACCATAATTATTATTATTATTAAGATACCGGCTGGAAGAGAGACTGTGAGCCCACTGTTGGGTAGGGACTGTCTCTATATGTTGCCAACTTGAACTTCCCAAGCGCTTAGTCCAGTGCTCTGCACCCAGTAAGTGCTCAATAAATATGATTGATTGATTGATTGATTGAAGAGAGCAGACCCAAAGCAAATAAAATGCCAACTTGTACTTCCCAAGCACTTAGTCCAGTGCTCTGCACACAGTAAGTGCTCAATAAATACGATTGATTGATTGATTGATTGATTGATTGAAGAGAGCAGACCCAAAGCAAATAAAATGCCATAAAACCAGAGGGCCACTTTTAGACGCCGCAAAAAGCAAAATTTAAAAAAAAAATGCGGGGGGGAGAGGAAGGTCAGTCCTGTTTGATAATTTTCAGGTAATAATAATGGCATTTATTAAGCGCTTACTATGTGCAAAGCACTGTTCTAAGCGCTGGATGGGTCACAGTTGAAAACTTTCATCTCAGTGCATTTGTTTTCAATCTTCACCTCCAGAAGAGACTTAACTAATGCACTCTAACGCTCGATTCTCCCTTCGCATTCCTTTCTATCCGAGAGGCTTCCTAATGCGGCCCTTTACATCTGACTTTCATTTCCTTCTGGAGAATTAATTTAAAGACGCTTGGGAGTTGCAAACAGGAAAACGAACTTATTTTCTGATATCATCCTTGAGGAACAGTCCCGGATCGTAGGTTTCCGAAAAACCCTCTCTACGATAAAGCGGAGCACTGCGGGACGCTTCTGAGGAAAACGATATCGGGCAGAAACCGGGAATTTGCTTTTGAAAACCTGAATTAGCCCCCATTTTCTAACCACAGGTGAAAGGCTCTTCTTTACATATCGACTATTCTATTTATTCTGTTAATGATGTGCATCTAGATGCACATCTAATGATGTCCTTCTAGACTGTGAGCCCACTGTTGGGTAGGGACCGTCTCTATATGTTGCCAACTTGGACTTCCCAAGCGCTTAGTACAGTGCTCTGCACACAGTAAGCGCTCAATAAATATGACTGATTGATTGATCTAGCTTTATTTCTATTTATTCTGATGACTTGACACCTGTCTATGTGTTTTGTTTTGTTGTCTGTCTCCCCATTCTGGACTGCGAGCCCGTTGTTGGGTAGGGACCGTCTCTATATGTTGCCAACTTGGACTTCCCAAGCGCTTTGTACAGTGCTCTACACCAGTAAGCGCTCAATAAATACGACTGAATGAATGAATGAAACCATTTGAGAAGCAGCGTGGCTCAGTGGAAAGAGCCCGGGCTTGGGAGTCAGAGGTCATGGGTTCCAATCCCGACTCACAAACGCGTCCGCTGTGTGACCCCGGGCAAGTCACTTAACTTCTCTGAGCCTCAGTTCCCTCATCTGTAAAATGGGGATGAAGACCGTGAGCCCCACGTGGGACAACCTGATCTCCTTGTATCCTCCCCAGCGCTTAGAACAGTGCTTTGCACATAGTAAGCACTTAACAAATGCCATTATTATTATTATTATTATTATTATTATTATTATTATTATTATTATTATTATTATTTTACCGGGACAGCTGGGAAACCCTCTTGGCTTTCTGGATCCTATCTCCCATCACTTAAGAAGCGATGAAGTGCATCACGGGGAGCAGCGTGGCTCAGTGGAAAGAGCCCAGGCTTTGGAGTCAGAGGTCCTGGGTTCAAATCCCAGCTCTGCCAATTGCCAGCTGCATTCATTCATTCAATTCAATCGTATTTATTGAGCGCTTACTGTGTGCAGAGCACTGTACTAAGCGCTTGGGAAGTACAAGTTGGCAACATCTAGAGACAGTCCCTACCCAACAGTGGACTCACAGTCTGGAAGACTAGTGACTTTGGGCAAGTCACTTCACTTCTCTGGGCCTCAGTGACCTCATCTTTTAGACTGTGAGCCCACTGTTGGGTAGGGACCATCTCTATATGTTGCCAACTTGTACTTCCCAAGCGCTTAGTACAGCGCTCTGCAGACAGTAAGCGCTCAATAAATACGATTGATGGATTGATTGATTGATCTGTCAAATGGGGATGAAGACTGGGAGCCCCGCCGTGGGACAACCTGATCACCTTGTAACCTCCCCAGCGCTTAGAACAGTGCTTCGCGCATAGTAAGCGCTTAATAAATGCCATCATTAAGAAGCCTATCACTTCTCAGGACGCCGGCAATGTAGTGAGCGTGAAAGGTATGCGAAATATACCCACCCATCGAGTGTCGGAGATCACTGCAGTGGCTGACGTGGGGCAACTTGAGCATCTCCTTCCATTTCTTACTGCGGCCATTGCGTTTCCCGCCTCCTCCTGAGGGAGACAAACAAAATGCCAGGTGAGAATAATAATCATCATCAATCGTATTTATTGAGCGCTTACTGTGTGCAGAGCACTGTACGAAGCGCTTGGGAATAATGACGGTACCTCCTCCAGGGGGCCTTCCCAGACTGAGCCCCTTCCTTCCTCTTCCCCTCTCCATCCCCCCCATCTTACCTCCTTCCCTTCCCCACAGCACCTGTATATATGTATATATGTTTGTACATATTTATTACTCTATTTATTTACTTATTTATTTTACTTGTACATTTCTATTCTATTTTATTTTGTTAATATGTTTGGTTTTGTTCTCTGTCTCCCCCTTTTAGACTGTGAGCCCACTGTTGGGTAGGGACAGTCTCTATATGTTGCCAACTTGTACTTCCCAAGTGCTTAGTACAGTGCTCTGCACACAGTAAGCGCTCAATAAATACGATCGATTGATTGATTGATTGTAAAGCACTTGTTGCTTAACTTGTTCTAATAATAATGTTTGTATTTGTGAAGTACTTACTATGTGCCAAGCACTGTTCTAAGCGCTGGGGTAGATACAAGGTAATCAGGTTGTCCCACGTGGGGCTCACAGTCTTCATCCTCATTTTACTGATGAGGGAACTGAGGCCCAGAGAAGTTAAGTGACTTGCCCAAGGTCACACAGCTGACAAGTGGAGGAGCCGGGATTTGAACCCACGACCTCTGACTCCAAAGCCCGGGCTCTTTCCACTGAGACACGCTGCTTCCCGTGATCCATTTAATCACTTCTTAAGTGATGGGAGATAGGATCCAGAAAGCCAAGAGGGTTTCCCCGCTGCCCCGCTAAAATGATAATAATAATAATAATAATAATAATAATAATAATAATGATGGCACGAGCTCTATCCATTAAACCCCACTGCTTCTACTAAGCCATTACTGGCTCCGCTCGGCCAGCCTGGCAGGAATCAAGCAGTCGGTCGGTGGTATTTAGTGAGCGCTTACTGCTTGCAGAGGACTGAACAAAAGGTCTGGGAGAGTTTAAAACAACAGAATTAATTAGACTAATTTTAAGTGCTTACTATGTGCAAAGCACTGTTCGAAGCGCTGGAGAGGTATCAAGGTGATCAAGTTGTCCCGCGTGGGGCTCACAGTCTTAATCCCCATTTTACAGATG
Source organism: Tachyglossus aculeatus (assembly GCF_015852505.1). Lineage (NCBI taxonomy): Eukaryota > Metazoa > Chordata > Mammalia > Monotremata > Tachyglossidae > Tachyglossus > Tachyglossus aculeatus. The sequence continues at coordinate 2,149,125 of NC_052069.1, read as the reverse complement.
AGGGAACTGAGGCACAGAGAAGTTCATTCATTCATTCATTCAATTGTACTTATTGAGCGCTGTGTGCAGAGCACTGTACTAAGCGCTTGGGGAGTACAAGTTGGCAACATAGAGAGACGGTCCCTACCCAACAACAGGCTCACATATTTATTGAGCACTTACTGTATGCAGAGCACTGTACTAAGCACTTGGGAAGTACAAGTTGGCGAAATATAGAGATGGTCCCTACCCAACGGGTTCACATATTTATTGAGCGTTTACTGTGTGCAGAGCACTGTTCTAAGCACTTGGGAAGTACAAGTTGACCAAATATAGAGACGGTCCCTACCCAACAATGGGCTCACATATTTGTTGAGCGCTTACTGTGTGCAGAGCACTGTACCAAGTGCTTGGGAAGTACAAGTTGGTGACATATAGAGACGGTCCCTACCCAACAATGGGCTCACATATTTATTGGAGGCCTTCCCAGACTGAGCCCACTCCTTCCTCTCCCCTCGTCCCCCCCTCCATCCCCCCATCTTACCTCCTTCCCTTCCCCACAGCACCTGTATATATGTATATATGGTTGTATGTATTTATTACCCTATTTATTTATTTATTTTACTTGTACATATTTATTCTACTTATTTTATTTTGTTAATATGTTTTGTTTTGTTCTCTGTCTCCCCCTTCTAGCCTGTGAGCCCGCTGTTGGGTAGGGACCGTCTCTAGATGTTGCCAACTTGTACTTCCCATGCGCTTAATCCAGTGCTCTGCACACAGTAAGCGCTCAATAAATATGACTGAATGAATGAATGGATTATTGAGCACTTACTGTGTGCAGAGCACTGTACTAAGCGCTTCGGAAGTACAAGTCGGCAACATATAGAGACGGTCCCTACCCAACAATGGGCTCACACATTTATTGAGCGCTTACTGTGTGCAGAGCACTGTACTAAGCGCTTTGGAAGTACAAGTCGGTAATATATAGAGACGGTACCTACCCAACAACAGGCTCACATATTTATTGAGCACTTACTGTGTGCAGAGCACTGTACTAAGCACTTGGGAAGTACAAGTCAGCGACATATAGAGACGCTCCCTACCCAACAATGGGCTCACATATTTATTGAGCACTTACTGTGTGCAGAGCACTGTACTAAGCGCTTGGGAAGTACAGGTCGGCAACATATAGAGATGGTCCCTACCCAACAATGGGCTCACATATTTATTGAGCGCTTACTGTGTGCAGAGCACTGTGTGACTTTGGGCAAGTCACTTAAGTTCTCTGTGCCTCAGTTACCTCATCTGTACAAAAAAAGTGGGGATTAAGTCTGTGAACCCCACGTGGGACAACTTGATTACCCTGTATCTACCCCAGTGCTTAGAACAGTGCTTTGCACATGGTAAGCGCTTAATAAATGCCACTATAAATAAGAATACTAAGCGCTTGGGAAGTACAAGTTGGTGACATATAGAGACGGTCCCTACCCAACAACGGGCTCACAGTCTAGAAGGGGGAATCAATCAATCAATCAATCAATCGTATTTATTGAGCACTTACTGTGTGCAGAGCACTGTACGAAGCACTTGGGAAGTACAAGCTGGCAACATATAGAGACGGTCCCTACCCAACAGTGGGCTCACAGTCTAAAAGGGGGAGACAGAGAACAAAACCAAACATACTAACAAAAGAAAATAAATAGAATAGATAGGTAATGTAAAATAAATAAATAAATGCAATTGAGCAGATGATGACATATCCGAATGCCACATGATTTGGGCTAAGGGGAGCGAGCAAACAGACATTTAGGAAAATGAAGTCTTTTAGACTGTGAGCCCACTGTTGGGTAGGGACTGTCTCTACATGTTGCCAACTTGTACTTCCCAAGCGCTTAGTCCAGTGCTCTGCACACAGTAAGCGCTCAATAAATACGATTGATTGATTGACTTATTGATTGAAGGCCAGTGGCGCCAGCCGGAGCAGCTCCCTCCTAGTGAAATTGAGGCAGGAATGAGCCCTGGGGCACCGCCTTCTCTGCCTGGCAGGGAACCGGTTCCAGGGAAGAATCAATCAATCAATCAATCAATCGTATTTATTGAGCGCTTACTGTGTGCAGAGCACTGCACTAAGCGCTTGGGAAGTCCAAGTTGGCAACATCTAGAGACAGTCCCGACCCAACAGTGGGCTCACGGTCTAAAAGGGGGAGACAGAGAACAAAACCAAACATACCAACAAAATAAAATAAATAGGAGAGATATGTACAAGTAAAATAGATAAATAAATAAATAGAGTAATAAATATGTACAAACATATATACATATATACAGGTGCTGTGGGGAAGAATCTGACCTACGTGAAAAGGCTTCTCAGTGTGAGAGGATTGGCAAGGTGGTCGATGAGGAAAGGCTAAGAAAGAAAACAGAAACTCCTCACCATTGGCTTTAAAGCAGTCCATCCCTTCGCCCTGCTCTCCTCCTCCCACCCAGCCGGCACACTCCGCTCCTCTGGTGCCGCTCACCTTCTCACCGGGCCTCCATCTCATAATAATAACGATGGCATTTGTTAAGCGCTTACTATGTGCAAAGCATCACCGCCGACCTCTCGCCCACGTCGCGCCTCTGGCCTGAAACGCCCTCCCTCCTCATTCCTTCATTCATTCAATCGTATTTATTGAGCACTTACTGTCTGCAGAGCACTGTACTGCTTGGGAAGTCCAAGTTGGCAACATATAGAGACGGTCCCCACCCAACAGCGGGCTCACAGTCTAGCCTCAAATCCGACAGACGGTGACTCTCCCCCGCTTCAATGCCTTTCTGAGGGCACGCCTCCTCCAAGAGGCCTTCCCTGACTAAGCCCTCTGGAGTTTCCTCTTCTCCCACTCCCTTCAGGGTCACCCTGACTTGCGAGCTTTGCTCATCTCCTCTCCCCTCCCCTCCCCATGGCACTTATGTCCATATCTGTCATTTATTTATTTCTGTTCATGTCTGTCTTCCCTCCTCTAGACTATAAGCTAGAAGAAGAAGAAGGGGGAGAAGAAGAAGAAGGGGGAGAAGAAGAAGAAAAAGAAAAAGAAGAAGAAGAAGGAGAAGAAGATGAAGAGAAAGAAAAAGAAGAAGAAGAAGAAGGGGGAGAAGGAGAAGGGGGAGAAGGAGAAGGAGAAGAAGAAGAAGAAGAAGAAGAAGAAGAAGAAGAAGAAGAAGAAGAAGAAGAAGAAGAAGAAGAAGAAGAAGAAGATGATGAAGAGGAAGAAAAAGAAGAAGAAGATGAAGAGAAAGAAAAAGAAGAAGAAGGGGGAGAAGGGGGAGAAGAAGAAGAAAAAGAAGATGAAGAAGAAGAAGAAGGAAAAGAAGAAGAAGAAAAAGAAGAAGAAGAAGATGAAGAAAAAGAAGAAGAAAAAGAAAAAGAAAAAGAAGAAGAAGGGAGAGAAGAAGAAGAAGAAGAAGATGTAGAAGAAGAAGAAGAAAAAGAAGGAGATGAAGATGAAGAAAAAGAAGAAGAAGAAGGGGGAGAAGGAGAAGAAGAAGAAGAAGAAGAAGAAGAAGAAGAAGAAGAAGAAGAAGAAGAAGAAGGAGAAGGAGAAGGAGAAGAAGAAGAAGAAGAGGAAGAAGAAGAAGAGGAAGAAGAGGGAGGAGGAGGAGAAGAACAACAACAACTGTGGTACTTGTTATGTGCTTGCTATGAATAATAATAATAATAATGATTAAAATTGTGGTACTTTCCAATAATAATAATAACGGCATTTGTTAAGCACCTATGTGCTAAGCACTGCTCTAAGTACTGGGGAGGATATAAGATGATCAGGTGGTCCCACAAGGGGCTCAAAGTCCTAATCCCCATTTTACAGATGAGGTAACTGAGGCACAGAGAAGTTAAATGACTTGCCTAAAGTCACACAGCTGACAATTGGCGGAGCTGGGATTCGAACTCATGACCTCTGACTCCCAAGCTCATGCTCTTTCCACTGAGCCACGATGCTTCTCTAAGTGCTTACTATGTGCCAGGCACTGTTGTAAGCACTGGGGTCGATACAAGCTAATCAAGTTGGACACAGTCCCTGTCCCACATGGGGCTCACGGTCTTAATCCCCATTTTTCAGATGAGGGAACTAAGGCACAGAGAAGTGAAGTGACTTGCCCAAGGTCACCCGGCAGACAAGTGGAGGAGCCGGGATTAAAACCCAGGTCCTTCTGACTCCCAGTCTGGTTCTTTATAATAATAATAATAATTATAATAATGGCATTTATGAAGCGCTTACTATATGCAAAGCACTGTTCTAAGAAGCAGTGCTAAGAAGCACCGTTCACTGTTCAGAGAAGCAGTGTGGCCCAGTGGAAAGAGCCCGGGCTTTAGAGTCAGACGTCGTGGGTTCAAATCCCGGCTCCGCCACTGTCAGCTGTGTAACTTTGGGCAAGTCACTTCACTTCTCTGGGCCTCAGTTACCTCATCTGTAAAAAGGGGATTAAGACTATGGGCCCCCCGTGGGACAACTTGATCACCTTGTAACCTCCCCAGCGCTTAGAACAGTGCTTTGCACATAGTAAGTGCTTAATAAATGCCATCATTAAGTGCTAGGGAGGTTACAAGGTGATCAGGGTGTCCCACGGGGGGCTCACAGTCTTAATCCCCATTTTACAGATGGGGTAACTGAGGCACAGAGAAGTTAGGTGATTTGCCCAAAGTCACACAGCTGACAGTTGGTGGAGCCAGGATTTGAACCCATGACCTCTGACTCTAAAGCCCGGGCTCTTTCCACTGAGCCACACTGCTTTATCCACAAGGTCACGTTACTTCTCTGTCCAGTCCAAGAGAACGGATGGAGATTGATCCTCCCACCCCAAATTCCCTTTTAGAGAAGGCAGTGGGAAATCCAGAGTTATTCCGATCGCCTCTCAATCAATCAATTGTATTTAATGAGCGCTTACTGTATGCAGAGCACTGTACTAAGCACTTGGGAAGTCCAAGTTGGCAACATATAGAGACAGTCATCATCATCATCATCATCAATCGTATTTATTGAGCGCTTACTGTGTGCAGAGCACTGGACTAAGCGCTTGGGAAGTCCAAGTTGGCAGCATATAGAGACGGTCCTTACCCAACAGTGGGCTCACAGTCTAAAAGGGGGAGACAGAGAACAAAACCAAACATACTAACAAAATAAAATAAATAGAATAGATATGTACAAGTAAAATAAATAAATAATTTGTTTTATTTTATTTTATTTATGTATTTATCTCCCTCCTCTCTGCCAGCTACAGCTTGGGTAATTCACTTTGCAGGTGCTTAGCTCCGCACGTACAGTCGTTTCCGACCCACAGCAAAACCACGGACACAACCCTCCCCTCCCCGCTCTCCATCTGCCGCCGTTCTGGTAGCGGATCCACGGAGTTTTCTTGGGAAAAATCCAGAAGTAATGAAGAAGAAGAAATCAGAAGCAGCGTGGATCAGTGGAAAAAGCCCAGGCTTTGGAGTCAGAGGTCATGGGTTCAAATCCCGGCTCCACCACTTGTCAACTGTGTGACTTTGGGCATTTCTCTGGGCCTCAGTTCCCTCATCTGTAAAATGGGGATGAAGACTGTGAGCCCCACGAGGGACAACCTGATCACCTTGTAAATCCCCCAGCACTTAGAACAGTGCTCTGCACATAGTAAGCGCTTAATAAATGCCATTTAAAAAAAAAAGTGGTTGCCCAGCGCCGCCTTGGCGCAATCAACTGGGTCTCCGCCCTCGTTCATTCAATCATATTTATTGAGCGCTTACTGTGGCTGGACTAAGCGCTTGGGAAGTCCAAGTCGGCGACTTCTAGAGACGGTCCCTACCCAACAGCGGGCTCACGGTCTAGATGGGGGAGACGGACAACACAACCAAACGTGCGGACGGGTGTCAAGTCGTCGGAACAAACAGAATTGAAGCTAAAGGCACATCATTAACAAAATAAATAGAAGCAATCAATCAATCGTATTTATTGAGCGCTTACTGTGTGCAGAGCACCGGACTAAGCGCTTGGGAAGTCCAAGTCGGCAACATATAGAGCCCAACAGTGGGCTCACAGTCTAGAAGGGGGAGACAGAGAACAAAACCAAACACACTAACAAAATAAAATAAATAGAACAGATATGTACAGGTAAAATAAATGAATAAATAAATAAATAGAGTAATAAATATGTACAAACATCTATACATATATACAGAATAGTATCCCATGCGGCTGCTGCCTTGCCCGGGTGAGTTTTGACTTGCCAGCCACTCGCTAGCCACTGCCCAAGCTCGGCAGGGAATGGACAGGCCTCGGCTTGACTCTCCCTCCCGTAGCCGAGACTGGTAGCACCTGTATACAATAATAATAATAATAATAATGGTATTTATTAAGCGCTTACTATGTGCAAAGCACTGTTCTAAGCGCTGGAGAGATTACAAGGTGATCAGGTTGTCCCATGGGGGGCTCACAGTCTTCATCCCCATTTTACAGATGTGGTAACTGAGGCACAGAGAAGTTAAGTGACTTGCCCAACATCACACAGCTAATTGGTGGAGCCGGAATTTGAACCCATGACCTCTGACTCCAAAGCCCGTGCTCTTTCCCACTGAGCCACGCTGCTTCTGATTTCTTCTTCTTCATTACTTCTGGACTTTTCCCAGGAAAACTCCGTGGATCCGCTACCAGAACGGCGGCAGATGGAGAGAGGGGCGGGGAGGGTTGTGTCCGTGGTATCCGTGGTATATATTTACATATATATATGTATATATGTTTGTACAAATTTATTACTCTATTTATTACTCTATTTATTTTACTTGTACATATCTATTCTATTTATTTTATTTTGTTAGTATGTTTGGTTTTGTTCCATGTCTCCCCCTTTTAGACTGTGAGCCCGCTGGTGGGTAGGGACTGTCTCTATATGTTGCCAATTTGTACTTCCCAAGCGCTTAGTCCAGTGCTCTGCACACAGTAAGCGCTCAATAAATACGATTGATGATGATGATGATGATGGTAGACGACTACAAACTCCCCAGTTGCCACCCTGAGAGGGCTGCACGTAGTAAGCACTCGATAAATAGCGTTGACTGACTCTCTGTGCCTCAGTTCCCCCACCTGCCTCAGTTTCTCGAGGCCCAGTGGAAAGAGCCCGGGCTTTGGAGTCAGAGGTCATGGGTTCCTATCCCAGCTCCAATTCATTCATTCATTCAATCGTATTTATTGAGCGCTTACTGTGTGCACAGCACTGTACTAATCAATCAGTCAATCAATCGTATTTATTGAGCGCTTACTGTGTGCAGAGCACTGGACTAAGCGCTTGGGAAGTCCAAGTTGGCAACATATAGAGACAGTCCCTACCCAACAGTGGGCTCACAGTCTAGAAGGGGGAGACAGAGAACAAAACCAAACATACCAACAAAATAAAATAAGTAGGATAGAAATGTACAAGTAAAATAAATAAATAAATAAATAGAGTAATAAATATGTACAACCATATATACATATATACAGGTGCTGTGGGGAAGGGAAGGAGGTAAGACGGGGGGATGGAGAGGGGGACGAGGGGGAGAGGAAAGAAGGGGCTCAGTCTGGGAAGGCCTCCTGGAGGAGGCCTTCATTCATTCAATCGTATTTATTGAGCGCTTACTGTGTGCACAGCACTGTACTAATCAATCAGTCAATCAATCGTATTTATTGAGCACTTACTGTGTGCAGAGCACTGGACTAAGCGCTTGGGAAGTCCAAGTTGGCAACATATAGAGACAGTCCCTACCCAACAGTGGGCTCACAGTCTAGAAGGGGGAGACAGAGAACAAAACCAAACATACTAACAAAATAAAATAAATAGAATAGATATGTACAAGTAAGATAAATAAATACATAAATAGAGTAATAAATGCATACAAACATATATACATATATACAGGTGGTGTGGGGAGGGGAAGGAGGTAAGGTGGGGGGATGGGGAGGGGGAGGAGGGGAAGAGGAAGGAGGGGGCTCAGTCTGGCCAATTGTCAGCTCTGTGATTTTGGGCAAGTCACTTGACTTCTCTGTGCCTCAGTTCCCTCATCTGTAAAATGGGAATTAAAACTGTGAGCCCCCTGTGGGACAACCTGATCACCTTGTAAACTCCCCAGCGCTTAGAACAGTGCTTTGCACATAGTAATTGCTTAATAAATGCCATTATTATTATTAGTATGAGTATTAGTATTATTTGGGCAAGTCACAACTTCTCTGGGCCTCAGTGACCTCATCTGTAAAATGGGGATTAAGACTGTCAGCCCCTTGTGGGACAACCTGATTGCCTTGTAACCTCCCCAGCGCTTAGAACAGTGCTTTGCACATAGTAAGCGCTTAATAATTGCCTTCATCATCATCATGAGAGAAGACAGAGGGAAAGATGACTGAGCAGATATCGTGTGGGTAAAGGCAGTGTTTACTACTACTACTAATAATAATAATGGCATTTATTAAGTGCTTACTATGTACAGAGCACTGTTCTAAGTGCTGGGGAGGTTACAAGGTGATCAGGTTGTCCCATGTGGGGCTCACAGTCTTAATCCCCATTTTACAGATGAGGCAACTGAGGCTCAGAGAAGTTAAGTGACTTGCCCAAGGTCACACAGCAGATGTGGCAGAGTCGGGATTCAAACCCATGACCTGACTTCAAAGCCCGTGCTCTTTCCACTGAGCCACGCTGCTTCTCTGAAAGTTCACTGACTTTCCTTCTGATATTTTCTGGTGTGAAAGATACATCTATTTATCACCCTATCAGAGGCAAAACCAAAAATAGCCAGGGACCTAAAATCTACCCCTAGCATCAATGCTTAGAACAGTGCTTTGCACATAGTAAGCGCTTAATAAATGCCATCATTATTATTATTATTGTTTGATGAAATCAGCTGGAAAAACTACCTATACAAATTAAATCTTCAGAGGGTGTTGTTAAAAAAAAAAATCAACCTTAGAAATACCTCCTCATTTACCTAGTGGGTTAATTAACCCCGACCTAGTGGGTCAGAGAAGCAGCGTGGCTCAGTGGAAAGAGCCCGGGTTTTGGAGTCAGAGGGCATGGGTTCAAATCCTGACTCTGTCAATTGCCAGCTGTGCGACTTTGGGCAAGTCACTTCACTTCTCCGTGCCTCAGTTCCCTCATCTGTAAAATGGGGATTAAGACTGTGAGCCCCCCGTGGGACAACCTGATCACCTTGTAAACTCCCCAGCGCTTAGAACAGTGATTTGCACATAGTAAGCCCTTAATAAATGCCGTCATTATTATCTATTTATCACCCTATCAGAGGCAAAACCAAAAATAGCCAGGGACCTAAAAATCTATCCCTAGCATCAGTGCTTGGAACAGTGCTTTGCACATAGTAAGCGCTTAATAAATGCCATCATTATTATTATTATTTGATGAAATCAGCTGGAAAAACTACCTTATACAAATTAAATCTTCAGAGGACATTGTAAAAAAAAATCAACCTTAGAAATACCTCCTCATTTACCTAGTGGGTCAATTAACCCTGACCTAGTGGGTCAGAGAAGCAGCGTGGCTCAGTGGAAAGAGCCCGGGCTTTGGAGTCAGAGGGCATGGGTTCAAATCCTGACTCCGCCACTTGTCAGCTGTGTGACTATGGGCAAGTCACTTCACTTCTCCGGGCGTCAGTTCCCTCATCTGTAAAATGGGGATGAAGACTGTGAGCCCCCCGTGGGACAACCTGATCACCTTGTAAACTCCCCAGCGCTTAGAACAGTGATTTGCACATAGTAAGCCCTTAATAAATGCCGTCATTATTATCTATTTATCACCCTATCAGAGGCAAAACCAAAAATAGCCAGGGGCCTAAAAATCTATTCCTAGAATCAGTGCTTGGAACAGTGCTTTGCACATAGTAAGCGCTTAATAAATGCCATCATTATTATTATTATTTGATGAAATCAGCTGGATAAACTACCTATACAAATTAAATCTTCAGAGGGCATTGTAAAAAAAAAAATCAACCTTAGAAATACCTCCTCATTTACCTAGTGGGTCAGAGAAGCAGCATGGCTCAGTGGAAAGAGCCCGGGCTTTGGAGTCAGAGGGCATGGGTTCAAATCCCAGCTCCGCCAATTGTCAGCCTTATTACTTTGGGCAAGTCACTTCACTTCTCTTGGCCTCAGTTCCCTCATCAGTAAAATGGGGGTGAAGAGAGGAGGGAGATACACAAATAATAAAATAAATTATTTATTTATTTATTTTACTTGTACATATCTATTCTATTTATTTTATTTTGTTAGTATGTTTGGTTTTGTTCTCTGTCTCCCCCTTCTAGACTGTGAGCCCACTGTTGGGTAGGGACTGTCTCTATATGTTGCCAACTTGGACTTCCCAAGCGCTTAGTACAGTGCTCTGCACACAGTAAGCGCTCAATAAATACGACTGATTGATTGATTGATTGAATGAAGTCAAACTGAAGAATCTGGTGAGATCGGAAATCAAGGCAAATAATTCTCAGCGATCGGGTCCAGGAAAATACCGCCTGCAATTAGCCACTGTGCGCTGCAGGATTTGCAAATTTGCAGCAACCAGCGTGGCTCAGTGGAAAGAGCCCGGGCTTTGGAGTCAGAGGTCGTGGGTTCAAATCCTGACTCCGCCGCTTATTGGCTGGGTGGCTTTGGGCAAGTCACTTCACTTCTCTGGGCCTCAGTTCCCTCATCTTCAAAATTGGGATGAAGACTGTGAGCCTGATGTGGGACAACCTGATCACCTTGTATCTACCCCAGCGCTTAGAACAGTGCCTTGCACATAGTAAGCGCTTAATAAATGCCATCATTATTATTATAGAGCCAACCCTACCACCTCAACTTCTAGCACAGTGGAAAGAGCCTGCGCTTTGGAGTCAGAGGTCATGGGTTCAAATCCCGACTCCGCCAACTGTCAGCTGTGTGACTTTGGGAAAGTCACTTCACTTCTCTGGGCCTCAGTTCCCTCAGCTGGAAAATGGGGATTAAGACTGTGAGCCCCACGTGGGACAACCTGATCACCTTGTAATAATAATAATAATAATAATTGGCATTTGTTAAGCGCTTACTATGTGCAAAGCACTGTTCTAAGCGCTGGGGAGGATACAGGGTGATCAGGTTGTCCCATGTGGGGCTCACAGTCTTAATCCCCATTTTACAGATGAGGGAACTGAGGCCCAGAGAAGTGATGCGACTTGCCCAAGATCACACAGCAGACAGGTGGTGGAGTCGGAATTCGAACCCATGACCTCTGACTCCAAAGCCCGGGCTCTTTCCACTGAGCCACGCTGCTTGTAACCTCCCCAGCGCTCAGAACAGTGCTTTGCACACCGTAAGCGCTTAATAAACGCCATTATTCTAGACTGTGAGCCCGTTGTTGGGTCGGGACCGTCTCTATATGTTGCCAACTTGGACTTCCCAAGCGCTTAGTACAGTGCTTTGCACACAGTAAGTGCTCAATAAATACGATTGAATGAATTATTATTATTATTATTATTATTATTATCACAAGAGAAGACTTCCTGACTGGTTCTAAAACAGAAATGCCATGCATTATGCTGGCTTCAAAATTTTCTAATTTTTGCACATCTAATGAGATGAATCTCCAGAGCTATACTGCCTTATATTATCATATTTAATGCTTTATATTATGCCTTATACTGGTCTTTCTTAAACCATTCCTTTTACAAACCACCCTGTGGGCAGGCGGGTTGCGACGCGCTGGAATAGCTCACGAAAAGCGAAAGAAAACACAATTCTAAAAATACGCAACAATTACCCAAAAAGTGCCTTGCCACACTGGGCGGAGAGGGTGAGAGGAAGGGTGTCACCCCCTCAGTGATCTGAAGACAAAAGGAAGTGGTGAAAATTACAGAGAAGCAGCTTGGCTCAGTGGAAAGAGCCCGGGCTTTGGAGTCAGAGGTCATGGGTTCAAATCCCAGCTCCGCCACTTGTCAGCTGTGTGACTTTGGGCAGGCCACTTCACTTCTCTGGGCCTCAGTTCCCTCATCTGGAAAATGGACATGAAGAATGTGAACCCCACGTGGGACAACCTGATTATTCATTCATTCATCCATTCAATCGTAGTTTTTGAGCGCTTACTGTGTGCAGGGCACTGTACTAAGCGCTTGGGAAGTCCAAGTTGGCAACATATAGAGATGGTCCCTACCCAACAACGGGCTCACAGTCTATGTTGTATCTACCCCAGCACTTACAACAATGCTTGGCACAAAGTAAGCGCTTAACAAATACCGTCATCATCATCATTCATTCATTCATTCAATCGTATTTATTGAGCGTTTACTGTGTGCAGAGCACTGTACTAAGCGTTTGGGAAGTCCAAGTTGGCAACATACAGAGACGGTCCCTACCCAACAGCTGGCTCACAGTCTACAAGACTAGTAGAAGTCTAGTAGACTCCTAGAAGTCATCATCATCATCTTGGGCAAGTCACGTCACTTCCTTGGGCAAGTCACTTCACTTCTCTGAGCCTCAGTGACCTCATCTGTAAAATGGGGATTAAGACTGCGAGCCCCACGTGAGACAACCTGATCACCTTGTACCCCCCCAGGGCTTAAAACAGTGCTTTGCACACAGTAAGCGCTTACCAAATGCCATCATTATTATTACTCCCTGCCCCTCACTTACCTCATCTGAAAAATGGGGACGAAAACTGTGAGCCCCATGTGGGACACGGACTGTGCCCGACCTGTGGCTCAGTGGAAAGAGCCCGGGCTTTGGAGTCAGAGGTCATGGGTTCAAATCCCGACTTCGCCAACTGTCAGCTGTGTGACTTTGGGCAAGTCACTTCACTTCTCTGGGCCTCAGTTCCCTCATCTGTAAAATGGGGATGAAGACTGTGAGCCCCCCTGTGGGACAACCTGATCACCTTGTAACCTCCCCTGCGCTTAGAACAGTGCTTTGCACATAGTAAGCGCTTAATAAATGCCATTATTATTATTATTATTAGCCTGCATCTACTCCAGCGTTTAGCACAGTACTGGACACCTAGTAAGCGCTTCACATATACATCCTTGCACCTAGTAAGCACTTAATAAATGCCATCATTATTATCGCTATTCTTATTATCATAAAAAGGTCAATATTTTAGCCCTCAGAACAAATTCATCCATTTCTTCACCCTGAACTGACAGAAAATATATGAAAAGATGCTCCCCGATTTCCTTAATTTATGTCTATCATTCGGAAATGGAAAGGAAATCATTCATTCAATCGTATTTACTGAGCACTTACTGTGTGCAGAGCACTGTACTAAGCGCTTGGGAAGTACAAGTTGGCAACATATAGAGACGGTCCCTGTATAAGCGAACGCAAACACATCATTATCATCATCATCATCATCATCAATCGTATTTATTGAGCGCTAAGAGGCTTCTAGGGTGGAGAATGTGAGAGGTTCCTTCTCACTGAATGACTCACTGTACGGAGAGCAACTCGCCACATATTATTAGTAATTCAAAACAGACCAGCATACTAAAGAACAGGAAGAATGGTTATGGGATGATAATAATAATAACAATAATAATGGCATTTCTTTCATTCATTCAATCGTATTTATTGAGCGCTTACTGTGTGCAGAGCACTGTACTAAGCTATTATTATTATTTGTTAAGCGGTTACTATGGGCCAAGCACTGTTCTAAGCACTGGGGGAGATACAAGGTTTATCAGGTTGTATCACGTGGGGCTCATTCATTCAATCGTATTTACTGAGCGCTTACTGTGTGCAGAGCACTGTACTAAGCTATTATTATTATTTGTTAAGCGGTTACTATGGGCCAAGCACTGTTCTAAGCACTGGGGGAGATACAAGGTATATCAGGTTGTATCACGTGGGGCTCATTCATTCAATTGTATTTACTGAGCGCTTACTGTGTGCAGAGCACTGTACTAAGCTATTATTATTATTAGTTAAGTGGTTACTATGTGCCAAGCACTGTTCTAAGCACTGGGGGAGATACAAGTTTTATCAGGTTGTACCACGTGGGGCTCATTCATTCATTCAATCGTATTTATTGAGCGCTTACTGTGTGCAGAGCACTGTACTAAGCGCTTGGGAAGTACAAGTTGGCAATACATAGAGACGGTCCCTACCCAAGTTTATTGAGTGCTTACTGTGTGCAGAGCACTGTACTAAGCTATTATTATTATTATTATTTGTTAAGCGGTTACTATGGGCCAAGCATTGTTCTAAGCACTGGGGGAGATACAAGGTTTATCAGGTTGTACCACGTGGGGCTCATTCATTCATTCATTCAATCGTATTTACTGAGCGCTTACTGTGTGCAGAGCACTGTACTAAGCTATTATTATTATTAGTTAAGTGGTTACTATGTGCCAAGCACTGTTCTAAGCACTGGGGGAGATACAAGTTTTATCAGGTTGTACCACGTGGGGCTCATTCATTCATTCAATCGTATTTATTGAGCGCTTACTGTGTGCAGAGCACTGTACTAAGCTATTATTATTATTATTATTATTTGTTAAGCAGTTACTATGGGCCAAGCACTGCTCTAAGCACTGGGGGAGATACAAGGTTTATCAGGTTGTACCACGTGGGGCTCATTCATTCATTCATTCAATTGTATTTATTGAGCACTTACTGTGTGCAGAGCACTGTACTAAGCGCTTGGGAGGACAAGCTGACAACACAAAGAGACAGTCCGTACCCAACTTTATTGAGCGCTTACTGTGTGCAGAGCACTGTACTAAGCTATTATTATTATTATTATTATTATTTGTTAAGCGGTTACTATGGGCCAAGCACTGTTCTAAACAATCAATCAATCAATCATATTTATTGAGCGCTTACTGTGTGCAGAGTACTGTACTAAGCGCCTGGGAAGTCCAAGTTGGCAACATATAGAGACGGTCCCTACCCAAGAGTGGACTCACAGTCTAAAAGGGGGAGACAGAGAACAAAACCAAACATACTAACAAAATAAAATAAATAGAATAGATACGTACAAGTAAAATAAATAAATAAATAGAGTAATATGTACACACATATATACATATATACAGGATATATATATAGCTATAGATATAGCTATATATATATAGAATGCATATATATACATATATACATTCTAAGCACTGGGGGAGATTCAAGGTTTATTCATTCATTCATTTCATTCATTCATTCAATCGTATTTACTGAGCGCTTACTGTGTGCAGAGCACTGGACTAAGCGCTTGGGAAGTCCAAGTTGGCAACAAATAGATACGGTCCCTACCCAACAGTGGGCTCACAGTCTTAATCCCCATTTTACGGATGAGGGAACTGAGGCATAGAGAATAATAGTAATAATGATGGCATTTGTTAAGCGGTTACTATGTGCCAAGCGTTGTTCTAAGCGCCGAGAGATGTTCTAAGCAAAGAACAGAGTTCTAAGAGAAGTGAAGTGATTTGCTCAAAGTCACACAGCCGACAAGGGGCGGAGCCGGGATTTGAACCCACGACCTCTGACTCCCAAGCCCGGGCTCTTTCCACTGAGCCACACTACTAAGAACCACCTCCCATACGGTGTATATATGTATATATGTTTGTACATATTTATTACTATTTATTTGTTTTACTTGTACATATTTATTCTATTTATTTTATTTTGTTAATATGTTTTGTTTTGTTGTCTGTCTCCCCCTTCTAGACTGTGAGCCCGCTGTTGGGTAGGGACCGTCTCTAGATTTATTACTATGTATTTATTTTACTTGTACATATTTATTCTATTTATTTTATTTTGTTAATATGTTTTGTTTTGTTCTCCGTCTCCCCCTTCTAGACTGTGAGCCCGCTGTTGGGTAGGGACCGTCTCTAGATTTATTATTATGTATTTATTTTGCTTGTACATATTTATTCTATTTATTTTATTAATATGTTTTGTTTTGTTGTCTGCCTCCCCCTTCACAACTGTGAGCCCGCTGTTGTGTAGGGACCGTCTCTAGATTCATTACTATGTATTTATTTTACTTGTACATATTTATTCTATTTATTTTATTTTGTTAATATGTTTTGTTTTGTTGTCTGTCTCCCCCTGCTAGACTCTGAGCCCACTGTTGGGTAGGGACCGTCTCTAGATTTATTACTATGTATTTATTTTACTTGTACATATTTATTCTATTTATTTTATTTTGTTAGTATGTTTTGTTTTGTTCTCCGTCTCCCCCTTCTAGACTGTGAGCCCGCTGTTGGGTAGGGACCGTCTCTAGATTTATTACTATGTATTTATTTTACTTGTACATATTTATTCTATTTATTTTATTTTGTTAATATGTTTTGTTTTGTTCTCTGTCTCCCCCTTCTAGACTGTGAGCCCACTGTTGGGTAGGGACCGTCTCTAGATTTATTACTATGTATTTATTTTACTTGTACATATTTATTCATTTTATTTTGTTAATATGTTTTGTTTTGTTGTCTGTCTCCCCCTTCGAAACTGTGAGCCTGCTGTTGGGTAGGGATCGTCTCTATATGTTGCCAACTTGGACTTCCCAAGCGCTTAGTACAGTGCTCTGCACACAGTAAGCGCTCAATAAATACGACTGAATGAATGAATGAATGAACATAGATTCCAGGGCTTCGGACTTTCTGCTTCCCAGATCCCAATAATGAATCCCGCCCCTCCCGACACCCCCTGACCCTGACACGCTTTTAGTTATAAACTCTTCATATCCATTAATTAATAATAACAATATTAATTATGGTATTTGTTAATAACAATAATGGTACCCACTGTTGGGTGGGGAGTGTCTCTATACGTTGCCAACTTGGACTTCCCAAGCGCTTAGTACAGTGCTCTGCACACAGTAAGCGCTCAATAAATACGACTGAATGAATGAATGAATGAATGAATGTAGATTCCAGGGCTTCGGACTTTCTGCTTCCCAGATCCCAATAATGAATCCCGCCCCTCCCAACACCCCCTGACCCTGACACACTTTTAGTTATAAACTCTTCATACCCATTAATTAATAATAACAATATTAATTATGGTATTTATTAATAACAATAATGGTACCCACTGTTGGGTAGGGACTGCCTCCATATGTTGCCAACTTGGACTTCCCAAGCGCTTAGTACAGTGCTCTGCACACAGTAAGCGCTCAATAAATATGATTGATTGATTGATTGATCCCCACTTTACAGATGAGGTCACTGAGGCCCAGAGAAGTGAAGTGACTTGCCCAAAGTCACCGAGCTGACAGCTGGCGGAGCCTTGATCAGAACCCATGACCTTCTGACGCCCAGGCTTAAATGCTGACTATGTGGCAGGCGCTGTACTAAGCGCTGGGTTGGGGACAAACAAATCGAATTGGACACAGTCCCTGTGCCACTTGGGTCTCACAGTCTCGATCCCCACTTTCCAGATGAGGTAACTGAGGCCCAGAGAATCAATCAATCAATCGTATTTATTGAGCGCTTACTGTGTGCAGAGCACTGTACTAAGCGCTTGGGAAGTACAAGTTGGTAACATATAGAGACAGTCCCTACCCAACAGTGGGCTCACAGTCTAAAAGGGGGAGACAGAGAACAAAACCAAACATACTAACAAAATAAAACAAATAGAATAGATATGGACAAGTAAAATAAATAGAGTAATAAATCTGTACAAACATATATACATATATACAGGTGCTGTGGGGAAGGGAAGGAGGTAAGATGGGGGGATGGAGTAAAGTAACATGAAGTAAAGTGACTTGCTCAAGGTCACACAGCTGACAAGTGGAGGAGCTGGGATTAGAACCCATGACCTTCTGCTGCCCAGGTCCGTGCTCTATTCATTCATTCATTCATTCATTCAATCGTATTTATTGAGCACTTACTGTGTGCAGAGTACTGTACTAAGCGCCTGGGAAGTCCAGGTTGGCGACATATAGAGACGGTCCCTACCCAACAGTGGGCTCACAGTCTAGAAGGGGGAGACAGACAACAAAACAAAACATACTGACAAAATAAAATAAATAGAATAAATATGTACAAGTAAAATAAAGTAATAAACATGTACACACAAACATACATATATACAGGTGCTCTATTCTCCATGCCAGATACTCCCAAGCGCTTACTACATCGTAGACGCTTAATGCCACTGATTGATTGACAACGACACGTGGCTCAGTGGAAAGAGCCCGGGCTTTGGAGTCAGAGGTCATGGGTTCAAATCCTGGCTCTGCCACGTGTCTGCTGTGTGACTTTAGGCAAGTCACTTAGCTTCCCTGGGCCTCAGTTACCTCATCTGTAAAATGGGGATTAAGACCGTGAGCCCCACATGGGACAACCTGATCACCTTGTATTTCCCCCAGCACTTAGAACAGTGCTTGGCACTTAATAAGCGTTTAATAAATGCCATCATTAGTATTATTATTATTATTATTATTATTATCTTATTCGGACCTTCAAAAACAAAGGGACAGATTGCAAACAATAAAGAAATCATCTATTGATGGCATTTGTTGAGCGCTTACAAGGTGCAGAGAACTGCACTAAGCGCTTGGGAGACTATTCATTCATTCATTCATTCAATCGTATTTATTGAGCGCTTCCTGTGTGCAGAGCACTGTACTAAGCGCTTGGGAACTACAAGTTGGCAACATATAGAGACGGTCCCTACCCAACAACGGGCTCACAGTCTAGAAGGGGGAGACCGACAACAAAACAAAACATATTAACCAAATAAAATAAATAGAATAAATATGTACAAGTAAAATAAATAAAGTAATAAATATGTACACACAAATATACATACATACAGGAGCTCTATTCTCTATGCCGCATTCTCCCAAGCGCTTACTACATCGTAGACGCTTAATGCCACTGATTGACTGACGACGACACGTGGCTCAGTGGAAAGAGCTCGGGCTTTGGAGTCAGAGGTCATGGGTTCAAATCCTGCTCTGCCACATGTCTGCTGTGTGACTTTAGGCAAGTCACCTAGCTTCCCTAGCTTCTCCCCCTCATCCCCCTCTCCATCCCCCCCATCTTACCTCCTTCCCTTCCCCACAGCACCTGTATATATGTATAGATGCTTGTACATATTTATTACTCTATTTATTTATTTATTTTACTTGTACCTATCTACTCTATTTATTTTATTTTGTTAATATGTTTGGTTTTGTTCTCTGTCTCCCCCTACTAGACTGTGAGCCCACTACTGGGTAGGGAATGTCTCTGTATGTTCCCAACTTGTACTTCCCAAGCGCTTAGTACAGTGCTCTGCACCCAGTAAGTCCTCAATAAATACGATTGATTGATTGATTGATTCCTTGGGCCTCAGTTACCTCATCTGTAAAATGGGGATTAAGACTGTGAGCCCCATGTGGGACAACCTGATCACCTTGTATTCCCCCCAGTGCTTAGAACAGTGCTTGGTACATAATAATAATAATAATAATAATAATGCCATTTGTTAAGCGCTTACTATGTGCAAAGCACTTATCTAAGCGCTGGGGGGGATACAAGGTGATCAGGTTGTCCCATGTGGGGCTCACAGTCTTCATCCCCATTTTCCAGACGAGGTAACTGAGGCTCAGAGAAGTGAAGTGACTTGCCCAAGGTCACACAGCAGACATGTGGCGGAGCCAGGATTCGAACCCATGACCTCTTCAAGGGTACTTACCAGGCGCTTATCGCGTGCAGAGCAATCAATCAATCAATCAATTGTATTTATTGAGCGCCTACTGTGTGCAGAGCACTGTACTAAGCGCTTGGGAAGTACAAGTCGGCAACACATAGAGGCGTTTAATAAACGCCATCATCATTATTATTATCTTATTCGGACCTTCAAAAACCAAGGGACAGATTGCAACCAATAAAGTAATCATCTATCAATGGCATTTATTGAGCGCTTACAAGGTGCAGAGAACTGCAATAAGTGTTTGGGAGACTATTATATAGCAGAAGTAGCAGATGTGTTCCCTGCCCATAGCGAGCTTAAAGTCTCCTGCTCTTTGATCCGCACATTTTTTCCCGAACTTCTCTTCCAACCGCCCAAGACACGGAATGGTGCTCGGAAGAGACCGAAGGGCCCTTTAGAAGTGGCCCTACTTCGGTCGCACATGCATTTCTCAGCTGCTGCCATGTTTAGACAATTGCCCAGAGGTCTAAATAGTAATAATAATAATAACGATAGAATTTATTAAGCGCTTCCTATGTGCAAAGCACTGTTCTAAGCGCTGGGGAGGTTTCAAGGTGATCAGGTTGTCCCACGGGGGGCTCACAGTCTTAATCCTCATTTTATAGATGAGGGAACTGAGGCCCAGAGGAGTTAAGTGACTTGCCCAAAGTCACACAGCTGACAATTGGAAGAGGAGGGATTTGAACCCATGACCTCTGACTCCGAAGCCCGGGCTCTTTCCGCTGAGCCACGCTGCTTCTCTAAGGGGGTGTGGTGTGGTGTGGTGTGTGTATGTGTGTGGAGCTATTACTAAATATTTACTATATATTTATAAATAATTAGTAATATTATATTATTAGTATTTATATTATCTATATTATATTTATATTATTATATAATAATTACTAATATTTACTAATACATATTACTCTATTTTACTTGTACATATTCTATTTATTTTATTTTGTTAATATGTTTTGTTCTCTGTCTCCCCCTTCTAGGCTGTGAGCCCACTGTTGGGTAGGGACCGTCTCTATATGCTGCCAACTTGGACTTCCCAAGCGCTTAGTACAGTGCTCTGCACACAGTAAGCGCTCAATAAATGTGATTGAATGAATGAACCTTTTTGAAGGCCCATCTCCTCCTCCAAGAAGCCTTCCCTGACAAAGCCCCCTTTCCTCTTCTCCCACCCCCTTCTGCGTCACCCTGACTTGCTCTCTTTATTCATCCTCCCTCCGGGCCCCACAGCACATATGTCCACATCTCTCATTTATTTATTTCTATTAATGCCCCTCTCCCCCTTCTAAACTGTGAGCCCGCTGTTGGGTAGGGACCGTCTCTATATGTTGCCAACTTGGACTTCCCAAGCGCTTAGTACAGTGCTCTGCACACAGTAAGCGCTCAATAAATACGATTGATGATGATGATGATGATGATGATGATGATGATGATGATGATGTCGTACTCTCCCAAGCACTTAGTACAGTGAGAAGCAGCGTGGCTCAGTGGAAAGAGCCCGGGCTTTGGAGTCACAGGTCATGGGTTCAAATCCCGGCTCCACCACTTGTTAGCTGTGTGACTTTGGGCAAGTCACTTCACTTCTCTGGGCCTCAGTTCCCTCATCTGCAAAATGGGGATGAAGACTGTGAGCCCCCTGTGGGACAACCTGATCACCTTGTAACCTCCCCAGTGCTTAGAACAGTGCTTTGCACATAGTAAGTGCTTAATAAATGTCATCATTATTATTATCTGTCATTTATTTATTTCTATTAATGTCTGTCTCTCCCTGTATTCATTCATTCATTCAATCAATGCCATCATTATTATTATTATTATCTGTCATTTATTTATTTCTATTAAAGTCTGTCTCCCCCTCTATGCTATAAGCTCATTGTGGGCAGGGAACGTGTCTGTTTATTGTTATGTTGTACTCTCCCAAGCCCTTAGTACAGTGAGCAGCAGCGTGGCTCAGTGGAAAGAGCCTGGGCTTTGGAGTCAGAGGTCATGGGTTCAAATCCCGGCTCCACCAATTGTCAGCTGGGTGACTTGGGGCAAGTCACTTCACTTCTCTGGGCCTCAGTTCCCTCATCTGTAAAATGGGGATGAAGACTGTGAGCCCCCCCATGGGACAACCTGATCACTTTGTAACCTCCCCAGCACTTAGAACGGTGCTTTGCACATAGTAATCGCTTAATAAATGCCATCATTATTATTATCTGTCATTTGTTTATTTCTATTAATGTCTGTCTCTCCCTGTATTCATTCATTCATTCATTCATTCATTCATATTTCTTGAATACGATTCAGTACGATTCAACACTGAATACGATTCTAGGCTGTAAGCTCGTTGTGGGCAGGGAACGTGTCTGTTTATTGTTATGTCGTACTCTCCCAAGCGCTTAGTACAGTGCTCTGCACACAGTAAGTGCTCAATAAATACGTTTGAATGAACGGATGAACTGTTGGACACAGTCCTTGTCCCCGTAACTGAGGCACAGAAGTGCAGTGGCTTACCCAAGACCAAACAGCAGACAAGTGGCGGAGCAGAGATTAGAACCCAGGTCCTTCTTACTCCCAGGCTGTGTCCTACCTACTAGGCCACGCTGCTTCTCTACTTCTCACTGCCCACTTGACTACCATGCATTCAATCGTATTTACTGAGCACTTACTGTATGCTAAGCACTGTACTAAGCGCTTGGGAGAGTCCATTATCACAACAAACAACATGAGAGGCTTACAGAACATTTGTTTCCCACTTTGTCCTAAATGTGACCATTACATTGGTCTAAATGTGACCATTAATTCATTCAATCGTATTTACTGAGCACTTACTGTGTGCTAAGCACTGTACTAAGCGCTTGGGAGAGTCCATTATCACAACAAACAACATGAGAGGCTTACAGAACATTTGTTTCCCACTTTGTCCTAAATGTGACCATTACATTGGTCTAAATGTGACCATTAATTCATTCAATCGTATTTATTGAGCACTTACTGTGTGCTAAGCACTGTACTAAGCGCTTGGGAGAGTCCATTATCACAACAAACAACATGAGAGGCTTACAGAACATTTGTTTCCCACTTTGTCCTAAATGTGACCATTACATTGGTCTAAATGTGACCATTAATTCATTCAATCGTATTTATTGAGCACTTACTGTGTGCTAAGCACTGTACTAAGCGCTTGGAAGAGTCCATTATCACAACAAACAACATGAGAGCCTTACAGAACATTTGTTTCCCACTTTGTCCTAAATGTGACCATTACATTGGTCTAAATGTGACCATTAATTCATTCAATCGTATTTATTGAGCACTTACTGTGTGCTAAGCACTGTACTAAGCGCTTGGGAGAGTCCATTATCACAACAAACAACATGAGAGGCTTACAGAACATTTGTTTCCCACTTTGTCCTAAATGTGACCATTACATTGGTCTAAATGTGACCATTAATTCATTCAATCGTATTTATTGAGCACTTACTGTGTGCTAAGCACTGTACTAAGCGCTTGGAAGAGTCCATTATCACAACAAACAACATGAGAGCCTTACAGAACATTTGTTTCCCACTTTGTCCTAAATGTGACCATTACATTGGTCTAAATGTGACCATTAATTCATTCAATCATATTTATTGAGCACTTACTGTGTGCTAAGCACTGTACTAAGCACTTGGAAGAGTCCATTATCACAACAAACAACATGAGAGGCTTACAGAACATTTGTTTCCCACTTTGTCCTAAATGTGACCATTACATTGGTCTAAATGTGACCATTAATTCATTCAATCGTATTTATTGAGCACTTACTGTGTGCTAAGCACTGTACTAAGCGCTTGGAAGAGTCCATTATCACAACAAACAACATGAGAGGCTTACAGAACATTTGTTTCCCACTTTGTCCTAAATGTGACCATTACATTGGTCTAAATGTGACCATTAATTCATTCAATCGTATTTATTGAGCACTTACTGTGTGCTAAGCACTGTACTAAGCGCTTGGAAGAGTCCATTATCACAACAAACAACATGAGAGCCTTACAGAACATTTGTTTCCCACTTTGTCCTAAATGTGACCATTACATTGGTCTAAATGTGACCATTAATTCATTCAATCATATTTATTGAGCACTTACTGTGTGCTAAGCACTGTACTAAGCACTTGGAAGAGTCCATTATCACAACAAACAACATGAGAGGCTTACAGAACATTTGTTTCCCACTTTGTCCTAAATGTGACCATTACATTGGTCTAAATGTGACCATTAATTCATTCAATCGTATTTATTGAGCACTTACTGTGTGCTAAGCACTGTACTAAGCGCTTGGAAGAGTCCATTATCACAACAAACAACATGAGAGCCTTACAGAACATTTGTTTCCCACTTTGTCCTAAATGTGACCATTACATTGGTCTAAATGTGACCATTAATTCATTCAATAATATTTATTGAGCGCTTACTGTGTGCTAAGCACTGTACTAAGCGCTTGGAAGAGTCCATTATCACAACAAACAACATGAGAGACCTACAGACATTTGTTTCCCACAGTGTCCTGCGATACAGGAAGAGAGCGCAGTGTGGGCTTCGCACACCCTAAATGTGACCATTCATTCATTCAACTCATTCAATCATATTTATTGAGCACTTACTGTGTGATAAGCACTGTACTAAGCGCTTGGGAGAGTACATTATCACAACAAACAACATGAGAGGCTTAGAGAACATTTGTTTCCCACAGTGTCCTGCGATACAGGAAGAGAGTGCCGTGTGTGGCTTCCCACACCCTAAATGTGACCATTCATTCATTCAATTCATTCAATCGTATTTATTGAGCACTTACTGTACTGTACTAAGCGCTTGGGAGAGTACATTATCACAACAAACAACATGAGAGGCCTACAGAACATTTGTTTCCCACAGTGTCCTGTGATACATGAAGAGAGTGCCTTGTGTGGCTTCGCACACCCTAAATGTGACCCTTCATTCATTCAACTCATTCAATCGTATTTATTGAGCGCTTACTGTGTGCTAAGCACTGTACTAAGCGCTTGGGAGAGTACATTATCACAACAAACGACATGAGAGGCTTAGAGAACATTTGTTTCCCACTTTGTCCTGCGATACAGGAGGAGAGCGTCGTGTGTGGCTTCGCACACCCTAAATGTGACCATTCATTCATTTAACTCATTCAATCGTATTTATTGAATGCTTACTGTGTGCTAAACACTGTACTAAGCGCTTGGGAGAGTACATTATCACAACAAACGACACTAGAGGCTTAGAGAACAGTTGTTTCCCACAGTGTCCTGTGATACATGAAAAGAGCGCCGTGTGTGGCTTCGCACACCCTAAATGTGACCATTGATTCATTCAATTCATTCAATCGTATTTATTCATCAATCATCAATCATCAATCATATTTATTGAACGCTTACTGTGTGCAGAGGATTGTACTAAGCGCTTGGGAAGTACAAGTTGGCAACATATAGAGACAGACCCTACCCAACAGTGGGCTCACAGTCTAAAAGGGGGAGACAGAGAACAAAACCAAACATACTAACAAAATAAAATAAATAGAATAGATGTGTACAAGTAAAATAAATAAATAAGTAGAGTAATAAATATGTACAAATATATATCCATATATACAGGTGCTGTGGGAAAGGGATGGAGGTAAGATGGGGGGGATGGAGAGGGGGACGAGGGGGAGAGGAAGGAAGGGGCTCAGTCTGGGAAGGCCTCTTGGAGGAGGTGAGCTCTCAGTAGGGCCTTGAAGGGAGGAAGAGAGCGAGCTTGGCGGACGGGCAGAGGGATTGGGGGCATTCCAGGCCCGGGGGAGGACGTGGGCCGGGGGTCGATGGCGGGACAGGCGAGAGCGAGGTACGGGGAGGAGATTAGCGGTGGAGGAGCGGAGGGTGCGGGCTGGGCTGGAGAAGGAGAGAAGGGAGGTGAGGTAGGAGGGGGCCAGGGGATGGACAGCCTTGAAGCCCAGGGTGAGGAGTTTCTGCCTGATGCGCAGATTGATTGGTAGCCACTGGAGATTTTTGAGGAGGGGAGTAACAGGTCCAGAGCGTTTCTGGACAAAGATAATCCGGGCAGCAGCGTGAAATATGGATTGAAGTGGGGAGAGACACGAGGATGGGAGATCAGAGAGAAGGCTGGTGCAGTAGTCCAGATGAGATAGGATGAGAGCTTGAATGAGCAGGGTAGCCGTTGGGATGGAGAGGAAAGGGCGGATCTTGGTGATGTTGCGGAGGTGAGACCGGCAGGTTTTGGTGACGGCTTGGATGTGGGGGGTGAATGAGAGAGCGGAGTCGAGGATGACACCAAGGTTGCGGGCTTGGGAGACGGGAAGGATGGCAGTGCCGTCAACAGAGATGGGAAAGTCAGGGAAAGGACAAGGTTTAGGAGGGAAGACAAGAAGTTCAGTCTTCGCCATGTTGAGCTTTAGGTGGAGGGCAGACATCCAGATGATGTCCTGAAGACAGGAGGAGATGCGAGCCTGCCTTGTCGGAGCTGAAGGCCAGACTCGGGGTGGGTAAGCGGCCGGGCCCAGAGGGAGCCGGGGCGGGGACGGCGGCGGGGGTGACGGCGGCGGCCTTGTTCTGTTCGGCGCCCTGCTCAGTCTGGGCTACGCTAAGTCTACACTAAGCACTGGGGTAGATGCAAGCCAAGCAAACTGAACACAGTCCTTTTATTTTGCACATAGTAAGCGCTTAATAAATGCCATTATTATTATTATTATTATTGAGCACTTCATTCATTCAATTGTATTTATTGAAAACTTACTATGTGTAGAGCACTGTACTAAGAGAAGCTGCGTGGCTCAGTGGAAGGAGCACAGGCTTTGGTGTCAGGGGTCATGGGTTCGACTCCCGGCTCCGCCACGTCTGCTGTGTGACCTTGGGCAAGTCACTTAACTTCTCTGAGCCTCAGTTCCCTCATCTGTAAAATGAGGATTAAGACTGTGAGCCCCAAGTGGGACAACCTGATCCCACTGTATCCCCCCAGCGCTTAGAACAGTGCTTTGCACATAGTAAGCGCTTAACAAATGCCATCATTATTATTATTATTATTATTATTTACTAAGCGCTTGGGAAGTCCAAGTTGGCAACATCTAGAGACGGTCCCTACCCAACAGCGGGTTCACAGTCTAGAAGGGGGAGACAGAGAACAAAACATATTAACAAGATAAAATAAATAGAATAGTAAATATGTACAAGTAGAATAAAAAGAGTAATAAATCTGTACAAACATATATACAGGGGCTGTGGGGAGGGGAAGGAGGTAAGGCGGGGGGGATGGGGAGAGGAAGGAGTGGGCTATTAAAGTCTGTCTCCCCCGCTAGACTGTAATCAATCAATCAATCAATCATATTTATTGAGCGCTTACTGTGTGCAGAGCACTGTACTAAGCGCTTGGGAAGTCCAAGTTGGCAACATATAGAGACGGTCCCTTCCCAACAGTAGCACGTTGCGGGCAGGGATTGTGTGTTGTTATGTGATAGTGTGGCTCAGTGGAAAGAGCCCGGGCTTTGGAGTCAGAGGTGATGGGATCAAACCCCGGCTCTGCCAATTGTCAGCTGTGTGACTTTGGGCAAGTCACTTAACTTCTCTGTGCCTCAGTTACCCTATCTGTAAAATGGGGATTAAGACTGTGATCCTCACGTGGGACAACCTGATCAACTTGTATCTACCCCAGCGCTTAGAACAGTGCTTTGCACATAGTAAGCGCTTAACAAATACCAACATTATTATTATTATTATTATAGTCTCCCAATCCTAGCCCTGGGTAACGCCCACAGGCTCTGCCATCCACTCCTGCCTTAGGGACCAAACCTCTGTCACTTCCAATTCACCCTGACAATTCATTCATCCATTCATTCAATCCTATTTATTGATCACTTACTGTGAGTCCACGGTTGGGTAGGGACCGTCTCCATATGTTGCCAACTTGGACTTCCCAAGCACTTAGTACAGAGCTCTGCACACAGTAAGTGCTCAATAAATACGATTGATTGAATGAATGAATGCAGAGTACTGCTGGCTCAGTGGAAAGCACACAGTCTAGGGAGTCTGAGGTCATGGGTTCGATTCCCGCCCCCACCACTTGTCAGCTGTGTGACTTGGGGCAAGTCACTTCACTTCCCTCATCTGGAAAATGGGGATGAAAACTGTGAGCCCCATGTGGGACAACCTGATTAGCTTGTATCCCCCAGTCAATGAATCAATCAATTGTATTTATTGAGCACTTACTGTGTGCAGAGCACTGGACTAAGCACTTGGGAAGTCCAAGTTGGCAACATATAGAGACAGTCCCTACCCAGCAGCGGGCTCACAGTCTAAAAGGGGGAGACAGAGAACAAAACCAAACATACTAACAAAATAAGATAAATGGAATAGATATGCACAAATAAAATAAATAAATAAATAAATAAATAAATAAATAGAGTAATAAATATGTACAAACATATATCCATATATACAGGTGCTGCGGGGAAGGGAAGGAGGTAAGATGGGGAGGATGGAGAGGGGGACGAGGAGGAGAGGATTCTTGAGAAGCTAGAAAGTTCCCAGGCCGCTAATGGCGCGTTAGCCCTTGGAGTGGGAGAGTTTTTCCGTGGTCTTCACAGCGACCGACGCAGAGATGGCGGTGAAGGCCTTCATCTCTCTCCGTCCATCTCCAACGTTTCCCGGGCCGGCTGTCCAAAAAGTAGCTGCCAGCCCATCTCTTCCCCGAGATGGACTGAGGAAACCACTCGAAGAATGGCATCTGCCCCAGGATTTATTTAGTCCCTTCTCTGAGCAGTATTTTCTTGCCCCCGGTGCCCCGAAAACACACGCGTACCTATATTTACGCGTGGGTCACGGAGGTTAAAGTCGGAAAAAGCCATTCGAGGTACGGAAAAACTAGAGTGACTGGACTGTGAGCCCACTGTTGGGTAGGGACCGTCTCCATAAGTTACCAACTTGGACTTCCCAAGCGCTTAGTACAGTGCTCTGCACACAGTAAGCGCTCAACAAATACAATTGAATGAATGAATGTTGCCGAATTGTACTTTCCAAGCGTTGCTCTGCACACAGTAAGCGCTCATTAAGTACGATTGAGTGAATGAATGAGCAAAATGACTTTTAATTAATTAATTAATAATGGCATTTATTAAGTGCTTACTATGTGCAAAGCACTGTTCTAAGCGCTGGGGAGGATACAAGGTGACCCGGTTGGCCCACAGTCTTCATCCCCATTTTCCAGAAGAGGGAACTGAGGCCCAGAGAAGTGAAGTGACTTGCTCAAAGTCACACAGCAGACAGTTGGCAGAGCTGGGATTTGAACCCATGACCTCTGACTCCAAAGCCCGGGCTCTTTCCACTGAGCCACGCTGCTTCTCTACTTTTGACTATCTTTATCGTTTTTATTTTCTTTCTAGAAAATTAACCCTTACAATTATGAACAAAATGACTTTGGACTATATCATTTTCATTTTCTTTCTAGAAAATTAAACTTTACAATAATAATAATAATAATGGCATTTATTAAGTGCTTACCATGTGCAAAGCACTGTTTTAAGTGCTGGGGTAGATACAAGGTAATCAAGTTGTCCCACATGGGGCTCACAGACTTAACCCCCATTTTCCAGATGAGGGAACTGAGGCCCAGAGAAGTGAAGTGACTTGCCCATAGTCACACAGCTGACAAGTGGCGGAGCTGGGATTTGAACCCATGACCTCTGACTCCAAAGCCCGGGCTCTTTCCACTGAGCCGCGCTGCTTCTCTACTTTTGACTATCTCTATCGTTTTTATTTTCTTTCTAGAAAATTAAACCTTACGATTATGAACGAAATGACTTTGGACTATCATCATCATCATCATCATCATCATCAATCGTATTTATTGAGCGGTTACTGTGTGCAGAACACTGTACTAAGCGCTTGGGAAGTACAAATTGGCAACATATAGAGACAGTCCCTGCCCAACAGTGGGCTCACAGTCTAAAAAGGACTATCCTTATCGTTTTCATTTTCTTCCTAGAAAATTAAACTTTACAATTAATCTTGACAATCACACACGAGAAAATGGAAAGCTTCCAGGATTTTGGGCTGTTACGGGTGAAACTAAAATGTGTTCATTTTCAGCCCATCAGGAGACGCTGACCATCGGGAGACGGTGAGGTCCCAAATTATCACCCAAAGTGAAAAAAAAAAATCGGGAAACTGTAGGATTCACAGTTATTTTTTAAAACTCTTAACTCAATCAATCAATCAATCATATTTATTGAGCACTTACTATGTGCTGAGCACTGTACTAAGAGCTTGGGAAGTACAAATTGGCAACATATAGAGACAGTCCCTACCCAACAACGGGCTCACAGTCTAAAAGGGGGAGACAGAGAACAAAACCAAACATACTAACAAAATAAAATAAATAGAATTTATTCGGTCGGCGGACTTGTCGGAGAGCAAATTCATTCGGTCTTCAAAAGATACCAAGGTGACCCAAGGTGTCCGCTACCAGACTGGAAGGCGAAAAGCGGGATTCAAAGATCCCACGACAAATAAAGAAGCAGCGTGGCTCCCTGGAAAGAGCCCGGGCTTTGGAGTCAGAGGTCACGGGTTCAAATCCCGTCTCCACCGCAAGTCTGCTGTGTGACCTTGGGCAAGTCACTTCACTTCTCTGAGCCTCAGTGACCTCATCTGTAAAAATGGGGATTAAGACTGTGAGCCCCACGTGGGATGACTTGATCACACTGTATCCCCCCCAGCGCTTAGAACAGTGCTTTGCACATAGTAAGCGCTTAATAAATGCCATCATTATTATTATTATTATAATTACTGCAGGTCGGTTCTGAGGATTAAAAGATAAAAATGCAGGAGTAGACAATTCTGGGACAGAGGCGGGTAGAGAAGCAGTGTGGGCCAACGGATGGAGCGGGAGCCCGGGAGTCCGAAGGTCCTGGGTTCTAATCTCGGCTCCTCCCCCTATCGAGAAGCAGCGTGGCTCAGTGGAAAGAGCCCGGGCTTTGGAGTCCGAGGTCATGGGTTCAAATCCCAGCTCCGCCAACTGTCAGCTGTGGGACTGTGGGCAAGTCACCTCACTTCTCTGGGCCTCAGTGACCTCATCTGGAAAATGGGGATGAAGACCGTGAGCCCCAGGTGGGACAACCCGATCACCTTGTAACCTCCCCAGCGCTTAGAACAGTGCTTTGCACATAGTAAGTGCTTAATAAATGCCATTATTATTATTATTGTTATCTGCGTGGCTCAGTGGAAAGAGTGCGGGCTTTGGAGTCAGAAGTCAGGGGTTCAAATCCCGGCTCTGCCAATTGTCAGCTGTGTGACTTTGGGCAAGTCACTTAACTTCTCTGGGCCTCAGTGACCTCATCTGGAAAATGGGGATTAAACCTGTGAGCCCTATGTGGGACAACCTGATCACCTTGTAACCTCCCCAGCGCTTAGAACTGTGCTATGCACATAGTAAGCGCTTAATAAATCATCATCATCATCATCAATTGTATTTACTGAGCGCTTACTATGTGCAGAGCACTGTACTAAGCACTTGGGAAGTACAAATTGGCAACATATAGACAGTCCCTACCCAACAGTGGGCTCACAGTCTAAAAGGGGGAGATAGAGAACAAAACCAAACATACTAACAAAATAAAATAAATAGAATAGATATGTACAAGCAAAATAAATAGAGTAATAAATATGTACAAACATATATACATATATACAGGTGCCGTGGGGAAGGGAAGGAGGTAAGGTGGGGGGATGGAGAGGGGGACGAGGGGGAGAGGAAGGAAGGGGCTCAGTCTGGGAAGGCCTCCTGGAGGAGGTGAGCTCTCCGCAGGGCCCTGAAGGGAGGAAGAGAGCTAAGTTCCACACTTGCCCGGTTATAAAATGCACTTTTGCAGGAGAAGAAATGGCTTGAAACTTGCCCTGTACAAAGCGGGCAGGGGGGGCAGAAATTGTGAACTGCTGTTCCCCCATTCCTCTTCCCTAAAAACAAGCCTCACGGGACAGAACTGCTCCAACTGACCGTTTCGGCACTCGAACCCAACGTACTGGATGTGATTTTTTACCGTCCTGTTGCATAAATGCCATTATTATTATTATTATCTGCTGTGTGCCCCTGGGCAAGTCACTTCACTTCTCTTTTAGACTGTGAGCCCACTGTTGGGTAGGGACTGTCTCCAGAAGTTGCCAACTTGTACTTCCCAAACGCTTAGTACAGTGCTCTGCACACAGTAAGCGCTCAATAAATACGATCGATTGATTCTCTGGACCTCAATTACCTCACCTGTAAAACAGGCATTAAGATCGTGAGCCCCACGCGGGGCAGGGGCTGCGTCTAACCTGATTAGCGTGTATTCATTCATTCATTCATTCAATCGTATTTATTGAGCGCTTACTGTGTGCAGAGCACTGTACTAAGCGCTTGGGAAGTCCAAGTTGGCGACATCTAGAGACGGTCCCTACCCAACAGCGGGCTCACAGTCGAGAAGGGGGAGGCAGACGACAAAACAAAACATGTGGACACGTGTCATCAGAATAAATAGAAGTAAAGCTAGATGCACATTCCTTCATTTCTTCATTCAATTGTATTTATTGAGCACTTACTGTGTGCAAAGCACTGTACTAAGCGCTTGAGAAGTACAAGTTGGCAACATATAGAGACGGTCCCTACAGTCTACTCCGGTGCCTGGTACATAGTAAGCTCTTAACATATACCATACAAAAAAAAGAGGCAGACTACCTGGAAGTCCTTGGACATACAAATTCATTTAATCGTATTTATTGAGCGCTTCACTGTGTGCAGAGCACTGCACTATATAAACGATTAAGTGAAACGGAAAAAGAGTTTTAGACGCTAGAGTAGACGAAGACAAGCAGGGAAGCGAGGTAGCCTAGTGGATAGGGCACGGGCTTGGAGTCGAAAGGACCTGAGTTCTAATCCTCGTTCCACTACTTCCCTGCTGAATGACTCTGGGGCAGTCGCTTCACTTCTCTGGGCCTCAGTTCCCTCCTCTGTAAAATGAGGATTAAGACTGTGATGATGATGATGATGATGACATTTATTAAGCGCTGACTACATGCAAAGTACTGTTCTAAGCGCCAGGGAGGTTACAAGGTGATCAGGTTGTCCCATGGGGGGCTCACAGTCTTCATCCCCATTTTACAGATGAGGGAACTGAGGCCCAGAGAAGTGAAGTGACTTGCCCAAAGTCACACAGCTGACAGTTGGCGGAGCCGGGATTTGAACCCATGACCTCTGACTCTAAAGCCCGGGCTCTTTCCACTGAGCCATGTTGCTTCTCATGAGCCCCAGGAAGGACACAGTAAGCGCTCAATAAATACGCTTAGTACAGTGCTCTGTACACAGTAAGCGCTCAATAAATACGATTGATGATGATGACTGCCATATATTGCCAACTTGTACTTCCCAAGCGCTTAGTACAGTGCTCTGCACACAGTAAGGGCTCAATAAATACGATTGAATGAATGAATGAATGAATGAATGGGCTCTGCACACAGTATACGATCAACCGGGAGAAGTAGCATGGCTCAGTGGAAAGAGCCCGGGCTTTGGAGTCAGAGGTCGTGGGTTCAAATCCCGGCTCTGCCACTTGTCAGCTGGGTGACTTCGGGCAAGTCACTTCACTTCTCTGGGCCTCAGTGACCTCATCTGGAAAATGGGGATTAAAATTGTGTGAACCCCCCGTGGGACAACCGGATCACCTTGTAACCTCCCCAGCGCTTAGAACAGTGCTTTGCACATAGTAAGCGCTTAATAAATGCCATTATTATTATTATTATATAAATAAATAATAAATATATTATCATATATGATGATATAGTATATAAATATATACTATACAAATTATATGCATATAAATATAATAAATATATTACTTATATATAAATAAATTTAGAGAAGCAGCGTGGCTCAGTGGAAAGAGAACAGGCTTTGAAGTCAGAGGTCATGGGTTCAAATCCCAGCTCAGCCACTTGTCAGCGGTGTGACTTTGGGCAAGTCACTTCCCTTCTCTGTGCCTCAGCTCCCTCATCTGTAAAATGGGGATGAAGACTGTGAGCCCCCCGTGGGACAACCTGATCACCTTGTAACCTCCCCAGAGCTTAGAACAGTGCTTTGCACATAGTAAGCGCTTAATAAATGCCATCATCAAATATATTATTTACATATATATTTAGTATTTATATATTTATCTAAATAAATAAATAATAAATAAATAAGATTGAATGAATGAAGGGGCAGTGTTCAACCTGTCTTCAACCTGATTAGCTTGTATCTGCCCCAGCGGCTAGTAAGCTGCCTGGCACATGCTAAACCCTTAACAAATACCATTAAAAAGAAAACAAGCTGAATTAGCAGTTTCGTGCAGCTATAAAGTGAGATAAAATTCAACAACCAGGAAGCAATCTTTCCACTGCACTCATCAAATGCCCTATATATATATGTGTATATATAATTCTCTAAAGAAAGGCTAGGGCATTTGATGAGTGCAGTGGAAAGATTGCTTCCTGGTTGTTGGATTTTATATAAAATATAAATATAAATTTATAATAATATAATATAAATTTATAATAATATAATATAAATATATATTTTATAAATATAAAATATATTTCTTTAGAGAAGCAACATGGCTCAGTGGAGAGAGATTGACAGTCTGAGGGAGTGAGTTCTAAATCAGAATTAGAACTACTTCTCGGCTATGTGACCTTGGGCAAGTCACTTCACTTCTCTGTGCCTCAGTTCCCTCATCTGGAAAATGGGGCTGAAGACTGTGAGCCCCCACTGAGGGACAACCTGATAGCCTTGTAACCTCCTCAGTGCTTAGAACAGTGCTTTGCACATAGTAAGTGCTTAATAAATGCCATCATTGTTATCATTCTCTGTGCCTCAGTTACCTCATCTGGAAAATGGGGCTGAAGACTGTGAGCCCCCACTGGGGGACAACCTGATAGCCTTGTAACCTCCTCAGTGCTTAGAACAGTGCTTTGCATATAGTAAGTGCTTAATAAATGCCATCATTGTTATCATTCTCTGGGCCTCAGTTACCTCATCTGGAAAATGGGGATGAAGACTGTGAGTCCCCTGTGGGACAGCCTGATCGCCTTGTAACCTCCCCGGTGCTTAGAACAGTGCTTTGCACATAGTAAGCACTTAATAAATGCCGTCATTATTATTACCATTCTCTAGGCCTCAGTTTCCTCATCTGTAAAATGGGGATGAAGACTGTGAGCCCCCACGAGGGACAACCTGATCACGTTGTAACCTCCCCAGCACTTAGAACAGTGCTCTGCACACATAGGCGCTTAATAAATGACGTCATTATTATTATCATTCTCTGGGCCTCAGTTCCCTCATCTGTAAAATGGGGATGAAGACTGTGAGCCCCCCGTGGGACAACCTGATCGCCTTGTAATCTCCCCGTCGCTTAGAACAGTGCTTTGCACATAGTAAGCGCTTAATACATGCCATCATTATTATTATCATTCTCTGGGCCTTGGTTACCTCATCTGTAAAATGGGGATGAAGACTGTGAGCCCCCCGTGGGACAACTTGATCGCTTTGTAACCCCCCGGCGCTTAGAACAGTGCTTTGCACATAGTAAGCAGTTAATAAATGCCGTCATTATTATTATCATTCTCTGGGCCTCGGTTCCCTCATCTGTAAAATGGGGATGAAGACTCTGAGCCCCACGAGGGACAACCTGATCACCTTGTAACCTTCCCGGCGCTTAGAACAGTGCTTTGCACATAGTAAGCACTTAATAAATGTCATTATTATTATTATCATTCTCTGGGCCTCGGTTACCTCATCTGTAAAATGGGGATGAAGATTCTGAGCCCCACGTGGGACAACCTGATCACCTTGTAACCTCCCTGGCGTTTAGAACACTGCTTTGCACATAGTAACACTTAATAAATGCCGTCATTATTATTATCATTCTCTGGGCCTCAGTCCCTTCATCTGTAAAATGGGGATGAAGATTGTGAGCCCCACGTGGGACAACCTGATCACCTTGTAACCTCCCCGGCGCACAGTCAGCGCTTAATAAATGTCATTATTATTATTATTATTATTATTAATACGGTGGCCAAGGTGGAGAAAATCACCTTTGCTCCAGGAACAATTGGGATTTTGAAACTTGGAATCCTCAGATGAAAGCACGTGCGCGCCGCCTTCCGATAACATCGCATCCGATAACATCCTTCTAGACCGGGAGCCCGCTGTTGGGTAGGGACCCTCTCCATATGTCGCCAACTCGGACTTCCCAAGCGCATAGTACAGTGCTCTGCACACAGTAAGCGCTCAGCAAAGACGACTGAATGAACGAATCGCACAATGGGTTCTGGCTGCCGACTTGGCTAACCAACCCGAACGTCGGCGGGCGGGCGGGCGAGCAGCCGGTGGTGTTACCGACTGTTTGGCCGCCCTCGGCGTAGACCAGACGCCCTAAGACTGGTTGAACGGGAATGTTGCCCAACGTTGCTCTCGGATCCCGTTGCTCTCGGGAATGGGGCCTACCAGGGATCGGAGGCCGCTCACAAAATTACCAAAGAAGCAGGGCGCGGCCCAGCTCGTCGGGGGCGAGGGAGGTGTCTGTTAATCGTTCTATCATCATCAATCGTATTTATTGAGCGCTTACTATGTGCAGAGCACTGTACTCAGCGCTTGGGAAGTACAGATTGGCAACATATAGAGACGGTCCCTACCCAACAGTGGGCTCACAGTTTAAAAGGGGGGAGACAGAGAACAAAACCAAACATACTAACAAAATAAAATAAATAGAATAGATATGGACAAGTAAAATAAATAAATAAATAGAGTATAAATATGTATCGAACTGTCCCGGGCGCCTAGTACAGTGCTCTGCACATGCTAAGCGCTCAATATAGGCGGTTGGCTGATTGACAGGTAGTGTGGCCTTCCCAGACTGAGCCCCCTCCTTCCTCTCCCCCACCTTACCTCCTTCCCTCCCCCACAGTACCTGTATATATGTAT